>NW_023605194.1:42629088-44075581 GCF_014898055.3 Talpa occidentalis
CACTTGAGAGCAGACAGGCCCATTACACAGCATTCTTGCGGGCAGGCTCTGAGAGGCTGGCAGGCCAGCACTGACCTTTTTCTTCTTGGCTCTTCTCTACTTTATACTCTACTTCTCTTAAATGGATTTTTTGATTTTGTTTTGTTTTTTACAGTTTAAAAGTCTTATTAGGAAAAAGAGAAAGGAAAAGAGAGACACCTGCATAGACATAGGTGGGCAAAAAGCCACATTTTGCCAGTGCCTATGTCTATCAAATGTTGATGATACTTACAATGTACAGCACAGTGCTTGGCACTCAGGAGGCTCACAGTTAATATATGTTGGATCACTGATTGCCTTGAGCACTTACATCAGCCAGTCCCTGCTGTAAGGGACTTGCTTTATTCAGTAATATATACTGAATATATTAGTATATATATATTCTAATATATATATATTATATATTAGACACCTGTCTCCTTGTACTGGTGCCAACCACTTTCCCTATATATCCTCATGTGCCCCCAACAACCTGTGAAGGGGTTACTATTACTTTATAGCCCATTCACTTTAGGATTGAAGAAATGGAGGTACAGGCAAGTTAATGAACTTACCCAAGCTAGTGAGTAGCAGAGGGACTTGAATCCAGGTTGTCTGACTCAACTTTGCTTTTCGGGGAACTCTAAGTTTAACCCTTAGTGAAAATGGGAAGAGTCTACTCTGAAGAACAAAGTCCACCCTGGCTTGTGTCTTGTGAGTCAACAAGGATGTCTTGAGCGGGAGCAGTACCTCCTAGGAAGGTGGGCGAAAGCCCTCAGTGTTTCGGGCAGTTTGCCACAGCCTGCCGCACAGCCCCTGGCCTAGTGACACTCCAGAAGCAGCTCTCCACTCAGGAGATACAGGAGAGCAGTGTGCTGTGAGACCTGTGCCTGGAGCTACAAAGCCTGGGCTCAGGTTCTGGCTCTGCTGGCTGGGTACATCACAAGTGGCCTCCCTGAGCTTCCTGAGACTAAGAGACAGAAATGAATGTGTGAATATGAAGGCATCTTATCAGAGGACTGGAGAGCACCCCTTTCAGACAATACTCTCTAGCTCCATAGAAAAACTACCATAGGGATGATTTCTTGGGCTAGTCCACACTGTGCCTCAGTCTACATGAGAAAGGCACTGGTGTGTGTTCATTAATTCCCTTTGCTAAGGTCTGAGTAACTCCTAGGGCTGCAAGCATGATCTTGGGCTCTGGCCCAGGGAAACACTGCTTGCTAACTGCAATTCTTGTGTTTGTGTGAACACCAAGTAGGCCAGTAGAAATGTTCGGCCAGGAAGGGGCTCCCTCATTACCACTTCTCCCCTCCCCCCCCCACACCTAAACCAATACACACGTGGGGATGAACCGCACAGATGTTTGTGGATCAGTGTGGGTGTGTGAGAAGAACCCCAAACTGGGTCAGCATAGATTCCATAATTGGGATATTGGGATGGGAGGATGGGTCCTTCCCTGGCCTCCACCTCCACCCTGCTCCACTCACACTGCAGGCTGGCATCTCCCCAAGCTGTGTCAGCTGTGTCAGCTGGGTGAGGACCAAGTGGGGCTCTAAGCCTTGGAAGAGAAGGGGAGAAGAGCACACTGCCTGGAGAGGCTGTCATTTGCTCCTCTGGTCTTCCAGCAGCCTAAAGAGGATGGAAAGCCAACAGCACACCGTCCTGTCCTCCAGCAGGGCACAGGCTATCTGGTGGAGCTCTAGACTACCCCCCCAGCCCACAGGCTCAAGGAGAGCACTCTGCTTGTCTTAGCTTCCTCCTGAGAGAACAGCACGAGCTGTGTGACCTTGGAGGCCACTGATTTCTGGCACTGAATTTTCCCTTGGTTTAGTGGATGGGCTAAACAGAATCATCTACAGAGTGCTTGCCATCCTGTGGCTCCAAGAAGATGGCGTTAGAGGCCATCAGCAGCCTCTCGGCCTGAAGATATTCCCCACCCATCCCGTCTAGCCCCTGCCACAAGGTGGGCGTCAAGACTGGATTTATGGAAAAGGTTTTCTTTTTGTCCCTGAGAAAGTCTCATGATCATAATTCAGTGGGGGCTGTATTAGCCAATGACCGAGAAACCTGAGGGATGAGGCCTAGTGGTGTCTGGGGGCAAACACCAGGCAGGAGGTGGGCTTACCATCTCCTTATAGGCTTCCTTGCAGGCATAACATGAGTCTTCTTAGGGCTATAGACAAAGTGTGTGTGCAAACCGAAGTTTGGAGATAAAGCTTAAACACATTATGTATAACTGTGGTGGGCAGATTTAGGTCCAACTGCAGGCTGGAGGATAAAGTGATTCTTGAAATGTGCTAGCCTCTGACTCCCTGAGGGCTCACCCAAGTTCAGTTGCAGGTATAGCCTCTTCCTCAGGTGCCCTGCCGCATTTTTGGGCCATAAACTCATTTTGTACATGCTGGTGCTGCCTGGTGGCGTCACTTACACTGTGGGCTTATAGCTCAAGAGTCCTCTTGCTGGTATTTCTAACATGTGTTATTACATTCTTTCCCATGGTGAGCCCCTGACAGCAGAGTCTGGAAATAGATTGCTTTGTGTACCTACCGTCCCATCCCCAGGGCCTTGCACAGGGTATTTGTGTACACAGTAGGTGCTCAATAGAAATATACGCATTGTGGAATACGAGAACCAGAAAGGATCTCAACCAACTCATCCTCTGACCTGTTCTCAGGCTGGTTATTTGGGATCTCATCTTCTTTCTGGACCCCGGAAAGTTGGGACAGACACAACTAGCACCCCAGCATGCTGACTCCTGTGACTCATTTGCAGGAAGGAAAGTTCTCCCCATGCCCCCTTGTCCTTCAGCCCCTGTCTGTGGGCCTGGGCCCAGCTGCGGCCCACTTTACCCTTTATTCGGGGAAGCAGGGAGTTAAAACCCTCCCTGCTTCACCTCAGTATGCCCACAGAACACCCATAAAACAGGGCTTGTAGGTGGGTAAGTACATGGCTCCCTCGGGTGGAGAACAGGTTCCCCAAGGCAGGGCATCCTACCCCATCTGCTTTCTTCCTGGACATCCGAGAAGAGGTCAAGGCTGCACCAAGCAGGAAGGACAGCCAGGCCTGGCCAGCGTCTTGTTTCTGCCTGGATGCAACTCTGGCTCCTTCCCTGATCCCTCGTTCCCTTGAACATTTGGAGGATGTGTGAGAATCTGAACTTGTTCTGGCAATTTTCCCCCACTTCTCAAAACTCTCAGTTTGGAAGAGCAAGAGGAGCTCCACAGCACTAGTCACCAAGCCCTAAGTCCAAAATTTTACGGATGAGGCAGGCCCAGACTCCCTCACAGACTAATGTTCTCTCACCACACCTTCCTGTGTTTCCTCAGCGATTCCTGGGATTCAGATCCTGCCCCCAACTTGTGTTCCAGAATGGGATCCCGAGGCAGCTTGGTACAGGACTTAAGGCCTCCGCCTCTTTGTGCATCCCAACTGTTCTCTGTCCTTCATGGACCTGTGGGTCTGAGGTGTGGAGCAGAAACCCAAGGGCTGGGGGAGTGGCCTGAGATGTCCCTGGAGTCATGGAGAGCTGGGGGAGTTCTGGGTGGGCGTTGGTTTGGGCATACCTGAGGCTGGGCAGAGTTTCTGGCATGTGGGGAGTGATAAACACATTTTTGCCCTCTGAAGGAAATTCCTCTGAGGGGAGAGGAGGTGAGAGGTGATTGTCTCCCAGATGCCTGTCTCCTTCTGTTTGTCCAGGCCTAACACACAGCCTCCACACATTCCCACTGAAGAGAGGAGCAAATATTTAATGAATACCTCCTCCACACAGAGGGCACTGCCTCCTCCAGATGCCTTCTGCTTAGGTGCATGACGGGGGTGTCAGTCCGCAGGTGAGAAGGAACCCACTTTGCCACACCATTTGCTCCCCTCACTGTTTGCAGGTAGGCAGGAGGTGGCCCAGCCACGACTCCTGAACTTTTTCCCCCGGGGATCAGGCTCCATCCCAGGCTCCCTCACCTGAGGAATGAAGCAAAAGTAATGCTGGGTACAGGACTTTCCTTCTGTTTTCAGAGGATATTGATCTACTAAAAAAATGAAGAAATGCCATAACAGGGTCACAAAAAGCTGTGGTTTATTTCATCTCATGATGAACGTCTTTTGGTCCTGTGGTGCCTCTGGTTATAACTCCTCATCTGGAGGAAACATCAAAAGTATATTTGAGGCCTCTTTTGACCACAGCACTTAAGTGTGCCTCTTGCCCACCCTTGACCCTCGCTCGGCTCCCACCTTGTGCCAAAGAACCCAGCCACAGTGGTTTTGTTTTACAGCTTTTGAAAGCACAGAGCTTCGCACTTTATACAGTGCCCTCTCAGACATTAGTACCCTGGGCCCCTCCGCAGCTCAGGGAGGAAGCCAAGGAAGTCATTCCCACTCTCCAGAAAAGGAGTGGGGTGTGGCATGGGCAGGACTCTAGCCCATAGTCTTGCTGGCACTCAGAGCTTTGGAAGACCAAGCTGAAATCTGATGCCCTGATTCCATGCCCGGGCGAGGGACTCTGTCTTTCCATTGCACTGCACTATGGAGATTTGCCCAGGTAGCTTTAGTTCAATCAGTCAGAACCTCGGGTGGGCTGTTCTTCCTTTGCTGGATTCACCGCTGAGCCCCATCCTCCCCACCAGATGGAGAGACTGGGAGAGATTGGGTTAATTCAAGCTGTGAAGTGAGCGGGTGATTTGGGTGCTAATTAAAATGACAGGAAGTAAACAGCGCTAGGAAACACCCAGCATGTGCCCCCTAAGCCCAGCTAGGCCTGCGCACTTACCACCATCTCTCCCCCAGTTTGGCACAGTGGGCCTTGTCTCCATGGCAACCGAGCTGAGCTGCAGAGATCAAAGCAGGAGATGGGTTAGCTCCAAGCCAGCCAGCGGAACCAGGGGCGTTGGTGTGAGAGTGCCTGGGAGGGTGAAGGGGCGAGGGGGGGTGTCCCAGGTGTTTTCCTCTCTACCTGCAGGCCCTTCTCTGGCAGGAATCCCTGCCAAGGGGTTGAAGCAAGGCTGGTGTGGTGAGGGAAACTGCCCACTGCTGAGGCTCCAGGGTCCAACCACTGCCTGGGACTTTGTTCATCTAACGTTTGTGAAGTAGCACAGAGTCCTGGTTAGGGGAACAGATTGTGGGATCACAGTTCTTCTGGGGGAGGGGAGGCAATATTTATCTGCTGTGCAGTTGATGTGTCATCCTGTGCAAGTCACTTAACTTCTCTAAGCCTCCACTTTATCATCTGAGAAATGGGGATAATGCTAGTAATTCTCTCTTCAGGTTGTTGTGAAGAGTAAATGAACCACTGAATATAAAGTGCTCAGTGCAATGCCTCCCCCGTGGTCATCCCTGAAAAGATGTCAGCTGCTGTTCCTAGTGTGTTCACTATGTGCTCGGTGCATAGACAGATGACTTTTCTGTGAGTCTGTCCTTAAGGAACTGACCGTGTAAATACAGCAGAAGCTACAACATTGCTTGGTGTAACCGGAGCAATAAAAAGCTCCTACCTGGTGCAGTTGGCCTGAAGGAAATCTAGCTGTGGAATGGGGTTAGGGAAGAAGATGCCTGAACTGGGTTTTGAAAGATGGCTAGATCTTCTAGGACTGGATACAAACACATGTTGCAGGTGGGAAAGGAAACTGCCAGGTCCAGCATGCTGAGACATCCACTGGGGTAGCCAGGAACGGTGAAGAGAAAGTGGACTGTTTTGTAGGTAACAGGGAACCAGTGAAGGTTTTTGAAATATAGTACTACTGTGTTTTTTCATCTAGTACAGAAATAATACATGTTCACTGTGGAAATTTTAGAAACTTGGAAAGAGGCAGAAAAATGCCAAAAGTCTCTGTATTCCTATTCCCCAGAGGAAAACAAAATGTTATTTGAGGGACGGTTTTAAGGAGGGAGAGACAGGATTGGAATTGTATTCTGGAAAGATCCGGTGACTATAGTGATGTGGAAGATGGAGCCAAACAGAAAGACCAGGGAGGAGACTATGAGGCCAGACTTGGTAAGGCAGGACGAGTGGGCATGATGAGGGAGATCAAGCTAGAGGAGATTTAGGAGGTGGAGTGGGGAAGATAAGGACGGGGCAGAGTTTTTGGTTTGGGTTAAATTGAAGAGGGTGGTATGATGTGCCCTACAAGGGCAAAGGCTTGGTATTGGAGGTCAGGATACTGGGTTCCAGTGAGTTGGTTTGTTCCTTGGAAATTGAGAAACCGCCTGGTGAAGCATAGCTGCTCCTTTTCATTGTCGAGGACCCACGTGAGAGGTGAAGACACCCAAGAAATAAGAAGAGCATTTGATAAAAGATGCAAAGCTGGAAGGACCTCAGACCTGAGAGCTGGCACGGTGGGCAGACTCAGCAGGAGCGCTGCATGAGCCTGCCCATTCGTGAGATTCCAGTGGGCTCAGGTGGTGCTTGGGCAGTGGAAGGTTTAGGAAGCTCCAAGAGCGATTCTAATGTGAAGACATAAGTGAGAGGTATCTACAAAGGAGGACTCACCCCAAAAGGGAAAGTGACTTGCTGAGGACCCCTTGTGAGCCAAGTTTAGAGCAGACATCTCAGAGTCCTGCTCCAGTGTTCTCTCTGTTTCTTCCTCCGTGCTTCTTCTCAGTGCAAGCTGCCCACTTCCCTCCCCGTGGACCTAGATGTGTATGTGTGAACCTGTGTGTGAGCAGAGCCGGGTCCAGATGGGAAATCCCGATCCACTTCTTCATCTGTCTTGTGATCCTTGGCCAGTTCTCTGCCAATCTTGACCTCAGTTTTCTCATTCATTTATAGGATTGATCCTTTTGGCCCTGCCTGCTTCTCAGGACTCTGAGGGTGAAAGGAAGATAGGCACATAAAAATATGTGAAGAGGGCTTAATTTAAAGACACTAGAAAATATAAGTGCACTTATACTTTTCTAAAGTTGTTCCACTGCCTGCTCTGTGCTGAGTGCCTCCGGAGGTCGGGTGGCCACAGCTGGCTGTGCAAACCAGGCAAAATGGCCTCTTCTGCCTTCAGTTAGAAATTTGAATGTCAGCCTATGGTCCCATCACCCCTCTGGCCTCACCCCAAAGCACTGGAGATGGGCTCTCCCAAATCCCCTTTTCTCAGGGGAGGACTCGATCCATCAATAGGCAACAGAGCCAAGATAGAACTGGGCCTCTCCTGAGAGCACCCTGGGGCTTGTATCAGACCATTTCTCACAAATGCTAATGAGCCCACTTGGGTGCCATAAATAGACACTGCTGATTGAAAAGCATTATTCACACTTGACAGCAAACACCTCTTTATCAGCTTGTAGTGCGGACCTGCCTGCATACTGGGCCTCAGGGGCCCCTTGGTGTGTTCCTGGGCTCTGCCCATCTGCCACTCCTCATCACTCCTACCCTGCTTGGGGCAACTCCCCTCACACCCCAGTGGTCTCTGCTCTCTGCTTGGTGACCTCTTCTCCACTTGCAGGGGCTCCTCATGTGACTTGTCCCTGTCCATTTCCTGTTCTCCCACACTCTCCACCCAAAATCCATAGTTAGTGCTTCTGCTGTAGCAGCTTATATTTGTTGAGTGCTTTCTGGACACTGGGCATCCCACAGTCCACCTCTGTTGATCTCCAAGTAGTCCCAGGAGATAGATGCTGAGCATCTGAAGGTCAAGATGCATTCTTCGTAAGGGGAAGCATGGGGATTTTGTGTGGCTCCAGAGCCCCTCTCCTCTCTGACTGCTGCTCCCATTCTCCTGAGTGTGAGAGTCCTGGGATTCAAAACCACTCAGGTCTCCCTCCATATCCCTCACCCCCAGTGGAGACAAAAAACTTAACTAGAACCCAGGGCAGCACCGTATATAGAAGGGACTCAGCCCCTACAGGCTAAATCCCAGAAAGGAACTTATCCTCACTGGGGGCTGGAGATGGCGTGAAAATGACTCCCTCCCAGAGCTCTAACAAAGGAGTTGATGGTAGAAGCCACTTTCTTAGAAATCCCTCTTGCCCCAATCTATTTTCCCCTGGATTTCTAACCAGAAATTCTTTTTTTTTTTTTTTTTTTTTTAGTGGTTGAATACTTTTTATTTTTATTTTTATTTTTTAAATAATAAATTTTATTTTTATATTCCCCATACAATTGCAACCCCCCCATTCTGACCCCAATCCCTCCCCTCCCACCCCCCACCCCCCAAAAAGTGTCTCTGGTTCATAGTTTTTTGTTGATTTTGATTTTCACTTTCTTATAGTTATTCTTTTTCCTGGTCCCTTATTTAAGTTTTCTAGATTCCTGCTATGAGTGAGACCATCCGGTATTTTTCTTTTTCTTTTTGGCTTATTTCGCTGAGCATGATCCCTTCCAGCGCCATCCATGTTGCTGCAAATTGCATGTGTTTATCTTTTTTGAAGGCTGAGTAATATTCCATGGTGTATATGTACCACATCTTCTTGATCCAGTCATCTATTTTTGGGCATTTGGGCTGTTTCCAAAGCTTAGCTATTGTAAACTGTGCTGCTATAAACATAGGGGTGCAGGTGCTCTTTGGAATGGATGTTTCTGTGTCCTTTGGGTAAATACCTAGGAGTGGAATTGCTGGATCATATGGAAGCTCTATGTTTAGTAGGTCCAGAAATCTCCACACAGCTCTCCACAGTGGTCTAACCAGAAATTCTTGGTCTTAACCCACTTTGTACTGAGTCTCAGATGCTTCTGCTTACAACCACTTCCCCTCCTCTTCACAACCTCATGCCTACTCCCCTCCCAGAGAGTGATGGAGCTGGTGGGAAGACCAAGCCTGAAAGTGGAAGTCAGTGCCTACTTTAGCCTCAATCCTTCCAGCCCTGGCCCCCGCCACTTGGCCACTCTCAGCCTCCATTCCCCATCTGTGGAGGAGTGAACATGGCAGAGGACACCTCACTAGAAGAGTTCCCGGAGAAGGGCAGGCCTGGTCTGGCTCCCTTTAGCCTTAGCAAATGAGGGGCGTGGTACCTCATTCCCTGTCAGCTGCTCTGTCATCTCCACAGACTCAGGACAGCTCAGGACTCTGTGGAACTGGATAGGCGCTGAGTCAGGAGCCTGGGCTGGGCTGTCCAATATCCAGGGGTCCATCCAGGCCAGGTTCTCCAGAAGCCCTCCCTGTGGGCTCCTCCTGCCTGCGCCTGGGCCCAAGGACACAAGGCACTTGGCTGCTTGGACATGTGTGGGAGTGGAGGGGTAGGGAGAAAGAGTCAGAGGGAGAAGGACAAAGAGAGGCACTTGAAAAGCAGACAGATAGAGCAGAGCCAGCACAAGCAGAGCCTTGCAGGGAAGAAGTCTGCTGGTCTTTTACCCTCCCCCCTTCCTGCCTTCCTTTCTTCCCATCTGCCCTCTCTCCTGTGGAAGAGGCAAGAAGGCCAAACCTGAGGGAGGGCCTCGGCTCCCAAGTGTGAAAACTGGAGGCTGCTCACAGAAGTGGGTTTTGTTACTTCATTTCTGGATAAAAACCATCTGGTACTGGGTGAGCTGCCTCGAGTGTCCTTGTTTCCTCTGCACACCCAGCATTCACTGCTGCTTACACATGTATACCCATCCATGCTCATAGACAGGGACATGCATGCCCACATGCACGCATGCTCGAGGATACCTGTCGTGAGCATGCCTGCATGCACCCGGGGCCACCTGGAAGCACACGGGGTACAGAAGCACACTCCAAGTGCACACCTGAGCTCAGTGTGCTCTACCTCTGTGGTAATGCCAGCTGCCTCTTGGACCCTAGCCCCTTTCTGGCCTCTGCCCAAGAGGCCTGTTCCTCTGATGCTTATCAATTCCAGGGGAGATAAAGAGGCTCCAGAGCCTGTGGGTTTTCAAAGCCCAGTGGGTACTCACTCCCCTTCATGCCCATTGCTGCTCCTTGTGGGTGCCCTGTGGTGTGAGAGCGTAAACCCTTTTCTTCCAGGCCTCACAGGCATCTGGCCCCTTTCCACCCTAGCCCACAGTATGTTCTCTGCTTCCTGTCACTGCACAGTTCTGATCCTTGGGGAGCTGAGTGTGTCCCCTCATGCTCTCATCTCCCCAGTTCTTGGAGCCCCATTCAGAGGAGCTGACAGCTGCCTTCCTGGCACTCTCAGCCTCCAATCCTGAGAAGCCCTCTCCCTGCCTGCTGGTGATTTCCACAAGGAGCACCTTAGGAGCTGTTTGCTGGTTTCCAGTAGCTGCCTTCATCAGGAAAGTGGGGAAAACCGGAAGGATTGGGGGTTTATCCTAAGGACCTATGCTAGGTGGGAGCTAGTCTGCCCCTGGTCACACTGGGGTCCACGGGTTCAGGGGATACCCTTGCAGTCAGAACAGGCCAAGAAGTCATCTCCCACGTGCCTTTGGTCTCAGACTGGGTTGTAGCCCAGCACGGTCTATGTTGGAAATCAGGAGGCTGGGTTCTGTACCAGTGGGACTTTGGTCAGGTCAGGTCATTTCCTGTCTCTGGGCTGTACCGCATGGAGGGGGCTGGAGCAGGTAACCTCAGAGGATCTTTTCAGGGTCTTCTGACTTAGGATTTGCAACTGGACTGTGGTAACTGAGGAAGCCATCCACTCTAGGAGGGATGTTGGGTGGTCCCCTTTCTCTCAGCCTACTATCTGAACTCTGCCCTCAGGTGCAGACCTCCAGTGAAAAGTGGTCCCAGTGCAGCCTGGAGGAGAGGCCTTTCCTTCCTCACTCACATGATGGGCAGGGAAAGAGACTGCCTAATGGGGGACAGAAGGCAGAGAGTGGTGTTTCCGGGGCACCCAGAGCTCTGGTGTGAGAATCACTGTCCCTAGGTGGTGTGGGGCCCCAGACATCTGTTCTGGTTGGGGCCGGGCTTGGGGCTGGGTGGGGTGAAGGTCCAGGGATTCAGGGCCTGGAGGAGAGGGCTGGGGCCGTACCCTCTCATAACCAGGGGTCTCACGCCTACTGCTCCTAGAGCCAGCCTGAGTGGGCCAGGCTGAAACTCTATGGTGAAGACATGGGAATACAGTCCTCTGACAGGATGCTCTAGGGTCAGAGGACTGTAACAATCAATGACCATTGCCCAGCACTCACAGTTACCTGATGAGGAATGGGGAGCCCTGGGCTCACATGATCTGAGGGTGAGCCTTACACAGAAATCCCTCTCTCTTCCTCTCTCCTGCTCCATTTGCCGTGGCCTGCTGCTGCTTCCTGAACCCCAGGAGGTGGAGGTGAGTACCACAAGGGCTCCGCTGTGAATGGTCTGCAGCTGCACACCCCACATTCCTCTTCCTCCACACCACCCTCCCAACATCTTCCCTGCAGCATCCACCATGGGATGGGGGTGGGGGGAGGATGAGGAACTTCTAGGAGAGGCTGGAAGGGATTCTGAACATGGGTTTAGAAAGATAGAGGTGTGGGAGTATGGTGGAGGCATCCAGCTAGGCCTTGGGTGGACAGGGTATGTCTGGACAGCCACAGGGTGATGGCAGTTGGCTTATGCGAGCAGGGGCTCAGCCTTCCCCTCTTGACCCTGGAGTTGAACCTTGGCTCTGGGATGTGAATCTTAGCCCTTTTCTTCGCCCCACTCTCTCTGTCTTCCCCTAGGACGACTACATCAAGAGCTGGGAGGACAATCAGCAAGGAGATGAAGGTAACATGCCACTCCCAAGTTGGGGAAGGTAACTGACACCCATGAAGACTTGAGACTGGAGGGAAGTCTTGACCCTGGCTCTCAGGACTCCTTGATCAGTAGGGTCCCAGTGGGGATAGAACTTGTGAACTGAGGAGTCCTGGTTATCAGGGCCACTGGACTGAGAGGGACTTTCCAGCTTAGAAGTGGGGCTGGGGGCTCTTGGGTTCTCTGGCACTGATTCCTAGGTGACTTGTGCCCTGACTCTGTGTTCCTGTAGCCCTGGACACCACCAAGGACCCCTGTCAGAAGGTGAAGTGCAGCCGTCACAAGGTGTGCATTGCCCAGGGCTACCAGCGGGCCATGTGCATTAGCCGCAAGAAGCTGGAGCACAGGTGAGGGCCTCAGAGAGGTGGGAGCCCTGGAGGGGGTTTGTTTGAAGAACAAGAGCAGGATTATGTCTCTCCTGTTCATTCTCTATTTCCGTGAAATAAATGAAACTTAGAATAACAAGCATGTCTTATGTCATGCTGTTTCTGAGGGCCAGGAATCCAGAGTGGTTCTTTTGGGTAGTTCTGCTCAACGTCTGTCACAATCAGGGTGCTGGGTGGGTTTGCATTATCTAGGTCTGGGCTGAGGCTGGAGGAGTTGTTCTAAGCTTGCTGACAGTGCTGTTGGCTGGAGGCCTCAGTTCCTAGTCAAATGGACCTCTCCAAAGAACTACTTGACGGTCCTTACAACATGGCAGCTGGCTTCCCCTAAGGCGGGTCATCCCTGAGAGGGAGAGAAAAAGCCACAATTCATTATGACTGAATCTCAGAAGTCACACATTACTTCTGCCATTTCTATTTGGTAGGAGCAAGTCATAAGTGTCTGCCATAGTCTAGGAGATTATGGCCATGGGGGGGGGGGGCGGGTGTAGGATCAGGATGCTTCTATCTTCCATTTTACTGAGATGGCCAGGAATCCAGGTTTTTATGTGAACTCTTTCATGTTGTAAATGTTGGTGAATAACTCAATTAAAAACAAATCCCTTGGTGCTAAACAAAACGAGTCTAGACGCCAGATGTGGCCTGAGGACTATCAGTTAGTAACCTCTGATTTGGGCTGATCCCTGGAATGAATATGACTCCTTTTTACCTCTTGCAGTTGACCTGGTATTGCTACCTATGGCCCTGCTGGACTCGGTAACCCCTGGGAAAGGGGAAACTTGGGGTCTGTACCCTGCCCATTTGTTTCCACCCCAGTGACCTAGAGAGGGCTGGAGGAGTGTGAGGGGAGAGCAGCCAGGGGCAGGGAGGCAGGCGGTTCCCACTACTGGAGATCAGCAGAAGCAGCTTCTCATTGGGACAGCTGTCCTGTGCCTTCCTTTTCCCTATCCCGCTCTCATTTTCGCCTCCATCTCTGTGGCCTCACCTTCCCTCTCCTTTTGTAGGATCAAGCAGCCTGCCCTGAAACTCCATGGAAACAGAGATTCCATCTGCAAGCCCTGTCACATGGCCCAGCTCGCCTCTGTCTGCGGCTCGGATGGCCACACTTACAGCTCAGTGGTGAGGAACTCTGGGTCAAGACAGAGTAGGGGTGAGGTGCACCTGAGGTCATAGGGAGCAGCAAGGACAACCCAGCCAAGGTCTCCCAGGGTTCTGAGTACTGATGTGGGGCCAGATGGATGTGGTCATTGCATTCAGTGTTGCCAACCACAGCAGGGAGGCCTGAGATCTGGGCTGGAGCTACCTGAGAGTCGAAGCCAGGCGCTACTTTTGATCTCAGAAAGGTGCAGGTAGGCAAGAGGCAGATAGGCAGGTAACTGCATGTCAGAATAGTGATGTAAGAGCCCCATGAGAGGATCGAGGTCTGGGGAAGGAAGAAGCTCTGTTGTCCTGCTGTTGAGGGGTGAAGGACAGAACTTTCCAGAGGCACCTGGAGGGAACAGGGGGACAGTGTTCACTGCAAGTACCGGGCTCTGGGGCAGGAGGAAATAATCCTTCATGAGACAAGCACATGAGGGAATGGTGATTAGGGAAACAAATCTGTACCTTCTAGGATTTTTGTAAGAATTAAATGAGACAATATTTTGTGAAAACATCCTTTGAACTTTAAAGTAACATAGAAAGGTGGAGCTGATTGTGAAGGCCTCCACCAGCAGTGAAGAGCTGGGAGTTGCTGGGCACTCGGAGGGCACTGACTGTTAGCTAGGCTTGGGTTCTAGGGCCTGGGAGTGCTTTTGGGGTGAAGTGAAGATTTAAGATTTAAGTCAAAGTTTAAGACTGAAGTTTCACCCTCTGTGGATCATAACTGAAGTCCCCTGAAGGGATGAGGTCACCTGGGAGAGAGGGAGTCAGGGAAAGAAGAGCCAGAGGCTGAGGGCAGAAGCTGCGTGGAGGAAGCAGGAGGGATGCAAAGGAAAAAGAGCTGATAGAGGGAAAAGAGGAGAAGAGCCTTGTGTCAGGCAACCTGAGGGCAAAGCTGTGTTTGGGCAGAAAGCTGTCCTGTAGGGAGGCAGAGGTCATCAGGAGTCTGGCTTCCCAGGACCTTGGGGGAGTCCCAGGGTGTCTCTGAGCTTGTGAGCAGGGGACCAAGTGAGGTCATGTAAAATGCTACAATGACTGTCTTCTCATTAGTGGTTACCACATAGGGAGAAGCCAGAACTGCCAGGGGGAACACTATAGAGGCTGGTTTTGGCAAAGAACCACTGGGATGGTGGGACGGGTATCCTGGGAAAGGGAAATATGCAGAATGGGGTTCACGGGAGCCTTCCCTTCCCTGAGACCTCCTTCCTGAGGCTGTCTTCTCTTACCACTATACACACAGCCTCCAGAGTGATAAGGCAGGCTGTTGTGGGGCTCTGTCCTCCCGTCTCCAAAGGGGAAGGCAGATGTGACTGCCATGGTGGGCCTGAGGGTGCCCCCAGCTGCGGGGACCCATGGGGCCTTTCTTCTCGTGTAGTGTAAGCTGGAGCAGCAGGCGTGCCTGAGCAACAAGCAGCTGACTGTGAGGTGCGAGGGCCTGTGCCCATGCCCCACGGAGCAGGCTGCCACCTCCACCACCGATGGCAAACCAGGTAATGAGGACCTCTGGGCCACAAGCAGGCTGGGGGTTTTGCTTCCAGGCCCTCTTTTTTTGTTTTAATTATTTCTTATTGAGTTAGTAGTGGTTTACACCATTTCCATTGTAGAAGTATGGGATCTGCACCCCCACCGCAGGCGTTGTTGCCATAGTGGGCTCACCACCAAGAACCCCGAGTCCACCACCATAGACCCTTGTGTTCCCTCCCTTCTTTGCCTCACCCCTCCCTTTCTCCCTTTCCTCCCCTCTCTGATTGTCGGGGTACCTCTTTGGGCTGTGGGATGGCAAGAGAGGTTCATGGAGTGGGGAGAAGTAGCAAAAATAAGGAAAGGCCTAAGTAACCAGTGGGGCTGTGAGAGAGCTTGGGTGTCTGGGAGGTGGAGTGCAGGCAGGGCCCTGGCCCTGGCTGTGCATTTTAGTGCTAGGAAGAAGTGCAGGGGAGTGAGGAAGATGGTAGACAGAACCTCCGATTTCCAATTCCCCTTCACTCTGACCATTGCCCAGTCTCCTGGCTTATGGGGCATCACCCCAAGCTGAGGTCATGCTTGCTGCTTCACCCCATCTTCATCTCCATCTCCTTCTCCCTCTTCTGCCAACTGCAGAGACCTGCACAGGTCAGGACCTGGCTGACCTGGGGGATCGGCTGCGGGACTGGTTTCAGCTCCTTCATGAGAACTCCAAGCAGAACGGCTCAGCCAGCAGTGGAGCCAGCTCGGCCAGTGGTAAAGGAGTTGGGTGCTCTGCTTGGTGGGGGAGGGAGATGGGGAGATAGGTGTGTCCTGGGGCCAGCCTGACTTGTGCTCCCTGCTGCAAGACTCTGAGCCTCTTAAAGAGGCTAACCCTGGAGCAAAGGGTGGCTAAACTTCAATCAGACCAGGAAAAATATAGGTTAGCTAATAGCAAGAGTTTCTTACAATGGGTAGAGGGAGTTTAAACCCTGACATGGGTAGCCAAGGTACAGGGAGGGATTATTTCTCTGAAGGGCTTTCAGACAAGGTTTTGAATGGTATAGGTACAGTTCTATGTTGAGGCAGAGGATGATGACCTTTGGCCATTCTTGAGTTTCTTAACTTGTGGTTAGATTCTGAGTTGTCCTGAACAAAGGAGTGGGGGCTGATGGAGAGGTAGAGAGGTGGCTGTACATGGTTGGAGTGGTTTATCTTGAGCATATCTGAACCTTGACCTTCTCTGCAGGCCTAGACAAGAGCCTGGGGGCCAGCTGCAAGGACTCCATTGGCTGGATGTTCTCCAAGCTGGACACCAGTGCCGACCTCTTCCTGGACCAGACAGAGCTGGCGGCCATCAACCTGGACAAGTACGAGGTCTGCATCCGCCCCTTCTTCAATTCCTGTGACACCTACAAGGATGGCCGTGTCTCCACTGCCGAGTGGTGCTTCTGCTTCTGGAGGGAGAGTGAGTGTGACCCTCACCCAGGCCTCTGGCTCACCATTGTGGGTTCTGCCCCTTGCTCCAGGCTCTTGGCCACCTTCCCAGACCCAGAACCTTCTAGCCCGCCCATTTCCTGTGCTTTCTAAGTACCTCATCTGTTGGAACCAAGGGATCCAGCACTTAACTCCCTTCCTTAGCGGGCACCTAGCTGGGTATGGATTTTGTGGGTGCTGAATGAAGCTTATGCACTTTGGGAGGCCTTCTTTAAAAGAGTATTAATCCCTATAAATATAAAATTCCCAGGGCTCCGGAGGGCCTTTCAAAGGTTTGATGAGGTTCTGGAACCAAAGCTACATTGGTTTCTCTGTGATTCCATTTTTGGGTGCCGCTCACATATTTACCATTAGTTTAGAGGTGTGGTGTCATTTGCCACCCTGAGTCAGACCTGGATGTGTGCTAGAACAGCATCTAAGCCAAGCAGCAAACATCATCAGTGGGGAAACAGGTCCCAAAGGCTCTGCTGCCCAGCCCATTGGCTGTTGTCTGTGGTGGAAGTAGCACAGCACCATGGATGGACAAGGCCCAGAATTCTGCTAATTCTCCACCATATGTTGACTTGGGGCTCTGGGCAGATACTGAATATTTCTGAGTTCTGTTTCTTCATCTACACTGGAGACAATAATGCCCACCTCAGAGATTTTTGAGGCTGGTCCAAGAAAATCTGAGTGCACAGCACCATGTAAATCACAAATCAAGGTAATTGGATCTGTTTTATTACCCCTGATTGCCATCTGCCTTCTCCAGCATTTTACTTCCTAGGCCTTTTAAGCTCATGCCTTCTATTCTGTTTAGCAGCCTTGGGCGGGAAGCTGGGAACTGATCTTATTTTACTACCTGCCAGTCTTCTAGCTGAGATGAGCTAGAGAGGACTTCTCAAGGTCACAGATAAGTTAGTTTTGGCAGCCAGATACTTTCAGGTTTCCATCTAATGTTCCCTCGAGTCTTAGGCTCCGCCAGGACCTCTCATTCTGGGATATCTATACGTTCACCCCACCTCCTCTTCTGAATGCTGTTCACACACCCTCCAAGAGCCCTAGGTTTCCTGGGGCACCTCAGCCTATCCACAGCATTGATATTTTTATCCTGAATATCCCGTGTCGATTACGGGGACATTAGAGGGACAGTGCATCCCACTCTGTGGGCTGGGCTGCATCAGAGCCTGGGTATTTTCACCTTGCAAAGCCCCTACTGGGCTTCTAAGTATTGAGGGGCTCAGTGAGTCCTACCGGCACCATGAAACAGGCCCCATCAGAGGCTGCTTTTCTCCCCGCAGAGCCCCCCTGCCTGGCAGAGCTGGAGCGCATCCAAATCCAGGAGGCTGCCAAGAAGAAGCCAGGTGAGGGGACTCGGTGGGATGCTTAGAGGAGGCAGAAAGGGGTTCCCTGGGGTCCCTCTGAGGCCCAAAGTTTCCATCCCCTGGTGGAAGGTGTTGTAGCTAAGGAGGCCCTGGCCTAGACGACAGAAGAGGGAAATCCCTTTCTGTTTTTATCCTCGTGGTGGGGCAGAGTCTTCCAGTCAGTTCCTCAATAAGTGATTTTTAAGCAGAAATTTTGTGCTCATGGTGCCAGGGGTGGAGGCTGGGATACAGATCTTAGAACCTTCCATTCAGCTCAGCTCAGTCAGCATGTGTGCAAAGCTTGTGTGAGGCCCTGCCACAGCAGATGCTCAGATACTCAGCAGACACTTGAGTGCCAGCCCTGGAAAGACAACAGACCTAGGCCAGCTCCTGATGGGCAAGACAGATTTGGTGTCTGCCAACACAAGGTTCGGTACCTCATAAAATAAACAGTATTACTTCAGAGAATCATACACACTGACATACCAAAGTGACAGAACTATCAGTTGTGGCTTGTGTGTGGTGCTAAAGGAGAATAGAAGTGGACATACATTAGCCTGGGCATCAGGGCTCTCTGTGGAGCTGATTTTCAGGAGAAGACCTTAGGGATGACAGTGAGCCAGCCAAGGACACATTCCAGGGCAGGAAAAGGCTCGAGGTTCCTAGGAAGTGGAAAGAAAGGACCCATGTGGCTGTCTGTGGTCGAGGGGCAGAGGTCCTGGGGGCAGGTCACTTGCACCTCATAGTTCCTTGAGAGCAGCTGGGCATTCATTTAAGTGGGTCCACAAAACCAGTACACATAAAAGCACACACCGGAACTTTCCCAGAGCCATACTGACCACTGGCCCAGTCCCCTTTAAGGGCAGGTATCAGCACCACTTCTGCTGGGAGCCACCATGACCATCCCTCACGACAGCAATCCTCTCTGGTCTGTGGTCCCTGAGCGTGCTTGCTGGGCCTCGGCGCCCATCATGTGATACCTGGTATCACCAATTCTATATGTGTTTCAATCCCCCTAGTGGGCAGAGTCCATCTCAGTCCCCAGACTGATTTCAGAAAGCATCTGTTGAGTGGACAGAGCAGCAGCAGTTCTGGGGTCTGCGGGAAAATGGGTGGGCCCTGAAGGCAGATCCAAATCAGAGTGTCTGAGAGAAATCTATGCATTGCTGGCAGCAGCAGCCAGACCAGAGGAAGAGCTGTGGGATCCAGGGCATTGAACATGATTTCAGACTGGCTGACCTACAAGACCTGAGCTAGAGTTGAGGAAACGGGAGGTGAATGGGAACATCACAAGAGCCTGAGTAGGTCATTTGGGGGAGAGGGTTTTCTCTAGTCAGTCAAGCCCTGGATATCTTTCTTGTTGGTTGGTCAGTACCTCACTGGCTGGACTCTGGTGGGGTCCGGGCCTTGGCCTGTGTCAAAGTTCTTGGGCCTCCTCTCCAAAGAGCCCACACCCAAGGCCCTGCTTTGACCCTGCTGGGCCTTGTCCCGCTCAGGAGTCTTCATCCCCAGCTGTGATGAGGATGGCTACTACCGCAAGATGCAGTGTGACCAGAGCAGTGGTGATTGCTGGTGTGTGGACCAGTTGGGCCTGGAGCTGACAGGCACCCGCACCCATGGGAGTCCCGACTGTGGTAAGGGCAGGCAGCCTCATGGGAAGCCTTGGACCTGCACCTGGGCCTGGGAGGGAGTCTGGGGGGCGGGGTTGTTCTAGCTCGGTGTGGCAGATTCCCCACCCGCAGCGGGGAGAGGCAGCCAGGAGGGTCCTAACCTGCCTCTTGGCTTGTTCACCTCACAGATGACATCGTGGGCTTCTCTGGGGACTTTGGGAGCGGCGTTGGCTGGGAGGATGAGGAGGAAAAGGAGACAGAGGAAGCAGGCGAGGAGGCTGAGGAGGAGGAGGGAGAGGCGGGCGAGGCCGATGACGGAGGCTACATCTGGTAGATGGCCGAGGGGAGCCATGGAAGGCCAGGGTGCTGACGGCCGGGGGAGACGGGCCAGCGGAGACCTGGACAGAAGCAGGCAGCTTAGCAAATGGATCCGGAAAATACAGTTGGAAGGACCCTGGCTTCGATGGGGAGGACTGGGTGTGTGAGTGTGCATGACCGTGTGTGCATATTTGGGATGTGAGACCACACGCTCGTGTGTGTGTGTGTGTGTGTGTGTGTGTGCACGCGCACCCTGATAAATGTGTCCTTGGTCCGCACTGCTCCAGGCAGAGTGAGTCACCCAAAGTCCCCCTCAGCCTCCTTTAGCTGTTTTCTTTCCCTTTGTTGTTGGTTTAAA
The DNA here is from genome assembly GCF_014898055.3 of Talpa occidentalis. Classification (NCBI taxonomy): domain Eukaryota; kingdom Metazoa; phylum Chordata; class Mammalia; order Eulipotyphla; family Talpidae; genus Talpa; species Talpa occidentalis. The sequence continues at coordinate 42,648,781 of NW_023605194.1, forward strand.
AAATAATACATTCACACGCACACTGCTAGGTCAAAATGAAAGCAACAAGATTCCCCCTTGCCAAGTCCCCTAGCCCCATTGAGCCCCACCCTGACATCCTTGTCCTGATTTGCTGTTCTCTGCTTAGCCAGCCCTGCCTTCTCCTTCCCCCTTCTAGGGTGGAGCTCTGGCCCTTCGGTGTCTCCTGTTGCAGAGGGGAGGGAAGGCATTGGGCTGTCTGCTGGTTGGGGGTTCTCCTGAAGCTGGGTCAATTTGCCTGTGACCCTCTTCTTCAGGCTCAGATGAGTTGGGGTGAGCATTCTCCACAGCAAGCCCTTTCCCTTTGTTGGACTCCCTAGCACTAGAAAAACTTTCCCAAACCAACTGATATGACCAGAGGTAGTCAAGAAGGAGCTGGGGGCAGGAGCACGGGCCAGGGGAAGGGGAAGACCTTGTTGATGTTGCCCAGTGTGGAGTGGAGTGTGAGGAGAAGAGGGAAGGGGCCAGCTCAGCAGGGACACTACTGCTGAAGATCCAGGGAAGAGCTTTTAGGAGTGGAGATGGGGCAGCCGTGAATGTCAGACCCCAGAATAGCAAGGCCCTTTCTGTGGGTCTCAGGTGGGGGTCTGGTGTGAGCTGTCCATTGGAGGAAGTAGTGATGCAGGTGAGTTCTGCTTGACCCCATGGAGAGTGGCACCTGCCCCCCATCCCCATTACTCGATTCCCTTGTCCTTTTTGGGAGTCTGAGGATCAAGCAGAAAATGAAGAGCCTGGATCTTGGCCAAAGGGGGGGGGGTTGTGTGCCTCTTCCTTTCTGACTCCCTAACTAAATGCTCCCCTCCCACCCTGGCCAACAGAAAGGATTATCGCTGAGGCCCTGTTGAAGGAGGATGAGTGGAAAGCTGTATCCTTCCTTCTCTCCTGAGCTCTTGCCCTTTCTCCACCTCCTCTCAAGGGAGAGGCTTCCATGGCCACTTCCAGCGCCACCATCCTCAGCTCCTGGGATTTGACTGTCCCTCTGAGAGTCCTCTGGGGCTGCTCTAGTGGAGAGGCTTCTCCAAAACTCTGTTCAGGAATCATGAAAAGCCAAATGGGACTGGAGTGGTGAGGCTCTGAGGCACACCTTGCCGTCCCCCCAAATCATTTCCTTACTGGATAGGGGCAGGAAGGATGAGAAGCTGCCCCATTCTCTCCCTCCATTCTGTCTAGTCTTCCCTGTTGAAGCAAATTCTTTAATACCTTTGATGAAGAATTTCTTACCTGGACTTGAGCTTCTGATGCCTGTCAGTGCATGGTGAGTGGTGTGTGTGTTTGTGTGTGTGTGGGCGTGCGTGCGCGTGCACGCGCGTGCATGTGCATGTGTGCTTGTGTGTGAGCCTAGGGGCCATCCCTGGGGGCCTGGGGTGAACGTACAGACACCATGTAGTGAGTGGGCTGCAGGGTAAGGGGTCCGCGCCCTGAGGTTCCCTGGGCAAGGCTCCAGTCTGGCTCTCCCCGGCTTCTGCAGCACTCGCTGTGTTACTGAACTCCATGGAAGAACCTCACCTGGTCCGCCCCTTTGCTCTACCCCAGAATCAACATCTTCCACACCCTCTCTTGGGGAAAATAATGAAACTGCAGTTAGCCCCATAAACTGCTTCTCATTCCACAGCACAGTTCTGATTGTTAAGGTGTCTAGCGCTGTTCCAGATCCCCCGCGTCCTGTCTCCCCCACCTCCCGCGCCCTGCCCACCCTCTCCTCCTTTTGGTCCCCGGCTCAGTTCAGGGAAATGCCCTCTGTTCTCTGAGCAGTGCTCCTTTCATTCAGAGCTACTTGAAACTTCCTGCTTTTGCTAGGATTGGAATCTGTCTCTTCCTTCTGTCCCAGTTCAGGTTTCTGGAATTGTCTTCCTGGGGGCAGCTGTGGAGGATGCTGGGGCATTTTGGGGTGGGAAGGTGGCAGAGAGGAAGGGCCACCCCTCTCCTCTCACTGTTGCCCTCCCCACCTGGGGGTATGTGCTCTCTTTGTGTCTCTGGGTCTTCCAGTTGTGCACATTTTTATGACCTTGTAAATATGTTGTAGAAAGAAAGCAAAAGGCGCTGAACTAGACCCAGGAGGGACTAGGGATCTGGTCTTACCCTGTCTCTGAAGCCCCCACACTGCTTTTTACCCATTCTCTGAGACTGAAGCCACCCAGCTTGTTCCCGTGGGCTGCAGGCTTCTGAGTGACTTAGGTTTCCTTGTGAGGTGCCGGTTGGTTCTTCCTCAGCTCCTGGATTCATGCCCTTGAACAAGCTGTTTGCCACCTGGTCCCTCGAATTCCCCTTTATCCGAATGTCCTCTCTCCATCCTGTCCTCACTCCCCTGGCTTAGCCAGGCAAGGGAATTAGGCTGCATTGGAAGGAACTCAGCCAAATTTTAAAAGAACCATTTCTTGCTCGGCCCTGGGAAAGCTGGGTACGTATGTCTAAGATGGGGTAGGTTGCAGTTGGAGAGAGCAAATGTGCCTTGAGAGACCCTCAGAGTGGGCCCAAGGGGGATGTAGAAGGAGGCAAAGCGTGGGGGCTCAGGAAGGAGGTGAAGCTCAGAGGGAGGTGAAGCTGATTAGCGTGTGCCGGGGTGCTGTGGCTGGACCCCTGTTATTCTGCAGGGGCTGTCACCTCCCATGGCGAGTGGTCACATTCCCTTCCTCATGCCAGCCTGCCTGGTTTTGGTGGACAGGCCACCCCCTCAGCCTTTCATGAGCTCCACCTGCTTCCAACTTTGCCAATGAGTAGGTGGGGTCCATTGGTATCAATGTGGGAATGCTTCATTTACCAGAGCCTCACCCTTAGCCCTTGGGGAGAAGGAAATGGCTAATCTCTTGGTACCTGGCATGATTATGAGGCTGGGGGCTGGCAGAGGTCAAAGGGAAGAGACACTGGGGTTGCAAAAGGGGACTAGCGACATCCCAAGGAAGTCCCAAGCAGAGCAAACTGCTTTATAGCCTGAAGCCTACTTAAACTGTGTTATGTGCAATAACTGAGCTTAGAGTTAAGAATTGTGTTCAAGTGCTTGGATTTCTGTCTGTATATTTAAGTGCTGAAATTGTATCTCTCAGTAATTCTAGATGTCCTTTAAAAAAAAAATTGAAAAACAAAGTGTTAGACCATGTGTGTGCATTGGTGGGCACTCAAGCGTCCCGTGGATCACCCCACCTTCTCCCTTTCCCCTGTGCCCCCCATCCCCTGGCATCCTAACCTCACCTTCACTTGGGGACCCTGCCTCATGTTGTCTTTATCTGCCTATTACTCAGCCTAAGGAAACAAGTACACTCCACACACGCATAAAGGAAATCAAATGTTATTTTTAAGAAAACAGAAAATAAAAACTTTATAAACACCACCGACTGGCAGTACTCTGATTATTCTTCCCCTTGGTATCATTTTCCACAAACATGTGGTTCTCAAACCAGAAGCCGGGTATAGACTCATAGTCAGCATGCTTCTCTCATTCACTTTGTATAGGCAACCTTGGAGAGGCGGGGCTGGACGGAGGGGCCTGTTTCAGCGGAGGACCAGGAGCAACTTAGAAATAGCTTTAGTACTATTGCAAATCTTTTTTTTTAAAGATTTGTTTATTTATGCATACAAGAACTGGGGTACAGGCCAGAGGAATGGGGTGGGGGTGAGAGGATTCACCAGAGACAGAGAGGGGAACAGAACAGACAGACTGACTGAAATACACTGCTGAGGGGAGCAGCGGGCGAGACAGGAGAGGTCTGCTGCGCCATGTGGGTAGCTCCCTGGCGGGAGATCCAACTCGTGCTGCAGTGGCAGCGGACAGCTTCATAGGTTGCGTCTTAACCCCTTGCGCCACCAGGGAGGCCCACTATTCCAGATCTGTATGCAATCTGTATTGGTATATATACCAGTAAATACTTTTCTATCACAAAGCAGAGGTCAAATCCTATGTCCTGCTTTTTTCACTTAACCTACTGTGAAACTTTCCCCATGTTACTAAAGCTATTTGAAGACATGGCTTTAATTGTTGCATAGGATTTCACAATATAGATGTACTCTAATGAATGTAGCCATTTCCCTGTTACTGGACATTTATATTATTTCCATTGTCTCGATACTCTCAGTTTTAGCCCTAGACCTTGCTAGACTGCAACATTGGGCAAGGCATCTAGCAGATGGAAGGAATGACCCATCTCTCAGGGATCACTGTTAAAATCTGAGAAAGGGTTTGCTCAATAGTGAAAACTGCGTAAATGTCTCCTCTTGCTCCCTGAGTCAGCCATGGCTCTGCCCATCTGGCTGGATTGAATGCTAAGGAAGGGGCTACCTCCTGGGTGCTGAGAGGCTGCTGTGGGTCGGGGAGGGACTGTGTGCCCTGTATTGTTCTCATGGGCACCTGCAAGGTGGAATTTGGAACCTTGGGAGGTTTCCTGTAAGGAGGTATGAGGAGACATGTTATCTTCCTGAGGAGATGCTCCCATGCAGGATGCAGGGAAGTGGGTAGAGAGCCCTAGAAACTAGTTCATTCACTGGGCTTGTGGAAACCTGCAGTTTTGGAAATAGATGAGCTATGCAGGGATGGGGGCAGAGTGGGAGAGCAGAACTTAAGGTTGGAATCCATCATTGGAAGTAGCTCATATTAGGTACTAATATTAAAACCCATTTTGTAGAAGAGAAAAGTCTCAAAGAGCTTAGGTAACTCAATCGAGGCTATATGGCTAGGGAAGGGCCAACCCTGGAATCTGCTTCTCTCTCATATGACGCAAAGCAGGCTGCTATCAGTGTCCAGTGCCCGCCCCTCGTGGCCCACGGGCACTCAGATGAGGTGGGTCACCTGCACAGGATTAAGTTCAGCAAAACTTCCCGGAGGAATGTGCCTTCAACTAGGCCTCTAGGTGAATAGGAATGATTTAATGGCTCCACACTAGTTAGACTCATTTGAGGGAATCTAGGCTCCCAGGTGGTCCTCTCAGATTTTTCTTTTGTTTGGGTTGGGTCTCGGGCACCAGCATATTTTGAAAGATCCCCATGTGATACTAATGCACAGCCTGATGTGTGCTGCCAGGCTAAGCAGTCAAAAACAAGGCGTGTCTCTTGGGTGAGGACGGAGTATATAAGAGGCCAGGACAGGAAGAAGCCTGGAAAGAGCCAGGACTGGGCCCCAGGTATTCCCACAGTGAGGCAGTGAATACCGCCGAGAGCGCTGCCTCTTCACAAACAAGGCAAATGTGGACGGCAGCGCGAGTACCACAGAAGTATGGAAGAAGTGAAGACAGTCGGTTGTGTCCCAGCTCTGCTCTGAACTCAGGTGAGCACTTGTCCATGAGCCTCGGTTTCCCCATCTGTAAAGTGCAGGGATTGGACTAGGTGGCACAGTTTGGAGATTTCATGGACGGGTACAAAGGCATGACTCCAGACATTGGTTCCGTTCAATTCAGGATTTTCTTGCTCTCCTCTGATGTTCCACATTAGCTCTAATTAACCCAAAGGGCTCACATATTTGTAAGGAAAATGAACTGTGCTTTAAAAAGAACATTGGAGAAGGAACGTGAACAATAGCAATCATCTTCTGGAAGTTCAGATGAGTAAGTGCTTCTGTTTATGCCCTTCAGGGTGCATGATGTCCAGTGGTGGGGAGGCTTGGAGCTTGTGGAGGTGATGGCCAGACTGGAGTGTGGCACTTCATGCAGTTGGGGAAACACTGCAAGAGGCAAGCACCAGCCCCTTTGACCAGGGCATACTGCCATGTGACAGCCAAGGAGGCCAAGGCTGTGGGGTCACACCACTGACACAGGTCCAGGAGACCAGGGCAGACTCTGAGCTCAGGCCCAGGTAGGCCAGAGCCTTCACACGCCTGATTTCATCTGAGCTTACAACAGCCTCATCCTCTCCTGGATGAGGAAACCAGTCAAATAACCATCTGTGACGGGTCTTCTCACTGTTCCATTTTACAAATGGTCAGGTTGAGGCACAGGCAGCAAAGGACACTGGGCTGAAAAAGTGGCAGAGCTAGGACTGGCTGCCTGGTGTAGGGGGCCACGCTCTAAACTATGCTATAGGGCTCCTTAATCTGCTTGTCTAGAAGGAGGGCCAGCGTTGGCACCTCACCCTCTGAGGTGGATTGGCCTCCAGAGAAGGTGAGGAAATGGCCCTTCCAGATTCCCACCATGCAGTACGAGGGTGGGTAGCTGCCCTCCAGCTTCTTTGTGCTTTTATTTCCTGAGCCCTGATTGAGGAGAAGACCCTTCCCTTGCAGTCACATTTAGGGTTAGTGACAGACATGACCAGAGACTGAGCAGGCAGCCTCCCCTCCACCCCACTCCAGCCTCCTCTCTGATGCCTGGTGACTGGCCCCAGTTGACTTCAACATTTGCCTGGTGTAAAGGCAGGACATGGACACAGGTGCAGGTTTTCTGATCCCATGCAGACCGGGTAAAGGAGGAGTCAGAGTCCTCAGTAGTTTTTTGCAGGTCTTTTAGTGGGGTTCACCAGGCATATGGCAGGCAGGGGTGCTGGCTGGGGGGCTGGGAGGCTGGCAGGCCTCCCAGCCCCCAGCAAGTCTTGACTCTATCTGGGCTCTCTAGCGTTCGTTCTGCTGCTTCTCGGCTTCTCTTTCGGCTTCGGCTTCCACTGCTGCTGCTGGCGTCCCCGTGACGCTGCCCTTGAAAGCACAGTCTTAGCCCAGCTGAATCCCATCTACCTATGCCCACACCCTATTCCAGGTGCCTGCCATCAGGCATGCATTCAGGACAAGGATCCATCATCTGTCCTGATGGCGGAAGGGCAGAAAAGCCTGATATTTTCTTTACCCTACACCTGGTCTGAGGCAGGGGCAGCCCAGGGCCTGACATCACCTAACTGTTCAGCTTGAAGTTTATCTGTCCAAGGATTCTCCAAACCAGCCAGGAGGGGCCAACATCAGCTGAGACAAGGCCCTGGGCTAGAGCTGAGGGATCCTCTTTCCTTGCAGACCCACTGAGGCCCAGCCCTGCTGCAGCAAGTAGGCCGAGAGCAACAATGCTAGGCTCCATGTGTGCTCTCCTGAAAGGCCGGGACCCCACTTAACTTGGGTCTCTGGTTTTGTTCCTTGTCCATTCCCTCTGGCCACACACCGGGCTCGAGAGCCAGCATTGCTCAGGTCTGAGGTGGCTACCTGGGAGACTCTCAGAGACAGAATTCTGGAATCAGCATATCCCAGGGACATCAGACTTCATCTGGTTTACTCCTTCACCAGAGCTACCCCTGGACCCATGGAGATGGGATGTTCCATGGATTTACTGAGTCCATCGGGTGCAGGACCCTCTGCTTATCAAGGCATGGAGAGAGGGAGTTGGGTAGCAGGAAAGAGAAAAAGAGAAGGAGAAAGGAGCCCCATAGACCACAAGCCCCATAGACCACTTGAGAAAAATCTCACACAAGAATCCTAGTCTGGATGTAATGCTTGTTCATGTGAGAAGTTGCCTGCCTGGGTTGCAAATTCATTGTGAAAGGGTGGCAGGGCCTGTTGGACAAGAGGGAGGAGTGGGGACTACGACCTTTGGGATGTGCATGCTTGTGCAGTGGGGGCTCCTGCCCCTCAGGTCTGGTGTGCAACATGTTGGGGAGTCAAGAAAAGGTTCAGATGAGCTGGAGAAGGAGTTGGGCTAACCTGGTAGGGTTTTGTCCTTTCACTAGTGTTCCTGATGCCAAAGCCCAGGTCAAATGCCACCGACTTTAGGAACTGGGCAGAATGAAGTTAGCGCAGCAGGCCTGCGACTTCCATCCTTTGAGAGGCCTGCCTATAAGCCTAGCCCTGGGCTAGGAGGGTGCCCACGATTCTAAGCGGAGGGGCTCACTGCCTAGCTAATTTGTGCAAACAATATGGCTGAACATCTGCTTACCTTCAGGGAGTCTGGAAATTTGGTATGTGCTCTGCAGGGGCTGCCTCTGTGAACAGCCCCCAATAAATACCCTGGGTGCTGGCTCTTCAATGAGCTTCCTGAGTAGAAAATACTTCACATGAGTTGTCACCACTCCTTGCTGCAGAAATCAAGAGTGTCTTGTGCGGCTCCAGTGCAGAGGCTCCTGGAAGCTGGTTGCCCACAGCCTTTTCCCTGTGCCGATTTAGCTCTGTATCTTTCGGCTGCAATAGATCTTTGCAGTGAACATGGGTAACCAACATGGAGACCTCCGGTTGGGCAGCAGGCATCATAATTAACTTTTTTCTTAGACTTGGCAGACACAGAATAAAGAGCACTTGTATGTTGGAGGCTGTTGGAGGGTCCTGGCCTGGACTTCCTGGCCTGTGACACTGTTACTAGGCTGATAAGGAAGCACAGGTTTGGAGAGGAAACAATGATGCAGGTGGCTTCAATCACAGAGCACTTGCTCTGTACCAGGCCCTGGCTGTGGGCTGCACCCCAGGTCATCCAGAGCCTGGGGAGCTGTGACAGCCCTCGGTGTCCGCAGTGTGGAGGAGGGCCTGCATACAGCCTCCAGGGTCTGTGTACCAGGCAACAGGTGCCAGAGCCCATGGGTTCCTAGAAGTTCCTCGAACACAGGCTGGGCCAGAGGCTGCTGGATGACCCCATTCCCACCCTCCCCTGCTGTACTAACAGAGCACCCCATTTCTTGCTGGACACCTGGCTGCCCAGAAAAACACACTTCCCAGTAATCTTTACAGCTCCACCTGGCCAGGTGACTCTAGAAGCGACAGATGCCACTACCTGAGGGTGGCCTTCGAGAAAAGGGACAATGTCCTCTCTTCTTTTCTCACTGGCTGTGACATGGACATAGTGTCTCCATCTTGCCTTACTGCAGCCAGGAAGGAGGATCCTGGGCCCCATGTACCTTGGAGTCACTGTCTCAGCCTGGGAATGACTGTTCTGGAGAGAGACACAGATGTTTATTTTAGCCATAGTTCTTTAATCTCTGATACCAGTCAAGCCTACATCCTAATTCTAAGAGTCTCCAACTTTTTTGCCATGAGAGAAAAAATTAGATTTTACCTCATAATTGTGCGTGTGACTATAACAGGCTTCATGAAACAACACAAACCCTGACTATACACTCTGCATTCTAATATGTCACTTCTTTTCAAATGTTGGTTGTGTGCTTGCTGAATTATTACGACCTGAAGTTGAAAAACCAGTGTCCTATTGCCCAGGTTGACCCTGCTCCCCTCAGGCCACCAGATTTCCCACTTCACTCTCCTCCACCTTTCCCCTTCACCCCCACTACTACCTTCACACCACTCTCTGCCCACCCCCATCCTTTCAAACAGTTGTTCACTCAATAAATGTTTATGAGTTATTTACTTTGGGCCAGAAGCTGCTCCAGTGGCCACCCTGGTTAAAAGTGGCAAGAAACTGAGAAAGAAAGAAACAACTCTGACTGCCAGTGATCAGGGGAGGCTTCTTGGTGGAGGCGGCATTTTTACTGAGCTGTGAAGGGCAGAGATAAGGACAATGTCCTTCAGGACTGACTCTGGCTCCACAGCAACCGAGTTTCAGCCTCTTCCAGTCGCTCAATCATGAGATTCTAGCCATACTAGTCTTCCTTCCATACCTGAAAAGAGCCCCCATTTTTTTCCACTTCAGGACCCCTGCAATCTGTTCTCTCTGTCTGGAATGCTCTTTCTTTGCTTCACTCTTGATCACCCAACTGCTATCCCCTGCTGAATCTCCACCAGTGATTACCTGGACTCACATGTATCTCTAGTCAGGGGGTGATCACGAAATAGCCATTGAATGCATGAGTCCTAGTTCAGACCTGCCTGCCTATCACTTACATCACTGCAGCAGCCTTCAACCTGGTCTTCCTCCTTTCTAGCACGCCTGGTCCAGCTTTATCACAACTGCTATGGAGACAGAGTGATTGCCTTCCTCTCCCTAAAGCTCAGAGCCCCCATTACTGACAGAACGAAAGTCAAGTCACTTTTGACTGACTTTATGGAAGCCTGTTGGTTTGGCCACCGCATTCCTTACCAGCACCAGCTTCTCCTTCCTCTGTGCCTCCAAAGCCTTCACTTAAGCTGCAACCCACCTGAGCTTTGTCTCCATTCTCCATCTTTACCTGGTGAATGCTTACCTATCCTTCAAAACCCAGGTCCAACGTCATGCTCCCTCCCACTTCCTTAGGCCGAGAGAACCTCACCTCCCCTGCCCCTCACTGGCCTTTTGTGGGCCATATCCTTCATTCCCAGCTAGAGTTCCTTGAAGACACAGATCAAGTCTTTTTTTTTTTATTAATTAATTTTTTTTCTTAAATTGTTGTAGTCCCCATAGTTCTCCAGCCGCCATATCACCCGCGAACCATCACCATATTCCCTTGTGTTCTTCCCTGCTCCCCTATTTTGCAGGCCCCCCACCCCCGCCCATAACCAAGATGTTTATGTTAAATAAATGAATGACTAGATGCATTATCTTGTCCTAATTCAGCCCTGACATCACCCTTATCAAAAATCTCTATCGCCACCCCTGGTGCTATTTGTTGCCATTAGAAATGCACTTCTTTTCAGTTGCTTAAACAATTTTACCCTTTTTTGTAGAACCTTTCTGCAAACTGCTTCCAAGCCAACATATCCCAACTGTTTCTTGTTGGAAACCAAAATGTCAGCATTTTATATGAATTGCTGAAAACTTTATATTTAGTTAAAAGAAACAAATTTTTGGTAATTTTGTTAATTTAGTAAATTTGGTGGATTCATCTAAAGCATATTGATTTTTTTGGCGAATTAGTCTACTTTAAATGAGTCTTAATCCAAAGAAATAACTCTAAGGGTAAAAAATATTTCTCCTTTGTGGCATAAATATCACAGAGAGACTTTCATTATCTGTTATTTATTTATCTGGATTTTACTTGAATTCATACTTCTGTTCTTTCAGTTCCACCCAAACGGCACCAAGTGCTCATCTGTGCACCAGAAAATGCACAGACTTGATCTCTTTCAGTTAAAGGGGAGCTGCTGTGCGACTGGCACCACCCGCTCTTTGCTCTCTGGCTGCTTGGTTAGTAGGTAGGAGGGGGCGTTTAGAGACAGGACAATATCGTTCAGGACTCTTTGGTTGCAAGCGACACCCAACTCACACTGGCCTAGACAGAGAAGGAATTTATGGCCCCTGCATCTCCCGGATTCCCTGGCTTTCCCCTTGCAGAATTCCTTGAGGGACATTAGGGCAACTCCTGGAAGTGAAGGAAGACATGTAAGAGCCAGCGCCTGGGGGATAACTGAGATCATGCCCTCCCCTAGGCTGGCCACGTCTCCTCTCTTCTTTTCATCCATTGGCCTCATTCTCTCTGACTCCTGACGGGCCTTCTCCACGGGGCAGGGAACGGACTCTAGCAGAGAGAGCTTCTTGCTCCCAGGGTCTGGATGTCAGTCCCAGAGAAGGACCTTGGCTGGATCCATTGCTGCCGCCAGGTGGGTGGGTGCAGTGTTGTGACTGGGCAGGCCTGGACCCTGTACTGCCCTGTGGCCAGCACAGGGAAGTTTCCTGGAAAGATAAAACAGTCCTCTATGCAAAGGAAGACCGGGGTAGTTCAGCTTGAAGAATAAATCCCAGGAAGGAGGATACATGTTATACTTTACTTAGCATCCTTGGGAGCCGACAGTTGTTAAAGATTTAGACCCCTCACTATTAATTCCAATCTACCAACCCACCACACACCCCCATTCCAACCAAGCTCACTACATGCTGATTAGTGAATATTCTTAGAAGGATGAATGAATGTTTTTGCAAAGGACCCACACGTTCCTTCTCTTTCATTGCTCTGTCACCTGAAATTTATCTACCGCTGGCCCTGTTTTTGCTTGTTTGATCATATCTATCCTTTTAGGCTCAATTCACATTCTGCCTCCTCCATGAAGCCTTCCCTGACCCCTTGACCAGAAAGGATTGGTTTCTTTTTAGGCCTTGGTTTCCCCCACTCTTTATAGACTCTAACCTGATTTTATGTTGTTTGTACTAAGTATTGGTTTAGCAGAAAGGACTTTCCAAAAATTGGTCTATCACACAATGACAGGTGGTGAGTTCTCCATCCCTGAAGGCTTTAGAGCAGGAGCTTGTTTGGGGAATGTTGTAGAAAGGCAAGAACTTCTTAAGGATTGTATATTAGTGTCCTAGGGCTGGTGACAAATTACCACAAATTGAGGGGCTTAAAACAACAGAAATTTATTCTCACATTCTGGAGGCCACAATTCCAAAGTGAATGTATTAGTGGGATGAGTTACTGCTTGAGGCTCTGAGGGCCAATCTGCCCCATGCCTCCTTCCTGGCTCCTGTTGCCAGCAATCTCAGCATGCCGTGGCTTGTAGACATGGCGCTTCAAGCTCTGTCCCTGCTTTCACATGGCATTGCCCCTTGTGTCTCTGTGTCCTCTCTGTTTCTTATAAAGATACCAAACATTAGATTTAGGGCCCACTCAAAATCCAGGATGATTTTATCTCAAGATTCTTAGCTCCTTGCATCCACAGAGATTCTACCTCCAAATAAGATCACCTTTTTTTTTTTTTTTTTTAAGATTTATTTATACAAGCACTGGGTACAGTCAGAGGCACCCGGAGGGTGAGAGAATTCACCAGAGCCAGAGCGGAGAGTAGAACAGGCAGAGTGACGAAGTACACTGCTGAGGGGAGCAGCGGTCGGCAGGAGAGGTCTGTGCACCATGTGGGACCCTCTCCTGTTGGCCGGAGAGCTAACCGGCGCTGCAGAGGCTGCGGGCAGCTTTGCAGCCCAGCGCTCAATCGCTGCGCCACTGGGGAGGCTCATAAGATGACCTTTTGAGGCTCTGGAGGGATATGAATATTTGGGAGACACTATTCAACACACTAAAGGGATCCTGTGTAGGGCAAACTGAACACAAACTGACGTGTCCACAGCAGAGGCCACACAGGTCACTGGGGAGCACAGGCCTCAGCTCCACTCATCATCAGATACCGTTTCCAAAAGAAACCAAAGATCTGGAATTTTATGTGAAACATGCAGCTTTTTAAATGTTGACAGTGTATTCAAAACCTTAAAAAAGCATTTGATCCAAGGCCAAAGCTGTCTGTAAATATATAAATGTATGGATCTATATGTATGATCCAAGGCCAAAGCTGTCTGTAAATATATAGATCCATACATCTATAGATCCATACATCTATATATTTACAGACAGCTTTGGCCTTCGTGCACCATTTTTTGACCTTAGTGGAAACTCAAACCTGGCAACCGAGAGCTCAGGAAACAAGATCTGTGCACTTCTGCCTGGAACCACCAGATGGCGCGCTGGTCATTGCATTAGGCTGGCCTCTTCCATCCAGGCCTGGAAGATGATCCCTGGTTTGAAATCCAACATGGGTGATTTTCAGGTTGGAGGTAGTGAAAGGCAGCAGGTGAGTGAAGGAGGGCAGGAGTTCATTGCATTTAAACCTGTTCTTCCATCATTTTCTTTTAATCTTTGACACCTGCTAGTGATACTTGCTCCCTTGGCACACAAAAGAAATTCAAAATCAGCAAAGACACAACACAGGGGAAAGAGAGAAGAGATTAATATCACCTGTTCAGCAGTTTTTCTTCATTCTAAAGAAATCAGTTTTTAAAACTCTGGCTGAACCCAGTAAACCCTCCCACTCCTGAGTCCTAGGACTGAGATCAAAGAGACCAGGGGAGGGGAAGCAAAGAAATGAGAAGACCAGGGAAAGGAAGAAAGCACACGGAAAGAATATTAAGCCTTAAAAAGTGTTCCTGCTCCCACAGCACATTTTATGGCCAATGTTGGAAGATATCAGTGTTATTTCTGTTGCGTTCTATTTGTAATGAACTAGCCACTGACTGTCAGACTCAAGGAGAAAGATACAGCCCTCATCACTCACTGGAAAGACTGTCAACAGAACTCAGTAGCAGGAAGGTGGAAGGTGTTGCAACCATCTTTGGAAGATATAATCTTCCCCATGAGCAACACCCAGGGCAGGCAAGGACAGATTGAGGCAGATGGAAGCCCCATGACCTTTGACCCTTGGGCATTGGTCATTGATTGCCTTAGACACCTTTCATCTATACAAAATGAAGAGATGCTCAACCATCCCCCAGCTGCCACAGTCTCATGCTGTTTCAATACCAGCCTCCCTCTGACTACCACCTCGTGAGATCCTGAACCAGAACCATCCATCTGAGTAAACCTCCATTTCCTGGCCCACAGAAACCATGAGTGATAAGAAAATTGTGTTGCTTTAGGCCCCTTAAGTTTTAGGGTGATTTGCTACTCAGCAATAGATAACCAGCACAATCTAGAATAAGTTCTGTGGGTAATCAGAGCTTTCTGTGTGATCTGATTTCAGAACCCCCCAAACACACTGCTACTTGTGCCCGCGAGTCCACCATTACTGGCCGACACTTTGGGATGTTTCTCTCCTCTTTTAGTAGTGCCTCTGACACCACCCCCACCACAACCCCCTTGAGGTAATGAGCCAGCACTGGGGGGCTGGAGGGTATTTCCCTGGGTCCTTCCTCTGATATTTGCAGACCCTTCATCCTCACACCAAGACTGTCCTGTATCCTATCCTCAGGGAGCAGGAGAAGACACAGCCCCTGGGAACACATCCCACACTTTATGCATCAACCTCCCTGCCACGTTGCCCCTTCTCAGAGAATTCTCTACCCTCTTTAATGCCAAAAGCAGTCACTCAATTTTCTTCTGTGGATTCTGGGAATTAGGAACTGCTCACGTTTCTGTTTTTACTTTGGTTGCTAGAAAATGTGTCAACAAAGTTGGGATTCACCATGATACAGGTATACATCAACTGATAGAAAAAGGAAGGGAAAAATTCACGATTCTACCTCCCAGACATGAGGAGACTGGATTTTGTGGTATATCCTCCCAGACACCAACTCAAAGCTGGACTTTACCACACATACAGTTTAGACAGAACATCACTAGCTCTTTGTGGTGTTATGTACACTTCTCTGTTCTAAAGTACAGTGACTTAATTTCTTGGGGTCTCTGATCATTTTAAGAAGCTCACAAGACTTTTAGTCCCCTTTCTAGAAAAACACCCTTTGGTAAATCCATAAATATTTGTCATTAGGTTCTACAGGTGAACAAATGTAAAAATTAGGTTCTATAGCAATAACGTCAATTTTTATGACTGAATAATATTCAATTGTGTGGCTATACTGTGATTTATTTAACCAATCACCTTTAGGTGAATTCCAATAGTCTACTCTTTTAAACTATACTAAAAATCTCTTTCATGAAAACCTGATATCTTGTCTCAGATCTAACCTATGTGGGTTATATGTTTTTTTTTTCTCTCTTTCTTTTTTTTTTTTTAAATAATAAATTTTATTTTTATATTCCCCATACAATTGCAACCCCCCATTCTGACCCCAATCCCTCCCCTCCCGCCCCCCCCCCCAAAAAGTGTCTCTGGTTCATAGTTTTTTGTTGATTTTGATTTTCACTTTCTTATAGTTATTCATTTTCCTGGTCCCTTATTTAAGTTTTCTAGATTCCTGCTATGAGTGAGACCATCCGGTATTTTTCTTTTTCTTTTTGGCTTATTTCGCTGAGCATGATCCCTTCCAGCGCCATCCATGTTGCTGCAAATTGCATGTGTTTATCTTTTTTGAATACTGAGTAATATTCCATGGTATATATGTACCTATGTGGGTTATATCTTATAGGTACTTGTGACTATTTCACATCTTCTCTGGAATAAGGTGGGGCATGTTAACATACATAGTGTTTTAAAAATGAGAACGCAGGTTGAGTTGAGAGTGAAAAATAAAAATAAAAATGAGCAATGCATGAATGGTACTCTCCTTGTCCCCCCCATCTTGGAGTGCAGCCCAGGATTCCCAGTTCAACCTCACCAGGGCTTCCAGCCAGTAGGGTGTCGAGGAGGCCTGCAGGGAACCTAGCTGCCTGGCTGTGCTGCCCTGCCTGAGGAGCAGTGATTTATGTCCCGGGCCTAGGAAGAACAGGAGCTGTGTGTTCTCTCCTGGAGCCAGGGCCTCGTGCAGCGCAGAGTAGGGCGTGGGGCAGGAATGTGGCAGGAGGGTGGAAACAGCTGCTTCCAAGTGCCCGGTGCACCAGCCGGCAAGTCTTTATGTCCATAAAGCGAGCCTTCAACAGGGAACACGGGCCGTCTGGGTGCTGCCAGCGGCGTCCCGAAGCTGCCCATGGAGGTGAGCAGGGCCCAACACAAACAGCCAGTAGAGAAAGGGGCCTTTGTGGCAAGTGGAGGACGGCTGCTGGGCTCAGGCTGCTGCTTGGCAGGTGCTGCATCCAGCTCACCCTGGTAATGCTGCCATGGGGAAGGGGGCGCTGGAGGCCGTGCTAGAGTTTGGGGTCTCCAGAGTATGCCCTCCCTCCCTCCTGCTCTTCTTTCTGTCCTTTCTTCCTCGATGTTGTTTTTCATCATTTTTCTTTTAAAAGCCTTTTCTCTGTATGAATATCGGTAATTACAATGGTGACATGTGCTCATTTACCTGGTGGATCCACATAAAGATGGGGAATGGGCATAAACCCCCCACCTCCATTCCCACATCAGCCCTTCCACACCTGCCCAGGTCCTTACAAGCCCTGCAAACATCTGTGCAGCTGGGGCCTTGTTATTGTTTGTTAAAAAAAAGAAAAAAAAAAAAGCAACAACAGGTCTCATCATGGCAGTGGCTTTTAGGTGCAATATTTGGAAGCTGCTGGGCCTTCTCTGTTCCTCCTTTTTGACAATGTGGGGTTGGGGGGGGGGTCGGCCTCTCGTGAAGAGACGGGGATAGCTCTGCAGCCTGTGGCTTTGCCTAGTTTCCATAGCACCCCAACACCCCAGCCAGGCATGGTCTCTAAACTTAGCCTGATGTACCAGCCCTTCAGATAGAGGAGGTTTATCTAAGCTGTTTTCGTTAACAGACACTTAATATGCAACTGTATAAATCAGGGTTTGTTCAACCACTTCTCTTATAGAGAAACAACTATTCAGATGTCTAGGTTGTTATTATTATTTTATTATTATTTGTTTTTTCACTGTTTGAGCCAATATTGTAACACTACTCCTATTTTCTCTCCTGTTGGTGGGTGCTCTTACTCCTGTAGGAAACTTGTCCATGCTGGGCCGCTGGGCTGAAGTAAATGTGCTCTTCTTGTTTTAGAAGAAAATGTCAGATGATTTTTCCAACCGGTTGATGTTACAAACTCACAACTAAGTGCAGCTGCCTGTTGCCTGACACCCTCACTGGCTGCTATTGTCTGTTTTAAATTCTTGTCTACTTGTGGGAAATATAGTATCTTGTTGTTGCTTTAATTTTCCTAAACTGGATAAGGCTGAGCATCTGTTCAAACTTCTATTGGCCACCGGCTTTCCTTTCTCTTCTTGATTCCTGCTGCGCAGCTGCCTCTGGGGAGGCCTCCCTAGCAGAGGAAGGCCAGGTTCTCTTTACTTTCTTGCCCTGAGCCTCAGTTTCTTCAGCTTTCACTTTTGAGGGTTGTCAGGCAAGAATGACAGTGAAAAGTTTTTGCAAGCTGTCAAGTGCTGTATGCAGGCAGGAAGTCATCGCCCTTGAGCGTGATGGCCACTTTGCTGGGTGTTCTTCATAGGCCAGGCTAACCCCTTCACACATCCACTCGTCTCATCCTCACGGCACCCCTGTGAGGCTGGCACAATCATCACCTACTTTCAGATAAGAAAGCAGAGAGGTTGAGCTATCTGCAGAGTCACTCAGCAAGTAGATGGCAGAGCTAGGGTCTGAACCCAGACCACAGTGGGAGGCTGCCCTTAGCCCCTCCTGCGACCTCAGCATGGCTGTCCCTCCTCTGCTGCCAACCCTGAGCAGACTCCTCCTTCCTCTTTTTTCTCAAAACCCCTGAGGCCCTTCCTCATCCAGCCTGTCTCTCTCCCTGCCTTCCCAACCCTGCAGGCTTCCTGCAGCAGCAGGCAACAGGACCAGCCCCCTTGCTTTTCAATCAAGGAAACTGAAGCCCAGAGAATGCAAGGGCTCATTCCAAATTACACAGCAAATTAGCAATAGAGAGAGCCAGGCTATCACATGCGGGCAGTGCTTGGTTCCCAAGCCACAGACAGCTTCCCAGGGTCCTCCCCACCCTCCTACTTGCCAGCCTCATCTTAGGTAAGATTTTTTCCAGGATGTGGGCCCAGCCCTCCCCAGGTACATTTACAGAAGGTGTCTGTCTTCACTGCTGTCAGCCTGTGCAGGAAATGTGGGCTGCAGCCTGCTCCTCCCTGTTCTCCATCCTCCAGTCCTGCCTTGGCATCCCTCCCCTATAATTTCCCTGTCTGCCTGGGAGCTTTTTTGGGATTTACCTGGGAATGGTCTCACTCAGACCTTAGACTTCTCTAGAAGACAGGGCCTAGGCCCAGCCAGCACCATTACTTTTCTGCAGAGGCCTGTGCCACAGAGATGTGGGTGACAGATCCTGGCTGAAGGCAGGACTTGTCCTGGCCCTGCTGTGGTCCCCACGTGATCCCAGCACATCACTGATCTTCTCTGGGCTTTTTCAAACTAATAGCATTAGCAGCCAAAGTGGGTTTTTTGCTCGCTGCCCAGAAAGTCAGATTGAACCCTGAGGATGTCTTTTCACAAAGGTGTTTATTGACTCCCACCAAGGAAGTCAATGGGACTAACACTCTAAAAACCAGCTCTCCAAATGGCGGGAATGCCTGAGTATATATACATAAGGGGGCTGGGTTGTGAGGGGTGAGGTTGTCAAGGGAGTGGGGGGCCTCTCATTTCCAGGGGGCAGGTGGCAGGCAGTCTAGGCAACATGTTTATCTTTCTCTGCAGGGACTTTCTTGGGGGTTGCGGACCCCTAACAATCAGCAGCTGTTTGTTCTTGATGTTTCATCAACCTCAAAGGGGCATAGAGATTTCTTATTCAAGATGTAACACTATCAATTTTCTGAGTCCCCAGGAATGCAGCTCAAGAGAAATGTGTTGGTTGTGAGTTAAAGGTTAATCACAAGGTGTAGGGTAGGGGAAGTGAGAGCAAACGGTGGCTAGAGTTTAATTCTGCTTAGTCCTAATTTTTAGTCTGGGGGAGCTTTTGTAACAAAATGGAAGGGATTCAGCTACAATAGCACAGACAATGGAGTTCAATGGAAGGGAACCCAGAACCCCTGAGAATCTCAGAGGCAGGAGACAGGTATTGTTCCCATATACCAGACTGGGAAACCAAGGCCACATTACATCATCTTAGTTCAGAGGCTTTACGGTGTGGGGACAAGAAGCCAAGAGTGGAAGACCCATGTGCTAGCCCCACCTCTGACCCCACCAGGCACTAGGCCAGGGCACCCTCTCAGGATGCCAGCTTCCTCATGTGTGCAATGGAGATAAAGCTCTTTCTCTCTGCTTACAAGCAGATGCACAGCATCAAAGGGCTCCTGAGGAGCAGCTCCGGGGGAAGGGAAACTGCCATCTGTAGGACGTGATCTGAGCCACAGTCCTGTCCAAGGCTCTGACTATAAAGACCTCTCATAACTTCAGACAGAGCTCCAAGGACTGGTTTGGATACCTGCTGTCCTTGGTGGTCAGGAGCAATTCAGGTGGGTACTGTAAAGGGAGGTGAGCATCTTCAAGGGTGCCTGTGCAACAGTGGCCAATTTTACCTATGGTCCAGAATCCCTGTCTACAAATGAGAAACCCCGTACCTCATAGACACACACATTAGTAAGCTAGGAGCCATTCCAATTCTTGCTGCAATGTTATCGCTATTATTCTGCTAGTCGTTTTGTATCGATGAAGGATACGTGAGGCGGAGACGTGTGTCCCCATCTGCAGCTGAAGAGCACAAGTGATAGGGGAGCCCAAATGGCAAGTGGGGCCACTCCCTGCCATTCTCCAGGCAGGGAGGAGTGGACTCGAGGGACCAGAAGATGGGTCGGGGTGGCCTGAGAACCAGGGCCAGCATCCAGACTTCAGCCCTAAAAAATCAGACTAGGTCACCAGCGGTCGGGGCGCTCCAAGGAGACCAAAACAAGCCCAGACTGTTTCCTGGTTGGGCGCTGAAAGTCAACACCAACATTTTCTGCTCCATAAACAAATTTCACATTTATATAAATATGAAACAACATGACATTTTTTTCCTTCTGCAAAAGAAGGATTTATCCTGCCTCCAGAAGTTCATTTCTTATTTCCAGCATGTCTGTGACATCCCTCAGGGGAAGAATTTTCTTTTCTCGCCCCCTGGAAAAGTCAGGCTATCACATGCGGGCAGTGCTTGGCCCCCAAGCCACAGACAGCTCCGTTCCCACAGCTCTTCCCTAGGTCATTGTTGGGAACACAGAGTGAATTTTCCCTCTTAAGTATTTCGTCCACGCTATTTTGTCTCCAGGGCTAGACCTGGGACAACCCTGGGGGGCAGGGAGAAAAAAGCAAGGGTTTTGGATTTGGTCAGATTATCTAGTATAACCCCAGCTCTGTTAGGTCCTAGCTGTGAGACCCTGGGGGAAGTGACTCAACTTCTCTGTGCCTCACTTCCCCAGAAAATAAGTGAATCTTCCTTACTTACCCACACCTGGTAATAAAATGCCCTGGTCCTAACCCCATGGCAATGTTGGTGAGCCAATTTTCTAAGAAATATCTTAAATTTCTGAAAGTCTTATGATGGCTTTTGTTCTGGCCTGTCTTTTCAAGGATATTTATTTAGCCCTCTATAGTAATAAAATCATGTTCCCCTCCAGGGCAAAGATTGGAATGTTTTCTAATCTCAGGGTCCCTCAGCTGTGATATGAACTCACTGTGGGCACAGCATACAGCCTCCATCTGGACCTGTCTCCCAGTGGGACCATCAGACCAGAGGGCAAAGAAACCCAATACGAACATGGAGTTTGTATTGCCTGTCTCACTGGAGTGATAAGTCTTTTGTCTCTGTCCCAAAAGCCTTGTTCCTCCTTCCAACATTCATGGGCCTGGCAGCTGATTGTGATCTTACCAGCAAAGGAAAATCTCAGACCCACCATAGCCCTTGGAAGTCTATGCCTAGCTCTTACACCTACCCTGTGGCTGGAGGGTAAGGCCAGTGGAAACAACCGGTTAGGCAGCACAAAGCCCCCCAGGAGTAACCATATGGGTGACAGAGGGGCCTATGGGTCTCAGGTTTCTTAAGAACCATCTCCTGGGTACCCCACTTAGAAAGAAGCTTTGTCAAGGATTACATTTTATTCAAATGCTATGAGGTCCTCTTGGGGGGCCCATTCCTTTCAAGCCCAGACTAGAATCCTCTGTCCACCAGCCCTAGGGCCTCCTAGGTTGCTGTTGTCCATCACATATTCCTGTGACCCAGTCATAGCAGACCAGGCCAGTCAGGGCAGCCAAAAGGGCAGAAAGGCCAGCCAAGTTACCAGGCCCGTAGACAGAAATGCCAATTCCTGTCTCCAAGTATCCCTGCAAAGCTCTATGCTGGGCCTGCTAGGGACAACCATGGAAGGCACAGCTTGTTGAGGTCAGACTGGCAGAAGGATATAGAGACTTCTGCGTTCAACATAACATTCAACATAACAAGTGAACTGAATTAACTAACAGTTAACTATGTGCTGAGTGCCTTAAATGCGCCAAAACCAAATTAAGCTCTTCATGCTGTCTCTCCTACATCCTGTGAGGTAGGTGCTCTTAGAGCCCCTTTCTACAGATGAGAAAATAGCCTTAAAGAGTTCAGGAACTTGGTCCAGGTCCCACAGCTAATAAATGGTACACCTGGGACTCAAACCCAGGCCAGTCTGACTCTGGATTTTGCTCCCAAATGGTTCTTAACCTTTAAAGAGTCATGGGCCCCTTAGAGAGTCTAAAGAAAGTTCTGGCATTTTAAGAGAGCCCAAAGCTTCTAGTCAGAGTAGTGTCTACAGTATAAACACAGAAGCCATGCACACACACACACACATGGCCCGCAGCCTGGGAGTGCAGCCTCTGGGGTCACGGCCCTACCCAGAAGGGCCCTGACCCTGCTTTCATGTTCTGCTGCTGCCATCATGAAACCCTTAATATTTTCTGAACAAGAGTTCCCACGTTGTCATTTGGCTTTGGGCTCCATAAACAGTGTCCTGCACATGCCTGTATTTTACACACACAAGTGTGCACACACTCGACAACTTCACAAAGGACTTTAGATGTGCAGGAATACCAGAAAGTCATTCAAAGATTCAGGAGACTCTTTTGCTTTACCCTGCTTCCTGAAGATTATGTACGTGTGAACATGTATGTGTGTGTTTGCAGGGGTGTGGGGGTGTGAGTGATATAAGTGGCAAGTTGTCAGGGAGTAACTATGCCCAGGGAGTAGCTGGACCAGCGAGCAGGAGAGTTGGCAAGGATGCCATCAATCTCCACAGAGCTTGTGACAGGAACTTCTTCACCTCCGAGAGAGGTAACCCAGTCCTGGTAATAAGCAGGCCTGGTACTAAACCCATGTCCTTAAAAACCTGTTACCTGGGATGGACAAGGAGCCTTTGTTCAGTATGGCAGCCTCAGGGTAAACACGGGAAGGCGACCGGCAGTGGATGCTCAGGTTTGATGTCTGGGGCAGGGTGTTCTGAGCCGGGCACTAGGGGCCAGCTGGAGGGCTCCTCGCCCATGCCTGCCAATGGGGATACCTAGGCCAGGGGTGGGCACGAAGGCCACGCGAGTCCATGAGGGCTGACAGGGCCCAGTGAGCTTGGCGTTAGTTGGAAGGGGCCTGCTGGAGCCCTTATACACTCCCAGCTCTGAGCTGTGTCACCCTGGGGCGAGTGGCATAACTTCTCTGTGACACAGTTCCCAGCTGTGAAAGGAGATAATATTAGTAATACCTACCTCTGAGGTTATCTTGAGTACTGAATTTAGTCTAATGTCCTCCAACAAGGCACAATAAATGGTAGCTATTATTATTGTGTTATTGAAAAGTGGATCAGAGGCCAGGACTACAGGCTTAATAGCTATAGTCTTAGGTACTGAGCTTACTCTTAGGTTTGGGTTTACGTTTGTTGTTTTCTCCAATGGGTTAAAGCCCCATGTGAGATATCAGCAGGGTCCTGTTGCTAACCAGGAGCTGGAGAACTGGCACTGGGATGGAAAGTTCCCTGAGGGGAGACATGTGGGGAAGGGTCTCATCCTCAGGACAGGCATCCTGAGAACTCAGGAGGGAACCGGACTGGCCCAAGATCTGACTGGTGCTCTCTATGGGGATAGGTTTGGACAAGGAGGCTTTATTTTCTTTTTAATAACAACAGCAAAAGGCTGTTTCTGTGTCTTTGAGGGGGACAGATTCTCGGGTTCCTGGCCTTGCCCTGCCCCCAGCTACCCTCTAAGGGTGTGAGCCTCAGAGCAGGGCCTGTGTCCCAAGGGGTGGGGTCTTGGAAGGAGTCTCCCACATTGGGGCCCCCAGGGGCTGAGAGAACCACTTGCCCTGGAGCTGTCCACGTGTGGGGAGTTCTTTAGTTACCACTGCTTCCTCCCCCATCTCCCAGAGGAGATGTGATTTTTGAAGTTCATTCTGCCATTATTATAAACTCACGCTTTTTAGCTCTCTTCTAAACTCTTTGCCAGCACTTTCTCATTTAAACCTCACAGTGGTGCTGGAAGGGATCATACTCAGCGAAATAAGCCAGAAAGAATAAGAAAAATACCGGCTGGTCTCACTCATAGCAGGAATCTAGAAAACTTAACTAAGGGACCAGGAAAATGAATAACTATAAGAAAGTGAAAATCAAAATCAACAAACAACTATGAACCAGAGACACTCTATGGGGGATGGGGGGCGGGGAGAGGAGGGATTGGGGTCAAAATAAGGGGGTCGCAATTGTATGGGGAATATAAAAATAAAATTTATAATAAAAAAATAAAAATAAACCTCACAGCATTTACAGAACCCCAGGAGTTCTTACAGATGAGGAAACTGAGGCTAAGAAACAACCAGTTCAGACCGCCCAGGCACTGACCAGTAAGCCTGGTCTGGACTTCCACTCAGGGAACATCCAATAATTGTTGTGTTTTTTGTCTTTTTTGATAAAAGCCATTCTCACAGGTATGAGGGGCTATTGTGGTTTGGATTTGCATTTCCTTGATAATTAGTGATGGCGACCATCTTTTCATAGACCCGCGGGCCACTTGAATATCTTCTTCAGAAAAGTAATTCCTCGGCCCATTTTAAAATCAGGGTTTTTTTTGGTTTGGTTATTGAGTTGTGTGATTTCTTTATTTTTTTTTTATATTAGCCCCTTATCAGATACATGGTTTGCAGTATTTTTCTTCCATTCTGTTGCTGACCTTTTCATTTTGTTGGCTGTTTCTTTTGCTGAACAGAAGCTTTTTTTTTTTTATGTAGTTCCAGTTGTAGATTTTGATTAAAAAAGACTTGTATATTCACTCTTCTCATTTCATACCTTTCCACTTAATCATTGTTTATTCTTTAAAAAAAAAAAAAAGATTCCTTCATTGATCTTTAAGGAGCCAAAACAGATTTCTTTCAGATTAATCTGCTGTGAATTCACTTCCTATTGTTCAATTTGTCCATTTTCTTACCGTTAAATTTCTTCATTTGATATGGAATGTTAGTTTCTAGGCCAATTGTGAGTGGGAGGTTAGTTTGTGCTTTTGTTTTCTTTCTCCCTCTTGCTCACCACGCCTGTCTCCAGCTTTGCCCTCTGAGCCCACAATCCAGCTTTTACGTGGGTGTCTCAAGGCCCTGGCTCCTTGCTCATGCCGTGGACAGCAGACAGGGTTCCTGAGCAGAGAGGAGCCTGCCTTGGGTCCCGTGGCACCCCGGGGCAGCCTGGCTGCCTTTTGACCCTGAGTCCCAGCCTTCAGGTCCCTTCGTAGCTTTGGGTTTTCATTCCGTTCCTGAACCACAGAAATGTCTGTCATGTTTTTTATTGTGGCCCTGTCTTTTGGGGGAAAGAGGATCTTTTTATTTAAAAAAAATATATACTTTACCCATTATTACTTTGTTGCCAGAACCATGAGGACCTCAAAGCATGAAGGCAAACTAACCTGACCAGAGGCCGTCACTGTCAAGGCCTGCATTTTCATATGTGATGTTGATGTTCAGAGAAGCAAGGGGACCTGCGGGGCAGGAGGGAGGTGTCAGAGGGGAGGACTCTAAGGCCCCAGGTGTAAAATGACACACTCAACTATTGAAAGACTGACTAAAACCTTCAGATTGTTTTCTTCCTATCTGGGCTAAGGGGACTCCTGCACCTGTCCAACAAAGACGCCCTGAGGGGAGTCATGGGCAAAGATGAAGCTAAAGAGAATAAAACAAAGAGAATGGCTCTGTGTGCAGTGGGGCTGGGAGGAGTCGGGGTAGGAACAGGGGGAGAGGACCAGAGGCATGCAAAACAGCACGCATGCCTTTCCATTCCCTGCCAAATATCAGATACGGGAGGCGGAGCAGGTCAGCCGTCACCCCTTCCAGATAGAGGGCGGCTGCCGTCTGCACTGACACTGTGGGCGCCACTTGGTAACTATGAGAAAAGCAGAGAGGTATGTTCCTTCCAGAACGGGCCTGTGAGTGGGGTGGTGAGAGAAGGGAGCCCACAGCTGTCTGCTGAGGAGAGCCCTACATCCATTTGGGTGGAGCAGGTAGGGAGAGAGAAGAATTTGAATTTTTCAGAGATTTTCAACATCCTGATTGAAGAATTTAAATGAATTTCACATTTATTGAGTAAGGACAAGTGTAAGAGTGTTGTTTTGAGGTAAGATCCCTGCCTTTGGGTGTTTGCAAGAATAACAAAATTCATTCTCAGCATCACCATGACACCCCATGATTTATCCACCTTCCATCTCAGAGGAAATAATCACCGTGGATGGAGAGTTCAAATTAATCAGATAAGACCAGGGTTCAAGTTATTTTATTTCTTGGCTGTGGGTGACCTTGATAAGTATTATGAATGGAATTGCCTCCTCCTGCCGTTCATGCCCAAAACTACTAACTCAGTTTTCTTGTCTGTAAAATGGGATGGTAATAATGCTATGTGGTAGAGATAGTGATGATCACCAAACATCCTATTTGCTCCCCTATATTTCCTGGCCCTCTTGCAATTGGGGAGGTGCCATGCGGCCTGGCGCATGGCCTGTGGTGTTAAAGTGACTTGAATCATTTCTAGGGCAAGCATAAAAAGCTAGCACATGACCCTCCAAGGTCTTTTCCTCTGTGTCAGCACCCAGGTCGCCTCCCACTTGGTTGGCTGAGCCACAAGCGCTAGGCTGTCTGGCTTGCTGGCTCACTGCGTGAAGGAAAGTTGCTCTGGAGAGTCACATGGACCCTAAACTGACTGTGTGTAAGTGAGAAGTAAACCTTTGTTACACTAGGCCCTGAGACTTTGGGGATTGCTTGTTGCCATGACACAACCTAGCCTATGCTGACCAATATACTACCTCTAGAATAGTTGTCAGGATTAAATGGGTCAACCTGTGTCAAGCAACTAAAGCTATGCCTGGCATATAGTGGGGACTCAATAAATGCTGGCTATCATACACCTGTGTGACTGCAGGTGGGGTGCTTGACCTCTCTGAGCCTCTGCTTCCTCAAATTCAAAATAGGAGCAATGACATCATCTACTGTGGAGTAAATAGATACTGCTTGTACTGCTTGGCGGGGGTGGGGACGATGCGGAATGTGTTCTCTTCCCTCTGCTCCTCATTATGGCTGCCTGGTCAATGTGCTCCCCTGTCTGTCTCTTTGAGGCTCCTCTGAGCAGAATTGGCCAGCTTCCACTCACACTTCCCTTCCTGATGTGAATGTATCAGGCCCCATTCTGTGGTGAAGTCATTGTTCAAAGCATCTGTTCTTTGTTTTGCAAATCTTCCCACAACAGGGCTGGAGGCCCCCAGCTCCCCTTCTGCCAGGACAGGGATTTATGCCCAGGCAGACCAAGGGTTGCGCATCAGCTGTGCACTATGCAGGCTGCCTTCCCCTGTCAGCCTTCCCTGGGGTGGGCTCATAGGATCTCGACTTTTCCATGAACAGGGCGAGACAGCTTTGCTCCGTTTGGCCTTAAGGAAGGAGAGATATAGGGGGTTCTCTTCCCCATGCACAAGGAGAGGATTGTTTCTCTTGGAAGAAAGGAAAAGGGGAGAGAGTTAAGATACCAGTTTATACTTCCAACGGACAGCTAAGAAGCTGCAAGCAAGCACTACTGCCCCAGTTTGACCAGAACCAAGAACAGGACATGCAGAACTGGCTGCCGCGAAGCTGCAGAGAGGCCGTGTCAGAGAAAGATGACACGATTTCTCTTTGATGTAAAAAGGAATAGGAGTTAGATAAGGCTGTGATTGAGAACAGCTGCATTATGGTAGCTGAAATGTTGATGCAGGGGCCAGGAATGAGGACGGCCACATAGAAAAAAACAAGATGGCCCTGACACAGGACCACTGAGTCCATCAAACCAAACTGAAGCCATACACAGGAGAAAAACAACTCGGCTCCATGAAAAACAACCTTGTTCCACCTAAACCTGTCCCCGCTCCCCTCCCACCGCCAACCCAGTTTTCCTGCCTAACCTCTCCTCACTCTATAAAAGGGACATCTCCCCCACAACGGGTGGCGTGACTTCACGGACCCCCACCTTGGGTCCCCGAATCTCGCTTAGGGGCACAATAAATTTTCCCTTCCTTTGAGAAAGTTTATCCTGGCTCTCCTTTTCTTTAGTGCACCGAACCTTTCAGTAAATACTTAATCGATAACTGGATGTTTTATTTATTTTCATGAAGCACTTTGGTAGATCTCACCCTCATTGGCCTTGGTTGTTCTCCCAGTTTTCCCTGAGGGCTTTTAAAAACACATTCCCAGGCCCTATTCCAGACCAACTGAATTAGTCCCCAAGGACAGGGGGAGGACAGTGGCCCTCAAAGTGTGGACCAGGGACCAATAGCACCAAAGCACTGGGCAACTTGTTAAAATGCAAATTCCCAGGCCACATCCCTGACCTATTGAATCAGAAACTGGGTGGGGCCCAGAAATCTCTTTTAACAAGTCCTCCAAGAGATTCTGATACACAAGAAAGTTTGAGAACCAGTGGGTAATTTTAATGTGTCTAGTTGAAAACCACTGGATTCGTTTAGGAAATTTGATTTTTTAAAAATCAGTAGTAAAAGCGTGAGTGTCAAGTTTAGTGGCTTCTTCAGGAGTGAGTTACCTCTACCCTGCTGAGGGTCAGAGCTCAGGATGAGGGCAGCTGGGCTCTGCCCTTCTCCCTGGAGAGGAGAAGGGACAGTGATCTTCCATTTTTTAAACCTCTTCTATATGCACAAGTGAGAATAAGACAAAGCTCTTGTCACAACTCATGCTCCTGCCCTCTCTGTTCTATTACCAACACCCATAAGAGAGGAGGCCAGCCCAAAACCTTCTCCGGGCAACCTGGACAAATGGCATTCTGAGGCTCTGCTGAAATGCAAAGACATCAGCCACAGGCTCCCTCAGCTGCGCCTTTGTGAGTTCCACATAAGCCAAGTTCACGCACTGCAAATATAAAGCCTTTTCTTGGGTTTTGGCACATTCTTCACAATCCTGATCCTGGAGGAATTAATTTCTCATTTTGGAGTAATAGAATAGTTGTGGGAAGTGGGTGGAGTGGGGATTTCTAGGAACCACAGCTTATTTTTTATTCACCCCTTTCTCTCATTTTCAATCTAATGTTCCTGTCTGCCCGTTCTGATGCTCTGCCGTGTCTTGAGTCCTAGAATTTAACACCCATGTTGGTGTATTCAAGCAGAGGCAGCTGCAGCATCCTTTTAGGTTATACTCCCCGGCGGATGGAGTCTGGCTGCAGCCCCATAACCCTTTTGCTTTCCCCATCTGGAAAGAGGTGTGTGTGTGTGTGAAACCTATTCTCCCATGTCTAGAAGAATCTGTGACCTATGAGCCACTTTCTGCCTAAAGATGGAAACCAGGGACACGTGGACACTTGCCTTGGACACTTGGCAGGTACAGGTCCCTCTCTGGACTTCCCACTTGATCTCTGAACATACCAGTCACGTGCACATGCCTCACTCTCTCTAGACCTGCCCTGGTTCTCCCTTGATCATAACCACCCTCCTCTTTCCTGTCCATCTCTGCATCTTGGGGCGCCTGCTTACAACACTGTGGGTTTTCTCCTTGACTTTTTTCCAAGTCTGCTGGGCAAAAGGAGATGTCTTGCATTTATTAAAATCAGTCTCATATTGGGGCCAGATGCTTCAGAGCAAAGGAGGTGGTCAGGATGAAGTGAAGAAACAAACTGGGAAAACAAGGAGGCCCCAGCCATGAATGACAGTCTCTTCCTGGGCTTTATTGAAAAGTCCCCTTTCTGTTCTTATTTTGCTCTTGCTACATACAGGCTCTGCTCCATTCTCTTCCCAAGTCAAACATTTGCTTATGCATTTTTGTAAACTTCCATGTCTCACTCCAGGGCCAACAGACCAGTGTTTTCTGGCCTGTTTCTTCCAAGCCCTCTTTATGGACAAGAGCGAGGAGGACAGAACACCAGGGTCCTGGCAAGTGTGAGCAGAAGGCCCTGCAGGAAGTCGAGAGCTAGTGCTGACCTTGAGGGGGAGAGCTGGCAGGGATGGCTGTTGGACTAGGTGGGCAAAGGCAGTGAGCAAAGTCTCAGACTTTTCTCCTTCCTAATTGCCAGAGTTGCAACAATAATTAGTCATAAGGCCTCCCCGGTGGCGCAGGGTTGCAAAGCTGCCCGCAGCCTCTGCAGCACTGGTTTGTTCCCCGGCCACCGGGCGAGGGTTCCACCAGGCGTGCAGACCTCTCCTGCCGCCCGCCGCTCCCCTCAGCAGTGTACTTCGGTCCTTCTGCCTGTTCTGCTCCCTGCTCTGGCTCTGGTGAATTCTCTCACCCTCCTGTGCTTCTGACTGTACCCAGGGCTTATATAAATAAATAAATAAATAAATCTTTAAAAACCAAAATTAGTCATAGTTGTCAGGGTAACAGTAATGATAAATCACAGCGAGGCATTGTGCTAGGAATTCAGATGTATCATCTCAGAGCTTCCCAGTGCCTGCTGGGTGTGGCTTTGTGATTATCCCCTTTGGAATCTGGAGACAGAAACTCAGAGTTCTTCGAGGATCAGGTATGGAGTTGGAGTCAGAACCAAGGTAGCCTGATTCCAGATGCTACACACTTGATATAATGTGATGGAAGCAAGAAAAACATGTCTGTTAAAGAAATTGTTAAAAATTCAGATTGGTAATTTAAACTCAACAATTTGGTTTATGTCTGTCCAGTCATTTCTCCGTGCAAATATATGCACATTGTGAAGAATATTTTCTATATATGAAGTCATAAGTACTTGTTTGATGGATGACTTTTGTCATCTAATGTGTCCTAACTATCCCATGTGTGTAACCATTATCTGGCCAATCTCCTGTTATTCAACACATTGTTGGTTTTCTAGTTTTTCAGTATTAAAACAATATATAATGTTTAAAAACATTATATCTTAGCATCAGTCAGTTATTTCCAAAGGGGAAATTCCTGTACTGGATTTGCCTGATGAAAGAGTATAAAGAATGTTAATGTGTGATGCCTATTACCAAACTTTCCTTTGAAAGTCTCCCCTCAGATGAATGGATGTTTCTCCACAACTTCACCAGCACTGGGTTTTACTATTTTTAAAAATGTGTTCCCTCTTTAAGAGGTCATTGTTTTGGCTTGCATTTCTTGGCTCTTTGTTGAGTTTGGGCTTTATTCTTTTGTTCACTATTGGCTTATATCTGGAGGGAAACCATAGACCTCTGGGAACTCTACCCATGACATTTCCCTGCTACCACATTGAAAGTCAAGTTGTAAAGTCTCTGGTCTTGCTATCTGTTAGCTAAGTCAAATCCCACAGGACTGTATATAGAAGCAGATAACATCCACAGCAATTGCCGAGGATCCCAGACAACAGATTTGATGAATAAATGCCTTTCATCTTTACTGTCACCAAGGAGAGGGATGAGGGTGCCAAAGGCCCAGAGCATGCAGATGACTGTGCCACAATGGTGTGGCACAGCTGTTCTGAGGCCAAACTTTGGAAGCAGAGAGACCTGAAGATGTGGATCCCTTCGTGTGCCTCAGATCCCCTCTTGCTTCAACCCTCCAAACCTTAGTTTCCTCTTCAGTAAAATGGGTGATAATCACGGTAGTTACCATTCAAAACCTCATTTCACACCTGGGGACACTATGGCACAGGCGCTTGGGTATTTCGCCCAAGGTCACGCAGTGAGGAAATAGAGATAGGAACTGAGAACAGATAGGCTGGCCAGATCCCCTCAGGCGCACTTTGATTGTGCTGGCTGGTATTGTGTTTTTCACAAATTGAAAGTTTATGGCAACCCTGTGTTGAGAAAATACATCAGCTCCATTTTTCAACAGCAATTACTTAACTTCGTGTGCCTGTGTCATATTTTTTAGTAATAAATTATTTTTCAATTAAGTTATGTACATTTTAAGCCATAATGTCATTGCACACTTAATAGACTACAGTGTAGTATAAACATAACTTTTATATGTACTGGGAAATGAAAAAATTTCTGTGTCTTGCTTTATTGTGATATTTGCTTTATTATGGTGGTTTGGAACCAAACTGGCAATATTTCCAAGGTGTGTGTCTGTGTCCTACATGCTCCACAACTACTGAAGTTTGCAAAGATGATGGTATCTCTGTGTGTTTAAGAAGAACCCGATGTCACTTAAATTCCACTTCCGTGTACTCCCTAGAAGGAGGTTTGTGGCTTTGCCAGCAGTAACCAGGGCAGGCCCTGAACCCCCTGCAGCCTCTGAGAAAAGACATGGAGGGGTCAACTCTGAGTTCCTCAGGCTCAACTACTTTAAGCCTCTCTGCTGGACCCCGTCCAGGGGAGATGATGACCAGAAGCTTGGCAGTGTTCCACAGTGAGCGATGTCCTCGGCACTCCATGCCGCTTGTAGAGTCACACGACCACGGTTTCTCTTGCATCAATGCTGAGAAAACAGCAAGCTCATTGTGGAACTGGTGTCTGGTCACCTGCTTCTGAGTCCCAGTTAGAGTGCACTATGGTGGAGGGCCTGGAGCTGTGAGGGAGATTGGTGAAGCCCCTCAGGGCAACTGTTGCTGCAGTTGCGAACTGAGTGACTGCACCATCTCTAGCAGAAAGGAGTTGATAAGTTACATATGCACCAGAGAAGCCCAAACCATTGGAAACTGGTTCCCATCAGTCAAATGCAGAGAAGGACTGACACAGACATTGGATCTGATGGGAATGACAAATTAAGTCACACTGGTGTCATGAATTTCTTGTGGAAAGTATAAAAATAACGCCAAGTCTACCATAGATTCTCTGACATGGGATGCCTACTCCCTAGTAGATGGGGATTATGTCCTTCATGCCACCAAGACTTTTTTTAAAAGTTTGGGCCTCCCTGGTGGCACAGCGGTTGAGCGCTGGGTTGCGAAGCTGCCCGCAGCCTCTGCAGTGCCGGTTCGATCCGCGGCTGCTCCCCGGCCACCAGAGGAGGGTCCCACATGGCGCGCAGACCTCTCCTGCCGCCCACGGCTCCCCTCAGCAGTGTACTTCGGTCCTTCTGCCTGCTCTGCTCCCCGCTCTGGCTCAGTGAATTCTCTCACCCTCCTGCGCTTCTGACTGTACCCAGTGCTTGTATAAATAAATAAATCTTAAAAAAAAAAAAAAAGATTTATTTATGCATACAAGAGCTGGGGTCCAGACCAGAGATGCAGGGTGTGAGAGAATTCACCAGAGACAGAGTGGGAAGCAGAACAGGTAGATTTACTGAAATACACTGCTGAGGGGAGCAGCAGGGAGACAGGAGAGGTCTGCTGCGCCATGTGTGTCACCTCACTGGCCAAGGATGTGCTGCAGTGGCTGTGGATATCTTCATAGTGCTGCGTCTTAACCCCTTGTGCCACCAGGGAGGTCCCGCCACCAAAACTTTAAGTTGGGGTTGAAATTCAACTGCTTGTGGGGGGCTGGGGTGTTACCATGAGGAGTGGTAGCTATGGTACCCTTGGCCTGTCACTTCCTTGCTTTGGACAGACAGGCATTCACAGAATAAATGTCTCCGTTGAAAGTAAATCATCTGCAAGTGCTGTTTACTGCCTCAGTGTTGGAGAGAGCAGAGGGAGTGTACCCACCCGCCCCCATCCCAGACGTCTCCCCTTAAAGAGGCTGCTACAATCTCCCAGCTGCAGCCATTAGTGTGGGGAGGAGAGCCCCAGTGACCAGCCCAGCAAGCAGGTGCTGTCAGATCCCTCCCCACGCCTCAAATGTATTTCTGGAAACTTCCAACTACCTGGACCTTAGTTTCTGGACCTAACAGCTTTCTCCAGAATACTAGAATGCTGTTCTGCAGCAGGACGGTGCTGGAGAATTAATTCTCCCCAAGAGCAGCATTCATTCAGCCAAAGACTGACAGGGTTGGGTAGGAATACCCCAGGGCCCCTCACGTACCCCTCAGATAGGGTGGTTCCCAGGCAGGAAGTTATATGTTTCCCTCCCAGTGGGTTCTGCTCCAGTTGTCCAAGGTGGCAGTTGGCTTCCCAGCATGGCTGTGCTGGCTGCCCCCCTCCCTCTGCCCTGCTGGGCTATCTGGGGTTCCCAAATAAACCATTTTCTCTCAAACTCTGTCTCTGCATCAGCTTCTGGTGTAACTCAAACCAAGACACCCTGTTTTCGAGAGGAAGCAGAAATCTGGTTCCTATATACAGCTCCTTCATTTTTAAGTGTTGGCCTCTAATGCCAATTGTTAAAAACAAAACCAGACAGTTGTGGGCCACACATCCACAGGGGCGCCTCCCGGGCCAGCCTGCAGGGTGCTGTGTGCCCCTGGGCCTGCCCTGCCCCACCCGCCCTCTGCACGTGGACCTCGTGGCTGTGCTGTCCTCTGGGGCGTTCCTGTCAGCAACTCGTCTTCCTGCGTCTCATGAGAATGTCCCCACCTCAGCGTCCCTTCCCATTCCCCTCACTCCTCTGCACTTCCTTCTTGCTCTCATTCTCACTTTCTTGGGCAATTCTCTCCTGCTGAGCTTTTACTACTTGCTTGTTCTTCCAATAAACTGCACAGCAGTATTTAGCGAGGGATTTACTAGCTACTAGAGGACGCTGTCTCCAGGGAACCTGCTCACTCTTGGTAACTTTTGTCTAGCTGCTTCTGAAATGGCTCCTTTAAGATTAGCCCACGCTCCCAGTTTCTCAGATCAATAAGCACCCTGTGGTAATTATGCTTTTTTTTTTTTTTTTAATAGAGGCATGTTTATTTATTTGTTTGTTTGTTTATTTTGTTTTTGTTTATGCATGCACTGGGTACAGTCAGAAGCGTGGGAGGGTGAGAGAATTCACCAGAGCCAGAGCGGGGAGCAGAGCAGGCAGAAGGACCGAAGTACACTGCTGAGGGGAGCCGTGGGCGGCAGGAGAGGTCTGTGCGCCATGTGGGACCCTCCTCTGCTGGTTGGGGAGCAGCCGGGGATCGAACTGGCGCCACAGAGCTGCGGGCAGCTTCACAACCCAGCCCTCAACCACTGCGCCACCTGGGAGGCCCTATGCTTTTTTTTTTTAAGATTTATTTATGCATACAAGAACGGGGGTACAGGCCAGAGGTGCGGGCAGTGAGAGGATTCACCAGAGGCAGAGTGGGGAGCAGTACAGGCAGATGTACTGAAATACACTGCTGAGGGGAGCAGCGGGCGAGGCAGGAGAGGTCTGCTGCACCATGTGGGTAGCTCCCTGGCTGGGGATTGAATTCGTGCTGCAGTGGCTGCGGTTAGCTTCATAGGTTGCTACCCTTTTGCTACCCAGGAGGCCCTGTGGTATTTATGCTTAACCTGGTTCCCCTGCGTCCCCACTCTCTGTGGGGGTTACCACATCTTTGGGGTAATAGAGGCCCCACAGGTGTGGGTTGAGTTGAGGATGCCAAAGACCAAGGATGACTAGAAGGTCTTGTGACAGCAGCATGGAGGCCTCAGAGCTGCGGGTTCTTTCTCACAGCGACCCCCGAGGCTGCCACAATCTCCCCTTCTCCTGGCCTGCAGCTCGGTGTCTTCACTTACCACCTTCACCTACCCGGCCTCTCCCCTACACCTTCTTACCTGACTTTTAGTCTTATACAATTTTGCGTGCAGGTTTCTGGTAGGTATAAGTTGTTCTATAGAATGTTAGGCTTGGGAGTGTTGTTTGGCAAAAAAAAAGTGGGGCGGATGGGAGCTGGTTTCATGATAAAAGAATCTCATCCATAAAAATGATTCTGTGAATGAAGTCTGTAACTGGGTCAGTGCAAGGAAAGCAAGACCTCTCAGAGGCTATGCGTGCTGTAGCTTCCTAAGAGCATTATGTGACCACAGTTTCCCCCACACACTTGGGGACATGATGCTGCAGAGGCCAGGGCCCGGCCAGCACTGGAGTTGGCAAGCCTCCGTGAGTCAATGGGACAGGTCCTGGGCCCCTGGGGTCACCAAACTGCTTGCTGGTATGGGTCCGGCTGACTGGCACTCCCTCAGGATCCCTGGGGTGTTCAGCTTCTTCCCAGGGTCTGGCAACTTGGGATGTCGTGGAGGAAGATTCAGGAGCCCAAGGGGTCTGGAAGTGGGGAGGAAAGGCAGCTTCCAGCCTGGCTGGTGGCTGAAGGGGTGAGTGGGTGGTGAGGTTTCCAGGCTTCTCTGCTCTATGATTAGGGCAATTTGCTTCTCCAGGGGGTCATTTGTGGTAGGAAACACAGCCCAGAAATTAAACTAAATATATCCAGTCCCCAGAAGAGAGACAGCGATGGCACCAGGCTGGGGCTGAGGTTCCACTCAGGTCAAGATGTCATTGTGCTCCTATGTTTTAAGGGGTGGGTGGGGTGGGGGCGGGCTGGTTTGGACCCCCCAGGTGTGAGCTGGGTGAAATGGCAGCGTTACAGGATTGAGTTTGTGGCAAGGGGTCTCTTTCCCTCATATTGAGTCTCACGCTCACCCACACCCCTCTCACTCGAGGTTTTGTTTTCCCCAGTGCTCAGCTCCTGCCTCTTCACGGTTATTGCTTCCCCCATGTCCCCAAACCCACAAAGCTCCAAAAGCTCTGTCTCCCCATATTCCAAGATGAACCTTCTCCATGGAAAACCCCATTCCTTCCAGATGGCTGGGAGGAGACACAAGGTCTGAACCCTAACTTGCACTAAAACTGTTATGATTGACAGAGCAATGTCTTGGCAATTTGAAAGGACTCCACGGCAATTCTTGATGAAGGGTCCTTAGCAATCTCTTCATGTGGTTTTTGAGAGTTTGTCAATATAGTTTCAGGTGTCTCAACATGTAAAGCAGATCAACCACACTTGCTCTTGGTGAGGTTGCCTGTCCTTTCCACTGACTTTTCAGTCCCTATGGGACTTTGGGGGAACAATAGTTGAAAACCACCATTTACATCCCTCATTCTAAAGGAAACTAGGGACGTGACTTGTCCAAGGTCACATGGCGATAGTGGCAAAACTGACCCTTGTCACCAGATCTCCTGACCTTTAGTGGATGCTCCTGTCCCACACGTGTCCCACACGGTGCTTGGGTATTTATCTCTTGGCCCTCATTCTTCCAGCTGACTCCAAGCAGTTACCACTAGCTCTGCCCTCCAGGGAACATAAGGAATGTTCATTTCACCACTTTTGTACTTATCTGTACTTCCCGTAGGAGGGCTGGGGTTTCCTCAGCTCTGTTTTATGCTAGAAGTCACCCTTTTCCTACTAATCTCTTTTCTGTTAATTTTTTTCCACTTTCCCCAGTTTTACTGACATGACTTTTTAAAAAATGACATGTATGTTTTTACAACCCAATTGCTACTGAGGAAAAATGAAAAGTGACACACTTCGGATTTTGCTCATTGCATGTTTTCACTTTTAATTAAATAAGTCAAGTAAGCCATCAGGTGATGGGTTCACATTCTGTTCCACAAAGCAGACCCCGACCGGCAGTGACCGCCAGCTCTCTGAAGGGCAGTGCCTGGATTTCCGAGAGATGGCAGACTGTGGCCATGGTGTGGACATCTGGACATCGACAACAAGGGGGTTAGGAGCAATGTGGCTGAGCAGAATGGGAGCAGAATGCCTCACAAACAGGTATGGACACATATGTACACACCAAGGCCACATATGGTCTTTGAGAGTCCTGTACCATGTGGTTATGAAACCTGACACAGAGCCAAGGTCTTGGCAAAAAGACAGTTTGCTGGATCCAGGTTGGAGGAGGGGGCCCAAGCAAACTTGACCTGGAACATAGAGATGGAAAAGGAGTGACAGTTCAAGTCCACCGTGGGAGGAAGCAGGATACACGGGTCATTTTATCACCCAAGTAAAGTAGCTGGTCTACAGCGTGAGTGAGGCCCACCTGAATGGCACCATGTCTATATCCTCAGAAGCACAGAGCAAATTCATCTCCCATGCAGCCAGGGGATGACAAAGGACGCAAGATCTGACAGCTCTTAAGACATTTGATGGTGTTAATTCTGCTTCCTCCTTTTGAGGTAATGAGCAGCCTCCACTAGTTTTGAAACTGCGGGCAGTTGAGAGGCTAGCTGGACCCCATCCTAGCAATCTTCACAAGCAGACCCACCAACTGGGGACCCCTAGATATCAGATGCTCCCTCTTTAAGTTTTTACAGATTGTCAAGCCCCTGGGTTTCTGCAGGCTTCAGTTTCCCCACTCCACCCCATTCTCTCCCTGCTTTCGGGACCTATCCACCTGAGGCCTGCCTTAGTTTTCAGTCTTTAGGGATGGCAGTGGAAGGGGACTGCCTTTAGCACACAGCTATTCCTCTGCTCCTGTCCTTCATAATCCAGAGCCTATCAAGATCAGGCCCTGTAGTCAAATAAAACAGGCCCTAGTGTGAAAGGAGACTTCAGGGTCTAGAGCAGACCATCTGGCGCTACATCTCCTGTCTGCTTCCAGGCCAAGTGTTCATCTTCGGGGACAGATTCCCTGACCTCCTGCTAGAGCTCGTTCCATCACAGATGGGTGGCAGAGGAGGGAGGCAAAGTTGCCACTATAATAGGTTGGATAAGTGCCCTCTGCTATGGGGGTTCAGCCAGCAGTTGCCCCATGACACCAGTCCAGGCTGGGGGTGCTGGCTCAGGGAGGACATTTTTCCCTGTTAATTTAGCTATATATATATATATATATATGTGCATATATATATGCACATATATATATATGCATATATAATGTGTGCATTACATAAAGGGAACAAGGGCTAGACCTGCCCAGTTACACTTGGGGGTTATCTTGCAGGGGGTGTGCAACGGAGCTGCATATTTGCTGTGTTTTTTTTTCCTGTGTGGAGATTTAGGAATACTGCCCCCCACCCCCATTCACTGCTCCCAAAGACCTCACATCCGTCTCCACCACCCTTGTCCACTCCAAGGTTTACAAACAAGGTCCAAAGATGGCTGGGATGGGCAGTGGTGGTGACAGCCTGTGGGTGTTAGACACTGCCCTGTCTCACCAAGGCCTGGAATATTCTGAACTATTTATAAAGGCTGGGCTAAAGATGTCTTCATCAAGAAAAAGAAAATGAGTAAGTACTCATTTCTGAAAGGGCCTCTTGTTCAGGGAAGCTGGCGGCCAGCAGAGGTGAGACCTCAACTGCTCTGCCTGTTTCCAGGCAGGTGGGCACTGCGGAGGGGGAGGTTGCTGAGCACTAGCAGGAGCAGAGGAACCGGGGCTGGTTTTGCAGGAAAAGGAGGCACCAGCCCCCAGCTGGACCACCTCTTCCAGTCCAGTTCCATGCTGAACACCCCAAATGCAGGACTCCAGCCAGGTCTAAGGAGTGTAGTCAGTGATGACCTTCCAAAACCTCAAGAATTCTGAGAGCACTGTTGAGCTCCAAGGCAACATGGGCTTGAGTTGTGTCATTTTAGGCACATGGGCAAAGGTCATGCAGCAGAAAGGGCCTTGCTATCACATCTTCAAATCAACAAGAGAAATCAAGGAATCTTCTTAAACAATATCCTTAAACTTCTGAGCGCGAGGTCTAGTCCCCTCTAGTATTGTGAATTGGCTTTGAGTGTCCTTGTGTGCATGGAGTGAATGAATGGATTCTATTGTTCTTTTGCCTTTTTTGATTTGGGTACAGCATTGAGTCCCTGCAAACAATAAGGTATTTTCTGTCTCTTCTTTTTCACAAAATAAATAAGTCAAATTGCAGTGTACAAAATGTCAATGTCCTGAGAAGTCCCAAAGGTCCATTCTCTGTATTGTCCTCAGTGCTGAGGAATGGAGGCTTTGGCCTCAGCGGCACTGGAAGGAAGAACTCTGTTGTCTATGCTAGGAAGGCCCAGGGAAGAGCCTTGGATGGAGGTGCCTGCCCCTACCCCTTGCCCCTGCACCAGGTGGAGAAGAAGGGAGGCAGCATTTCTGGACCTGCCAGAAACATCCTGGCCCCATACTCTGCCCCTGGGTCAAGTTTTCAGAACTGGAGTCCCTTTGAACCCCACATTAGAGCCAGCTCCCTGCACAACCTATTCTTGGACTGAAAAACCTCAAGCAGTGAATGGCTGAAGTCCATGGAGACCCAGAAGCTGAAATAAACTGATCATAACAGGTTCCATAGATGGCTGCTGTTCTCACCTTACAGACAGCTGCTTCTGACCAGGACATACTCATCTCTAACCCACAGCAGTATCAGCTGGACCCGGGGCTTGTAATTCCCTGGTGTTCATTATCCTCAAACTAAAACTCAGCCCTCTGGGTTTGACAACGGGACAGATCTGACATAGAGGTTGTTCAGGAAATCAGAAACAGCCTTCAGTGAACTGTTGCAGCTCCCTGCCAGTTCTGAGGTGGTGCTGAGTTCTGCTCCTGGGTTTGGAGTAGGAGTGGGGAGAGGCTTCCTCTTTAGGGAGTTTTGCTCCTATTTTTTTCGCTTAGTCATAGGCCCTTGACACTCCAGAAATGTGCTAGGGCCTGGGAGAGATTCTAAAATCTGGCCTCTTCTCAGAGAGGAGGTGAGGGCTGCTAATTTATGCCACTTCTGAATGCTCAGCAAAGAACACTGGTGGTTTCTGAGATTTGTTCCACATGGGGTTCAAACAGGAAAGCCTGTGGGGCACTGAGGGCCACCTAGACTCTGATCCTTCCAGGGGAAGTCTCTTCCTCCTCCCACTCCAAGGAGCCAGAATCCTCCTTGTTGATTCTCCCAGCTTTTCCCCTGCCTTGACCCGGCTCCCCACCGCCAGCCCTTCAGGCCTGACTGCTTGGAAGTGGCACAACTGCAGAAACAAAACCAAAAACACAGCCATAAAACAAGACACCAAACCATAAATAACTTAAAATAAAAAAACAAGTAAAACACCCAGCCCATCTCAGGATAAGCAACATTCTTTGAAGAGCCCTAAAGGAGGAATTCCAGACACTGACCACGTAACTATGGCAACCTTTAACAAGGCTGACCTCTATCCCCCAATTTCTCAAGGGATGGGGTATCCTGATGTGACTTCTTCCCCAAGAGCACTCTGTACTTTCTTCTGGTTGCGGCCCCAGTTTGAGGCCTGGCTGAAAACAGCAGGACCTGGGAGCTGCCCTTTGCCTCCAGGGACCACAGCTGCTTTGCCAGTCAGGCCTGAGGTAGCCTTCAAATATGGACATGATTTTAGAGGGAGCCATGCCCTTTCAATGCATACTGCCTGCTGGTACCTATCGAGGCTGTGGATGGGCCTCAGGAGGTAGCCATGAGAATCCAGGTGGCAGGAGCCACAAACGTGGCAGTTCTGTACCCACTTTCAGTCCCAAACCTGGTCAGGGAATGAGGTCATGGTCATGACCATGTTTCCTTCCTCTACCTCCAAATAACTCTAAAAATGTAATTAAAGGCTCCTCTTCAGAAGTGTGATAGAGATAAACCCTGTGGGCAGAAAGCAACAAGAAGTTTAAGTGTATATGTGCATGTGTACGTATCTGTTTTTATGTTGTTCTGTCTCTCCATGTTGGGGTGTGGAGGTATTTATGTGCATACGTCGTAGCTCTACACAGGGTTGATTTCGTCAGTAATCAGCTATCCCATTAATCAAAATATCTAGTCATTTTTGGCTGGTAAACAGCTGCTGCCTCCTGATAAGCCTCAGCTGGTATCTTCTGCTGCCTTGGGTGGTCCCAGCCACTTCCCAGGGACCATCCAGATTCCAGTCAGGATTGCAAAGAAATTCAGAAACTGCAAGGTTAATACTGAGCACAGCGGGAGGTCGACTGTGGCTGGCCAGTGCCCACGACCCCTTCTGATTGAAAAATATTTGTATTCTGGCCGACAGGGCCTACGTGTTTCATGTTTATTTTTCTGAATATGTGTGTGTGTGTGTGTGTGTGTGTGTGTATGAGAGAGAGAGAGTGAGAGAAAGAGAGAGACAGAAAGGGGCAGGCTTTATCAGCTGGAAGGCCTGGGTCTTCCTGGGGCTGCTCAGGCAGTTGAAGCCCTTTAGGCCTGGGTTTGATAGTCCTCAAAGGAACAAGCACTGTCCTATTCTCAGCAAAAAAATACCTCCAGACCCACAGCTGGGAAAGCGAGCTGGCTAGGGGCCTATTTCTATAGCAGAGGGGCTGCCGCTTACTGCATGGCTCGCCGCCTGCCCTCTGCAAGCGCCACTGGTTCACCGCACGCCTGGGTGTAAGGAAGGCAGGGCGGGACTTATACGAGGAGGGATGCATGTGGCCCCAGGCCCCTTACGTGACCCAGAAGGTGCCTCGCTCCTCCAGCAGGCTGACAGAACGGTTGGTGAGGGAGGCGGCATCGTGTGCCAATTTATAGCCAAAGAGGCGCATGGCAGGGCCGCAGGCGGCCTGCACCACCTGTGCCAGCTTGAAGGGCATGCTGAAGCGCCACTTCTCAAACTGCTCTGAGGAGTTCTTCTGTGTGGAATAGATGCCGCTGCTGTCCTGGGTTGCCTGGGTGTTCTTCTGGATCCAGTCTTCCACCTGCGGGGTCAGGGGGATGCCTGCAAAGTGATACATCTCCCGGGCCTTCTGCAGGGGCCTGCGGGCCACATCCTCATAGCGCACCAGCATGTAGCGGCCCCGCAGCCAGTCCGGCTGTCTCAGGCCCAGCTCTGCAGACAGACGGATGCTCTCACAGTTGCCCCTCAGGCGCTGCACCTCCTCTTCTCTCAGCTGGTTCTGTCCCTCTGCCAGCCACTTCTTCCAGGTCTCGTACTTGCCTGCAAAGGCCACCATGCGGGAGGCCAGCACGGCCCGGGGGTCTCGCACCAGCTGGATGACACGCAGGTCTAGCCGAGGGTCCTCGGCCAGAGGCTGCAGGAACTCCAGCTGCCGGATGCGGACGGCCTTGAGGGCCATGTGCTCCTTGCGGCGGCAGGCCTCAGCGGCCAGGGTCACATTGAGGGGGCCGCAGCGGCGGTTCTTGCAGTGGTACTTCTCGAAGACCTTCTTGACAAAGGGAGTGCAGACTGGGTCCTCACAGAGGGAGCGGCTGGAGCCCCGGCGGAACATGAACTGGGTCAGGTGGTCCTCGGGCAGGGGGCTGATGAAATGCTCCAGGACGTACAGGTCACACAGGAAGAGCTGCTTCAGCACGTCGCGGTAGACCAGGGCCGAGCCAGCTGCATTGGCGCCTCCGGGCTCGAAGGACACCGTGCGCTCGATGTGCCACAGTGGCTCAAAGAGGTAGAAGATGTTGCCCTGCTGGTTGAAGAACTCCCCCACGAATGAGGAGCCGGTGCGGGTAGT
Source organism: Talpa occidentalis (assembly GCF_014898055.3). Taxonomy (NCBI): domain Eukaryota; kingdom Metazoa; phylum Chordata; class Mammalia; order Eulipotyphla; family Talpidae; genus Talpa; species Talpa occidentalis. The sequence continues at coordinate 42,691,340 of NW_023605194.1, forward strand.
GGCCATGAGAAGCACATGGCGCCGAGGCCGGGCCTGGGAGGGTGCAGGCGGCTCTCCCTCCTCCTTCCCCTGCCCTTTGACTTCCTCTGCTGGCTCCACGCCCAGCTGTAGACTGAGGTTTCGCAGGCGGTTCTGCAGCTGGGTGAAGGCTGGACTGAGCTCACTCAGGGACAAGAGAGATGCATTCTCAGTCAAGACCAGGGCTGGGTCAGTGCTATTGGCATCTACTAGGGACTGAGGGATCTGCTTCAGCTTGTCCGAGACCCTGTGAGGACAAAGGCAGATGAGGGTCATTGGGCTCTCGCCCGTGCAACCCTAAGCGGTCTCCCAAGGTTGGTCACCCAAAGCCTGTCTTAGTTGAGTTTCAACTTCCTTAGTTGAGACTTTGAGGCAAGGATTTTTATGGACGTAGTTTGAGACATGATCACATAAGAACTGGTAGAGAGGCAGGGAGGTGAGGCAGGAGAAGAAAAAAAGTCCATAACGGCTGAGCAGGCTACTCCTGTGAGCAAAAAACGCTCAGTCCAACTGGGGGAACCTACACAGCTCAGTTCCTATCCTACCTATCTTGGTTGATGCTTCTTCACAGGGGCTGTGCCTGCCAGAGGGAGTCTAAAAAAATCTTTCTTTATCTAGCAGGCCCACTAGCAGGGCTACTGCACACAGCGGTACACTGTCAACGCTAGGGGGCAGCATTCCCTGTATAGCCCTGCACTCCCCAGTGGAGCAGTACACAACCTGGGCAGCTGCACATCGCAGCCCTGCCCACCAGGTTATCTGTTATCTGTACCAGGGCCCTGCCTTTTGTAGACTCATCGTCATCTGTGACTTCCAACTGGCTAGTGGATGTGCTGTTAATGTGAGATATCATCCTAGGCCAGTAAGAATAACCACAGCCAGCAAGGACTGGCTACCCCAGGCACTGGGTAAATGCTTTTACATTTAATCTTTATAACCAGGAGGCCCCATCATTAGCCATATTTCACAGAAAAAGAACCCAAGATACAGAAGGCTGAAGTAATCTGTCTCAGCTGTCACAGCTAAATGGTATCAGGCAACCCAGGTTGCCTGAGCCTGGAGCCCAGGTCATGATGATGTGTATTGGTATCCACTGCCTGCGCACAGAGGGACATGATGACATTGATGGAGGGTGGCCTTGCAGTCCCACGGAAATCCCTGCAGCCCTGCCCCCATCTTGATAAGGAAGGCTTGTTTGCATCTCTCACCTGGAAATGATTTTATTTTCCTTTTCAATGAAGACAAAAACTATCACTACAAAAGCGAGGAAAAGGGCATATTTGCTTCTCATCCTCAGACTGTGCAGAAAGTCCCGGAAGTCCTGGGGCAAAGTGAGTCCTTTCTCCATGGGGAAAGTTGGGGCCATGGGCACTCAGCTCTGGGGCATCACTCAGAACCTGGCTCCTTGTCTTCGTCTTCATATGGGGGACACCTGGTCCTGTGGAAGGAAAGACAAGTGGTCAGGATAACCTTGGCTGCACATAAGGAACCAATAGGAGCTTTTCCACCAGACTTTTGATACTCTGGGCTCTGCTTAGCAATCAGGACCAGAGATCCACTCTCCCAATGGATCGTGCCCCAAGGAGACTTGAAATCAAGTTATTTAAAATGCTAATAAACCCTCTGATTCATCCATCTCGCCTACTTCAACTTCTCCTTTGACCTCACACATAACTCAAAGGCTTGTACGTGGAAAAGAATGTTCCTTGAGTCATAAATGTCTGCAATAGCAAAAGACCAGAACAGAACACCTAAATGAAAAATGATGAAGCAGACATGCAATGGATTATAATGTAGCCACAAAGAATAATGAGGAGGATCTATAAGTACCGATGTGAACGAGCTATTATTTATAACATACAATGTATGTGTACATATATGTATGTGTGTGTATGTAAGACAGCATAGCAGACTACTACACAGGATAGGGTTCCCTTAACTTCAGCAGTACTGACATTTTGGACAAGATAATTCCTTGTTGTGGGAGTTGTCCCGTGCACTATAGGATGTTTGTAAGCATCCTTGATCTCTATCATTAGATCCCCTCTACTCAGATGTGATAATCAAAGATGTTTCCAGGCATTGTCAACTGTCTCCTGGGTTTGTGGCAGGAGAGGTGGAAGCCCTCCCAGACTGGGAATCTGAGGTAGTATGATCCCATTTGCAAAAAAAAAAAACCTTTAAGTGGAAGAAAAATACAGATGCTGGATACAAAAGGACTATGGCCATAGGTGTATATAATGCCTGGAAGCAAAGACATGGTAGGTCAGGAGAGGAGGGTGGGGTGAGCCTTCAATTGCTGTGTAACATTGTGCACTATTAGACCTTTTACCATGGAGATGTATAAATTTTTTTTTAAGATTTATTTATTTATACAAGCACTGGGTACAGTCAAAAGCTCGGGAGAGTGAGAGAATTCACCAGAACCAGAGCGGGGAACAGAACAGGCAGACTGATGAAACACACTGCTGAGGGGAGCAGCGGGCGCGGCAGGAGAGGTCTGCGCGCCATGTGGGACCCTCGCTGGAGGCCAGGGATTGAACTGGCGCTGCAGAGGCTGCGCTCGCAGCCCAGCGCTCAACCGCTGCGCCACCAGCGGAGACCCGAGATATGTAAATTTTAAAAAATTAAGTGAAGGAGAAAAAACTCACTACAGCTCATAAATTCTATCAAAATCCTTAACATGGTCTCAGCCTTCAGATCTCAGCTTCTGGGGCAGTCTTCCCCCAGACAGGGCTTTTCCATCCCTGTCCCATCACAGTACAATGGTTCCCTTAGCCCCAAAGAATCCGTCACGGAGCCAACCCACTTGTAGAACTTGTTCAAGGATCATGCCTTTGTGGAAATGGGCGGTTTTTCTGCATCCCTCATTATCCCTTAGCACTGGGCCAGGCACACAGGACAGACTCATGCACAGTTGCTGAATGCCAGAACAGATAAAGGGAACATGACCCACAGCACAAGTTGTATATGTCTTTTAAAGCTGGACCAAACACAGCATTGCCCAGGGGAGCCTGATTCATAGCTCTTTCATTCATTGTCATCACCATCAACAGGTCACATCCATGCGTGGCCAGCATCATGAGCCCCACATTCCAGCACCCCTCCTGAAAGTCTCTCTCTTCATCCATGGGAGACAATCTGCTTCAACTCTGGAAAAATCTTACTGTGACCTCATGCATGGCATTCAGAACTATCCCTCTTTGTAGAAAAGATGGATTTTCCCAAGAGAAAAAGCTGATGTTGACATTGGGGGAGGGGTAAAGCAGAAAGGAGGGTCCCAGGGCTGTACCTTTATCACACAAAGGAAGTGTCTTCTGAGGCAGCCAGAAGTCTGTCCTTTGAAGAAAGCATTGAGGCTAGGGTTCTGCAAATAAGGCAACAGATGTGTATCCTGGCAGCTGGAGTGGAGCCCTCAGGTGTGCAGGGCAGCATGGTGATGGGGCCTGCAGGCGGCTCTCCCTGAGGGTGTACTGGGGGTACTGCCTGAGTGTGGGTGGGTGGAGAGGGGTCTAGCAGGAAAGAGGGATGCTATGTCAGCTCTAGAGCACCTGGAATATTCCTGTCTCTCCCTAAATCGTCTAGGTTTTTTCCATGCATTCATAAAACAAGTATTTTCTTAGCACCTACTATGTGCCAGTCTCTGGTCTAAGCACTGAGGACACAGAAGTGGACAAGCAGACACAGTTTGTGCCCTCTGGGTTTATACTCTGGTTGGAAGGGCCCACTGGAGCCAGATGGTAGCTCCAGCTTACTGAGTGCTTACTTCTGGGTGCCCAATGAAATACTAAGTACTTGGTTGGCATCTCCTCATCAAAGCCTCATGAAAGTCCTATTAAGTAGCAACTATCATCCCATTTTACAGATGAGGACACTGAGCTTGAGAGAGGCTAAGTTACTCGTCCAAGATTCATCCAGCTTTTACCTCCTCCCAGGCCTAGCCCCAATCAGGCTCCCCCATGACGCCGCCGTTGCACATCCAAACACTTTCCAAACAACACTCTGTCTCCCTTTCCCAGACTGCAAGCTCTCTGAAGTCTAGACTAGCATCTCGAATGGCACTTGGCACATGCCAGCTGCCCAACAAATCACTGAGGCCTGGCTCGTACCTGGCAGACCGTTAGCAAGAGTTCGCAGACTGATGGGCAGGACCATGTTCCCTATGCACCCATTTAGCCTGTGGTGGGGAGAGGCCTCCTGTCCTCTTGGAAGGGGAGACCCAACATCAAGTCTGCAGAGCACAAAACTTTAAATCCTGACTTTTAGCTCCTCGAGGCTAATGATGTTCAGGAAGGAGAAAGAGCTAGTGCCAGACATCCCGGGTTCTTATCTTTCTCATGTGTCTACCCTGCCACATATAACTTTGCATACGTGACCTCCCTGGACCTCAGTTCCATCACTCGTAGTATGAAAAGGGCAGTGCCTACTGCGTAAGGTTGCTGAGAGGAGCAATAACCATTAAATATGATGTGGGGAGAAGGCAAGGGCAGGGCTGGGGGAGTTGCCTCCTCTGTCTTCTCCTTTCCGGATTTTAGTAAGATTTAGAAGTTTCGTGGCCTTTCCTCCCTCTGGCATTAATTCCATTTTTGAGCTGCTGTCCCAGTTTCTCCCCCACCCCTGAAAAACATAAGATTCCCAAGAACCTTCCCAGCACCACCCTAAAAGGAAGAAACAGGAGAAAGGTCTCTGACAAGAAACACAAGGCCGGCTGTTGGCTCCTTTGCTTGCCCCCGGCAGCTGCCCCGGGGTTGAGCTTTGGAAGCTGGGCGGTGGGTGGGCCGCAAGTGAGGGACGTGCAGAGGTCCCAGGGGGAGTGTGGGTGGTTGCCAGACCTAGGGGAAGGTCACAGGTGCCAGGAGGTCACAGGGTGACAAGGGAGGAGGTCAGGGCCAGGAGGGGGATCACCTGGGAAAGTTCTGGGCTGAACCTGCCTTGCGGGGAGGCCCTCTGCAAAAAGTGGGTGTGTGACATCTGTGACATCAGACCTTCAGCCAAAACTCATGGTGTCCTGGCTAGTTCTGCCTCCTTCACCTGGCTCATGGGAAGAATGAAAGGTTTTTACTTCTTTTGGCAGATGCCCTTCCTAGGGGAGTACTTGATACCTTTCCTCCTCCAACACCCAGCAGTAACAGGACAGCCAAAGGAAAGGGCGTCGCCCCTCTGTTGGGGTGCCAGCAGAGGTCACAGAGCAAGGGCACCAGAACCAATGGTGAAGGCCAGCTCTGAGCAGGGAGGGACAGGTGGCCCCGGGCCTGGTCACACCAAATGCTCCGCTCAAATGTCCCCTCCTCGGGAGTTCTTCCTGAAAGCCATGTCACTTCAACCACCTCCTCTCTCCCCACCGCTTTCCCTCTCAGCCTGTGGGTTTATTTTCTTCCTAGAGGGAAATGTCCTAAATGCCTATTCCAGCGGCATGGCAGCTCCATGTCTGTTCCACCTCTGTATTCCCAGTGCCCAGAAGCCCAGTGTATTATTGTGGGTGCCCCAGCCACAGAGTAGATGCTCCCTACGCCTTTTCCAAAGTATTTAGTTCAGTGTGAGATGCTTTATCATCCTAAGTGGAGGGAAGACATGAAGAAGTAGTAAAAGCCGCTGTTCTCTGTATGAGTGGACATGTGTGTGTGAGCCGGGGGGGGGCTCTGGTCGGACCATGGGCACGCGCTGTGAGCGTGGATGCTGTGATGTGCTGAGTGTACTGGGGGGCATACTGTGGGCATGGACACAGGGGTGTATACCGTGGGCAAAACTTCACTTGAGTTGTCATATCAGTATGGGGTGCTGTTTTGAGGATGAAGAAACTGAGCCCTAGGGGTGTTCAGTTTAAGCCCCTTATGGCTTAAATTGCTAATAGCTCCCTACTAATGACAGGGAGGGTATCTCCAGGCAAATCTTAGCAAGGGATTAATGGAAAGAAAAATTGTGAGCTGAGGCCTGGAAACAAATGGGGAGGCTTCCCTTCCCTGCTTTTCCCTTGGGACCTTTCTGCACAGGCCTCCCTCATGACCTGGCAAGGGGCCCTTACTATACAACAGTATTCTACTTGGATGGCTCCCAAGCAGGCCTTGGCTTTCTTCGGCCTTCCACTGAGGCCAAGAATGGCCTGCAGAGCCTCCTGGCCTCCGCCTGGAGAAGGTGGGGCCCAAGTCAGCTGCGAATGCAACTCTGATAAGGGACATGTCCTGCCAGACATTGCATCAGGCAGCAAAACTCCACTCCCTCACTAGGTCAGGGCCACGAGCACGGTGGGGATGGGGCCTCAGTTGCCACAGGTCGTGCTCAGACAGTGTTTCTGTCAGGTAGGGCACAAAGTCACAGAGAAGAGGGCCTGAGGAGGACGAGAGCTGGAGGCTAGGTGGCAGAGACAGGAGCAGCAAAGCCATTGTGGGAAAACTCTGAAACAATCCTTCAACCATAGCCCTGGGGACCAGGAGGGTGCCCTGCCATACCATGTCACCAAACACCTAGGAGGGAGACCCCAGAGGACTCTGTTAGTTGCCTCTGAATCCCCTGGAGAGTGGAGGCAGAGGGTAGTACAGGAAACCCCCCAGAAGGTCACTGGAAAATTAGGGATCGGAGAAGCTCAAATGCTGGGCCTGCCTGCATTTTATCTTCCTTGGGGGAGCCCCGAAATCCATCCGGTGACTTGGCTAGCTTTTACTTTGCATGCGGTTATCCAGAGATGGTTTGGGAAGGGATACAACCTCCAATATCTGGAGTCTAGTGTCTGATCAGGAAGTACATGCCCAGAGGCTGTTGTAAAAAGCAGTGAAAGAAGAGAAGGACGTGAGTGAGCCGGGCCCCGGTGCTCCCCTGTGTGGCTCAGGGTTATCATTACTCCTGGACCACCTGCTCATCTTAGGCCCCCGTTTCCTCTGCCAAGAACAAAGCCCTCCATGACCTCCATAGGGGCACATCTCCAAGCTCAGGCAGGAGAGAGACAGGGCAGACATGGCCAAAGGTCAAGGTGTGTGTCAGCTGAGCAGCAGTGAACATCCAAGGACGTGTGAGGACCTGTGGGCTAAAGTTGCACAGTGAATGGGGGGCTGAGCCCGCCAGGTGGGGGTGGGGGGTGCCAGAGACCCTCAAGGGCCAGTCCTGACCCTTACCAGCAGTAGTTGCCCACTAGTTGCTATGCATGGATGTGGGGGAGCACATTCTCTATGCCCATTTGACACAGCCACTTCACTGCGGCCTGTTCGGTTGTATGAAAGACACATCCTGTGCAAACCCCAAAGCTGACCGCTACATGGAATATAGGGCCCCAGGGAACAGTCCCAGGTCTCCCCTTCAGGGAAGGCACCTCTAGTGCTGAGCCTGGATCCTGGACCAGGTGGGAGCTGACCCACTGCTCTGGGCTTTGCTGCACTTGCCTGGTCAGGAACCCGCAGATGCCTGTGACCACGCAGTCACGTAGGCTGGGGAGGTGTCTGTTGGCTTGGTTAGAACTGACCAGGAGGTGGGCCAAGATTCATGGCCAAATATGTACCCAGCCCTGGAAATCCAACATGCGAGAAGCAACTCCCAGTCTCGCCAGACGACTGGCTAAGCAGCTATAGCATGATATTGTGATGAGCAAGCCAGCGGGGGTTGACAGGGCTGACACGCGACTACAAAAACGGAATATTAAGTGATGAACCTTTTCACTTGGTACCCTTTTAGTACTACTTGTATCTTTGACAAGCATACAAGTGCTTTAATAAGTTTTAAAACTGAATCTGAAACTTAAAAGGAGCAATGTGAGATCAGTTTGGAAGTGACATGGAAATTGCACTGGAATTGGACAGGACTGGAAGCCGAGAGTCCAGTTCATTCCTTCTGCAGTGGTCTAGGAGCGAGAAGGTGGCCTGAGCAAAGGCAGCAGGAGATAAAGAGGGGAGACAGGCCTGGGGAGACATGAAGGAAGCCAATGCAATGTTAGTGACAGGCACATCATGAATGAGCCTTGAGGATATCATGTTAAGTGAAATAAGTCAGACAGTCAAGGCCAAATACTGTGTGGATCCACTTACATGAGGCAGTAGAGCAGTCAGAGTCACAGACACAGAAAGTAGAAGAGGGGTTGCCTGGACCTGGGGGAGTGTGAATGGGGACCTAGTGTCAGTTTGAGAAGATGAAAAGTGGTACACATGAGCCATGGTGATAGTTATATGACAGTAGGAATGTACTGAATGCCACTCAACTGTACACTTAAAAATGGTTAAAACAGTCTATTTTATGGTACATATTTTCCACTGTAAAAAAGTAAATCAATATGTAATGATACCCCTGGACAAGGAGAGGTAAGGGAAGTAAAGGACTCTAGGGGGATCCCTGCTTTCTTTCTTTGGATGGCAGCCTCATTTTCTGCTGCACCCACAGCACCTGGCATAGCGCCTGGCATATGGCAGGGCTCAAAAATATTTGCAAAGTGAATGAATGGACTCACACACTGTCCTGAATAGTTCACTGTGGCTTCCTGGAGATGGGTCTTCTCTTTCCCAGTGCAAGCGGAGTACTGGGCACATAGAAGACACTTGATTAGCAGCTTGAAAAAAGAATGTTGGCCTCAAGTTACTTTATTGCTGAACAAAAAAAGGATACCACAATAACCAAAGTAGGATTCCATTTTGTCAAAATAATATGTGCATACACACATACACACACAAATGTATGTGTGCATGTTTGTGTGTGTGTATATATGTGTGTGTATATATGTGTGTGTGTATATATATGTGTGTGTGTATATATATATATATATATATGTATATATGCACCCTGGAGAATATTCAGGAACTATGAACATGTTAGCAATGATTCTCTCTACCCCTATGGGTGCTCTTGGCTTCTTTGCTTTTCATTTATAATCTCTGAAGTCACATAACCTTGTATGAGGGCCCTACAATTGCAGTTTCCTCATCTGCAAATTGTGGGCATTTATAGCACCTATTGTATACAATGGCCATGAGAGTTGGCAAGTGAGATAAAATTAATTTGCCCTCCCAACTTTACAGGATCCTTTTGTTTGGCTACCAAACAAAATAAGTTTGGCCTTCTCCTATGTGACATCACCCCACAACGCCAGCTGAAATTCCAAGTCTCCTCTTACACAAATGCTCCATTCAAGCACATATGCCTTATCCATCCATCTTCCAAGCCGTTACTTAACCCATAAAGTCCCTTACTGAACAAAACACCAGATTACAATTAATGGGGAGGTCACTAAGAAGAGTTAAAGCATCAACATTTGCAACAACAAAAAAGTTGCTTTATGATAAGAACTGCAGTGGATACAAGGTCCTTATAATTCCACCTTTCTCCTTCACTTGGCTAGTGCTTTCATGAACGAGAGAAGGTGGGGTTACAGCGAGCCTAGGAAATTGCACAGAACTGCTGGCAATCCATTCCACACCACAGCTGGCAAAGACCTTTACATGGCTAATTTTATATTATTACTCACATGCCTTTATATGTTTTCATGAATAACAGCCAAAATTTAAAAAGTCTTGGGGCTTCCCCACAAAATGGTTTTTTTTTTTGATTTTGGTAAAATTTGGGCAAGTCCACTGGAGTGTGTCTTGAGTGTGAACATAATCTGCTATGGGTATTGAGGGTAATGGCCTAAAGAAGGTGTCTAAGGGCCAATTGAAATGATACGTGGTACCATTTTTCTCACATGTTAGGCTGAATATCAAAATGTCCTATAATAAACTATGTGGGTAATGTTGTAGAGAACCCTCCTGGCAGAGACTTGCTGCTCTTCAAGTGCCCACATGTCCTCCACATTCATTTCCCGGCCTCTCCTGCAGTTGGCCTGAGGCCAGATGACCAGACTCTGATCAATGGGATGTAGGTTGGAGTGATGTAGTCACTTCAAGGCCGGTTCCTTAACATGATCCCACTTACTCCTCAGGTCCTCTCTTCTCTTGCTATGGCAACACTGGGAGGCCACATGTTTCAACTGGCCCCAGTACAAGCTGGAAGCAGCCCAGATCCCAAGCTGCTGCTTGGAGAGCTCACAACCTGCGTCAGATGTGATACAAGTGAAAAACAAGCCTTTGATATGCTCAGCCATGAACTTGGGGTCTTGTACTTCAGTGGGCTGTCCTGCCCTCACTCTTTTTTTTTTGTGGGACCCTCGCCGGTGACCGGGGAACAAACCAGCGCTGCAGAGGCTGCAGGCAGCCTCACAGCCCAACGCTCAACCGCTGCGCCACCAGGGGAGGACCCTGTCTTCACTCTTACACACGGTTCTCTTGTAGTATTGATGGGAGTATCCTTTTTTTGAAGGCTAGCAAAACAGCCACAATTCTAAATATGAACTCTTTACCCAGCAATTCTATTTTTAGGAATTAGTCTTGCAGATACACTTGCACAGGTAGAAAAGGACATATACAACAGAAAATTGTTTATAACTGCAAAAGGTTGAAAATGATCTCACTGACTGTTAATAGGCAAAAAAACAAAAACAAAACCTAGTTAGACAAATAATGTTACATTAATCATTGTAAAACTCTGTAATTGGGCCTCCCTGGTGGTGCAAGGGGTTATAACGCAACCTATGAAGCTATCGGCAGCTACTGCAGCACGAGTTCAATACCCAGCTAGGGAGCAACCCACATGGCACAGCAGACTTGTCCTGACTTGCCCGCTGCTCCCCTCAGCAGTGTATTTCAGTCAATCTGCCTGTTCTGTCTCCCGCTCTGTCTCTGGTGAATCCTCTCACCTCCCACACCTCTGGCCTGTACCCCAGCTCTTGTATACATAAATATATAAATCTTTTTAAAAAAACCCAACTCTGTAATGACCAAAAGAAAGAGGCTGCTCCTCATAGGCTGATATGAAATGCCATACATGATACAAGTGATAATAGCGAGGGGTGGAATGTGTGGGGCAGACACTTGCCCATGTGAAATTGGAGGTGGATATGCACAAATACTGATACATGCTTAAACTATCGCTAGAGAAACAGAAGTTGACAAGGGTGCTTGAGGGGAACCAGAAAGTTGGGGTAGGAATGTATTGTTTATATTTGTTAACGTGTTTATTACTTTTTCCAAAGAAAAGTCGTTACTACCAACAAACAGAAAAGAGTGTATGAAGTTGTGTTCCAATCCACCTTACACATAGTTGGCACTAAAAAGCTTTGTGATGAACCTAAGCCAGCACATGCAAGGGGAGTTTGACAAAGATGGTGACCTGTGGTAGGTTTTCAGCATCTTGAACCAAAGAATGCTGCTAAGCTGAATGCTGCTAAGCAAAGCTGTCATCCATGATCCTAAGTCAACAGATTAGTACTGGCTGCTTGGAAACACTATGATGAGAAGAATCTTGAGGTCAAGATTCTTTCTTTTCTGTACAAAGAATGTGGTTGATTAGTGATGTCTGTTACATGTAGGCTAAAAGGAAGGGTAAGCAAGTGTGTTACAAATTTGCTTCTGTTACTTTAGAAGGAGTGAGCTTAGGAAGATTGAGAATCTTCTGGGTCCTTGATTTTTTTTTTTCTTCCTTTATTCCTCATGTGTATTATTATAGATCTCCCATGACTTATCCATGGAGTGAGTTAGATCTTGCAAACTCCATCACACAACTCTAATATCTTTAGTGAAGAGGAAGCAGAATTTGGACCCCGGGTAGTTTATAGTTCCACAACTTCCTCAAGCTCCCACTTAATGGTCCCATTAACAGCCAGAAGGGCTTTATTCCATGTGGTAAAAAAAAAGGAACCCAAGCCTCTTCTCTTCACCAGGGAGATCTGCCCACCATCCTAGTGCCAGGTCGCTGGGGTGAGGGTAGCAGAGAAAGGAACAGCTGGGGTCTTAGCCAGCACTGACTACCGCTATTGTGTGGACTGATCCATGACTGTGAGGCGTCCATCTACACCCCACCCAGGGTCTGAGGGACAGAGGTCCAGGCAGTCAATTGTCTAACTGCCTGAGCACTGAACAGAGGGCCCCTGACTCAGACTCAGACTAGGATAGGGTCTCAGTTCTCCCACTCCGATGACCTTGGGCAAGGTATTTAACTTGTGGAGGGTCAGCACCACAAGAGCTGTTGTGAGCATCAGATAAGTTTGTGTGAGGGTCTGGAAATGTGGGAGATTGCACACGGGCTGGTTATCATTACTTGCTTGGGCAAATGTGAGCCATAGCCTGTTCTATGCTGAGGGCACTATTGACGTGTACTCTTTGTACATATATAAGTCTCAAATGGTCTGTAGGCTGCTTCAGGAACCGAAGCTGGTTCACTTTGACTTTTGCTACAGAGCCAGTCTAGACAATCCTTGCCTGTAGTGCTGTTGCTGCCGCTATTACTGTTGTTCGGTAGCTCACCTTTCTAGCATTATTTGAAGGAACATTCACCCAACACACTAAGCCTCGGGCCTGGACACACCTGGACATACCAACGGCCAATAGTTCCAGGCTTCCCAAGTTAATTTCAACCCCTAGGCCAAGGTTGATCAATTGGGAGTGGCTTCCCAATTGGAATGCTATATTTGAAACGGTAGTTCTTCACAGCAAGAGCGCTGGGATTGCTTCGTGATGTCTGTCGTGGTGGACTGGTAGAATGGCAACTGTGCATTTGTTGAGTCTGCTTTCAGGCACTGCTTTTCAGCCCTGTGAGAATGTGAGAATCACCGGGTAGCTTCAGTAGTTCCTAAGGCCTGTGTCCTACCCTCAGAGATTATGGTTGAATTGGTCTGGGTATGGCCTAGGCACTGGCCTAGTTCTCTGGGTTGACTGTAACCTAGAATTGGCAGAGCTAGAGAGCTGCACCTTAGGGCACCCAGCTTCCTTAAGAGTTCCACCTCAGGGCATCTCAGCATGTGGCATCAGGGATAGATGCTGGGTGAGCAGACCTGTGTTCCTTGTTTTACTTGGGGCACAAATGCTTGGGAGTTTCAGGGTCCATGTTTTTAAGAGTTCAAGTAAATTTATTTATTTTTTTAAAAGATTTTATTTATGCATACAAGAAATGGGGTACAGGCCAGAGGTGTGGGGGTTGAGAGGATTCACCAGAGACAGAGTGGGGAGCAGAACAGGCAGATCTACTGAAATACACTGCTGAGGGGAGCAGCGGGTGAGACAGGAGAGGTCTGCTGCACCATGTGGGTTGCTCCCTGGCCAGGGCTTGAACTCATGTTACAGTGGCTGCAGATAGCTTGATAGTGCTGCTACTTAACCCCTTGTGCCACCAGGGAGGCCTTCAAGTAAATTTATTAAGATTATTGAGCTACTCAATGGATAGGATTATGGCTGGCTCCCCTATAGTATAAAATATTACTCAGCAATAAAAAGGCATGAACTAATGATACATGCAACTTGGATGAATTTTGAGAAAATCAAATTGAGTAGATAAAGCCAATTTCAAAAGGGTACACACTGCATGATTTCATTCGTACAATATTCTTGAAATGACAAAGTTATGAGACAGAATAGATTAGTAATAAATTAGTAATGCCAGGAGTAAAGGAAGGGTGGGGACAGGAGGGAGGAGAATGTGGCTATAAAAGGGCAGCCTGAGGGATCCTGTGGGGATGGAAATGTTGAGATGTTCTGTATCTTGACTGCATCAGTGTCGATATTCTGGTTATGATGTACTCTTTTGGCAAGACGTTACCATCTGGAGAAACTAAGTAATGGGTTGAAGGGACTGCTCTGTATTATTTCTTAAAATTGCAAGTGAATCTACAATTATCTCAAAAAAGAAAAAGAAAACTAGCTCTCACAAAAGTAGGCAGAATTTAAAGAAGTCTTTGGAAAATGGAGCCAAAGAGGTAGGTAATAAGGTTGAGCAGAAACAACTTTCCTGGGGCACAAGAGTCACGACAGGTTCATTCTGAGAAACATGTCAGTAGGCAATTTCACCTGCAAGGATAAACGGGGTGAGGGCCTCCTGAGGGGGAACAGAATGAGGAAGAAGGAACTTGATAAAAGAGCCCCATGCTCCCAATATGGGGAAGAGAAACAGGGAGACCTGGATCTGGAGGGAACAATACCTCATCTGACCCCCCATATGCTCGGGAAGCCCTGGTGTGAGCTCCAGGAAGGAGAGGACCTGGGAGCAGGCTCAGAGGCCATGAGAGGCCACAACAGTTTGGTGCCCAACAGTGCTGCCCCAGAGCCCAGAAGCCCCTGGGAGACCTCAGTATCAGGGTCAAGAATGGCCTTGAGTGAAAGAGATGTGGGTAGCCACGCTAACGTGCTGTGCTGCCACTGGCGAGGCCAGGGATGGCTAGGTTAACTTTGAAGTACTCTTGGACTCACCAAGCGCAAAGCAAGCGCCAGCCTGCTGTACAGCATTCTGTAGTCCCAGGCAGGAAGAAGGAGGTAAAGGTTAAGAACTCAGGTAGACCTTCTAAAAAGTAAAAACATTTAGGAAAGCACCTAGAGAATCTCTGGATAATAAACGCTCATATTCAACAAACAAATTCATTTGCTGAGACTTGCTCTGGGCCAAGCTTGGGAGGAGGCGGGAGGAATAGAGGGAGGAAAAAAAAAAACAGTCTTTCCCTGCTGAATAACAACAGAAGTCAACAAACATAATGAACTAGGCAGGTTCCTTGCACTTCATGCCCATCAATGTATTTAGTCCTCAGAATAACCCCAAGGGAGGTACAAGAGGATAAATCAATAAATCTTAAAAAAAAGAAATAATAGAAATCACCAGTCCCACCCTCGGGCAAGCAGAAGTCAATGTCTCGCCCTGAGTTACAGGCAGAGCTGGGACTTGAACTCAGGCAGCCTAACATCATAGCTTATGGACTCAACTCTGATGCTCTACTGCTGAGCAAAAATGGATTCAGCCAAAAAGTAGGAGCTGTAGAGCAGTAGGCAGGTCAGAGTCCTGGTGAGGAACTGGTCTTTAGGACCTGTTAGCAACTTGTGACTGTAGACTTTCTGTCTCAAAGTCCTTCTCAAAGAGACATTCATGGCCTCAAATCCAAAGTTTTTGGAAGAAACAAGCTTTGGAAGAAAGGCTGTTACTGGCCTCCCAGGAAAGCCTGATGGCTGCCCTGATATTCAGTGGCTATAGCTGGTTGCAGGTGATTAGAATATTACTCTTGGCCCCAACCCTCTGCTCCCAAACAGGAGTTTGTTGGGGCCTTAGGCCCAGATCACAGAGACTAAGCAGGGCCAGATGTCTGAGGCAGCATCATGAGATGAAGCAGAGAACAGGGAGGTACCCAGTGGGCTCCAATTCTCCAGAATCAAGTTCAAACTGTACCATGTGGCATTCCACCTGGGCACAACCTGGCCCATCCTAGATTTACAAGTGGTCTCCACACCTTGCACTTGGCAGTCTCCCCCTAGCCAAATGGGTTCCACCATTAGCAAAGGACAGGCCAGAACAGGCAGAGGTGGGATTTGAACCCATGTCTGTCCCACTGCAATGAGATGCTGAGAGATTATAGAGTCAGATACCTAAGTTCTTCCTGCCAACTCTGCCATTCACTAGCTGTGTGACCCCAGGTGGCACTTTTGTGCCTCGTCTGTTACAAGAGTTGGTAATGCTCCCTTATTTCATATGGAGGTTGTAACACATTCCCATATACTGAGTAGCTTAAAACAACACATATTTATTATTTTACAGTTCTGAACGTTCAGAAGACTAAGGTCAGCTTCACTGGCCTAAAATCAAGGTATTAGCAGACCTGTGCTCCTTCTGGAGGCTCTAAGGGACACTCTGATTCCTTGCTTTTTCCAGCTTCTGGAGGCTGCCTGCTTCCCGTGGCTTATGGTCCCTTCCTCCATCTTCAAAGCCAGCAATGAGTCGTGGAGCCCCTCTTGCTGCATTCCTCTGACCCCCTCTTTTGTAGTCATACCTCCCTCTGACCCCCTGTGATTGCAAAGGCTAACCCAGAATCAGCTCCCTAACTCAAAATCCTGAACCCCTTTTACCATGTGAGGTTACATCCACAGGTGCAGGGGATCCACATGTGGGCACCTTTGGCAAAGGGCATTCTCCAGCCTCCCACAACACCTATCAAGAAATGGGATACTGCAAGCTAAATGCTTGGCACAGTACCTAACTGTGCCAAGTCTGCAATGCTAAATCCCAGATGGAGAATCACTGTGAGAGCTTTACCAAATATCAGTGTTGGGGGTTTACCCCTCAAGATTCTGAGGAGGAGGGGCCTATACATGGGAAATTTCATAAGCTCCTTAGTGATTAGGTTGGGCAGTCAGGGGTGGAGTTGACTATAATAAGCACCAAGTTCATGTTAGAAGTTATTTTTATTCCCCACAGCTACTTAGCACCAAACCTCAGTGCCCAGAAGCTGTTCAATAGAGGCTTGTTGAATCACTCCTGGGGTCGCACACAGCCCCTGGGATGGGGTGAGCCGGTTTCTCAATGCTGTATCAGGGCAGAAGAATGAAGTTCTGTGGAAGACAGAAGCTGAGGCCTCCACATCAACCTCACACCCAGAAATGGCTGCCTGGGGGGCTGGAGTCCTTCCTCCTCCCCAAAGTCCAGTCAAGGAGGCTGCTACGGGCAGAATCCAGTCATCAACGGGCCATTGTTAATGGAACAGAGGGGCTCTGTGCCCATTTAACACTTCCCTCCCTCCTGAGACTGCTCCCAGCTGAGGGCTGGCTTTGGGAGGGTATGGGGAGGGGCCCCCAAAGCTAGGAAGGGGGAGGGTTAGAAGTGGGGGCTGAGAGTTCCCCGGTTGGAGGAGTGAGACAGTTTGGAATACAGGCCAGTCTCAAGTCAGCAGGCTGGAAAGCTAGGGTGCTGATGCAAGCATTGGGCTGCAATGCCAGAAAGAGGTTCCAGAAAAAACTGAGAATCCAGGGACAGCCAATGAAACCCACCAGACCCCAACCAGACCCAGGGGTCAGCTTTCTCCATGGAGTTGTCATGCTTGACCTCCCTTCTTTTCTTAAAAAAAAAAAAAAAAAAAAAAAAGATAGAAAAAGAAAAGTGAAATCTACATGGTAAATGGTGCCTTTCATTGCCAATAGAAGAACAGTGTTTTCCAAAAGGCTGGGAGAGTTTTATGTTCTGTGGACTCGGGATTTGAAAGGCAGGTAATTCAACCAGGGCTGGACATAAATGTCCCCTTGCTTAGCAGAACTTTTCTTCAATCAGCACTTGATATTAATAGTGTGAACTGGATTCAGAAGGGTGGTATTTTAGATCCCAAAGACAGTATCTGACAAGCATCCACAAAAATGTCATCAACCCACAATTCTTGCGCAAGCCATCAGCAATGCTCTTCTGTTGAATAAAGTAAATCCCCTGGTAGTCTTCACCAAGGGAGTACATTGCTATGAAAGATATTCCAGGGGAAGGGGATCTCAAAGTGGGGCCCTGGGCCTGAAGCAGCAGCATCCCCAGGAATCTGGTAGAAATGCCCCAGTCTGGCTTCCTCAATCAGATCAAAGGGGTGGGGCACAGCCAGCTGTTCCAACAAGCTCTGTGTGTGAGTCTGAATCATGCTAACGTTGGCAAATCACCATTCTAGAGCAAGCTGTTTCAAAATTAGGTCGTACCATCACTTTGGTAGGTGGTTAGTGTTTGTCTTTTTAATAGAATAGAATTGTATAGCATGGAAGATAATGGAGTATGTCATGTGTAATAAGGATAAACATCATTTTATAATACTTGTTTCAATTATGCATGTGTGTGTCTGTGACTGACGCTTTGGTCCAAATACTTTGAAAGCACTGTTCTAGATCTAGAAGGTACTAATGTTGACTGGCTCTGCTTTTGTAACTTGTCTGAAACGGGAGATCGGGGTAGAAGAGTTCCCTTGGCCCACAAAATGTATTCATCTAGGTGGTGAATGGGTGAGAGGGGCTGCATGCTGCCCAGACGGCCTCTGTACTGTGCTGGCCTAAAGTTAAGGGAACTGCAGATTTGCCCATGATCGTCCCTCTGTGTCTAGAGAGATCCTGAGCACCAACCTCTCCTTCCCTATTCAGCTGGGAAACGGATGTTCAGGGAAGCTGAGACCTGCCCAAGGCTGTACAAGGCCAGGATGCGAAGGGCAGGGTCTTAATTTCAAGAACATTCCTCACCTAGCACCATTTGTCTCTCTGCCTGCACCACTCTCACCAGTTTCCACTCTATCACAGTTAACATTTGCTGCCAGCACCAAATACATATGTGAGGAAAGGAAGGAGGGAGAATTTAGGGAGGCAGCGGTGGGGAAGAGAGGAGAGTGGAGAGAGCAGGGAAGGCCTCTGGTGACACTCGGGATAGCAGAGGAAAAGGGGGGTTATGCCTGGATTCTGGCCCCGAAGAAAGCCAGAATCCTCCCAGAAAGGAAAACTGGGAGGCAACGAGACACAAAACTGCCCCACAGTTGAACTTAAACAGTCTGTTTTTTCTGTGTGAAAAGTGACACCTCTCCAGAAATTATTGCTGTGGTGACTGGCCTGAGGCTGACAAAGGAGGGGAATAACTGGCTGGGGTCCCCTCAATCCCGCAGCAGCAGGAATGACCACCCTAAAGTATGATGGTCCTGGGGCGGACCGGGGCAGTCTCGGCAGGAGCCTGTCTGCAGGTTGGGGAATCCTAGGGATGCCCAGATATTCTTGGGGAGAGGCAGAGAACTTGTGCTGACCACATGGGGACTTGGGCATTAAAGGGAACAAGGGACCCTGCAGGCTATGGACCCTGCAGACCTCTGCGAGTCTGGCACCTGCCTATTTAGAGCAAGCAACTGCCACATGCTAGATGATGCCCACCCCAGGCCTCTCATGGAGGCTGAGCAACTTGGCCGTGGTCACAGTCAGTGAGGAGATGGGTTTCCCATGCAGGCAGCCTGGCACTGGAGCTTGCATACATAACCACACTCCATCCTCCCTCATCTCTCTCATTTTTGTGCAGCTTATAAATGACAGCCATCAGGCACTGCCAGGCCAGGGTGGGGCGAGCACTCAGAGAAGCAGGAACCTGCCCCCCAAATCTGTGGAGGAGCCCCATGGCTTCAAAAATGCTTCCAGAAAAATGGTGACTCATGGCCCAGCGGAAATCAGAGCTTTTCTCTCATCCCTGAGGGTCACGTACTGTGCAACACAGGTACCCAGTGACTGCAGATTGAATCAGAAACGCCACGCCTGAGAACAGAGGCGCCTGTGCTGGTTGGTGTCAGAGGGCAGGCCAGCCCCTCCCTCCTGTCTCTATGATAGAAAGAAGGCTTTAGAGTCTCGGTTTCTGTTCTGTGGAGGGAGCCAGAAAAACCCTCACCGTCTCAGTGTGCTCATCTGGAAAATGGGCATGATCGTGCTGCCCCGAGAGGATGTGGTGAGGGTGCGTTCAGCACTGGGCTGCCCACTGGTCCCTCCTCCTGCTGTGGGCGGCCAGGAGGGAGCTCTGAGTCATGGCGGCAGTTGCAGCAGCCTGGCACCCTGTGCCGCAGACTGGGCTGAGGAAGCTGGCACTCAGCCCCTTGCTTGACTCATTCTCCTTTCCAGGTCTGCTCCACAAAAACAGGACTGGTGCCCCCTGAGCCCCTGTGTTCCTTCCAGAGGGGAGAGTCGATAGGAGTTTACAGAAAGCTCTCAGCCTAAGTGGCTAAGTCATCAGGGTTTACGTGGCCAAGGAAGCTGGGTGCTCTCTGTCACCTCCTAAACTAACCCACAAGCCCAAGAAGTTCTGGGAAGTGACCCACACTCTAGGATGAACACTTCCCTGGCACCTACTATCTGTACCAAACCACTTGGCAGGCATAGACTCGGTACACTGCTATGGTTCTCTAGTAGCTTCATTCGTGGCTACATGGTGGAGTGGCTATGAGCATAGACACACCTGGAGTTGGACAATAGCCAAGGGTTTAGACTCTGGCAGTGTGACCTTGGACAAGTCACCTAACCTCTGTGCCTCAGTATCAGCATTGACAATACAATTCCTCATGCAATCAGCGTGATGCACATAAATCACTTAGCCTAAGGGTTCTTTGTACATAAGGAGCTCTCAGATACTCAGCTGTACCTTCCAGGAAGGCTGACATCTCTGGGACCTGGCAGAGTGGTGGGCTCGATGAAGCTTTACTTTTTAAAAGTGATTTCAACAGAACAGCAGGCACCATTCTCAAAGGAAAAGAAACTCAAAAATTTGACACAGCCTCCTGAGCTGCCTGTCCCATCCCCTCCCAGAATTCCAATCGGAGGCCTGGTATGGAGGCTTTTTTGGAAGCTCTTCATGCCCATCACCAACCACTTCCAGAAGTTCCTGCCTCAGCCATGTTTGTGTGTGCACTTGGGGGAGTGGGGAGAAATGGAAAGGTGGGAGCTGGTGGGGAGGGAGCCCAGGGTAGGAAGTGGGGGGAGCTGACCTGGTCCTGCTATTTGGGGTGTGAGGGTCCCCACAGCACTCTGGGCACTGAGTTCACCTGAAGGCTCTCAGAGGGCACAATGAGAGCAAGAACGACACTCAGTGATGTCATGTTTTCCAAAAATGACTCAATGGCTTGCCCCTGGGCTATGAATAGTGAGCTGTGTCCCTGAATTCTTGCCCTTCAAGCTTGCCCAGCATCTCTTCCCTGTCACCTCCTGCCCTCCCTGTCTCCTTGGCTATAGCATCTGTGCTCTGCCCCTGGCCGTGACCCCAGCCCAGAGCACATCTCCATGCTGCCTCTGCCAGGTCTCTTCAGCATCCACACTGAGGGTCCCCGCAATGTGCCAGGCAATGTTTCCTTGCTTGCGCCAGACAGCCTTGCATTTCATTACTGCACCTGAGTGACCTCCTAGCTCAGTGACCCTAAGCAGATTCTTCTGCCTCTTTCAGTCTTAATTTCCTCATCTGTAAAATGGAAATGTTGCTAACTACCTTGCTAGGTTGTATGGTGCTTAGTGAGAAAGTAAAGTACTTGGCACACGGCAGGTGCTTAGCAAATGGAAAGTATAACATTCAAGGATCTCTATGACCTGACCTCAATTTACTTTTCTAGTTGCACTAAAAAAAAAGTACAATAGCTCACTCTTCTTGATGCTCCCTGTGCCAGACACAGCTGTAAACAAGTGTATAGAAACACATTCTATTCTTACATCACCCCCATGTGGTGGGATCCATTTGTGTCTCCATTTTATAGATGAGAAAACTGAGACACAGAAAGGCTGAGCAACTTGGCCATGGTCACACAGCCAGTAAGTAAGGAGAGGGGTTTCCCTTGCTAGTAGCCTAGCTCTAGAGTTATATCTGCAAGCTCTGCTCAGGGGAGGCCTCCATTGCCTGTGGGTTGAGCTGGACCCTGGAGGGCTTGCTCAGACATCCACCCATAAGGGGGATTAAGCAGTGGGCCCCACAGTGCAACCAGCCCACCTAATCTAAACGGGAGCTGATGGGAATGCAGGCACGACTAGAGGGTCCACTTCCAGGGTCTCAGGCCCATCATTAACACCTTAGCTCAGCACTGCCAGGTAGTGACAGCAACCATCTGCCCAGGATCCCTCTCTCCCTGCTCTACACAGGACCTCCGGCCCATGTTAATTGCCCCACCAATTCATCATGACTCCCACCGCCTCTCCCCAAACACAGGCCACTCCCTATAGGAGCATCCTAGACTGGCACTGTCCTACTTACCTGCCAGCAGCTCCTTGTCACCTCTATCACTTATGTTCCACCATCAGCTGTGAGCACTCATGGCATGCCTGGGGCTATGCTAAGCAGTGGGGACGCAAGGTGAGCAGGGCACTGTCCTTCATGGACAATGGGGAACCACAGAGCATGAAATCAGCAATGGCAAGACAGCAGGGTGAAGTGCAGTGAAGAGGACATGTAGGCAGCCATGGGGAGCCCACTGACTTTGGCTTCCAGAAGGCAACATCCAAGCTGAGGCCTGATGATGAATGGGAGCTGGCCATAGGAAATGAAAGAAGAGTTCTTGGCAGATGGAAAGGCTACAAGAGCAGGGCGTGTGCCTCTGGGAAATAAGGACAGTCTGGACCTTGGGACCAGGAGTACAAGGTGAGGGCTGGTGAAAGAAGAGCCTGGAAGGTTACCAGGCCCATGGAAGACACTTGGACATTGCCAGCAGCTCAGCAAAAACTCCAAGGTGAGGGTTCTGCCTTGGGGAATTGGTCTTTGGAGAGACAGAGGACCCTGATCTACTTACTCCTCCTCTAACTTAAATCCCTCCCGCAGCCACTCATGACACTTCCTAAGGCCACGCATTGGCCAGGGGAAGCTGCAATCAGCCGATGGCTGCCCAGGCATCAGAAATGCCTGCCCAGGTCTGGCTTAGGGAAGAGTGAAACTCAAACTTCCGCTGGCAGTGGCCACAATGGGTTACCCTACTACTAGTCTCCCCAGAACTTTCTAGCCAGAACCCAGTCTCCAGTGTCATGCCCTGGTCACGGCGATGAAATGACTGTCCTCATGGGCCGTTCTCTCACTCAGGCTGCAGCCACAACAGAACAGACACACACACAGGCAGCATTGCATCAGATTTAAGAGCACTGCCCCCAGAGCCAGGCTGCAGGGCGCAGACCCGGCTTTGTACTCACCGGCAGGCAACTATTCTGTCTGTTTTACCATCTGGAAAAGGGTGACAGCAAGAGTCCCTGCCTCATGTGCTGTCTGGGAGAACTCCACACGTGTAGGCCTGAGCGGGGCTAAGTACAGTGCCATGGGTGTGCGCCATTATTACTGATGTGCCTGTCACCCTACACCCAGGCACCTGCACCCAATGCAAAAGGAGGAGAAAAAGTGAAAGAAAAATAGCATTTCTCAGAATATAAACAAGACAGGGTGCCTGACCTTTGGGGTCATAGGCATTTGGGTTCTTCCCCTCTAAGTATGACTTCCTCTTTCAGACTCATAGGTTCTGGGCTTCTAAAACCCAGGGCCTCTTCAGGCATGTCTGTGCTTACCCCTGCATTTGCAGAGACAGGCCCCAGGTCTCTGCAGAGGAGAGCTGGGGCAGCCCCGCCCGTCCTTGTGGTGGCAGTTGTGAAATTCCTTGCTGAAAATCAGTGCAGTTTCAGCCAGGGGGTGGCCCAGTTTGTTTTCAAACTATTTCCTCAGATAACACTGCTTTGGCTCAGACACGTTAGCACTTTCCAGAATCCTACAGATGGTGAGGCAGCTGGAGAACAAGGGGAAAGAGGGATGCAGGGAGGAGAGCAGAAGAGGCCTCAGGGCCAACCTCAGGGAGCTGTGTGGGTGCGCACAGGTACAGGCAGGTGGGCACAGCAGTGTGTGCACAGGACAGAGAGCGGGTCGGTCTGTAGAGGGGCCTTTCAAACGTCTAAGCTGTGGAGCCTTCTTATGAACCAGAACTTTCCTTAGAAGCCCATTATGCAGGATAAATCGATGTGGGGAGGGCCTGGAGCCTCCCTCCCATCAGACGTCAAAGGGATCCTTGCTAACTCAGGGTCCCCATAGAACCTAGTTGAAAACTCCTCTGCTAAAGGAATCCTAACCTCTGTTGGGGGTGTTAGTGCCCAAATTGTTTAAAATGAGTTTCCTAACAAGGTGGGGGAGGGCCACAGTGGACTACGGTGGAGGACTGTGGGTGCCTTGGTGGTGGGTGTGGTGTGGTGACAAGTATCTGAGGAGATATGACCCTATGCTATGCCTCTGAATCACATACAGTGTTGTAAACCAATGTTACCTCAAAAAAAAAATTTTTTTTTCCTGAGGAGAGATGAAGTTACCTTTCTAATAAATTCTTATTCAAGTCTAGTAGAGTCAATGCCACACATTCCGAGAACCAGGGCTCAGAAAGTACAGTGTGATTCATCTCATTTGTTGACAAGTTTGTGGGTATCCCCCTAAGAAGCCTTGTGCTTCTGAATATCTGGGGCAGAGGGTATGTGGTGAGTAAATTATAACACATACCCAGCCTTCACTGTGGGCAGGCACATTTCTAAACTCCTCACAGGTATTCATTTAGTTAGAGTCCTATGCAGTAGCTTACTATTTCCAGCCCTATCTTACTGATTAGCAAACTAAGGCCCAGAGAGATTAAGTAACTTGATCAAGGTCACACAGCTACTGAGCAGTACCGTGAACATTCTGACTTTAGAATCTGTGCTCTACACCGTTACATAATTTGCCTTTTAGAATGAGTGCGTTGCTGTGTTTGGGTATCTCCCTGTATGCAAACATATATTTGTGCCTACAAATGTTTTGGTATGTAACGTGTCTGCCTGTTTACTGGGATATTTCTGTGTGGGGAGGGGATATCTGAATGTGTGTGTGTTTTAGCCCATGACATGATGCGTGATGCTCGGTGAGTGGGCAGCCTCTCTGCCATCAAGGCTATAAGCTATGGGGCTCACCCCACACCTTCCCCCTCAGCAGCCTGGCAGCAGCAGGATATAAAGACTCTCCACATGGAGGCAAG
This sequence comes from Talpa occidentalis, assembly GCF_014898055.3. Lineage (NCBI taxonomy): Eukaryota > Metazoa > Chordata > Mammalia > Eulipotyphla > Talpidae > Talpa > Talpa occidentalis. The sequence goes on from NW_023605194.1 coordinate 42,715,638, forward strand.
CCCCAGAGTCTCCTGGCAGTGCCTGCTCCCCAGATCCCAGAGGTTTCAGTTTCTGATTCAGCCGCACACAATGGGAAGGTCCCTCAGGCACTCCTTGGTGACCCCAGCTGCCAACTTTACCAGGGAACTTCCCCCACCTAAGAGCACTAGTTTTCTCCCCGTCACTGGGTGAAGGTTTGTGAATAGGCCAAGCAAATAAATCAAAATTATTAAGTTATCAAGAATTTGCTCCCTACCCTATAGACACTGTAACTTACAATAAGCTTCAGCTTCTTAGACCACCAAGCCTCCTAAGCTGATGTGACTGGCCTCAAGGCAAAGAACCTTGACATTTTAGCTAGTCCAGAAAGTCCTACAATAAACATACATGGGTCTGAAGGGTATCTTCATGGGAGAGCCCCACCTTGGAGTGACAGGACAGGAGGAAATTAGATTTATCCAGCCACTCTACATGATGTTTCAGATACAAAGCTTCCTCAGATGCCACACAAAACTGGAAAAAGCCCCACCCTCCTTCCTGGTCAAAGTCAAACTGGCCGACCACAAGACCACCCTCCAGTGCGCTGAGCAGGGCAAGCCTGAGACTTACTCAGACAGAGTAGGACTGATGTGCAAGCCCCGGCGGGCTTTTCTCCCACGTACTCCTCTGGTTCCCAGATGCCAGGTCCAACAGCACAAGGACAGGCTAGCCAAGGGTCTGATCTCTGACTTTTGAGAGACTCCCGGAGTCAAGTTGAAGTGGGAGGGGGCGGGGAGAGGAAGGGCAGGGAGGGAACTGGTGAAGGCAGCCAGTGAGCCAGGTGTAACCACAGGAGACCAAATCAGCTTCCTGGGCTGGCCTCCCAGATGGCTGTTTAAGTGTGCCATTCTGGAGAGGCTGAGCTGGGAACTGGCTTATTTCTTTTCCACACTCTTCCTCTAAATCCTTTCCAGAGAACCCTCTGAAACCTCAATGATAAATTTCCCAAAGCCCATGGAAATCCACAGTCCCTCACACCCAGCCATCTTGGTTGGGGGTTGGGGGATGTACAGGGGAGGCATTGGAGGGGTGGTGTGGAGACATGAAGTTATAGAGGTCAAGGGCTCCCATGGCCTCCCTCCAGGAGGTGCGCATACCAGAGCAACCAGCCAGATTGGAGGTGATGTAGGCGAAGGCTGAGTGCATCCACCTCCAAGCACAGAACAACCCATCCCACACCCAGAAGGCAGGAAAGCAGCATCCTCTCATCTGTGTAGGCCTGCCTGTCCTTGCTTCAGAGAAGAAAAAGTGACAAGTATTTCACCATTCAAAGGAGAGTTGTTTTCCTTTTCTGCGTGACTTTAAGAAGGGCAGGGGCCTCTCAGAGTGTTTCATTACTAAGTAGAGTCCCTGGGCTCCTGGGCTTTATGATTTCCCAGCAGAGGAGCTTCAGCACCTCCCTGGGCTTCACCCCTCACCACCTTTCTCAGAGGCCCTATGGGGGCGGTCAGGGCAGTGAGGACCCTGTCCCAACAAGGGTGATCCTTCTCAGGCCTTGGACTGAAAACATGACCTGCAGGGGTCAGTCCCCTAGCTTTGTGACATCTTGGGCATCCATTACAGTTCTTCGAATTTCTTACGTGTGGTGGGGATGATAACCACTCCATAGTGATCCCCCCATGGGGCCTGTGTGAGAGTACATGCTGGGGATCACATGTGCATGAAGTTATCACTCTCTGCCTAGGCTGCCCCGACTCTGCCCCTTCCAGCTCCCTGAGGACCAGACACTGCTGACAAGTCCAGTTCTACAGGGCACATAGCAGGGGTGGGAAGGGTGGCCCTGATAGGTCCCTTTATTCACCAGGTGAGGACTGACTTCTCTGGGTAATAGATGTCTACCCTGGTGAAGGTTGAAGCCAGGGAAAAAAAAATAATTCACTTGAGGATGTTAATGTGGCAGTTTTTCCCCAATCCAAAGTATGGTCGCAAACAGCAGCTTTGTTCCCACTTATCCGATAAACAGTGAATCATCTCTTACTGAAATCACTGTAATATTTCCCTGCAGTCACCCCCAAACAGCCATTGTTTCCTGATTCCAGATCCACATGGGAGGCTTTAGCAGTCAGGTGCCACTTAGTTTTGATTCCCGCCGCCTATGGTGTATCCAGACTGGGCAGAATGTGTGGAAAAAGGGGGCTGCAGTCAGAGGCCCCAGAACCACATGATTAAAGTACATTAGTGTTGCTTCCCTGTTGCCACGGAGAACCAGTAGGGAACTTAGAAACAGCATGGCACGGCATCTACAGCCTGGGTACTAGAATCTACTCTCCAGGTCAAATCCCGGCTTTGTCCCTCATCAGCTTGTGACCTGGAAAAGCTACTTAGCCTTTGTCAACCTCAGTTTCCAAATACGTAAAATGGCAATAAAGCACTAACCTTATGGAAGATGAAAGGGCTTAAAGTATATTAGTGAGATAATCAGATAAACAGATTACATGTTATCCCAAACAGATAACATGCTCAGCTCTTGATTCACAGAAGCATAATTATGGGTGTTACCGGGAAAGTTACAGATTTCCAACTGAAATTGGGGATGGCCAAGCTCAGATGATTCCCTCTTCCCCATGGGGTCACAGTCCCACATATTTTGTTAATTTTAGCATTAAGGCTACTGAATGCTTGGAATGTACAATGAACCTAGTCATAAAAGGGCAGGGGTGGGGAATGACAAATTTATTTGCAATTATATGGCTAGGTCTTCGGCCCCCACCCCCATTCCTGCATATTCTTAATTCCTTGCAAGTAGGGAATCATTCCCAGGAGTTCCCAGGACTGCAATCCCAATTCCATGAACATGAGAAGTTTCTGCTCTTCTGAGAAGATGCCAGAGGAACAGACCCTAATACTCAATACAGAAATGGTGATGGCCCGCCCACCTGCTGCCATCACAGAGCCAAGCCCCTGGCAGAAGACACAGCTCCTAAGACCCTTCATGAAACCCATGGACAGTCAGACCAGCAAGAGCCAGGAAGAAACACTGTACACCACCCCCAGGTTGGCCAGGTACAGAAATGGAGACTTTTCTGCTGCCTGTATTAGGGGCGCTGAGGCCAATGATGACTGGAGTCCCTGAGGCCAGCTCACAGGACACAGTGGAACATGCTGCTTGGGTGACTTTCCCAAACAGATCAAGCAGAGCTCTCTGTAACCGCTCAGGGCCCCCTCCTCTATAGGAAAATCAGTTCCAACTCTGCAGAGGCCCACCAGGCTTGGCTCAGAGTGATACCTTAATGAATATTAATTATTGGGTCATTATTCATCAAACAACAACTTATTGCGCACCTACTATGTGTCAGGCACTGTAGGTGTATCCAGGACAATCCTTGAAACATCTTGGAACCCCAGACACTAGTGGATCGGAAAACAAATGACTTCAGGTGCAAGGGAAATACCATTTTCCCTAACCTTGGAGTCTCAAACATCTCCCACCTCCTTTTACACATACAGCTACATACCCAGGGCTACAATCTCCCTAGCAGTTCCCCTGGCAGTGCCCCGAGGAAGCACATCCGCTGGGGGGAAGGACGTAGGCTTTGCTCACAGGCCCTGTCACTGCCACCACCCAGCTGTCCGTCACAGCACGGCCCGCCAGCCTTTCTCACGCGGTTCACAGACCCCGACATGCCGCCGGGCCGAGTTTATGAATCACTCCCTCCTCCTCCCGGCCTCGCCTCCGGAAGGGCTGCGCAGCACAGACACATCACCCAGACGGCGAGTTTCCACGCCAAACTAGCTCCTGAGGACCGAGTCCCGATCGCAACTTCTGCTTTAGCCTCCCCACGTCTGCGTGTCGGGGTCCGGCTACGACTTTCCAAAGACGAGGCCGTCTCTCCCCAGCGGTCTCCCTGGGGGTGGGGGGCTCCTCGCCGGGGAGTTAGGGGGAGGGCGCAGACAAAGACCAGTGATTCACCGGAGGGCAGAATGTACGCGTCTAGTCTGAAGTTCCGAAGCCCCGCGCTCAGATACTGTGCATCTCGGGCTGCGGCGCGAGCTCAGGGCGACGGTGAGGAGTGTCTGGACTTGCGGGTGATGGGCAGCGTGTACCTAGCAGTTATAAAGCGGGGTGCAGCGGCTCTGGGGGTTGTGAGTGCCTGCGCGAGGACTTTCCCGAGCCGGGAACCCCCATCTCACCCTCGATCTCGCCTCCGGTTCTCCCAAAGTTTGGCGCGCGCTCCCGGACGGCGAAGGTGGGGGCGCACGGCTGGGCGGCCTCCCCGGGCCCCGGAGGCGGTTCCGCGGACCAGCGCCCCACTTACCCCAGCCGCCCAGCCTCGGCCGGCGGGGGCGGGTCCGCCTCTCCACGGCTGGGGTCCGGCGCCGGCGGCATCCGCTCGCGGCTCTGCGCTCCTCTCGGAAGGAGCCGGCAGGAGTGGCTCCGGCGCCGGCTTCCTCGGCCCGGCTCCGCGCCCTCCCGGGGGGCGGCGGGCGCGGGAGGGAGGCGCGGCCGGCCGGTTCGCACGCGGGGCGGGAAGCGGCGCCAGGCGGGCGCCGTGCTGCGCAGCGAGCGGGCGAGCGGTCCTGCCTGGCGCCCTCCCCGCTCGGGCCCGAGCCGGCGAGCGGCCCGCGGCGGCGGCGGATTCCTGAACCGCGGCCAAGACGCCCGGAGAGCCCTCCTCCTCTTCTTCCTCACCCCACCCGCTTCCACCCCTGCGCACCGGCAACTTGGGAACCGCTGGCTAAGTTGGGCTGCGCGCCGGCCGGGCCTCGGGGTGGGGGGGGAGAGGGAGGAGCTGACGGGGAGGGGGTCACCCCCGCCCCCGGGGAGCCGCGCTCTCCAGGACCCCTCTAAGGGCCTTTGTTCCGGGCGCAGCACCTCGGCCCGCCCCTCCCCTGGGACTCGCTTGGGACCGCTCAGATCTCCACCCCCTCCTAGAGAGGCTGGGAAGCTCTCCCAGCCCCCCGGGTTGGTAGGTGGGGGAGAGGCGATGGGGGAGTCCGCATGGCTTCTCCCTACCAAGGGAGCCCCCCAAGCCATTATCGGCCCCCTGTCCTATTCCTCCCTAGGGAGACCCCTCTGACTGCACGGGTTCCCCGCCATCTCTGACCGGGTGGGGGTGGGGATGGGCTCTTCCCGCGCACCCCAACTCTGGGGAGGCGGAATGGAGAGGGTGGGGTACAGATGACAGTCTTCCAGCATTCTAAATACCATGCAATGCCCCCTCCCCAGGCGGTCACAGGTCACCCACAAGCCCGTCTGTGCTTTCTCAGGCTGCCAGTCCAGAGCTCTCCAGTGCAAAAAGCAAGAAGGAAGAAAGTAGGTTCCAAGTGAACTGGAACCACCCCCCAGACACACACAACCCTTGGGGGCTCCTCCTGGCGGAGGTGGGGTAGCTGCCTGACTAGCCTGGCCCCAATCGCCTTCAGTGCATGGAGGGCCCGGCTGGGCAGCCCCACTTGTACAAAAGCTAACTTCTCCAGGAGGGTGGTAAAGAGCTGCAAGTGCACTTGCTAGGCTGTTTTCCTGAATGTTCCCAGAATAGAGGCATGAGCTAGTTTAGGCCTTTCTAAGACAGTAGTCCTGACATTTAACGGGATAGCATAGGGTCTAGACACAATAAGGCATTTCCTGTAAAGGAGAAATAGGAAAATCCGAAGAGCAAAAACCTCAACATCTGCACTTGGCTTCCTTGTGTTCTTAACATTTGTAGATCGAAATCCAAATGGAACTGAGCTGGACCCAGACCTTACCAGGAGGTGGTCTTTCCAGGTGGGGGAAGTCAGAGGTTCCTGTTCGTTTTCTGGATCCAGAGGAGCCAAAGTTTCCATTAGGGTCACTGCAGGGACCTGGGCAAAGAGCTTGGAATGGTGAGGTGACCCTTGAAAAACCTGAATGAGGTCTTTTGGTTCTATGGACAGTTCTGTAACCTGCTATCTCAGGGTCTGAGATTAGGTGGTATAGTACAGACTCCAGCTCACCTCCTTGGTAAGCTCTCTGTATCCCTCCCTCTGCATCTCCCTTTGTCCTGCCGGCACTCACCACATCTCAACAGGCTGCATGTTTTAAAGGTTCCCAGAACTGGTATCCTGGCCTCTGAATTCCTTCAGACCCCATCACTTCTAGGAAGGGAGGGCCTCATTTCAACCTCACAAATCTGTCAAGAAGCTACATTTAACTGCACCTGTGGCCTTATAAGGGGAGGCCTTCCTGCTGGCATGTAAGGATTCTTGAATTTTATTGCCACAACTCTCTGATGTACCTTAGGGGATTCAAAGGAGGCAACCTGGAACTGTGTCACCACCAGATGATAGACAATGAGATTCTGTGCCACTGAGGTGGGAGGTGGGAAAGGGGAGGTGCTTTGTGCCCCAGCATAGAAGGGTATCCTTTGCAGGGCTGGTTCCCACTTTGCACCCTGAGCTGCTGGGACAGGCTCTAGTTCAGACCCTGAACTGGAATAAGGGGTTGGAAATGAATCAGTGAGTGACTGCAAATTATTAATTGATTTGGGCCTTTAGATGTTTGGTGATATTTTTGCAATCTAAAATATACTGTAGGAAGTTAAGTCTTGTTCGTATCAACTAGCCTATGGAAAATTTGGTTTCATTATTGAGCGTGGTCTCGCTTCAAGTTTCCAAAACCTACTGATGACATTAAGTGAAGACTGACTGTACTGGTGATACACTGTGTTATGTGAGGTAAGGTCAGAGGTGGGGGCAGGAGGGGTGTCTCCAGAACAAGACTGTAGGTTACACACTCAGGGTGGCACTGGCAATCATGGGATATGATATAACTGTTCGCTCCTGGAATTGTGTGCTGACTGCTGCATCCTCATTCCTGGAGCTGAAGACTCCAGGCCGGCAGTTGAGAGATGAAATGGAATTCTAGAAGTAGTTAGAAGAGGTAGAGGCAGGACAGGGCTTTCTAGATAAAGGGGCCAGCGATTGAAATGAAGAGCCAAGTGAAAGGGTATTCACTTCCCAAACTTTAGACTGGCATGGTAACCAATGGTTGGGCCTTTAGTGAGGGTATCTGGGGTACAAATGAGAAGTACTAGGATTTGGGGGATTTTCACCCTAATATGGTTTCCAGCCTCAACTTCTCCTAATGTCTCTGCCAAGAGAATTAGTCCCCGCCCCCCCCCCCCTTTTTTTAAACCTGTTTGAAAAGTTGAAAGAACTTTCCAGGCCACAGGCAGAATTGCAATGTGGTTAATTTAAGAATGTGGCAGCCTGGGTACCATTTTGACCAAGCAATCTAAGTTAAAGTCACAAACAATGGGACTTAACATCATCATGTACCTTCTAATGGGCTACACTGCGAAAGACACAAAGTTGACCGGAGAGTGTTCCTGCCCAAAAATGCATCACTGGAATCTAATCACCAGGGTCATTTGTGGAACTACTGGCTTGTGATATTTAAAATGTCAGTTACGTGAAAGGCTAAGAAGCCATTACAGATTAGAAGCAACTAAAGAGACAAGAGTAGTGTGGTGGGCGGATTTCTAAGACAATCCCCAGTGACTCCCCGCTCCCCACTGTATTTACACCCTATGTAATCCTCTCCCCCTGAGTACGCCTTTGCTTCTAAGAATACTGCACAGGTGATGGAATGTCACTTCTGGGATTTTAAGACGATAATTTAGGTTACAAAAGACTGTGACAGCTCTCTTGCTAGCATTGCTTTCTGGTTCTCCCCCTCGTTCATCAGCGCTTGCTGGCTCTAAGGAAGCAAGTGGCTGCCAAATTGTGAGCTTCTCTATAGACAGGCCTATATTTCAAGGGAATGAAGGGGGCTTCTGGCAAACAGGCAGCAAGGAACTGTCAGTGGTCTGCAATGACTGGAATCCTACTAACAATCACCGAGTGTACCTGGAAGCAGATCCTATCTCAGTTGAAACTTGAGATCATGGTACCTTGGCTGTCACCTTGATTGCAACTTTAAGTGACTTTGAACCAAAGAACCAGCTAGGCCACATCCAGATTCCAGTACTACAGGAGCTGGGAGGTGATAAAGTTGTTATTTTAAGTCAGTAAGTTTTGGGGTACCTTCTTATGCAGCTATATAGAACTAATACAACCACTAAATGCAATGTGTAATCCCAAACTGGATCCTAGAATTGGGGATGGGGGGAGGGGAATGATTATAAAAGACATTACTTAGGTAATTGACAAAATACGAACAAGAACCAAATGACATAAAAATAATGTCAATGGGCCTCCCTGGTGGCACAAGGGGCTGAGATGCAACCTATGACGCTATCCACAGCCACTGCAGCACAAATTTGATCCCGGCCAGAGAGCTAGCCTGGCCACATGGAGCAGCAGACTCTCCTGACTCACCTGCTGCTCCCTCAGCAGTGTATTTCAGTCAATCTGCCTGTTCTGCTCCCCACTCTGTCTCTGGTGAATCCTCTCACCCCCCACACCTCTGAACTGTGCCCCAGTTCTTGTATACATAAATAAATAAAATCTTTTAAAAGAAATAATGTCACTGTTAAATTTCCTGGGTTTAAGAACTGTACTGTTTTGTAAGACAATGCTGTGTTTATTAAAAATACATACAGAAATATTTAGGGTCATGATTTCTGCCACTTCCTCTCAAATGTTTCCTAAATAGTAATAAAAATAAATATTTTATATAATATATAGTTTTGCTTATCTATTAGTTTACTTGTGTATCAAGCCATTTCAAAACTCAGTAACTTAAAACAACAAAAATATATTATTTTTCACCATTTTGTGGGTTGATTGGATTCATCTGGAAGGTTCCTCTGCTCCATATGGCATCAACTGGAGTGTCCAAAAAGGCATCCTTTCCCTGTGTGGTGCTCCTTAACATGGCCTTCCTCACCCCATGAGCTAGCTTGGCCACACTACAGCCTCACAGCATGGCAGTTTCTGAGTGGACAGACTTCTTACCTGGCAGATGGTTTCCAAGAGAGAGGTGTGTAAGCTGCTTGTCCTCTTACCTGCCAGACAGGGAATTGTTGAGCCATTCTTGGGATCTAGGACAAATCCTCCTCCTTGGGCTGGTAGAAGCCTAGGAGCAAAAGAGGAGGGAAGAATGAGGATCCCCCACTGCAGTGAAAGTGCCCAGGGGTGCAACAGGGCCCTAGAGTAATAAGCACTTCTCTTTCCCTGCTGCCCCACCCCATCTCAGTTTCCTCTGCCCCTGACAGGTTTTTTGGTTTTTGGGTTTTTTTTTTAAAAGATTTATTTATGCAAGAACTGGGGTACAGGCCAGATGAGAGGGAGGGTGAGAGGATTCACCAGAGACAGAGTGGGGAACAGAACAGGCAGACTGATGAAATACACTGCTGAGGGGAGCAGTGGGCGAGACAGGAAAGGTCTGCTTCGCCATGTGGGATTCTCGCCGGCTGGCTGGGATCGAACCCGTGCTGCAGAGACTAGTGTTGCAGAGGCTGCGGACAGCTTCACAGTGCGGCTTGCAACCACCTGCGCCATCAGGGAGGCCCTGCCTCCTGTTTTAACCTAAGGGTTCACTTTACGGATGTCATTGGGTTAAAAGGGAGGAAGAAAAATGTTGCTTGTTCAGCATGAAGTCCAAATGATCTTACCCACATTATTTCATTTAATCCTCACAGTGACTATGCAAAGAAAGCGTTATTATCCCTTGTAAGACTGCAGGGGAGGTTCACAGGTTGTTGGGCCAGCAGGGAAGCAGTGCCAGCCTTGGTGGGCTGGGCTTGGGGCCAGGCCTTGAGTTGGGCTCAGGTCTTCTCTTCACATCTCTACTTTCAACTTGGGCCAGTGGCTGCCCTGGGACACGTCCTCCTCAAGGCAGATCACAGGAGTACAAAAGATTGGTTGACCCTCGCAAGCACATTTCATAGCTCTGCTGACATCATTGGCCAAAGTAGATTCCGTGTCAAACCCTGAGTCATTAAGACAGAGAAGTCTATTCTAAACACCCTGACACTGTGATGATGGCAGAGATAGAAAATTCTGTGCTGAGGGGAATGAAGATTTGAGCAGGTGTATTGTCAGCCACAGGTAAGGAGGCACAAGCCTTGCTCTAGGGAACTCACGATCCAGTGGGGGAGAGGGTCATAAAGACACAATTACAGTGCAGTGAGTGGACAGCATTGCTTGTGTGTATGTGCACGTGTGTGTATTGTGCATATCTGTACATGGACACGTGTGTGTGTGCGTTGCCCCGTGCTCACAACGAGAACACGGAGGGGAGTCCTGCAGCCAGCCAGACATGTGAAAAGACTGCAGAGAAGGAGATGCCTGAGGTAAGGGCTAAAGGACAAAATAAATAGGGGTTCTTGGCTGCAATCGAGAGGAATGGGTAGGGAAGTGAGAAGAACATTACAGGTAGTCACAGATGTGTGAGCAAAGGCAAGGAGGCCAGAGACAGGGTGGAAGGAAACCAAGAATGGGTTTGCTGCCCCTGGAAGGGAACTGGGCAAGCGGTGGCTGTCAGGAGCTGATGAGGAGACAGAGGCAGAGTCCAGCCATGGAAGGCCTTTGTGATGCGCTAGATATTCTCCCTTCACCCTCTGGGTTGCTCCCACCCTCTCCACTCAACTCCATGTCCTGACTGACTGGCCTGTGTGAACCGCGTCCCCAAACCTCTCTTATTCCTGGAAGATGGCAGAATGTGCTTTTGCCTCTCTTCAATTCCCCTTGTTATGGACTAAACTGTGTCATCCCAAAATTCACATATCGAAGCCCTAACCCCCAAAGTGACTGTATTTGGCAATAGGACCTTTAAGGCCTTAATTAAGGTTAAATGATGTCCTAAGGGTAGGGCCCTAATCTTATAGAATTGGAGTCTTTATAAGAAAAGGAGGAGGGGCAGTGGGTAATTCTGGGTAAAAGGGAACCACTGTGTGGTGAAGGACAGGAGTGGACTTTTAGGGCTAAACTTAATGTAGTAAAAAACAGGTGCTAATTTACAATAATGCACACCCGAAATTGATATCATGTTATCATGCAATGTTACTGCAATAAAAATTATTTAAACAGTAAAAAATGAAAAAATAAAAAGGAAGAGACAGAGATCTCTCTCTGCCTCCCTGTGACAGCTGCTTGACCTTGGACGTCCAGCCTAAACAACCATGAGGAAGTTAATTTCTGATGTTTCAGCCATCCAATCTATAGTATTTTGTTATGGCAGTCCTAGCAGATTAATAACCCTCTCCCCCAAAAGCAAAACTAAGATTTAAAAAGTCAAAAGATCCATGGATAACATCTGTAACAAAAGCAGGTGATACGTTAAACCCACAAGCCCAAAATATAGCTGAGTTGGGGACAAACCACAGGCAATTACTAAACTCATGTGATTTGGGTGCATGGGCATAAGCAGAATGATGATCCTGAAAACAGGTAAGCCCCCAAAGCACACCTGAATATTCAAAGTAGGGCAGAACGATTCAAGAGCAGCTAAAACTGGAAAATAATTCTGCAGACTCCAATTTGCATATGAGTGCGAGGGGGTCTGTGCAGTGAGGTCTGATGGAGGTAGAGCCATCTGGGCCCTATAAACCCATTTTTGCTTCCCCTATAAAACTCCTGAATCTAATAGACTGAAACTTTCTTTCATGACAAAGTCCCACAAAGGGACTTTGAAAATAGAATGAAACTGACCAGGACAGCTCACTAAAAACAAAAGAAAGAAATTTCAGATAAAAGTAGAGCTCTAGGAATTTCCCAAAGTACAAAGCCACACGTGTGTGTGTGTGCTTGTATGTATAATTCATGTACATACATATAATCATTGAGGCAGCTTTTATTTTCCAAAGAGAATAGTAGGAAAAAAACCAACAGTCCTACAAATAATAAAATCAAGTCCACAAAAGAAATGGAAAATGTAACTTAATATTTCGAAAGCAGCATGAGGGAATTTTTTTAACAATAGAAGTTATGAAACTGCATAAATCAAAATTAGAAAAACTCAGAAGTGAGGTGGTTGTGGGGAAAAAGAAGGAAGTTTTGAGAAGAAGTATGATGAAATTAAAAAAAAATAACTAAATATAAAAGAGTAAGAAGCCATTTCATAAGTGAAGATGAAAAGAGAAGGACCAGGAGAGATAATATTTTAAGGCTATAATAAGAATAGAAAGGCGAGTATTTGAAAATGTAGAACTGAAACAGAGATAAAAAAAACAATTCAAGGGTAAGTGATACAGCACATAGCAAAGAATCAGCATACTTGTAATAGCAACCCACGAAGAACCCTGGAGAAAAGCAAAATAATGGAATAGGATAAATACCAAACACTACAATTCAAGGAAATGTTTTTCCCAAAGAGCATGGCCTGAAATTCCACATTGAAGACACATATCAGCCGTGAGACCGAAGTCAAGGAAAACAATTGGACTTTGGTAAAAAAAAAAAAAAAAAAAAAAAAAAAAAAATAGAAGGAATCCAAGCAAAACGACCAAATCACTTAAAAAAAAGGAGAAACAAATTGTCATCTGACTTTTCGAGAGCAATGCTTTATGCCAGAAGACAATACAATGACATATTTCAGGAAACATAAACCAGGCATCTTCAAGTATTCAAGTCAAACTGTTATGAACATGCAAGAACCCATGGAATATATTTCCCTTGAGTCCTGTCTGGGTAATCCACTAAAAATCAGACTTCAGAAAACCAGAAAGATTAGAGAATCATTGACTTTAAGCTTTGTGAAATAGCCCAGCTAATAAAGAATCACAGAATTAAAATACAATCATTTTTCATCCCTAGTGAGTTAAAGGATCTAGTCAATGATCATCTGTGGCTGTTAATATTACAAAAAGAGAGATTGTCAGACATGGTGCCTCTCCTGGGTGGAAGAACAAAATAATCACCTTTAAAAGGCCTTGCCCAAAGGAAGGAGGAGGAGAGAAATGAACTTAAATCTGATCAAGTCTATAATCTAGTAATTTTAGCCAGTACAAATGACAAAAGAACATCAAGATTGACAAAATACAGATTATGGAAAATTCTTCAGATAAAAGACCCAAGTTTTCCAACAACCAAGTGAAAATTACAAGAAGAGATGGAAGGGAAAGAAATTTAAGTAAAAAACAGAAATCTAAAGTATATTAATCAAACACAATGTATGGACCCCAGGATAGGCTGAATTGTTGGGGAGGAATGAAGGGTAGGGAAAGAGGGGAGAGAAGAATGAGTAATCATATATTGGAGAACAACTTTTCTGTTTATAACCAGTTATTCATTAATTCAACAAATAGTTTCCAGGTACCCCTTACATGTCCAGCCCTATGCACGGTGCAGGGGGGCTTGAATATGGTGGCAATACAGATGTGTGCCAAATATTCCAGAGCAAGGCAATTAACCTGAGAGGCAGGATAACTCAGATGTCCATTCTGCTGCCTGCTGGCGGTATGACCTTTCTGGGCCTCAGTTTCCTCACCTGTAACATGGGCCACGCTCTATGGCATAGGTCCTTAGCATAGTACCCGGCATGAATGTGGTTGTATTTATTACTGCTGTCTTTAGGTGAGCGACACAGAGGGAGCAGCCCTTTACCTTCAGGGTTGTCACAAAAGATTTTGCAAAGGGAAGAAGCTAGTACAGATTTTGAAATGATTCCATTTGCCCCCCTCACCATCCCATCCATTCTCAGCTACTCTCAGCCTGCTCTGTGCCCACATGGGACCAGCTGATGCTCGAATCTCCTTGTGTTCTGGATCATCAGTTCTGCAGTCTTCCATTTCCTCACCTTGCGCCCATGGGCTGGTCACCCAAAGGTCCCTGCTATATAAGCCAACATCTGGTATTCTCTACTTTCTTGGGATTTTGCTCAGAAACTGAGTCAACAGTTTAGCTCTGAAACCCTAAAGCCCTCTGCCCACTTGGAATATCCCTAGGGCCAGCTTGGGAGGGTGTTGGGGGCTGATGGGATGCTGTCCAAAGATGTCTTCAAAGAGCCAAGGGGCCCAGTTTCCACGGTGACCAGAATGCCCTGTGGGGGCTGCACAAAAGCACAAAGGCCCATCTGACTCTTATTACAGGGCTGGCAAGGGGATATCTGCCTGGGGTCCAAGCTGGCCAAGGGTCTGTCTCCTTGGCTACGGGGGGAAGTTTTCCACAGGGGGTGGCCAGATTGGCAACCCCACCCTGCCGGAACATTCTAAATAGACTATGCTGTGCTCAGAATTATCCTAGGTGCCCGCCACCCCCTCAAACCCCTCTACTTGACTCTTTCCAGGCAAGAGGAAGCAGCGCAGTGGTTGGCAAACTCTTTTGTAGCTTCTCCCACTAGGGACCCCACAAGGAGAGCCTGTGATTGGCGAACCTGCTGGTTGAAATTGTCAACTCGGCCTCCAGCCGGCTCTGTCCATCATGGGACCTCACTGAGCCTTGGTTTCTGCAGCAGGATGCTGGGACACGAAAAGCATCCAAAACACCAAGCACCAAGTCCTGACCCTAATTTGCAGAAGAGACTTCTGACCACAGAGCATCACCAAATCACCAAAGTGCAGGTTCAAAAGGACACCCCGAGGTTTCTGTTTACCCCAGCAGCCAGGCTTCCAAATGACAGGGCTGCTAGGCTAACTAATGATTGGGATGGATAAAAATAAGCCATGGCCAAAGTCAGGAAGTGAGGGGCAGCATTGCCCCTTGGAGAAATGGGGAAGTTACTGACGTGGGCTTTGGTAGGGCCCAGGAGGCAGGCCGTGCTCCCTTCTACATGTGATTCTGCAGCCAAACAGGCTGCCACAGAGCTCTTCCCTCTGCCCCCAAGTTCCTGCCAGAGGTACCCCACCCACAGTGGCCTTTGTGCCCCGGCCCCACAGCAGCCACGAGTCACTTTAGTCTGGAGGATCCAGAGCTACTTGTCCAGACAAAATGTGGGCAAGAAAGAGGATTTAAAATTTCAATGCTAGTTATTTCACTTTTGTCTCATCTTTGAGGCCTGATTTAAAAAAAAATCTTGGAATAATATTTTGAGACCTGTTTATAGAGTTTATAGTGTCGTGTTTTCTTTTGTCTTTCTTAAGTGTCCTGGCATTTAATGTGTGCTGGGACAGAAGAGTTTTCATCTAGGTTATTACCTGTGTGAAAAATGGGCTGAGAAGGAACACCCAACTGTGTATATAGAAGTGGGGGTTGTAACTGGAAGAAGTCTCTAGAAACTGAAAACATTTGTTGTCCCCCAGAAGGGGAACTGGGTGACTGCAGCCACATGTGGAAACTTGTGCGTTCTTCTTGTGCTTACTGTAGAGAGCTCAGAAGATGCAGAAAATCATGGGGCTGGGGGGAGGGGGGTAGGTAAGGGAGTGAAGGAGGCAAACTTGGACTCAGCCATTCTACTTTCAGGAATTTGTTCCAGAGATAACTGGTGAAGTGCTCAGAGGTATCTGCAAAAGGATTTTATGCAGGATTGTTTGGGTGCTGAACTAGAACTAGGAAAATAAATTTTAGCTATCCATGAAAAATTACACAGTTCTGTAAAAGGACAATGCAGATCTGTAAACCTCAACATGGAAAGACATCCACATCATGTTGAGGGGAAAGATGAGATATAAACAGTACAGCCTGGATGAGCCCCTGATGTGAAATGGGACATGTGGAATGTGGGCAGGTGTCCGGGAAGATGATCATTCAACAGCTAAGGTGGCTTCCAGCTCCTGGAAATGATGGAGTCACTATCATCGACACCATCATGCCAGGGCAGCCTGTCAAGGAAAGCCAGCACCTTGGCTCCTGACTGCATCGGAGGACCACATCTGCCAATAATAGTAATTCTGGGTGAAATATGAACATCTGGGGAAGCACTGCAGAGTTACTCAAGCAGGAAGAAGACGGAGGGGAGATGCCTCTTGAGCAAAAAGTTCCACATGGGGCCCAACTTTCCCCTGAGGGCACACCCCTGCCCTTCTTGCCCCAGGGACTCAAGCAGAGGCTGTGGTATGTGGCTTGAGGAGTCAGAGGTGGGAGTCAAGCAGCTAGTAAATGAGGGAGGAAATGTCAGCAAGGTGAGGACAACAACCCCTTGTGCCACCAGGGAGGCCCATGGGGGAAAAAAGTTTTGAATGCAAGAGACTAATAGCACTCCCTCCTTACCTCCCTACCCATCTGAATATGTTGTGCTTTCATTATTACTCACATCTGCCTCAAACACCTCAAGGTGTGGGCTACACTCTGAGGTAGCCAGGGGAAAGAAGCAGAAATAGAAATCCTAGAACAGAGAATTACAACATCAGGGGCGAAAAAAATTTTTTTAAAAAGATTTATTTATTTATGCATGCAAGAACTGGGGTACAGCCCAGATGTGTGGGGGTGGGGGGGTGAGAGTATTCACCAGAGACGGAGTGGGGAGAAGAACAGGCAGATGTACTGAAATACACTGCTGAGGGGAGGCAGGAGAGGTCTGCTGCACCATGTGGGTTGCTCCCTGGCGGGCCAGGGATTGAACTGGTGCTGCAGAGGCTGCGGATAACTTCACAGTGCTGTGCTTGACTCCTTGCGCCAACAGGGAAGTCCATGGGGGAAAATGTTTTGAATGCAATAGCACTCCCGCCTTACCTCCCTACCCGTCTGAATATGTTGTGCTTTCATTATTATTCACTTAGGCATATTTTCTAATTTCCCGCAATTAGTCCCTTGTTCCCTAAAATCCCAAGGATTTCTTCCTTGATCCATAGACTATTGAGACTTGTTGCTTAATTTTATAATATTTACGGAGTTTCTGGATATCAGATTGTTATCTTTTTTTTTTAAAGATTTATTTATTTATTTATACAAGAACTGGGGTATGGGCCAGATGCGCAGGAGGGTGAGAGGATTCACTGGAGACAGAGTGGGGAACAGAACAGGCAGACAGATGAAATACACTGCTGAGGGGAGCAGTGGGTGCGACAGGAGAGGTCTGCTGTGCCATGTGGGTTTCTCACTGGTCGGCCAGGATTGAACCAGCGCTGCAGATGCTGCAGACAGCTTCACAGAGTGGCGTTCAACCACCTACGCCACCAGAGGAGGCCCTGTTATCTATTTCTAATTGATTTAATACTGTTGCAATCCTGTTAAATTTATTGAAACTTGTTTTATGGCTCAACATCTGGTTTATCTGGATCAGCATTTCTTGGGCCATAGTTGGTGAGTGGAGTGGCCTACAAATTTCAGAAGTCTAAGTTCCAGGTTGAGGAAGGTGGGGAATGAAGTTGCAGCCATGTTAGTGGAGCAGGTGTCCCCAGGCCTGCTCAGCAGACATCTGCCTGTGCCTTCTTGGGAGAAGCTGTCTATGCCTCTCCTGGCCCCATGGGATCGGGAAGGGGAGGTTTTCCTTTTCTACTATTCCATAGAAGAGAGAATCGAGGAGAGAGGGACTTAAGTGTGTATTGAGTGGGTGCTATTGCGGGAGTTTGTGTTCCCCTAAATAAATATATTGAAATCTAATCCCCATCGTGATAGTGTTTGAAAGTGGGGTCTTTGGGAGGTGACTAGGTGCTAAGGGTGAATGAAGCCCTCATGAGTGGGATTAGCATCCCTACAGGTGCCCCAGCATAACTGCACAGGCGCAGGGAATGCAGTCCTTTAGGAAGAACCCACAAGAAGGCCAAAGTGGAAAGGACAAAGCCGGCCTCCTGCCAGTTCTCGCGTGGTTTAAACCTTCCCCACACTCACCTGCCACACGAGGACTCAACAAGCTGCTGGACAGTCCCGCCAGCAGCCCATGCGGCTGTCCAGTGTTTGCAGCTGCTGAACACGGCCTGAGGCCAAAGCGATGCAGCTGCAGGCCCTGATCCCCTGCCTGAGATTATGGCCTCAGGGGTGGGGTGAGAACAGAAAGACCTTCCATGGAGTGCGACTCCAGCCTGAGGTGGTCTGCCACTACCTGGGCAAGTCCTCTATCACCTACAGAATGTCAGACGTGGCAGGCCCAGCCTGGGGGTCTCCACCCCCTCATAACATCCCCCTCAAGTTGCTGTTCTGCCAGTGAAGACACAGACTTCTCTCTCTCTTTTTTTTTTTAATATTTATGCATGCAAGAGCTGGGGTACGGGCCAGAGATGCGGGGGGTGAGAGGATTCACCAGAGACAGAGTGGAGAACAGAACAGGCAGATTGACCGAAATACACTGCTGAGGGGAGCAGCAGGTCTGTCTCACCATGTGGGTTTCTCCCTGGCCGGCTGGGGATCTAACTCATGCTGCAGAGGCTGTGGATTGCTTCATAGTGCAGTGCTTAACCCCTTGCGCCACCAAGGAGGTCCACAGACTTCTCTTTTTAAAGGCAGAGACAGACAGAGAGGGGAGGCCGAGACGCCACAGCCCCTTCCGCTTGTGAAGACAGCGAGGAGGTGGTTGTCTGGGAACCAGGAAGCAGGTCCTCACCAGACACCGTGATCTGCTGGCACCTTGATCTTGGACGTCCAGTCTCCAGAATGGTGAAAAAGAAATTTCTGTTTTTTTTTTTTAAGATTCATTCATTCATTCATTTATTATTTATTTATTTATTTATACAAGCACCGGGTACAGTCAGTACTGCGGGAGGTTGAGAGGATTCACCAGAACCAGAGCGGGGAGCAGAACAGGCAGAAGGACCGAAGCACACTGCTGAGGGGAGCAGCGGGCGGCGGGAGAGGTCTGCGCACCATGTGGGACCCTCCCCAGTGGCCAGGGATCAATGGAACCGGCGCTGCAGAGGCTGCGGGCAGCTTTGCAGCCCAGCGCTCAACCGCTGTGCCACCGGGGAGACCCAAAATTTCTGTTTTTTAAGATACGCGTTCTGTGGTATTTTGTTATAACAGACTGAACAGACTAAGACATGGGACTGACCCACCGCCATGCTGTGGTAGTTCTTTAGAAGCATCCGCATAGGCTGAGCCTCACACATTTGTATGCACTTTTCCCAGAACAGGAGCATTATGAGGTCTGCTCCAGACTCTTCCAGCATTAACACACCCTCCTGGAAACCTCCCCACCTGCTCGAAGGGCTTCTCTTTCTCTGGAGTCTTGTAACCCTTTCTGCAGACCCCCCGATATCCTGAAATATTTCAGATTTAAGAAAAGTCAAAAGACTAGTAAAATGAACACCTTGTGCCTCCCATGGAGATTCACCAATTTTTTTTTTTTTTTGAGAGGAGCAGGAACTAGAAATATCCATTCAATAAATTTTCTAGTTTCTAAAATTATACAAATAGGTCTAATATGATTTGAATGAGTGAACACTCATTTATTAAAAAAATAAATTCTGTTGATATTTTATTTTCCCACGTGTACAGAACACTACATTTGAACTTTTCACTTGATTACTATTATAAGGGTGACGATACCTCTGGAGGCAAAATTTTTATTTATTTTTAAGTTCTTGTAGTGCATCTCGCAATTGATCAAATCATTGCTCTAACAAGTTAAGGAGACAATGGTGAAAATATTGAACCATAGAAGGAAGAAAAAGCCACCTTTCAGTAAAAGTGCATTGCGTTTATCCTAGCTGCTTCGCTGTTAAGATTCACCAATTCTTAACAGCGAAGCCTCTCTCCGGGCTCTCTCGCTGGCTCTCTTGCTCACTCTCGCTCTCTCCCTCTCCCCGCTTCCTTCTCTCCCTCTCCCCTTCCTTTGTCCTCTCTCCCACCCTCCCTATCCCTCCTTCTTGATCTTTTATTTCCTGATAATTTGAAAGTTGCAAAATCATAGCACCTCACCCATTAACATTATATATGCATCTCCTACAGAGTCATCCTCCAGAACCCCAGAACCATTGACACCCAAGAACAGGATCAATTCACTGTTAGCAAATGTATAAATTTCTTCTACTCTTCCCTCCCACCCCCATTTTTTCCATCCAGGATGTAATCAAGTTTCATGGTTGCATTTGGTTATATTCCTCTGATCTCATTTACCCTGAAATAGCACCCCCAGCCTTGATTGTTGTGGGAGCACCTCTGTTGTGTCCCACAGCTCTTCATTAGCTTCTGGTATTTACCACCCTAGGTTTTCACTTGAAATTACTCCTTGTGCCTTATTTTGAGTTCCTCTGAAAACACCCCAGGTGCAGGAGGTTATTGGGATGAAGAGGGGGCAGTGAGATGGGGAAGGAGGAAAAACTAACAACAGTTGCACTGAGGTCACTGCAGTGGGCACCGGGGGCTTGTCTCCTACAAAAGGCATCTTGCTGGGTTTGGCTTGGGGAAGAGCATTTGACTGCACAAAGCACCTTGGATATTGCAACTAAAAAGAAATATCTGTTTGGTCACTCAGAGGACTGAAATACATTTCTCGTACATATTTGATTGCGTTTCTGGCTCCCAACTTCCCCCAAACCTTGGAATGGCCTAAGTGTTGAGTGTCACAGGTGTGTCGTCTTATGTTAATGATGGTAACTTATGGAAAACACCTGAGGGTGGGGATGGCTCCAGGGGAACCAACCATGTGTGGAGAGGGCTGAACCTTCCAGTCTCATCCCCAGACTTCTGGGGTGTGGAGAGGCTGGAGGTTGACTTCTGTTGCCAATGGCCAGAAAGGCGGGGTTTCAGGAGATTCCAGGTTGGTGTACGTGTGGAGATCTGGGGAGAGCTGCCCCCCTGGAGAGGGCATGGAGGCTCATCCCATACTTCTACGCGCCTCTTCCCTCTGTTCCTGAATAATAGCCTTGGTAACAAGTCAGTGCTCCAGTGAGTAGACAGCTTTCCTGAGCTCTGTGAGCTGTTCTACAAGTTAATCAAACCTGAGGAGGACGTGGTGGGAACCTCTGATTTGGAACTGACTGGTCAGAAGCACTGGTGGCAGCCTGGACTTGCAGCTGGCATCTAAGTGAGGGCATACTCTGGAGGCTGAGCCCTTAAGTTGTGGAAACTGATGCTATCTCCAGGTAGGGCGTGTCAGAAGTGAGCTGAATTCTCAGATGCCATATTTGTGTCTGTGAACTGCTTATGGGTGTGGGGAAAGGTCCGTGCACTCACATTGGCATTGTATCCCAGGATCCCCGAATAACATCCCAGAGTGGATCTCTGGGTAAAGAGTGTGTGGAATGGCACTTGGAGGACTGCAGGATTCCCTAGCTCACTGTCAGCTGACCCATCGGGCTCTTGACTCCAGCAAGGTCTTAGCAGTGCTGTAGGCGGCAATACCTACTGTACTGAGGGCTCCCATTTCTCTGGTAACCTCTTTTACCTCCACATTCCCCTCCCCACCCCAGCCACCATGATGCCACTGTGTCTCAATCCCATCCATATCTCCCCGCCTTCTCTGGTCCATGATCTGGCCTGACTAGCTCTGACCTGTCAGTCCCTATGCCTTCTCTTCTTGCCCGGCCAAGAAGTCACATCCATTCAACCTCCACAGGCTTCCTGATCCCTAATTCCACCCTGCCTTGCTAGCCAAGCCGACCACTGCCCTGTTGCTTCTTGGCCCGTCTCCCTTTAGCTCACTGAATTCCACACTCTGGATTTGTACTTCTTGAGATGAGAGTGACATGACATGACCAGTCATTTAAAAAGTTCTGTCCTGTGACATTTAGTACATTCACAGTGTTGTGTCACCATCACCCGTACCTAGTACAAGACATTTTCACTGCCCTTATCCACTAATCTGTCATTCCTGTTACCTCTCCCCCACCCCTATTTGCCTGTCCTGGATATTTCATGCCCACAGGACCATACAGTATGTCACCTTTGGAGACAAACTCCTCTTAGTTGGCATGATGTTTTTGAGGTTCATCCATGATGTAGCATGTGTCAGGACTTCATTCCTTTTGTGGGGCTGAGCACTACTCCAACCAAGCTGGCTTTCTTCAATGCCAGGGCACCAGCTTTCCCCCTCCAGTCTTCTGCACAGGCTGCTCCATCTGGCTAAAACTCTCCTTCACCCACTTTTACCTGATAAACTCCTACACCTTCTATTTCTTTTTTGATTCTAAGTGTAGGGTAAGGAAAAATGTCAGGCTTTTCTGCCCTCCCACCATCAGGATAGATGATGGATCCTTGTGGTCCTGAATGCATGCCCGATGGCGGGCACCTGGAGTAGGGTGTGGGCATAGGTAGATGGGATTCACCTGGGCTAAGACTGGGCTTTTAAGAGCGGCGTCACGGGGACGCCAGCAGCAGCAGAAGCCAAGAGAGAAGCAGAGAAGGCCAGAGAGCCCAGATAGAGTGAAGACTTGCTGGGGGCTGGGAGGCACCCCTGCCTGCTGTGTACCGGGTAAATCCCTATAAAAGACCTGCAAAAACCACTGAGGACTCTGACTCCTCCTTTACCCGGTCTGCATGGGATCAGAAAACCTGCACTGTGGCCATTCCTGACCCTACACTAGGGATAAGCAAGGTCATTCTCTCAGATACCCTTAGAGACCGATCCTCCTTCCCAGCCCCTAAGTAAGCTTTGTTCTTTCTTGCTTTTTCTTCTCTCTCCTTTTCACTCCCCTCCACACTGTCTCTGTTTTTGTACCAGGTCTGTTTGCCCCAGTAGATTATAAACTTCACTCAGGCAGGGCCTGCACCCCTCTTGCTCGCCACTGTGCCCGAATAACTAATAGAGTACCTGGCCCTTGTTGGTGCTCAGACATCTTTTCTTGATTAAATGAATGTGTGAACAGTTTTATTAAACACCTGCTAGGGACAGAAAGATGTATGTACATCAGAATTTCCCAAAGTCAAGCACAATAGTGGCCAGAGTTGACATCCACTAGCTTTCTGGGTTGCTGCTATTAACTCTACATCTTCCTCAACCCCTCTGGGTTTAAGAGTCTATGCTGCTGTGGGCTTGTGTGGAAGCCAGAGAAAATAGCTTAGCCTGGTAATGGGAGCACTTCAGGCATCATTACTGCCCCAGTCTCTGGGCACCTGACTGAATGTGAGGCTGGAAAAGACTAGGAGCAGGTTTCCCAAGGGTTAGCATAGCAAATGTTGTATTCTTCTGTCCTCTTGTGGTCAGAACCAGGATAGCATGCATTGGTTTCCTTGGCCATTCCGATGCTATCCTGGAACTGACCGCCAGAGGACAGGCCTCTCAAACAGTCTCACCCCAAAACTTCATCCAACCCCAGCTTTTTTTTTTATACAAGGAGTCACATTTTATTGTATTCTTTATTTTTGTATTAATTTGTCCATCACTTACATATCTATATACCTTTGAGGTTACAGTTTCACTCTTCCCTACATGCAAGTGCTCCACCTGTTTTCTCCATTAAACCTCCCCTGACAATGCCCACTCCCCGTCCCTCTCCTCCCCCATCCCCTGTTTCCTCGGGTAGCCAGTAGAGTTTTCACTAAGTCTAGGAATTGTCCTTGTCGTGCTTTGCCAGTATATATATTTTTTAATTTCACTAATTTGTGTGTCGTCCTTGCTCAGGGACTGTGTTAATCTCATATCCTTCCACTTTTAATATATGTGCTGTCAATGCAAGCAGGAACCCCAGCTTTTTAAAAGTAGACTTTAAAAAACTGCTTTGCTAAGCATTTGTATACTGTACACGTCACCCATTCGAAGCATACCATTCAATAGATTTTAGTGTATTCACAGTCGTGTGACCATGCCCACAAGCTAATTTTAGAACATTTCCTCACTCCCAAAAGATATTCCCAGCTTTAAGTTACCCCTTTATATTATCCCTACCCCCAGCACTAGGCAGCTGTTAATCTGCTCTCTTTCTCTGTAGAGTTGTCTGTTCTGTAGGATGAGATCATACAGCATGCGACCGACATACTGATTTGTGGCTGGTTTCCGGCACTTATCATCATGTCTCCAAGGCCTGTCCATGTATCAGAACTTCATTCCTTTTTTTTTTTTATTGCAAAATCATTATTCTGTTGTATGGATAGACCACCTTTTATTTAATCGACTGATGAGTCGAATGGACATTCAATTTGCAACTGTGATGAATAATGCCTGTATGAACACTTGTGTACAGATTTTTATGTGGGACATATGTCTTCATTTCTCTTGGGGATATACATTTAGGAGTAGAAGTGCTTAACTAGATGTTGAACATTTTGAGGAAATGCCAGGCTTTTTCTATAGCATATTTTACATTCCTGCTCTCGTGCGTCAGGGTTTCCAGTTTCTCCATGTTTCCATACTAGTGACTGTGTTTTGAATTACAGCCATCTCTGCAGGTATGAAGGAGTCCAGTATATTCTTTTACAAAGCAGATATTTTGCAATACTTCCTTCTCATTTTCTTATCAAATGCAGATGAGCTGTTCTCAAGCTTTTTGGTCTTTGCAATTTAGAGCTATTGAGCACCCAGTTTTTCTTATTTCAGCCAGAGTTAACAATACTAAACCCATTACATGTAAACACAGACACCATATTTTATGAAAAATGACATCTCCAATACTAACAAAAAGATTTAGAAGAGTGGACTGCTTTGAAGAAAATCTGGTCTCATGCAGACCAGGCTAGGAAGGTGAGATAATTGTGGGTGCTGCTGTGATACTGCACTGGACTTGGCAAGTGGTGGTTCCTTCAAGTTAGTTGCGATGTGTAATCCCAAACCACATCAATGAACATTTCATGCTCTCTTACCTTAAAATGCTTGAACTTTAATTGGCTCTTTGACACCCAGCACGGTGTCCAAGGTGGCACACGTTGGCCTCCTCTCTCCAGGCCCCTGAATGCACTGTGTTCCCTCTGTCTTCAGGAAGTACTCCCTGGTCCTCTAATTCTGAGTTAAGTGTCCTGGCAGCTTCATACTCCTCATTAGAGCATTTGCTTTTCTCTGTCTCTGTCTGTGGGTCTCTCCCAGCTGAGCTGTGGATCACAGCGGGCAGGACAGTGCTAGTTCTTGAATCCCTGCAGGCCTAACTCAGGGCCCGCCTCTGTGGTTAACAATCCTCAGGGCTGCTGGGTGAGGTCAAGGAATGGAGTTGACTGGAAGGTGTAGGTGTCCTGATGGAACTGTGGAGAAGTTATTTTATGGAGGCACCAGGGAGAGATGAGCTGTGAGAGAAGGCAGGGGAGCCTAGAGAACGAGGCTACACAGGACTGGGAGGCTGCAGGAGCTCAGGACCGTGACTACAAGCCTCTCTCAGCCCAGCTTTCCCATGCCTGGCTCCTGGCCAGGGTGAAGAAGGAAGAGCAGCATGAAAATGCCCCTGAAGGAAGCAGGTTCCCTGGGGTGGAGACTGGGAGTTTGGGTGCAGAGGAGGAGCCGCAGTGAAGGGAAGAAAGGGCTGCAGAAGCAGGGGTGCTGCAGGAGGGAAGGGAGAGGGCTGAAGGGAGGGAGGCAGGATTCCGGGCTGGGCCCTACAGACTCTGGAACCATGGGCCTAGACCACTGGCCTGAGAAAGGCATCCTCCAAGCGAGGACAGAGCAAGAAACCATCACAGATGAGGTGCAACCGCCTGAAATGCCTAAGGGGCCGGGGCTAATGGGGACCCTCAAATCGTCGGCTGGGCCGCTGCACAGGAGACACTTCTGGGGGCTTTTAGTCAGCGGAATCTCAGGAGTCTCCACGTCCTTCTGTAAGAGGGAAAGGACAGCAACCCATTTCATATCGGCGCTGCCCTGTAACACTTCCTCTACTCTGCTCCCCATGACCACCACCACTTGAGCTCATTTCTTTCACCTCAAAGGCCCACGGGACTCTGGGGGGCCTGGGTGGATGTGGACTCAGCTGAGAGACACAAACCCTGCAGGAAAGTGGCCCAAATGCTCTGTGTGAGCTCCTCATCTTAAACATCGCCAAATAATTCAAATTATTTTGAAAAACCAAACCTAATGGCTTCGGGACTGGTCAGGCCTGACACATCCTTCAGAGAACAGATTAAACAGCCACGTGTCTGGAGCCTGAGTTCCAGACTGACTTCCTCATTAATTTGGAAAGCCCCTCAGTGTTCACACCATTTGTTCCTATGTCCTCACAGCTGCTTTCCAATAGGGGGCCCAGGGGAAAGGGGTTGACAAGGGAGGAAGGTGCTAGGGACGGGGGAGAGTAGGCCTGGGGGCCGGGAGTAAGCTGGGATGGGAATGCAAAGCTGCTTCCTTCAAATGGAAGGGGACAGGCCTCATTATTACTATTTATGTCATTATCAAATTCCTGAGCTTCTCCTATGCCTTCATTTTAGAGCTGAGGGTTAGGGCATTGAAGGGGAGACAGAGTCAGCAGGTTGGTGGCAGGGCCCGCAGGGGTGAGAGACAGGGATGGGGTGGAATTCCCGTCCCCAGGCTCCTTCCTCTTGGGTAGAAGAAGTCAGGGATAGGCCATTTTGTTCTGGCAGAGCCCTGTACCCCTGCTTGACAGGAGACTGAGGGAAAGGGAAGGAGAGCCTAACTCCAAGGTTTCACGGACTGAGGTAGCGTGGCTCCCAGGAGAGAGATTTCCTAATGAGCGGAGAGTCAGGTGACTTCTTGAAGGAGGTGACTCCAAAGGAAAGAAACTACATGGTGTGTGTGTGAGAGAGAGAAAGAGAGAGACAGACAGACAGACAGAGACTGACAGACACAGAGAAACACAGAGAGATGGGAGAGGCGGCGAGGGAGTGAGAGGGCTCTTAACATTGATCAATAAACATTCTGGAAAGTGGTGAGGTGAAAAGTGAGTTTCCAGCCAACTCCCTTTCTAGACTCTCACATCCATCACCAAGGGGATCACTCTGCCCTTCCCCACGGCCCTGCAGGACCTGTCTGAGCCTCTATGGCTGCAGGTGCAGGGGCATCTGTCTACTTTCCCGCCCTGGTCCTCCCACCCACACCCACAGATCCTCTCCCCAACAGGTCAGCAGACACCCTAAGGGGCCTCCCCTTTGCTGGACATGCGCCATTTTCACCCCTGCCTCTCTGCATGTGGATGCCTCTGACCCTGAAATCACTCAACACTCGCTTTCTGATCCTCTTTCACTTCTCTTTCTCTGGAAACTTAAAGTTTCATCCACTAGAGTTGCATAAAATTGCATTTCGTAAGCGGATTCCTGGGTCAGGGGGTCTTGCGTAAGTGGGATTTCGCTGGAGGGAACTGGGCCCCTGGAGCTGGAGGAGCTTCCCTGAGAGCCCCCACACCTGCCTGTATCCCTCACCCTTGACCTTTCAAGCCTTTCATTACTGCTTACTGGAAACGGGGTGGTGATTGGGAAGCAGCTTGGGAGGTGGTAGGTAAAGTTCCTTGTCCTGGAGGACATTCAACTTGATGTAATTAGTTAAGCCATACATTGAAATTCTGGGATGTTCTCTGTGCTTTATTTTACAATCAAAATATTTTTTAAACATTCAATCCATTAGTTGTAAAAGTGAAATTTCCAACTAGTTTTATTATTTTCTTCTTTCACTTATATCTTTTCCCAATTTTCCTTTTCCTTTTATCTCCCTTTCCCTTTCTCTTTTTCTCTTTCCTTTCTCTCTCTGTCTAGCTGTCTTAATTATTTCCTGAGCACCCACCTTGTGGCAGGCAATGTTTCTAGCACCAGCGCGCCATTGGTTTATAGACATAATCCCTGCTTCCTTGGAGCTTGTAAAGGAATGTTGACAAACAGGAAAATAAATGCATAACTACAAATTGTGATAAGGATTCTGAAGTATTGGTGCATATCAGACTTTTGCCAGCATGCGCAAATATGCATAATATTGGCATATCACACGCATGTAGGCTGCTTGGAAACAAAGTATTTACAATAAGTGCTGTTCAGTGACTTGTCTTTCTCCCTTAAAAATGTAAGGTGCAAAATGCTCCTAATTGGCATATACCTTATTTTTGATGATTGCATGCTGTTCCACCTTATAGTTGTGGAGTTGCTGTATGAAAGACTGCACATATTCTTGGAGCCCTCATGGTCCTGGGAACAGTGGTGGGGATGCTTGTGGAGGGGACTGAGTAGGTTTGTAGCTCTGCCTGTTTTTGCCAGAGCAGCTCTGCTTTGATTTGTGCTCTCAATCCTGGTTGTATGCAAGACTCACCTGATAACTTTCTAAAGCATTAACTCAGGATCTGTGCAAGCCTGGGAATGAGCATTTGGTGTGTGTGTGTGTGTGTGTGTGTGTGTGTGTGTTTTCAGAATTCCTTATAGTTCTCTAAAGTTCAGCAAGAATTGAAAAGCACTGTACTATTATGTAAGTGGGTGGAGGAGGGTGGTGTCCAATTTAGATGTTGAAAATCACTGATCTCAAAGCAGGAAGGGGAGTCTGAGAGAACCCTGAGTGGGGTTCTCCATGAGCCCTCATGGCAGGTGAGGAGCAAAGCTGGGCGAGAGCCAGAACTCTTGCACCCATCCCAGGGCTCTGACCATCAGACCACGTCTTTTTGCAAATTTGCCTTTGGAATTAATGATCGCTGGGTAGACGGATATACTTTCCTTTTTTCCCCCCTAATTGCTGTTCCCCTTATTAAGGCAGTACAGCTCTAGTAAGAATCAAAAGTACAGAAATAAGCAATTCACAAAAGCTGAAATCCAAATACATGAAACAAGGTTAAAGAGATATAAGTTATAGTAGCAATAAATCATACTTTTCTTCATCATTAGCAAAGATGAAATGTGTAATGCCACAAAAATGGGCATTTGGATATGGATTCTCTTAAATTGTAACAGTCTTCTAGAGGGAAGTTGATAATATAGATCAAAAGCATTAAAAAATTTATTCATTTTGCCCTAACAATTCCATTTCTAGGAAAAATGTATATGCTACTAAATATATATATATACATTTTGTATATTTATTCATTATATAATTATGCTTATTACAGTTATTTGTCATGATTAAAATAATTGGAAACAGCATAGCGATCCAGAAATAAAGGATTTGTTACAAAATCAAATCATTCTGCACCTCAGCGGAACATCAAGCAGCTGTCGAAAAGGGTGAGACTGATTTAAGTGCATTGACATGGAGAAGTGGTTATATTACATGAAAAAAATCAAGATGCAAATCAGTGTTGGTCCTAATTTTGTGTAAAAGTAAATATATGTGCGCATAGGTATGTATGTATACGTGCATCGTGTACATATGTATGTGTATGTGTGTGATGAAGAGGACATTATTAACTGTTTATCTCTAGCAGCAGAATTATAAAGATTCTTTCCCTGTTTACTTTGACGCACATGTATGTTGTTTAAAAATTTCTTTAATCAACAGGATATATTTTATAATCAGAAAAAAGTTTAAAATATTTTCCATTAAAAAACCTACATATAATGTATATTTAATAGAGAAAATACTGAAAAGCAGAACAAAAAAACCTCAGATCCCCTTGGTGCTCTCCCACAGAGGCCACTGCAGTAACACTTTAGTTCATTTACTTTCAATTTTGCTCCTATGTCTCCTTTAGGTAGCTGTTTCTTTCAGCATGAATAATTTCACTTCCTTTTCTCACTTATATTTTATTTATTATTTTTTTAAGTAATTTTTAAAAAAGATTTATTTATTTATACAGGCACTGGGTACAGTCAGAAATGCAGGAGGGTATAAGGATTAGCAGAGCCAGAGCAGGGAGCAGAACAGGTAGAAGGGCCGAAGCACACTGCTGAGGGGAGCAGCGGGCGGCAGGAGAGGTCTGCGCACCATGTGGGATTCTCGCCAGGTGGCTGGGGATCCAACCGGCACTGCAGAAGCTGCGGGCAGCTTTGCAACCCAGCGCTCAACCGCTGCGCCACCGGGGAGGCCCACCACTTATATTTTAATGTAAGCATTTGTCCTACCATTAAAAAAGCCCTTTCAAATGACAATGTTATTGGCTGTGTAATATTCTGTGACTGTCTCAATTTCCTTATTAATTTTCTTACTTCAGACATTTGGATCATCTCCAACCTTCCATTGTTATGATTAATGCTGTGTTAAGCATCTTTGTACCTAATGCTTTCAAGTCCTTAGAACTTAGGCTCGATTCCTGGCAGTTGAATTCCTGCTAAAAGGGAAGGAACACTTTTAAGTCCTTGGCACTCCTTGCCAGGTTGCAGCCTGAAGCATGGAGTGTGACCCCACCTCCACGGCTGCATGCAAGCCTGCCCTCCAGAGGTAATTTTCCATTTCACTCTGTAATAAGGCCAGCTCCTCTTTGGAAACTTCTCCTACACAGAGAGTAGTTCCCCACTTCTGTCCTTCCTCCTTGTGGGTTAGTGGACAGAATAGAGTATTTGGGCTTAAGGTTCGGCTGGCCCTGTGACTGCTGTGTGACTCAGGGAAAATCACTGACCTCCCCGGATCTCCATTTTCCTCCTGGAGCTCCTGCCTGCCTTCACACGTGGCTTGAAAGATAGAGTACCTGATGTTGCTTTCCAGAAGAAGGCAAGGTTGGATGTTATTGTTTCGTCTTCTCTAGGTTAGCACCAATCCTCTTCCTTCAACTTTGCTCCAAAGATCTGACTGGAAACTCTCTTTGATTTGTCTGGGCTTGTCCTAGTGTCTCACCCAACAACACCGCAGCTGCTTCATACTGAGGGGAAGGTGCCCTGTCTTCCTTTCCTTGGTGCTTCTCCCCAGGCCATCCTCCCCCAGGAGAAAGAGCAGGAGTTTGATGACTCACAGGCGATTCTATTTTTCCCTATTTGGTAAATCAGCATAGAGAAGCCACAAATGACCTCTCTCCTCCTTGGCCTGCCCAGGGGCCAAAAAGATCCTTACTGAAGACTCAGGAAAACAGCACTAGAACCCTTGATTTATTCAC
The DNA here is from genome assembly GCF_014898055.3 of Talpa occidentalis. Lineage (NCBI taxonomy): Eukaryota > Metazoa > Chordata > Mammalia > Eulipotyphla > Talpidae > Talpa > Talpa occidentalis. The sequence goes on from NW_023605194.1 coordinate 42,746,112, forward strand.
TCATGCAGGTTTGCATACACACACTCATTTATTCTTACATCTACTCATTAAATCATTTGGTCATAAAAGGTTGGTGGAGGCTGCCCACTGAGTCCCTGGCTGGGTGCACCCTGAGAAATGCCAGAGGGGATGTTATAGGGCAGCCCCGATACAAAATGGGGTGCCTGACTGTGGGTCCTCACCCGTGCGCTTAAAAGGACTTATCAATGCTCTACTGCAGGCACACGCGAAAGGTTAATAAAAGGTTTATTTACAAGGGAAGGGGAAATGAGGAAATGTACAGCTCAGGGAGAAAAATGGGAGACAAAGTTTTAAATGCGTCCTACCCGATCCGCGGATCTGGAATCCCAAATGGCACTCTGAGAGCTGGCTGCAAGCCAGGAGCCGTGAAGCCAGGAGGCGAGCGATAGCGAGCCACCCCAAAGCCCACGTGTTTGGTTTTTATATCCAACCTGGCTGCCCAACTCCACCCTCAGGTCCCAGCCACCCTCCCTTTGGTGGTGATGGGATCTGTCTTTCCCAATGTCTTGATGGCTTTGGTCTGGAGTGGGGGTGGGGTCCACAAAGCCTGTATGGGATTAGCTCAGGACATCATTTCCCCCTAACAGGGAGAAATGGAGGAGCTGGTCTCTGCTGGTCACACATTGAGGGAGGTGGCGTGGGACTGTGGCAGACTTTCCAAGACCTATTTGGTCAAGTACCAACTACCTGAGGCTGTAGAGCTCTGCAGGATCCAGTCTACCTCCATCAGGAGTCCTCCGTCTCCTCTTCCTACCAGACCACTGGTGTTTCTGGAACTTCTGTTTGGAAGGCCACTAGGAAAACCAAAGTGACTCCATCTTGCATTGACACCATCTTAGGCCCACGATGGTAGGTGCTCTACAATGGGGAGAGAACCAATTTCCCCACTGCTTGCTCATCTCTATTAGCCTGTACCAGAGAACTATTCACAGGCCTCTTCATCTCAGTGGAACAAAGACACACATGCCGTGTCCCCCAGGACATCCAGCATCAGTAGCTTTGCTCCAGAACAATCATACAGAAAGGAGATCTGTAAGAAGGCCCCTGTATTGGGGGGTGGGGATGGGATGTGGATTCTGCCTTGATCTGAAGTCCTGTGTACCAGCTGTACATAAGTTGTACACCAGCTGTATATAAGGACTCCTGTATATAAGTTGCCCTTTTTAAATTTAAGTTTTCAATTTTTGTGTAGAAGAACTGGGGTATAAGCCAGAGGTGCAGGAGGTGAGGAGATTCACCAGAGAGAGCGGGAAGCAGAACAGGAAGACCTACTGAAATACACTGCTGAGGGGAGCAGCAGGTGAGACAGAAGTCTGCTGCACCAGGTGGGTTAGCTCCCTGGCCAGGGATTGAACTCTGGTCAAAGCAATGAGGGTGCTGAGACTTAACCCCTTGCAGAAGCCCTAAGTTACCTTTAATAACCCTAAATGTGATTAATGGATATGCTATCTTGGTCCAGACTTAAATGTCCTTCTCAATGTGGGGGCACGTGTTCCTTCTCACAGCTGCACACGTCCTGCGTGGCCCTGTTAGGCTAACTCTTACTTATCCTTGGGTCTGAACTTATCTCCACCTTCTCCTGAAGCCTTCTAGGACTGATCAACTCTGGAATGGGTGGCCCCTCTGTGTTTCTGAGATAGCCGCTACCTTTGATCCTATGCTCTATGGTCTTTGCACTTCTCTTGTAAGTTGCCCATCAGGCTATAACCTCCTGAGGGCAGAGGTTATTGAGGCTGATATCCATCTTACCCAAAATTCTGCTCAGCATATAAGGTGCTCAGTAAACATTTGGGGATGTAGGTGGAGTGTGTGAGGAAAACTAAGAGCACCATGCAGTGGTACTGTAACCCTCTGAAAGATGCAGGCCTTGAAGCATGCTGTGGAGACCCTGTGAGGCTGGGATGATGAGTGGTGATTTTTGTGGATGCTGTGAGACATGAATTGGCATTGCAGAGCAAACAGGAATCGGATGAGCAGAAAGGAGGAAAGAGACTTCCAGCAGAAAAAATAGCATAGCATGGGCAGGGACAAGATGGTGACACAGGCACAAGATGGCGACATAGACACTGTGTGATATGATGTGAGCAAGATGGAGGTCCTGGACAGGGGCTTTGAAGGGGAAGGTGGGCTTTACATGCCGGGGACCAGCCTCCGCAAAAAAGGATGAGATGGCCTCGGCGAATACGAATGATCTGAAACTTAGGGACTGAGGGGAAGGGAATGAGGAGACACCGACACTTGCTGAGGTGTTAGTATCTTCTGCGGAAAGGCTCAGCAGGTTCTTTATTTATACATTTTTTGCAAGCATTGAGATTACATTATCAAGTGCATAGAAACAAAGCAGAAACAATTAGTGCATCTCCTTTTCCGTGCTCTCAGCAAGAAGGCAACTTTCAAGGTTAATAAAAAACTAAGTCTTATACTAAAATTCATTGTTTTAGCTAAACAATAGCTTAACACAATTGATAGCCACTGGAACATTCCCATCAGCTAAAGCCTAAGCAAAGAAAGAACTTTTCTTATTCTCATGGCCTTCACACCAGGGGCCGGCTGCTACTCAGCTATCAGAACTTCCTCTACCTAGAAACTTCTTAACTCAAATAGCTTCATTTAAGAACTTTCCCAAGAAACTTCAAGGGAAGGCAAAAAAAAGGACTTACAATAATAGTTGTATTGTACTGCTTGTCAGGCATGTTCAATAAACCATCTCCCATTGTCAAGTGGGCCAAACTGCCCAACAACTAATTTCTAAACAAACAATTTTTCATGCTATTTACTTACAGTATGCTGATACATATAATTTATTGCCTAATATACTTTTTGATAAATTTTTCTCTCTCTATGACCAAGAACAAAAAGCAAAGGGATGCCAGATCTTCAGCCCCACGGTGTGAGGCCTTTTCTATTTGCTGCTTGTCAGTATCCTATTTGGCTGGAGCAACAAGGCCTCCTGCAGCATTTACAGGTGTGGGTACAGGCGAAAGTAGAGGCCCATGCTAGAGAACAGTCAGAAATGAGGGACGAATAGGGTATTGACTGCTGGGAAGGTAAGACTGGCCTTGAGGTAAGTTTGGGCAGCAGGGAACCAGTGAAAATTGTTGAGGTTCAGATGATGGGGTTCAGTGTGTGGGGTTCATGGGCCCCTCTGAGAAAGAATTCAACAGAGGTTCCCATTCATCAGCATGGGGCAAGCTTATTGAGGTGGGCAGTCTTAAAGGACAGAGACTGCACTTTGCCAGAACAAGAGATGTTCTTTTATAATATTCGTGGCTGGAATTATTGTGGAAATTATCACCTTGGGGTCAGATTGGGTTGGTCTTTTAAGATCTTTAATCCTCTCTGCCCCCACCTCTGACTGATAATCTTTTCTGACCCCACCTTAGATTCCTGGAAACTTCCATAGCCAGATTCAGTTTAAGATTCATTAGTCATCCCTACCTCCCACCTCTGGTGTCTGTCCTTGGACACCTTCAATCCTAAATTTTTCTACCCTAAGTTTCCATCAAAAGCTACCAACAATGGGCCTCCCTGGTGGTGCAAGGGGTTAAGCTGCAACCTATGATGGTATCCGCAGCCACTGCAGCACGAGTTCTATCCCCGGCCAGGGAGATAACCACATGGCACAGCAGACCTCTCCTGACTCACCCACTGCTCCCCTCAGCAGTGTATTTCAGTCAATCTGCCTGTTCTGTTCCCCACTCTGTCTCTGGTGAATCCTCTCACCCCCCCCACACCTCTGGCCTGTACCCCAGTTCTTGTATGCATAAATAAAAAAATCTTTAAAAAAACAAAAAAAACAAAAGCTACCAACAAGATGGCAGCAAAGTATGGTGGTGAGGAGTATGGTGGACCCAGTTCTGTATAGGTATCCTGGAGACAGGTTCAAATCCTATCTCTACCACTTTTTTGTTGCCTGGAAAATCTTTTCAACTTCCCCAAATCTTACTCACTCAAGAACTGTTGGTCTCCTGCATGTGCTGGGTCCTGGGAATTCAGTGGCAAGCATGGCCACAGGCCTTGTCCTTACAGATCCTTCAGTTTTCATAACCATAAAACCCACAACAAAGACAATGCTGTGAACAAAAAATCCTGTTACCAAGTGTCTGTTTAAAAAAAGGTGGTGGCAAATTTAGGCTGTATGGTCTTTGTGAGTATTAGATGGATGTTGTATTCATTAGTGGTGGCTGTGGAGAGGATGATAAAGATGATGTTTAGGAAGTTCCCAGATGAGATTTAGGAAGTTCCCAGAGATGGAGAGGGAGTTGGACAGGGCTTGGAGAATGTGTAAGAAGTTCCTCATGGGGCCTGGGTGGCTTTTTAAAGAATCTCTTGAGGGCAGAGGCTGTGCCCTGACTTCTTCCATGGGGCCATACTCTTGTACCTGACCATAGTGTGCTGCCTTGGGCAGCAGTAAGTAGCAGTTGAGGAAATGATTATCTTCATTTGCATCAAAATCAGTCCATGGAACACTCCCTGCCCAGGAGGAGGCCTAGCTTGTCTCCCAGTGAGTCAATCTGTGTCCTCATACCCAGATAAAGTGGCTTAGAGATAGTAAGAGAACAATAGGGCTTGTTGTGAACTGAAGCACAGGGATTGCCCACACCCCCCCACCCCAGTCCTACCTCTTCCTCACCTTCACTTGATAAGACCTGCTTGGCATCTCAGGGAGTCAACCACCCAGAGGCCTTTCAGAAAGTGCTAACACTTATCTGCTGCCCAGATTGGAGAAAAACTGCCCCTGATTCACTTGTCCTTCTAAAGCCCCAGCCCTGCAAAGGGCCAGGTTTATAACATCCTATAAGCAAGGCAGGGGCAGGGCTGGTCATGACTTCTTACTAGGTGAGGGGAAATGTCAAGTTGCCTTGAGTTGACTCTGGATCTGTGAGACACAGAATCACAGGAGAACTGCAGTTTTCTAAAGTATAGTTTTCTGTATTTTCCAATTTTTTTTTGTTTTGGTTATCATTAAGAAATGCTTTGGGGGCCTCCCTGCTGGTGCAAGGGTTAAGACGTACGTAACCTATGAAGCTGTCCGCAGTCACTGCAGCATGAGTTTGATCCCCCAGCCCACCAGGGAGCAACCCACATGGCACAGCAGACCTCTCCTGACTTGCCTGCTGCTCCCCTCAGCAGTGTATTTCAGCCAGTCTGCCTGTTCTGTTCCCCACTCTGTCTCTGGTGAATCCTCTCACTCCCCATACCTCTGGTTTTTACCCCAGCTCTTGTATGCATAAATAAATGTCTTTAAAAAAATGTTTTGGGGCCTCCTAGGTGGCTCAAGGTTTTGGGGGAGACTTTACAATACTATGAAGCTATCTGCAGCCACTGCAGCATGAGTTCGATCCCGGGCTAGGGAGCTGACCCATATGGTGCAGCAGACCTCTCCTGTCTTGCCCACTGCTCCCCTCAGCAGTGTATTTCAGTCAGTCTGCCTGTTCTGCTCCCCACTCTCATTGGCGAGTCCTCTCACCCCCAACTCTTCTGGCCTGCACCCCAGTTCTTGTATGCATAAATAAATCTTAAAAATATTTTTTTAATTGGGAAGATTAATTTTTAACCTGTTTATTTACATATGAAGGGCATGGATAACTCAGTTGGCAGCACATCATACTTTTAACCTGAAGGTCCATGTTGAAGTCCCTGATTAAACCTTTGAAAAACAGGTATCATTTCATACCACATGGGGAAAGATTACATAGGTTATAAAATGACAGAAAAAAAAAGGGGGGATCAAGGGCCTCCCCTGGTGGCACAGCGGTTGAGCGCTGGGCTGTGAAGCTGCCCGCAGCCTCTGCAGCACTGGTTCAATCCCTGGCCACTGGGTGAGGGTCCCACATGGCGTGCAGACCTCTCCTGCCGCGCCAGCTGCTCCCCTTAGCAGTGTATTTTTTCAGTCTGCCTGTTCTGTTCCCCACTCTGGCTCTGGTGAATTCTCTCACCCTCCCGCGCTTCTGACTGTGCCCAGTGCTTGTATAAATCAATCAATCAATCAATCTTTTAAAAAAAAAAAAAAGAAAGAAAGAAATGGAAAAAAATGGGGGGGGTCAAATAAAATGTCAAGGTTATGGATTGGTTTCCACCTTATAGAGGCTGAGATTTGGATTTCAGTACCTGGCATAGTGGGGCAGCAGGATGGAGTCATGTGTCCTTGGAGCCTTTACTGAGGATTCTACCAGTAAAGGCACTAAGAGCCTGGGGTGTAGGGATGGCTGGATTCCCAGCCTAGGAGGTGGGTGGTGAGCCGTGCTGGGTCATTGGGAGCCCTGCTGAGGTTGTTTCATGCTTTTAGGGGATGTGCTTACCCCGGGATTGAGGAAGATTTAAAATAACTGAGTAATGCTGGTGTTGAACCGTGAAAGACCAGTAAGGAGTACAGGCCTGGCAGGCCGTGAATCCACATTCCTTTGCTCTTTCATTTATTCACTCAATGCTTCTCCTTGGCCCAAACTGGATCCAAATTGTTGCCCCTTCTGTATTTAAAAGTTTGCTGAACTTGCTATGTGCTAGGCCCTGATCATAGTAACTGGAAATACTTATCTCTGCTTCCACATTCAGTGTGCTGGACAGAAAGTTAACAGATGCTACAGCACCAGGGAAAATGCCAGGAGAAAATCACAACAGGTGGTGTGGAGGGAGAAGGTGAGATGGTCAGGGACTATAAGTCAGAATGAACAGCTGGGAATTCCTGGGGAAGGAGTTTCTTCTGAGGCAGAGGAAAGGAGCACAAAGGTCAACAGCCCTTAGGTGGGAATGAGTTTCCTGCCTTTGAGGAGGACCCCCCCCAAAAAAAAGGCTCTGGAGACTTGAATGGGCAAAAAAACCTTGTGAAACCATCAACACTTAGAAAATAGCTTTGATAAGAATGATCCTCACATTTGTTTCTACAGGCACCCTTTAAAATGTGTTATCATAAGTTGAAACTTGCCTGTGGCTTGCAATTTATAAATGTTTTGAAAACATTTTCTTTTTTTTCTTTTTTTATTATTATTATTTTTTTTATATAGAGGCATATTATTTATTTGTTTGTTTGTTTGTTTGTTTTGTTTATACAAGCACTGGGTACAGTCAGAAGTGCGGGAGGGTGAGAGAATTCACCAGAGCCAGAGCGGGGAGCAGAGCAGGCAGAGTGACGAAGCATACTGCTGAGGGGAGCAGCGGGTGGCAGGAGAGGTCTGCGCGCCATGTGGGACCCTCCCCAGGTGGCCGGGGAGCAGCCGGGGATCAAACTGGCGCCGCAGAGGCCGCGGGCAGCTTCGCAACCCAGCGCTCAACCTCAACCGCTGCGCCACCAGGGAGGCCCTGAAAACATTTTCTTTACCCAAATTTGGGGCTGCAAACTTGGTTCCTTTGATTTAAGAATGTTGGCTGCATCCTGCTTTCACTGCAGTCAGTCAGGAGACTTGCTCTGGCAGAAAAGATCTGATTTCGCTTTTTAAATCCCAGCAAGTGCTCATCCTGTGACAGCACTCTCACCTCTGAGCGCCAACCCTGTCAGTCTGCTGGGGGCCGGGGGACTCACATCTGTCTTCATGGATGTGCTGGGTGGTGGGCCTCTGCCTTCAGGGTTCCTCTTACTCTGCCCCTTCGTTGGGTGCTAAGGGGTTTTCATGAAAGGATACCCCACAGAAGAGTTGGGTGGGTGGGGATTGTGCCTTTCCTGTGTGGGGTGGGGGAAGGACACCCAGAAATGGGGATGTGGACAAGCAAGATGGGGCAGTCTCAGCAATGTGATGTCTTCGACTACCCCAGAGGGAGGCATGCACGGCATTAAGGAGGTTTGTGAAGTCCGAACCAAACCAGCCACATTCCTGGGTGCTGACTGGAGAGTAGGGCTACAAAGGAAGGAAGAGGGAGGCCCCACACACCATTGGGACCATCCTGTGACTAGGCTGGTCACAGTAGAGGTGGTGATTGTGTTACAGGGCAACCCCAATATGAAAGGGGTTTCCTGACTGTGGGTCCTCACCTGTGTGCTTCAAAGGGACTTATGAGACTCAATTGCAGGCACACACAAAAAGGGTAATAAAGGGTTTATTTACAAAAAAAGGGGAAATGAAGAAATGAATAACTTGGGGAGAAAGAGAGACAGATAAATTGGTGAATGTGTCCTACCGGTTCCTCTGAGCTGGAGCCCCAATAGCACACTGAAAGCTGGCGCAAACCAAGGGCCCCCAAGGCCCACATGTGTGATTTAATACCAAACCTGGCTGTTTAACTCCACCCTCAGTTCCCAGCAAGCCTCCCTTTGGTGGTGATGACATTATGGGATTTGTAGTCCTTGGCGTCTTGGATCTCTTTGGTCTAGGGTGGGGGTAGGGTCCATAAAACTTATTTGTGGAGTTTCTTCAGGACATCCTTTGCCCCCAACAATTGGGTCTTAGTTCAGGGAATATTTGACTGCCCTGTGTTCCAGAGCCAGGCACACTTCTTTGAAAAGTGACTTATGTCAGGCCTGTTGCAATATTCTAGAACTTAAGGCCCAATCCTACTGCTAAGTAGCTGGGTGACTTGACAAGTAGCTGGGTGACTTGACAAGTCCCTTGAAGTTCTCAAGGGCTTATTTGCCAAGAAGGAGAAATTATTAGTCTGGCCTTCTCTTCCTGAAAGGGAGTTGTCCATCTGAAATTGGTGAGGTGTGGCCTCTGAGAGACACCACCATCCCACTTCAGTCTTGAGCTCTCCTGCTTAGGGCCCCCTGCCAAGGGACAGATACTCAGGAACCCACCTTGGTTGTGGCTCCTGGAACTGCTTGAGCATCCTATAGCCCAAACTTAACACTCAAGGGCATTTCATTAATCAGTTCTGTTGCTTGATTGCCATCTCAAGGGCTCAATTCATAGGTCAGAGGGGAGAAAGGAAAGGAAAGGAAAGTACTGCAACAGAGGCAGCAGCCCTGGCTCAGCCTGTTTCTCCTTCGCAGGGCGCCTGTGACCTCAGTTTTCCCTCTTGAGGTCCTGCTGTCTGCCAGGCTGACCTTTGAAGGCATGGTGCAGAGGTTCTAATGGGGAGAGTTGAGACCTACTAGGACTGCGAGGCCCTACTATGTGTACAGCCTGCCTACCCACATGGGTTGCAGAACTGGAAACATACACACTGAAAGGCATACAGTAGTCCGGTCTAAGAAACAAATTTCAAAACCCAGTGCTAGCCAGCTTCTAGGCAGTGCACTCGGCTTTCAGATGGGTGTGTTTGTGGGGGTTTGGGTGCAAGGCTCCTGGGTGCCTAGTGCATCTTGGGCTGAGAGTTGGGATTCTGGGTTTGAGTCCCTGATCTTCTGGGGAATGACCTTAGATAAGGTCCTTGCCCTGGCCTCTCTGAGTTGCTGATTCCCTTCTGGTACAACAAGAGTGGGATAAACTAGATGGGGCTAGAGATTTCAGAGGGCCCTTTCATTGTGGGTTTCTATCCCCCTACTGTGTGCACAGGGACTTCAGAATAGAAATTTCAGCTTCTGTTTCCCACCAAGTCAGGGACCAGATTATAGCCCAGTGGGTCTGTAATCCCTGTGTTGACTAACCCTCTAACCCACCATGAATCCAGGGACACTTAGGGTGGAGGAAAGATGTCCCCAACTCCTTTCAAAATTGTCCTGGCCAGTTGATAAATCAGATGGTGCTTCCACTATATGTTTTAAGTCCCGCCCCCCACCCCCCATGCCTTTTGAAGGTCAGAATCCTGAGTGGGGAAGGGAAATTGAGGGAATAATATTTGATCTGCTGATTCATGGGCTACTACCCAACATACCTTGGGTCCTGACCTACCTGTGCAAATTAAACCTGCCTGGGGGCCAAGGAGTGGTAACAGGTCAGTTCCCTATAACTTCCAGACCAACTTTGGTAATCACTCCTCTTTCCTTAGGCAAGGTTCCTTAGGCCTTAGAGATTAAATGAAAGCCCAAATTAATTTTTTAAGCAGATTATCTCTAGGGCAAAAGCCCAAAGCAGTGGGAAAAGTGTTGTTCAGGGGGTCAACTGTAACTCTTTGTTGGGTGGCTTTGGAGGAATACCTTGTTCCTCTGAACTTTAGTTACCTTTTCTATACAAGGTTCCCAGCTGGGGAACCAGTGCTTATGCCCAAGACCAGGAGCCAAGAGAGAGGGAAGTTTGGTCACTTGCTTTTTTCTGAAAGGGTGACATTTGGCTTGGGGACATTGGCTCAGCAAATAACGGAGACATCCTCAATTATTGGACTTCCCACTAGCACATGTGATCCAGGCAGCAGCAGGCTGAATGGCCCCAGGCTATGAGCCCAGATGGGAGCCCTGGGTGGGGTGGAAGAGGTCCCAAAGGGCTATGTTAGCTCCAGGAGAGGGGACTCTAGGGGTATCTCTCTCTAGGCCTTTCTATATAAGGTCTTAAAGTGAGTGAAAGTTCCCTCCCTTTTAAATCTTCAGCAGATAAGGTTTCTACAGAGCTTTGGTGGGGAAAAGACTTTTACTTCAGTCTTTGTGCTTTTCCATATTTTCTCAACTGTTGACAATGAACATATACTACTTTGGCAATTGCAGGAAGAAAAGACCTGTTATAATTACTATTTTTTAATGCCATCCCTGAAGCCATCTGCTCACCTCAAGAATTTTTTTTGAAGAAGTCCAGTGCTGGGTGGTGGAAAGAACACTAACTCCAGAGTCATTGAGACCTGGGCTAAAAGCCCAGCCCGCGCCACCCCCCCCCCCCATTTCCTAGCTATGTGTCCTTGGACAAGTCACGTAGCTTCTCTGAGCCCCAGGTTCCTTACAAAGTGGGAATAAGAATAGTCAATCTTATTGTACATTTAACTTGTGTCAGTTATTGTTCTAACCATATCGCATGTATTAACTCTTTATCTTCACAGCTCTGTAAGAAAATCAATTAATATTAAGCCCATTTTTACAAATGAGGAAATCAAGGCTATTTTTTAAAGATTTATTTGTTTATGCATACAAGAGCTGGGTTGCAGGCCAGAGGTGCTGGGGGGGCGGGGGGGAGGGGTGGTGGTGGTGAGAGGATTCACCAGAGAAAGAGTGGGGAACAGAACAGGTAGATCCACTGAAATTCACTGCTGCGGGGAGCAGGAGGCAAGACAGGAGAGGTCTGCTGCACCACGTGGGTTACCTCCCTGGCCGGGGATCAAACTCATGCTGCAGTGGCTGTGGATAGCTTCATAGTGCTGAGACTTAACCCTCTGTGCCACCAGGGAGACCCCATCAAGGCTATTATTAATTAAATATCTTGCCCAGGTGACTCAGCTAATTCTTGGTAGAGCTGGGCTATGAACCCAGGCTGTCCAACCTCAGGACCTGGGTGAGCCTGCCCTCCTATTTGCACTGGGCTCCTGGGCTGGGCAAGTTTCAGTGAGATGGGTATGCAGAGGGCTGGGAGCCAAACCGTTCCCCTCACTCCTTCCAGGGTGGGAGAAAGCCCATGGAAATGCCAGTGACAGTGGCAATAACTGCTGCCTGGGGAGCACTGGGCTTCAGAGCCATCGTGTCATTTCAGGGATGGAGAGCTGCATGGAGCTGGGCCACATGTACCCCAGCTTCTCATGGTTCCTTTGTTGATGGGGTAGTGCAGCTGGAGAGTTGTCATGTCTTTTCCAAGGTCCTGCAGCTCAGCTGTGATGAGGGAACAGGAACCGGGCCTCCTGACTTCCTGTCACATCGCTTTTTGTGGGTCACAACCTTCTAGACCAAGAAAGCCCCCCAGGAATAGACAGGGCAGGAGCCCTCCATTTGAGTCTGGTGGTTGTAAGATGCTCGCTTGGCCCCTCCTGGGTGGCTGAGGAGCTGCAGGAGCACCTGCGGATTGTGGGAAGATGAGAGGAAGCAAGGGCAGCCAGCAGAGCAGGCTCCTCAGCAGCTGGTGTGGGAGAGTTGGCTGTGGGCTGGGGATCTCCCTCCCTCCGCAGAGTTACTACTTCTCCAATCACTGCCTGCTCCCTAGTGCTGGGGAAGTTTCAGTGAGCAGCACTGGGTGGGGGTGGTTTGAGGTGACCTTGTAGATGGAGCTGCAGGGTGGTTACATTTGAGGGTTTGTGGTGCTCGGTATTGGGAGAATCCAAAATAGTGAAGAATAGTTCTCCCCTGGGATGGTCTCTGGGACAGTTTCCCCACTTTATTTGTCCACTTGAGAAAACTTCCTGCTTTTATTTATGCATACAAGAGCCGGGTACAGGCCAGAGATACAGGGGGTGAAAGGATTCACCAGAGACAGAGTGGGGAACAGAACAAGCAGACTGACCGAAGTACACTGCTGAGGGGAGCAGCGGGCGACTCAGGAGAGGTCTGCTGCACCATGTGGGTTGCTCCCTGGCCAGCCAGAACTCGTGCTGCAGAGGCTGTGGATTGCTTCACAGTGCGTTGCTTAACCCCTCGCGCCACCAGGGAGGCCCTCTTGCTCTCACTCTTAAAAAATAAGAGGAAAGCAAATATCTCACACCATCCCTCACTTATGACACAACTGCTTTGATGAATACTAACAGGGACCAGGCCTGTGCTAGACATTTCTCATACTTGATCTCTTTCCCACAACAGTCCCACCCATAAAGGGAGTTATTCTTTCCATTTTCTGGATAGGAAGATCTGAAGGAACTGGTATTAGCATACGACTGAAGTGCCCCTAGAAACCCCAAACTATCAAGGGGTGTATGCCCCAAAGGGAGTCTGCTATCTGCTGCATAAAGACAAAGGAAGCAGACTCTTATTGTGGAATATCTTTAATAGTGTACGTAGAGAGGGAAGAGCAGAGAGGACATTTCTAATAAAGGTTTCCCAATAAAACTCCCCAAATTACCCATCTCCTCATGGGCAAATGCCTAGTCAAACAGAGTTGGTTCAAGGTGGGGCTGCTGAGACCAAAATCTTGCCACAACTCTAAGGTAACTTCTGGTGGGGAACAGCAGGAAGGGGTTTAGACAGATACCAGAAAGCTGGGGCAGAAGGAGCAAAGTAAAAGAACAAATGTAGATAATGGCTGCCATTGTCTCTGCCAAGGACAATCTTCCCACATGTTTCTCACCTGTGTCCCTCCCAAGTGTCTCTACATGGTTCTCTTCCATGGGCTCCTTACAAGTTCCCCAGTCAAAGGTACAAGTCAAAGCCCGAGAAGCAAGAGCCCCCAGAGCCTGCCTGCCTTCCATGTAATACAGCTTCCCCTGGCCTCTTATTATTATTTTTTTTAAGATTTATTTATTTTTTGCACACAAGAGCTGGGGTGCAGGCCAGAGATGTGGGGGGTAAGAGGATTCACCAGAGGCAGAGTGAGGAACAGAACAGGCAGATCCACTAAAATGCACTGCTGAGAGGAGCAGTGGGCGAGGCAGGAGAGGTCTGCCACACCATGTGAGTAGCTCCCTGGCTGGGGATTGAACGCATACTGCAGTGGCTGCGGATAGCTTCATAGTGCTATGTCTTAAGCCCTTGTACTACCAAGGAGGTGCCCCCCTGGCCTCTTATTCACAGGAGCTGGTTCAAGGGCTGCATGGAAGTGGAGGTGGGGTAAAGGGTAGCTTCCCCAACACAGGGATATGGACCCTGGTGTCTCTTCCACTGGATGTCTTAGGACCTGCATCATTTTTCTTTTTTTTTTTTTTTTAAGAGGCATGTATTATTTATTTATTTGTTTGTTTGTTTGTTTATACATGCACTGGGTACAGTCAGAAGCGCAGGAGGGTGAGAGAATTCACCAGATCCAGAGTGGGGAGCAGAGCAGGCAGAAGGACCGAAGTACACTGCTGAGGGGAGCAGCGGGCGGCAGGACAGGTCTGAGCACCATGTGGGACCCTCTTCTGGTGGCCGGGGAGCAGCCGGGGATCAAACCGGCACTGCAGATCTGCGGGCAGCTTCGCAACCCAGCGCTCAACCGCTGCGCCACCGGGGTGGCCCTGCATCATTTTTCTTAAGGAAAATATTTTCTCAAAAAAAAAAAAAAAAAAAGCAAAACACAAAAGGGAAAAACACTCAGGCCTGTGGCAAGATGGGCAGGTGTTGCTGACTTGGTGCTGCCAGAAGCTCCACCCCCTGGTTCAGAACAGACATGATAAACAGTCCAGAAAGTCCATTTGGGCCAGATGGTCAAGGCTTTTGGAGGTATTTCCCATGCAAAGGGAATTGTGCTGGGAAAAGTAGGTGTTGAAGCCTAATAGCCAAATTCTGTCAACCCTGAAGGTCATCAGAGTCCAGCTGATTGAGAACAGCAGAAAAATCACAGCCTTTGTACCCAGTGATGGTTGCTTGAATTTTATTATGGAAAATGATGACATTCTGGTTTCTGGATTGGGTCACAAAGATCATGCTGTTGGTTACATTCCTTGAGTCTGCTCTAAGGTTGTCAAAGCATGATGCCTCTCCTTTGAACTTAAGGCTAAAGGAAAGACCAAGATCATAAGTTTTGATGGTGAAAACTCAGCAGTAATAGGAAAAAAAAAGAAAAAAAGAATTACATTTTAAAAAGGTCAGAAAAGACTCCCAGCTTTATGGAGATACTAATTCACAGACTATGTAATTTACACATTTACAGTCCATAACTCCTGGCTTTTATTACAGCCACACAGTTGTACAACCATCTTTGTCCAACTACAATCAACTTTAGAACATCATCATCCTTCAAAGACACCCTGCATTCCTTCGCTGTCACCCTCAACCTTCCCATCTCTGTCCTTGGCACCCACTAATCTTTATGGACTTGCCTATTCTGGACATTTCATATTAACGGAGTCAATCAGTATGTGGCCTTTTCTGTGACTGGCTGCTTCCACTTAGCATAATGTTTTCAAGGTGCACCCATGTTCTGGCATGGTCTGTATTTCATTCTTGCTGAATCCTACTGTGTAATATGGAGAGACCACATTGTGATAGTCCATTCACCAGGCAGTGAGTATGTGGGTTCTTTCCACATTCGGGCTATGAGTAGTACTTCTCTGAACACTCACGCCAGGTTTTTGTGTGGACATATGTTTTCAAGTCCCATGGGGTAGACCTAGCATCATATGGTAACTCTGTGTTTAGCCACCTGAGGAACTGGTTTTCTACCAAGGCTGCACCATTTATGACCCACCAGTGATTTGTGAGGACCCTGGTTTCGCCATAGTCCCACCAACACTTGTTATTAGGTGTTTGTTTGATTATAGCCATTCTAGAGAGTGTGTCTCATTGTGGTCTTGATTTCTATTTTCCTGATGATAGATGATGTTCAGTCTTTTCTGACTGCTAACATAAAATTGGCCAGTTCTTTTTTTTTTTTTAAGGTTTTTTTCTTCTTTTTTTTTTGTGTGTAGAAGAACAGGGGTATAGACCAGAGGTACAGGGGATAAGAGGATATACCAGCGACAGAGTAGTGAACAGGCGGATCTACTGAACTACACTGCTGAGTGGAGCAGCAGGCGACACAGGAGAGGTCTGCTGTGCCATGTGGGTAGCTCCCTGGCTGGGGATCGAACTCAGGCAGTGGACTTTGCAGTGATAGCACTGAGACTTAATCCTTAGACCAACAGGGAAGACCTTGGGCAGTTCTTTTTAAAATAGTTTAATCTCGGGGCCTCACTGGTGGTGCAGGGGATTGAGCGCAGTGCTGTGAAGCTGTCCATGGCCTTTGCGGTGCGAGTTTAATCCCTGGCTGGCCAGGAGCAATCCACATGGTATGGCAGACCTCCCCTGTCTTGCCCTCTGCTCCCCTCAGCAATGTATTTTAGTCAATCTGCCTGTTCTGTTCCCCACTCGGTCTCTGGTGAATCCTCTCACCCCCACCTATACCCCAGTTCTTATATGTATAAATAAAATAAATCCCAAAATAAATAAAGGAAAGTTAGTAAAAATTTTCCCTTTCACCTCCCCCAGATCCTTCCAGAGACTTTCTTTGCAAACATGATAAAATACGTATGAAATTTCTTTTTTTATTTATTTATATTTTATTTTTAATTTTTTTCTCATTTTTTAAAGATTTATTTATTAATGCATATAAGAGCTGGGGTACAGGCAAGAGGTGTGGGGGGTGAGAGGATTCACCAGAGACAGAGTGGGAAACAGAACATGCAGATCGACTGAAATACACTGCTGAGGGGAGCAGCGGGCGAGACAGGAGAGGTCTGCTGCGCCATGTGGGTTGCTCCCTGGCCAGCCAGGGATCAAACTTGTGCTGCAGAGGCTGCAGATAGCCCCACAGGTTGTGTCTTAACTCCTTGTGCCACCAGGGAGGGCCCGAAATTTCTTTTTTTAAATACAAATAGAGCCTATTAAACAACTCCTCTGTACTCTGATTCCCCATTGGATATTACAATATAAATTACAACAGTGCTTGGTGCTCTAGGAGCCACATGAAGTCCAATGTGTGTGCAGGGTCAAAGCCCTTTAATTTACTTCTAGGGCAGATCAAGCATCTCTGGCATCAGGACCCTGGAGGCCTTTTAAAAGGCCTGATCTCTTTGGCAGAGTTTGTTTTGTTTGAAATTAATGTATTTTATATTTTACAGCAGTTTGAGTTTTATAGATAACGAGCAGATAGTAGAGAAAATTCCCCTTGCTCTTTCCTTTCCCCTATTATTAACATTTTGCATTAGTGTTTGTATATCCGCTACAATCAACGAACCCATATTGATCCACTATTATTAATTAATAATAGTTTACATTAGTGTTCTGTCTGTGTGTTGTGGTTTTGACAAATGCATAGTGCCATGTACCCACCATGATAGTATTGTTCAGAACAGTTACCCTGCTCTAAGAATTCCCCGAGATCCACTTTTTGTGCCTCCCCGCTCCCCATTGCTTGCTGCTACCCACCTCATAACTGTTTCTCTGGCATAATATGACAAGGTTTTGAGGGGAAAGCCTGCCTGTTCTCATGTTGCTCCCAACTCCAAGGAGGGGCCCACTTAAAGGTGGGGGGTGGTGTCCATTGAGAACCAACCTTTCTGTGCCCATGCAGGGTCCCTGAGGAGTAAGGCACTGCCAGAGTTTCCTTGGTGAAGGATGTGGTCTCAAGTTTTAAAGTGTCTCAAGGAGCATGTCTTTGTGATCCTCCATGGATTAGGGGGGAGAGGGGGCGGAATGCGTTGCTCAAATATTATCACTGTCTTCTCTCAGAAAAAGTGGTGTTTACTACTGGAATCCCCACTCCTACTACAACCTCTGGGTAGGGAGACTAGATCTCTGAGCATCATATACCCACCCAGGCAGTCATGAATTTGGATTAGTTGAATTTATGGTTGATGGAGACATTTGATCTTGAAACAGGGTCATGTCTCCTGGGGACTCAGATTATCCCTTCTGTACACACAGCTCTTGCCATTGGCAAAGTACATTAAGTGTCCATTGCACTGGAGGTATGCAGGTATGGGAGGGTGAAGAGTCTCTTCAGAGGTTCCTCAGCCAGAGAGAAGATCCAGGAGGAGGCTCCAGGTATCTGATGGCAAGGCTGGTGCAACCTCAATAAGCAGAGATACCAGTTTGGGGTGCATTTTTGGGCAAGGCAATTTGAAATCAAAGGATAGGCTAGAGAACAGGATGCTCCCATTAGGAGTATTCCAGTAAGATAGTCAAACTCCCAATGTGATAGAGAATCTGGCGACAGGGTCACACCTTGCAATGGAAATTTCCAGAAAACCTCAAGACATGGAGGCCCTAATTCCTAACCCATTTGTTTTTCCCAGGACACTTACAAAGTTCTGCCTGGCCCAAGAGTTTTTACAATTCACTGCCATGAGGTCTGGGGTAGAGCCTCGGGCCAGCTGTGATGCACCTTCCTAGGGTGTCTCAATCTTAATGAAGTTCTGTGGTCCAAGGGTCTTAGTCCACCTGACCAAGTGAGAAACTTAATAAGTGCCCAGTACTTATGAGATTCATGTACAAACTCAGAAATCTGATAAATGGATCTGAGACCAACAGCTCTTTACTGTGAGGAGTAGCTCTGAGCATGAAATAATCTCAGTGGAGTAGCTGGGCGTCTCACCTTGCCATCTGACCGGTCAGGCAAGTCACAGAGTTGGCTTGGGGGAAGCAGATCCTGAATATCAGAAGGTGGTTGATGTCAGCCAGCCCAGACTGCCCTGCTGCATCTCCATAGTTGGCATCTGCCTGTCCTGGGCACTGAGGTGGGTTTCCCAGTCAATATGTTTGGAGCCAGTCTGTTGTTTTCTGTTCAGGTTCAGGATGTAATCTAATCTAACTCTGTTATTGTTTAAGCTAGGGCTTGAGGGTGTGCTAGTAGTTAGAGGAAGAAAAAGATGCCCAGGGCTAGAGGGTGCAGGAAGTTTTCCCAGGAGGTGAGAGGTCATTGACACTTGTGACTGAAGGGAGACTTTGATAGGTATTGGGGATGGAGCATAAGCTGGTCAGTGGAGAGGACTAGAATTACAGAAGCCAGAGATCCTGGTCCTAGTTCTGTTTCTTACTGACTGTGTGACTGTTCAGTCACTTCCTGTCTGCCTTTGGGTTTACCAAAGTTCTCCTTTTGGCATTTCTTGTTCTGATGAACTGAAG
The DNA here is from genome assembly GCF_014898055.3 of Talpa occidentalis. Classification (NCBI taxonomy): domain Eukaryota; kingdom Metazoa; phylum Chordata; class Mammalia; order Eulipotyphla; family Talpidae; genus Talpa; species Talpa occidentalis. Next base: position 42,764,581 of record NW_023605194.1, read on the forward strand.
AGGTCTGAGAACTGCTTGAAACCAGTGCCAGAAGTATCTGAGCACATTTCTGGCCAAGACTCATAGCTATCAATAGATTTTTAAAAGGGCTCTCACCTCAGGTACACGCAGACTTTCTCCAATGATTCAGCAGTCCTAGAGGACACCACTGCCCACTGCTGAGTCATCAATGCGTGTTCCCAGCAGCTCCTCTTGAGCTCCCCCAGAGAGCATCTGATTGGCTCAGCCAGTCACAGTCCACTATGTGTACCTCTGTGGGCAGAGCTTTGGGCTCCAGAATAGACTGGCCTCCTGGTGTGCTTACCCCCAGCCTAGAGGGTAGCAAGGCCATGAGGTTCCAAATGGAGCTGTGGGCCTGGTGGGGCAGCCTCGTTTTCCAAGGAGGTGGCAAGATAGCATCAAGCCCCTTAAATGACTTTCCATTCAGCCCTTGTCTTTCCACTCAGTTTCCTCAGTCCCTAGTACAGTGCTTGGTGTATACTAGGTGTCTAATAAATGTGTGGCTAAAACACAATGTGTTACTATAACAGTAAGGCAAAGAACAATGGAGCAGTGAGGAGGGAGTTTTGACTGTCCTCTGAAGCACAGAAAAGGCTTCCCTCTGAGAATATCACTTTAATTGGGCTTTGAAGGTTGAATAAAATTTCACCGGGGAAAGAGGTAGAAAAGGGAATTCTAAATAGTGAAGGAGGGTATTTACAGGGCATGCAGATGTGAAGTTGTGTGACTTATTTAGGCAGTCAGAGAGGATGTGAGGCAGAGTGGCTGGAGCCAGGGGATGAAGGCAAGGTTGGGAGTTTGGGGGAACAGATTGCAGGGATGGAGCAAGGTTTTAAATTCTAGAAAGAAATGTCAAGAGGAGAAAGACAACTGAGAGTGGGGATGGAGCAGTGGTGGAGTAGACAACCAAAACTTTCAGGCCCAAAGAACTCATTTCCCTGCTGCCACTCACAAGCAGGTACTTGTCTTCGTCAGCTCAGGCGGCCTTCACAAAACAGCAGACTAGGGACTTAGACAGTGGGCATTTCTTTTCTTCTAGTTCTGGAGGCTGGAAGTCTAAGATCAAGGTTTCTGCTGATGTTGTTTCTGCTGAGGACTTTTCCTGGCCAGCAGATGCTGCCTTCTCTGTATATCCTCACGTAGCCTTTTTTTAATGTCTGTGTGGACTCTCTGGTGTCTCTTTTTATAAGGACCACTTTTTATTAGGAACACTAATCCTACAGGATTAGGATCCCACCCTTGTGACCATATTTAAGCCTTATTTAACCTAAATTACTTCCTTAGAGGTTCGATCTCCAAATACCACCACACTGGGGGTGAAGCTTCAATATATGAATGAGACTGGGGATGCCACAAGAGCATTTGTTTATAATAGCCCCTCTTCAGGAATTTCCCTCACCGGAAGGGAGCCCCTGGTTAAGGTTACACCCCTCCCCTGGGGCAGCATCATGTAGAGGAATAAAGACCATTCTTCTAGCCTCAGTTGAGGGCAGTTTTGCAGGGTCATCCCTGCAGCCTGTGGTGGGTTGAAGCCTCTGTTGCAAACTCACTGGAGTTCAGTCTCCCCCTCTGCCATATCTTGTGCCCTCACTGTCTCATAGGTATGATCGGATGCCCTGAAGGATGCCCTATTATACTTCTCCTACACATGTGGTTAGTGCATACCACCAAGGGGGTACCCAGGGACCCCACATTTAAGGGGTGTATGCTCTAAAATGGGATCTCTTAGTGTGAAGGATCTTTAATAGACTAGTGTGCATAGAGAGGGAGAGAGAATATTCCTCACAATAGTTGCCCATTAAAACTCCAAAATTGGCCATCCCCTCGTGGGCAAATGCCCAAAGAGCAAAGTAAGGTTGGTGGGGCCCCAACACTTGCCACACGTCTTAGGCTCCTTCTGGCAGGGAACCACAGAAAAGGGGTTCTGAAGGAAGTCCCAGAGAGCTGGGATAGGAGATACAAATCAAGATAATGGCTGCTGCTATCAGCCTCCCCACCTGTCTCTCAGCCACAGGTCTCTTCTGCATGCATGGGGTGTCTCCATGCCTCTCCTTCCAAGTCCCCCTAAATCCCTGGATGCAAGTAAAAGCTGGGGAAACAAGAGCCCTTCTTGGAACCCTTCCATGCCTTCCATGTTACATAGCTTGACCTGGCCACTCAGCGCCACCCTTTGTTCCTAGTAGCAAGTCCAAGGTGGCTGCATGTAAGTGGGGGAGAGTAAAATGGTACCTCCCCTAACAATGTCAACTATACAATGTATTTCCCAGGGAATGCCACCTAAGACAAACAATAGATAGATGTCAATTCAAGAGCCACATTGATCAGCTGGTAAAAGCAGTGGGAGTCTGGAGCTGAGAAAGCTTTGGAAGTCAGCTTCTGTTAGTGATGCCTGCTGTGAGTAAAGAAGTGGCCAGTGGGACTGGTGATAATTAGCATTCCTGAAGAGGCACGCAGTGTCACTGATGCCAAGTGAGAAGATTGTAGGAAGGAGGAGCAGTTCAACAGTGTCAAAGGCTTAAAGGGAATGAGAAAGTGCTGGTGGACTTTCCAAGTAAGCATTCATTATCAATTTTCAAAAAGACACTCAGTGAGCTGGTAGGCTGGTTAGTGTTAGTGTGGAGGGCCACGAATAGATATGCTGAGTGTAGGTGACTGTTTCAAGGAGTATGGCTGTGAAGGGCAGGTGGGAGACTGCACAGTAGCTGCAGTGAAAGGAGCAGGAAGATATCTCATTCAGGATGAGACTGCACTGGATATATTTATAACCTGAAGGAGAAGAGTGCCAAGTGGGATGAGACTGAAGTAGTTTGTAGTCAGGGCTGCCATTTAGCTGGTATAAATCAATAGACTTGTATCAGTAATAAAGTTATTGAAATACTGACCTCCTGATGCCCATCTTCTTGCTGGCTCATCCCCTGGAATAACCTAGTCCTCCAAATCAACAACCTGGTTCGTTTGGAGCCTTCCAGGGCACTTCTCCAGCTGGTTAGTACCAGTTGTCAAATATTTGCGGTGAATGTGTCCTTTCCTTCTAAGAATAGTACATAGAAATCACAAAATGAGCACTTATTTTTTCATTTCATTGATGAAAGAGTGAAGACCTGTGGCAATGGAGACTGGAGATGTAGCCTTTATTAGGAATATATTGCTAGAGGTGTTGTTTACTAACCAGGACTAGCCAGGACTAGAGGTGTTGTTTACTATCAAGATCAAGGAAAGGTGAAGGAAAGGTGAAGGATATTAGGAAACAATAGTAGACTGCCATATGGGAGGGTTCAGCCGGTGATGAATGCACAGGATTCGGTGGGTTGGGACTGGACATTTCTCCAGCAGTCCAGAGGAGGTTGGTAGAAGAGAAATCAGAGACCAGGAATTGGATGATGAACAAAGCATGATGGGAGAGGGCTCTTTGGGAGGGGCTGAAGCTTACTGAGGGGTCCAGAGTAGGCAGAAAGGCAATTGCAGGCAGAAGAGACTGAAGGTTGGGGGTCTGGATAAGGGAGATTCTGGATGGTGAGGAGTCTGAGTGTAGTTATTTGAGCCACAGCTAGGGTGGGAGTGGGGCTGGAGCTTACAGAGCTGAATAAGGTTCCTGGGCTGCTGTTTAGGGAAACTGAGTAGAGATTGGGGTGAAGCAGGTGGGCTAGGTCTTCAAGATGGATGCCTGTTACATGTTACTTCAGCAGTCTTGGCTTAAGGACACTCTCAATTGTGGAAAGAGCAATAGATGAAAGTCCTTGGGGACAAAAGGGGGAAATTATCAAAAGGATGTGGTGCGCGCGCGTGCGCGCATCTGTGTGTGTGTGTGTGTGTGTGAGAGAGAAGAGATCTCAGGCATCAGAAGTAGGACCTTATGAAGAACTGGGACTCAGAACTGGAAAGCCATCAGGAACATCACCCCCACCCTCTGCCCCCCCGCCCCCACCTTCCACCTCTGGTGTACCTCACATTTCTGAGGAAAAACATGTTTTCAGTTCCATGAAAATGAATTCATAGTAGGGAAAAAAGTAAAGGCGATTTTCTTTTCTCATAAAATTTCTTAGACTTTTTCTTTTACAAACATGAAGTAACATTGTAGACATTGTAGACATTGTAGACATTGTAATAAGTGAAATAATGTAGACATTGTAGACATTGTAATAAGTGAAATAATGCAAAAATGAATTAACCAAAGTCAGCAGAACCTCTGTTCCTCTTCTCACTGAAAATTTCATTGCTTTTGAAAGAGACTAAGCAAAAAGGCCATGGCCTCCTTAGTGTATGCCTAGACTGGAGGATCTTAAATTTCCCTTGCCAGCCTGTAATGCCTTCTGGGAAGTGAATAGCATGGTAGGCACTAGAAGATGGGACTTTTGGCCTTGAGACTCACTTCCCTCAAAGGACCCCTGCACACCAGCACTTGCTGTTTCTACCTCATGCTTCAAAGCTGCATGGTTTTGTCCAGGCCTGCGATTTCCTTAGTTATTGCATCATCACTCTGCATTTGGAATCTCTCCAGTTTCCACTTTTATAAAGGGCCCTCTGTGAACACTTTGGATAAAATGTTTCTTAGCTTCTGGATTGTCTCCCTGGTTGTATATAGCTAGAAATGGTAGTAGAGGGTCAAAAGGCCCACATACCTTTGAAGTTCTTGCAGCCTATGGCATAGATGTTTAGGAAGGTATTTTAAGAGGATTTAAGCATCAGCTGACCTGGTAAAAATTATTATAATCTACTTACTGTTTTTCCTTATTAAAATTCCATCCTTACAGGGAGGAAGGTGATGAAGGAATATATTGCTTTTGTGTTAACCGGTGTAGAAATGAAAGACAGCAATAGTTCATCTAAAAAAATAAAACAACCATTGACATATGCTTCTAATTACAAGGGAGAGGATATTAAAAAAGGCTTGTTTGGTTCTGACTCTGTCATTAAGTAGCTCTGAGATCTCAGTAAGGCCACCACAATGAAAGCTGATGGTCTGAAGAGCTCTAGGTTTCCTTTTGGCTTGGAATCTTACAACCTCTGCCTGGAACACAGGGATGTTTTGTTTCCTCCGTCAGCAAGGAACTGAGGGACAGGTTTTATCCCATCTCTCTGTGTTCATCTGACCATAGCGCAGGCTGCTTCATCCTTGTGCCTGAACTTAGGAATATGAAGCCCACAGATGAGGTAGCCATAGGCTCCATTTGGCCACTAATGCCAACTAGTGAACCGTTCATTTTAGGAAAAGCTTGTCCTAACTTCTCAGCCCTTTCACATTACCCACTGTGGTACACACTTCCCCATCTCAATCCCCAGTGGGAAGTGAGAGCCGCAGTGTGGGGTTGGTGGTGCAGGAGGAGAACCAAAGGCTCTGAGACCTCTGTCTGTGGGCTATTCCTAGGACTGTCAGAATCTAGAGGATTCAAGATTGTCAGAAGCTAGGGGAACTTTGGGTTTGCCCCTCCCGGATCAAGTGTGACCCTGGACAAATGTCTTTCCTTCTCCAGGCCTGTTTCCCCTTTTTGTACAGTGATGGAATGGGGCTGAATGACCTCTAATAGTTTGAGATCCCCTTTTTTCTTCCCTTAGGGGACTGGTAGTTACTTGTCCCTTGGGGGGAGGGGGTTAAGTCATCCCTCAGCTCAGAACCAGATGGGGTCAACACAGGCAGAGGGCAAGGGCTTTGTGTGGGCCACCTATGCCTTTCTGGAATAAGGGGAGGAATGGGGACTGGCTATCTTGGGGACACTTGTTTCTCCAGCAAGATTACCAGCCTATTTTTAGCCGGGTTCTCAACTTGGGCTACATTTCTTGATCCCTTATCCAATGGCTTATTCCATTTCTTATTCTCCCCCATATTACTCCTGTAGTGGAAGAAAAATAATTTTCCCTCTACCCTTCTAGGTTCTTGACTAACACTATCCTTGTAATAGTCTATTAGGAAAAAAATTACATAGATACGGGAATTTTAAAGCTATGAAAGCTAAGGGCTTGCAAGTGAAGCCTATCTGTCAAAATGAAGCCTATCTGTCAACCCCATCTAAGGAATGAGATAGGAACCTGGGGCTCCAAGGGGAGGATAATTCAAAGGAAACAAGGCATTTCTCCTGTTACCTCCAGCAGTTGCTAAGCAATGCATGACTGTAATGAACAAAGGGATATGGCACATTTGGGGGCTTGTTCTGAACCCCTTCACTCCCTCCAACTCCAGTGACAGACCGTGGCAGAATCTTGTGTATATAGAATAGAGAAACCTGCTGGTAGGTCAGGTGGTAAGTGACCTCTGATAAGAAATGTTAAGAGGGAAAACCAGGGTCCAGAATGAGGCAACACGCAGACCCAGCAGGTGAAGCCTATAAACATCACTTAGGAGCCTGTGGGGGAGGAGGGGTGAGTTTGAATTTTGACTGTGAGAACTTAAAGTCATTAACTTTTTGAGTAGGTGTTCTCTGTAAAATGGCACCAATAATAGAAAATGGCACCTCATAGAAAAAAAGTGATTTAAAAGATATTTTATAGATATAGGGCCTCCCTGGTGGTGCAAGGGGTTAAGATGCAACTACGAAACTCTCCGCAGTCACTACAGCACGAGTTCGATCCTCCGCCAGGGAGCAACCCACATGGCGCAGCAGACCTCTCCTGTCTCGCCTGCTATGCCCCTCAGCAGTGTATTTCAGTCAATCTGCCTGTTCTGCTCCCCACTGTCTCTGGTGGATCCTCCCACCCCCCACGCCTCTGGCCTGTACCCCAGTTATTGTATGAATAAATAAATCTTTTAAAAAAGATATTTTATAGATATAATCTCTAACGTTGACTGGTTTAATTCTTAAATCCTTAGTTTTACTATTTTTAATAAATCCCCCCCGCTCTTCCCCTACAGAGTCCTCCTCATCCACTGCTGGGGGGCCGAGGGGAACCCCCTCTCCGGGCGCCCGCCCCGCCGTCCCTCCGCGCAGGCGCCCTGGGCGGCGCTGAGTCAGGCTGCGCGCGGAGCTCGGGCCGGCCCGCTCGGGGCGGGGCTTGCGCTTGCGCGGTGGGTGGCTTCGGGGTGGGGCGGGTTTATATTCGCGGAGGGTCAGCTGACGCTCTGCATTGCAGACTGCGGAGTCAAGCGGCGTCATGTCCACCCTCTTCCTTCTGGCCAGCCTGCTGGCCGCGGGTAAGCCCTGCGACCCCCCAGCTGCGGGACGGGCCCTCCTCAGGCCCGGCCACCCGTCGCGGAGCCTGGAGCGGACTGTTCCGGGCCTGGGCCCCGCGTTCCCTGCTGGACTGGGCAGGGGCGCGCACTGCGCAGGCGCGCGCGCCGCCTGTACCTGCCGGGCGGCGGCCGCCGGGGACGGCCGCGGGGAGCGGGCCGCGCTGCGGGCTCTGGGTCGGGGCGAGCGGCTGGGCTGGCGCGGCAGAAGCGGGGGCGTCACCGAGGGGTCTAGTTAGTGCGGGTTGGGGCCTCCCCTCAAGCTGCCGTTCCGCGGCAAGGCGGTGGGCCTGGAGGCTGACCCCTCCGGCGACTGGCGTGTTTGTGCTGAGCGCACGTGATCGCCTGGACGGGCGCCCTGTCCCGCGGGGGACATTAGTCCTTGGGCTCAGTTGCCCCAGTTTCCAAGCAGATTGGAGGTGCAGAAGCAGAGTATATGATTTGTTGATAGTTGTCTACATCTTGACACTGATAGGGATTTTTTGTGGTCCCGATGACTTTGCAATGGAGCCGTCTTTACACCTGCTGTGAAATGCCTTGCCCAGCCCTTGGCCGGCTTTAGCGGTGGCTTTTATTTTGGGGAGAATGTAAGTAGGTGAGAATGGTGTTATTCTCATACCTGTTTATTTCCCGAAATAGTTCCTGTGCTCAAAATCCGTGCAGATTCTGAAGACAAGGCTTGGAAACCAGCCATACTGCCTTCCTGGAATTGATTATCCCCCCTCAACTTTTGCCTTCACATTTTTTAAAGATTTATTTATTATTTATTTATTGATGCATACGGGAACTGGGGTACAGGCCAGGGGTGTGGAGGGTGAGAGGATTCACCAGAGACAGAGTGGGGAGCATCACAGGCAGATGGACTGAAGTACACTGCTGAGGGGAGCAGTGGGCGAGTCAGGAGAGGTCTGCTGTGCCATGTGGGTCACCTCCCTGGCCAGGGATCAAACTTGTGCTGCAGTGGCTGTGGGGAGCTTCATAGGTTGCGTCTTAATCGCTTCCACCACCAGGGAGGCCCTTACCTTCACATCTTTACCTTTTTTAAATCATGTTTTTTTTTTTTTTTCAAAGATTTATTTTATTTATTTATACATGCACTGGGTACAGTCAGAAGCGCGGGAGGGTGAGAGAATTTACCAGAGCCAGAGTGGGAAGCAGAGCAGGCAGAAGGACCGAAGTACACTGCTGAGGGGAGCAGCGGGCGGCAGGAGAGGTCTGCGCGCCATGTGGGACCCTCGCTGGTGGCCAGGGATCGAACCGGCACTGCAGAAGCTGCGGGCAGCTTCGCAACCCAGCGCTTAACCCAGCACTCAATAGCTGCACCACTGGGAAGGCCCCTCTTTTAAATCATCTTGGGAAAGGAAAAAGCAATGACATTTAGTACTTATCCTGTGGTTAGTCATAGAGACAGATTTTAATTTGTATAGCGAGGATCCCAAGTCAGGTTGTTTTCAGATAATAGTACATGAAGGGAAATAAACGTGATCTTTAGAGCCAGCCTCAATTTCTGTTTTTAGTTAACAGTATGTAATAGAGGGGTTAACTTCCACTTTAAATAATCATGCCACCCAGCAAACAATAACAAAATGGATGACAGAGTTGGTGGAAAACTGGAGATTCTTTTTTTTTTTTTTTTTTAGATTTATTTATTTATTTATACAAGCACTGGGTACAGTCAGAAGCACCGGAGGGTGAGAGAATTCTCCAGAGCGGAGAGCAGAGCAGGCAGACTGACAAAGTACACTGCTGAAGGGAGCAGCAGGCGTAGCAGGAGAGGTCTGCATGCCATGTGGGACCCTCGTTGGAGGCCGGGGATCAAACTGGCGAGCAGAGGCTGCGGGCAGCTTCGCAGCCCAGCGCTCAACCACTGAGCTACCGGGGAGGCCCTGGAGATTCTTTTTTTAATATATTTTAAAAAAGATTTATTTATGCATATAAGAGCTCGGGTGCAGGCCAGAGGCGCAGGGGGCATGAGGGGAGTGTGAGCGATTCATCAGAGATAGAGTGGCGAGCAGAACAGGTAGATTGAGTAAAATACACTGCTGAGGGGAGCAGACTGTACCAGACCTCTCTGGCCAGGGATCGAACTCTGCTGATCAAACTCTGCCCCACAGTGCTGACGCTTAACCCCTTGTGCTACCAGGGAGGCCCTGGGAGAATGATTCTTATAGATGAAATAGATTCTCAGCAACTCCCAAGAATGTGTTTTAACCTTAACTCAAACTCTTGAACTTGTAGACTGGAAGACCACCAGCTTATCAAAGACTTTTGGGTTTTATAATAACCGAAGAAAACAGTTCTCTCTGGGGTTGAAATTGCTTATTAGTACATGGTCTGTATTATAAACTAATGCTACTTTCTAAATTTTCTGTATTGATCGAAAATAGGTTTTTTCTTTCGGTGTGAAACAGTTGGTCTTATTGGCAGTACATAACTCCTCACAATACCCTTAAGAATTTTGAATCACTGAGATCACCTAAAAGTTTACTTGGAAATGTGAAATCCTCCTCTGTTATATATGGGCATTTGTTTCAGCAGAATATTTAATTAAGGTACCCTTTTTCCAGAACACTTGGGTAAATAGAAGTGTGTTATAAGTGTTATAAGTGTGTTGCTACTTGGCCTTTAGGATTATACCAAGTTCATGCTGGTAACCGTGCTAGGAATGTCCACTTGCCTTGACACCATTGTGAATTTTTGAAAGTGTTATTTCTAAAATTTCTAATGATATTGACAAGTTTGTTAATGAAAAGTGCTTAGAGATTGTGTCCATCTTCTCCCCTGGAGGGGCTTAGAAAGAACTTGCCTTTCCAAAACAGCACTTCTGTAGTCCTGAGTGTCTCCCTAAATCTGGATCAGCTTCGTTTTGTGTTTTAACGATGTCCTAGTGGTAGAGACACTTGCTATTACTTTTCTACTCAATCCAATCGTCCCTCTCTTTTCCTGCCTGAGAAAGAAAAGGAAGTCATGGTATTCTGAGAAAATTGGAGAACATGTAACTTCCTTGTGAGGAATAAAGACACAGGTCCCCAGAAGTGACTCTCCTAAATCATAGGCCATTTATTGGGGAAGCCAGTGTAAGAGAGTAGGACTCCTGACAGTGCTTACTCTTTGCACATCCTTCCATCAACCTTTTACAAATTTTACCTTTTACATCTTAACCTTTTACAAATTTCCTGGGCTCTAATTTACATTCAGAAAACAACTTGGACACAAGTTAAGTGTACAATTTGATAAATTACCACTGGGTGAACATGCCCACTGTAGGTAACTCTCTAGAAATCCCAGAGATGTCTTACCCCCCTCCCCTACCCCGACTCCCTACCTTGTCTCACTTGTCCCAAAGGAAACTTTCGTCAGTCTAGCACAGAAGAGGTAAAAACCTAACTGCTGTTTTTGAAATTTTTTTTTAAAGATTTTATTTTTATATATACAAGAACTGGGGTACAGGCTAGGGGCATGGGAGGGTGAGAGGATTCACCAGAGAGCAGGGAGCAGAACAGGCAAACACTGAAAGCACTGCTGAGGGGAGCAGTGGGCGAGACAGAAGAGGTCTGGTGCATCATGTGGTTATCTCCCTGGCTGGCTGGGAATTGAACCCGCTCTGCAGAGGTTGCGGACAGCTTCACAGAGTGGCGCTCAACCCGCTGCGCCACTGGGGAGGCCCTGTTTTTGAAATTTTTATCATTGAAATCATAGAGTAAAAACATATTGTTGGGTCATTCCTCTAGTGGAAAAAGGCAGGTCCATTGTTAATGAGGTGATATGCATAAAGCTTGAGGCTTAGTGCTGGGATGTAGGAGATGCTCACTGAAGCTTAGCTGCCTCTGCTGTTTCTGTGGGTTTTGTGGTGGCTAACCAATTGAATCGTGTTTGCTCCGTTCTGAGGCAGGTAAACTCTCCAGGGACACTAGAATATATTATGTGCAAACAGTAGCATCCTATTTTTTATTGTGATCTAAGACATGATTTTATGGCACAAACTGTTGAATTTCAACAGAACTCAAGTTCTCACTGGCCAGAAATTTGTCGATGAATAATCAGTTTTATTCTGTGAAAATATTAAAGTAAGTCATGAAGGGGTTTTTTTGCATTAATGAATCAAGGATTTGGTAAGTGCTTTAATTGCATTTGAGGAGTGTATCTAATACTTCCTCTGAGTGTTGAATTGTACTTGGATTGAGTGGTCTGGATTTTGCAGAATCAGAAGACGCTGTTCCTACATTTTCTTGATATTTAAGACTGAAATGGCCAGACTGGAACTTGACTGAATAGGGAAGAAGAAGTGTGGACAGGCGCTGCTGGCTGGGGAAAGTACCTAATAAGCCTTGAGAAGCTCTCAAAGCCAAGACCAAGCCTTTGGGGCACATATCAGTTACATCTTCTAGCATGGACATTCTAGATTATTTGATGCCAGGCTGTCAGGCCTTTCTCTCTGAATCCTTTTTTGGTTCTGCCACCAGGAGGGAAGGTCTGGATATTCTTTTTAAAAAAATATTTATGTCTATAAGAACTGGGGTACAGGTCAGAGGTCCGGTGGTGGGTGGAGTGAGAGAACTCACCAGAGACAGAGTGGGGAACAGAACAGATTGACTGAAATGCACGGCTGAGGGGAGGTCTGCTGCGCCATGAGGGTAGCTCCCTGGCCAGGGATTGAACTCGCTGCGGATAGCTTCATGGTGCTGCGACTTAACCCCTTGAATCACCAGGGAGGCCCAGCCTGGATATTTTTTAAAATCAAAAGAATGCTAATTATATTGCCTGTCTTTTTAAAAATCACTTGAAAGCAATAGTTAAATATAGTGATTGGGATGAAGAATTTGGCTCTTACAAATGTACTGATTGCATTTTGTTTCTTGAAGTTCCAGAAAACCACCTGGATTATGGCCTTAGTTGCCACCTGTGTGCTGAAAAGTAATCTATCCAAATTCCATGTTTTCTTGTGGAATTTGGAATTCTTTATGAATGGACTGAGATGATATTATGAAATAGAAGTTTAACTTGATCACATTGCTGACAGTAGCTATGTGACCTTGGGCAAGTTGCTTAAATTGTACTTCATCTGTTATATGGGCTTAGTAATCATTCCTATCTAATCAGGTTGCTGTGAGTTTTTATTAAATTACATTATGACATGACTTAGGTCGTAAATATTCTGAGGTTTGCTGCTATACCACAAGTGAAAGTAAGTTTGACCTTGCCCTTGACCCACCAGCACAGCCATCTTCTCTGTCTTTGTTTTTGTAATGTCCCATTTTTGAATTTCAAGGGATCTTTTTAAATTGAACAAACCAGAACAAAGTTAAATTGATTTATTTAGCTGGACATGATTAGTGGGTCAGGAAGACAGAGCAGGGTAACCCAGTATTCAGCAATTTGGATGGATGTGGTAGTCTGTACTCTAGGAAGCTGAACTTTGTATGGAATGGATCAGAGCAGCCCAGTAGATCAGGGCTAATTCCTGGTAACCTGTCTACTCAGATTCTAGGCCCATTGTCACTAACTGGTACTGGGATAAGTCTTTTAAAGCTGTTCCCCCCTCACTGGTTTTCTTATCTGTAAAATCTAAGTGAACAATTTAGATTGGATAGTTGCAGCATGTAGTAGGTAAGTTCAATCAGTGTAATAGTGTGTAGAGTGAAAAGTATGATCTTTCCAGAACATACTGTGTATGTAAGTGGCTATGTATGTGATTTCCTCCCCACCCCAAACCCTTTTTTTTTTTTAACACAAACGGTGGCAAATTATACTGACTCTTTTGCTCCCTGTTCTTTTTTAAATTGCAGAACAATCTGCATATCCAGGAAAGTGGGAGAGTAATTGTGCTGAGCACCTACACATACAATACCCTCGTTAAGAAATAGAGTGAAAGAACTTAATTCTCCCTTCATGGATAACACCTTCTTGGGCTTGGTGTTTATCATTCCCTTGCAGGTCTTTATATTTGGGTACATATAAATGTAGCCTTCAAGTATGTAAAGCATTGTTTTGTACTTTAGACATTTTACAAGCATTTATATACTATTTTGTTTTGTTTTGCTTACTTAAGGTTCATTCATGTTGATAATATATAGATTTGTTTAATTCATTTTTACTACAGTATAGTATTTCTAGTATCATACTTAATTCTCTATTCTGTTGTAGACATTTAGATTATTTCCCTTTGTTTTTTGTTACAGCTGCGTCTGTAAATATTCTTGTGCAGATATTTCTCTGGAGGATATATTTAGGAACAGAATTGCTGAGTTGTGTAGTATACATATTTTCACCTTAACTAGAAATTGCCAAATTACACTGTAAAATGATTTTGGCCATTAAAATTTTCATGATACACAATTTTTAGTTGCAGCATAAACATTTGATGTTGTCGAACTTTAAATATTGCCAATTTGAGAAAAGGGTAAAAGGTTTTTATTTGCATTTCTCCTTTTATTTGTACCTTAGACATCATTTCATGCTGGTACAGATATATCTTTACTACATTAAAAAACAAACAACAAAAACCCTTTAAGTTTTGGAGAAATTCTAGATTTATAGAAATGTTAACAAAGATTAAAAAAAAATCCAAAAGATATATAGTGAGTTCTTATATATGTTCTACCCTAATTCCTCTGTTATTAACATCTTCTATAACCAATGTACATTTGTGAAAAGTAAAAAGTTAATGACAAAAATACCGTTAACTAGACCACAAGCTTTATTATTTTTTAAAAGATTTACTTATGCATACAAGAGCTGGAGTGTAGGCCAGAGGTGGTGGGGAGGGGGGGCAGTGAGAGGATTCACCAGAGAGTGGGGAGCAGAACAGGTGGATTGACTGAAATACATTGCTGAGGGGAGCAGCAGGTGAGACAGGAGAGGTCTGCTGTGCCATATGTGTTAGCTCCCTGGTCAGGATCGAACTCATTCTGCAGTGGCTGTTGATAGCTTCATTGTTCTGAGACTTAATCCCTTGTGCCACCAGGGAGGCCCTATACCACAAGCTTTATTTGGATTTTACCAATTTTCCCACTAATCTTAAGTTTCTGTTCCAGGATCCAATTGAGAGTGCCGCATTGCATTTAGTTTGTCATGGCTTCTTAAGCTCCTCTTATTTCCCAGCTTTGTAGTAAATGCCTGTATGGTATTTCATTGTATGCTTGTGTTATTTTGTTAACACGGTTGGTGTATAGCTGTGTTTTGGAAAAAAGTGAGATGAATTCTAATGGTTCTTCTAAGTTTTAAAATTGAATTCTGACTACATTTGGAGAGATACTGCTTTTGAAAGAGATGACTTACTTTTAGAGTCATTTAAAGGAAAATGTAAATTAAGATATTTAGAGGAAAATATAAATAAGATAGAGGAGCGAATACAGAATGTTCTTTTGGCCCAGCTGAACGATGTCACTTAATACAGTAAAATAGTCCTTTAGCAGCTGTGATTATTTCTAATCATTTAGAAGTAACGGGTGCTGTCTGTTCTGCATATGTAGGTAGTGCTATCAAGATCATGTACTTCTTTGCTCATGAGAATTAAAACCTAACATTTGTCTACAAGGGCACATGTCATCTGGCCCTTGGCTACTACTCAGACCTCTTCTCCCTCCTGTCTGGTTAGGCCTCTGTCCAGCACCCTGGGCGCTTGTTGTTCAGAATCTTTGCATTTTGTGTTCCATCTGTCTGGGACATCTTCCTTCCGGGACTGTCCTTGGGGTTTACTCCCTCTGTTCAGATCTCTGCTCGGGTTGCCTTAGCAGAATTCCCCACTGCTGTGTTTGAAATGGCAATGTCATTTGCCCTGGTCTTGCTCCTCCCTTGACTTTGTATTATCTTCCATCATAGCACTCAGCCACTTCTGGCATTATACATCATTTTATTTATTTGTTGTCTTGATCACTTGCTGTGTCTGCAGCACATATGTGTTTGGCACATAATAGGCACTCAGCATTGATGAATGGTGGTGTGAGGTGTAGCCAGGTGAACTTTGACTCAGAAAGTGCTGGTAGGTTGGTGTGCATGAAAGGCAAATGTTAATAGTTGCAAGTCTTTATCACGATTAAATAAAGCATTTTATGTGCTGAAATTAATTTTAATAAGTTGTGTTTAGGAGTTGCCAATCAAGAGTGACTGGATTCACGTGAAGTGTTGACCTTTATAATAGTCTGTGTAATGGTTAGAGGGAGCCCCAAACCTGACTTAGATAACTTGGAATCTAACTTTGATAACTTAGGTAGCTCTGATTGAGGAAATTCTGAAATAGGAACAAGGATAATTTGAGGAAGTTGCTTTTCCCACTTCTGGTTCCAGAAAATGTTTTTCTAAATGTTTAATCCAGTAGTCCTCAAAACTTTGGTCTCAGGATCCCTGTATATTCATAAGTTACTGAAGTACCCCAAAGAGCTTTTGTTTATATGGGTTGTATTGCTATTTATCATTTTATAAATTGACCTGGCAAAATTTAAAATTAATCATTTAGAAATAAGAACAAATCCATTACATGTTGTAATTTTAATGAGAAAAATTCTTAAAGACAAATATATTTTGTAAGGAGAATGGCTTGTTTTACTTTTTTAATGTCTTTTACCACCTGGCTAGATTCTGCATTCAGTCTGTTGTATCCTATGGCATGCCTCTGGAAAAACTCTACTGCACATTTATGAGTAAATGGATGAAAAAGGCAACTCATATCTTGCCATTGTGGTAAGAATTTTGACTTCACGGACCACCTGAGTCACTGGAACTCGTAATAGTTGGCACTTAACTGAGAGTTTGTCTACCCAGACCTGTTCTAAGCACTTTCTGCTCACTGATTTAATCTTCACAGCAACCCTCTGGGATGAGGACAATTAAATCAGAATGCTGAGGGCATTCTAATACGCTCCCCTAATTCATGCTGTGCTCTGAATTTTAGATTTTAGTATTTCAAATAAAGGCAATATATTCCTATTAAGTATTAACCAAAGTAAGTTAAAAGTGACATTTGTAATAGTATCTAAAACATTATAGTTAATAACAGTCATGTGGAACAAGTCCAGGCATTGCATATTGTTGTCTTCTGTGAGTGTACAGAGACCACCCCCTGGATAGCAGGGAAGGATGGACCCTGTACTTACTTCTGACTGATGAATTGACTCTTGTCCATCACCCTGTGTTGGTGACTCAGCTAAACTGACTGTGGTTCTAGAACTGTACAGGTGCGCCTCTGACCCAGACTCCCCTTGTTTAACTGATGGGACTGGCAGTCTTGCCATGCCTCACTTCTTCGTGGTCCAGTTGTGGTATAGTCTTTTTAAGGTGATTGAAGTTCATCTCTGATCATCACCTAAAAGGCTGACACTTTAGATGAAGAGCTTTGCTAGCAGCAGTTTATATTGGACTGGCATGCTCTTGAGGGAACTAGTTAGGAATGTCTTTTCTCAAAATTGATTATGGCATGTTACCTCACTCTTGTACAATCTATGAAGGTGGCATCCTGGCCCTACGTGTCTCAGTCATCATTGCACAAGATAATCTACCCGAGGACTTGATCATCTCCTCCTTGTAGATCAATATTTTGTCCTAGATTGATGTGGTTTGCGAGGAAAATTAAAAAGCAAGACAGTAGTGGGAGAGAACAGCAGGAAAGAAAGAACATTTGTTTTAAATAACAGAGATAACATTTTCTCTGGGCTAGAGGTGACTCCTGGCTTAAAAGTTTCATTGACACAGATTCCAGAGGAATATAGGGACATTTTGTCTCCAGATCAGGATGTATTCTATTCCAAATGATTAAATACAGTGTTTTTATTCTGCTCTGCAGAATGTTTTCCCAGAGCATCTCCTGCTCTTAGGGGATCTAAGACAGTGGAGAAATGTCTCAGTGCTGGGGACCTGAGGTAGATGCTGTCCCTCCTGGGGTTATCCTTTCTTGGTTTCCTAGCAACCTGTCCGTTGTCATGACGATGCATTATCCAGACAGCAGATGCACTGGAATGTATGCTGGCGGAGGCTGATTGCATTTCCTGTTCCTCCCTTTTCTTATTTTTTTCTATTTTTTTTGGGGGGGAGGGGTGACAATCCTCAAATAGTATTTGGTGTATGATACCTAAAATTTTTATTTTTCAAAAAAGTCTTTATTTTTTGGGGCATCCCTTGTGGTGCAAGGGGCTAACATGTAACCTATGAGGCTGTCTGTAGCCACTGCAGCACCAGTTCAATCCCCGCCAGGGAGGTGAACCACATGGCGCAGCAGACCTCTCCTGCCTCGCCCGCTGCTCCCCTCAGGAGTATATTTCAGTGGATCTGCCTGTTCTGTTCCCCACTCTGTCTCTGGTGAATCCTCTCACTCCCCACACCTCTTGCCTGTACCCCAGTTCTTATATGCATAAATAAATCTTTATAAGAACTGGGGTACAGGCCAGGGGTGTGGAGGGTAGGTCATTTTGGGGAGTATTCTGGTGAGTGAGGTAGGTGATGAAGCTGGTATTGAGATTGACTACAAACTACAGAGAATGAGAGTAATAGTAACTTCACTGCGCTAGAACTGTTCCTATCACAGGAAGTTCAGGAGCCAGGCAGTTGAGGGCAGGTGCTTGTTCTACTTCCAGAAGAACTCAGACCCAGGCTCCTAGCTCTTATGTTCTGCATCCTCGAGATCTAGCCTCTTTCTCCATGATCCTTTATAGCTGCTAAAATTCTTACCGTAATGCTTGTCTTTATAGGTGTGATGACCTCTACTCATATCCTGTCAGTCAGAATATAGTCTCATGACCAGACTTGGCTATGAGAGAGACTGGGAAATGTAGTCTTTAGTTGTGGCCACTACTTATATAGCTAAAGAGTTGTAGTTCTGTTCCTGTGAAAGAAGGGGAGCGTGGATATTGGGAGCAACTTGTGGTCCCTGCCACTTTGGGCTACAATTGTTCCCTGAAATGGGTTGTGAGGCTTATTTTTTCTGATTTAAAGGAAACTTGAGAAAATTAAATTATACCAAGATATAAAGTTAGAATATGAATGCCTCTTCCTGATTGTCCTCCCCAAGTCCACCGCTAACAATTACATGTACAATTAACTGAGCTTTGTAGGTGCCACTTTGTGCTTTCTCTACCTTCTCTTTACCTTCACAGAATTTCCAAGAAAAGAGACACTTATTTTCTAGATTACTGTGACATACATATATTGTTAAAGTGTTGGCTGTAGTAAATGTCAGAGCAGGAGTTCCTGTAGGTTTGTCTATCCCTAAAACAGTCATTGTGTTGCCGTATTCCTTGCTTGCCCTCCCAGAAAAGGAGAGGTTTTGAGGAGACTCTAGAAGGTGGGTTCCAAAATATTTTGAACAGTGACAGCTATTAGAGGAAAACCAGCCTTTAGCTCCAATTTGATGAATCACTGAAAGCATTTTACCCTGTAGTATTATTAGTGCCTTAGTGGGCAACTCTGATTCTTACTCGGGCAGAACTTCTGGGTTAGCACCTAGAGACAGTGTGGATGGACCTCTGGGCTCATTACAGTATGGCCTGTGCTTCACTCTCCTTGTGACTCCTGGGTCTTGCATATAGTAACCAACAACTGGAGATGTGGCGATATAGCTTCTCAAGGTCTTTGAGTTTCCATTTAATTACTTGATTAAATGTAAACAAATAGTATAGACTTGCTTCAGCTCTTTGTGGCATGACTATGATCAGAGAAAGGTCCTAGTGTTGTTGCAGATGATGATGATGATCACAGCACATTCCTGTAGCGTGCTGGCACTGTGCTGTATTCTATAAATATTGGTTTATTTGTATGGACTCCTAGGAGTGAGCACTAGTCTTGGGGTCATCTTGCATACTGGAAGATTGAAGTCTCAGGGTTACATGACTGGAAGTGTTGGCTCTATGATCTGAACCCCTGTCTCATTTCAAAGCCAGCCTGTAGGGGAGATATGGGAATAAATGAAAATTCCAGAAATGGTGATAAGGGCTCAATGGCTGAGAGGTGTAGTACTCTGGTAGTTGAAAGTTGGTTTTCACAATAATTCAGTGAAACAATGACTTCCTCTTCATTTTACACATAAAAAAACGAGCTCAGGACAGTGATTTGCTTGAAGTCTTTTGGACCAGACCTAGAAACTGTTTTTTTTCTCAGTACAGTCATGTGTCTTTTAATGATGGGGCTATGTTCTAAGAAATGTGTCATTAGGTGATCTTGTTGTTTGTGAATATCATAGAGTGTAATTACACAAACCTATTAATAGATGGGCTAGCCTGATGCTCACCTAGAGGCTCTGTGCTACAGCCTCTTGGGCCTGCTGTTATATACGCTGTCCACCTTAGACTGCCTTTAGCATCTGAAAGGTTGTTAAGCAATGCATGACAATATACCATGTTTGAAAAACATTTAAGATAAATGGCAGGTAAATTGCCTTAGAAGTCTTACTCTAAGGTCTAGGTTTAGTTCTGAAGTCATCATAAGAGCATTGAAAATACACATAGAAGGCCTCCTCCCTGGTGGCGCAAGGGGTTAAGCACCACACTGTGAAGCAATCTGCAGCCTCTGCAGCCTGAGCTCAATCCCAGGCCGGCTAGAGAGCAGCCCACACGGTGAAGCCGGCCTCTCCTGTCTCACCCGCTGCTCCCCTCAGCAGTGTATTTCAGCCATTCTGCCTGTTATCCCAGCTCTTGTATGCATAGATAAATAAATCTTTTTTTTTTTTTTTAAAAGAAAATATACCTTGAGACTCCCTGCGTACCAGGATCACTGAAGTTTTTTGGTCAAGAGTCTAGTGCTGCCAAAAGGCCATGTCTGGTTCTGCTTGAGGCAGCTGTTCTCAGTGCAGTAAAATCCCATTACAATTTGTTTTTGATAAGTGATGTGTGTGTGTGGACCTTTTTGTTGCTAGGACTGGAGAGTAGAAAGGGAATATATCATCTGTCCATTTCCTAAGGAAGTACCATTGAAGTCTGTCTTAAGAGGAAAAACCTGTCTTTCCTTAAAATGAAGCTTGCCCATGGGGTTTTAGTTGATAGTACAAGTGATAGTTTCTCTGATTTCAGCCTTAGTAGCATTTTACCTTTACGGGCTCGAATGCCAGGCGCTTGAACTGAGAGGTGTAGTAGTTGAGTTGCCCTGACTAGTGTTCGTTTCTTAACATGATATATTTAATCATAGCTCTCCAGGTGGTTAGGCAAACATTCTAAGAACTTTCTTAGAGGTCAGTTTATTGCCTCAGAGAAGGAAGTTGGTATTTGGGGGCAATGTGTGGGAGGACGAGAATAGAGATGAAAGCTTTGCTGGGAACATGTTTTGAGAAATAACTCATCAGAAGAGTGGTTTAGGTAATTTTATATGTTGGTTATATATAAATACTGACAATGGTGTTTGCTGCTTTATGATCAGAATGAAGTTGTATAAACTCCTTAGGAGGCCTTTCTAGCCCCACTTAGCTCTCAGGATCTTCCTTACACAGAATTCCTTTCAGGTTGGGCATTTTGTTTTCGCTTGGTTGCTTCTGCTATTGGGGAGGTCATTCTGTTTTTTCTGTCTCTTGGATGTTAAATATATACTCCTTATTTGGGGCTGCAGTCAGCTTCCCTTCACCTCTTCCCAAAATTCTGGGTCTAGGACATGAAACCACACTGAGCAGATGTGCTCCCATGTGCCAGGTTGAGGTCTCCTTCACTTGTGAAAGGATTTGCTCTCCCAACTAAACACTCCTGTCTTCTACGGCACTCAGAAGTATAGTCCTGTGCTCACCTTTCTCACCCGCTTTGTTCTCCACTGTGCATGGTGCTGTCATGGGCAGTTACTTGCACAGTGTGTTCTGTGCTCCTGTGGCCTGTGCCCTGCAGTCCACACGTGTCACACTGGCTCAGTTGGCTCTGACCATCAGGCTGGCTCTGCTGTTGCTTCTTGTTTTGTTTTCTTTTAGCCTAAAAGACTTCACCTTTATTTACTTTTTTTTTTTTAAAGATTTATTTATGCATACAAGAACTGGGGTGCAGGCCAGAGGTGTAGGGGGTGAGAGGATTCACCAGAGACAGAGTGGGGAACAGAACAGGCAGACTGACTGAAATACACTGCTGGGGGGAGCAGGGGGCAAGACAGGGGAGGTCTGCTACGCCATGTGGGCAGCTCCCTGGCAGGGGATTGAACTCATGCTTCAGTGGCTGCCAATAGCTTCATAGTGCTGAGACTTAACCCCTTGCACCACCAGGGAGGCCAAGATTTCACCTTCAGATATAACTTTGTGAGTTTCATTTTCCTAGCTATGTAGTTACTTGGACTCTTTCTTTTAACCCCTTTCTCATCCGGGGCTGCCGCCATTTCTTGTATGGACTTTTTTTGGAATGAACTTTCCAGTTAGGTGCCTGACGAATCTTCTGCTTCCTTTTCACTTTGGCACATCATGTTTGGGTTGTTGATATACTTAGTTATGCACACAGGCTGAACCCCACAGAGCAGTGAGTGTGGCAGGTGGGGTTTCCAGTTCCTGGAGACTTGTCTTTGCAGACTATCTCTTCCCACTCCCTTTTGTGTTCTGCTGATGAAAAAACAAAGGAAGTTTTACCAAAAAAACCCTTTGACAAAGAGAACTGCTCTCCTTTGAAATGTTCAGGAGTTCTTCAAACCTCTGTATGTAGCCAGTCTTTTATAGCTGCCTCTTTCAAGTGCCAGTTCAAATTTCATTTTCAAGAATGCATGTCTAGCTCCACCAGGCGGTTAGTCATTGTCTTTGCTCCATTTGGTCATGTGGTTTTCTCAGTTTCTGTGAACACATCCCCATTACTTTGTGTCCCTCCAGCTGTGTCTGCTTTCATGGGCGTCCTGCAGGGACATCTGCTGACCTACACGTGTCACATACTGTTTTTTCTGTGTGTGTCATTATAGTCTGTATGCATTAGTTGTCTGTAGTGTTACACTGTGTGTTAGATGTCTGTAGCATTGTATACTGTGTGTGTTACATGTCTGTAGGATTATTATTTTTTCTTTGATTTACATGTTTAAGTAATATGCAGCATGTCATTTCTTAGGTATCTATGGGGTTTTCATCTCAGACTTGGGCAAAACGTTTCCTCTTTACAGTAGAAATTGTCATATCTGCTGGAGTCATCTATGTGTAATCTGGTATAATTTGTTGTTTCTTAATTGAATCTTGGGTTAGAGGTGAGGTGTGAAGCTGAGGGGTTTACCCCCATTTTCCAGTTCCCAAATCACGGAAACTATAGAAATGTTCAAGAAATGTAGGCACTCACAAGACAGTTTACAAAAGTACATACACACACAACATAATATTTGGTGTTAGAAATTACAATTTAGTGAACCATTGTACTTTAAAAAAAATTTATACTACCCCTGTACAATGTAGCAGTCATGAATTTTTATTTGATATACATCTTTTTAAGTAAATTTCAAAGCCACAGAATAGTTTTGTTAAAATATCATTGGTTTTTCTCTTTATTTTTTGATGGTTCAGATTATACCTACTTTTTAGTATTGAAAATTAAGTTATACATATTTCACATATCATATTTTCCCTTTTGAATTGCTGTGTTTCCATAGAATGGATTTCTAGAAGTGGATTTACTTTCTGAAGGGGGATTTTTATATATACACCATTTGTTTTAGATGGTATTCTCAGTCATGTTGCTATCAGCCTTGTAAGAATGTGTCTCACACTATTGATACAAACCTGTCAAGGTTCATGTTTTTGTTGTTGTTCTTGGTTAACTTAAATTTTCAAAATAAGGCAACTCCTTGTGTTTCTTTTGTCCCAGGTGACACTCAGCCTTTCTCTAGCTTTTCCTAAACCTGTTTCTGTGCCTGTGGCATTTATTCAGATCCTTTCTTCATTCGCACAGTAGATGAAATGCCACCCAGCTGGTTCTGAGCACACACACACTTCACACACTGCCTTCAGAGTGAATTGTGTGATCTTGTGCTTTTGTTGGTAACCTAGTTTATGTGCAAAAACTCAATAGGTTTTTTTTATAAAAGGGCTTTCCACTGGAACACTGAGAATTGTTATTCTATGTAATAAGAGGATGAATGTTGTTATGTAACTCTCAGATTAAAGAAAAAGCTGTCTTTCATTCTAAATATGTTAAAATTTCCTGTATTTAAATCTGTCAATCTTATTTCCTCTGATTTATTTCATCACTCTGTATAAGTTTTTTCAGGTTGTAAAGATTAAAAAATGTATATACCTGCTACTGTTTAAAAATAACGAGCTGAAAAAAGGTGATCTCGATGTATTAGTCCCTTCTAGCATGAGTTAGATGTCAGTGCAGCTCTTGATGAGGTCCCGCTGTGGTTTGTGGGTGAGGGGCCAGGTAGGCTGTCCATTGAACATGCCAAGACTGGCCCTTAGCTCTGGGTACTAAGTGAGGGGGGTCCTGGTGTGCTGGGAAAGGGTCTCCTCACACTGGTTTTCTTCTTAGCTGTAGGCAGCCCTGTCCATAGCCTGAAAAAATGCACGGGAGGCTCAGCAGTGTGGTGCCAGGATGTGCAGGCAGCGGCTGACTGTGGGGCCGTGAAGCACTGCCTGCAGACTGTCTGGAGCAAGCCCGTGGTGGTGAGTGCCCTTGGTGCTGTCCTGAGCCTTTGTATTTCCACTCACTGCCAGTTACAAAGCACTTTCTCTTGACTCGTTTTGTTTGCTCCTCACGGTTGCCCTGTGAGGAGGTGGAACCTTCTGGTTCTGCACACTTACTCCTTCCCTGTGCTGCTTATATAGGTTAGGGGCCACAGTCACATCTCTGGTTAGATAAAGTAGTGAAAGGCCAGCATGGTTTTCTGTTGCGTGGTGAGTTATGCCATGCAAATACGGATCTCTCTCCCTTGTGTTCTTTCCTCTTAGAAATCTCTTCCCTGTGACATATGCAAACGAGTCATCACTGAAGCAGCAGACTTGCTGAAGAACAATGATACTGAGGTGAGCTGTCACTGTGTGTGTGTGGCCATGCCCTTCCTTAAAAGAGCTGTCACTTGGGAGGAGGAGGTCCATGGGGAATGGTCTGAACCCACATCAGGAACCCACATCAGGATTAATTTAGGCCCTCTGGTTAGCATGCTGTTCTTGCTCACAGTCTTCCCCCTCCTACCTCCATCCTTTAACAATGTAAAAGCCATTCTTAGGACCTCCATGGTTGGCCTAGGGGTTGGGTCTCAGCACTACCACCAGGAAGGCCCACTGCCAAGGCCTGAGTTTGACCCCCAGCCAGGGAGCTACCCATGGCCAGCTGCTTCCCTCAGCAGTGTATTTCAGTAGATCTGCCTGCTCTGCTCCCCATTCTGTCTCTGGTGACTCCTCCCATCCCCTCTGCCTCTGGCTTGCACCCCAGTCTACACAAAAACTAACAAAATCTTTTTAAAAAATGTAAAGGCTATTCTTAGCCACAGGCTGTGGGTCCCGGCTTACAGACCTGGGGACTATGTGTTACATGCTCAGGATTGACTGGGATTTTCTTTTGTATGCTGTGAACTCTAGGCTTGTTTTGCCCATCTCAACTTGAAATTCTCTGGGCCTGTGGCACTGCATGTGAAAGGCTCTTCATTTTGAATAAAACCTGTGCCTGCTTTTTGCCTCCTTGATCTGGCATCTGTGGCTTCCCACTAGCCCACTGGCTGTCTTCTTTCCCGAGGACTGCTGTTTTCTAGCCTTCACTTTTCTGTGCAGTGTAGGGGGGAGTCTCTTCCTTTCAGCCCTTATGGGAAGAATTTGATCTGACCCTTGATCTGACCCTTGCCTTTGTCCTCTCTAGCAAGAGATCCTCACGAACTTGGAGAAGACCTGTGACTGGCTTTCTAAGCCAGAGCTGTCTGCCAAGTGCAAGGAGATTGTGGATGCCTACCTCCCGGTCATCATGGACATGATTAAAGGAGAAATGGTATATGATGGAAAGCAGGCTCTTCCTTCAGGGCACTCCTGGGGCCCAGGGGAGGGACTTCAGGGGACCAGGTTTGTGGAATTTGGGAAGAAGAGGTACTTAAAAAACTGAGAGGACCACTGGGGCAGCAGTTCCAAGACCAGGACCAAGTTTCTGGTGAGGAAGGCAGGGGTGGCTTCATGCAGCACCTTTTAGGCCTCTCGGGATTGCCGATGCAGCAGGAAGTCATTGGAGGGTTTCAGACTGAGGAGTGACATGATCATAGGTGCCTTCCTATGGGCACTTGTAAGAGGGAAAGCTGCCAGAGTAGCCCGATGTGATGGGGACAGTGGGGATGGACAGATGCACATTTTGTATTCAAGGATGAATGGGCTAGACTTGCTAATACAGAGGACATACAAGAGGGAGAGGAATTAGGGCTTTCTTCTGGGTTTCTGGCCTGACCTCGTAGAAGGATAGATGGTGCTGGAGCCATCTGATGAAATGGAGATGGAGGGGAGACCAAGTTGGGTGGTTTAGTTTGAAATGTCTGAGGTGGGCATGCATCAGTGCCTTAAGGTAAGAGTCAAGGAAAGGACTACCTCAGAGGCACCTCGTGGCCTGTTTTGCTTTCCTTGGGGGAGAGGGCTTCCCATTTCCAGCTGGATATGTTTTCCACCAGAGCCATCCCGAGGAGGTTTGCTGCGCCCTCAATCTCTGCGAGTCTCTTCAGAAGCACCTGGCAGAGCTGAATCACCAGAAACAGCTCGAGTCCAATAAGATCCAGGAAATGAACATGCCTGAAATGATACCTCCCTTCATTGCCAACATCCCCCTCCTCCTCTACCCTCAGAATGGACCCCACAGCAAGCCCCAGCACAAGGTAAGGCAGTGGGCCTGGCCACCGAGGGCCCCATTTGGATTAGAGATGACATGAAGGGGCAGTGTGTATGAGAGGTTCTGAAACAGGCTGTATACATCTTCAGCTGACTCTGCAGTCACACGAGCCAGCCAACCTTCAAGTTGTGGTCCCGTGGAGGATCTGAAGAATGTGGAATATTTAAAATCAAGATCTTACTCCCCCCGCCCACCTACTTCCTATTAATTTTTACTAAAATGAATGCCCAGTTGATTTGAAATCTGTTAATATAAGTGCCCATAAAAATTCATTAGGAACTGTTCAGTAAATTATGACAGCTGTAGCTGTGAGTGTGGAAGGTAATTTTGCAAAGAATTGCTCAGTTACTGTAGGAATATGCAGTGTTTACAGCCCTATTGTTCTCTCGCTGTAGGTTGGTGCGGATGTTTGCCAGGACTGCATTCAGATGGTGACCGATGTCCAGACTGCCGTAAAGACCAACTCTACCTTTGTTGAGGCCTTTGTGGAGCATGTCAGGGAGGAGTGTGACCGCTTGGGGCCTGGCATAGCTGACATGGTGAGCCTTACCTTATATACTCGAGGATGTTCTGGGCCAGGGGACTGCACTAGGGAGACAGGAGTTGGGGAACCAAGAAAACTATACTTTCTTTGGTACCATTTTAAGTTCCAACCTAAGTGCTTTGAGGAAGGTATTATTTAACTCTTTCCCAGAAGGCAGCTGTGATTAGGTGTTGGGTACTTAAATATTTTGTTGGTTAATTGAATTCAAATATGCTACAAAACTCTTTGGGTGAGGGCCTCCCTAGTGGTGCATGGGTTAAAGTCTCAGCGCTATCAAGCTATTGCCAGCCACAGCGGCCTCAGTTTGATCCCCGGCCAGGGAGCTAACCCACATGGCGCAGCAGACCTCTCCTCTCTCTCCTGCTGTTCCTCTCAAAAGTGTGTTTCAGTAGATCTGCCCGTTCTGATCCCCACTCTGTCTCTGGTGAATTCTCACATCCCTGCACCTCTGGCCTACACCCAGTTCTTGTATGCACAAATAATAAATAAATCTTTAAAAAACCAACTCTTTGGATGAGGTAGTGAAAGGAGACTACTTTCGTGAAGATATTTTTCCCCCTCCCTGTTACCATGTTTAAAAGAAACACCTCTGGGGGCCTCCCCGGTGGCGCAGTGGTTGAGCACTGGGTTGCAAAGCTGCCGGCGGCCTCTGCGGCGCCGGTTCGATCCCCGGCTGCTCCCCGGCCACCGGAGGAGGGTCCCACATGGCGCGCAGACCTCTCCTGCCGCCCGCTGCTCCCCTCAGCAGTGTACTTCGGTCCTTCTGCCTGCTCTGCTCCCCGCTCTGGCTCTGGTGAATTCTCTCACCCTTCTGCGCTTCTGACTGTACCCAGTGCATGTATAAACAAAACAAACAAACAAATAAAAAAAAATGCCTCTATAAAAAAAAAAAAAAAACACTTAAAAAAAAAAAAAAAAAGAAACACCTCTGGAACCACTTACCACCCTGTTTTGAAAGCCTGGCTGTTGTGTATACGTAATTTTAAGCCGGCAGTCATTCACGGGAAGCCACTCAAACTGACTTCCAGGAGATTCACCTGGGAAGTTTTTTGTACCTTGGTGAATCTTAGTCCTACAGGTTCAAAAACTCATTTTGTTAACACCCTTAGGAGTTTGATTTCTTGGCTCTATTCATATTAGCCACATTCATGAGATTGTTGTGTAAAACCAAGTGCCAGTTTGTTATTTCACAATAGTAATGTTGGTTTTCTGAGGAGTGTGTCTTGTAGTCACTCTAAATTGCTAATGAGTAGTTGCTGACCTTGGGGCAAGTTTGGGCCATCAAAGGAGATAGAAGGATGTCATCTTTAAGGACCTTTGGGAAATATTATCAAGTACTTTCTGCATATATGTTTTCCTGTATGGTAAAAAATAACCTAATTGCCATTTTTTTCTTATTAAAACTTGCCTCAGAGAAGACACTTAGAAGACTCGACTCTTGGAAACTTACTAGATAGTCACTGTTGGCATTTTTGGAAATGCTGGCATTTCTGCAGCAATTAGTGTTACTAACAGTCTGTTTCTCTCTCCCCAGTGCAAGAACTATATCAACCAGTATTCTCAAATTGCAGTCCAGATGATGATGCATATGGTAGGTGGCAGGGGACTCCTTGTTAGCATTTTTCTTTGGGTCAAACTTCGTGGGTTCCAGGAATTTTGAGAATTACATAGTTTGTGGTGCCCTCCCCCTCCTCCTTTACCTTCCAGTATTGAATTGCCTGGATTGGGCCAGAAAGAGCCCTCTTGGGCTAGCAGACTCTGCTACGAACTCAGTGGCTCCTCCTGCCATCCCCAGGCAGGGGAAAGGCTGAAGCAGTTTGACCCCTGGACTGCCTTGGTGGCTTTTTGGCAGTTTGTTTGCCTGTGCATATGTGAATGGGACATTAGATTTCTAGTAACTGGCTTTCTTTCACCTGTGAAATTCACCCTGCTCTCTAGCTGGGCCAGGCCTGAGAATTGCTGTGTTGTAGCCTGTGTTCTGAGAGGGAAAGAATGTCGCCTCCCAGAATTGGGCCTGAGTTCTGCAGCGGTGTTAGCTGTAGCTGCTACTTGAGCCCTTAGTTGCTCCTGCATTTGCTTCTGATGCATTCAGATGTTAGGAACATTCCTTCATTATTAAAAGTAGAAAATAGGGAGCATGGGAAGGGAGCCAGTTCCATGTGGAAAACTGCTGGATGGAGCAGAGTGGTCTGCAGGAATCCCTACACTGGGGACACACACTGACCTCCTGAGAGCTGATCTGTAGGGCTTGAGGGATGGGTTGCACCATTTTTCTCTGTCATATGACTTTCTGATTACACTGAGATTGACTTAGAGTCCTCGGGAGTTCTCTAACCCAGGGGCCAACAACTGTGGCTCACCACCTGTTTAGGTCTGCAGAGTTGACTGAGACCATATGATCTCAGAACCTAAAAGCTCTAACCACTCGAGGACCCCCTTCAGGCCCAAGAGAGCTTTCTGTTTGGGATCACAACCTACCTTGTCCTAAAAACGGTTCAAAGGCAGCTTCTAAAAACATACAGCTAGAGTAGGGAAAAACAAATGGACAAACCTTTGTTGTTACTTGATTTAGTTAAGTGCTTGCTTATCACTAAATACTCCTCTCATGTTAGCAATTACATTGCATAGACATTTAAAAAATTAAGGATATTTATCAAAACTCACAAGGGTTTTAAAAATATCAGTGGGATCATATTTTATATAGTACTTCAAACTTTGTCGTCCGTACTTTTTGTCTGAAAATTTATTAGTCACCTAAATATTCTTGTACAAATGATTTTTAAGTGGTCCCTTAATACTCACTATGTGGCTAGAACATAATTAATGTAAGCAGTCTCCTCTGGCTGGATGTTTAGGTTGTTTTCTATTTGGGCTTGGTATAATCATGGTGAATATCCCTACAGCCAAATAGATAGACACACACATCCCTGTATTTTTCCTAAGTACAGAGGACTAAAGCTGGGCTTGCTGAATCAGAGGGCAAGGCTTTTGACATGTTGTCAAACTGGCCTTCAGGGTGGGATTTGGCCACCTGGGGAAGATTGCCATCAGGCCTGGTTTGGGATCCCTCACCCCTCTGGGTGTATTATGAATTATAACACACATCCCAAATTTGGGTACCTGTCATCTGTTTTGCTGCTTATTACTAAGCTGAGGGGGAGGCCTTGCAGGCATGTTGGGGATAGGTTCTGAGGATGGGCTTCTCTTCATAGTGTGGTGGTCTCTGGGGACCTGCTGCCCAATGTTGAGCATGATTTGGTATGTCAGGGACATGGGGATGGCACACACAAAGCTTGACAGTAGTTCTGTTCTTCGAGGGCCAGAATAGAATAGCTTCCAGGGCTCCCTTATGCTTCAGTTGTAGGAACAAGGTAGGTCGTTGGTATGTGACTGAAAGGTGTTTCCTCAACTTTTTTTGTGACGTCCTTATACCTGGTTAACTGCTGCATTGTTATTATTTTATTTTTTCTTAACTGTTGTGTCCTTTCCTTTCTCTTATTTTTATCTCCGATTTCCTGTTTTTTTGTTCAACAGCAGGATCAGGTATGTGATGGGGAATTTGCTTGTGGTAGTGGTCTGCTGCTTCTCATAGTTATTTTGCTCATCTGTTTTTATGGCATGGTCAGCTCTGCTAACTATGAGGGATGGCTGAGAAAGGCATGATCTCTCTGTTAATGGGCTGGCATGGGTGCTTCTGCATCTTTACCCAGTGATTCAGCAGTGGAGGGTTTGGAGGCCCCAACCCCTTCCAGGGGGCCCAGGAAATGACACCAGCAGACCTTGCACGTTGGTCAGAATCAGCACACAGCTGGCCACGTGCAGGTCACCAGTGTGATGATGGGAAACCATGGTGACTCTGGTGATGCCTCAGCTTCCTTCATTGTAGGCCTTACTGCCAGTGGGAGCCCTTGTTTCTGTCATGACCCTAGAGAACATTGTTTTTCATAATCCCAGAAATGCTTTTGCTGCATGAACAAACCATTTGCAAACAGTGAGCAGACTGTTCAATCCAGAGAGTTGGAAACAATCTCTTGATTGTGGCTTTTGCCCTTCTGGGTGATGGGGATCTGCAGCCACATCAGATGGCTTGAGAGCCAAGCTAATAGAGTCATGCTAATGGCAGAAGAGGGGAATCAAACACCCAGACCATACTGGCAGAGCCAGTGCCCCTTTGGGACTGTACCTTAACCCTCCTGAGCAATGGCATCTATTTTTAGAAATAGATTTAAAGATTTTTTCAAATGTATTTTGAAGTCTAATGGGACAGAACTGTGGCTGAGATTTGAATTTTTATCTAGGCCTCCTCCAGAAGTTATTAGAAGGAAGTTGATCTGAGACTATAAACAGCCACATACCTCTTCAGTCTTTGTCTTTTTCTAAAAAGCATGTTGTGTATCTTCAGCCCCATTCTGATATTTCCCCCTGTTCTTACATTGTGCCAAAGACAGAATTTTTGGGATAGACTTCATTTAAACTCCCCAACCTTGTTTAATTCTAGCGCCTTCTTGATCTTAAAACAAAATGAGCCCCCACCATGGTCTAGCCTCATTCTCTTCCTTTAACAGGTCTCATTTTTAGTAGTCCTGTTCCCGCTGCTTGGTGGTGGGAGGCAAGTGCCACCAGGCCAGAGCTAGTTGTATCTGGTTTACAAAGTATATGAAATAGGTATACTTTCCTGATCCTGTTTCCAAACTCTCTAGTTCTCAGTGGTTTGGTGTCTGGATGGGAAGGGGGGGTCAGTCTGAAGGCCTTGTGACTTGAAATGATTCATCGGGGCATTGGGTTTTCATGTGTACTGTGCTTGTGTAATTGTGAACGCAGAATGTGGTTTTTTAAAGCTCACATTTCTCCTTAGTGCATCATTTTAAGATGCCACTAAAAGATCCTGTGTCATTCTGTTTCCAGTATATTTAGCTTTCTGTTTATAATTCCTCCTTTAGAAAGAACATATGGTTTACTTCTACAGAGAGTGAACCAGTTCAATGGAAAAACAGGTTCTAGAGCAGACCGGGTGTCCTTGGAGATGTTTTGGTGCCTGTTAAGGTGCCAGGAGTGTCACTTCCCTGTGGTGCCCCCTGGTGGGAACAGAGAGCCTTCCCCTGCTTCCCCCGCCAGAGCTGTGTAATGATGTATCTGCTCTGCTGTTGGACACAGACCCTTTAGATTTCATGTGGAGCCTTTGCCTATCTGGGGGGTAGTCAGTTTTGACACTAGGATCAAGGTGCCCCCTGCCCCAGCACCCCAGCCTGTGTGTACAGAGTGGGACCAAGCAGAGGAGGCACAGGCCTGCATCTGACTGCTTTTTCTCTGCTCTCCTCAGCAACCCAAGGAGATTTGTGCATTGGTTGGGTTCTGTGATGAGGTGAAGAAGATGCCCATGCAGACTCTGATCCCTGCCAAAACAGCCTCGGAGAATGTCATCCCTGCCCTGGAACTGGTGGAGCCAATTAAGGTACCTGATGTCATTGTTGTGAATAGTCAGGGCTGTGTGTTGCCTGTCACTCCCTGCTGTGTCATATCTTGTGAGGCACACACTTCTCGTTCCCCACTCAGCTCCTAAAGGTATTTGAGTTTGAGACCATTATTTGATGGTGGTATCCCGTTTACTAATGCAGCAGCTTTCTTCTCCCATCACCTTCTATTACCTTGGTTAGAAATTCCAGTGCTCACTGGACCAAGCTTGCACTTTTAGTGCATTCAGAATCTTTTTTTACTGTGCCTGGCTCAAACCTAATCTTTTGCACTGTGATTTCTGTGGCCTTCCCTGCCATAGCATAAACTTGAAGCCTCTGTGGGGGGTGCAGCCTCTGTACACACTGATGTCTGTTTTGTATCCCAGCTGACTTGATTTGGTCAAGATGCTCCCTCCAGTGTATAGTTAACACTTCTTATGGGTCAAGCAGTGTTTCAGAGATTTAGGCCTAAGTCAGTTCACCTACAGTGGTGGACAAAATTGTCCTTGTGTTCATGGGGCTTGCAGGCTTGTTCTTAAGGGTGATAGGTGATGTTTTATCACATGACACATATGCATGTACTTGTTCCAGAATTTCCCATGTCCCTTGACCAGTAGCCATCTCTTTGCTGACTTTACATGGCACATGCACGGTATGACCCATAGGAAGGTTTGACATTGCTCTCTGCTTCCCCTCCATCTCCAGTGGAAATGCTAGTCGGCCCACTTAACATCTGGTGCAGTCAAAGGCAGATGTTAAGTGTGATGCTACCTTGCTGACTGAATGAATGGGCAGTACAAATGAAGGAGAGTGTAGCTTGCATTCTAGCTACATAGTGACCATTAAATTTAATAAAACTAAGCAAAAGTTCAGTTCCTTGGTCACACTAGCCACATCTGAAGTGCTCAATAAGACACATGTGGCTATGGTCATTATAGTAGACACCAGACATTCACTACATTTTTACAGAAAGTTCTTTTCAGTGGTATCACTTTATTAGAGGTAGGCTCTAGAAAAGCAGTCTGAGGTACTAATTAATGAGGCTTGAAACTGCAGAGCAGACATGAAATGTGTTTAAACTCTGTAGTAGACAGGTAGTGAATTTCCTGTTCATTCCTCCATCCACCTCCCTAAAATGAACACTGAATGGTGATATAAACATCATCTGGACAGTGTTCTTATTTATTTTGAGGCAGGGGGACTCTTTCACTGCTTCTATCTCCTGAAGTATGAATTTCTGATTTTTGGAGGGAGCGTGGTAGTAAAAATTTGGGGAAACGAAAGGGTCTCCCACTGTAAAAAACAAATAATGGACTCAGCGTTGGCCTTGCTTGGAGAGGAAGCCACATGTCATTTTGGATTTAGTAGGAAGTGGCCCTTTGTGTGACACTGACCTGTCTGGCCTCTGTAGAGGAGCTGGACAGGGCTCAAGGGCTCCATATTAAAATGTTCTTTCCACCTTTTTAACAGAAGGATCTTGTGCAGTCAAAGGCAGATGTTAAGTGTGAAATGTGTGTGTACTTGGTGAAGGAGGTGGTCAAGCAGATTGACAACAATAAGACTGAGGTATGTGGATTTCGGGGAATGCTTCCCCCCCCCCCCCAGGGAGGGGCTCTCCTGTCCCATGAACCCAAACCCAGCCCAAGTGGGCTTGGCCCTTACTGTGTTGGACACGAGCCTGGAACTTGTATAACCATGTTTTTACAAGGCTTTTCGTGCCAGTGGAACCCTCTGGTTGGGGTTTGTGGAAGTCAC
Source organism: Talpa occidentalis (assembly GCF_014898055.3). Lineage (NCBI taxonomy): Eukaryota > Metazoa > Chordata > Mammalia > Eulipotyphla > Talpidae > Talpa > Talpa occidentalis. Next base: position 42,798,193 of record NW_023605194.1, read on the forward strand.
TGCACTTTGCTTTGTAGTCCCTGTCTCTTGTGGGAGAAACAGCATCTTGCTGTTGACCGATTCCTGGTCATGGTGATATTTTCAGAATCTCTCTTACCCCTGCCCAGCCTCCCATCTTCTCACAGGATTCTCTTGTGTTTCAGGAAGAACTCCTTAGCATTTTGGATAAAATGTGCTCCAAATTGCCCATATCGGTTGCTGAGGAGTGCCAGGAGGTGGTGGACACTTACGGCACTTCCATCCTGAAGATGCTGGAGGCAGAGGCCTCGATGGTGTGTAGCCTTCTCCATGTCTGCCCCTCCCGGGAGCTGCCTGCACTGACTGGTGAGCCCAGGGCCAGGGCTGGCTGACCCTCTTTGGATTTGGAAGGGTGTTAAGCCTGTGTGCTTGCTCTCTTGTGTAGTACGAGTGGTGCAGAAGAAGAATGGTGGCAATGGTGGCTTCTGTGAGGTGTGTAAGAAGCTGGTTGGCTATTTGGAGCATAACCTAGAAAAAAACAGCACAAAGCAGCAGATCCTGGATGCTCTGGAGAAAGGCTGCAGCTTCCTTCCTGACCCATACCAGAAGCAGGTATGCCTCTGGTTGCTCTTGGACACGTAAAGGCTGCTTTTGTTGTGCCTTCAGTTGACATTTCAAGGGAAGACCAACTATTTTTGCCTCCAGGTCTGGAGCTCAGTGAGATTTTCTTAGAATTGGTCTGTTGGCTCAAGTGGAGTCACTGAGGGAAATAACCTGAGTGGGTATGTGTGTGTTGGGGAGAGGGGTCCCCCTCTCACTGTGTGAGGAACATGTCCAGTGTCCCTCCAGTCCTTTTCGATCCCCACTTTGCTTGGGCACCCCCTAGACCTAGACCCCTGTTTCTTAACAGTGTGATCAGTTTGTGACTGAGTACGAGCCTGTGCTGATAGAAGTTCTGGTGGAGGTGATGGACCCATCCTACGTGTGCCTGGTAAGCTCTTCCGGGTAGTAGATTCTCGGGTGGTGGATCCTGAAAGGGTCTGAGACTTTTGGCCATGGGGAAAGTTTCTGGGGCTGGAGTATGGGATAGCCAAGAAGATAGCACATAAGCAATACTGTGGTTTTTTAAAATACACATTAGAGCTCTGCTTGCAGAAGCTAATAATATTTTAAACAGGATCGAGCCCATCTAACACCTCCCCCTCACCTCTGTTTTCACCATACAGAAAATTGGAGCCTGCCCCTCAACTCAAAGGCCTCTCTTGGGAACTGAGAAGTGTGTCTGGGGCCCAAGCTACTGGTGCCAGAACATGGAGTCAGCAACCCAGTGCAATGTGAGTAGCTCAAGTGAGACTCCTGCTTTAATAGAAGCCTCAGTGATTTGCTCGCTCCACTATGTCAGGGGAAGACCTGAGGTGCAGAGAGGCCATTAGCCCTGCCTGTGCTGGGTGGCCACAAGTAAACCTAATTGCCTCCTTGTCCTTGAGGAGTGAAGGCTGGGGGGTAGATGTTTTGTAGTGTTGTTCTGCTTCCGTCCTCATTTGCCTTGTTATGGGGTCAGATTCGCATAAGGTCACCCCAGGGATTGCACAAGGCCCATTGGACTCATTATCCCAGTTCTTGCTCATGTTCTCTTCCCCTTCGGGTCACTTTTGCCCTGACTGGAGCGCAGCCAGAATCTTCACCCAAGGCCTAGCAGAGGTCTTGAGTGGCCCGTCCCCGGGGTAACATGGTACTAATCTGACTGGGTACTTACTGGTTGGGTGACCCTTACTGCTTTCCTGGGATGGGATATTTGGACTAACCTCTGTTACTTAATGTTCCTTTGTGCAACTTTTTCTTCCTCATGGGCTCTCCTTGAGGCCAGCGGGGCCTGTTGGTATTGGGGAGGTTGCGTCATCTTGGGTTGCTGAGGAGAGGAATAGTAAGGCACTGTGCCATTACCCCACTATTGGCTGCTAAAATTGGTTCCTCCCACCCATCTGGGTAAATTCTCAAGCCCGAGCTAGTGTGTACCTGACTGCTGGGTGAAGGAATTTTTTGCCTTCTGGGCGGCTTAATTGCTGAACGCTGGGGCTCTGGGCCCTACATGCATGGGTGCTTACCTGTAAACCACTAAAAAAGGTTTTGCCTCTACTGCTCTGAACTCTTGCCTAATGCCACATGCTGCCCAGTTTTAAGTCAGATAGGGTTGCTAGGTCTGCAGCTTCCAGTACCATCAAGATAATGTGTTCCATTTTGGGGTGATGTCTGATATACTTAATGGGTTTGAAATGGCATTTGTCATGTGAAAGTCTAAGCCTGGTTTTCTTTCTCCTGCCAGGCTGTCGAGCATTGCAAACGCCATGTGTGGAACTAGAAGGAATGTTCCATCTTGGAGAACCTGCACCATCTTTTCCTACTTGTGTGTCTAAAGGAACAGTCACACAGATCTATTGACTTTGTTATAAAATAGGACCCCTTTACCTTCATTTCTCATCTCCCTTATGGTAGCATTGCTGTCAGTGTGGGAGGCGCCTGGCCTGCCATTGACATAGCTGCTTCAGTGTCCCCTTTTCTCTCTGCTAGATGGATGGTGACCTATTGTGCACTGAGGTCTTTCAGCCTGCTCTAGCGTGGTGTCTACCTGGAGAGTGGGCTCTAGTTGCTGGCACCACCCAGAGCTTCTTGACAGAAAGTGTCCATCATCTTTGCTGGGGCCTGCTCTGAGTCCTGACACAGGCGTGGGCTTCTGAGACCTCCGCTAAGGAGGGCCCCTCCCCTTCCTGGGCGTGTTGGTTGCTATACAAAGAAGCAAAACAAAGGTGGTTTTATATGAAAGACCAGAAACTTAAAATAATTAGACTTTTAAACAATATAGTTCCTACTATAATAGAAATTTTGGAAGTGGCTGCTCAGCAGACCTGGGTAGGGTTAGCGTTTGCTGTCCTAGGCCAACCCTTTCAGCTTTCCTGGGTCTTTCCTTGGTGATGCCTTGTTTGGGCTTCTGTGGGTTTGGATGGGAGGGGAAAATCTACCTGAATGTAACCTGCTCACTCTTTGTGGAGGTCCTGGCTTTTGTGTGTGAGTATGTAGACAGTGGTGACCACCTACTGCTTGCTCTAGTGGCTGCCTCTGCCCTGCCACCCAGGGCCCACCGTTGCTCCGGGCAGTCGTGACCACCTAACTCCTCCCCCTTTCGTGGATGCTCTTTTTGACTTTGCCTTTCAAATAAATGTGGATGAAAGCTCCTAAGCCTCTGGCTAACTGGTAGAGGGTCTGCTGTCTGGGGGCCATTGCTGTTGCCCTGCCTCCTCTCCTGTTGCACCTTCTGTTTCACTTCTGGTTGCTGGGGGACAGCAAGCAAAGCCAGTAAGATGTGCAGTTGCTATTAAATGGACTTAATTTTGTTTTGCACTAAAGTTTGTGATTTAACAATAAAGTTGTGTCAACGAGACCTGTGCCTTTGTGGTACCTCAGCCGGAAGGATTTGGTTTTTGACTACCTTCAAGGCCATGGATCCTTAAGTGCCCAGTAAGTACCGAGTAGTTCCATGGCGACAAGAAAGTGAGTAAAATAACCCACCTGGTTCTGCCTAAGGGAGCCAGGACCAGTAGTGGGTCAACAGAGTGGCTGAAAGCGGGGTCCAGATCTGCCCTGCCCTTCAGTGCCATTCCCTTCCCCCCACCCCCAACCACACGAGTAGTTTACCAGAGCCAGAGTGCATGCCGGTTCCTTGTGAATTGCTTTTCTTTTTAAAATTCAGACCATTCCAGAAACGTTCAGTGAGTACCGGTTAAACAAAACCAAGGGGAAAACATTGCGGGAACAGCTTAATTTAAAAAAAAAAGAAAAGGGGGGAAACATACACCAACACTCTACATTCCAAACCCAAGGGAATACCAGTCATTTCTCTTTAGGAGCCGGGCACATTTGGGAAGCCAGTGAAATGGAGAAAATGCTGTTTGCTGACATTGACCATGTCCATGTGGGGAGGTGGGGATCACTCACTGCCCCTACCTGGATGTCCAGCCAGGGTTGCGGCAGAAATGCAGTGGGACTTGAACTGAAGTCAGGTGTCAAGGCCAGGCAGGGGACGCCAGCTCTAGGCCTCTCTCCCCGATGTTGAGTTGGACTCCTGCGCTGTTTAAGGGAAGGGGAGGGGGTAGGGAGGGGAAGAGGTCTTGCTTGGCCTCTTTCACCTCAGCCTGGGCTGAGCTGGTCCTCAGATTCTGGTCCCAGGTGACCCTTCTTACCTTGTCCTTAGACACTTAACATTTTTGTTTGCTTTTTTAAAAAAATAACAAATTTTATGAAGATAGAGATCAGATGCTGAATGAGCGTCTGGCGAAGTGGATCTGTGCAGCTGATGTGGGCCTCAGGCCAGGCTAAGGCGGTGCAACCAAAGCTGTCCTGAGGCGGGGACCATACCCCGAGGCCCTGCCCCTGCCCCTGTTCTTGCCCTGGGAGGGGGCGGGGGACAGGCTCTCACTCTTATTGAGGCTCCCAACTGGTCATAGCTCCGTGATCTCCAGCGGGCTCTCCATGATCACGTCTCGAAGCTTGTGCAGGGGCGTGGATTTGGCGGACTCTGTGCGGGCATTGCGCTCGAAGGCACTGGCCTCTGCTGCAGTCAGTGTCTCCAGGGAGCGACCCAGGCCCTTCTGGTCATCCTCGGGTAAGCTGTTGAGGTCAGTGGCTAACAGCGTGCCTGTGCTGCCGTGCACCATGTGGATCCCGTCGGGCCCCTTGAGCTCCGTCGGCAGCTTGTGGTGGAAGTGCAGGCTGCCCTGGCCTGGGCTGCGCTCCCCTGGCTCCTCCTCCAGCTCTGTCTGGATCAGCTGCAAGAGGCCAGGACCACCCCTTGGTCAGGGACCCCCATATGCTCAGGGCCATGCCCTAGGGCTTAACAGGTAAATGGCCCCAGCTTGGTTCTTCCTTACTTACTGCACAAGAAACTCTGGGCTCCTGCTGGGGCAGGCCTGTCCAGCCTCTGACATTGTTAGCGCATGACTACTTAGCTGTGTTCTTGGGAGAATGGGCTTCCTACAAGAATCTTTCTCATTTTGTACATTCCCTGTGAATACACAGGCTCAACTCTACGTCCGACCAGGTAGAGAGTGTCCGCAGGTAGGTAAAGCAGAGCCTCACGACTGGTGCTCATTCCTGTGTGAACAGTCTCTTCCAGTTGGAAATGGGGGCCCTGCTGGAAATCTGGGTTCTTAGGTAAAGTCTGACTTTGTAAAGGGTTGACAGAATCACTAGCAAATCTGTAGACATGCTTGACCCTGGCGGCCATTCCTGCAAAGGTACCTTCTTTGGGCTTCTCGAATCTGAGAAATGCTGCCCTGCAGCCCACCCTTTCTCCAGGAAAACCCACTGCAGAGCCCAGAAAGCAGCATACCTTCTGACTTCCTGGAACCCTCCACCCAATTGCTGTCTGTGACCCTGGCTGCTGAGCTTCAGAGACACTGAGGGCAGGGGTGACAGGAAAGTGAGAAAGCGAACACCCCCAGGACTGGGGCACAGCACACAGCTCCCTGGCCCACCCAGCTACCTCAGAGATGGAGGAGTGGCAGGAGGAGGCTCTTTGCACCATCCGTTGTGCAAAGAGCTTTTTGAGCCGCAGGTAATCCTCTAAGACCACTTTCAGCAGCGAGCCCTGGTGGAGGGAGAGGGTCAACCCCTCACCTAAACCCTCCCCCACCAGCCCCACCCCTCTTTCCTTCCCTAACTGGGGTGGGCAGTGATGGAAGGTGACTAGGGATGCTCAGGCCTCTCATCCTGAAGGATCGGGAGCAGAGCCTGGTGACACTGGCCAGCCAGAATCTGAGGAGCCCTGACCTGGAAGTCACTATAGGCTGATGCAACTCTTTTATCAGTTCCTAAGCCCAGGCCCCTCTTTCTGCTCTGGTGGTGTTGCCACAGTGGAGGGCATGTCTAGCCGTCCTGGTGGAGAAAGCTGTTTTCCAGCACCCTCCCTCCTCCCTGTATCCTTTGGAGTGGGTGCAAGATCAGCTAGGGGCTTGGGTGCAGATGTGCACGTGTGTGTGTGTGTGTGTGTGTGTGTGTGTGTTGGGGTAGGATCCTTCAGGTAGGGCTCACCTTAATGGGCCCTTCCCGAATGATCTGGCCCAGCTTGGCAATGTTGTCGTACTCCTGGATGGCTGCCCGCAAGTAACGGTCATCATCAGGCTTGACTGCTGCTGGTTCGCGCCCAAAAGTTCCCTGGGGAGAGAGGGGACGTTCATTGGAGCAGCGGTAGACAACAGGTGCACACACAGGGTAGGGATCATTTCCTGGAGAATGCAGCTCCCTGGCTAGCAGTGGTGAAGACCTGACCTTCCCTCCTCCCCTCCATCCATCCTGCATCATTGCCCGCCCCCTGCCCCAGGCTCACATGGGTTCGGGTGGGGCTGTTCCACAGGTCAGCGATCTCACTCAGGTTCTCTGGCAGGTCATCCTCATGCTCTGCCTGGGCCGCCAGCTCCAGGTTCCGGCAGAAAGGGTCCAGCCACACGGGGTTGGCCCTGTGGGTGAGGAGTGGGGTGGAGTAAGGAAGGATAGCTTGAATGGGTGGCTACCCTTCCTGCCTCACCCCAACCTCTGCTCATTTCTCTGGAAACCATATTGCTGGGGATTCAGGGCCATGAGAATTGGGTCCCTTGTCCATGGCACCTCTGGGTGCTTCCTCCTACCCTGGGATCCTGCTAGGACATGTCAATCCAGGTCAGCCTGGTGTAGAAACCTTACTCTGCATAACTCTGTACCTCATGTCCAAAGTCTGTCCCAGTCGGGTGTGGACCCTGCAGGACAGTTTCTGAGGTTGGAGGAGGGGTGACCAGACCACCAGAGGGCGCACACACCCCAGGTTTCAGGCACTCTTTCCCTTCTGCACTGGTAAGGACTTCTCTTGGCAGCAAGGAATGCTCCACCCCACCCGGGCCCTTGGCAGGCTACACTCCACTCACCCATCAAAGGAATACTTATTGGTGTTGGGCATGTCCATGATGTCGATGAAGCCTCGATTCCCTGCAGAGGGGAGGGTTGGCATGTGGAGGGCAGGGGTTTACTTGCTGCAGTTGGGGGAGCCAGCCCACAGCCTCAGCCAGACTTGCGAAGCCTGGGCAGGCCCTCTAGGCCCCCAGGATTCCCTCCTGCCCTCTCACCTCCAGAACCATCATAGTCCTTGCTCACCTGCTGAGCCAGCCACAATGGCTTTGAGCTTCCTCTTGTGTCTGGAGAGAGGAGGAGAGGGTCTGGTGAGGGAGGCTGGGACTGGGCTGGCATCTCAGGACCTACAGGCCCTGCTTGCCACTGTGTTACAGGAACGGGGGTGGTTGGCTTATATCAGGGCAGGGTGGGTAGAGGTCACTCACACAGTCCTGTAGTACCAGTTCATGAGGATGAAGAGCATGGCAGCCAGGAAGAGGAGAATGGCCAAGACAATGATCGCCATCTGAGGGAGCAGGGTCAGGCATGAGTAGGCACGGTGCCTGGGGCAGGAAAGGGGCTGTAGGAGGGGGTGCCACCAGAGGTACCTGCAGGGCAGACATGTCATCAGGTAGCCGGACCGAGATGGCAGGCTGCACGTCCAGGACATTGTAGTTCCGGAAAAGATTCCGCAGCTGTTCCTTGTTCTCGTCGATCATCTGGATCACCCTGGGTGAGGGGCAGGGCCAGAGCTGCTGTCCTCAGCCATTCTAAGAGCTTACCCCACTCAGGAGGGTCTGCCCAGTTCCTGCCTCAACCCCAGATTTCACCCTCGCACCAAGCCTTGCAAGATTCAAGTCCACCCAGCGAGGGTAGCACTGTGTCTTAGAGGGCTCATCATCCCTTCATATAGGAATCCTATTTGACCCTCAAGGTGTAATACTGCCACATTCTAGATGGGGAGAGTAAGCCTCAGGTTGGAGCTCTGCTCCTGCCTCCATGTGTTCTCTCTGGAGGGGAGTGCCACACTGATGCTGTCTCTGCCTCCTTTGGTGGGTCCCCTCCCAGACGCCAGGACAGGGAGGCAGACCAGTCTCAATACAGGCCTCACCCACCGGTCCACGTCCAGGATGCGGTTGGTATCGCGGTTCACCACATGGATGAGCAGTTCCGTCTGTGCGAAGTTCACCCGACCCTTCTTGTCCACGTGGAACTGGGAGAGAAGAGGCATCATGAGGAGGGGACAGGAGCAAAGGGTTGGATGAGGCGGTCAGGCCTTCCCTAGGGGCCCTTCCTGCCCTACCCTACTAGTACAATGACTACTGAATGCTCACTGAGGATCGAGCACGATGCCCATTACTTCATCAGCCCTGGGCCAGAAACTATTATTAATCCACTTCAGAGCTGAGGAAACCAAGGACAGAAGACCTAGAAGGTCTTAACCAAGTCCCTGGAGCTAGGACATGGCTAGGGGCATATGCCCCTTTTATGTTCCTGTGCTCTCTGCACTGCCCTTTCCCGCTTTGGCCCAGTATCCCTTCTCCCGCCATCATCCCTTGCCACAGAGTGGGTCGCGTGGGGCACCTGCACGTCATCGGTGTTGACGATGGCACCAGTGATGTTGGAGAGCAGGCGGATGAACTCCTCCTCGAAGCCACGCACACGGTCGGGAATCTCATTAATGACGATCTTGACGCGCTGGTCGTCCCTCAGGATGTAGATGCCGATGATGGCTGTGTCGTTGTGGCCTGCTAGGTCCCGGGCCACAATGTCCACCACAAAGTAGCCAGGGCTGTAGGCCATGAAGAGATCAAAGGTGCGCAGGATGCCATCCACACTTCCTGCAGGAAGAGCCCCCAGGCAGGGTGCTCAGGGGCCACCCAGTGCCTCAAATGCCCCAGGAAAGGGCAAGGGTCAGAGCAAGTGGATATAACAGGCTTGCAGCAACTCGGACACAAGTGCTTGCAGGGTGGAGGGCGAAGGTGACAGAGGGGTGGGCACAGTGAGCACACATGCCCAGCTGCACATGTGGTGTGTGGGCCTCGGATTGGCTAATAAGTATTGTCAGGAGAGTGCAGCCTGTGCTGCCAGAACTTACAATTTTTCTAGAGATTTCTGGTGAAATCTGATTTTTAGTTGTGTGACTGGAGATGGATGGTTGGAGTGGCTGATGGGCTGGATGGACAGATGGGTGGATGGATGGATGAGGAAATGAGAAAGAAGAAAGGAGTAAGTAGGTGTAGAGGTGAATAATTAGAGACTAGATGATAGGTGATGGATAAAGGATTCACAACGGATGACTGATTGGCTGGCTGATGGATGGAAGGGCAGATGCATGGAAGGCCTGACGTTGCTGGCTGGCTCCCCATACCTTGTGGTGCTCCTACAGACCCCGTCTCCTTAACACTACAGTCCATACAGTGACAGAAGTGTTGGCTGGAAGCCACCCATGTGTACCCAGGTTCCTACCCATGGTGAAGACCTGACCCACATCCTCAGAGTCGTTGGCAAGGGCACGGAAGTAGTGGATGGCCAGGATGCTGTAGAAGACGAGACTGTTGTTCCCAATGTCTGCATCCAAGGCCAGCACCTGGATCAACTCCGAGCCCATCTTGGCATCGGTGGCCACTCCTGTGGGAACAGGCAGGCAGGTATGAGTGGCACATCAGAGGCCACAGACACCCCAGGCCCAGGCTCTGGCTCCTGCACCTGCAGTGTACTCAGCCTTGGTGAAGCGTGGTGGTTGGTCATTGATGTCCTCTAGCACCACGCGCACTTCCTGCAGGGTGAGGTCAGTGGCCAGGTCGAAGACAGAGGACGGCCCACGGGGAGGTGTCCAGCTACGATTGCTTGAGGCCTTTATAATGAAGGAGAAGATAGCCTCGCGCTCTCGGTCCAGGTCCCTCAGCACCAGCAGACGCCCATCGGGCTGCAGACGGAAGTTTTTCTCTTCGTTGCCAGCTGCGGGTGGGACCATGGCACAGAGTGAGGGGGCAGTGCTAGGGCAAGCAAGCTGGCTCACCTCCAGCCCCAGAGTAGGTACAGCAGTAGCCCCATCAGGACCCACCTGCAATGAAGTAGTACACGATGGCATTGGGGCCCTCATCAGCATCCACGGCACCTGTCACATTACCCACAAGGGTGCCTCGTGGGGAGTGCTCAGGCACTGTCAGCAACTGGTACTGGGGGCTGCCTTTCTGCAGGGGAGAGGGGATGTCACAACAGGCAGCCGAAGGAAGGTCCCATCTTCCAGTCCCATGAGTACCCCAGGTGCTACCTTGGCTCCTGGGCTGAGGGGGTTTATTGCCTAGGCCTTATGGGGGGAGCAGAACTGCTCTAACTTCAAGGGAGCAAGGGCTATGCCTGGGACACCCCAGCTTTGCCATCAGGGAGTGTTGTTCAGTGACATCCTCCATGAGGGTAGAGCTGGGCTTGGTATGTTGTCTGAAGTATCCCTGCACCCGAATGGATGTTTGCATGCATGTGTATATGTGTGTGTGTGTGCACACACATACGCACAGTCTCCAGTGAACATCATGTTCCATGTGAATGCTAGAAAATACATCAGAATCTGACAGATGAGGAGCTCAGCCCAAGCTCCAAAAGGCGGAACTCATTTTTAGTGTGTGTGTGTATATCCAATCTGATAATGTCAGCGCCATGAGTCAAGCATTGTTTGACTTCTGCATAGTGCCTTTGAATTGTAGCTGCTCAGGATGTAGCTATCCTGTGAGATATATGCAGAGTTTTCAGGAGCATCTGTGTGTGCATACAGCCTGGTGTGCACGGGAGTGCGTGCATGGGAGTGCGTGCATGTGTGTGCTTGCAGGCGCTGAGTCCCTGTGTGGGCGTGCTGGGCCCAGGGAATGTGCAAACTCACTGGAGGCCTCACGAAGAAGGGTTCATTATCATCGATGTCCTCCAGCGCGACCTGCAGCGGCTGCATGGTCTCATATGGCACGGGCTGGCCCAGGTCGCTGGCCACCAGGATGAGCTGGGGGCAGAGGAATATAGTCAGTAGGGAGTATGGGGGTGCACCAGGTCATCACCCTCCCAGGCACTGCTTATGCAGTTGTGGCCCCAAGAAAGCCCCTCCCTCAGCCCCGCTGCTGTGTCGGCCCCGTCCTTGTGTCGGCCCCACCCCTTACGCTGTACACCGCTTGCGTCTCGCGATCCAGGCGCTGTACAGTCTGGATGAGGCCGCTGATAGCGTCGATGGTGAAATACTCCCAGTCTCGGTTGCCTGCCGTCCTCAGGAAGCTGTAGCGCACAGCCCCGTTGAGGCCCTCGTCCTTGTCCGTGGCGTAGACCTCGTACACGTTGGAGCGCAGTGGGATCTCCTAGAGGCGTGACGGGAGGGTGGCTCCTGGGACATCTGAGAGAATCCCCATGGAACTCTTGTTCCTTCTGCCTGCCTGCAGCGCCTTGCTACCATGGCCACCTTCCAGCACTGTTAGGAACTCCTGTCGGCTTGGTTGGACTTTCCTGTAGTCAGTATCTGCCAGAACACCCCTCCCCACTCCCCCACCCCCAGCCAAAGCTGCTGCCCACTGACAGCACAGCGAGGGACCTGCCGCTCAGGGTGCCCATCCTTCAGGAGCTGCTCCCATCCATCCATCTGGTTCCACTGGGTGCTGCGATTTAGAAGACTGACTAGAATCTAAAAGATAAGGCCAGAGCCAGCCTTTGTTCTCTGGTCTGTCTTGCACTCTGCCACCCCAATCAGAGCTCTAGTATCTCCAAACAACAGCAACCACCCAGTGGGGTGCCTGAAATTGGGAGACAAGCAGGTAAAATGACACGGTGGATGGAGACTAGATACGTGGGTTCCAGTCTGTTACTAACTTATCAGGTGGCCTGGCCATGCTACTACACCTGCTACACCTGCACGACAGGCTCTTGAATTCTAGTTTAAGATATTTAAAAAGTGAACTGACACCTGTAAACTGAAAGCGATAACCCAAAATACCCCACTGCCTGGTCTCAACTAAGGCATGCAAATCAAAGAGCCAAGACCCAGCTGGACTGGCCTTGCCGAAAAGCTGTGTCAACAACAACAAAAAGCCAGCTCCTGGCCCAGAAGAGAAGGCTCTAAATGGAGAGGGTAGATTTGAACCACCCTCCCTGCTTTCCTCAGTGCAGAGACAGCAGCAAGCAGATACATTAACTGACACCTGCTTGAGTCCTTGAAATGTTTCCCTGGCAAACTATAACATTCTCAGCGAAGAGCTCAGTCCGGGCAGCTTTCCCAGAGCTGTCTGGAGGCTGTTCCTGGGCTTGAGTCACGCACCTTAACTCTTTAATAAACTCACTTACTTTTGCTTGACTCAGTTTATTTAAGTCAACACATCACATGCTGACCCGTGATAAGCTGCCCAGGACACAAGAGAAAGAGCAAGTTTCTTGACGTTTAGTTGAGAAGTGGTTGGCTCAGCATGGTCTGCCAGTCTCTGATCATAATGGCAGTTACATCTAATTAATAGCAAGGGGGAGCGCCAGGCTGCCTGAACCCCCCAGGCAGCATTTTGGTGCTGAGAGGAAGGGTCGGAGACCAAGGAGATGTCCCTATCTCTACATGGCAATTTAGAGCAATTGGCGACTTCAGAATATCAGTCATTTGCCCTTGGCTCTTATTTTGATGCCCATCCTCAACCCTAGGCTGTCTTCACATGGGTATCAGCAGGACAACAGACAGACGGAAGGGGCATGTGCGTTTATTTTGAGACGAGTATAGGGGAAGTGGGTGGCTGGGGAAACTGTCCTTGGCAGATATTGTGGAGCAAGAGATGGGGCATCTACTATTAATAAGCCCCATTGTGCAGGTGAAAAAATGAACTCAGAGAAGTCACTCACTCAAGGTCATTTGGCTGGTCAGTGGCAGAGCTGCACGTGAGTCTTCTGTGAACACAGCCCACACTAACTATCACTGTTCAGAGTACTGAACACTGACACCCGTCGAGTCTGCTCCTTCTCTGGCCTCAGTTTCCCCACCTTCCCAATGGGAGACTTTTGGCCATTCCACACTGTGACTGCAGCCATGGACATCTGGGAGGGGATGTTGGTGAGTGGAGCCCCAGGGGACAGTGGTACCTCTCTGATGTGGAGGATGGTGCCGTTGGGTGGGCGCACAAAGACGGGCCGGTTGTCATTGACATCGATGACCTCCACCAGGATCATGGTGGTGCCCCAGAGTGCAGGCTGTCCTCCATCCGTGGCCACCACAGTCAGGTTGAATCTCTCATAGGACTGCAGAGGCCGCGTTGTGGTCACTAGGCCTGAGTCCATATCCACGTGGAAGGCATCTGGCAGGTGGGGCAGGAGAGCAAGGCATGGCTTGGGCCACAGGCATAGCAGCCTGTCCCTCCCACCCCTTAAGGTATCAGGACCGAGAAGCAGGCTACATACCCACACCAGGGCCCTCAAGTGAGTAGACCAGCTCCCCATTGGAGCCCTCATCCTGGTCAGTGGCCATCATGGTGATGACCGAGGTACCAGCTGGCTCATTCTCATACACGCTCGTGCTGAACTGGGACCTGGAGAACTGTGGTCGGCAGTCGTTGACATCCAACACCTGGATCATCACCTGCGGGGGAGGTTGAGGTCAGAGGTCAGAAGCATATGGGGGGCTGCTTTACGCAAGCTTCTCACACAGGAGGGAGGGGTAGGGAGAGGGACAGGTGTGCCCTGGCATGGCCTCCAATGGGTTGGAGTCTGACCTACAGCTTATTTAACTTTCTGAGGCTGTTTCCTTGCCTGTCTGTTGGGACACTATCTTAGAGCAGGTCCTTGACTATCAATTACTGTCATTTCCTTCAATGCCATTTTGTTATAACATCAGTAAGAAAAAACACTTCTCTCTCAGGCCCCTGTGTGTGCAGTCTGCACCTTCTCCCATGTCTGTGTGGGTTGTCTCCTGGTACTCTGTGAGTGGAGGCTCATGGCGCGCGCGCGTGTGTGTGTGTGTGTGTGTGTGTGTGTGTGTGGTGTGTGGTGTATGGGTGGACAGGGGTCAGTGGTGGGGGTGTGGGGTATGTGAGTGGGGTTGGGGGGTGGATGTCCTGCAACGGAAGGGCATCATCCTGTCCAGGGTTGGTTCCCGCCCCTGCACCCAGAGCTGCTGGGATAGACTCTGGCCACTCTGGAATAAGCAGGCTGGAAAATGAATGAATACAAATGACTCTTTGATATTAGAAATGTTTTGGGTCTTTGTTTAGAAGTTTGGTGAAGCTTTTGTGATCATGAATATACACAGGAACATAATTACCTACGCTGAAATTGGTTTCGTTTTTCACGACAAGTTGTTTCTGCTTAAAGGTGCAGTTTCCAAGAACCTATTGATGATGCTAAGTGAGGACTCACTGTGCCTCTCAAAGTGCTGGTGAGGCTCACCTGGGATGGTGGGTGCTAGATGCTCAGTGCAGTGCCCGGCCTGTACTCTTGTACTGTGGTTAACAGGTAAGCAGTGTCTGGGCCCTGCAGCAAGCCCCTCCTCACCCTCCTCCTAGGCAGCCCTTGGCTCCTTGCTCCAGGGCCCTATGCATGTGACTCTAATCTCTGAAGCATAATGCTGGACTGTGACTCTGCCACACATATCCCTCTCCCCTGCCCCCAAGGCCCATTCTTAACTTGGATTTGTGTCTGGCCTGGAACTTGGCTCCTTCTGCTGACTCCATAGCCCAGGGCAGATCCTGTGGACACAGCAGGCCACGAGGCCTTTCCTTCCTTGGCCACTGCCTGCCAGCATCCTACTCAGAGCACTTCACGGCAGCGATTTTAAAAATCTCTCTCTGCACAAACATTTTTCAACCCCCATCTCCCTGACTGACCAGATGCACTGTGCAGGAAGTGGGGCATCATCACTGCTTCCCTCTCATTATGCCCCCCACTTCAGTTTTGACAACTGGGGGCTAGGGAGGTTACGTGACAAGTGCAGTGTGCTTGGCAAGTGGAGCTTCTGACTCCACAGAAGCTTCTGACTCCACAGCACACGCCCGTGTGCCAGGGACAGGAGGCAGATGTGCAAGTGTGCCTGGCCCCTTCCCTCATCTGAGAAAGAGAATTTCTCTTTGTCCATTCAGCTTCTCACCTCCTGGCCTTCAGGAGAGTTTTCTTCAGATGGTTAAGTTATGAAGAGGGAGGACTGAGAGAAGTGAATACAGAAAGACAGAACTGGAGAAGGCAGAAAAAAGGGGGAAGAAAGAGGAAAAGCAAAGAGCCAGGGCTTGGGACCTGAATAGAAGTGGGGCTGGAGAGCTTAGAAGGTGGGACACTGGACTCGAACAACTGTGGACACTAGAACTGGAATAGGAATGGGCTCTGAACCTGACCCCTCACTGATGTTCTTTGAGAGACAAAAATAAAGACAATAGCTTTATGTTTGTTGTTAGACTCTTTCAGTAGGACCTGGTGGAGACAGGACCACGTGGAGCCTCTGGTCTATTTGGTTGAGACCCAGGGATGTTTGGCACGAGATAGTTCTCCTACAGAGTCCCCACATCCCTGAGTCACAGCCACGGCAACCCACCCAGCTAAGTCTTGCCTTCTCTTCCTGTCTTCACGTCTCTGAGGGGGGCAGAGGGGGTATTGGGTGGCTCTGCTCCTGCTCCTCGATGGTTATTCTCTAAAAGGCTTTGCTTGCTGTCTTTACAACCCCTGTCCCTGGTGTTCCTGGTCCAGGTTGGTACTCCTCACCTGCACTGAATTTTCTCGACGGTTGCTGGCTCTATCCCCAGGGTTATCTTTGGCCAAGGCAGTCAGGATATAGTGGTCCTTCTTCTCCCGGTCCAGAGAGGACAGCACATAGATATCACCCTAGTAGGAGAGGGTAGAGTCAGGTCCTTCATCGATTCAACAGATATTTACTGAGCATCTACTATGTGCCACACACCGCTCTGGGCTCTGGAGATACAGGGCTGGACAGAAGAGACAGCAATTGCTACCTCATGCAATGTGCGGTCCACGGCTCTCCTTGCCCTTTCTACCTCAGTCTATCTGGAGATGGGATGAACAGTCCTGGCTGGAGTTTACTACATGCCCAGGTATATAGTTGGCACTCCATAAATATCTGTTGTACACAGCAGCATGCGAGGAGCATGTCTGGTTATTCACTCTCAACTGGAGAGAGACAGACCTTTGCTGCGAGGTCAGAGTGCAGAAGGAAGTGGGCAGGGTGAGCCAATGGGAGGGAAAATCCAGTTTCAGCAACTGAGGAAGGCCTTGCCTGACCACTATCCCCAGGTCATAGGTTCCTCTTGTTGTACCATAAACAGCAGCTTTGAACCCATTTGCAGATATTTGGAATCATCATCCATCTTTTCTCTTGCGTTTCTGCTTCCCCACAAGCTTGAGATTCATGGGAGCAAGGCAGATGCACCTGTGCAGGCTTCTCACTACCCCGCCCCCACCCCACCCAGCACTGAGTGCTGGGCCGTGTAAGCAGTAGGTGTTCACATGCTGTGCCCACTCTCTGCAGAGCTTCCTATACCTTTTTTGACAGTCTCTAAAAGCAGTCATACAATATTTAAATCAAGTTTTGTAGCCTCAGAAGTTTGCATCCCACAAAGGGCTGGTTTCCAGTTATGTTGGCCACTTCCTTCCATGTCTGCTGGCACAAAAGGGCCACTGTCTACAGGATGTCTGGGACTCTGAGCACAGGGTTTGCTGACACAGACAAAATACGTCTAAGGCTACAGATGTCCTGTGGGCAGGAGTCAGACATGGGGGAATGACGGCAACACTTTTGGTGGCTTCTCAGCCTATGACCCTGGCTCCTTCCCCCTTCCCACAGTCAGGCCTGCTTACCGTACTGGGGTTGATGGCAAACTTGCCCTCTCCATCCCCGAGGCTGTATTCAACAAGGGCAAAGTTGCCCGAGTCGGCATCAGTAGCAGTAACCGTTAGGATGACCGTGCCCACGGGCACGTCTTCAAAGACAGCTTCCTGGAGCCCCGTGGACAGAAAGAGCAGCTCAAGTCAGTGCTAGAGTCTGTGGTCCTGACCTAGGAACTCACTGATGCTGAGAACCCAGGGCATCAAGCTGCTCATGGGCTGCTTGCTCCTCGGGGGTGGAGGATAGCAGGGTGGGCATGGAGGGCACCTGAATACCTCATGGAGTGGGCATGGGTCCTGGACCTAACCTGTTGGCCTTGTCACCCACCTGGTAGAAGGGCTGGTCAAAGATGGGGTTGTTGTCATTGATGTCCACGATCTCCAGGTAGACGGGGATTTCAGCTGCTCGGGGTGGGGACCCGTTGTCTGAGGCCCTCACAGTGAAGTTGAGCCAGTGGACCTCCTCGTAGTCCACCGTCCGGTTAGCAATGACCTTCCCTAAGACACAGAGGCACCCACTGCCATTTTGGCCACTCCCCACTCATGAAAATCCACCAAAATATGAAGAGAAGGATCTGGAGCTTTGAGGAGAGGTGGTCCCTCGAAGGAGGGTGGCCAGGTAGCAGTGCCCAGTGGCAGCCCAGAGGCATGAGAGGAACCAGTGCCCAATTCTTCTTTAGTAGAGGGATGAAACCGATTTTCACAAGACAAAGGAAAGAAAACCAAGCCAAGGACCTCCACTGAGACATTTTCCTCTGGCCTTCTTGTTCCCTAAGTGATACCAATGGCAGAGGCTTGGGTGATAGATCATCCCAGGTTTCCAGAGACCCTCAAAGGGAGTTTCCACCCCAATATGGGGCTGGGTTTTCCTTCCTGCTCTCTAGTTTGGGCATCTAGAGTGACTGGAAGTTTGGCCAGATGTGATCTGGCCCAGTCCACTGAGGGGCCATGGAGGGTGAGAAGTGGCCATGGTCCCTCTCAGAGGATAAGCAGGCACAGATACATGTTTCCCAACATGTCAGTACATTTCTGACCTACCTGCTGAGAAGTCTTCCAGCTGGACGTAGCCTGGGGGCATCAGGTCCAGCAGGGTATAGGTGATCAGCCCATTGAGGCCCTTGTCGGGGTCCACAGCTGCCACGGCAATGAGTGTGGTACCTGGGGTGGCCCCTTCTAGGATCCGCTCTGTGTAGTAGGTGATCCCGAAGGGCTTGAACTGGGGTGTGTTGTCATTGACATCCAGAATGTTGACTGTCAGCTTGGCTGCAGTGGAGACAGGGTGGGGGGGGGTGGTGAGAGTGACGTGAAGGGCACCAATATTGGCTGGGCCAGGCCTTCCTAAGTCTTAGCCAAATTTGGGGAGGATGGCAGCACCTCACAGCCCTCCTGGGACTCCCTAAAACTTGACCCACCCCTCAGGCTCTTTCCCTGGTCTGACGCTTACTCTTCAGAGAAAGGAGCTTATGTTCTACCAGGTAACCTGGCCCTCCTGTGCCTCAGTTTCCCAATCTGTTCAATGTGATAGGATTAAGAGGATCTTTAAGGCCCTACTTCTGATTTGGTCTTCTTTCTCCTGTTTGAGCTGTTTCCTCTCTATCACCAGCCTGGGCCCTCTGAGAGTGGGACATGTGAGAGATGACCAGGATTGCCCTTCCTTCCTGAAAACTCTGGGCTGTAAGATAAGGAGCCAGTATTTGCCAGGAGTCTCTCCTCACTCCAGCAGTTATCGTGGCCTCATGGCCACTTGAGGCCATCTGGCCCTATGTCCCCATCCTTCCTACCCTGCAAAATCCAACCCTGCTGCTCTCTCCCTGGGTCCAGGCCCCTGCCTGTTCCTGCCCACCCTCCTGCCCAGAGTAACCAATGGGATATGCCTACAGGGAGACTTACCATTTGGCACGCTGACAGAGCGCTCTGGTAGGTCACTGGCATTGTCAATCACGGAAAGCGTGACCTCATAGCTGGCGACCACTTCCCTATTCAGGGGAGACTTCACCATTACAGACCCTGTAGACCAGATCAAGTCAAGTTCAGCTTGAGGGGAACTTCCTAAAATCTGGGTCTCCGAGGGGGCACTCCTGGCCAATCCCCCTAATCCCCACAAGGCAATGATCCCCAATGGACCTGGGACTTGCTGGTCTTGCCTTTGGCTGGGATGAGACCACAGCCACCTGAAAGCTGGGCACACATCACTCTGCTCCTCACTCACTGCTTAAAATCCAGGGGGCCTTGGGAAAAATATTTAACTTCTCTGTACCCGTTTCCTTATTTGTATAGGACTATTTTAAGGATTATAACAATTTCATGAATTTACATTTGTTAAGGGCTTAGAACAATGCTTAGCATATAGAAAGCACAAGTATGTAACTGCTTCTTTAAAACATGCTTGAATTCTACAATAATATGACTATATAGAACATTACTGAATCATACACTTAAAATGGTTAAATGGTAAACTTTATAATTAAAAAGTACTTATATTCTATGGAAAGCAAGTATAAAGGAAGGCCAAGGGGCAGCTAAAAAGTCTGGAGGGGATTCCCTGGAGGGGACAGTGGTGGTACAGGCTGAGAGTCAGGCCCACCCCTTGGCCCTGACTATGTGGGGTATGGCCAGCTGGTCGTAGGAAAGAAGCACCATCCTACTACCTTAGTACCAGAGCAAGGAATTGTCTCCTCTCATACCCTCTGCCTCCCAGGGCCCCTGTCTGTCCCTGAATCATGGTAGAACCCTCTAGAGGCTTGGACTTGGGCTAGACAGACCTATTTTGGCCAATCTCAGGCCTGCCTCGGTTGGTACCTCTCTTTCTGCCTGGCGGCTCCTCCTCCTCCTGGCTTCCTTCTAGGATAAAATCCCCTTTATTTCCAATTCCCTCTCAGGCACTGGGGTCTCTGGGATGCCCTTCCCCTTGGCAGATCCCCTGCTGGGCTTCTGTCCTCCTCGGTCCCCCATCCTGGGGCGGTCACTTACCCTAGCTGCTGCCTTCTCCTCCTCTTCCTACTCTCGCTCCCCCATCCCCAGGCTGGGGAGCGAGGATGGGGAGAGGTGGCTGCATTCAGTCTGCAAAGGCTGGGCCACAGCCTTGGCCTGGGCCCCACAGGATGGGAAGGGTGGTGGGGGTGCAGTGGATGTGGAGGAGGGCAATGGAATGAAGCAGAGAAGAAATGAGGTGGGAAGTGACAAAGAAACAGAGCTCAAACCTGCAGATCTGCCAGCCATGCGGAAGAGAGAAGAGGGTTAACATCAGTTAGTCCAGGGTGCAGAGGAGAAGGGGCATAGCAGGACATGGGGAGGAGGGGCTCAGAGGTCATCAGGGAAGGAGCTCTGGGAGGAAGGGGTAGGACAGGAGGGGGTGGAGGGGAAGAGGCAGAGGGAGAGGAAACTAGGGGATATAGTGGGGACCCCACTGGGCAGGATCACTCAGGGGCTACAATTCTGGCTAGAAGAGAGGGGAGGAGAAGAAACAGGAGGGAGGGTGAGCAAGGTAGGTAGGGAAAATGTGAAGAAAAGGGGGCAAAGACGACACTGGGAAGAAAAAGAAGAAAGTCAGTTGGAGGGAGAGAGAACAGAAAAGAGGTAGAGACCTCAGCATATCATCAAGTTGGGTAGGGGCAGAGCAGCGCTGGGGCCGCTCTCCATGGTGCTGACCAACCAACCGTGGGACTTCGCTAACCTGGGTTATGGCTAACGTGTAACTTCTAGTGCTGATGGTTTTCCCTTCTTTTTTTTTCCCTTTGGGTTTCAGAAGCAGATTGAGTTAATTTTACTCCTTGGTTCACTGCATACTGTGGTCATTGGCACTGCTCTTGTTTTATGTATGTAACTATCCCTTCTTATTCCCATACTCCTCTCCCCATGGCCAATCATTATAATGTATTGAAGTGTATTTTTTACTTGCAAGTGTTCCTAAAAACCACGCTATTAATTGTGTGTGTGTGTGTGTGTGTGTGTATGTATATATATATTACATGTATACAAATGGGGTTGTGGTGTGTGTGTGTATCCCATGCTATTTCTTACTCTTTTCAGGGTGTACTTATTTCTAAGGTTCACCCATAGTGCCCTGCATGAATCTGATTGCTTTTAACAGCTACCTGGTATTCCATGGTGTGAACCCACCACACTTTACTCTCCAGTCTCCCAGGGTTGGGTGTCCAGGTGGCCTCCAACTCCTACCACCAATAACATTGCAGTGAACACCCTCAGAAAGCCCTCTTATCAACCTGAGCATTCCTTGGGACATGTATCCAGGAGCAGAATTTCTGGGTGATGCCTGTGAGTGTACTTTGTGCTAGATTGCTGTCCAGCTGGTGGAATCAGTCTCATAGAGTAGTATATGAGGCTCCTGACATCTCTACATTGTCACCAGTACTCAATATTGTCCAGCATCCTGTTAACCACATGTGGAAAATTGGTATCTCCTTGCTGTTTTACTAAGCCTTTCTCTAAATAGCAATAATTTTCGGTATTCTGTCATAGCCATGTTAGTTTTTTTGTTACTCCTCTGAGATTTCCAAGAAGTACACCTATAAAATCCCATGTCTCCAGAGGAGCAAAAACACCAAACTTTTCGAATAATGGTAAAACTATCGAAAGAATAATAAAATGCATAAATCATGAAAGATGAGCCTCAGCTGTTTTGTGGTAGCATAACTAATAGGTGAGACAGCCAGGATTCATGTGAAGGAGTGTTCAGCCATCTAGTTATTAAAGAAATACATATTAAAACAAGGTACCATTTTTCTAAAAAGTTACAGACATGAAAACTTTTTAACATGTAATGCTGGCAAGAGTATGGTAAGCTGGGCACACTTATGCAACACTGGTGGAGTGTGAAAAACAGAAAGGAGAGAGGGAGTTGGTTAAGGGAGGAGGAGGAAAGGAAAGGAGAGAGGGAAGGAGCAGAGGGGAGTGAATAAGGGAAGGTGAGGAAGAAGGCAGAGAGTAAGGAGACTAGGGCAGGAGACAGGAGCAGGGGTGCAAGTGGACCAGGCCCTGTACCTGTGTTGATATTCACGGCAAAGGCATATTCCTGGTCAGGTACGAGGCGGTCAGTGTCGTCCTTGGCCACGATGCCAATGATGTGGTACTCCAGTTTTGGGTTGAGGTCCCGGTCAATGGCAGTGACATTGGCAATGACAGTGCCTGGCTCAGCTGACTCTGGCACGCTCACTGTTTGGATGGGGTTGAGGAACTCAGGCCGAGAGTCATTGATATCATTGATAAGAACTGTGATAATAGCCGTGCCCGAGAGAGGGACAGTGCCCCGGTCGGTGGCCACTACTGTCAACCTGTAGGAGTCCTGCTCCTCCCTGTCGATGGTGGCATTGCCGACACGGATGATCCCTGTGACTGGGTGGATGAGGAAGCGGTCCTGAGCCCCGGCCTCTATTCGGTAGATGAGCTCTCCGTTGAGGCCACTGTCCTCATCTGTGGCTGTGACCTGCAGGACTGAGAATCCTGTGGGACGGGGAGGAATAGGGAGCAGCTGAGCACAGTGGCCTCTCCTAAAAGCATCATACTCAGATGCATTTGTTGGTGGTTTTTGCCAGCATTTATTTATTTATATGCATTTTTCATGTTTGTAACTT
This sequence comes from Talpa occidentalis, assembly GCF_014898055.3. Lineage (NCBI taxonomy): Eukaryota > Metazoa > Chordata > Mammalia > Eulipotyphla > Talpidae > Talpa > Talpa occidentalis. Next base: position 42,820,482 of record NW_023605194.1, read on the forward strand.
TGTAAGAAAATGATATATTATTTACTTACATGATTGAACAATCTTTAATAATTTGCTGTATCTTCTGCAAATTGTCAGCTTTTTTCCTTGGTCTATTTTTTTTTTAAAGATTTATTTACTTATTTATACAAGCACTGGGTACAGTCAGAAGCACGGGAGGGTGAGAGAATTCACCAGAGCGGGGAACAGAACAGGTAGACTGACGAAGTACACTGCTGAGGGGAGCAGCGGGTGGCAGGAGAGGTCTGCCTGCCATGTGGGACCCTTGCCCGGCGGCCGGGGAGGCCAGGGATTGAACTGGCGCTACAGAGGCTGCAGGCAGCTTCAAAGCCCAGCACTCAACCGCAGCGCCTCCAGGGGAGGCCCTCCTTGGTCTATTTTTTGACAACTTGTACATAATTATAGTTACTTGTGACAAATATTTTTCTCAGGTTGTTTTGCCTTTCAATATTAACATTATTTGATGTAAAGAAGTTTAAAACTTAGTATTTTCGGGCCTCCCCGGTGGCGCAGCGGTTGAGCGCTGGGTTGCGAAGCTGCCCGCGGCCTCTGCGGCGCCGGTTCGATCCCCGGCTGCTTCCCGGCCACCGGAGGAGGGTCCCACATGGCGCGCAGACCTCTCCTGCCGCCCGCTGCTCCCCTCAGCAGTGTACTTCGGTCCTTCTGCCTGCTCTGCTCCCCGCTCTGGCTCTGGTGAATTCTCTCACCCTCCCGCGCTTCTGACTGTACCCAGTGCATGTATAAAACAAACAAACAAACAAATAAAAGAAAGAAAGAAAGAAAACATGCCTCTATAAAAAAAAAAAAACAAAAAAACTTAGTATTTTCCTCTTTTGAGTTTCTGCTTCTTAAATGCTTTCTTATCCATAAATCAGATTAATAGTTACCCAATGCTGCTTTTAATTTTTAATGTTTTGTATGCTTTTATATTTTCTTTAGAATGTCTTTAAGTTTCATTTTGGTGTCTGATATGGGGTGAGAATCTACATTAAATATTAATAGATGTTTTGCATAGTAAAAAATTAGTTTTCACTATTGGTTTGTTTTGTTTATCATGTAATATCGCATTCCTTAATTTAATTCCTTATATTACCAAATAGAAATTTATCTATTTCTGGGCTACTTTGTTCCAGATTCTTGCGCTAATAGCATGCGATTTTAAATATCACAGTTTTGTAATATGTTACATTATCTGGTAAAGCAAATTTGGTTTATTATACTTATTTTTCAAAATGTTCTTATACTTCCAGATGACTCTTAATCAAATTTACCCCCAAATGCTGATTTTTTTGTGGGAATCATATTAATCCAATTTTTACTTAAAAACATTCTTTCTACCTAAGAATACCATGGAACATTTCTTAATAATCTCCTTTTGCAGACAAGACACTGAGGATCAGAGAAGCGAAGCGAGGCGACCTGAGTCTTCTGACTCCCTCTTCAGGGCTCTCCCCACCCTATTGCCCAAACTTCTCCCCACCAGAGGTGAACCTACATTCAACCTGTGAGGGTCCAATCCTCACTGATCACTAAAGCACTCGGGCCTGGGGGTTGGGGCCTGGGCTTGTCCTCTGCTCACCTGGAGGGCAGTTCTCCAGCAGGTGGACAGTGAATACGGCAGGGCTAAAGGCTGGCTGATTGTCATTGTCATCCAGGATGGTGACCAGCAGGTCGGCTGTGCCATTGAGCAGCCCAATGTCTTTGGCCAGCAGCAGCAGCTCCAGGATGGGGGGTGAGAAGGCCTCCCGGTCAATGATAACACCTGACCTCACTGTCACCACACCTGGCACCCAGGGCCACCAGCCAGAGACACACAAAGAAAAGAGGGTCCAGTGTGGAGGCCGGGTGAGAGGCAAGAGTGGAGGGACAGAGAGAGACGGGGGCATCATGGGGAAAGAGATGAAAAAGGAGCTGAGAAAGCAACACAGTGACTTTTTTCCCCAGATTCTGATCACCCGTTTAGGGAGGGCCCTCAGGTGCTGGGCGCCCGTGGCCTCCCCCTCCCCAGGTTCCCTCTGCAGTTCTCAGAGTCTGCCTAGGAAGGGAGATACAGGTGGGGATTGGAGCTGTGCCATCAAGAGGAGTACAGACCTCTCTCTTGTCACCTGTCACCATACTGGCCTCCTGTCCAGGACAGTGGGGAGCAGGGTCATATCCACCCCAGCAGGAAGCCCCAGAGCTGGGGTCCTGTGCGGGTGCAGAGGCCTCACCAGTGCTGTTGTTGATGTCAAACAGGTCACTCGGTGTGCCTAGCAGCTGGTAGGTCACCACGGCATAGATGTCCAGGTCTGCATCCAGGGCCAAGATAGGCCCATTGAGCACAGTGAGGGGAGTCCCTGGGCCAGAGGGAGAGGGGTCACTGCAGTGCTGTCCAGAACTGCCCCCCTCCCTCCCCCACCCTGGTGAGCCATGGCTGACGATGGATGAGAGGGAGGGAGGTGAGGTGGACAGGGTGGAGGGGCCCTGGGCCGGGCTGCGGCAGCCTTGGCAGACTGACGCAGGTGCCTGGGGAGCGGCCTCAAAGCCCTGCTGGGGAGAAAACACAACAGTGGTGAGCAAGACCCTCTGGCCCGCCCGGAGCACGCCTGCCTTCCCAGCAGCCTTTGAGACTGGCTACTCCATGGGAGGGTCTGGGGGCTCCCTGATGTCCCCTCCCTGAGTGTGGTCCTGTCTAGGTATGTGCATCCAGCCCAGTCTGTGGGTCACAGTGCACTGTACCGGTTCCTAGGAATCTGCACAGGCAGGTTTAAGAATGAAATTCATGTAGCAGAGAAGAGGAGGCTCTCAAGTCATCGCCTTCTGACTCAGAACCCAAGCTTCGGGGACAGGGAAGGCTGGAGGTCTAGGAGTGAGGGCTGCCCCGCTTCTTCCACCCCACTCCTGGGGAGGACATTAAAGAGGAAATTCTGTCCCTCTAAAGAGATGGATGAGGCTGACTAGTCCATGTGTAGGGGGAAAGGGCTACACTGCTCTACCCAGGGCATCGTGGCCCCCCCACTTCTGATGACGGATATTCCCTGAGCTTTCAGCAGCCTCCAGATGCCCTGAGGTGCTCCTGAGGTAGAGGGGGCAGGGAGAGGTGGGCTTACTCCCTTCCTGGGTAATCCTCACACCTTAAATGTAACCTCTTTGGGGAAGGTGGGGCTGTTTTCAGGTGACCCTAGGGACCAATGACAGCTGTCTCTTCCAACCAGACCTGTGGCCTCTTTGTTGGCCCCTGAGAGGCTGGGAGTCCTGGCCCACTAGCCCCTCTGAGCTGTGCCCCTCACCCTTGCACACCCTTCTGTACCCTCCAGGTCTGTATTTAGCCATGTAAGGCTGCCTCCCCTCCAGGCCTTAGCCTGGTCCTCACCAGGCACAGGGATGTTCTCAGGTATCTGAGACCCAGGTGGTACCTGGTAGCAGCAGGAGACCCCACGCAGGCCCAGCACTTACCTGCAGGAGAGTTCTCCATCACCTCCGCCTGGTAGGTGCTCTCTGTAAATAGGGGGTGGTTGTCATTCTCATCCACAAGAAAGACCAGCAGCAGGTCAAAATCCTGTGTGAGGCAGGATGGGGGAGCAGGTTGTGAGCTGTGTTCTAGAAAAGCACTCCAGGGGAAGGAGGGCTGAAAGGTGGGGGTTCAGGGCACAGAGATAGATGATTTTAAAGCCTGCACCAAGAGTCCAGAGACCTGGTCTCAGTCCCTGTTCTGCTAACAGCTCACCGGATGGCCTTGGGCAGGGCATTTCCACTGTCTGGCCTCATTTTTCCGACCTGGCAAATGGGGATCTTAGCTCTTCCATAGGGGGGCTGGCCGTTCATAGGAGACAATGATATGGAGGATATTGAATCATTTCTATTTTGGGATCAGGAAGGACTTCAGCAGGATGATGAGCCTAGGTTTTCAGACCCCTCCAGGCTGCCTGAAGGCCTGGTCAGAGTTCATCCACACTCATGCAGAGCTACACTCCACACCTTTCAAACCCCAGTCACAGCCCTTAGCTCTCAGAATCTTCTAGGACCTCTGGATAGTACCTCCAATGCACAGGTGAGAAAACCAAGGCCCACAGAGAGGTGGTGACTATTCAAAGCCACACAGTAAGGTAGTGGCAGAAGGGGGACCAGCTTCCAAGCCTCCTGATCGCACCACTCAATGCTGCTGCTTTCCAGGGTGACCCAGGCCTCCGAAACCACAGACAGAGGAAGGTTAAATCAAGGTCAGAAAGAGAAAATCAAGAGAAAAATAGGAGGTGGAAGGGAGGGAGAGAGGAAGGTGGGCATTGAGGGAGGGAGGGGCAGGTGGGCATGGGATGAGAGAGTTCAGTGACTTCTGAGTACTTCCAGCCGGAAGTCTCCTCAGGTTATACAGGTGGGGAAACTGAGGCCCAGACAGGGCACTGTCTTGGCTGAGCCATACAGCTAGTCAGAAGCAAGGCCCTGATGCTTGGTCAGGCTTCTCCCCCAGATATCCTAGACTGTGAAGAGAGGGATGACCCCCACCCCCACACCCAAAGGAACTGTCTACTTTGTAATACCCAACTTGTCTTATTAAAGAAAGCTAACTTCTTTGCTTTTGAGGGAAAAGTCATCTGGGAAATGCAACCCTCTCAGAAGCCCCCAGTATGTGTGTGAGGAAATAAGCCAGCCCACAACTCCTGTGGTGTGTGCCCAAATGTTAGTAATTCGGGAAGAGAGTTGGCAGCCAATGTGCCCGGAGTGTTTGCTGTTGGGCATTGTGCCAGGCACTGTGCTGAGGGCTTCCTAGGCATTGGCTCCTTCAGAGCTCTCCATGGCTTTGGGGTAGGTGTGGTTACTTTGCAGAAGAGAAAATGGAGAGAGAAAAACTGACTTGCCAAAGACACATGCTTACTGATGGATGCATCTGGGACTTGAACCCAGTACTCATTCACTCCAAAGCCTGTGGCTCTAGCCCACAGGTCATTTGGCCTCTGACCTCCAGCACCCAGAGCTCTCCACCTGCCTCCAGACTCACCCTCCGGGCTATGCGTGGGTTCTCCGGGTTGTCCTTCACGGAAATGGTCAGCTTGTACTCTGGGATTCGTTCACGATCCAGGGGCCGGTTCACAGTGACAATCCCTGTCTGGGAAGTGGAGGGCTGGTGAGCCAAGTAGTGACCTGTGCCCACTCTGGGCTCTGGCCCACAGATGCCAAGTGCTCCTCTATGAATGACTGTGTGTCCCCTTCCTAAATCTCCAAAGATATAGTCTAGAAGGCCAAGATGGGCTGAAGGGGCCTTGTCAGGGCAAGAGTAACCCACCCAGGCCCAGGTCTTGCTGCCTCAAAGATTTGAGCCCTCTGAGGATCCTGTGACCCTAGCAGTCAGTAATATCCCAAAAGGCCAAATAAGACTTCCTGGTACATCGTGGTAGAAACCAAGTGGTAGCAAGGCTCAAGGCTCTGGCCCCATTACTGCACATCACAAGCCTTGAGGATGACAGGAACCCCAGAGATGGTTCAGCTGGGTAACCCAAGATTCCCAGCTTCCCATAGAAACTTCCAGATCCCAGTGGAGGCAGGAGGCTTGAGAAGGAAATGGAATCAGAAGGGGTCCAATAGTGGCTATAGGAAAACCTTGGGGGGCAGGGCCCTATATTTAAGGGAAATCCTCAGGGGCCTCCCTAGTCAGCCCCTGCCTACCGTGGCATTGATGGAGAAGGCCTGCTCTCGGTTGCCTGCAGTGATGTTGAAGGTGAGCAGTGCGTTGCAGCCGCTGTCAGCGTCGCTGGCCAGGACGTGGGCGACGAAGCTGGAGACGGGGCTGTTCTCACTGATGGTGATGTTCAGGGGCAGGTTCAGCAGCACGGGGTCGTTGTCGTTGATGTCCAGCACCCGAATCCCCACCAGCATCTGGGCATCAGGGGAGGAGGAGAAGGAGCAAGGCAAAAGGAGAAAAAGGGGGACAGAAGAAGATGCAGGAGAGAGAGAAGGGGTGATAGATGTGATGAGGAGGAGATAGGAGAGGACAGCAAAGGAGTGGTCATGCGAGAAAGGCAGGTTGTGGAAGAGAGGAAAGGAAGTAAAGAAAATGATAATAAGAAAAGCAAGAGCATAGAAACGAGGATAGGAGGCAGAGAAGGGGTGCACAGAAGATTGGAAATGGATGTGTAAGAGGTGTCAAGGCAGCTGAAAAGGCAGCCGCCCCAAGCACTGCTAAGGGGGGAGGGCTTTGAGTGGCCACGGCTGCCAGGCCCACCGGTGAACCCCAAGAGGCACTTGCAGTTCTGCTAAGATCCCAGGGGTCTGAAGTGGTCCTAGAGCAACCTGTGGCCTCTCTGGGCACGAAGGCAGCAGCGTTTACGGGATCCCTACAAAGAATTCAGGGGCAGTGAGATGAAGCCAGACTCACCGTGGAGCTGAGCGGGGGTCTCCCCCTGTCCCGGGCACAGATGGTCAGGTTATAGAAGGCGATGGTCTCCCGGTCCAGTTCTACATCCTTTCGGACCCGCAGCACCCCTTCCACGGGAGAGATCACAAACTCCCCTGGGTGCCGCCCAGGAGAGGCCAGAGTTAGCAGGGAATGGCCAAGAGCTGTGGACAGCCCAGGTCACCCTCCACTTCTTGCAAGTCTTTCTTGCCAGGGGTGGGGGCCAGCCTGGCCATGGGCCCTACAACATCAGATCCTTGGGAGATGCCGAGGGCTGGGAATTGCAGGAGGGCGGGGAACAGATAATTGCTAGGGGTACAGGTAGGCACAGGCCAGAGGTGGCAGGCTGGTTTCCTACCCTGGGTCCTGGGCAGGCCAGGACTGACCCTGTAAAAATGGGGGCTCCTTTCCTTACCAAGCACCCTCATTCTGACTACTATTGATCAGAAACTGATGACTGAAGGTCTCAGGGACTTTGTAACATGTGAACCCTCACACATGCCATGTCTATGCAACAGGATACTGGGGAGGCAAACCTTACCTCAAAGGAATTCCTCACTAGTGGTAAGGCCCCTGGGCAGGGATGAGGTAGGAGGGACTGAAGGCAGAGCCCTCACCCAGCCCTGGAAATGAGCCACAGTTGGGCGCAAAGTTCTCTGGGTCTGTGACCCGCACCCCGGGCTCCTCATTAGCCCTGATTTTTTCTTTGATGTTTTTGAGACGCCTCAGCTAGTCATTTGGTTTCTGCCCTTAGCATGTTAAGAGCAAAATAAAATAAATTAATATAAAATAATAATAATAAAAATAAAAATAAAGAACAACAACAAAAAGAGCAAGAACCTCATTTTCTCACACTCTGCATTGGAAAGGACCTCCCTCCATTCAGAGACCAGCCAGGCCCTGCTGTCCTCTAGAAAATGAAATGAAAGTCCACCAAGGGTGATGACCTGTCCAAACTCCCTTAGCAAGTTAGCAGAGGCAGGACCGGACCCAGGGGATTGAGTCTGAATCCCAGGGAACTTGTGGTCTTTCCAGACACCACTTTGAACTGGGGTGTGGAGAGGGGAGATGAGAACAGGGAAGGGCGGAGCAGGAAGCCAGGGGAGGGGGCAGGCTGGATAGAAGCGAGTTAGGGGGAGGGAAAGTGAGCAAGAGAGGTGGAAAGTGAGGGCGGGGGGGGGGGGGTGACCTCCTTGCCCTTCCCCAGACTGGAAACAGAAAGCATTACTCCCTTAACTTTCCCCTTTGACACCGGAGAAAAGGTCCAGAGAGGGGTTTGACTTGCTCCTGGACACCGAGCACACAGGGGCAAGGACGGAGGCCCAAGCCACCCAACCATCCTCGCTGCCTGCCCCTTATGCCCTACCTCGCCCTTCCAGGCCTCCAGCTCCTATTGCTGATTCACCAAAACAGCCCCTCCGCAGCTCACCTGCAGCTGGAATTTCCCATCAGCCCTTCCACTCCCAGTGGCCCCAAAGGCTGCACCCTGCCTGGGGAGTGGGGAGAAGCCCCTTGCGACAGGATTTCCTGAGCTTCAGGTTCCAAGGTCTCCAAAGACCTGGGGATTCCCTTTAAGGGTTTTCCCAGCCCTGTCTCAGCCCCTGGCCATGTGCCAGCAGATGGTGTCTTGTCTCTGTCCAAAGCCAGCCACCCCCTTGAAGGAAGGAAGAGAGGGAGGGAGGGAGTTGGTTCTGAAGCTCAGGTGAGCCCACCTGGGCTCAGGTTAGACCCTGACCAGATCTGCTTGAAGTGAGGGAAGTAGGAAAGCCAGCGACCCTCACACTGCACATTGTCCTCCTCAGCAGCTTGCCCCAGGAGATGTTAGCAGCCGGGGCTTTCTGTCTGGTCATCCCCACATCTGCATGCTGCCTCCACTCCTGTGTGCCCGTGGGCATGTTGCTGAGCCTTGCCTTGATGTTCTCATCTGAGAAATGGGCTAATAAAAATGGACCCCACAGGCTTGTGCAGGTGGACACAGCCTGGTTTACCCATGTGTATTAGATTCACATCAGCTCTTGGGATCACTGGGGGGATCCTGAAGGAGAGCCCAGGCGGCCCTTGGAAGAAACGGGGGGCTTTCAGGGAGGATGAGAGTGTAAGAAAGAGGTCCAAGGAGTGGGTCTGAGCAGAAGTGGCCACTGGGTTTGGTGGGAGAGTCTCAAGTGGCCATGGCATGTTTTGTCACTGTTCTGTGACCTCCGGGAGACCACTGTCTCCTCAGCTCAGTGCGGCCTGCAGCTTTGTCAGAGCCCAGTCATCTGACTGATGGGTACCCCTGAGGCTCAGGCTGTAGTGGTGGGAAGGTGACCTGGAGGCTGGGTGGCCTTGAGAGGTCCCTTCACCTGTGGTGTGTCACTAAACCTGCTTGCCACACAAAGCAGCCTTGATAGGGCTGAACCCAGGGGTGGGAAGAGATGTGGGGAGTAGATGTGGAAACATCCGTGAGCCACTAGGTCACACCTCCCTGGGCCTTCACTTATCTATTCTGAAATGGGGCCGTGTCAGTGAGTCCCAAGTAATCTTTGGGTTCTGAATGTCTACACTCTTCCTTCCTAGCAGGAGGGAGCCCCAGGATGGGTCAGCCTTCTTTCTCTCCCTTAGATTCTGGGGGTCTGCCTCGCTATCTCCTGGACATCACTCAAGACTCCAAATTCCTAAGGCTCCCCCCAATCGTGTGTGGATTTAACTCAGGAGACTTTGCTCCTGGCTCCAAAGTCCCACAGCATGGATGTGTCACTGGAGCACAAAGAGGGCCCCTTACTGGGGGAGGCTCAACTGCGCACACAGCACCCAGCCAGGCTTTGCAACCTTCCGTACAGGAGCAGGGGTGCCTGTGAATTTACAAAAGTGTCTTTGGTGGGGAAGTGGGGAGGAAGGCCTTGCTCTGCTTGTTTTGGAAGAGGAAGGCATAGTGCTTGGGCTGGGAGGGATGGCAGGTCAAAGCAGAGCTGTCTACCACAAGCTCTGGATGACAGGCACTCCAGGTCTGGCCCTGCCGACATGGGTTCATTTGTTTTTCTAGCCCCTTAATTATGGATTCACCCAGGTTCTAAGTTCTATCCTTCGACCTTGTTCCAGAATTCTAGGCTCATACAGCCAACCCCTCCTTGACATGGCAAACCTAACCTCACCTTGTCCTCCATCTCTGCTCCTGCCACAGTCTGCCCACCTGCTAAAGGCCATGTGTCCTCTCTAGCTGCACAGGCCAAACCTGTGTCATCCTAGACTTTTTCTCATATCCCACATCAATCAGTCAGCACATCCTGTTGGCTCTCCTGAAATATACCAAAACTGACCGTTTCTCACACTTCTGGCCCCAGCTACACCCTCACTAATCTGAGTTATTATAACAGGTTCTTACCTGGTCACCCGGTGCCCATTCCTTAGCCCCTGTGGTCTGTTCTGAGCTCAGGAACCAGAGTGGTGCTGTTAAATCTTAGTCAAGTCTTGTTCCTCCTTTGCTCAAAGCCCTCCTGTGTGCTCTGTGGTTCGCATGTCATTCGGAGTAAAAGCCAAGTGCTCACAGCTTTCAAGTCCAAATGACATCTTGTCCTACCCTCTCTCTGATCTCATCTCTTCCTACTCTTCCCCTTGCTTAACTTTGTGCCAGCCACAGGTCTTTCTCCACCTCCAGAAACACGCCAGGCGCAGTCTGACCTCAAGGCCTTTGCACTTGCTGCTCCCTCTGTCTGGGATGCTTTTCCCCAAATGGCCACATGACTCGCTTCTTACCTCCTTCAAGTTTTTGTTCATCTGTCACCTCTCTTGACAGATCTTCCTTGAGCTGAACTTCCTATCTAAAATTGTCATATTTTCCACTTGTTGGCTTTATTTTTCTCCATAGCATTTAGCACCACCCAATATACTCACTCCTCTATGTAATCAGTTATATTCATTGCCTGTGTCTTCCAACCAGAATATATGTTCTTAAAGACTGGGATTTTGTCTGCTTTATACTGTTCTCTATTCTCAACACCTGGAATATGGTTGCCATATAGTAGATGGCTTCATATTTATTGAAAATCAATTTAAAAATTAGGATGTTTCACACATATTTGGATTTCCAATTTTTCTTTTAAAATGGTAAGGCCTGATCCTCCTGGCCTGGCCCTGCCTGTGGTTCAACATGACCACAATTGGCAGGAGCTGAATTGTGGCTGCCACAGCCCCAACTATGCCCTATTGTCTTGCCTAGCTCCCCTCTCCCAAGTCTGGTCCCTGCACAGCCCCTATAGGCTTTGAGTTTGAGATTTCAACTTCACAGCAAAAAGTAAAAACTGATGGGAACTTGCTCTGACCAAGGCAAACCCTGCTCTGTAACTGAAACTCTGTTCTTCAGGCAAAATACTTCGAAGACTATAAATAGTGACGATTGTATGTGCACAGAATCTGGGTGGTCCCTGATAGCATGCATTTGGGAGGTCCCTACAGTCTGTGGCAGGAAAAAGAGTGGCATGTCAGAGTGCCTATAAAAAAGGTGATTTGGGGCCTCCCTAGTGCTGCAAGGGGTTAAGTCTAAGCACTGTGAAGCTATCCACAGCCACTGCAGCATGAGTTTGATCCTCAGCCAGGGAACTGACCCACATGGCTCAGCAGACCTCTCCTGTCTTGCCCACTGTTCCCCTCAGCAGTATATTTCAGTAGGTCTGCCTGTTCTGTTCCCCACTCTGTCTCTGGTGAATCCTCTCAACCCCCGTATCTATGGTCTGCACCCCAGCTCTTGTATGCATAAATAAATAAATCTTAAAACAATTTAAAAAAAAGAAAAAGGTGATTTGGAAGAAGAATGAAATTGTCTATAACCTCCTTCAATTTGATTTTTGAGATTTCCTTCAGCCTATTAAAAGAACTAAATCAAGATGTAAGGGGAAAAAAATGTCTGTGGTAAGAATGCTGACATTCCTCTGGAGACTCTTCTCTGGGTAGGACATGGGGGAATTTTCTATCAGATTTTCAAAGGGGTCTGTCCCCACCCCCTCAAGACTATAGCCCTTGCTCCAGATTTTAGAGGGTTCTCACCATCTCTCTGTGGACCAACGGTGGAGAGATTATTTCCATCATCTTATGAATGGGGAACCCGAGGCCCAGAGACAGCAAGGTCACATAACAGTGGGGCTAACTGTTGGAAACCTCTTTTTTAAGCTTGTCCTGGGTGGGGTTGGGGAGAGGCCCTCCAAGTCATGCTCCGTCCACCACCCAGCTCGGGCCCCACTCACCTAGAGGGTCTCCATCTACGATGCTGTACTCCACCTGTCCATTGGGGCCTGAGTCCCGGTCGTGGGCTAGGAAGGTCCACACTCTGGGGCCCGGCTGGCCCTCAGTGACCTCAAATGGTCCCTCATAGTCTCGGGGAAAGGTGGGCACATTGTCGTTGATGTCATTCACGTTAACAAGCACCTGAGATGGTGGACAAACTTAGCTGGGGGTGCATGCCAGCAGCTCGGGCTGGCTCATCTGTAAACTGGACCTGATAGTCCTGTCTCATGGGGCTGATGCAAGAATGGGTAATGGATGTAGGAAGGCCTTTGAAGATCTGCATGTTGATAAGTTGTTATTTTTGAGGCCATCTTATGGGCATAATATTTATATTATTAATGATGTTATAAATTTCTCTTTATGGCTGTATAAGGAGATTTAACGTGGTATCATTTGCTTCTTACATACCCTGAAACAGTTATTAACCTTCTTTCACAGAGCAGAAGTGTGAGGTTCAAGGAAGTTAAGTGACTGGCCCAGGGTCACACATCTAGTAAGTGGAAAAGCAGGGAGTAAATCCTTCCCTGTTGGTTTGATTAGTTTGTGTTCTTCCCACGAAGGGGAGGAAGGCAGGTACATTGTCTGAAAGATGCAGCTTCACAGAGAGGTTCAGTGACCTGCCCAAAGTCACATAGCAAGTTTGGGTGAGTTGCTGACTAAGAGAGTGCTTTTGGATTTAGGCATTTCCCCTGGAAAATTTTTCTCTACCCATCTCAACTATTCCCTACTGGTGCTTTCTGGGCCCCAGTTGGGGCTGTGTCCCATATACTCACCGTGGTGGTGGATGTGAGGCGATGGGACAAGATGGGACACTGGTCCGTGGCAGTGACGAGCAGGGTGTAGCGGCCATGGCTGATCTCGTAATCCAGCTCCTTGGCAGCAATGATGATGCCCTGAAAGGTATGTAAAAGGGACAAAGGTGGATTGATGGGAGGTGGGACTTACATACCTGGGACCAGCTTCTTCATGGGGCACCCTCTGACCTCTCCAGGAGGTAGGTCCTAACATCCTGGCCTTGATGGGGGAACACATGTTGCCCACTTGACCAGGCCCACCCTAAGTTTTTATCCTTCTTATTAACTACTCCATAGTTTCCTCCGGGACCCAATCTTTGCTCTGTCCCCACCCCCATGTTGTCTCTGAGCTCTCTTCCTGGACCTCTCATCAGCTGCTGACCGTGTGTCTGTTGATATGGAAGGTGTTGATGATGTTGCCAGCAACAATGGCGTAGGTAACTGTGCCATTGGGCCCCTCGTCCAGGTCTAGAGCTTGGATGGTGATGAGGCTGGTGTTGATCGTGGCTGGACCCTCATCCAGTAAAATCTCATAGTAGGGTTGCTGGAACACGGGTGCATTATCATTCTCGTCCACGATGGTCACGTACACATGGGTGGTGGCCTGTGGAGAAGAGTGTGGTCAGGTTGCTTGGTCAGCTGGCTAAAGGGTGGAGCCAGCTGGATGTTCTAGGTTGAACTCACTCAGTGAGATCCACCATGATGCAGGTAAGGAAGGATAAGAGAGAGGGAAGTCATAGGCTGGTAGAGGAGGAAATCAGAGTGAACACCAAAAGCCAAGCTAGCTAAAATAAAACCAAGCTAGCTGAGGTCCAAGATGGCATGTGTACCACTACTCCTGTGTCTGTGCCATGGCAGACATCACTAAGCAATCATGGCTGCTGCTGAGGCCAAATGCAACCTCAGGATCCTTATTAGTTAATATCATAGTGGTTTAGAGATAAAAATTGGTATACGAAGTAAACCCCAATAACGACCTTCAGCCCACAACTTCATCTGGGACATGGTCTTACCAAATCCGGGCCTTCTGCCAGGTCTCAAGAAGCAAGAATATAGTGTTACCAGTCCAAATAGTAGTTAAAGCTTTACCCATTGTTCATGTAAGAGGAAAGAAATACCTATTTTCAGCAAGTTTAAGAAGGAGATCATTGGGTAGGGTCAATTTCATTGGCAGAATTTGTTGAGCTGTAATAAAGCTCACAAAACAGGGCTTCACTGCAAGAACAGTTTCTGCAACATGCTTTACTGGACATGGCAAATTTGGGCTGATACTTGGGCCATTTGGACCATAGGTAACATTCAGCCAATTGGAACTCAGAGATCAGCACTAAAGAACCAGTAGGAAATGACTGAGATCCATGTTGCTGCGAATGGCATAAGTTTATCTTTTTTGATTGTTGAATAATATTCCATTGTGTATATATGCCACATCTTCTTGATCCAGTCGTCTATTTTTGGGCATTTGGGTTGTTTCCAGGTTTTACTTATAGTAAATAGTGCTATAATAAACATAGGTGTGCAGGTGTTCTTTTGAATCAATGTTTTTGTGTCCTTTGGGTAGATCCCTAGGAATGGTATTGCCGGGTTGTATGGAAGCTCCATTTTTAGTAGACAGAGGAACCTCCAGACAGCTTTCCAGGACCAGTTTGCACACCCACCAGCAGTGCAGGAAAGTTCCTTTTATCGTCACATCCTTGCTAACATTTGTTGTTGCTTATTTTTTTGATATGTGCCATTCTTACTGGTGTAAGGTGGTATCTCAGTGTGGTTTTGATTTGCATTTCCCTGATGATGAGGGATGCTGAACATTTTTTCATTTGCCCACTGGCTGTTTGCATTTCCTCTTTGGAGAAATGTCTTTTAAGTTCTTCTGCCCATTTCTTGACTGGATTATTTGTTTGTTGAGCGGTGTGAGTTCTTTGTATATCTTTGTGATCAGTCTCTTACCAGTTGAATGGAGTGCAAAGATTTTTTCCCAATCAGTGGGGTGTCTCTCTGCTTTGGTTAATGTCTCTTTGGCTGTACAGAAGCTTTTCAGTTTGATGTAATCCCAGGTGTTTATCTTTGCCTTCGCTATCACTGCTTTGGGTGATGAGTCTTTAAAGATGTTATTGAGATGTATGTCTTGTAGTGTTTCCATTCGCAGCAACATGGATGGAGCTAGAAGGAATTATGTTCAGTGAAATAAGCCAGAACGAAAAAGAAAAATATTGGATGGTTTCACTTACAACAGGAATATAGGGGAACCAAATAAGACATCAGTGTTAAAAAAAATAACACAACAAAGCAAAAACAGACAATTATAAACCAGAGACATCCTGCAGGGGAGGAGGAGGGAGAGGGATCTGAGGGAGGGAGGGAGGAGCACAGGGGACTGTGGTGATGGTGCACGGGTGCCTTGGGAAGGAAATTCTATGAGGACTCAATCTGAGGGGGTGCGGAGAAGCAAATATTGTTTAAAAAAAATTAAAAATTAAAAAAAATGACCGAGATGGCACTTCCTAAGCAGAGAGGGAAACAGACGATACCAGCTGCATGCTGATATTCTCTGTTCCTCACCCTGTCCCCTCCATTCTCTGCTTCTCCTCCTGGATGTCCCGTGGACTGCCTCGCCAGGGCCCCTGGCCTTCTGCTTCCCATGTGAGGTTCTGGTGGAAGACAGGAGGGAGGAGGAGAAAGGGACAAGGAATTTCTCCCACATCCCTCCTTTCCTCGTTGCAGACCTGCTGGTGCCCATTTCTCCTGCTGGTGGCCCATCTTTCACGGCTCCAGCTCTCCCTGGGCTTCAGTCACCTTACCTCCCCCTCTTGTCCAGTAGGAGACATGTGCAGTAAAAGGCATCCTACAGCTGCTGGTTTATGCTGCTGCACCAGCCCGCTGTAAACAGCCCTCCATTAAACTTTCTTTGGTTGAGCCCTTTGAGTGTGCCATCTGTTTCCTGCCAAGACCCTGACTATTACACACCAGAATTTGTGACTAACATAAAATGATAAGATTATCACTGCAAAGATGTGTGGGAAGGGGAAAGGACCCAATAACAGGATTACTGCCAAGGCCAGAAAACAGAAAGCAGGTGGTGCAAAAAGATGGATGTAGATGACTTGTGTACATTTTCCCGTGGGCCTGGCCATCTGTGGAAGGACAGACTGATGGAGACCTGGACCCAAGAAACTGTCACTGCCCCCCATGAGGCAATGAGTCCTTTGAGCTGTAGCTCTGGATCTTGGGGGGCTGGGTGTTAGGTGGTTGCTAAAACTGTTTCCAAAGTAGGTAGGGTTGGTGGCCTTGAGATGGAGCTATGTGACCTTGGGCAAGTCACATCCTAGCTGTGGACTTCTTTGTCTGTTAATAAAGGACCTGACTTGGTCCCTAACATCCCTTCTGTCTCAGTTATTCTGGAGTTCTGGCCTGCCCTCATTAGTCACGTGGACTAAACCCCATCTCCAGGGAGTCATTGTCTTAGTTCTTAGAGTCTCAATGTATCTTCATTAAAATAACAAGTACCCAAAGGAAGAAAAATGCATTATTTTATGTTTCTGAAGCTTTTCTGGAAGGGGAGAGAAGAAATGGGCACTCAGTCTGGGGACTAAAGTATCTGTCTCGAGAGTGAAATATCTTTGAGTGCTCATGTGTGTTTTATAACCTTTTCCATAATGTGTTTATTAGCAGTTGGGGTGGGGACCCCAACTATTTGAGTAAAGATGACTATCAAGGAATCTTACGGCTCTGCCCAGTCCTAGATGCAGCTGGGAGCACTCATCACCAGTGTAGGCCCAGCATCAAGTCCTCCTGAACCCCCTTTCTGCCAGCAAGACACAAGAGTGCCACCTTGTAGGAAACCTGGTGAGGGGGGAGATGCCAACATTCCCCGATTGCCCGGAAGTGGATCTGGGAGTAGGGCTTCTGATAAAGCTGCCCTGCAGAGCCCCTTGTCTCTGAGATCAGGCTTGAATCTGATAAAGCTGCCCTGCAGAGCCCCTTGTCTCTGAGATCAGGCCTGATTCTTGGAGGGGCAAGTGTGTCTGACTGCATCTGCCCTCTGCAATGAGGAAGAAGTCAGTGCCCCACATTGCAGCTCAGGCCTCCCTGCTAACATTGAAGAAATAGTACTTGAGGTTCTGGACTTGGGCAATGCCTCTAACTCTGATGCAAACCTAGGGAGCTCTGTGGGCAGTGGGCAGGAAGGAAGAGGGTGGAGAGGGACTGCTCTGGCTCAGGTGCTTCAACCCTCTGGGGGAGCATTTGCTCCCCTCCTCCTAATCCCTAGATACTTCACCCATCTCTAGACCCTTGTTTCAAGGGAGGTCTGGCTGAGGCCAGGCCAGAAAGGGATGGGGGTATGGGAGACGGGTATTTCAGGGTCTCACCCTTGCGTGACCCCACCTCACCTTTGCCAGTGATGGCTGGGGTGGGGACCTGATTCCAACTGGCTTTATACTTTCCCTGGGTGGAAGAGCTCACACTCTGCCCATAGGAAGGCTCCAGGCTGTCTCCCAACATGGCCACAAGGCCAGAACAATAATCAAGAATGTGGGTTATATCCTGGTAGTCTTTGGGGCTTCCATTCAAGGGGGTTCAGGGGACTGGACCTATGCAAGGTTGCCTGGTTACAACATGACACCCTACCCTTCCTCTGTTGATGTCTTCCCTGCCTAGGAATGGGGGCTGAGAGCTCCCAGAGAACCTATGACTTGGGTTGGGCCACCCTTTGGTGCTACTGCCCTGACTCCCAACCCAGCTGAACTCTGGCTGTCCTCTGTCCTTCAGCCTGGATGTTGCCTGTGAGCTCTGGATTCCTAATGGGCTAGCAAAGCCCCTGGAGGCAGCAGCCTGTAAACTGGGTACAAAGGCAGAGAGAGGGACTCCACAGTGCAGTTCTATTAGACCCCACACCCTTCCCCTTTACGGCCTCTCCCCATGCCTGGCCCAGTCACCATTACCTCCACTTCTCCATTTAGGAAATCCACTTACTCACTTACTCGTCTGTCTGTCCATTCAAAGAAGACTGCATTAACCATTTTTCTCCAGCTTTGTGCCAGGGGCTCAGAAATATCAATGAGGCCTCAGTCTCCCAACGCTCAGTCTAGTTTCAGAGGGCAGGTGAGCCCAGGTGAAGAACCAATTGGCTGGTAACTCCAGGTCTGGTATGATAGCTGAAGGGGGTGCAGACAGGAAGGACTGGAAGGGGGCCCCTCACGGGAAGCTCAGGGCACTTTAGGAAGGAGAAGGATTTGAGTTGAGCCCTCCTCAGGGATGAGAAGGATTTGGAGCAAAGTCACCAGCAGGGGCACAAAAGTGGAGGGTTAGAGGTGAGCGTGGTGAGAATGCAGATGTCTGGAGCACAGGGGTGAGCAATGGTGCAAAGAGAAGCCAGGGCCTGGGAGAAAGGAGCACCAGTAAGTTTCTATGAGACACGCTCCAGAAGTTGAACACATAAGCATGTTCCAGTGTAGGAAGGTGTCCAGCCCGTTGTACACTGTGTGTGTGTGTGTGTGTGTGTGTGTAAGCAAATGCACAAGCCAGCTCCAAACTGCCTAGTTCTTTACAAGTTAGATTTCATTCATTCATTCATTCATTCACTCATTCACTTAGCTCACAGCTGGAAGTGCCTGCTACTTACTAGGGCTGGAGGATGTTAGGTTCAAAACCCTGCCCTTCGGCAAGTCAAAGACCGGTAGTTAAGGGTAGATACTGTGATGATCATGGGTCCTGCTAAGTTAGAGCCAGTACACTTCTTGGGCTGTGCAACAATTCTAATCCTCTCCAAAAAGGAATGGGGGATAGTGGAAAAGACTTGAAGTGGAGCTGACTCTTTAGGGCACAGGGTGGCTACTCTCCCCTCTGGGGGTCACCGGAGTACTGGGGTGCAGTGAAAAAACACTCCAGGAAGTTGCTCATGCCGCCCCTCAAGAGGCAGTGCTTCTAAGGCCCCCCAGGGGCGCTGTGGGACTCTGGCGCAGCTCTGTTAGGCAAGTTGCTTTCTCTCAACTCGCACTCACTTGCTGGGAGCTTTCCCAGCCAGAGGCGCGGCGTCCCGCCCATTTCGCATTTTCCTGCACACACCGCTGGTGGCCCGCGCTGGCTGGGCTGCCCCTGAAGCCCTTTCTGCTTTGCCCTACAGTGACAGCGACATGGGTGTCCCCCCGGTCCCGGAGGCTGGTGGTCGGAGTTGGGGACCTGCACTACTTGCTTTCTTCCTGGTTGCCTCCCGAGGTAAGGTCAGTGGGAAGTTATACGCCAGGGAAGAGTTCTCCGAGGGCTAGGTAGGCAGGTTTAAGGAGCTCACCGGCAGGGGCAGGATCGGGGTGCCCCTCAGCATGCTATGATGCCTGCCCTGTGGCAGTGAGACAGCAGGTTCTCTGCCAAGAGTCCCGGCTGGTTGATGAACATGGTTGTATTCTCTGACAGCTGCCCAAGCAGTTGCCTGTTCAACCCTTCCTAGTTTAGGAAGCCCAGAATCAAATAACTTCTTGAGAAGTTAGAACAGGAGAAAGACTACGGGGGGGGAGAGGGTACCTCAATGTGTCCTAATGGATGCCACTGGCTTATGACACCTGTGGCAATTCCCTGACCCTCCTGCCTCTTTTGACACTCGCCTTGGGAGGCGCACTGGTCAGTGTGGTAACTGATCCACCATCAGAGAGGGGCAGCATCGGCCTTTCTCCCCACCCTGAGGGTCTGATGTGAGCTGATTCTTGGCATCTTAGTGAAGTTATAGCTCAGGGAGGGTATGGAGGCACTGGGAGGATGTGGGACACTTCCCCAGTCTGCCACGAGCCCCTTCTGTGTCCTTAGACAACTTTTGGCATCTCTTTGCCTCACTTTTCTCAGCCCAAACACAAAGACCTTATATAAGAAGGTGCCCCTTCATCACAACTCCAGGTAGTATCCTGGGGCTCCTGAGGGTGGGAACTGAGGTTGCTGGTTCTGGCCTGACCAGAGTCTGGACCTTAAGGGAAGAGAGGGCTGACAGGCACCCTGTGGAACTAACTTTATGGGGAAAGTGTGGGCCCAGAGAAAGTATAAGTCATGCAGGGAGCTAGAGCAGGCAGGAAGGAGGTGGGAGCTTTAGCACGGGGACCCAGAAGGAGGATCAGAAGCAGCACAGGGGGGGATAATATAAGAGGGAGGGGAGGAGGCTGACAGAACCTGGAAAACACCCCAGGAGCAATTGGGGCCTGCTTGTGACATGCTATCTCAGCACTTGGAGACTGGTTTGGGCCTCTGATAAGGGGAAGAGAGTCCATATCCCACAGACAGAACTACCCCAGGCCTAGCCTCAATAGTCTCCAGGACAAAAGCCAAGAACATCATCTAGGAAGAGTGCAGGGGGCAGTCTGGGCACCAAAGCCACGGCTCATGACAGGGTAGGCTTCTAGAAGCAGCAGGGGATGGTGGTAGGCAGGAAGGCCGGCTAGCACCTGCCCACCACAGACAACCTGGCTTCCCATCCTCCCCAAGTAATCCTAGAGGCCCTTCCTGTTTTCTGCTCAGCAGCCCCAATTTGGGAAACTGATTTCTAGACAATTAGGGAATAGAGCTCAAGTTTGTGGAGTAGCAGGTAGGAGAGAGACCTAGACCAAGCCCTTGAGTGTCCTCCCAAGGACAGGTTACGTGGGCATCACTCCATATTGTCTATGTGTCCAGAAGCCTTCACCTCCAGAGGTCTTGGTTCCTCGAACAACTTGATATGCCAAAGGGTCATCTCTTCCTGGGCCCTACTCAGGGAGATAACTGAGCAGCTTTACACTAAAAGGATTCAGCAGCATTCTCTTAGCTTTGAATTACTCTGGGTATGCAGATGAATCTTCTCAATATTCTTAAAATGGGCATGCTAATGAGTATTCATTCTACTACTTAGTACAGTGCACAACATAGCAGATAACAGATGGGAGGTCTGGTTATAGGCATGCTCAGGAGGATCTGTGAGTTGGAAAGACCTGCTCACTGGCCTGCTGTGGGGCGGGGTGGGGCTGCCCTGCGCAGGGCTGCTCAAGGTCAAAGCCTTTATGTCTCTGAAGGTAGCATGGAAGTGGCTGTATAGGCCTATCCTCTAGCTCTTGGGGTTGGGCCAGCACCAGGAGACTGGTGGTGGAGAATATCATATTCAAGAGCCCCAGAAAAGTTGAAGATACCCCTTTCCTAGACCTGACTTAGGCTGAGATGGCCTGGGGGCACCCAGGAAGCTGGGACCCAGCAGACCTTCCCCTCTAGGCATTCCTAGGACTCCTATCAGTTACTGTCCTTACTACGTCCTCATAGGCTAACACAGGAGTACCCAACATGGAGGCACACTGGGGCTCCGAAGGGTAGACCCCACCTAGCCCTTTATGGTAAACAACGTTGTTGAGCAACCCAGTGGTGCAAGGCTCTGACGCAGCAATGGTCAACTCTTAGGAAATCCACGACCCACCGCCTGGAGGCCCTGGGATGGGGGTGGGGGTGGGGAGAAACAACCTTGAGGCCAGCCCATGGGCATGAGACAGGCAATGCCAGGGGCCACCAATAATGGGGAGCTTCTTTCGGAGCTGGGCTAACTGTTCTAATTTCCCAAGCAAAGCTGGGGCCCTGCTGGGGCCTAATCACCCTGGGCCCAGTGGGGAGGTACCTTGCTGTGAAGCTGAAAGAGGCCACCCCCATGCACATACAGCATATGGGGTCTTAGGCCCAAGCAGACTGAGGGAAAGAAGAAAGGAAGAAGGGTTCCCTGGTGCCCATCTGGCCTACTGGCAGTGACCCCTTAAGCCAGCATTGACTAAGCCCTGAATACCAAGTTTGAGGTCCCAAGCTGGAGGTCCACCCAGGAGCAGTCTGACCTGACCAGGGGAGACTGAACCAGGGATTGGCAACGTGGCTTCTGGTGACCCCTGGGGACCCCCTCAGTAGCAGTATGGGCATGCCTAAAGCTTGGAAATGGGGAAGCGAGGGATCTGGAATTGGTTGCCCTTTACTGCCCCTTTACCTGAGAATTCTGCCATAGGAGCCAAGTCAGACTTGGGTTAAAATTCTCAGATGACCATTTACTGCTTTGAGAATTTGGGTAAGTTACTCAGTATTCCAGAATGAGTTTCCTCATCTCTAAAATGAGGGTGATCACAGCACTCCCCTCAGAGGGCTGCTGTGAAGACCCAATGCACTTAACACAGTGCCTGGCACCTGGTTATTGCTGGGCCATACATATTTTGCTGTCTCTTGCATTTGGAGGCAACGTGCATTGGTTCTCCGCCTCAGTTCCATTCCTTGCTGCCTACAGAGTGCCCAGGGCACATGGAGTCACTGGCTGGTTTCATTGGGACTGGACTCCTAAAGATCCTGAAGGTCAGTCTGAAGGATGCACAGACGGGGCCGCCCCCCTGTAACACCTATGGGCACTTACAATGCCATACTCTGCAATGTCCCAGGAGGCCCCTGTGGATTCTCCTAAAGTCCCCCAGACATAGGGATTTTACAACTTCAAAGCAAGTCCAGCCCTGCATTTGCCCGACTCAGTGGGATCTTCCTGGAACTGATCTCAATACTCAGCCTGTTTACTTTGGCTGATCATCCAGAGAGGACAACGGCCACCATCATGTCCCTCAGCAATTCACTAGTGAAGTCCAGTTCCTCGAACCTTCATATCTAGGATCATATTCTCTTTGGAGACCTGGGGTCAAGTCTTGACTCTGCTCCCCCTTAATCTGAGCCACAGACAGGCTGGGAGACACGGTCTCAGCAGCGCTGATCACTTTTTTCTGGATATTAGCCCCACAGCAGTGTGTCCCCAGCTTCGGTCACATGCTCATTACCTTTGGGAACTCTGTAGTATCTACCTATGATCATAGGTACTTACACTTTCCTTTAAATCTACTCTTTCTTAAGTAAATATGTTCTAAAAGGAATCTTTATATCACTGTCATAAATGGAAAGCCCATATCAATGTCAATAAATAGAACAAAATCATAAAAGCACGTGACAGGAAAACCAAATAAGGGTATTAAATTCTGGTTGGAAACTGTAGCCCGGGGAAGGCTCTGAGCCTGAAAGATGCTGTCCCTTGCAAAAAAAAAAAAAAAAGAGGTTAGCAAATGATAGAAGACATGTTAAAGATATACTGCTATCAAAATGGAGCTTTCTCTTTGATATAATCAGAACTGAAAGAGAACTAAAAAAGTAATAACCTTTTCTCTATGTGACTGAATGTTCTATAGTGATGTAAAACAAAAAGTAAAACTATGAATGCTGTGAATGCCTCTTTATCACTACAGAAGTTACCTCCCTAGTGTTAGCTGGGGCAGGGGATAGTTCAAGTTCAGTTCTCCCAGTGGAAAGGAGATGGGATAGTGTTCCCATCCTAAGATGCCAGAACAGGCTCAAGGCCCCTTTGGTCTTCTTCCAGCCCCCAGTTCTCCCAACCTCTGTTGCTTTCCCTAGCCAGAGCTTATGTCCAAATAAAGGCAGAGGCACCAGCTGGGTCCTCTCTTGTACTGGGGCCAGTTAACCATCCCAGTAAGCTCAGGAGAGGGAAAAGGAGCTTGCAGCCCAGGCAAACCGGGTCCTCTTTGGTCAGGTCCCCTGTTTATCTGCAGCAAGAAGGTGGAGCCTCCAATCAATCCCTGGCTATCTCTCCTGTCTAGAAGGTAGACAGTCGCCCCAGATCTCCAGGGCCAGACTAGCTGGGTTTAAATCCTGACACTACCATTTTTACCACTTGTGAGACTGTGGGATAACTGCTCTGTGCTTCTCTTTCTTCATCTGTTGGGGGGAGGGAGGGAAGATTAGTGAATCCACGTAAAAGTGATTAGAATGATGTCCAGTGCAGATTAACTGCCCTTCGCTACTACTGCCACTGAGATTCCTGCCCTGAGGTCAGGGCATGAAAAGACTGAGCCTTAGGAAGTCTACACAGCACAGGATCTCAAGGGCTGCTACTGGGCTGCATACTGTCATCCTCAGGGATGGAGGGAGTAATTGTGGCAAGTGTCCACCAACAGGGCCACTGGATAGCCACCCATGCCTCCCCAGGGATGTGCGCTGGCCAACAGCCACCAGCCCCGGATGCATGGATGCTTTCCCAAGGTGCTGGAAGTGTGGCTTCCTCCAATAGAGACTGGCTTCCCCTTCCCGGTCTCCTTGGCCTGATGTGAATGGACACTTCCTGCGGGGGCAGGTATCAATAAACACATCTGAGACACCCTTTGTCCTAGATAGCCAGAGCCCCACAGGCGGACCTGCCAGCGTGGAGCCTTCAGTCCTTGCCCCAGGCCGACTTCCTGGAGCTCAGGGCTGGCACATTTAGTCCAGATTGGGCCTTGCCTCTGTTTCCCTTTGTGCTCTGCATCTTGATAACTACTGAGACTAGCCCTTCCCTACACCTTTTCTACACCTGGCAGGGAGCTAGAGGCCAGTGCCACATCTGCTTGTGGCTTCCTCCGAGGACAAGGATCTGATCCTTTGCACCTTGCACAAGGCTGGCAATAGCAGGCGACCAGTAACTATTTACTACTTGGAGCAGCTGGAGATATTTGGGTGGGGCTTCCCAGGCCTGACTAATCATCAGGGACCCGTCTCCAAAGGCTAGAGTGTTTCCTAGGCAACAGTGGGCTAAGTTCAGGCCTTGTCAGGGAAAATACACAGGCCTGTCCACACCCACACCCATCCATCTAGTCCACACCCACAGGGTTTTGGAGCTCCAGGGTTTCACCAGGCGCCTATTGGGTGGACAGAGGTGAAGGTGATGAAAGATGCTCTGGAGATGAGCCCAAGCAAGAGGTTTACTTCCTGCACCGAAACAGAAGTGTCTGACAAAAGGCCGAGTCCACCTGTGGCCACAGGTCCCACAGAGAGAAGGCCGCAGAAATAGGACTAAATTCTGAGCAAAGAGTCCTTATGCAACTCTGCACCCCCGAGGCCTCTCTGCCTTAGGCTGACTCATGATAGAACCTCGGTAAATATTTGAGGAATGAAAAAATGATGTTTTAATTTGGGTCTGAGGCAGAACAAGGATGGCTGCATGGAGAGCAGAGTCAATTCCAGTTCAGTTCTCGTGGCTGGAGGGTAAGGTGTCAGCTCCGCCCGGGGCAGGGTGGGAGTCCCTTCCTGCCTGCAGGGTTGCCTGCCCAAGCTGTGGGTTTCAGGTTAGTCACGGAGGGCTGTGTTGTCTTGGGCAAGTTGTTTTACTTCCCTGAGCCTGTTATCTTTAAGATGGAGACAAAAATAAACAACCAGGGGGTGTTATGAGAATTAAATGCTAAATTACTCAGCAAACCCTAACATTCAAGTGTCACGGACACCTGTGATCACCCTTGTGGCTCATTTCCTATGCCCTTCCTCTTCCCTGAGGAAAGATAGCCCTGTGCTCTTACCACAGGTTTCAGAGCTAAAGAGGGCTTAGGAATGTGGGGAGTTTCTCAAGAGAGGATGAAGAAAGGCAGCCAAGAGAAAGACGGAATGCACCCCAGGGAACACAGCAAAGGCGTGGCTAAGCAGGAACTGGGGCCCAGGGGTCTGCCTGCCTGGGCCAGGGCTTTAATCCTGAGACCTGGACTTTCCCGGGTTCACAGCATTCTTCCTCTAGGTGCTTCTGTTCCTTACCCAGTGGTCAGAGCGCAGCACAATGACTGGATGGATCCCGCCTGGGCACAGGCTCAGGCCCAGAGCTGGGGGCATTTTCCTGTCTCACATGCTCGCGGCCACCCTGGAGCCAGGGCCTTCCTCCCCTCCCATTCTCCCGTCTCCGACAATGCCCCAGGTGTCCAAAAGGATCTGCTTCTGACAATAAGCAACATCCTCCTGCCAAATAATTATAATTCCAGCTGGGCTATATATATCCCCTGATAACACACGTGCGCGTGCGCAGTTGCGGGCGGCATGGGGTCTCCACTCTTTTCTCCAATGCCATGCCCTTGAGTGTCCTCCCAAGCACAGATTGCAGTGGGCCTTGTCCTGGCTGGAGCCTCAGACACAATAACCAGGATGTTTTCTCTCCCCACCAAGGACAAAACCTGGTGGACCCTTGGCCCAATCCTATCTTGGCCTTTTGCTGAAGCGGCACACTCCCTGCCCCCCAAACTTGAATTCAAGGACAGTTTCTCCTTTCTCGAAAAGGGGAAGAAGTTGTTCTAGGGTGTGTAGGGTTATAGGGATTGAGTAATGCTCCCTACCCCTATGTCTGAACCCCAGTTCTCTCTGTGAGTTTTCATGTAAATTGCTTCTGGGGCTGAAAATCTGGTCCCCACTGTTGTTTGGGAAATTCTGTGATCATTGACACAATTGCTTGGACCCTGAGGATGCTGGGCCTGCTTCCCTACCGGTGGCGCAGCTGCTTCTTCTCACTCTGCCCTACCTCACCCACAAGTGGGCCCCATCTTGTCCACATCTCTACCCCACCTCACCCACACCAGTCTACTTTGCAGTCCTACCCTCCCCCCACTCAGCTTTGTGCTCCACTTCTTGCCTCTGCCCCCATCTCGACTCTGCCTGTTCCTCTCTACCATCCCAGACCTGTGGCCCAGGTCTCTACTGAGCCAGTCCTCTCTATAACCCTCAAGGCGCGTGCTCACGCAAATACTGCTACATCTGGACTAGATTCTAAGCCTCGGTTCAGCTTTGGGGTGGGCTTGAGATGACAACGAAAAAATGGAAAATAGGACACCAGCTGGGAGGGGTGCTGGTGGGAGCTGGCACAGGGCCAAGCAAATATGGCAAGAGAGTGAAGAATTTAGAGGCTGTTGAGGAGTGGTGGGGCCTGTGGCAAACTGGAACACTAATACATCTTCTAAAGAGAAGGCCGCTACTCTCCTGTAATCGCTATTGCCTTTTAGGAGTTAGTTTAGTGTTAATCTGACTTTCAACGCGAAACTAGAAGTCCGAATTTTCATATCAAATTCCTTATTTTTAAATGTCAATCTCAAATTTTTAAAAAGTACTTTAAGGGTCAAATAAAACATGTCTGAAGGCTGGAAGTGGCCTGCGGGCCGTCAGTTTCAGAACTTTTGTCATAAGATTATCTATGTGCTGGAATTTAATTCTAGCCCTTATTTACTGTGTGATCTTCATTGAGTTACTTAATACCTCAGTTTCCGTACCAGTGAAACAGGAATTAAAATAAC
The DNA here is from genome assembly GCF_014898055.3 of Talpa occidentalis. NCBI lineage: Eukaryota > Metazoa > Chordata > Mammalia > Eulipotyphla > Talpidae > Talpa > Talpa occidentalis. The sequence goes on from NW_023605194.1 coordinate 42,846,986, forward strand.
AGCTACTTTATAGAGTTGTTAAAAATGTTTCTAAGGTACTCAGCATAGCATGCATTACATGCTATTTCTACTACTTCTAGATCTGTATCTATCCTGATTTACTTGAAACTCCCATAGTCCAGGTTCTGAGTTCATATCCTCCAGAACTTCAGGCAAATTACTTTCTCTTACTGGGGCCTCTGTTTCTGCATGAAGACCTACATCTTCCCAAGCAAGTTTTGAAATCTTTGCTCACTTTAGGAATGACTTTCCAAAAATCTGGGCTCCCAGACCTATCTCCCTCTCACACGTGGCTGAATGAGTGGGAGACTGGTGTGTCTTTCTTTCCTTCTGGGTCCTAAAACTCTACCCTTGTAGACATTCTTTAGGGCCATGGCTTGGCTGCCTCCCACACTGTTTTAAATATGCAGGTGCTCCAAGACTGGATCACAAGCTGTTATCAGTCATTCACACCTTAGTGGGAAATACTTTGAAGCTGGTGTCTCCATTCTATTGTGCAAAACGTTTTTTACTCCTAGGAAATGTTTCTTGCCTCAAGTCTGCCAGGTAGACATTGGCATTTCTGTTTTATAGTGAGGAGTCTGAGGCTCACAGGCAAGTGACTCACAGCTATTGGACTCCAATGCAGTCTGGTCTAATTCCAAAACTGTATCAGGCTGCCTCCCTCCTGACTGGGAAAGGCTCTCAGCTCTGGTGGTAGGTCCCAGACTTTAAATGTAGGGAAGGCCAGTCTGGAAGAAGAAGAGGCATTACCTGGGTTCAGGTATTGGAAATGAAAAGGACATACCCGTTTGGATTCTGTACATATTTTCAAACTCTCCTTCTCTGTCTGCCTGCCTGACAACAACTGCTGAGATGCCAATTAAAGTAGCACGATGCCTGATGCTCACAGCTATTCTTCATATGTCTGCAGAGGGCATTTGAGCTCACATCTTACTCCATTCTTATCTTTACCTCACTGTGTCCTTTCATTCACTATTATTGCAGCTAATATTTTCCTTATTGCACATGTGAGGAAATTGAGGCACATACAGCTTGATAAAGCACCTAAGACTCCAGCCCTAGGAGTCTGCTTTCAAAAGCCAGTACTTTCATCAACACAGTTATATACTTAGGGCTTGGGGGAGGGCAAAAAGGAGCAGCAGATGGCTTCATTTGCTTATTGAAAGCAAAATGAAGTAGAAAGTATTTCTAAGGCTGGGTCTCTGTCCCTCAGACACCTTGGGTTTTCCTGCTTCCCTACCACCTGGCCCAGCTCACTCTGTCTACTTGCTGGAATCCCGTCTGCCCATCAAGACCTAAAGAAGTCTTGATAGACTTCAAGAAGTCTTCCCTCCTTTAAGAAGTCACCCAACTGTCCCCAGGAAAGCTATGTCCCCCAGTGTTCTAAAGGCGGGTGCTGGTCTGTGCTTTGTGGGGCTTTATCACCAAGGCAGGCCTTGCCTGCCCAGCTAGGTGAGGTGCCTGGGGAGCAGGACACACGCTCAGTCTCCAAGTGAGAGGTCTTGGCCCCCCAGGCCTTCCATTAGTGTTCAGGATGAGGTGGGAAGGCAGAGCTCAGCTCCAGGAGTGGGAAGGGCCAAAAGGTGTTACAGAACCTAGAACAAAGAGCTACTGTTCCCAAATAACATTTCTGCTCCCATCCTGCCTCTACCCTCCCACCCCTACAGCACTGGGCATGGAGGCCGGCAGCGCCAGGCGCTGGGTAAGCTGGGTAAGCTCCTCCCATTCAGCCTGAGATGGAGTTGGCTTCCTGAACTAATGAAGAAGCTGAGGCTGGGGTGCTTGGCTGACTTGCCCAGGCCTGTAGCTGGGGAATGGCTGAAGGCAACCTACATTTTTGGAGCCCCAGGCTGAGGCTCTTCCTCACTCTGGGGGCACCTGTGGTGCTGCTGGCTCAGCCATGTGACGGGCTCTCATCATCTCTCTGGGCAGGTCTGGTGGCTGCCTTCAAGGTCGCCACACCATATTCCTTGTACGTGTGTCCCGAGGGGCAGAACGTCACTCTCACCTGCAGACTCTTGGGCCCCATGGTCAAAGCACAAGACGTGATGTACTACAAGACGTGGTACCGCACCTCACGGGGCGAGATGCAGATCTGCTCAGTGCGCTGGCCCATCCGCAACCTCACCTTCCAGGACCTTCATGTGCACCACGAAGCCCACCGGAGTGGCAGCAGCAGCCAGGTCTTGGCCCAGCACCATGGGCTGGAGTCAGTCTCTGACCACCATGGCAACTTCTCCATCATCATGCACAACCTGACCCTGATGGACAGTGGTCTCTACTGCTGCTTGGTGGTGGAGCTCAGGCACCACCACTCAGAGCAGAGGGTCCACGGTGCCATAGAGCTGCGGGTACAGCCAGGTGAGGGCTACCTGGGATGGTATCACTGTGAGGAAGGTGTGTGGGCCTGCGTGGGAGGGTAAGAGGAGAGGACCGGGTGATGATGGGATGTGGTGTCTCACATTGTGCTGCTATCTGGGTGGTGCTCCAGGGAGCATATGTGAGACGGGGAGGAGTATGGAGCTGGGTTTAAGTCTCTGGTCGGCTAGGCGTGACGGAGGCTATTTGTGATGGGGGGACTTTTAAATGTGAGAGCGTAACTACTTACAACAATACCATGGCAGTGCTAGGTGACCTGGGTGTGAGCTGGTGAACACTCTAAGGAAGGGTGTCCGGATCAGAGAGCAAGGAGTATTGGAGTAGGAGGTGTGGGTGCCAGCAGGCATACACATACCCTGGGCATGGCCTGAGAACTGGCAGGGGTGTGTGTATGTGTGTGCACAAGTGTGCAGGTTCCAGCTGGGCCAACGCTGCCAAGTGGACACTGACAAGTGTATCTGTGACAGGAGAGGGGCATGTGGCCTGGACAAGCCTGGCCTCCTGGGCCTGACAGCCATCTAACAAGCCCTCTCTTTTGTTCCTACAGGCAAAGAAGCATCATCCAAGTGCATCGCACACCCACCCTCCCCCAGAGACAGTGAAAGTAAGGGACCATCCTCTTGTCCCTTCTGGGTTCGCTATTCTGTCTGTCCTCATTCTGGACCTAGACCCCACAATCTGATCTCTGACCTCACTGCCCCAAGAACACAGATACCACAGATATCCCTATTCCTTCTCTTCTCTGCTGCCTTCTCTTCTCTCCTTCCCTCGAGCCACTGGACTGCAGCCCCCAGTGGCTCACTCTCCTTCTAGGCCCTCAGCAGAGGGGGCTGGCTCCTGACTCCCTGTGTCCTGTGTCCAGGCAGTGACTTCCAGACAGTGCAAGTGCTCCATGATGGCTGCTGGCAGCCAGAGCCTGCTGAGCTTGTTTTTAGTGGGTCTGCTCCTGCCCACCTGCCTGCTGCCTCACAGGAAGGTTGGGAGGCCAGGGGCTCCTCTTGGCATGGATCCAGCTACTTCAAAGTCCTTGTTCTGTGCTTGGGGGAGGGAGAGGCCCTAGAGTGCCTACTGTGTGCCAGGCACTAGGCTAAATCCTTTCAAGTGTTGGTAGCCCTGTGGACTCTGAGCACCCTCTGAAGGAGGCGTCACCATCTTTACCTTACATACGTGGAATTGGAGGTGGTGACATAAGTTATCCAAATTCACATGGCTGACAGAACAGCTCAGCTGGGATTTTGCTCACTTCACCTTCTAGCTCAGGAGAGTAGACTGGGTGGGCAGTACAGTGGGTGGCACTCAGTTCCCTGGTATTTACCCAGAGATGTGCACTACAAGGGTGGAGGTGTTGCTCTGAGGGGACACTTGGGCTCTCGGAGCTCAGGGGAGACTGCCCAGCAGCCTGAGGAAAGCAAGGAAAGGGAGGTGTCTGGGACAGCCCCCTCTTCTGAGAAGAGAGGGTGTTAGCTTCCACATTCTTCTATGTGTCAGAATTCCTGGGGCATCCAGTGAGAACCAGCTCCTACCCAGGCCCCAGAGAAACAGAAGTGCCACCCTCCTTCCTGCCCTCCAAGAGGACATGCACTAAGCCCAAAGCCTAGAATGAGAACAGCGAAACTATAACCCCAGCAAACCCCAAATCAAGGGCTGCAGTGACTTTCTCTCCAACTACATTTAGAACACATTTCAGTCTGAGCCAGACCCACATGGAAGTAAGAAAGTCTTCAGTTAAATAAAGCCCCCCTCCCTGTACACCACAGAGCTCTCATGTTACCCTGCCATCAAGCCACTGCCATCCTCACTTCCTCCACTGGGGCAGCTCCCCGAAAGGGCAGAGTGAGGCCTCAGAGCCCCCTTCCTTCCCATCTGGCAGTGTCACAACTGTGCACATACAGTGCCTGCGTACAAAACAGTGTGCACTCACTGCCAGGGCTCACGAGTGTTCACTTCCCCATGGCCTCTTCCACTCTGAGCAACACCCCCAAGTCCTACTTCTTCCTTGAAGCTCCCACAGATCTGCAAGTCACTTAGAAACAGCCTCCTCCATCACTGCCCCCACTCTACAGATGGCAAAACCAATATCCAGGCAGATGAAGGCTCTTGCTCCCCATCTCTCAGACCCAGAGCCCAGAGGCAATGCCAGAGCACCTGCTTCTCATGTGCAAACTCTGCCTGAACCCTGAGCTGCCTCTGTCCGCCCAGTCTTTCTGAAATGAATAAAGTTCAGACGTGAGAGATGCCAGAGGGGACAGGGATGCTAGAGAAACCAGGGGCACAAAGGAGAAGGAGTAGAGATTTGGGTTATTTTTCTTGATCTAGACTATAGAGAAGTTGCTGCTGGAATTAAAGGAACAGAAATCACCTGGGAATCCCAGGTATCTGGCTGGTAAGAGGCCACGGGTAAGAGGCTGGTAAACTTCACTGTCAAGAGTGGGTCAGCCTTCCTGTGCCAGTAAACTCTGCTCTCAGTTATGACACTTTCCTTCCTCTCCTATTTGTGGGTCTGTGCAACCTCACTCTGGTGCTTGCTTCTCTGAGCTGTTGCCACCATGAGCTGGCTTCCTGAGGGCCTAAGGAACATGTTTGTTTTTGTCCCACCTGTTGAGAGCATGGGGATGAGTTCAGTGACCTCTGGAGTCCTCTTCTGATCTCCTAAATTCTCTGTCCTGGAGACTACAGCTCTAGAGGAGTCTTGGAACTAAGGTGGTTGTGGTCCCAGATGAGGAGAAATCAGGCTATACTTTTGTAGGGGCGTTGGAATATATTTCCATTATCTGGGCACCACATGTGTATGAGAAATGGGAACTAGCCTATCCCTTTCCTACTCCCAGGGAGGCACTCAGAGCTATCTAAAGGGCTGAATAGGGGTCAAAAACTCAAATGCCCCTGGGCTGGGAGCTGAGGAATAAGATAGTAGGGAGGGGTGGGGACCGCAGGGAGCACCCAGCTGCAGTCAGTATGGCCAGGTTCAACCGCTGCATGTCAATTGCCAGTCACTCAATTTTCAAGCAAAGGCACAAGTCTAGATTTGACATACTCTCTCAATTTTAAAATGTTGGCAACTAATTAAAAAAATTAACTACTGTGTAGGCCATGGTTTCAACTTAAGTCCATTCAAGTGAAATGCTGTGTGATGAAGTGGCTATAAGCACAGACATTGAAACCACTCAAGTTGCTAATCCTCTGTGTCTTCATTTTCTCACCTGTAGAATGGAGACGATTATAACCGTACTGACGTTTCAGGTTGTGAGGTGAAAATGAAGTATACAGCCCTGTGTCTTTTAACAAGGGAGCTATGTTCTAGAAACACATTGTTGGGTGATTTAGTCATTGTGTGACCATCACAGAGTATAACTGCACCAACCTGGATGATTTGGGTGTAATGGATCACATACCTAGGCTCTCTGTCATGGCCAATTGGGACTGTCCCATATGTGTCCATGATTGGCTGGAATGCCATTAAGCAATACACAACTGTACATGCAAAGCACTAAGTACCATGCTCGGCACACAGCAAGTGCTAGGCAAATCTTGGCCATTATTACTTCTAACTCAGAAGCTAGAATGGCTTCCCTAGTCAACTCATTCATTCCCCTGTGCCAAGGCAAGATGGCAAATAGATGGCAGCAGTGGACACATGTTTTCTAAATAATTTGGAAGCATCTGCTGTGGGACCTATGTGCTCAGTGGGTCCCACTAAGGGCTGGTTTCTGGGTGCTGCCCTCCACTGCCACTTACCTATGTAGTACTTGACTACTTAGCTATGCTTCCACCCAAACAGTTCCTTGAGTTTTATTTTCCTTCTCAAACTGCACCCAGTCTCCTATGTTATCTTTGGGAAATATGAGGATAGCTCATCTAAGATCACCTGAAAGCCCCAGTCTGCCTGTGGGGGGAGGTGATGACAGGGGAGAGGGAGAGAAGAAGTCTGAGGTGTTCAAAGAGCCCTAAATTACTGAGGGGCTGTGGTTTTTCACTGAGCCTGGAGAAGGGGCTAGGTAACTCTTTTCCCAAGAAGTACCTCTCCACCCATCCTGCCACCCTCCCCACCTCCCTCCACCTCAGGCTGCTTTCATCGTTCCTAGGGAACCAGGAAGCACAAACACCCTCCTCCGCATGTAGCCATGGGGTACCTGGCAGGCCCTGGACAAAGACCCACTGAATAGCTGGAGTCCCTCCCACCCTGCCCTGTTGTGTAAGGGCCTGGCACCATCCTCGGTGCTGGCCTGGCAGCCTTCTCTGCTGGTGTCTGATCATCTTCCCAGGAGGAGCCTGACTCTCGATGGCTACCAAGCAGGACCCCTCCCACTCCCAGGTACTGGCCAACAAGTACAGGGAGGAGTTGGGAGCTATGGCCAGGGTGGACTGTGCTGAAGAGCCCAAGGTTTCAGAGGGCACTTGAGCCCATAGAGCTGTCCCCAAACCCTGCCCCTTCTCCCAGCTTCTACTTTCAGCTAAGGTTGTAGAAAAAGCAAAGTCCTGATCTCCTAGAGGGGCTGCAGAGGGGGAATCTTTGCCTGGGAACTGGCAGCACCTGGGTGGAGTGTGGGGGTGGGGCAAGTCTCCCAAGCCCTGCAGGGAGCGGAGCTTACTGAGCTCTGCTTATTTGCACCAAGTGCTTAGAACCAGTCCTGAGGAGACCTGCTTTGATGACTACAAAAGTGCTCCGTGCCACCAGGTTCTCAGATAGTGCCCACAAAAATAAACCCGTGGCAGGACTTGGAAATACTCAACTGTCTGAATTATACATATCTTTGCTTTCACTATTCCACCTCAAAATGCAGCCTCTCTAAGATCTGTGGTGAACCTGCTCTAATGTGGAGCTGAACCTGCTTTGTAATTAGCACAGCAACTGTTCCTGTACTGGTGGTACTTCTAAAGTGCCTGAAAACAGTTTGTTCTTTTCTGCGGTGTGAGCAAACCTTTGAAAGCTTGTTTACACCACAGGGTCTGTTTAGCAATACAATGAGATAGAAACAGCCTTCATTCCTAAGCGACTAGGGCAAAGGCAGCACTCAGCACATCCACTTTCCCAAAGCTCCCTGGAGTCCAATTGACACTGTGACAAGGTATCCCTGCTCATCTTTTGGCCAAGGGAAGAGCTAAAATTGGGAAGGAAATGTGCTTTACTCTGGCTGTGGTTCTGCGGGCACGTCTGTTCCCAGCTAAACTTCTGGAGTCAGCAGATGGACTAAAATAAATCAAGTTTCTCCTGCTGTTGGTGGGAACCCGAAGCAGCACAATCTTTTTGGAGGGCGATTTTAGCAACAGTCTAAAAGAAAATGCACACACTCTATGGCCCAGTATTTTACTGCTAGGGATTTATGTAGATGTGCGTGCCCGAGTGAGCTAAGATGTGGACAGAGGAGTTCACTGCTATGTTATTAGTTATGTCAAAAAATTGAAGCAACCTATGTGTCTGCCAACAGACTATTACAATAAATCGTGGGTGAGCCAGATGATAAAGTCATGGGCAGAATGAGGTAGAGCTCGGTGCCAGCACAGAGATGCCCAAGTCATGCCCATGGGACCAGCAACTCCCACATGTGCTGTATGTGCAGGGAACCTTTCCAGACTCTGCACAGGGTCACTGTATAGTGATTCTCTTTGGAGTGGAAACAATTGCATATAGATATATTTTAACTTAGACATATTTCTTTTGTAATCTAGAAAGTTCAAAATTTAAAAATGCCAAAGATTCACATTTTTCTAGTTCTTGTCCTGGGTTTTCCCCATGACTTGTGTCACAGCAAGAGGTGGGGCTTTCAGAGTCCAGCCTGATGAGTTTGGCCTTTATATTCATTTATATTTTCCTGCGGCAAAATATACATAACATTTTCCATTTTGACTATTTTGAAATATACAATTCAGAGGCACTAATTATGCTCACAAAATTGGATAGTCATCACTTCTGTTTCCAAATTTTTATTTATCACTTGGGCTCCTATTGACCTTGAATTCTGTGGCATGGGAACTCTTAAGGGCACAACCTGTGGCCCAGGGTGGTTGAGTTTTCCCCCATGGGCCAGGAAAAAGATCCTTCTCTATTCCCTCCACCTGCCTGAGTTGTAAGCCCTTGACCTCATTTCCCTGTGTTGGACCCACTGAGGGAGTAGGCATGAGGAGCTCTTTGAAAAGCAGGTCCCCAGACCTGCTTTTGCCTCTGCAGGTCACTGAGGGTCTGGCTGTGAGGTCTGGGTAAGGTGGGTTGCACCCTGTTCTCTGGTGTTCCCTCTCCAGACCTCAGTTTCCCATAAAGAGGAGCAATGGGAATGGGGCCTGATCTTGGCTGCCTCTCTGCCCTTTCAGATATCACAGCTGCAGCCGTGGCCACGGGGGCCTGCATCGTGGGGATCCTCTGCCTTCCCCTCATCCTGCTCCTGGTCTACAAGCAAAGGCAGGTGGCCTCTAACCGCCGTGAGTATCCTTGCCTGTCTGGGATGACCGGGCATCTGAGTACCTGCCCCAGCCTCCAACTCAGCCCCTGAGATTAGCAAAAGTGAGGGGGAGCACAGTTACTTGGGGTTCCATAGATGGGAGCTGCTGCAGTCCCTGCCAGGAGCTGGACTCAATGGAGCACAGCTAATGGCAATGGCCACAGGGCCTGAGTGCTCGCCAACCCCAGGCAGTTGTAGGTGCCTTCAATTAATACTTGCTAAATGAATGAATGATCATATGGAGTAGCTCAAACTGGCTCATAAAAATGCTGCCATCTGAAAATGCTTAGGGAACCTGCTTTACCGTCTGGACCATGTAGACAGACTTGTGCGGTCACTAGTGTAGTGATCATGAAGACAAAAATGACCCTCGATGACCAGAGCTGAGAGGGGTCTTAGAGATAACTTAGTGCAACTCTTTCCTTTTTTAAATGAGAAACCTAAAATCACTGGGATTAAAAAATTAACCTAATATAGCAATATAACTTAGTAAGTTATATGTAACTAAGTTAGATAGCAATATAACTTAGTAAGGGACAGAGCTGGGACCCAAATTCGGAGCTTCCAACTCACAGTCTTGCCAGAGAATATAATCCACCACAGATGGGTTATATTCAAATGCTCACCAGGCTGAGTGCCTTAGTCAACATCCCCTAAGTGGTAGGGCTGCTGTGCCAGGCACCAAGCCCAGCCTGTTACATATATTCTCTCACTTATTCCTCATAACAACTCCAAGACGTCGGTCCTAACATTATCCTCATTTTACAGCAAAACAAACTGAAGCACAGAGAGGTTAAGTAACTGACTTAAGTCACCCAACTAGTAAGTGGTGAAACCCAGGCTTTAAGTCATGGCGACAAGCACCTTCTCACCCTCCTCTGCAGGTGACAATGCCCCTTGGCTTCCCTCTGACCCCACCTACTAGCGTCAGCCAGTCTGAGTCCTCCAGCGGCAGGAGGGTGGGGAGTTCCCTGCCCTTGGAACTGGCATTTTCTCCCTGGCCTCTTCCCTCTGCCTGGCGCAGAAGGTAATGGAGGAAGCGCTGCTCTGGCTCACACCCCATTTCCTTTTGCTGGCCCTTAGCAACTTGACACCCTGGTTGGGGGCCCAACCTGGAACGCCACAGCTGGTCATTCAGGGGCTATTGCCACCTGTCTCAGGACGTCCCTATTTCTCTCCCCAAACCTACCAGGAGCCGCCTACAGAAATACCCCCAAGGTTGAAGGTGGGGCAGGAGGCAGAAAGAGGATTCCAGGGATTCAAGCAGGGGGAGAAAGCGCTGCGGTGCTTCAGCATTTCCATGGTGGAGGGGAAGGGAGGAGCGGGAGACAGGGGCCCTAGGTATTTGCTGTCCCCTCATTCCAGACCACAGCACTGCCTTCATCAGGGAACAGGAACCGGAAAACAAACAAATCCCTGTGACGGGCCGGGTGTGTGGGAGCTAGGGGCCTGTGCTCCTGCTTTTGTTGCCTCACAGCCTTCCTCACAGAGTCCCCAGAGACTGAGCCGAGGCCCTGCCCAAGTCCCAGCTGGAGGAAGGAAAATCAGAGAGGGGACATTCCCAGGCTAGGATACTGCGGGGCTGTCCCAGAGGACACAGGGAGCCGGGGTGAGCCCCAGGGAGTATTTCCTACTCCATGCACTGGGACACCTTCAGCAAGATGACTTCCCTCAGGAAGGAACCAGAAAGGGACAGATGACCTGGGTGCTGAAGAGCTGGACTGGCAGAGGGAACAAGCAGATCCAGGGGGCAGCTTGGCTGTTGACATGTCCTTCAAACCTCCAAACAAATCCCATTTCTGTGCTAAGCAGTCGTTTTCTATCACCTCACTCTCAGATTTTATACATGTGGTAACAGAGATGTCATTAATTTTCTAATAAAAATAGTTTGGAGGTCAGTCCCCCAGCCCCCCTCCAAAAAAAAAAAAAAATGAAAACGAGGTATATGATTCTTAGTGTCAGACACGTGAGATGCCAGGGGGGACAATGCTAGAGAAACCAAGTGCAAAATGGAGAGGAAGTAGAGGTTTAGGTTATTTTTCTTGATCTCAGACTCTAGAGAAGCAACTGCTGGAGTCAAGGGGACAGAAATCACATGGGAATCCCAGGCATCTGGCCATGGGACAGGAGTCCGCCTGGAAAGGGGGACGTGGTGGATGGGGAGATGTGTTGGTTCACTCCGGGCGGGACACTGGCACCAAGCCTGGCCTGGAGGGCGTGCTCAGAAATGAGCCACACTCAGGACAGACACCAGGCTGGGAGCCCTGAGGAGAGTGGTTTGCAATAGATGACAGTGGGGGTGGAAACCTACCCAGATTTGGTTTCCCCAGCTCTAAAGTGGGATCAGCAATCCTCCAGAGGGTGGTGGAGAGGGTGGGTTGAGGTCATGTAGGGCACCCCTGGGAAATAGGCCCAGGAGCTGCCTGTAAATGATTCTGCTACCTCAGAGATCTTGGGAAATTTTGTGCAACTTCCTGCTTGTGTCCAGTTGTGGTACCGCCCCCCACATATGCCTCCTCATTGTAATGGGCACTGAAGCTCTTGAAACAAAAAGGATCTGTGGAGATGGGGGAGCTGCAACAAAGAAGGAAGTTGGGGCCACTGCATCTGGGTTGTGGAGTGGGGAACCCCAAGAGTGGGGAGCCCCAAGAGTAGGGCAGGGCTGCAGCACCTGGAATGAGGAGAAAATATGTGGAATGACTGAGAAATGGTAGGGTCTCAGACCCCCAAAGTTTCCCTCTAGGAGTTGTCACCTCTAGAGCCACTCTGCTGGCAATGTGGAGGAAGTGACATGAGGAACTGACCTTAAAACACCTGTACACAGTAAATCATGGCAAATGTCCAAGCAGAAAACAGCAGATTCAGGAGCAAGGCCTTTGATTGACACTTAGATCACAAAGGTATAATACCACCTAAGTCAAGCTGTAGGAGGATGCAGTGGCTGCTTTATGTGACACCTGCTGTGTACACACTTGCAAAATGCAAAGTTTTGTCATTAGACAAACTGGGATGCTCATTAAAGCCTTGGCTTTGGATAAACAGGCCATTTGGGTCTCTGAAATGAACAGCAGGGGGATCCAGGGCTGGCCTTGGCTCTGGCTGGGCTTGCTGCTGTTCTTGGAGGGGCATCTGCCTGCATGGACAGGGGTGTGACCAGTTTCTCTGTCCCTTTGTCTTAGGTGCCCAGGAGTTGGTGCGAATGGACAGGTAAGAATCATGGAGACCTTCCCGAGAAAATTCCCCACAGGTGCCCCACCCAGACTCTGAGCTTGGCAGGTCCTCCCTCCCTGCCTCTCCCTGGGCCTGTGGCACTGTAGGGTAAGGTCTATACCCAAACTGTGGCTGGAGTTAATGCACAGGGAGAGGGGTAGCTTTTAGCCAGGACAGTCTGTTCTCCTCCCCCACTCTTTCTGCAGGATCTTTTCCCTCTCTCAACTTCATGGTAACTGGCTGCACTACCAAAGGACTGAGAATACAAATGTGGTCTCCCTGGCCAGCTGTCAGGAAGGAGATATTTCTGTGCAGCAGGGTCCCTGTTCGCCGCCTAGCATGTCTGGTTAGAAGCGCATCTGCCACCTGTCACTGTGGCCTACACATCTGTGCCTATTGGCTGTTCTCCCTACCACTCCTCAGTGGTAGAGCGTAGTCAGGCTGAGCTCTGACGCTGCTTAGATGTAGCACATATCCACCTTTGGGCCTCAGTGATCAGCCACAGAGGTGGGATAGGAAACAGCTGAGCTGGAGATACTGAAACAAGCAAAGCAGGCCAGCACACCTGGAGTCGGGGCTCCTCTCCACAGGGCAATTCAAGGAAAAAGCTCTGACTGCAGGCCACAGAAGCAGGGGCTGACCAAGTCAAGAGTGAGGTAGCAGGTCACATAGGGCAGGGACGGGGGAGTGTGTGTTATACTTTCTGGGCGGGAAGCTGGCATGGAGCCTGGCTCAGAGGGCATGCTCAGGAAGGAGCCACACTGAGGAACTGGGTCCTGGTATCTGCAATCTCAATCCCAAAGCTCCTCTGGGTGTTTGAAAGGGATGGTCTTCAAGACAGGACAAAGAAAGTCCTGCTAGGGGTGGCTTAGAATCTGAGAGAGGAGAGGTCTTCAGAAGTTGCCCCACTCCCAAGCAGGAAGAGAAGAGATGCCCTCCCATTAGCTCAAGGCAAGCTATGGGAACTTAAGTCCTAATGCTACTAACTCTACTGACCAGAGAGAAACTTGTCCCTAGATTCCTGAAGCTGGTGTCCCAGAAGTGCCTCTGAGCCCAGGCTTCTGGGCTGAGCCCAGGGCAGAGGGGCAGACCACAGGGTCAGTTCAGAAGCTGCCCTGATGCCTTCAGTTGAGGCAGGTGGGAGTGTGCAGCCCCCAGCCTTGTCCCCCGAGTCTGGAGCCTCCCTTCCTGCTGGGAAAGGCCACTGAGGCTTGGGAAGGCACGTGGGGGAAAGGGTCAAAGTGGCGGGTGGGGATGGGAGGCCAGAGGCAAACCCCAGGCAGCACAACTGACCTTCAGTTCTGATTCTTTAGCGGCAACATTCAAGGAATTGAAAACCCTGGCTACGAGGTCTCTCCACCTGCCCAGGGGATGCCGGAGACCAAACCCAGGCCTCCCTTGTCCTATGTGGCCCAACGGCAGCCTTCTGAGTCCGGGCGGCACCTACTCTCAGAGCCAAACACTCCTCTATCTCCACAGGGCCCGGGTGATGTCTTCTTCCCATCCCTGGGTAAGTGCTCCCCAACTCTCACAGCACTGCAGTCTATAAGGTCCTGCTGGTCTTGTGGCCTGCAGGGTATCAACTTCATCCTCTCTCTCCTGGGGGTGGGAGGTGTACATCTTGGGGGACAAAGGGACCTCCATTCACTCTGCTTTCCCCTTTTTTTTGCAGAACCTGTCCCTGACTCCCCAAACTCTGAGGTCATCTAGACCAACTGGGTTAGTTGGCAATTGTGGCTGGGCCTGGGCCCGATGCTTTCGACTCAAGGCCGGCCTTGTGAGTGAGCCCCGTGGCCTTGGCTCTGGTTTCTTCCCTTCTGCTTTGATCCAAGACTCCGAGATACCCCTGGTGGCTAGAACCTCAACCTATCTGGATGCTGCATGGAGCAGGCGGCTGCATCGCTTGGCCCTTGTCTCAAGGATGGTGGGGTGCTGGGATTCTACTCCAGAGATGTGACATTCACCAGCTACAGATGCCAAATGATCCACAACCTAGGAGTCTCAGGATTTCCAGCTGTGTACAGAGTCTTTCCCTGGGACTTGCGACTTGGGACCAACAGCACAGATGGGTCTAGATGGGCACTGGACAGAGCCCCTCCAAGTGCCACCCCAGTGCCACCCTCCCAGGCATGAGACACAGGATGGGATGTGAAGAGACTCCTCCCCACTGCGGTGGACCCAACTTCCTTATCTCGCCTGCGGCTGCTCATTTGTTAAAATTCACTCTTTGTAACTATGGTTCTGGGCTGGGCCTCCCTGGCCCCTGACATGGAAGCCTCCCCCAACGACGCCTACCAGCAACCTCTCCAAGGAACTGTCAACAGGTGGAACAAATCAAGGCTCCCATTACCTGCATTCTGGTCCCCAGAATTCATTGACAGGCAGCCCCAGAACCAGAAGTACATACTTGGGTACAGTAGCCACTGTGAGCCAACCGGAATTTTGGGCAACTGAGTCCAGGCTGGAGGTTGCACTACCCACCACTCATGGGGCAGGGGGAGGGAGCTGCTTGAAGAGGAGTACACAACCGCCTTCTTCAGCCCTCCTCAGCCGCCACTCCCACTGCTCAGCTGGGTCAGTAGAGAAGGCGACCACGTAATGCACTGTCTGAATTGTGACACTTCTGAGAGGGGGGAGCGGATGCTATTAAAAATGACAGGGGCACCAGGAAGACCCTATGAATGGGTTAAGAGCTGAATTTCTACTCCTACTGATTCGGAGGTACCTGAGGCCACAACTCCAATCTCTGGAGTTCCATTCAATGTGCGCTGAGCCTTTACCACAGAGTGACCTTGTCAGGTGGGAGGAGTGGCTGTGTCCACTGTGCTCTCAACCCTTTACTCCTGTCTCCTGACAGACTTGTTGCTATATATGTGTATGGAAATTTCAATTAAAGGGCTTAAATGTGTGGAGAGTGGAGGGTCTCATGTACACACTGGGGTGGAGGCAGGGAAGGCGGTGTCTGAGGGGGAGGGGTGTGTTTGAGCTGGGCCAGAGCCTTGGGCATGCTCAGCAGAGGGCAGGGTTTCACCTGTGCATTCATCTGCCCCCGGCCTAAGCAGGCCCGGATGAGGGTCTAGTAGTTAGAGAGAAGCTTGCATGGTCACCTGGGGAGGTGGGAGTGGGGATGGAAGAGAGTCCATGGGTCCACAGAGGGTGCCTAGCATTGCTTCCAAGCTTCTTTGCCAGGCCCAAGGGCATGGCCAATAGGGGGCACATCCTGCTATGCCTGGGGCTTAGCTTGAGACCTGGGGGCCTGGAGGAGAGGGTGAGCTCTGGCCTCAAGTCTGGACTGACAACTCCAGTGGCCACAACACCAAAACCCTGAGGCCTGCTTTGTTTCTGGGGTAGGGGGTGGGGTGCCCTCTTCTATTCCATCTGTTGCTATGGGCACTCACTGCCAGGTGCCACAGAAAGAGGGTATGTTCTCTCAGATCTCAGGAGCCCATGGGGCAGTGGTGGGTAGGGTAACGCCTGCTCAGGGCAGAGCTAGGTTACTTGTAGGGTTGAAGGACAAGTCTCCAGAGTCCATACACTCTGTCCCCCAGCTCAGAAAAAGGGGTCCTGACCTTCGAGGAGGCTGACCTCGCCCCGTCCT
The DNA here is from genome assembly GCF_014898055.3 of Talpa occidentalis. Lineage (NCBI taxonomy): Eukaryota > Metazoa > Chordata > Mammalia > Eulipotyphla > Talpidae > Talpa > Talpa occidentalis. The sequence goes on from NW_023605194.1 coordinate 42,862,610, forward strand.
CAGTTTCTGACTTAATGGTAGAAACAACTTCTAAGAATTTGGCTGCCAGACCCCAGGCCTAGCTGCTGCTGTGGAGAGAAAGGAGAGGGCCCCAGGGCAGAAAGCCACCACACTTCCTCCCCAGCTTCCTCCTGCGTGGCCCTTAAGCTCTGCTTCTCTAGACGCTTACAAGTGAGCTCACGTCAGCTTCGTGGTTTCCTGTTTTCAGTGAAATTTACTCTGAGTTCCAGGCTCCATCTACATCCATGACCACACGCCCCACCCCTGTGATCTTGCAGCCCTCCTCTGCAGGCCCCAGGAGTGGTGGTACCCCTGGGGATGCCAGTCCTCGTGGCTAGCACCTGTGGGCAGGGCTACCCAGAACAGAAGAAGGGAGTGGGACTTCCAGGGGGCTGGGTGGGGCCCTAGGGCCTCTGGGAAGTGGACTACTAGGCAGAGTGGGATTGAGGCAGGAGGCTCACGGATTCTGGCGGTGTCTGAGGCCCTGGAAGGGAAATCTGTGCTTCTAGGCACTAATTCGTTAAGAGATGAATCAGGATTTATGGGCTGTGTAACCCATTTCCTGACATCCACATTTAATAAAGCCCTCCTGCCTTTATTTCCTGTAAGGGAGAGGCTAAGGGGATGGGATTGACTCTCCCTAAAAACACATCATGGAGGCCACAGGAGAGGCTGCCATTGAGTCAGGCTGACTCTGGTGATGGGTCCTGGGGATGCTTCTCAAAAGACCTTCCCACACACAGCAGTCTGGGGCAGATAGGTTGGTGCATTGCTTTCTTCAGGGAATACTCTGTGGTGAGGGGACTGAGGGGGATTCAGAGGATGGTGGGGCTGGGGGATGCACTGGTCCTGACACTCTCCACTCCAGCTTGGTCACAGTAGCCCTGTCTCATGGAAGGGGGTCTCCCTGGACAACAGCTGGAGCATACCAGAGTTGGCTGAATGTGCTGGGGGGCTGGGCTAAGATTTACACAGGGAACCATCTTAAAGGGAACCCAAAGGCCAGAAAGAGGAACTGGGGTTGCCTAGGTTGCTAGGATGCTGGGTGCAAAGATCTCAGAGAAGCAGTTACTCACAACCCAGCTGAGCAGCTGCCCTGCCCCCGAGAGAGCACAACTGTCTGGCCCCTTACTGGGCACTCTGAGTACCCTGCTTTGCATTGTTGCCTCTTTCCTGCATGAACCCTATGACTCCCTCACTATTCTGTGAGTTCAGGGGGCGGAGTCCAACAACAGCCAGCCCTTTGGGCCCAGCTGCAGAGCTGACAGCTGGTGCACTGCAACTAGGTGACGTCTGAATCAGGACGTGGGGTTCTGTTCTCTGGATCACTCACAACTGGGAGGGGACCCTCTGACTTTCCACCAGCTCTAGTTCCTAGCAGCTTCGTGTGGACCTGGTATGACCTCTTCACCAGCAATAATGCCCTGAGATCTTGCAGGCCAATGGACAGAGGCTTCATTCTGTTTGCAATTTTGATCTACTGGCATGACTTCCTGGGGTGTAGAATGAGAGAGAAGTAGTGACACCATGTAATGAGAAAGTGCTGACATGAGCTAGAAATGTCTGCCTTGGGGAAGGATATAGAAGTGACAGTATGACTGTCAAATTTTTTACTTTTCTTATATAATATTCTGCTTTCCAAAACACTTTCATATGTGATATTACATCTTTGAGTCTGCCTACACACCCCCCACCCCCCGCCAACCTGTCCAAGCTACGAAAAACCCTGGGAGGTATCATTGTCCCTATTTAATGCACAGGGAAAGTGAAGCTCCAAAGGGTTTGTTTTGCTGCAGCAAGTGAATGGAACTAAAGCCTGAGTCCTCTGCTTCCCAGGCCTATACTTCCTCTTGACTGAGTTGAATAAGCCAGGTGTTGGCTTGAACTTTACCTTGGACTTGCTGACAGTACATACCAGGGCCCTAAAAGATGGGTTAGTGGCCAAAGTCCACAGCTCCATTCCTTCATATCAACTTCTGCCACTCTCTTTTCTGCCTGTTGATCCTGAAGCCACAGGACTCTTGCTAGGAATGGTGGCCCTTGAAACCCCACTATGTGCAGTAAAAGAGAAGCTGAGTTAACCAGAGAGCCCCACAGCCTCTTGGAGGATTGAGCCTGTTGTTTGTGTACCATTTGAACAGCGGCAAGACAACCCTCAAGAAGCAGGGCAGAGCCTCCCTGGTGGCGCAAGGGGTTAAGCACTGCACTATGAAGCAATCCGCAGCCTCTGCAGCACAAGTTCGATCCCCATGAGTTTGATCCCCAGCCTGCCAGGGAGAAACCCACATGGCACCTCTCCGGTCTCGCCCGCTGCTCCCCTCAGCAGTGTGTTTCAGTTAGTTTGCCTGTTCTGTTCCCCACTCTGTCTCTGGTGAATCCTCTCCCTTGCATCTCTGGCCTAACCCCAGCACTTGTATGCATAAATAAATAAATCTTTAAAAAAAAAAAAAAAAGCAGGGCAAAGGGGAGTGTCTGAATTTAATCACGCTGAGCCAGAGAAAGCTGGCCGACGTGGTGTATGGCACAGGGAAGGGGCCAGGCTGGGTTTCCTGAGTTCAAACCAGGGGAAGTAGGTTTCAAAACCAGCAGCAGGGTCCAAGTTTAATAAACAGAAGGGCCCTCAGCCCTAAAGGTATGAGGTGAGCTGCCAAGAGCAGTTCCTCAGTTCACAGACTTTATGGGGCTACTGCCAAGGCCCCTATGGCAGAAATGTGTAGAGGGAGATTCTGTCATTCTGCTGGGACAAGAGACTTCTTGATGTTTCCACCAGCCTGAAAAGCCAGGATTGGTGATCTGGGATTAAATAACCTGTTGGCTGTGACTGGCATGGTTGGGCTCTCCTTCCCTCAGGCCCTGCTGGTGTCTCTGCAGCCTGGGCTCAGCTCCTGACCTCTCTGCTGCCTTCCGTCCTTCCTCCCTGGCCCAGCCCTTCCTCTTGCTGAGGCGGACCTGAGGGCCGCAGCTCAGACCCCTCCCCCTACTCTGACATCCCTGCTTATAGCCAGAAACTAGCAGAGGGCTGAGGCTGCACAATGACCCTCGCTGGCCGGTGGCACACCATTGTGTGACAGGCAGGGCTGGCCCGGATGCCCCTGTGGCATGGCTGTTCTGAGCCCTGGGTGATATGAGGCTAAGAGCTGGGTGGGGATGGTGCAGGCTGCTTGCAGGAATGTCCAGCTCTCAGGAAACACATGGGGGGTGTGGTAGGGGGATGGGTAGGCCCAGGGAGGAAAAGAGAGATGGGACAGCTCAGATATTGGCTCTGGGAGGCTCTTAGTAGCGAAATCACAGGCTGCCTGCTTAGACAGCCCCATCCTTTAATATTTGGTTACAAATGATACCATGTCCAGAAAACTTTTCTCCTGCCTCTGAGCTCCTTTTGGTATTCATATCATAGAGTATGAAACATGCCCATTTTCCCCACTAAACCACAGGTTCCTTGAGGGCGGAACAGCACCCAACTCATCTGCACTTCCCAGCCTTTAGCACAGGGCTGGTACATACCTGGTGTTGAATGAATAAATGAATGAACTTGCCCTTGCCCTGCAGGAAGGTTGGTCCTGTGCCAGTGAGGGCTGGGCTGAACCTGGTGGATAATTTCAGGTGAGAACAGAGGACAATGTGTGGGTCTGCTGGGGAGAGAGATATGTGCAGGGTGGCACCCACTTCCTCACCCCCATTAGACCATGGTGACCTTCCCGGGAACCTCAGCATGGCTGGTCTGATGCTGGGCTCTGGCAGGTCCTGGAGTTGCTGGGACGATCCTCCTTCCTTCTAAACCCAGTGAAATCTGCCCAGTAGCAGAAAAGGGACCTCTGGCCCCTCTGGCTTGTCTTCAGTTCTGTGCTTGAGGGCACTCATGACCTTGGAGGATTCACTGCCCAAAGGTGAGGATCTTGTCAGTGGATGCAAGTCTTCAAGGGCCTGGTGCTTTTTGAAGGCAAATGCCAGTCATGGTCAGGCACTGGCTACAGGACTTGAGCCTACCAGCTCTGCTCATCCCCACCCTGGCTCAGCTGGGCCAGGGAGAACGGAGAGGGGGGTATTTGAGAGGCTAGTGGAACCAACTTTTAGGGTGTGTCTGAAAGTATAATGGGGATGATAACAAGCCTGCTCTCCTCTGAACTCTCCCTGCTCTCCCAGAACTCACCCCCATTACTTGTTCTTAAGCCTTTGTTCAGGCTGATCTATAATTCTCTCCAGAATTTTGTTATTGAGAAACATGCATTCCATATAGTTCCATAGTTAAGTACTGGGACTTGAGTCAAACATCTCTAAATGCTATCGGAGGAATGACCTGCCAGATGATCTGCCTGAAGTTACGTTCAGTTGGAGAGGGGTTATGTTAAAACTTGGTCCCTCCATAACACTATAGCAAGTAGTGTCCCTACCTGCCCCCTCTGCTATGTGTCCTGTAAATGTATTTATTGGCCAAATAGGTGTAAGTAGCTGAGTGGATTAGTGGTGATGTAGGGCAGCCAGGGGCCTGAGATGCTTGGGGTACCTAGAGCTCCTCTCCTGAGTAGACAGATTACAGAATGGCCCCAATCATTTATGCCTCCTACATCCACACTTTGCAACATGGTCTTACAGCTCACTCTTCAAAAGACAGAATTCATTGCCCCATATCTTGCACCTGGGCCAGCCTTGTGACTGGCTTTGGCCAAAAGAATGTTGCAGATGTGATCTTCTCACACTTCTAAGCCATGCCTCTAAGGATTGTCCATACTGCTGCTTTCTCTGCTGGGCCTGGGATAGCTTTCTGGTAGAGGACAGATAGGTGGCTTCATTGCCCCCATCACCCCAATTGATAGGCAACTGACCCCCAGAAGAGCAGCCACCCACTGACACCCAGATTCCCACACACCTGTGGAAGCACCTGCCCAGCTAAGCCAGGTCTAGATCGCCAGCCTATAGAGTTGGGGCTAAATCAGTGGTTGCTGTTCTACGCATATCTGTCTGGATTGGTTGCAATGCTGTTCTACGCATATCTGTCTGGATTGGTTGCAATGCAGCATTATTGCGGCAATAGATAGCTGGTTTACCAAGCACTTTCACAGACATTACTAATTTGATTCTCCAAAACCACCAGCGAAGGAGATGTTATCACCTTTTGTAGATAGCAAAACTGATACTCTGAGAGGTCCTGACTTGCTCACGACCACGCAGTCACCTCACATGTGAGTGCTCCTCACTCCACACGTCCACTCTTAGTGTGCAAACGACTGCAGCCCAGCCCACTACCCCAGACTGTCCCACCATCCAGCCCCACAGGGCTCTGCCTCCATTTCCAACCTTGCACATTGCCCCAAGCAGTGGCCCAGTCCATTCACATCAGACTGACTATGGACACCAGTAATTGCATTCAACTCAGAGGTGTGGTGACAGGGCGTCACACCACCACATGGGGCAGTGTGGCCCACAGGTGCACCACTCAGCAAGCAGAGTAGAGGCTGGCCAGGCCCCAGCATACTGGTTCCCCCTGAATGCTCCGTTAGAGCTGCTCTATGGGAGCAGAGAAAATGCAATAGAGGCCCTGGGTGGCGGCAGACAGGGGTGAACCAGTAACCCAGGCTTTGCATACACAAGCCCTCCAGAAACACTTGCAGGCCCTCCAGAAACACTTCCAGGCTAAGAGATTAATGGCACGATAAAGGAGCTGTCAAGGATTCACCCACGACAGCGGCATTCCATTCCCACCTGTTGGTTCTCCTCACACCAACCCTTTCCACAGCATCCTGTTACTCACCGACAGGGTGGGGGTGCCCTCATCCTCCACGGTGACCACCAGGTGGTAGAAGCTCTGGCGCTCACGGTCGGGCGGGGCTGGTCGTGTGGCAATCTCACCGCTGATGCGGTCCACGCGGAAGGTCAAGTCCTCGTTCCCCTCAGTGATGTAGTAGGACAGGACGCTGTTGATCCCCATGTCACGGTCGGTGGCTCTCACCTGGACCACAGCGGTACCTCCGCCCACGTTCTGTGGGGAAAGCAGAGAATGACTCCTCTGTGGCAAAGGCTAGCACCCGTTTCTGGGAGCCCAAGGGCTTCACCTGCACCTTCAGAAAACTCTGCTCTGTTTACCCTGGAACAATGAGGAAGATGACAAGGACGATGGTGGCAAACTTTCTGTGGGCACCTACTATGGAGGGGGCTAACTCAGATCGTTTCTATAAGCCTGAGTTAGGTGTGGGAGCTGCCCTGTTTACTGATGAGAAAATTGAGGTACAGGGAAGAATGTGTGCAAGTCACACAACCAGCAGCAGACACAGGGTGGGCACTGAGGGAGGCTGGTCTGAGCTGGTCTCTCACCCTCGTGCCATCCTGCTTTCAGGAACGTCCAACCTGGCATGATTCGCAGCTGTGCCAGGGCAAAAATTCTCTTAGCAGCTCAATCTTAGGACTGAATAGTAAATGTGTTTCTTAAAAAGCAGCTTTCCCAGGGCCAATCTCCATTTCCTGTTGGTGTGAAAGGACGCTTTCTTCCTGCCCTCTACTCTCCTCTTTACCTCTAGCACAAAAATTGCTGCATTCTAGAACCTGGTCTAGGTGATGGGATATAACGAAGAATGAGTAAGCTGCTGTCTCCACCTTCACCACCTGAGAGACTAGTGGGCCAGGGCAGCATTTGAGCAGCCATCTGTATGACGTCCGCCCAGCTACATGAGTGCAGGGCCGCCCTCACCTCGTTCACGCTGACATTGTAGCCAAAGGGGCTCTCGATCACCGGAGGGTTGTCGTTGACATCCAGGATGGTCACCTGCAATATGTGGTCCTTCTTTTGCGGAGGGGTGCCATGGTCGGAAGCCACAACCTATGAGGAGGGGATGGCTGGAGTCAGGGCTAAAGGATGGGGGAAGAAGGGTCAGGAAGCTTCCCAGGAGGGCCGTCTGCTCATGGAGAGGACTTGGGAAGGCAGATGTGTGGGTCCAGTCCTGTCCCTGGTCGGGGGGCATCAGCCCTGGACACTCTCCAAATCTTCGCCCTTTACCCCAGGCTGCAAACAATCCTTGACCTGTTCTCATCTGACTTAGGGCTCTCATTTGGAATCTGACTCCTGTGTGTCCCATCTTCACCTCCTTCTATACCCCTGTGCCAGCCCCTAACTCTGTGGCCAGGCCCAGGGTCCATGGACTCTGGCAAATAGATGAGGATCCTTAAATAATCTTTTCAGATACGAGTTGGAGCCCTAAGTATAGCCTGAACCTATCCCTGGGAGCTCTGACACTTCCGTGATACCTACAGGGAGCAGGTGCTCTAGGAGCTAAGGTCCCTGTCCCCCCTAGAAGTGTGCTAGTCACAGCTGTCTGGCAGAAATGGTGGCCTTCATGATGCCTCACATCTGCAGTGCTCCTCTCTCAGAGGAGGCAGGTAAGATGTTTTCTGTTTATTGCACAAAAGAGGAAACTGACACCCAGATAGAACAGACAACTTGCCCAAGGTCATACTTCATTTGTGGAAGGTTTGGGGCTCTATTGGATGGACTTTCTCTTCTGACTCTCACAGCAGGGATGAGCACCAGAGACCCATCCCAGGATGCCCTCTCTGGGGTTGGCCTCACTCATGACCTTGGCTCAGAGGTGCATCAAGCACTTAGTGAAGCAGGGAAACTGATGGTCAAGGCATGTTGACGAGCTGAGCTCTCTCCCGATGGTCAGCAGTGAACCTGGCAGGGGTGAGTTCCCCACCTTGAGGATGTAGTGGTCCAGTTCTTCTCTGTCCAGGGGCCTGGCCACAAACACTTCACCAATGGAATCGTTGGTGGTGACGATCTCAAAGGCCTCAGCGATGTTGCCAGAGGCCAGGGAGAAGACCACCTGTCAAAGAGGAGACGGGATGAGGGCCGAGGACACGGCCAGGTCAGGCCAAGGGAACCCCTGCCCTCCTGGGCTCTCTGCTCAGCAAGGGTGTTTGAGAATATTTTATGTAGAGTGGTTACAGCGCTCAAAAAGCAGGTCAGGGTCTGTGTGGCAGGTTCCTGGCTGGGGGACATCAGTATACTGGCCCAACGGGCCACAAGGGTGGGTGTTTTTCCCAGCGAGGGTAGGGGAGCACTGAGGCTTGTGGGGCACCTGCTGGGGGCAGTTATGTTGTGTTATAAGGACTACAGGAATTCTCTCAGGCTCCTCCAACAACCCTATCAAAGGGAGCTTTTCTCTCAGTTCAGACAGGAGGCTCAGAAATCTGAACCAGTTGGCCAAGGCCACATAGCGTGTACGTGCCCAAGAGAAAGAAGATTTGAACCCACATGCTTATGAGCCCAAAGTCAGCATCTCTGGACTCCCTGGAGGTATGTAAGTCATTTCTAAAAATGGCAAACACTTCCTCAGATAAACCACCAATTCACAGAACAGAGCAAAGCAGCGAGAAGACTGACCTGCTGTCACCCACTCCTTGCCTCTGGGGGTATTCAAACCTCACCCCCTTCTCTGAGGATGGAGAAAGGAGTGTGTCCTCTCTGGGAACTGGGCCATGCAGGGAGGGCTGGCCTCAGCCTTGCACACAGGTGCGAGCTGCTATGTGGTTTGTGGATAAAGTGATGAAGGAATCACTGGGAAAGCTGAACCGCCTCTGCTTCCAGCCTGCTGGGATGGGAGCTGAGCTGTGGCCAGCCTGTGCACAGCTGCCTCTTCCCTGACCACAGACTAGAGTGAGGGTAGAGCCTGGATGACACCCTATTTCCTGTTTGGTGAATGGGGGATGCCTTAGATGCTGCCCTCCAGCTGAGGGGCTCTGGGAACCCCCCATTGCCAGGAAAGATCCAGACCACTTCACTTGATGCCCACCTGCCCATTGCTGCCAGCGTCTGGGTCCCGGGCCTTGACAGTAGCCACACGCTGGCCCACAGGGCAGTCCTCAGGCACGCTGACCGCCGAGTCGGAGGTGAAGTCAAACCGGGGACTGTTGTCATTCTCGTCCAGCACAGTGATGTAGACCTGGGGTGGTGAATGTGAGCAGAGACCTAGCTCCTCCTTCCCACCCCCGGGCACAAATACTCAGTCCCACTGTGGGTCTGTTGGGACCAGGTGAGGCCATTGACAAGCTTCCAGAGCTGGCCCAGGCCAATTGTGAATGCAAGGTGTGTGCTGCCCAAATGCTGGTGGCTGGGAGAGCAAGGGAAGGGGCCTGGGGGTAGACTCAGGTGGAGTTGACTTGGAGAACTGGAAGGTGTGGGCCCTAGCTAGAGGGGATGAGGCTACCCAGTTGCAAAGCCATGCAGGACTGCCAGCTTGGCCTTGGCATAGCTTCCTGTCTTTCAAGAGCAATGAGAAAGCCAAATTTTTATGTGGAATTAGGTGGTAATTAATAAAATTGAAGAAAAATTATGTGCAGGCCAGCTAAAACACCTTTGGCAGCCAGGTATTGCCTGACGGCCTCTTTGTTTGAACCTCGGATTAGAGAGAAGGAAACAGGGCTCAGGAGCAAGAGCGGGGCTGTGGGACAGCTTGGTGGTCCCAGTGCGAGAGGACAGATGGGGAAGGAGGGGAATTTCCAACTATCAGATAAAAAGCCAGGAATGTGCAAATTGCTTCCTAAGAGCACATTGTTCCATGGCTATAGCTCAGGCCTCTCCTGTGAGGTCTGGAGAGTGAGCCAGGAGAGAAGGCTCCGCTGTGAGTACAGCTCCCAGTCCACAGATAGCCATGAGTGAACGTGGGCCACTGAGGTCAGAACCACAGGGCCCACCCACGTTCTCTGACAAGGGGACTGAGGTGGGGCGGGCGGAGGCTCAGGTTTCAGGAATCCCAGGCCAGGCCTTTTCCAACCACCCTGGCCCAGCTCACACCCCATTCTTCCTCTCCTGGACTTGGGTTCAGTGGCTTTCAGGCCTGCCTGTTCCCAGTGTACACAGGACCCATGGGGAGCCTGTGGACCCTCCCCACATTACCAAGGAAATTCCAGACCATCCTCCCTCCTGATTCGGTTTACTTCTTCTCAGTCCTAATCATGCACCCCTATGTGGAAGCAGTTGCCTGAACCACAGACAGTGAGCCCAGGCCTCACAGCAGGACCCCGCCCCACCATTCACTAGTTGTGTGATTTTGGAAAAAGTTATTCAACCTCTCTGACTTTCCACTCTCTCAGCTGAAAGTAGGGACACCCACAGCATTGGAATGCTGGAAGAAATGAGCAGACATAGTCAAGGAGTCGGGTGTGGTGGTCCCCTCTTGCTTCTGGGCTGGCAGAGGCAAGACCTCACTCACCAGGACTCTGCCCACCATCATGAATTTTGGTCACAGAATTCCATGGAGTGACAGAGCTCCCACCTGCTCACTTGTGAAATGGGTATCGTGAAAATGAGGCCACTGTGAACTGGTCCCTCCCAAACTCTCACGAATGTCAAGGCCTTATTTGGGATCCCTTTGCTTTCCTTGCCACAAGGCTTTTACACATGCTGATCCCTCTGCCTGAAATGCTCTTCCTTCCTAGCTGTGTAAATCCTAAGCTCTCTGCAATCTCAGTTTGGGTCACTTCCTCAGGGCAGTCCTTGATTTCACTGACATCTTATAGAGTCTTTCTCATGCCATACATTTCTTGGTATGATAATTTGATCAAGGTCCTTCCTACCCTATATCTTATACTTCTAAAGGTGGAAGCTGCATCTGATTTCGGCTTCCTGTTTTTCCCTGAGCCCAATCCAGAGCCTGGCACACATCATCATCTAATGATGATTATGATAAAGACGATGGTGATGTGACGGTGATATAGGTAGTTCCAGTGGTGGGGAGTGAAACTTAGTGGGTGAGGAGGGAAGGCAGGTGACAAGATCTATGGGAGTCAGATATGGGTCTGTGTCCCACCCAAGGTCTCATGGTTCAAATCCTATCCTCATCCTCCCAAGCCCAGAGGGTGTTACGCAAGATCTACAGCAGACCTAGTACCCCACACCTGCCCAGGCTGCTCCTTCCTGTCTGCCTCCTTACCACTCCTAGGGCCTTCAGAGGGCGGGGGAGGAGTCAGGTGTAGGTGAGCTGTGGTTTAGTGGTTCCGGCCTTGAAGAGGAAATACTGCCACCTTTATAAGGCTGCTCACCCTGCCTCCACCCTAGGGCCTCCAACAGCATTTGGAGGCTCACAAGGTTAGTATATATCAGGGGCAGTGGCCTCTGGGAGTCTGAGAGGAAGATAAGCAGCATAAAGAGGGGAAGGTCCTGCTTCCGGGAAGCAGGTGAAACAACTGTGGAAATACAGGGGCCTATGCAAGAGTGTGTGACCTTACCAGAGCACTCAGAGGAAGTGAGCTGCCTGGGCCACAGAGAGGCCTCAGTAGCCTCAGGAGCATCCTGCCATCTCTGCTGCTTCTCAGCTCTACTAGGCCTCAATTCAAAGACAACTGGGCCCATTTTATTGTTGAGGCTTAGGAAGAGGGCCCTGTTCTAAAGCTGGGAAGGCCAAGTGCCTCATCTGGGAGCTGCAGGACAAGTCCACTGTCTGCCACTCAAGGGCTGTGCTTACTGGGACCTCTAGGGGGTCAAGGGGAGATATGGGCTCACTGCTGCTTATAGCCTCACCCACCCCCAGGCTACAACCCTGGATGGAGGTGGTTTGTGGGTGGCCAAACCACCACCAGGGAGCCTTGAGAAGAGGACCCCAAGCAGCTGCATTTGGCTCAGCCTGGATGCTGGGGTCACTTTTGGCCCTTTAGACTAATGTAAAAGGGACTCAGTGGGGAGAGATAATGTGGCTGCAACCAAGGCCAATGAGCTGGACGCCCATGTGGTGTACAGATGGCCTTGGACCTGACTAGCCAGCACCCAAGCCAAGCTGATTGCTAAATGTCCTGATTGTCACTGCAAGATGCCACCGCAGGGGACATCTCCTCCTACCCTGGGCCTACTCTATTTCAAACCCAAGTCTGGTGTCCCTGGTCTGCCTCTCCCATCTCCCCTAACTTTCTCTGACCCCAGTGGTCACTCCCCTGGAAATGCTTCCTATACATGCTCCCCTGTCCCTCCCTGAAGTTTTTGAGGGCAGTGACTCACACCACGCCCACGGCTGCCCTCGCCAGCATCCCCCAGGTCTTGGCTCCGTGTGTCCCACTTCACACGCACTGGACTGTTAAACACTCTTCATACCAGGCACCAAGAAATGGAGGAGCCTCTCTACAGAAGCCACTTCCATCACATCTTTCCCTAAGGCCTGGGTTCTATCTTCAGCACATCCTCTGAGGAAGGCAGGGCAGTTGCACGAGCCTCACTTCAGACCCGAGAAAGGGAAGCACAAAGAGGCTGAGCAACTTGCCTGTGTCACATAGCTGTGATGAGGCCTCAGTGTTCTTTCCATTCTGCATCTTACCTTGTTAGTGCACCCTTCACCCCAGCACCCCATGGAGCTTGGCAGGGCATGGAGAATGCATCCAGGAGGGGCCTGGACTCAGGTGTGAGAGTAGACGGACTGGGGAGTTTATGAAGGGTCTGAATAGGGACTTGCCATAGGCCCATCCATGACCCTTTCTCCAGGGGAGGCAGCAGCTCTGGTACCCTGCCAGGCCAGAGCCATACCCTCATGGCCAGTGGCACAGGGGAAAGCCCCAGTTCATAGGATACTTACCTTCTATAGGCAGAGCCGCAGGAAGCCGCCAGGGGAGAGAAAAGGCAAAGATGCAGTTGGTTAGCAATCTGTAGTTTTTCTAGGTCCTGTTCCAAGCAGTGGTCTTTTGAGGATGCAGCCCCACGACCCGCCATGCCCAACCTGTCTGAGGTTGCATCTTTGGCCCAGAATGCCCTGAAGATATGGCATAGCTGGCTGCAATGCCATCCCTGGACCATAGAAACCACTACCCATTTCCTGCTTTGTATGTTGGCAGCTAAAGATGTGGGTTCTAGGGTGCCTTGGGGTGGTTACAGGGCACAAATGTGGGGTTCTCACCCAGGGATGCACTCACCACAGTTGAATCCACCTTGGGGCCGCCGTCATCTGCCACTACTGTCAAGGTATAGAAGTCACCCTTCTCCCGGTCCACCAGGCCGTTGACTGTGATCACACCCTGCAGGCAGGGGCCAGCTGAGTAAGTGACAATATCACACCCTCCAGGTGGCTGTTCTGCCTCCAAGCAGTCTCATACTCCAGCCAAACCAGATTTCTCGCTAACCCTGAACATTCTACCACATATTCCCACCTCCATGTTTAAGTCCTTTCCATCACTAAGCAGAGCCCATGTGCCTAACAGAACTTCTTCTTGAACGCTATTGGTTGAGATTTGCTTTCCTCTCAAATCTCATTCAGATGCTACTACCTCTTCCGTGTAGACTTTCTGCTTCCCAAGTCAGATGGCTCTTTTATTTGGACCTGAGATGAGCTCCCTTCTATCTCCATTATAGTTCCTGCTTGTGGTGATGACACACATCCTTGATTATTCCCACTTCTACTCCTAGCTCAAGAGCTCTTTGAGGGTTGGGGAAAGTCTTGTTGATCCCTCAGGACAAGGTTGGGCACACTGTAGTGACAACTGCCTATTTTCAAAGAGGGGTTTCTAATAAGAGACACACTAAAGCAAAGATAAAAGAGCCAGGCAGGTTGTAAAAGACTACTGCACCAGATACCTAGCTGAGCCAAGCTATTACAATGAAGCACAGCATTTATGTCTGAGCTTCCTAAGAGCAAAAGTAAAGAGGGAAACATGATGACTTGCATGGTTTTTGTTATTTAACACCAACAAGACATCAGGTTGCCTACATATAAACCTTATCTTACCCTTAAATATTAGAAGGGATGTATTATCTCAAAACCACTTTATGACAAAGGAAGATTGTGTTGCACATAGAAGCAGTTCCATAAATGTTGGCTAACACTAAAGGGCTGAAGCTCCCTACCCTCAGGAGAAGGTTTTACTGTGCCTGCCCTCCGCCTCCCTTACCGTGATGGCATCTATTTTGAAGATGGCTTTGGCCTGGGCACTGGTATAGGCGTCGAAGTGGTAGGTAATCTGGTTGAGGTTGTCGATGGAGTAGGCCTGGACCCGCATAATCTTGGTGCCCAGTGCCAGGTTCTCCAAGATGGCAGCTTCATAGGAGGCATTGGAGAACTGCACAGCCTCATCCAGCTCATTGAGCAGCGTGATGTAGACGCTGCAGAAGCCCTGGTTGAAGGGGGGTGCCTGGTCAGTTGCAGACACGTTCATCAGGTAGCTGGTTTTGGTCTCGTAGTCCAGGTAATCCACAGTGATGATAAGGCCTGTGCTCTCGTCAATCTCAAACTTCCCCTCACCACCTGACAGGATGCGATAGTTCACCAGGCCACCATCCCCTGCAGCAGAACATAGTAGGCTGTATAGTCCCGGATGGGATTGGGGCTGCCCCGTGGCTTAGCAGACTGCCCGTAGCACACCCGCTGCTGTCCCTGAGAGACAGACATAGGGGCCTTGGTTGGCCTACCCAGGGTGCACTGTTCCCCCCATCTCTTTGTGTTGGATTATCTCCAGCCCAAGAGAGGCAGCAGAGTATGGGGGTAAGGTCTATATGGATGGCAATGCCCAGCACACACTGTTGACCCCCTTGAGCGTGGTCTTGGCATGAGAGATATGCCAGAGGGGGTTGGTTCTGCTGCTGGAGACTCAAGCACCTCCCTTGGGTATTTGGGCAAATAAGAGGAGGGGCAGTTAGTGTTCTCTTTGGGGCGGGGGGTTTGATCTAGAGTTTTGACCGAGGCAGCCAAGCCTTCATTTGGTCCCTCCAGTTGAAGGGTTCTAGAGCCAAGGACAGACCTTCCCCTTTCACCCCAAGCCTTGGAATATACCCTTCAGCCAGAAGTTGGGCTGAAGTTGGGCTGCTTCCTTAGTTGAAGTCCACAGACTTTGAGGGGAATGGTCACAAAATCACTTGGGAAATCCCAGATCAGACTTTCTTGAAATTATTTGCAAAACTCTGAATGGATGTGCTTTTTGCTGAGGAGGGATTCATAGTTTTCACTAGTTTCTGTAAGGGGTTCCTGACCCAGAAAAGGTCACAAACCACTGGGCCATGGCATCATATATGACCTAAACGGTAGAAACGTGCCTTAGGGGTAAAAATCCACCTTAGAATCCTTAGACCTGGGTATCCCTCAACCCAATCTATGCCTTAGTTAAGCTGGTGATGCTAAGAGGGCCTGGGTTGGGAGCCACAGGAGTTGGGAAAATAAGGAGCAGCAGGCGCCCAAAGAGAGCTCCTCTCTGGCTGTCCCCCTAGCCTGGGGCACAGACCCAGACAGCTAAGACACATGAGGAGACAACAGTGACATGGCTGTGTTCGTTTTAATTTTGTACTAACTGTGGCCACCTTTGGGGCTTGGGGCCCTTGGGGAGGAGGAGGGGAGACCATCATTCTGTAAAATAAAAAGGGCACTGCTCCTTGTGAAGCCCATGTATACCAGGCCCCAAACTGAGCCTGCAGGACATGGTGCCACAGCTAGCTGGCCAAGTAGGCCTCAGGCAACCTTCCCACAGTCCGTTACCTCTTCCAGCCCTGCCTGGCTGCTGCCAAAGGCTAGCCAGGAGATGCTGGCTCCTTGGATGACAAATCTGAGCAAATCCCCACCCAGAAGTTGAGACGACTCCCCCAAGCCTGGCATCTGGTGGGGATGCCACCAAGGCTGTCTCAGGAGCCCTTCCCTGGCCTGGGAACCACTCAGTTCAGGATCCTGAGGAAGACAACAGGTCTGGAAGGAAGGGGAGGGATGAGCTGGGGAATGGGACTCAGCTTCCTCCCGCCTCACCAGTGTCTCGGTCAGTGGCTCGGACAACGATGACTGAGGTGCCGACGCCAGCAGTCTCTCGAAGCCCCAGGCGGCTATACTGCTGCTGTGTGAACACAGGGGCCTCATCGTTGACATCTTCCACGTACACTATTACCTGTAGGAGCCGGGGCAGAAAGAAGATCATGGTGAGATGGAGACTGGAAAGCCCAGGGCTGAGCCCCGTTCTGGCCAACTGCGAGCAACCTCTGCAGAGCCTGGGGCTGTGTGATTGGCCACAGTGTGCCTCCACCTTGCATAGTACCTGGCATGTGGCAGGTGCTCAAAAATTATTTAAGGAATAAACCTATTCCCGGCTCTCCTTCTACCCTATTCATGGATCTTTCAGGCCATCCAGATCCTCCACTGTCAATGGGTAATATCTTCAGAACTCACAACCTGCGTCTCTCCTAGAGTTGTCATGAAGACAGAATGAGTCAGCGCCTTGCAAAAGTGCTTGATATGGTTCAAAATGACCCCATCCAAACATGAAAACATATTCAGCAGAACAGACATAAGATGTCAACTACTGGTGTTGCAGGGAAGTCGGTGCTCTGCTGCTTTCCATTCTCATGTACCTTTTCTGGGGGCTCTCACTGCAGGGGCCAGCACCCTCAGCTCTTTGTGGGGAACTAACCACACCCTGCATACTTCTGGAATATGCACATCCCGAAAGCCTGAACTGCCTGGGGATTGAGTCCCTGGGGCGGCCTGTGCCAGGGACAGCTGGGCGTGGAGTATGGGCACTCAGCTTCCTTGGCCCTGGCTGGGCAGTTGTGGTGACTCTCCAGGGTCCTCCATGGGGCTAAGTCCAAGTTCTCTGTGCACTCCTTTGCTGGCCACTTCCTTCTGCATCCCATATTCCTTCCAACTCTTCCCAGGAGTACTTCCTACTAATCACTTTCATACCAATCCTGCCCAGGGGTCAGCTTCTAGGAACCCTGCCCAAGAAATTTCTGATTTGTGGAATCATGCATGATTTTCATCATGGCTTACCTGTACATCCTAATTTCTTTTGTGTCTTGCATAATAAAAATACAGCAGTTTATGGAGAGAGAGGTTTGTGGTCCTTTCCATCCCCCATACTCCTCCACCCCCAGGAACATGGGAGGATCTGGCAGGAACAGGGCTGTGTCCAGAAGGACCAGCGGCTGGGAGGGGAAATGTGTGTGTTCACGGAGCCAGGAGTGGGTCCAGGGCTCTTTTCCCAGATGGGGAAACAGAGGCTCACAGTGGGGGGACTTGCCCAGGGCCTCACCATCACCAAAAGCACTGGAAAGATTGGGGCTCTCCTGGTTCCCAGACTGTCAATTCTGCTATTCTTCTCACCCATTCTGAGGATAAGGTGGACCCTAAATAAGGGGTCTTCCTTCCAGGCTAATAGCAGCAGGGCCTGCAGGGACTCAGCTATAGTAGAGAGGGGGGCAAATGGGATGGGGGCAATGATGGGTAACACAGATTTCACATCAATGATGGGGCCAGGCATGGGCATGGCAGCAGGAATGTTTGGTTTCTGACTGATCACTGACTCTGGGATGAGCTCTGGCATCTCCTCTGGGCTTAGCTGGGGATTAATTGGTCAGAAGTCAAGAGGTTCTATTGGCGTAAGCGGAAAGAGTGGGCTGACTAATGGAGAACTGGTGGGTGGGGTGACAGAAATGGGAAGGAGGGGTAGGTGGGGGTAAATCTCGCTCTACCTCCCTGCTCTTGGGGTTCCTGCAGCCCTGCCACATCATCAGTTTTCATGTCTAGACACCTGACCTCTCTATGCAAACTAAAGTGCCCGACCCTGAGCACAGATGTTCTCAAGTCAGAACCTTCTAAGTTTGGCTTCACCAAGAACTTGGCTGGGGAGATCCTGGATGGGGTGGGTGTAGGGGGAATTTGCATGGATGGACTTTAGGAACTGTCTTTCTGTAAACAGAAACTAAGCAATCTTTCAAAAACAGTGAGCCTTCCCAAGTCTGCTTGTTCAGATGGTCTTGACCCCAAGGGTCATGGGGGGAAGCAGGGTTAGTCTGAGGGCAGTTAAAAGAGGAGGGAGTTGGTCAGGAGTCTGGGTGTGGTGTGTTCTCCAGGAGGCTGGCTATATGCCACTAACTTGTTGTTTTCAGCCTTTTTTAGCAGCAGAGACAGGCGGCAAGATGGTGTGGTTTGCAAACCTGAGAGACACAGATGTACAGGAAACACTCGGGTTTGCCAAGTTCTTGCTGAGCAGGAGGGCTCAGCCACTGAGCTGATGGGCTCCCGGAGAGTTGCCCCACTATTTTCAGTACTGTGCCTGCCAATGGTGTCAGGGCAGAGGGGAGGTGTGTGTGTCTCCCTGTCTCCACAAGGACCCTTGCCTTCTCTGCCCCTCCCCTGGGCCCTCGCTGGTTTCTAAAGCAGACATTGGAGATGTGGGTAGTGCCTGCAAGCCATCTCTGCTGCTGCTGAGACAATGAAGCCAGGGCAAAGCTGGAGTCCCCACACTGTCCTCAGCAAGGTCCCCAGTTTTCCTGGGGTTCAGGGTTCTAGGACTATATAGTGCAAGAGCCATCAAGTCCCTGGCCCAGGGGTCAGCTCCCAAATTCCTACCTTAAAATGACTCTTTGGGAATAGGGCGGCAGAGTTCTCTGTGCTCTGGAGGAGCCAACAGAGGTGGCACAGTTTAGTGATTGGCTCAACTCTTAACCACCGTGTGACCCTAAATACATTGCTCAGTCCCTCTCTGCATCCATCTTCTCATCTATAAAGCAGGCAGAGTAACAGTGCCGATCTCATGGGGCAATGCTATCAGGAGCCAGTGAGCTCAAGTACGTGAAGTGTTTAGAAAGTGCTGGCACATGGTATGTTGGGGGAGTTTACTACTCCTCAGGGTTCACAGGGCGAGGAGCAAAAGTCAGAGGACTAGCTGAGCAGGTATGGCTCTGGCTGACTCACCCTGCACCCCTCAGTACAGCCCGGCTTTGATCTGTTTTACATGCTAACTGGGGTGCCGCACACCATTTTGTTTAAAAAGGTGTACAGCTAAAAAGAATTTCTAGTCCTCATGACAGGAGCAGGCCTGGGAGGGCACCACCTGTCCCAGGAGGGTGGGAATTGTGGTGCCACAGAGGATGTGGTTGGAAGCTTTAGTCCAGGGAGCCAACATAAGTCAGGCTGATGTCAGACACTTGATGGCCTGATGGGGGCCCACAAAGGGCAGGCTCTGTCGTGTGCGCCGAGCAGCAAGGGAGTGAGCGACTCATGGTCTGCAGGTGAGCATGGCTGTGTCCAACTGGCTCGGGCACCTTCAGGTAACTATTTGACTCTCAGTCAGCAGGACCTTGGGATCCTTCCAAGTAGCCCCAAGGCATAAAGGCCCAAGAGGTCTGACCCCCTCAGCCATCTCCACCTGGCAGGTTTCGCTATGGGCACCCAGTTTTCTCTCCCCATCTCCTTTGTGGGCTATCAGCAGATGGGCCAAGGCTGAGTTCCCTAAGTCACCCCAGCTGCATGATGGTGACCCCAGGCAGGTTTTTGTTCAGTTTCTAGCCCTGGGGAAATAGTGGGGTGGAGATGGGGCTGATAAGAGGAGCGGATTCTGCCCCATTCAGTTCTGGGTAAAGTCCCTGCTTGCTCCCCACCTCACTTTTCCCATTTCCCTCCCACTCTTCACCTCCGAGGTGTGACTCACTTTCCACCTGGTTTAGGAGAAGGGGCAGTGATTGCTGAGTGTGCAGTGAGGGTTGGGGAGGGGGTGACCTTTAGAGGTCTTCTCATTCATCTGCCACCCCCTGCTGCTGAGGAACGTGCACAAACCAGCCAGGCCAGTGGGAGTATTTGTGTGTTTCTGACCCTCTGGAAGGCTCAGGTTGGCTTGATTTCAGCTGCATGGGGTGAAGCTCGAGGTGAGGGAAGGTGGGTAGAAAAGAATACATTTGATAGGGGAGCTGGGAATGTTTCCGGGATCCTGTCAATTTAAAGAGCACTGAACTTACTCAGAAGAACTGGGCCCATGATCTGGTTCTAGCACTAGCTATTTCTCTGTACCTCAGTTTCCCCATTTGGGAAATGAAGTTGGCAACATCTCCAAGATCACATAAATGAGACTTCCTTCACTCACTCTAGAGAACAGTTGGCTATAGGGGGGTTAGTGTGGTAAGGGTACCTCTTTTATCCCCTTGGGAAGACGTCAGGAACAGTATTAACCAACCCCCACACCAGCCTCTACTTTTTGAGTAACTGAAACTCAGAGCAAAATTACACATCTAAAACCCCAGGCTGGACTGGGATTGTGGCAACACCACCCCCCTAACTCCCCAACTACCATATCCTGGTGTCATTCAGCACCTAAACCAGTGGTGGCCCTGCTCCTACCAGGCCCCAACTAGTGCCCATTTCTGGTCCAGTGATGTTCTTGGCCCAGTCCTGAGCTCAGCACAAAAGGGGATACAAGCCTTCACACCCTACTAGCTGGTCACCAGGAGCCACCCCAGTCTGCTCCCAGCCTCACCCTGACGGAGCTCCGCATGGGGCCCAGATCATGGTTGTAGGCCTCCACTACCAGCACGTGGGATGAGTTCCGCTCCCGGTCTAGGGGCCGGGGTCCTCGCATCAGGAGCCCACTGCTGATGTGGATCCGGAAGTTGTTGCCTTGGTTACCTGTGTGGAGGGACAGATGAGAATCCTGAAGTGTGCCTTGGAGAAGGATGCTCATGAGATGGGGGAGAGAGGGGAGCACAGAATGCCGGGCCTACATTCTCAGGAGCTTGGCTAAAGGAGTCTATGGCAAGGAGGCCTCTGCCTCCTGTTGTCCTGGTCTGGCAGGATTTGAAGGAGGGGATAGAAGCATATTCTGTATCCTCCTTATGGGAAGCCTGGGAGTCCCATGTAATCCCTGTCCCCAACCAGGGAGGTCAGTGGATTTTATATTTCAGGGGGTTTGGGAGGCACAAATAAAGAGCAACCAAAACCCATATTCTCTGTGGGTGGTTGAATACAGGATTTCAAGGACACCTTTGGGCTGGCTCAGCATCCATTTTCTGTCTTGTGGTAATAGCACCTGATTTTCCTTTGGAGGGCCACTCTACTTCACTCTCATGTAGTTTGTGCAGGGAGATTTTATCCCTTATTTCCAGAGAGGGTGAATCAACATATTTTATTCTCTAGTCATTGTGATCGGTTCAGGGATGCCCACTTGATTCTAGTTGGACCAATGAGACTCACTCCCTGGGGAGCTGTCCTAGTGTTCAAGACCATAATGATTGGCTCAGGGGTGGTCATGTGATTCTAGTTCAACCAATGCAACTTGATCTCTGGGGGTATCTGAGCCATGGTGATTGGTTCAGGGATGGGCACATCACATGAAGCTCAGTCTCTGGGAAGCTTGCTGCTGGGATGCCCTGGTCTCCATGCTACCAGAGTGATGAGTTTGGGAAACACTTTGAAAGGACACAAAGAACTTGGAAGCATAGCAATCAAATGCATTAATTTCAGAAACATTTAACTTGGTGCAAATGATTGGAGAATCTCCATGTCCTCCCTCTGGGTCACTCTTGTGAAATGCTTGGGGCTTCCTTGGCCTCACCTCCCACACTTGGCAGGATAGAGAAGCTCTGTCCTCTCCAGGTCAGGAGGGCCAATGCTCCCCATCCTAGGGCAACCCACTCACCATGTAGGATGCGGTACCACACACGTCCAAACTCGCCCTCGTCTGCGTCTGTGGCCTTGAGCTGAAGGAGAAAGAGACGTGGAGGTCACTCCTTGAATGGACATCTGCAGGGAAGATGTTTCAGGAGATGCTCTCCACTACACCCCTTTCATCCAAAGTCTGATTTCATACACAGGCTGGGGGTGTAGAAGAGAATAGGACACATCTGTTTTCCTCATCCCACATAAGGATACCTGACTGCTGATGGTTCCATAATGCCCCGTCTGGGGCAGGGGCCTGCTAGCTCTCTCCCTGATTCTTCCCCAGGTTTGCCATCATGGTAGGTGATGACATTGTAGCCTTCTGGATTCAGGCTCCACCAAGAGAGTCATACTTCCACAGATTCCTCCTTCAGCCTCAGCTCAGGTGGCTGTGTCTTACCCACAGGTCCTTAATCTGAGGTCATTTGGCCAGACTGGTTCCCTGTTGGGCCATCTTGTACAGTAGAGAGGCCATCTTGTAGAAGCTGTCAGGGTATCACCTTGATAGGGTTAAAACTTAGCTCCCTGCTCAACATGCAAGATTGGGAGGCTTGACTAGATAAAGGGACCCAAAATGTTGCCATGAGAACTGGGTCATAAAACCTTGGGAGGCCTGAACAGATAAGGGAGTCAAGCCATGAAACCTACATATTATCAACAAGGCTAGTGTGAACTTCAAGGAATGCAGAGTTAATCCTGACTGAGAGACAGCCACTTGTAAAAACCGGTGCCCTGAGTTCTTGAGCAAACCCTCACAAAATCAGTATAAAGCAAGCCTCACCCTTCCTCAGTGCAGACGAACATGCCCATCATTTTCACTGCTTCCCTCAGCAGTGCATCCAAGAAGCTGCTTTTTTGCCCCCCCGCCCTCTGTCTTTGGTGAATCCTTCTACCCCCACATCCCCAGCTGCCATCTCACTCCCCTGCGACAAGAACTCTGAAAGGAGGCCTCCATATTTGCTCACATCCTCCATCACTCCAGTCCAAGTCCAGATCTCTCTTGCTTGGATATACCTTCAGGCTTATATTTACTGTCACCTGTGGGACTTGGGTGGGGGAGGGGAGAGGGTTTCTTACTGAGATGCTGTCTAGTGGTTAGCCCTTGTTATAAGGAATCCAGTCAGGAGGCTGCTGGCAGAGCCACAGCCAAAGTGAGTCCTGCCAAACCAAGAATTGTGCACTTACCTACCCACTCTATACCTGGAACGAGCAAAGAACAGTCCTGCAAGGTGATGTGGGCAGGGGCCTGAGGCTAAGGAGACTCCCCTGGTGCCCAGCACATTGGCCCTTACAAATGTTGAATTTCCTTGTGAGCCCAGATGGTCCCTCTTCTGGATCTGTCCTTGTTTTCTCCACATCTCACTATAAATCAGGGGTGTGCACCGGGGCTGCCATGTTGTTCCTGATGACAGTCAGCAGCAACCAGCCCAGGAAGGTGAAAACTGAGTCGATCACATTCTCCTCTGGGGTTTTTGATGGTGGGTTTAGAGAGAGAGAGTCAGTCTCCCTAGTGGTGGAAGTGGGAGTATCGACAGCATTTCTCCATCCTGGCCCCAGCTCAACTTCCACCTCTCCCTCCTCCCTGCCTATCCTAGTCACACGGGTCTCCTGGCTATTTCTTGAGTACCAAGTGCATACTGGCCACAGGGCTTTGCTCTTGTTGATGTGTTCAAGTTGCCTGGCCAGCTTGCCTTCCCTTGTGTCTTATTCCCTCGGCTTCAGGTCTCTGCCCAAATGTCATTTTCTCACGAGGCCTTCCTTGGCCATTTTATGTGAAATTGAAGCCCCACTCCAATATTGTGGCCTTCCATACCCCAGTCACCCCCTGATACACTCTGTTCTTATATTCTATATTCCCACGGAAAGAAAGGGTATGTTCATTGCTGTATCCCTGTTGCATGAATATCTGTTGCATGAATAAGTGAATAACTTCATATCAGATCTCATCAAAGGTAACAAAGCTGACACAGTGATCAGAGGGGAAAGACATAACACAGTATTGCAATGTTGGGATCCTATCTCCAGTTTTTCCAGAAGCTGGGTTGCACCTCCACCACTTGGCTTTGCCTTTGATTATGGTGGTGTCCCTGAATTCTCCAGTATTCTTCCCCTTTGGCCTAAGTTAATTTTTACTGAGTTTTTGTTTCATGCCACCTGATACCCCAATGCAAACTTTCCCATCTTTGCCTGTTGAGTAAATTCTGGCAAGTGAATATTTGACATAGGCTCAATCAGAATCCAGAGAAGAGGGGAATGGCTTCCAGCTTGCAAAGATTAAGAAAGCAAAGCCCACTAACAATGGGATTGGACAGAGGTTTCCAGAGGAGGAGCTGGGTTTGGAAGGATACAAAGGACCTAGCTTAGCAGAGAGTATTGGGCAGAATATTCAGACTGGCAAGCAGTGTGAGCAAAAATGGAGGCTGCTAAGGTGGGCTGAGCAAGGCACTGGGAGCTGACCCCCTGAAGTGGAGGTTCACCCTGGGACATGGTGGAGGGGTATGTTCAGAAGGGTGGCACAAGGGCCTCAGTAAATAGCAAAGATATTTCTTTGGGGCAGCAGAAATGACAGCAAAAATGACAGCGGAGGATGTAGCACATAAAGGACAGGACAGAGGTGAGCATGAGAACAATAAGTCTGGTCTGCTCAGACTCAGGTACTGGGGGCTGAAGTAAGTTCCGCTAAGGGTTTTGAAAAGCATGTTGATGGTGAGGGCAGGATGTACACTGGAATGAAAGTAACAGGGCTTCTGGATCACACAAACCCAGTGTGAATCGTGGCTTTGTCACTTATTGGTGATGTGACCATGAATATAAAAATTTACCCCCTGAGTTTCAGTTTCCTGATCTAGGGAAGGGGCACAATCATAACCAACCTTATGGGGTCAGTGGGAAGATGAGACAGATCTCAAAGCATCTTGTTTGATGCCTGGTACTGGGATAAAGTTTAGATATTATGAGTCCAATGCCACCTTCTCCTGAGAGGCCCTCTTGATTTACATTACTAGCTATGGAGTTCTTCTGCTTCACCTCCCTGAAAAGTTAGAAGATACAGTAGGATATAGTGGTGTGCTTCAATAGTCCATATCTGGAAGGGATCCAGGACAGGGGAGAGGGCCGACCTGTGCAGAGGACATCCTTGGGTGTCTACCACAGTCAGATTTCCTTAATGTTTCTCACCCAGCAGTCTACATCACCCCACATGCTTTGCCTCCTGCTGTCTCAGGAAAATGGGAGTCATAGGTGAGATGTGCAGTCAGCTTGGGAAAAGATGGTTAAGGAAAACGAGGAGCAGTGACATGCAAGATGCAAGATGCTGGAATCCCAGGGGGGTTCTGCTGGGAATTCTGTAGGCTGCCCTGCTCAAGGAACCAGGTGCCTCTGCCCATGCCTGCCCACCCATTTTAGGGGATAGCATCAAATCCCCCAGCACTAACTTGCTGGGTGACCCTGGAAGGCCACACTTCTCTGGTCCTCAGTTCCTGCACCCAGGACTGGGCTGGATGAGATGAGCCCTCTGTCACCTAATGGGCTCTGAGAGCCGTGGAATACTCCCACCATCTGGGGGTGTGCACAGGCTCCTGCTTTTGTGGGCTAAAGGCAGAAGAGAGGAGCTGAATATCAGAAACTAGAGACCCCCAAACTGGAGTGGGCCCCAGGCTCAGGTCTTGGGCAGGGCCTCTGCTACCTTCTTCCATATTGTATTTCTGGAGACTTGGGGGCCCTTGATGGGGAAGCTGCTTAAGACTAGGCTGTAGAGTAGGCAGCCAGTTGCCAGGGAAGCTCTGGTTTCTATGAAGAAAGCAGGCTGGGGGAGGGGAGGGTATGTGTAGTACGGAGAGAACCACTGCGTGAGGGAGGGTCTCCATGGACCCACCCAAACAACCAGGCACAGGCCTGGTTGTCCGTCAATCCTGTGTTTTCTGCCCTATGATCTCTTTGACCTTGAAAATGCCTCTTGCCCCTCACTTCTGTAGCTTAATACCTTCAAAGGGAAGGTGCTTTTTGGGAAGCTGAGGGAGAAGCCTGGAAGCTGAGGGGCCCAGGGAACACAGCAGGAGGGTAGGAGGGAGCTGCCAGGCCCATCTCTCTGCTGGCTCCCCTCCCAATGCATGGCTTGTAGCCCCTCTCCCCGGTAACCTGGAGGCTGGCAGGCAGTGAATAGCCACCCTCTGGCTGCCCCCCGACCATACCATTCAAACAGCCAAGGGGGGAAGGTGAGAGCCACGAGTCCACAGAGGCAGTTAAACTCTCCCCCTGTATCCACCCAGCGCCCCCTGTACCTCCAGAGGGCTCCAAGGAGACAGGCTGGAGTGAGGCCACTGGAAGGCTTCAGAGCTACAGGCGGCCTCTGCGTGGCTCCCCCCTCCCTCTTCCCAGCCCAGTTGCCATCCCTACCCTCTGGCTGTCCCCTCCTCCAAGGCAGGGCCCAAACTCTTCCAGACAAGGTCAGGTCTAGGTGGAGAGTGAGAGTGGCCCACCCTGTCTGTCCTGG
The DNA here is from genome assembly GCF_014898055.3 of Talpa occidentalis. Taxonomy (NCBI): domain Eukaryota; kingdom Metazoa; phylum Chordata; class Mammalia; order Eulipotyphla; family Talpidae; genus Talpa; species Talpa occidentalis. The sequence goes on from NW_023605194.1 coordinate 42,888,464, forward strand.
TTAAGGGGCACTCAGAGGGGGTTGAGGTCACGGGCCTCCCTTGGACATCTGAGAAGACCTCTCCACCCAGCTCGGACTGCTGAGGGCTCATTCTGAGGTCAGCACTTGCGGGACTGCAGGAGAAAGCTTGGTGAGGAGAGCAGGGGCCAGACCCTTGCTGGGGTCCTCTGGGGAGGATGTGAGTATGTGCTTAGGTGGGAAGTCCCTCTGCTTTTGTAGAGTGGAAACAAGGCCCAGTGAGGGGCAGTGGCTAGCCCAAGGCCACACAGGAAGATGCTTAAGGTACCAGGTGCCTCTGCCCATGCCTGCCCACATGCTTTAGGGGATAGCATCAAATCCCCCAGCACTAGCTTGCTGGGTGACCCTATGTGTTCTGAGGTCAGCCTCCTCTGCTCAGAGGCTCTGTTCTCTGAGAGAGGAAAGAAGGCTCTAGACTGAGCTTGCAGAGATACTCCAGAGCAAGGCCTTGGGCTCCAGAGAGCAGGGCGAGGCTACCTTTACCCTAGCCTTGGTCTGGTGGAGGCCTCCCTTCCCTACAACCAGCCAGCTTTTGCTTTGCTGGCTGGTAAGAGGTGGAGGCCAAGAAGTCTGGCTGCTGGAGTTGCTGTGTTCCAGAGGGTGGCTTGATGTTTTTAAGCGCTTTGGAATCACTTGCTTCCAAGGGAACTGCTCAGATGCTAATTATAGCCACTTATCTTTTTATTAATGTGTGTCCCTAAGGACTGAAGCCTAGACCTGGTTTGCTATCCCAATAGGGTCTCCAGGTCCATGTGAAAGTACTGAAATAACATGGGACTAGTAGGACTGAGACATCTCCCATTTCAAACTGTCCTTTTCTTACTCCCAGCAAAACCCTGCCCAGGGGAGGAGAGAGGGACAGTTATTTCTCTCCCTCTGGGAACCCCCCAATCTTCCTCTGGGCTCAGATTCAAGGAAGGGCCAACTCACATATGGCTGCCTGGCCAGAGCACTCTCTAGGCCTGATGCCTGGAAGGCGGAGGCCCTGGGCAGCAAGACGGGCATCAAAGTTTCCAGTGGGAACTGGGAGGGTGGTGCTCTGTCTGGGAATGCTGAAAGGAGTGGTGGTAGGGAGCGGGTGGGAGGTGGCACGGGGCGCACTACATACCCTCAGTTGGCTGGGCACAGGGAGCCGAGAGTCAAATCCTGCAGCTGTTGGTGAGTACCTGGGTGGGCTCAGGGGCACGGGAGGTGGGGTTGGGTGGTCACTCTCCAGCCCCCCACTACTTGCTGACATGGACTCTCTGTCGCCCTCAGACAGAGCCTTGGCATGACTTACAGCCCTTCCTTCTGCCGGGTGTTAGTGCTAGAAACTCGGCTGTGCATTAGACGAAGCTACCGGCTGGGACTAAAGGAAGAGACCTCTGCTACCCCCCAGTCTCATGAGGTCTCCAATGTCAAAGCAAAAATGATTGTTTTTTTTTAAATCAGACCCGACCCTCTTTTAAATACCCTATGCTGTGTTTATGGAGATTAAAAGATTAAAGACCACAAATGCTGTCCAGCAAACTGAACGTAGCCTGCTCACTGTATGTTTTGTTTGGCCTTTTGTAGCGTGTTAAATATTTGAAAATTCATATCAAAATATTTTGGAATCTAGGTTGGCCTTTGCAATTTTTTTTTTTCTCTCTCTCTCATCTTAACCAAATTTTTACTGGTTGTCAACATCTAAATATCAGGAAAGTTTGCCTAAAAATCCAGATTTCTGCCTTCTCTCAGGAAACTGGAAGAGCAGACCACATGGGCCTGCAACTCCGGTCTGGTAATGGCCTGGCTGGGACACCACTGCACGCTTTGGAGGGCACTGGCTGCTCTCTTCGGGTAGACCTGCCCACCCGTCCTCTTTGGTCATGTGTTATCATCCTGCCAGGCTGTGCAAACATATTAGTCTGCAGCCCTGGACCAATGCAACCAAAAACTCAACCTGACTTTCCATCTCTGAGGGCCATCTGCGGTGCTCCCTCTACTGGGGTGACCGCAAGTACTACAGGGGACTGGAGTCTGGGGTGTTGGTGCTCCCCAGGGATAACTCTCTATGGGCTATTTCCAATATGTTCTCGGAGCAAGTAAGCGAGCCTAGAGTGAAGATTGGAGCCAGGAACCAAGAAACCTGTTTCTTGGCTTTGAATGGCCACTGACTCAGTTGACCCTTGTTTGGGCCTTGATTTCCTCACTGGCCACAGAGCAGGAAGAAGATATAAGATGTGCAGGGGGCTTATGGGGGAGCACAGCAAGCTAAGGGCTGGCTGCTCAGTCCCAGCTGCTGGGCGCCAGGCAGCATATGACCCTGTGTGGCTGGTGCTGACATTTTGAAATTTCAAGAGAAGCCAGACAACCAGCATTGACATGCAGTCCCTTGTTTTTTGTTTGTATTCAGTAAGACTTACAATTAATCAAAAATTTATCAAAATACTACAAAGACCCAACAAAAACATACAGGGGTCCCCAAGGTGCAGCCTCAGCATCAGGTAATTAGGAGAGTTCTCACCAGCTGCAACATCCTATCATCCTATAACCTAGGACTTGGTCCTGGTGGCAAACTGTTGATGGAGTTTGTCTTGGATTCTAAGTTTTCAGGCCTGAGACTATTGGAATTCATGGATTTGAGTTCAAAATTCTGTCAGTCTCTGCTGTGGCAGGTGAGCAGGAGGGTGAACAGAAAGAGTGTGTGATTTCAGGCCCACCTCCATCACTGACCTGTTGTTCTGTGACCTTAGACTTTTCACCTCTCTGAGCCTCCCTGTTCTAACATGTGCAATGGCCATAATGCCATCTGAAGCTAGTGTCACAGCACACAGCCTCTACCAACATGCCCCTCACCCCTCCCTACCCCATCCTTAGTCCAGCAGATTTGCCTCTGAGCTTCTGTCCCATTCCTATTGCAGGAACCATGAGCACAGAGGGCCCCAGCCCCTTTGCTTTCCTCACTGCTCCGGTCAGTCCAGGGAGCTCCTCAGAGATGACGGGCCACCTCCCCATACTTGTCGCCCTGGCCTGCATCTTCCTTCTGCTGGCCACCTGCCTGCTGTTCATGATGCTCTGCAAGCCGGCAGCACTGGACCCAAGCCGCCACCGGGCTCGTGAGTGCATGCCCCACCATCCCGGGAGCCCCAGTGAGCCCCAGCTCCGGCTCTGGAAGCGCCTGGGCTCCCTGCGCCGCTCCCTGCACAGCTTCCGCAGGGGCTGGTCAGCCTCTCGACACCCCCTGCCAAGCCGCAAAGACAGCCAGGACTGTGAGTGCACAGAATCCACCAAAATGTGACAGGGGTGCCCCTCCTACAAGCTGCTATTTGCAGATTCTCCTGCCTCAGACAGAGTCTGGCACTGCAGGCTGCAGGGGGTCACTGTCTAGGCAGCCTGGACCACATGCTCATCCTCAGAGTCCCTGTGTGCCCAGGTCCCTTCCCAGAGGAGGCCCCGGAGGACACCCTCCTTTTCACAGACCCTGTAGCTAGCCTGCAGGAAGATTCCCGGAATAGGCGCTGAGCACTGGCAGCCACCTGGACATGTGGCCAAGGCTCTGGGGGCACAACCTGGGGCTCCCCAGGGTCCCTCGCACCATCCACCTCTAGAAAGCAGTGCCCTGCTTCTCAACAGAAACCTGGCTGGCCCTCCAGATGCCAAAGTCCAGCTCGCATTCCAGTGCAAGTTGCCAAATGGTCAAAAACTCCTTCCAGCCAAGTGAAATACTTAGCCCACACTGGGGGCATAGTTCTGTCTATTCTCTGTGCCAACTCAGTGCCCAAGGAAACCCAGGACTCCTCTCCTTGAATTTTCTGGCCTGCCAGCATCTGCCTAGTAATCTATGGGAGCAGCAGCACCCTGGTGGTGGAGCATATCAGACCTGGGTGCTTTTGGGGGAGGAACAGCAGGGGGCTCTCCCTACCACCTAGCTGTCTCTTGGCCCCCCTTCAATGAAGCCTTCTGGATGGATAAGGAAAGGGCTGAGGATGGGCTAAGAAGCTCCTTAGAGAGGCCAGGACTGGTGCTGTGGCAGAGTGGCAGAAGGCTAGGCGCTGCCAGCACCTAGAGATGATGCCCTCTGGCCTCTGAGGGACATATCACAGATGCTCCACGCTTCACCCACGTGGGAGATGCAGACCTCCTAGGACAGCCACAGGGCCTCAGGGACCAAGACCATATAGGATGTGCTGTTTCTGACTTGCTTCATTGGTTGGCAAATGTCAAAGCAATTCCACCCCAAGAGGTGCTTCTTGCAATCTCAAACCTCTCTTCCTAAGGCCAGGCTAAACACTGATTGGACTTCAAATGTGGAATCTGGGCAGAAAGGGTCTGAGCTACCAAGCTACTGTCACAGCGTCAGCTGGCCAGAGCCACCTTGTGCTCTGCCACAGGGCTGCCCCACCTCACCCTGCCACGATTCACAGTGCAGGCAGCAATGCATTCTCAAAGACTGAGCTCCAGTTTCACTACTCCCAGCTCTGAAACCTTCACTGGCTCCCTACTGTAAGATCGATGAAGCCATAACTTCTTAGTCTGACGTTCAGCACCCTCTGGGAGCTGGCTCTAAACTATTAGTCTAGTCTCTTGCTCCAAGTCTCCAGTCAAACTGAACTACCTGTCCTGCCCTGGCTGGGGCTGCACACCCTCCAGGAAGCCCTCTGTGCTCTCCAGTTGAAAGCCACCTCCTATCTGGAACTGCCCCTACTCTTTTTACTTCTCAGAGGGAGGACAAGGATCACTTCCTCCCAGCAGTGGGGATCATCCTTGGCTGGTCTGGAAGTTCATGGGAAGAGAGACCTTGTCTAACCTCTCGCTGGCTCTGGGCATGCAAGTATGAGACCTGTTTACTGAGTGAAGGGTGGCTTCATCTGGGTGCATGCATCCCTAACCCCCCAAAGCCAAAGGAATCTTGGGGGTACCCTCTTCTTCCCTGGAAGCCACTAAGGAGAAGATTTCTGTTCAAGTAGGCACTGTGGGAGAGATCGCTGTGCCTGCCTTCTAGGCCCATCTGACATGAGAGAGAATCTCTAGCTTGACTACAGATCTCCTCCAAGGGTCTTAGAGAAGTTGCCTGAATGTGTCTCTGAGAGATGGGGGATAATCAGTGCTGCTGTAATGACTCTAGGATTTCAGTCTGAGTTTGTTGTGTAAATAGAAACTAACTCGAAAGGCTAGAAAGTAGGGAAACCACCTCACGCAGGGCTTTGCTGTCCCCTTCTTTGCAGCGTCTTCACCTCCTCCTGGTTCACTTCCCCAGGTTTCCCAGTGACATTCCAGGCTAAATCTCACCTGCAGTCAGGGCCCCCATGTTGGCCTCTGGCCAGCAGACCCTGACTGGCACTGGGTGTTCCTAGGCACTAGGGGTGGGTGGTAAAGGCAGACCTGAAGGAGAAAAAAGAGCTGGGGATGAGAGAGGGCTCTCAAAGGGCTGACTATCCCCTCAGGTATGCCCCGAGGTTGGTCCTGGGAGACCCCGGGTGGGGGAGAGAGGAAGCATGTATTAGACCAGAATGACCTCTTGAGGACCCCACAACTTTGTGAGGGATGCTCTTCATGCCCCTAGAGCTGAGGTCCAAGGGGGAAAACCTTCACCATCCTCCTTCTAAAACCAGCCACCAGCCCCTTGCACATCTCCATGGCTTTCTGGACCCTCCGTGCCTCTGGGAGTAAGCACCCAACTCCCAGTTCCCCTCTAGACCTAAGCAGGGAAGTGGGCACACTCCCAGCCTCCCACTCTCTTCCCCTCCCATGCCCTGGAGTCTGCCCCAGTGGACAGGCCCAGATTTGCTGTGTTTGGCTCAGCCTCCGAGTCGGAAACCACCCTCCCCCTCTCCCCAGCTGCTGAAGAGGGTAATTCATTCCCAGCCCTCTTCTCCAACCAGCAACTGAGGCCTCCAGGCAGGGAGGGGGAGGGCACCAGAGCCTCATTTTTAGGACCTCCCCTTTCTTCCTCTGAGCCTTATGGCTGTTGCTTCAGCTCCCTGGCAAAGAAACGCTTTCTTCTTGAGCCTGTTTACCTCCCAAGGGGGAGCTCTGGCCAAGCACCCTATGAAAGCTGCTCTGTTCTGGGCCTCCGGGGGCCCTGGCTCTCTTGCCTCAACTCTTTTCTGGGAAAATGTGACATCTCTGCCTCCTCCTGACTCTGAAACACCCTTCCGGGTGGGATGGAGGATGAGGAGAGGATTGTGGGAGAGAGAGGGGGAGAGTGAGTAGGGGGAGGGGGGCCTTCCTTCTGTTTGCTGAGGAGCCAGGACCCTCTCCTTGACTACATAACCTGGGGGCCGAGTCTCCAGGAGGGAAGGAAGGCCCTGGACCCTCCTGTCCGCACAGCACTGGCTGCTTCTGAGCAGCAGCAGGACCCCCTTCTCTTTCCTCCCTGCCACAGCACTGCCCAGCATGTGCCATGGCTCAGAGCTGCATGGCTCTGCTTGCCCCCAGGCTGCCACCTACCTGGGGCCCACGGTCACTTGCCTGCACGATGCTGTGGCCTTCGGGGACGTCCTCGGGGACACTGGCCTCATAGCTGCTCTGCAGGAAAATGGGCCGGTTGTCGTTCACATCCAGGACGGTGACAAACACGGTGGCAGTGCCCGTGTGCCGCTGGCCTACGGGGCCGTTGTCTGTGGAGGTGAAGGTGGATGGGCATGGGCTGTTAGCGCTGCCTGAGGGGCAAACTCCTAGGCACAGGCACATTCCTGGGCACCAGCCAGACATGTGCCCTGGTCACCCACCACCACAGCCTTTGCAAGGGTGGCTTGCTTCCTGCTCGGAGTAGGAATCATATCACCAGCAGCCCTAGGTTACAGGCGTTATCCTAACTCCTTCAGTCCTCACAAGCTGTGAAGTAGGTGCTATTATTATCAACCTGCTTTACAGAAGAGGTAACTGAGGCACCCAGGGGGTTGAATGGTCGCTCTCCCAAAGATACATCCTTGTCAAGTCCCTGGGAAGCTGCAAATGTCCATTTACTGGGAAAGGGTCTCTGAGGATGTGATTAAGTTAAGGATCCTACAATGAGGTCATCCTGGATTTCTCAGGCAGACCGTAAAGGTGAAAGCAAAGGAAGATTCGAGCCCGAGAGGACAAGGCCTTGTGAAGTTGAGGCCGAGGTTGGAGCACTGCACCCACTGCCAAGGAGCACCTAGAGCCACCCAGAGCCACCTAAAGCTGGACGAGTCAAGGAAGCCTTCTGCCCTCACGGAGGGAATGCAGCCCTCTAGCAACTTCATTTTGAACCTCTGGTCTTGACAGTCATAAGAGAATAAAGTTCTGTTCTTTTAAGCCACCAAGTTGGTGGTAATTTGTTAGTGCAGCCCAAGAAAACAGACACAGGTATGAGATCACAAAGCAACTGCCATTGCAGCCAGGTGGGTGAGGCCTGTAGGTGCACACCTGGGCGTGCCCACCTCAAAGGGCAGCTGCCCTCTGCTTCAGGCCACATAGGGCCAGTGATACTAGATCTTCCGATTTCTCAAGAGAAATGAACGTTTAACATTTAAATAAAATTTGATTTCCAAATGCTCACAACTCATTGTCATTTTTATGAAACGCTGGACATGCAAGCCCACATGCCTGTGCGTGGATTTGGCCTGCAGGCCCTCTGCACTCAACATAGGCCCTGCTTGATTTCCAAGCCTAAGGCATCCAGGTAGTCTGCCCCTTCCATTCCCTGCAGGACCCTCCCAGGGCCGGGAAGCAGCTCAGCCCCAGAGACAGGGTGGTTTGGTGAGACTCTATGGCTGCAGGCATTTTGTTTCAAAAGTTGCAACCAGGTCTCCTAACTGATCCAAAGGCATGGTCAGTTGCCATTTCCTCTCAGAAGTCTTCCTTGTCCTCCCTGGGGGAAGGAGCTATGTCCAGCTCTGCACATCCCAGCAAAGGCGGTCACCACGGGGAGGAGTACAAGCAGCTGGGGCTGGCTGAGGCCCAGGGGTGACTCCATCCTTTCCTCTAGGCCAGCTGGGCATATCCTGGGATGCAGAAACCAGCCCTATCATCTTGTCCTCTCGAGTTCCTCCCTAGGCCCAGCCTCCTGCCCACTCTGAGGATCCTGTTTACTTGTCCCAGCTGAGGATAAATGTGGACTGTTGGATCCCCCTCGAAGGCCGGAGCTTGAGCCCTCTTTTGCTAGCCAGTGCTCGAAGCAAAGTTTGAATTCAGGGGGGTTATGGGTCTCCAGAAGGTAATGGGGTAGCCCCAGGACAGGAGAGCAGGGTGGGCATCTGGGTGCGGGCGTGCTGGCAGGAAAGCAGGCTAGAGGGAGGCAGAGAGCACATTCCGCCCATCCCCCCTCTGGCCTGCCCCCAAAGCTTGCTGCAAACACTGACCTGGGCACTTCTGGGAGGACCTGGGGCTACTGCAGGACACAGGACTCCTCACACCCTTCTTTCCCTCAAGGCCCCCTGCTGCTAGGAGGACAAAGACCAAACTTTCAGGCCACAAGTTGGCCTTACCTGCTGCAGGGTCCCTTTCCCAAAGCATGCCAGCTGCTCTCACACAGCTCTTCCCCATCTCCAGGCCTTGTATGGGCTGGTTCCTCTGCCTGAAATGGTCTCCCCGATTCCCCCACTTGCTGAAATCTTCCTTGGTCTGCAAAGTGTTGGTGGGCATGCCTTGTTCCTGCCAGCAGCACCACCCTGCTCTCTTAGGCAAGTCCATGGTCCCCGTGAAAACTCTCCCTATCTGATTCTGAGGCCTGGTGTTCCCAGTAACTCCCGAGGTGGGCATGTGACTTCAGGCTAACTAATTACCCCCTTGAAGATGAGGGGTTCAAGGACAATCTCTGGGGCAGAATGAAACTAATCAGAGCTTGTCTGAAGGTTCTTCTGGGGAGACTAGGAAAGAGGGCAGTGCTGTCTCACCGCTGCTGCTGCACTTGAACGCAAGAGGCCTGGGTTACAGCAATGATTTGTCACCATGTAAGTCAGGGGAGAAGCTAGCACACAGGAGGCGGAGGTGGCCAATGCAGAGAGGCTGAGGTCTGGCTACAGCATCTGAGCCCCAAATGCAGTTATGCCTAAAGACTCAACTCCTGGCAGAGCGGTTTTGTGAGACTATATGGCTGAAGGCATTTTGTTTTAAAAGTTGCAACCAAGTCTCCTAACTGATCCAAAGGCACTCCCAGTTGCCGCTTCCTCTCAGAAGCCTTCCTTGATCACCCTTGCCCTCTGTAAGGGTGTGTTTCCATCACCTGTTGTACCCACCACTCTTAGTCTCTTCTCTCTGCTTTGTTTGCCTGGGTTTGCGTGGCTTGTCTACATTATCTTAGTGTCTTGCCTATAGCATCAAGCAGGAGCCTTAAGTTTGCAAGTATTCAACATCATTTCTTTTGTGTCTGGTCACTCTTCCTTCACTGGTGTCAGGGCTGAGCCTGTGGCTCAAGGCTTGGCCTCTGGGGCTGGACTATGGCCTGGCTGGCACCTGTGTGAGATCTTCCCAGTGGGATTGTGGGATGCGGGGTGGGCTGGTGCCTACCGATGGCCTCCAGGACGAGCATGTAGGCAGCTGTGGTCTCCCGGTCCAGGTTCACGACAGTTCTCACCACAGCGTCACGGTAGCCAACACTGAACTTCCCATCCACGTTGCCACCTGTGGGTAGAGGGACATTTTGGTCAGGAAACAGGGGTCCTGACCAGGGAAAGGTGGTGGTACCCCAACTGTGCTTCTAAGTTAGGACCCAAATGAAAGGTTGTGCTGTCTACTCAAGCCTGCCTGAGAACAGTGTTCTGGAGGCTCTGATGAGGATATGGGCCATGTTGGGGGGTGGGTGTTGAATGCCTGAAATCATAAGAGTCCAACATTCACTGGGCACACCCACTGTGCACCTAGCATTTCATGTGGATCATTTCCTTTGTACCACCACTGTCCCCACTTCACAGAGGAACGGTCCTGGAGAGAGGTTAGGGGTACATCCCTATTTTGGTACAGGACTCCAACATGGCAGGCATCTGGCTCTTGAGTTGTTCTGTCACCTGCTGCCCTCTAGAAGCGGCTAAGGACTTAGCTTGGTGGGTGGAATGCTCTGAAGTCAGCTGAGTGCTCTCCAGGCCCCTCATCTCAATGCTGGGTAGGGCTGGGCTGAGCACTACAGTTCCCTGAGTACTCTGCGGCTCCACAGAGTAAACAGCAGGGGCAGGTGGACAGGAGACAGGGGCTACTGAGTCTTCCTGATCTCCGGGACAGTGGGAGGTGTGAGGGTCTCTTCCCAGGGTGAACCCAGCCAGCTGGCAGGCAGTGTGATGCTTTGGACAGCAGAGGGTGCCACTGCACCGGGCTGGAGCTAGCTTGCATTAGGACCCCTGGCACAGGTCCCGGGAAGAAATAGCAGAATGTAAATCTGAGAATCCTAGGGCAGGAGGGTTCTCAGCAGGTCAGCAGGAACTGACCACTTTGGGATGCTGGGAAATCATCGTGGGGGCTGCCAGGTACTCCCTCGTCCTTACAGAGTTTGCCCCTGGGGAAAGTGTCCTGAACCCAAGCTTCCACTATCTGCTCCCCAGTGCCTGAAGCACCATTTGTAAGAAAGGACATGTGCCTGGGGGTGGAAGGCTAAGACACAAGTAGTGTCGTGGGGAAGGGAGGCTGGTGCATGTGGGGGTCTTGGAAACAGTCTTCCCCAGGCAGTCTAGAGGCTCAGTCCATGAGGAGCTGGCCTGAGGGTGCTGGGACCCTTCAGGGATTGGGGGGGGGGGTGCCGAAGAACTCTGGAAAGGAGCAGCTGGGGGCTGGGAGGTCACCTTGGCAGCAGTAATCTGTGAGCTCAGGATTCCTTTTTCTAGGGGGAGAGGCAGAGGCAGGCTGGTGTGCACACTGTGGGCAGGCACGAACTCAAGTGCATGTGAGCATGTGTGTAATGCGACTGCAGGTAGGCCACTGACAGAACTCTGAGCCTATAAAACAGCCAAGGTGGGGGGCCTGATGAATGTGAAGGAATTGCCCCCACCACAAGCACCCCAGCACCTCAAGTGTGTCAGGGCCTCAAAAATGCTGGGAAGTGTTCTACCCAGCAATGACAAATTCACCAATGACAAATTCTATCCGGGAATGACAAATGCACCTGCCACCTACCAAGCTCACCATCAGGGAAGACATCACCCTGTTGAGCCAGGAGGATGTGGCCTTATAACCTCTCTCCACAGCTCTCCAAGTGGGAGCTACTTGATACTTTTGAGCAAAAGTCATTTTATTTGGAGCAACCCAAGCCATCTGCTTCTAAATAGATGGGCATTCTCCTCGTGAGTCAAGGGCCCCTGGGGGAGACCAGTTCTCCCAGCCCTGCTCTGTACCCTGCTGTGGGGCAGATTGGGGTGGTGCTCCTGTCCAGGACTCAGTGACCCCACTCCCTCCAGACTGAACCTCCCTAAGTTGCCCTCACCCCCAACAGATTCAGGAGGTCCTCAGAGAGCCAGGCCAGAGGGACTCAGCCACTCGCTCTTGGGAAAAGCTGAGAGCAAATTCTTAGGGCGCTTCTGGTAGAGGCTAAAGCTTGCTGGCCAGTTTGGGCTTCTTCTTTCCCCTATCCCTGGGTGGCTGCACATCTGGAAGGGGCGGAGGCAGGGCTCGGGGGCAGGCAGCACCTGTGATGAAGTAGCTGAGCTCGGCATTGAGGCCCACGTCATTGTCCGTGCAGTTCAGCCAGACCACCCGGAACTCCCGTGGCACGTCCTCGGACACGGAGACGTTGTACACGGCGGGGAAGAAGGTGGGTGTCTCATCGTTCACATCCAACACTGTGGGTAGAGTTGGTGCTCGGGGCTAGGCCTGGCTTCTGCTCCAGACAACCCAGATCCATGGGCAGCGGCTTACGCCACAGTCCAATGCGAAACAAATTTCCTAGGTACCTGTACCCGCTGGCTGTGAGCCGAGGGCCCACACACCTGCCAGGAGAGGATGGGGCTGGCTGGCCCATAGGCCCCCTTCCCAAGGGGGTGGGTTGCTGCTCAGGCTGCCCAAGGGAGGAGAGCAAACCCAGTCTCCAGGATGCGCCTGACAGTGCCAACACCCCATGAGTGTGAAGATGATGACAGTAACCTTTTCTCAGTGCTTCCCATTTGGCAAGCCTGTGCGGCTAAGTGCATCCCCATACAGGACCACTTTGCCCCCTAGAACATCTTCCTGAGGCAGCCATGACTAGACACTGCAGAGATGAGGAGATGGAAACTCAGAGCAGTTGAGTCACTTCTCCAAAGTCACACAGCAACAGATGCGGGGCTGGGTTCTCAGGAAGGCCTGTCATCATACGTGATGGGGGACTGGGGCATGGGTTGGCCCCCTCCTCCAGTTTAATTTCCCTTAGAGCTTTGTTTTTTCAATTTTGCACACCAACCAGGTGCCTGATTTCAGGAAAGTGGGGTTTGGAAAGACCTTCCTAGTGACGTGTCCCACTCCACTTTAACTCCTCTGCCATCACTAGGAGTAATACAGGCTCATATGAGGCTATGGCTTCTGGTGAGCCTTGGAGAAAAATCCTCTGGGGGTCTTTCTGGGAGGGCTGGAGACACCCTTCCTGTCAATCACTGGCACAGAAGGGCAACCTCAAACAGGACCCCAAAAACTATAAGGGACAAACATGGGACCAACAAGATGGAGAATGCCCAGCTCTCTCTAGTCTTCCCTCTCTTGGTCTCAGTGGAGGGTGAATGTTTGTGTCTGTGCTGAGCTAGCCCCCGCCTCGAAGGGAGGCTGGCAGGATCCAGCATGGAACCGAGCCTGTCTTAGAGAGCAGGCCACATCTTGTCCAGTGTGCTATGTGCCTATTTCCCTGCAGTTATTCCTGGTCCTTTGGCAACGGCGCATGCCAATGTCCCAGTGTTGCCCTGAGAGTTTAAGACTCAGCCCAGAGTGGATGATAAATAATAATCCCCCTTGGCCCTGCCCCCAGAGCGTGAAGACAGTGGGAGTTAGTGAGAGGGGCCCCAAAAGAATGAGGACCCTTAGAGAGTGTGGAAGGCCTGCTGCCTTCTTCGTGGGTGCTGCCTTCCCTTGTGGTTCCAGATGTTTCACACACACGGGAGGGCAAGGGGACCTTTACACCCCCACACTAAACTCTGACCTTCCAAAGACAAGGGGCTCTGCAACATCCTCCCCCTCTCTGTCTGCTCAAACTCCCTGCTGTTGCTAGGAGGGGTGGGGGCCCTGGTGGTAGGCCCACGGCTCTTGGGGCACTGAAGGCAGTGGCTAGTGGGGAGAAGGCACTGCTGGCATTTCTGATTCAGAGATGAGGAAGGCTCTGCTGTGCTGCATGGCTCCAGCAAGGCAGCCTGTGCCCACATGGATGGTGGACAGTGGTGGAGAGCGTGGGGTCCCCAGCCCACATTGCACTGCCCCAGAGCCTGTGCCCACAGGAGCAGCACACAGCAGGGGGCTCCCCTACCCCGCTCACCTCGGATGGTGAGTGTGCTGGTGGAGCTCTTGGTGGGTGTGCCCGCATCGCTCGCCACCACCCGCAGCTGATACTCAGCGATGCGCTCGCGGTCCAGCTCGGCGGTGGTCACTACCACGCCACTGCTGCTGTTGATGAGGAAGTCCATGCGAGGCATGCCCACCTGCATGCGGTAGGACACCAGCCCGTTCAGGCCCTCATCCAGGTCGATGGCCACCACCTGAGGGAGTGGAGGGTTTTACATGAGGGGTGGGGAACATCAGGACTGAGTGCAACACTTTGGTGCAGCCAGACATACCTGCTCCCCCCATCCCTTCCCAAATGCTCCCTAAGAGGAGGCAGAGGGTGTCCATGATGTATCTTTGGGGCACCAAGTGGGTCCAGGGTGGGGTGGGGAAGGCAATTTTAGAACAGGAGTCCTGGTCCCCACAGCCTTCCCCCTTCCAAACTCTGCTCTTCTCAGTAGGAAGCCCTCCCAGATTGACCCCAGCTGGCTCTGGGCCCTCTCAACTCTGCAGCGTCCCTGGACACGGCTGCTCAGAGCTGCTGTCACCATCCCCTGGATCATGTGGAGCTCAATCACATAGAATACTCAGTTCATATGACACCCCTCCCTGCTATGTTTTGATTTGTAACACAACAAAAACAAGATGGATCAAGGATCAGTTTTCAAAGCCAGCTGAAGATTTGATTATTGGTTTTTAATAAAGCTATCTGAGGTCATGTGTAAGGGTGTTTCCTCCCAAACCCCTATCTTGATCAGAGAGATCCTAGCTCTCCCTAAGACCCTGATCTGTTGACAGTTTTACAGAAGAGAACTGAAGATATTTGAGATACATGTGTAATAATAGTTACAACAGAGCCTTGGGATTTAAGCCCAAACTCTCAGGACTGAAAGCTGTCGAGGTCATTGGGTCTGATTCACATGCAACAAGCTAGAAAAGAGGGTGTCCAGACTCAGCTTGGGTACTTTCCATGGTGGGTGCTCACTTTTAACTTCTCTGCACACGGCTCTGATCCTTGGAGAAAGTTCTTTTGCACATCCGGCAGAAATTGCTACTGGCTGAGGAAACCCAGGAACTGCCCGGCTCAAGTCAAACCCTTTTCCTATATCCAGGTAAAACACTCCCAGCAACTTCAACCATCTTACAACTTCAAGCCAGCTCCACTGTGAACTCAAAAGTTGTACCAGAGGGCATCTCCTTTCTTTGCTTTCTGCGAGCCCCCAAAAAACAGGCCTACTCTCTCAAGTTCCCTCCTATTTGGGGATGCTGCAGGGACTGACAGCTGTTCCTTGGATAGGGGGTCCCTCTGCTGGGAATCTAGGGAAATGTTCTGCTGGAGAGTTAGAATGCTTCCTGGAGTCTGTCAAAGGCTACTAATCTCCTTTAATAGATGAAGAAAGTGATGTGCAGTGGGCCTGCAGGGAAGTGCCAAGGTTACCCACTCTGGCATGCTGTCAAACAGGTTAGCCCTTTGGCACTGGACCTAGCTGTCTCTCTTATTACTCATGGTAAGACAAAATGAACACGGCAGCTACCATGTATCTCCTGCAGTCTGGTGCCAAGTTGCTTACACGGTCTGATTGAAACCCCATGGCACAGCCAGGTGGGTACAATTATGATCTACATTTCACAGGTGGAAGAACTGAGGCCCAGAGAGGTAAGTCATTTGCCCTAAGTCACACAGCTTACAGGTAGCATAACAGGGATCCATACCCATGTTGCTTGTACTTCAAAGTCCATGATCTTAACCAAGTGTAACTAAAGGCATCAGCTCCCTGAATTGGCACTTTCAGGATCTCCCTGACTAGAAGGGAGATAAAGCAGGATGCAGAGAAACCAGGTTCAAGATCAGGCCTTAGCTCCTCATGGCCACAGGAAATGTGGGTAATTCTCTGTAAGTCTCCTGCAAAGTGGGGAACAGTGCCACCCACTAGGCAGAGCTGCCTTGGGGCTCATGAAGACCATAGAAGAGGGGGTTGCCCATGGAATGAGGGTGTCTGGGCTACATTGGTCTGACCTTCTTTGTATTCCAGAACTACCTACAGGCATAGGGTGTTGGGCCAGACCACTGTAATCAGGCTCTGAGAAGCTCACTTGCCTTCCCAGAAATCTGTCTTTGCCTCCCTCCTCCTGGTCTGTTTCTGCCTTTATCCGTCTCCTGTGATGCATTCCTTCCACCTCTGCAAATCCATCTACCCTTCAGCTCATCTGAAATCCATCTACCCTCCTTCAGGAAGCCTTCTTGGAGCACTGGTTCTCCAAACCTACCCCACCCCCGCAGAGTGCTCAGAACAAGGCCACTGCCCAATTACTGGCTGGTAGGGAGGAGGAGAGGGAGCAGGCCATCAGTTCAGGAAAGGGAAACTCACCTGGAAGACAGAGGCCCCTGCAGAGGTGCCTTCCAGAACCTCAGCCACAAAAGGCAGGTTCTGAAAAGTGGGGTCGTTGTCATTGAGGTCCAAGAGGTTCACAAACACTGTGGCACTGCTGGTGGCTCTCAGAGGGGGACTGCCACCTGGGGGGACCAGGCAGAGGGAAATAGTGGTGTCAGAGAAAAAGGGGACAGGGAGAAGGATAAATGGGGAGAGGCAGGTTCAGTGATCCCCCCATCCAGGGGACCCATCCATGGAGCAGCATGGGTCATGGCCCCTCCATCTCCCTCTGCCCTGAGGTTGCTCTGGGGAAGGCGGTCACAACTGGGGAGTGGGTGCTCTTAGTAGTAATGACCCGGCCCTCCTGTGCAGCTGCAGGACGCCTAGAGGACAAGCCACAGGGGAAGGTTCCCAGCCCGAGAGTCATGCAGCCCAGATGTGCGGGACTATGAGGGCACATACAGTCAGTGACAGAAACTATGATCTTGCGCATCAGCTCTGCCTCGAGGGGGTCAGGGTTCTCCCGGTCCAGCATGATGTGGGTGGTGCGGATCTTGCCCGTGCTGCTGTTGAGGCTGTAGAACTTGTTAGGTGGCTCGATGCTGTACACCAGCGTGCCGTTCTCCCCCAGGTCTGGGTCCATGGCCACCACCTGCCCAGGAGGAAATGGATGCGTCCACTGATCCTAGCCTAGGAGGGAGTCTCTATGCCCCAAGCTGCCTGTGTAGTTGTCTGGGTTCACATACTGGACCTGTACCCCACCTCTTGGGAGCAGGAGGCATCCTGGCTCAGCCCCAGGAAGCGGGCATTCCCCTGGACCCAGCAGAGGAGTCTGATGAGGTTAGAAGACAAGAGGTTCAGAAGACAAACCAGCAGAGAAGTCTTGGGCTCCTTGGCTTCTCCATCCCGTCAATTTTGACCTTGGGTAAGGGCCTTCCCCTATTTAAGCCTTGGCCTTCTGATCTATAAATCAGGGGGTGGCTACTCTGACTGGCGGTGAGGACCCCACCAACCAGTGCATCTGACAGCCCTGGGCACATGCTGGCAGGGAGCAGGTTCCCAGCATCTCATAAACACTGATCTCTTTCCACATGCCAAGTCAACAGCTTTGAGGGTGGACGCCTAGAACTTTATTTCACAGATGAGCCTCAGTGAGTTGCCCAGGGTCTCCTAGTTAGTAAGTGGCTCTGGGTTCTTCCAGAACCAGCAGGCAAATCTTGATGCCCTTCGTTCCAGACATGCAGGGTGACACGTCCATGCAATTCTGGGAGATCAGGAGGCCCCAGCATGGAGTTATTCAGGGCGTGGGCTGGGGGCTCTAAGCCCTTGAGTCAGCATTTAGAAGGGTTTAAAAGCCTAAATGTAGGAAAATGAGTTCTTCCTCATCAAATCCTTTCTTCTCTCCTTTGGAGCTTTTGACTATAAAGGAATTTGAAAGGGATGAGGCCTCTGTGAACCCAGGGATGGCAGGGCCTGGGGAGGGAGCCGGAGACAACCCGTCCAGCTTGGAGGGTGGGTCCCAGCAGGTTGGGGCAAGCATGGGGCTGGGATAGAGGGAGGTCAGGGGAGGGAGAGGGCTGAGTCTCCCTGGAGGGGTGGAAAGTCATGCCTGAGAAGGAGGGTCTTAGAACGGGACCCCAGACACTCCGGCCCCTTTACCTCTCCAGCTCTTGGTCTCCATTTGTAAACCCCACCCATGAAGGGGTCAACCTCAGTGCCATCCTAACCTAGAGGCAATAAGCTCTATGGCCCGTTCTTTCTGAGGTACCAGTCCCCAGATCTGTAGGGAAGTTCTCTAGCATCTGCCTCAGCACTTGAGAGGCACAGGCCAGACTCAAGGTCACGCAGCACCAGCTTTGGGCTAACCCAGCTCTCATGAAGGATGACTCTTTGGGTCCAAGGACAGCAGTGGGACCTGCCCCCAGCCCACCTGTACCTCAGGGGCCCCTGTGGCACCAGAAGTAGACAAAATCAATGGGGGTGGCCACTGAGGTCCCCAAGGCCCCATCAGGTCAGTCTCATTTTTTAACTCCTGGACAATCAGTGATGACAGCCTGGCCTCGTCAGCTCCTTCATCTTACTTGATGTGGGGACCTTTGTGCTTTGGCAGCAAAATCTGTCCCTTCTCTGGCTTAATCCCTAGTCAGAGGTGTCTCTGGGGCCACCAGACCAGAACAGACAGATGGGCTTCCCTAGGCAAGGACTCCCATCTGTGCCCGGCCCAGGGAGGCCAGGAAGAGAGGACGATGCTGGCACTGAACCCTGAGCCACGAGGGCCCCCTCCCCTCCCAGCTTTGCTCCACTAAGGGGCAGGGATGGAGGAAGGCCCCAGGCTCCCAGGCCAGACGAGATCTCACTGTGCTGTAGGCATGCTTCCTTGGTTTCCCCAGCCTCTGTATTGAGGACCCAATCACCCCCTGTATAACAATAGGAGTCAGGGCTCCCAGACACTGCAGGTGCAATTTCAGTCAGTCACTCCGCTCACAGACTAAGGAGACCAGCGACCCTGTACTGCTACAATGCTTCTCTCCATGGTTTGAGAAGGGAGACATTTTTAATCTCCATTTTTCTGGATGAGGAAACTGAGGTACAGAGCAGTTAAATGAACTGTTGCCAGCTAACATGCTATTGCTGAACTTGGTGAAGCCAAGTACATGGAGGGGGGCTTCTCTTTTCTCTCCACCCTAAGTAAGTCCCCAGGGAGGCTGCTTCCTGGTAACCCAGGATGGAGAGCAGGCACTGATTTCTGGCCTCTTGGCCCCCTCCTGTTACAGGGAGGGTGGGGGCATGAGAGAGGGCGGCTGGCTATGACCCCCTCCTCCAGGCTCCCTGCTGGGTGATTTTGTAGAATCTCACCACTTTCCCTTCATTTATTCCCATTTCATGCTCGTCATTTTTCTTCTGGCCTGACGGGGAATAATTCTCTCCCTCCCCCCTCTCCTTTATTTTGTTGGAGGGCTTTGAAAGGCTCTAAATCAATGCCCATAAGCCAGGTCCTTGAAGGAGGCTGCAGAGCTAGGAGGGAATGCTGGGTCAAAGTCTCAGAACGGGCAACTCCTGAGCTTAAGCCACTGTTGTCGGGGACGCCTTAGGTGCCCAGTGCACATACAGACCCACACGCCGGCTGCGCAGGTACCCAGATGCAGATACACGAAAGTCACTGGGACCCCTGCCACTGCCCCGCCCCTCAGACTCCAGGGCTGTGGCCCATGCCCTGTTGGTCAAGGAAGACCTGACCAGGCCTGGCAGAGATGGGGAGCCAGGGTGGGTGGGGAAGAAATGTGAACAAGTCTGCAACAACTTTCACTCGTGAATATTGGAACACTTGCAATATTCCTGGCATTGTGCTAGGCACTGGGGTTCAACAGTGAACAAGACAGATGTGATTCCACCAGGGGAGAAAGACGACAACAGCTGTCATATTTTTGGCAACAATGGCACTCATGTGTGCCAGTACTTCATGGTTTTTGGCTCACTAAGTACTGACCACAACTCTATCAGGTGGGGACTCTAACGATCCCCAGGTGAGAAGACTGGAGCTCAGAGAGGTCAAGTAACTTGCCCAATGTTACACAGCTGGTATATGGTATGCCTGCGATTAGAGCCTAGACATTTTGCACCAGGGGCTGCTACATTGCCTCTTAGTGAGTGAGCAATGAACAGACTGATAAACACAAGTTGTGGGAAAGAAACAGAATGGAGAGGGGGCAGAGCTACTTTTGGCAGAGTAGTCAGGGAAGACTTCCTTGAGGAGGTGTCATTTTAAGCTGGGACAGATGAAGGAGCATGAGCCAGCCATGGGAAGAGCAGGGGTGGGAGTAGAGAAGCATACTCTGGTGGGAGGGAAGAGCCTGTGCAGAGACTCCATGGTGGGAGTTTAGTGGGTTCAGCAAAGTAAGAGGCCAGTGTTTATGTCGGGTTGTACATGGAAAGGCTTGTGGATAATGAATCAGAAGGTAGATCAGCTCCCATTCAAATATCACCTCCTCCTGGATTCACCTCTAGGGTAGCTGTTCCCTCCTCTGTAGTCGCCTGTTCTCACATATCAGCCTTAGCCCTTACCCAGGGCCATTGTCAGGTTTTGAAGAACCTGACAATGGCATTACAATGCCATTGGGTACTCTCAAAGGCATTAAAATGTACATATATATGCATACGTACATTTCATTGCTATCAAATTTAAAAGAACTTTTATGATGATCCTTTTGAAATTATTTTGCTAGGACAAAATTCCATTAACGCTTGGGCTTCGTGATATCTGGTTTCCTGGCAATCACCACACACATCTGGTCTCCCAAGAGGGAAAATGGTGAAAGGAAGGTGCTGGGGACAAGGTGAAGCCTGTGGAACTTGAGGGAGGGACCTGAGCCTTGTCAGGAAAGTACGGCTCTCCTGGGTGCGGGGGAGAGTTCTGAGGTCTCAGGGCAAGTGTGAAGGATCCTGTGGGCTTGTAAGTGTGGCACTGACTGTTGCTTTCACACAGGATGAGATGGGAGCTGGTGGTTTAAGCAGAAAAGTGAAGAAAACTCCCTGAAGGCAGAGGAGAGCCTTGGTACTTCCTGTATTTCTGAGCCTACCAAGTTTGGGCCCAGCATACAAGTAGGTGCTCCCTGAAGGTGTGCTATTTCTGGGGAGTATGGAGGTGCCGGGAAGCAGGTCCCTGGTTCATTATCCATACCTGCTCACAGCTCAGAGAGATCTGATCAAAGGCTGGAGACTTGGAGAAGGCCACTGGGGACCTGATCTGGGGAATAACCAAGGCCAAGTACAGTCCCAGGATGGCAGACCCTTTCTTCCAGGGACACCTCCCTCACGTGCCCTTCAATTTCCTCTGGGAGGAATTTTAAATAACAGAAACATAAAACAAAGGTAAAAGTAGACCAGGCAGGGGTTAGATGTGGCCATCTGCCCCAGGGCTTGGGGTCTCCGACTGGGGTTTTTCTGGGCTACAAACCAAGTGCCCACGAGGTGGCAGCAGAGAAGGCCCATCAGCTTTAAAGCCCTAAAGAGGGCCCTGGAAATTGCCTAGGTTAGTGGTTTCCAAATCTGACCCTGGGCTGGAAGGAATTCCTTCACCTTGTGCTTGGAAAAATCATAGGTTCCAAGAGAAATTAAGAAGATAACCCCATTTACAATCACAGCAAAAAGGATGAAATACCTGTGTGTTAACAAAGGCGGTGAAGGACTTAAACACTGAACATTGTAAGACATTGTCAAGAGAAAGAAGACACAAAGAAATGGAAAAAAACTCATGTTTATGGATCAGAAGAATAACATTGTTAAAATGGCTATGTGTCAAAAGCAATTTTCAGATTCAAAGTAATACCTATCAGTACCCCAATGACACTTTTCAAAGAAATAGAATAAACAATGATACAATTTGGATGGAACCACAAAAGGCTCTAAATAGCCACAGCAATCCCAAGAGACTGTAAACTATACTACACAGTGACAGTAATCAAAATTGTATGGTATGGAAACAAAATCAAACATAGACCAATGTAACAGAATAGAGAGCCCAGAAACAAATCCACACAAATATGGAATGTTAATCTTTGATGAAAGAGCCAAGGCCATACAATAGAGAAAGGAAAGCCTCTTCAACAAATGCTGTTGGGAAACTTGGAAGCTACACGCAAAAGAATGAAACTAGATCATTATGTAATTCCATACATAAAAATTCAAAATGGATTAAATTCTTGGATATAAGACCTGAAACCATAAAATACATAAACATGGTTAATATGCTCCTGAACATCAACCACATAGATGCATTTGGGGACACAAACTCCAAGCAAGAGAAACAAAAACAAAAATAAGCAAATGAAACTATATTGAAAAGCTATTGTGCTATTAAAGAAACTACCACAGAAACAAAAAGGCAATGTATAGACTAGAAGATATTTGCACATCACACATCTGACAAGGGCTTACTTTTCAAAATATATATTTAAAAAAATATAGATAGCTCAACAACAAAAAGACAATCCAATCAAAAATTGGGCTAAAGACCTGAATAGACATTTCTCCAAAGAAGATATTCAGATGGCCTATAGGCACTTGAAAATATGCTCAATATCACTTATTATAAGGGAAAAGTAAATCAAAACTACTGTGAGACATTACTTCATTCTTGTCAGAATGGCCCATATCAAAAAGACTGGAAACAACATATGTTGGCAAGGATTTGGAGAAATAGGAACCCTTATCCACTGTTGGGGGAATGCGATTTGGTAGATTCTCTGTGGAAAATGTTATGGAGAGTCCTAAAGAGAAAAAAAAAAGTGATCCAGCAAAACCACTTGATAGAATATGAAAACACTAACATGAAAAGATTTATATACACCTATGTTCATAGCAGCATTATTCATAATTGCCAAGTCATCGAACCAACTTAAGTACCCATGGTTGGATGAGTAGGTAAAGAAACTAGAATATATACTCAGTGGAATGCTACTCAGGTATTAAAAATGATGAAGTAGTACCTTTTGGGACAAAATGGTTGGATCTTGAGGTGGTTAAGTGAAATAAGCCAGAAAATGAAAGATAGTTACCAGATGGTTTCACTCATTTGTGGAATATAAATAACCAAAGAGAACAAACTGGTAGAACACAACAACAAATTCTTAGACACTATGAGAAATAGAACGGTTATTAGAGTGGATTGGGGGAGGGAGGGAAGGATAGTGAGAGAAAGTGGTTGAATATGAGCGCTGGGGCTTTGATGGAGGTGAGTGAAGCATGTGCTCATATGAAGGTGTAAAGTTGTGCTCCCCAAGTCACATAGTTGCATAATTGATGGACAAAAAACACCGGAAGATTAAAAAAAAAAAAACCCACAGGTTGCAGATGCCCTGCCCCCACTGGAATCTCTGGAGGGGTCCCACCTACCAGTTGAGAACCATTTAGACATTGAACACATGGAAAGGAGAACAGAACACCCTCCCCTGTACTTCTAGGTCGGCATCCTCTGCCCCTAGACCCTGGTAGATGTCACTACTGGGTGTGGCTCTGGAGGTCTGGGGGGTGGGGAGGCATCAGTCCAAGGATGCTGGGGCTCAGGGTGGGGCAGCCTTCCTGGGAAGCCCGATGTAGAAGTGACATCCCTTTTCCCAACCCACACAGTTCTCAGTACCTGGGCCACCTGTCAGGATACCCCTGAGTCAGCAGAGTAATAAGGGTTTGACCAGGTGCTTTCAAGTCCTGGCCCTGCCTCTTACTAGCTCTGAGGCCTTAGACTCTATGACTCAGTTTCTTCCACATACAATGGGAGCACAATCCACCTGCCATGTGAGATTATGACAAAAATGAAAGAGAATCCATGAGAACAGAACAGCGCGTGGCTCATCCCAGACATTCAGTAAAAGGGGTTGCCTAGGGCTGTCAGGCTCATGTCCATCACAGGGTTGGTTGGGTGGCTGTGGGGCTGGACATTTGGGGAAATGACTCTAAATGAGGCCAAATGGGGCCAAAGAGGAGGGGAGGAGAATGGCTCATGGCCATGAATCCTAGAGTATATCAAGGCAGGTGCTCAGCCCTGGTTTTCTGGCTCCCTCCAGATGCTGGTTTCCATTCTGGACGCACCAAGGTTTTAGTCAAGCCTCCTCTCCTCACCCCTCGTCATATCCCTACAAGCAGCACTTCCACGTGGATGCACGCAGTGCCCACAGGGGCTTGTGCAAACCAGACACATTCCACGCCAGAACTTCAACCCCCTGGGGCCAGCCTGTGGGGTGCTGACCCAGGCGATGACTGCAGTGAGAGAAGCAGGGAAGGGAAGGAGCTGGGAGTCCAGCTGAAGCTTGTGGAATTTGAGGAGGGGATCTGAGCCTTGTCAGGAGAGGGGGTTCTCTTGAAGGGGAAGTCAGAGTCCCGGGACTACCAGACTAAACCAGTCCCAACTCCCTTGGCTGCCTGTGCCCAGTGGCAAAGCCTGAAGCCCAAGTTCCCTGAGAACTGGGGGGAGGGCCTTTTGCTCTTAAGAGAGCTTCTGAACCCTGCTCCAACAGCTGGCTCACATGGGAATGGCAGACACCCCACAGAAGGGCAGTCCAGTGGTTCGGCTGTTCCAGCACCACTTACCGTGGTCACGTCAGAGTCTGGAGGGGTCATCTCCACCAGATTGATGTAGTAGGGCGCGTCCTTCCAGGTGGGGTGGTTGTCATTGATGTCCAGGAGAGTGATGTTCACCTGTGAAGCCACAAGTGGTGCTGGGGGATGTGCTTAGCTGAGCTGTGCAAGCAGGGCCCCAAAGTGGATACTCAGCTGCCTGGGGGCATCTTGGTGTGAATTCCCCCAGTCACACCCACTTTGGGGGTCTCAGGGCAGGTCTGGGCTTTCAAGGACAGGGAGAAGTCAGATGAAAGGATCAGAAGAAATGACCCCTGAAATCCTTCCTGTGACCTGGGACTTCTCCCACCCCATTCCTAGAATGGCTGAAGATAGTTGACAGGATGGGGGAGGTACAGAGGTGTGAGGTCTGGTAACATCCCTTGAGCTTCTCAGTCATTTTCAGCTATAAGCCAAGCAATTTCTCTGCTCACCTGCCACCCAGGTAAATTATTTATGGGGCTCTAAATCCTATTAGCAGGGGCCTCTCATGACTGAATAGGACACTGGGGATTTTTTTGTCAAGTCCCTGGTCAAGTGATACCAACTCCCGGGTTGGGCAAGGGTAGGAGCAGCAGCTCAGGTGTGAGCCACTGAGAGAGGTCAGGAGAGGGAGCCTGAGGAAGGAAGGGCCAAAGAAAGCAAATGAAAATCAAGGAGAGGAGGTAGCTGGAGTGACCTGTCAGCCCCTCTTCCTGCTTGCTCTCCCACAGAGGGAGAGTCTCACCTTCCAGTCTCTTCTGTAGTCAAAGGCTCAGCCAGCACTCTCAAATGTCTTTCCTCTGGCTTCCTACTCTCCGAGGCACCTCATGGGGGTAATAAGATGGAGGATCTGAGCCTTCCTGGGTCCTACTTGATCATGGTAGGGTCCTACTTGATCATATAGGCCTCATTTCTCAACACTAGAAAGGTTGGGGTGAAGGGTTAGAAAGTCTCCAGGGTTCCTCCAGGGCCCTGCTTCCTGCTCTATGCCACAGACAGGAATACCTGTTCCTGTTTCTTGGTAGGTGCCAGGCAGTGAGGAGCTATGATGTCCATATTATCTGCCACTTACCCAGCTGGTCTTTTGAGGGCAAGAGAGAAAACATTTGCTTTTTCTGGGTGACTTCCGATGTCCCTGGTGGGAATATCTTTCTGCCCACAACCACAGTGATGCCAAGGGTATCCTTGGCTATTGGTAGCTGCCACCCTCACCTCATCCCCACAATGCCTCACACTGACTCAGGACACAAGTGTCCAGGGCCATAAGAGATACAACCTACAGATGAGCTGGGGAATGAAAGCCCAATCAGCAAGTGGGGAGTAGTGGGTGTGCCAAGGGGGACACTCACAGTGGCAATGCCAGTCTTCTGGTTGTGGCCCACACCCCCATCCACTGCCCGGACGATGAGGATGTATTCGGATTTGGTCTCGCGGTCAAGAAGGGAGGTGGTGGTAATTTCACCTGCAGGAGAGAGGGTTTGGGTGGGCCAGGGAGAAATCAGTGGAGGGGGAGCGAGCGAAATGAAGGGGAGGGAGAGGAAAGGAAAGAAGAGAGCAAGAGTATGAAAGAGACTGGCAAGATGAAACTGTGTGTTGGGGGCTGGAGGTGGTGGCGGTGAGGGGGTGCTCATGGAGGGAAAAAGGGATTGCACCCTTACCTTAAGAACCAGAACCCCAGAGCTGGGCAATGTAGCCACATTATGAGGCAGTATTTTGGGTGAGGGAAATCTGATACCATCTTACACCAGTGAGAAGTAATCCGGACTGTTTTTGGAGTTACAAGGGTGAGCTGACCTCAAGCCCGATGACAGAGGCTCTCTCGTTTAGACCTGGGACATCATTTTACTGGGATCCAGTTACTGAAAGGCTCTGTGCCTTGCTTTCCTCCATTGGTCAAACAAGAAGCCCCACTTAGAGTGTTGTGGGATTCATTTAGTTAACATCATGGAAAATATAGAATAGTGCTTTGTACTTTTATTCATGTAGCCACAGAAAGACCAAGTCACATGTCCTAACTTGTGACTCATTACTGGACAGTTGAACCTATAGTGTGTTGAGAAGAGCTATAAAACAATTTAATTATCTTGTGACTAACAATTACATCGCCCTAATTTTTTTATGGAGGTAATATTGGTTTACATTGCTGTTTGTGTATTAGCAGTACAGGGTCCCCCTTCAGGTGCTGTTACCACACTGCACCCTGCACCAAACCACCCACAATCCTTCACCATGGTCCACTGTGCACCCCGCCCCACTTTGTTCTCTCCGCTCCCCACCACTCCCCCTTCTAGTAGCCTGGGTCCTATAGTCAGGTCTCAAGGGTTAGTTTTCAGTTTTATCCTTGACTTTTTTTTTAGTGTATAATTTTTTTAGTGTATAAACAAATTATTCTATTAAAGATAAGCATTTCAATTAGGTCACAATTGCTGTCAGTCTGTTTTGGCTTTTCTTTTCATTCTGGTGTCACTGAGCTATGGAAGTCACCTGCAGCGGTGTGGGGCGAACTGACCACTGGCTCCCCCAGAGGGAGAAAAAGGCATTCGTCATCGCCACAGTGTCAATGCTCCTACAGGGCCTGTTTCAAGCCACCAACTTGATGGCCCTGGACTTGGGAAGACATACAGACACCTGGCTCTCATAAGCAGGTGTCAGCTCGGATCACGGCCTCCCTACACCTCAGCAACAGCCATCTAAGCTCTGGCATGCACCATGGGAAAGAGCCTGCCAGACCTGAACTCTGATGATGGCCCTTTCCAGATGCTTGGTCTTTGGAGAGTTAATTTCTTTGAACTTTGAAATGCTCATTTCCTCCCAATGGAGAGCTAGAGCTCTCGAAGGGCAGGGACTGTGTACTAGAATCCTTTTTAGCCTGAGCTGTGTGGACCCGGGCAAGTTACTTAAATTCTCTGTGCTTGGTATACTCTACCATAAAATAAGGGAGCTGGGCCAGATGTTACCCAGAGCCTCTTCTGCCCTGACATTTCCCTCCCCGATGCCTGGCCTGTCCTCTGGTCTGTGTAGGGTTGAGAAAGGAATTTGGGGTGGGGTGAAGGGCAGTGAAGGTGCAAAGGCTGGGTCTGAAAGTCTGGCAAAGGTCTGCCCACTCCTTGCTGGGGTGGTGTCAATTAATTGGCAGGGCGAGGAAGAAATTAATCTCTAAAAAGTTTTAAACATGAACTTGTCGGCATGATAGATGGCTCCTCCTGTCTGGGAAATTAGATCCAATTAAGGCCACCTTTGTGAGCAGCCCTGGCTAATTTGACCGAGGAGCTCGGAGGAAAACACTTCCACCTTTGGAGCTGAAGGAACCATGCTAAGGCAGCAAGAAAATGTCTGGGTCATTATTAAAGGCCCCAGGGTGGAGACGGGGTACCTGACTGGGGAACTGAAAGGTCAGTATGCCCGCCACGGTATCTGGGTGGAGGCATGTGGCTCCAGCAGGGCTTTATATAAAGCAGTGTTGAAAGCTCAGGCTCTGGAGGTAGAAGTTCAGGCTCTGCAAATCTTTTGTCTAGTGACTTAGCCTCTCCTGTGCCTTGGTGTCCTTATCTGGAAGATGGAGAGCACCTGCTTCACAGTGGGGAAGAGGCTGAATGGAAGATGCCGGGTGGAGCACTTGGAGGAGCATGGAGCACTTGGCTAATGAGTTAACAATATGATTGAGCCCCCTGGAAACGTGGGCTCATTGAGGGCAGAAGCTCCAGAGTGCAGGGAGGAAGGCCCCCATTTTGTCAGAGGTGGAACGAGGGGCTTGGGGAGGCACCAGCCAACTGCCCCCCACCAGCTTCCAGGAAGGAGGATGAAAGAGAGACTGGAGGCAGACTTCGGCCAGGGTGGCATGGATAACTGGGAAATCTAATGCCCCACCAGGCCACTGACCCTCTCTGGCAGGGACATTCCTCTCCTTCCCAGAGTGCGGGAAAGTGACTGCCAGGCTAGGAACTACGTCCCCAACCTTCCTGGCATCTAGGGCGACCAAGGCCTGGTTCTGGCCAAAAGTATGTGGGCGGAAGTGACAGATGTCACCTCTAGGCCTGGACCACAACATCCTGCACACTTCTCCATGCTCTTTCCTGCAGTGACTCTGGAAAAGGGAAGGGGCCTGGGTCCAGAGCCACCCTGTGGAAGGGTGTCTACTGAAATGGCACTGGGCTGCTGCCTGAGTTACAATTTCTGTTGTGTCAAACCACTGAGATTTGAGTTTCCTTTAGTGTCCACATACAGTTCCCTTATGTAATATTGAACTGGTACTTGGAAAAGGAGGTGGGGAGTATTACATGCCCACTAAGCTGACTTTGAACCCTGTGAGGACAGGGCCATGAACCCTTGTCCCTGGCACAGTACCTGGCAGAAAGTAGGTCCCTGGTAACATCTGAAAAAATATACAAATGTATGTCCAGGGGCCTCATATTCCTTCCCAGCTTCGGGCTGAAAAGCCTGGGGTTTCTTGTTGCTTTTTTTTGTCTCCTCCCCTCCCTGCTTTCCCCATCTCCCAGCTTCAAGGAGGAGAGAAAGCTGAAGGGAGACGTATGGAGAAATGAAGAAAGGAGTTATATGGGCTGAGCAGGGCACTGAGGCTGGGGACCTGCGGGTGAAACAGGCCAGAGAATGATGATGATAACCTCACTGGTAGCGCTTGTTATGTGCCAGGGGCCACTCTATGTGTCCTGTACTGACTCATGGAATCCACACAACAGCTCTGATGGGATCACCCTCATTTTGCAGGTGGAGGAACCAAGGTACATACTCTGTTAAGAGGAGGAGCCAGGATTCAAGAATGAGCTCTGCAGCTGGCGGGGGGAGGGGGAGGCGGGGGGGGGGGGGGGGAGGCGGGTGGGGGGGGACAGTTTGGCTCCGGAGAGTAGCATGTTTGTCAGCTGTTTGTAAAACGGCACACATTGGCAATGTAACAGGACTCTTCACCACTGAAAGACATCCCTTAATAGATATATTTATATTGTGATTTTTGGGGGGGGGGGGAGGAATAAAATTAGTAATCTCACATAATCTTTTAGGAATAAAAGCAGGTGCTCAAAGCTGGTTTGCTCCCCCCAAAACCAAGGGTTTTCTGTGAAAAGGAAGAGCCCCAGGGCCTCTGGCAGGTCCAGGGCTGGGGATGGAGCTAGAGGACGAGGTGGAGGGGACAGGGGTCTTACCAGAGCGGGCGTTGATCCGAAACTGGGAGGAGCCCTCCAGGGAGTAGATGATGGACTCCTGGCCGTACTCCCGGGAGCGGTCCAGGTCCGTGGCGTTCAGGAATAGCACTGTGGCTCCTTGCGGGGGACAAGCACAGGAGTGTGGCTCACTCTGGGCTCACAACCAGGCACTGGACCAGCACAGGCCCAAGAGGAGGATGGGGGTCCCGATCCAGGTGGGAAGCCTGCCCTGCTGGTGACTCAGGGGGAGTCGGGCCCAGGTTCCCAGGTTATGCCAAGAAAAGGCCCATGGAAGGGTGCCTGGAGCCCCTCCAAGCTCAACCTCACAGAACACTGCTTCTCCCAAACCCTTCCTGGCAGGCCACCATATTAAATACACTCAAACTGATCAGCTTTTACTTTAGAGTCAAAAAGAAATGAAGTTCCATATTAAATTAGTCTACATTTATTGTATTCAATTTCCATCTTGCTTTATCTTGCTCACAAGGGAAATTTATAAGAGTTTTTATTTTCTCTTTAATGTCTAGCTAAGGCCCTCACCTTCATTTCCATCTCTGTGAAATCCTGAGTTGAGGGGTTAGCCTTTCCAGCTCCCCGGTCAGATCCTGAGAGCAGGGTGTTTTGCAGCTATGGCCCCCTCCTCCCTGCCACCTCCAGGGGCTTTGGACTCTGGTCCCCTCCTGACACCCAATTGCCAATTGTCCCCTCCTGACACCCAATTCTGGCAGGGCAGTAAGGAGGTTCAGTTTGTGAATTTCTAGTCTCTACGCCCAGGATGGAATCCCACAGGTCCTCTGCCAACTGCCTGCACTTGTTTGAGCCTCAGCTTCTTTCTCCGTAAAATGGGTCTAACTATAGCCTAACTTGGGGGATTGCTGGCGAGGCTCCCTCAGGAGGTGTGCAGGCTGGGCCCAGTCACTCTGAGTTGTAGATGTGGTTACTATTGTGTTGATGAATTGATAGTCCCTGGAGGTGGAAGGGACCAGGTAGGGGGCTCTGGGTAAGGTAGGTTACTCTGGTTCCTTTCAGGTGACTGCAGGTTTCTGATCTGACTCAGTCCTGCCTGGAGCAGGAGGACAGGTTTATGGGACTGACACCCCTTTTATCCAAGTCCACTCAAAATGGAAGAGGATTAGTGCCATGATGTGGTCCATCTGTGGCAGAGTCCCTGGTGATGGTGGGGGTACAGGTGGCCACTTCAGCAGGGACATTCTCCAGGGAGTGACTTATTGAGAGGGGGTAAGATGGTGGGCACCAGATGCCAGGAGAGTAACCTAGAGCCTCTCGTAGCAGATTCATAGTGCCAAGGAGGATCTGCCTGACTCAGGCTATCCCCTGGCTTGTCCAGCTGTCCCCTACCTCCAGTTGTCCTTGACTCAGCTATTCCTGGCTCCAGATGTCCCCAGACTCTAGTTGTCTCTGACTACTCTGGCTGCTGCAGTAAATTCCTGACATAGGAGTTTTCCTCACTAGAACATCCCTTTCTGGCTATAGGTGTGAAGCTGCTGGCTTGCCTCGAGGACAGATGAGTTCCCTGGAAGTGGTGAGGAGATGGTAGTTTAGTCCTGCCATCTGAGAAATAACCTGAGGATGACCCTGCTGTTCTGTCCTCACTTAAGAACACACACCATCCTTTAAGGTCACTCCTTGGGCTGTCGTAGTCCCTGGAACCTGTTCACAGCACTGTAGTCTCAGAACTCTGCACACTCATCTTTAATCATTCCCTTCCTGCTAGACTCTAGCTGCAGGAGAGCAGGGACCAGGTGCCCAGTGGAATGTTTACATACAGTGGGTACACCATAAATAGTTGTTGGCTGGTAGGTAACTGCACAACTCCGCATGCACCTCTCGTGTGTCCACTGGGCTGCTTGCCTTGGGAAACAGTCAGCAGGGCTGTGGGCATCCCTCAATTTGTGTGCAAAGTCAGGGGTCATATCTTAGGTGCCCTCCCCTGCTAGGTCCATACCTGCCATGATGTTCTCCACCACTGAGACTAAGTAGGCAGGCTTGCTGAAGGTGGGAGTGTTATCATTCTCATCCTGGAAGAAAAATAGACAGGTTGCAGGAACCAGGGAGACAGTCGGGGCTAGTCAGCTATCCAAGGCGGTCACTTAGGGGAGGCAGGGGCCAAGGGGAGGTTGGGCATGGCTGGCATTGGGGAGCTCGGGCCTCTTTATAACCAGTCAGGTGGGGCGTCACGGCCCATGCATCTGGTAGGGGCTGTGCGGCAGGCTGCGCCTCCCATGCTGTCTCTTGACAAGGTCCGGGCATTGCCATGGAGACTCCCTAGTACAGATCTTCTTTGGAAAGTGTAAGAACTCCCCTCTTCTGGGAAGTACAACTTTCCCTCTTCGGGGAGCATAGGAACTCCTCGCTTCTCGGGAGTCTCCCCCAATGCCCGGACCTTGTCAAGAGACAGCATGGGAGGCGCAGCTGCTGCAGGGCCGGATGCCCTCTGGCTGAGCTACAATTCCAGGAGGTAGGACAGGTCTTGGGGCAATAGGTGGGGGGTGAGGAAGGGATAGTGAGGGCTGGGGACAGGGGAATGAGGCAGCACTCAGAATTGCCTATAACTCCTAGCTCTCCTGGCTCTCTCTGCCAGCTTACAGCTGAGCTCCAGCTCTTACTCCAGTTCTTCCAGCCTTAGTTCATCAGCACCCATACCTGGGATACCCACATGGACCTTCAAGATGATGGTGGAAGATTCTGGAACCCCAAAGGAAAGTAGAAAGGAACAACCCAACCTGGAAGATACTGCAGCATGCAGCGGCAGGTGAGGTCAGTGGTTCCCAGAGCCCGAGTTCTACCCTCTTCACACACACAAGAACGACTCCTTGGCATTTCCCACCCTCACCTGTCTATTCAATCCCAGCCCAGAGTCCACCACCTCCACTTCTAGAGCAATTCCTCCTCGGGTTCAGCCTTCACCAGTAACCAGGTGAGAGGCCAGACAGGGGCCAGAGGATGGTGTCGGGCCGTGGGGCTGAACTAGCAGGAGGGGGCCGGACACAGCTTTTGCCTCCTCTTGCTCTCCCTCTCCCTCTTCCATGAACCATCTCCTTCCTCTTCAATCAAGGGAGGCTTTCCTCCCCTTAAAGCTTTTATCCTCACCAAATGCTTTCTGCAATCACTTGACCAGAATTCTTTGTTCACTTCCTTTCAGAGCCTGGCCAGCCCACCTGACATGGCATCCTCCCCTTGTTGCAAAAGCCCTGCTCAGAGCTCAGGGCTCAGCATGCATCTTGGCCCAGGCAGTCTACAGTGGTCCACTGCCCGTGCTTGAACCACGGCCTCATCTCCCCATGGAGTCAGGAGCTCTTTGAATAGAAGCTCCTGGAGTCAGTCCCTTTTGCTGGAGTCACTACTTCTGGCTGAGCAAACAAGAGAGGGAGGGAGGTATGAGAGCTGGACAGCCACCCCTGAGACAGCCACCCCTGACATCCTGCCAGAACTGTGGTGTCCAGAAAAGGATGCTCTGCTCTCCCCAAGTCCCCTGGGTGTGGCAGCTCCTGCTGCCCTGACCCTCTCCCCAGCCTCGGAGAACTGGCAGTCACCTGACACCCAGTCACCTGACACCTAGCAGCACACCTGGGTAGCTGCTGGCCCTCAGCGCTGGCACGAGTGCCCCATATGCGTATATATTTAAGCCTTCTGCATGGCTGCACGGAACAGCGCTGAGAATGTCAGTGACAGAGCATGAGGCAGAAACTTATTAGCAGTGATATTTCCCTGGATCCTGGCGCTGCATTCGCTATTAGTTCTAATTCAGCAGCTCCCTCTACAAAAGCTTATTGTCCCCTAATGGGAAATCTACAAACCGAGTTTGACTTCTTTATTAAAAACCAACAAGCAGTGGATGAAAAGGACTCACCTGGCCCCTCGCCCCCTCCTCCTCCTGCAGCCCTGTGGCTTTGATCTGTCTTTCTCCACCCCCAGCCTGGGCAGTAAGTGCAGCCATCAACTACTTCAGCTCTGCTGGTTGTTTTTCTCTCTCTTTTTTTCAATTGAGAGAAAATCCCTTTGGTGGAGGGAGGAGGCAGCTTAGCGAAGTGACAGCTACTTAAAAATTACCCACGTGCAAAATCAACCCAAAGGCGGTGACCTTTTCAAGCATGCTCCTCAGACGCAAGTGACTACTTGGTACAAAGCCCTGCTTGAGAGATGAAGCTCACTCACAGTCGAGGAAGCATTTGTCTTTGCTGCGGGACCCTGCTGCTGCTGAAGAGGGAGGGGGACAGGTGGACCCAGAGGGAAAGCAAGGTCCCAAGAGACAGCTTTGAGGAATTTGAGGACAGTGTCCCTTGTGCTGGGCTGAGGTGGCTCCAAGCCAGGGTGTATTCTGGCTTACCCAGGTGGATCCCTGCCCTACCCACCCTGGCACACAGCAACCCTGCTCCCTGGAGTCAGGAAGAGTCCACTCTGGTGCTCCTAGTGGGGAAAGGATAGTCGGTCCCTCAGCTGTCTTCCTGCTTACTCTGGCTCCATTTGAGGGACCGAGGCAAAAAGAAAAAGAGGCCTCTTGGGCCGGGGTGTGTGTGTGTGGGGTAGGGGGGAACCTTCCCTAACTGAGCCACAAAGTGGGAAGGGAGCGGAGGTTTGGGCAACCCCTGGGTTTCAAGATCCCCTCAAGGGCAGATTTTCCAAGGCCCTGTGCTATTCAAATCATGGTCCCCAGAACAGAAGTGTTAAGGTGGCCTGGAAGCTTGTTCCAAGAGCAGTTTCAGGCCCTCCTCAGACACACTCACTATGGATTTGCATTTTGAGAAAAACCCTGGGGAATTCATGGGAGCTTTGAGGAGTATTCCTCTCCTCTCTACCCCACACACATAGGGATCTCCAAAGTTCCAGACCTACGGGTGGGGTGGAATGAATGTGAACCCAGGAATCAGAAACAGGTTCAAATCCTAGCCACTAGGACTTGAAACAAATTTAAATGCCACTTACTAGCTGGTAGGTGAGGAAGACACTGGTGACCCCCTTGGATCCTAGCTGCTTCTTAGGTAAAATGGGACTGTGTAATATGAAAGCGCCTGGCACAGAATGGACCTCAAGAAATTTTAATATCCTCATGGCCAACTCCACCTGCCCATCCATGCGCTGGTGCAGGACACATCAATTTATTTCCTTAAACCTCCTCTACTCTCATCCGCTCCCTCATCTGCTTCCCCGAAGCCCCTGTCTGCCTGCCTTCTCTGGACCTCCCATTGGCACTAGGGACAGCAAGTAAACGGATGCTGCCGATGACGTGACTGTCTCAGCAGCTGCCATGGTGGCCAAGGGTACAGGTGTCACCCGCAAGAGTTCATGCCAGCCTCACGATGACATCACGAGGCAGGATTCTGATTATCACTATCTTGCAGATAAAGAAACAGAAGCTCAGAGAGAACAAGAACCCCAGGCCACATAGCTAGAGGGTGGCAGAAAGAGTTTCAAAGCCATACACCTCCCCAGCCACGCTTCTCCCTCCAGGCTTCAGTCCCCTTCATGTCCCTCTAGCACCTGCTGCCAGACCTGTGCACAGTGGGCTCCCCTGTGCCTGAGCAGAGCAGGATACCGGCTAGTGGAAAGCGGTAAGTTGAAAGTTATTGTTGGGCTGTGGTCACGACTGGGAAACCAAGGTCAGGCTGGGGAGATGTGGGCAGGACTGGGGCCGTGTGGTGGAGAATACCAGGAAGTGGTTATGACGGGCAGGGAATGCATGCTAGTTCTTGGGCATCACCCTCTAAGTTTCAAGGGGGAGGTTGCAGGTTAAAGGCAGGCAAGGATAAGCTTCCCATGGAACTCCTCTGTCCTTCTCCCTGTCACCCCCCTGAAGCCTCAAGTGCCAGTTATGCAGCCCCAGACTCTCTGCCCTTCCCTTGCTGAGCCTCAACCTCCTATGCGGCCCGTACATGCTGCTCCCCCCACCACACGCAGCCTCCCCACCAGGCATCACCCTGGATTTTCCACCACTCCAGCCGCATTCTATTCAGCAAGCAAGTTTGGTTCCTTGCCGAGGACCTTTCCACCCAGGAGCTGGTCCCATATCCTTGGCCTCATGTCGAGGCTAAAACCAGGCATGGGGAAACAAAGCCAGCTGTGACAGGAAGGTCCCCCAGCAAGCCTGGCCTGGGTGAGATTTTTCTAAGTGTATGTCAAATCACAGTGTATCTCCTAACCTGACAATCTGATCTAATCCTCTTGCAGTCGGTAATGCACTAACTCTTCCATCAATGTGCTTTCTCCCTCTCCTGCAGGCAGCAGCTTTATGAGATGGGTCGGGATGGAAGGACACGCTTGTGCATGCACTGTGGGGGCGTCTGGGGAGGGGGGAAAGGCCTGCTGGCCTGCTATCAGGCCAAGATCTGCATCCCCAGGATCCCTGGGGGAACAGCACAGGGCAAATGAACCAGTGTGGAGATGGATTCAGCAACTGATAAATTCCGACACAGAAAGCACTAGGGTGTGCTTGATATTCATGTTTGGTTTCAGGCCCCTTTAGATCTTCGGAGGAGCAGAAAAAGTAAAAAAGAAAGATGGGGAGAGAGAAGAGGAGATGGCCTCCCAACAATTCCCTTGCACTTTATGGAATGCAGCTATAAATGAAGGAATCCCATGGTGTTTTTCTCCCAGCTTGAGCCCTCCTCTTGTTCCCATCAGAGGGTGTCCCGAGGTCCTCAATGAAGCTTAGCAGGACAATCTGGCTCTTTCAGGTCCCTGGGCCTTCCTGGCAAAGCTGGGAGGTAGCTTGGTTGCTGCCTCAAGGGCAGAACTTGACCAGGGGTACCCTCTGGGATAGTCTGCAGCCCCCAAGTGTGGGGGCACCCAAGGATATAGGGACACAGTCCAACACCACTGAGTTTCAGGCAGGACCCCTGACACTCTGGGAATCACTCACCACCCCTTCCCCTGGAAGAGCCAGACCAGTGCCCCTGATTACTTACAAACACCTCGATGGTGACGGGGACAGTGCTATTCAGAGGGGGGTTGCCAGCATCCTTGGCCATGACCGTCAGATAAATCAGTCCATTGGGTATCTGTTCATAATCCAGGGGGCGACTCACGCTGATCACTGAAATGATAGGAACAAGGCCCCCTGTAAGTAGACTTTACGTATTCGTCCAACCAGAATTTCCCTTTAGACAGAGGAGGTATGGCTGCAGACCTTTTTCCCCTCCTGCCTCTGAACTCCTAGGACCTCATGGTCTTGACTTAGGGTTTCTTAATCACGTATGTGCCAGACCTAGTGCTGAGACCTGCACTAGAAGCTCAGCTCAGAGCTTGCCCAAGTTCACACAGGCAGTAAATTGATAGAGCCAGGATTTGAGGCCAGGTTCATTGAATCCAGAGCCCAGACTCTTCTTCCCCCATAGGTTCTAGTGCCTGCTCATCTGTCTGATCTCATCGGGCATTCCCTATCAATCTGGAAGCTGCTTGCAGGACAGGGTTATACCCCCGGCTCTCTGGCCCTGTCCTAGCTACCACTCCTCCCTCTAGATAAGCATAGGGCTCACCCACTGACTGCCCAATGTTGAGGTTGCCAGGAGGGGGAGCAGACAGCAGCCCCCTCCTCAGTCTCCTTTGGCCTGTCTTTTTATCTTGTCTTTTTCCCTTCTTTTTTCTGCCTCATCCCTCCCTTTACCATGTAAGCTACCCATGCCCACCCAGCAGCCTGCCCTGGGTGCTGTTAGGCCTCTTGGGAGCACACTGAGTACAGTGGGGCAGGTTTTACCCTCAGCACAACTCTGTTTGAGGGTAGGTGAAGACACTTAACAACAAAGACAGACAGGTGGAGTCTGACTTTGGGGAGAGCCAAGATGGAGATCTAGGGCTTCAAATATCTTCTCCCCCAGCACTGCACATGTCTGAGCTCTCACCATTAGCACTCTTTAGTGCTAATCCATTGATTCTCAGTTTAGGGAGGGAAGGCATATTGGTTTGGGAGTGGGGGGCATAGGTGGTCTGCAAAGGCATTACAGCAATATTAAATTGCAACTTTCTATTTGGAAAATGGGAACACAATTATTGCTTTAGTAATATAAAACCTAAGGGGGTTCTTCTAGCTGAGAAGAGAGGGTGAGGTGTGAGGGTGGGCAGAGGCATGAAACTGCTCAGTATTTTTTATAGGAGGAACATAGATTTTATAGAGAACATTGGGCTGCATCATCTGAGGCCAGGACAGCAATTTCTGTGATTGCATTTCTTGACACTGGAAGTGGAGGCAAGGGTTGGGGGGGGGGTCAGGCAGGGAGAGGAGTGAGAAGATAGACCCAGAGTCATTTTACAGCCCATCTATTCTGCCTTGGGGATGCCTTACCCAGTCTTCAAGCATCAGGGAAGCTTTTCAGAAGTGGGGGTGCTCAACTGAGCCCTTAAAGTTAGACAGAGTTTAAAGGGAGAGAGAGCAAAGAAGCAGAGAGGAAGAGCTTTCTCAGCAGAAGGAACAGACTTGGCAAGGACATGGGAGCACACACTGCAAGGGGAGAGAAGAGTAAATGGTTCACAGAGGCCAGATTCTGGCGGGGGCTAGAGTGCTGAGAGGCAAGACTAGAGAGGCAGATCGTAAGGGTTTCATTTCAAGTGCCAGGCCTGACGCTTTTCTATATGACATCAAGCAAGTGGTTCCCTGTCTCTAGGCCTTAATTGTCTCCTCTTGGAGCTGAAAGTTGCTGCTGCTGTTCCCTGCTGGGGTTCCAGGGACCAGGACTCACAGCAGCGCAGGCAGGGCAAGATTCAGAGAGCTGAACTGAGCCTGGGTCAAGCAGAGAAAGGTACTGGCCTGAGAAGGTAGCATGCCTAAAGGAAGTTTGGCTGATAAACAGCCAAACATGCCCAGACAGCCTCAGTAGGAAATAGGAATCCCCCAGATTATGGTAACATCACATGCTGGGCTGCCATGGGCTGAAAACCTGGAGGAAGACCTGGCTGACGTGACAGTTCTGAACCCATGGGAGGGTAGTCCCAGGCTGGGTGTTGCTCCAGCCAATGTGGGTGGTGGGGCAGCTTCCTGAGTGGTCTAGGGTGTCTGGGAGACAGAAGCCCTTAGCCCCAAGAGTATCACAGGTGTTCAGCCCTGTCCCTGGGCTGGGCCCTCAGCCCTGCCCTACACGTACCTCCATAGCCCTCATACACGCTGATGTCAAAGTAGCTGCTGAAGGCAGAGGCGTTGATGATGCTGTAGGTGATCTGGTTGTTGGGAGGGGAGTCTTCATCTGTCGCCTGGAAAGAATGGCCAGTGGGGGCCCATGAGCCTTCAGAGGGTTGGGGCCAGAAGAGGGTGGGCAGAAGAGAGGCCTGGCCCCCTCAGAGCCCCCTTCTTTGGGTGCTCCAGTCCTGGGTCATGGCCCAACATTTAAGTTGAGACAGACACTAGCCCCACTCAGTAACCAGGGAGGTGTGCTCAGAGAGACCCAGCCCCCAAATCTGGGCCAATTCTTGATGGGTGGGAGGTTAGCACCTCAATAAGGACTTCCTGAGGGTGAGTCGAGACAAAGGCACGGGGGAAGGACAGCCAGCATCTTACCCGGAGCCGCACCAGCTGCGTGACAGAAGGCTCATTCTCTCTCAGGGCACCCACATAGGCATCCTTCTGGAAGGTGGGCACATTGTCATTGACATCCAGCACGTTGATCCTCACCCGGCCAGTGGTCTCCTCGCCGCCCCCATCCCGGGCGATGACGGTCAAGGTGAAGCGCTGGATGAGCTCATAGTCCAGTCTGGCGATCAGCATGATGAGCCCTGTGTCCTTGTCCAGTGAGAACCTGTGCCACACAGCGAGGAAGTGGAGAACACCCCATTTTAAAGCAGACTTGTAGATAAGGGACTGTATTTACCAGTCTGTCCTTGTCCAAGGGGATAAATAGAAAGAAATGAAGTCTGAACTCTACCTTCTTTTTCACTTACCCTACATAAGCGACATGAGTAGGATGGTTATTTGTAATGGGGGGTGGGTGGGCTGGGAGGTGGTGGGCTGGCATCAGGACCACAGGAGAGGTGGAATGGGCAGGCCCTGAAAGGGCAGGAGGGGCTGATGTGATCAGGGAGCAAACACAGGCAGAACGGCCTCCTCCAGCTGTGAACCGAGGCTGCCTACTGTGGTGTTTAGAGGTTAGTGAACTGTAACGGTCAGAAATTCTCCATCCCATCTGGTTCTGCACCCAAATGCTTTCACAGGCAGCAAAGCATCCAGAAGAGAGAGGGTGGTTGGTTCTCCCTTGGGATCTGCCTCCCCTACGCACCCCTCAGCAACCTCCTCTGAGTTGTCAGGTGACATCTGCTTGCTCTGACCTGGTCTGTATCTGCCAGTCCTCAAGTCTAGTGGGTCCCAGCTCTAACTAAGAGAGCCCAAAACCCAGAAGATGGGAGATGAGGAAATCCAAGATGATCAGGACAAGGACACACGACATGGCTGCCCGAGGGACAGATGCCCTGGGCATTCTTCCCACTCTCATCACAGACTGGTGAAGAATGGGCAGGCGCACCTAACAATCTCCATCTCTTCCTGGTCATTCACACACAGTCAGGCTGCTAATCCAAGCTGACAGCCACTGACTTACTCATCCTGTTGAGCTTCTAGATGCATCAGACACTTCATTTTTAGAAGCAGACCTGCCCTCTGAATTCAACCTGACTTTTGGTGATCTTAAAATGAGAGGGTTTCCCCTGGGCTCAGCTAAACTGAAGATAAGGCAAAGAGAGGGCACAGATTCATAGTAGGGACAGAGCAAGGCTGGCACAGTCAGGCCAGAGTCCAGCCACCCACCCAGGCTAGGTCATGTTGTGAGCCCCCTCCTGCTGGAGGCTTTGTGTCCTGGTGATAAAGACTACACACAGAGACCTGGCCCCGCAAGCTGTGTGACTTTGGGCAAGTGACTTAACCTCTCGGGGCTACAGTTTCCACATCTGTGAGGTGGGGATGATAACAGTGCCTAGGGCTGACTTCCCCTGCCCTGCATTTAGTTGTGAGGGTTACATCAGATAACGGGTGTAAAGCACTTGACCATGAGCCTGACACAGTAAGGGCTTTGCAAATGCTAGCCACTGCTGCTGGTGTGTTATCATGAGGACTTCTAGGCTCTTCATTCCCAAAGCTAAAGGCTATGCTTTGAGGGTCAGAGGAACTATGCCCCAGAATGTTGAGGCAATTTGGGCAAGACCACACCATGATCAGGACCAAACCAGCAGTGGTTCCCTTGGGCTCTGCCTCCAACTCTGAGTGCTGGCCCTGGGACACAGCACCCTCCCTGGGCACCAGCTGAGAAGTTTCCCCAACCATGCAAGGGGCAGAGAGCCACTGCGGTGGGCTGGGGCAATCTCACCGGTCAGGGTCATCACTGAAGAAGTAGTTCACTTCTCCAAAGGTGCCCACGTCATTGTCTGTTGCCTGCAAAGGTCAGAACAAAAAAATCATTACTGCCATGTGAAGCAAAGCTTTGATCTCACCAGAAAATGTGCACAGTGAACCTGTGATTCTCCCATACAACTCCTCTAGCCCAGGCTGAATTTTCTAGAGCCTTGCTGCATAAAACAGTTAACCAGCAGTCACACATTTATACGAGATAGAACAGTTCAAGAGGATCTTTAGTTCTTCCACTTAGACCCCTAACTTTGTACAACCTCCCCTCCTAGACTCAGTCAGGCAGGCTTGTTCCTACAGATGCTCAGTAGGGCTTACAGGAGAGGCCCGCCCTGCACCTGTGGCTGGGGCCACAACCTGCAGTCTCGCAAAATATGCCAAACAAAGGCAGGGGTGGGTTTAACCATATGGTGGATTCTTCCAGACCCCAAAGTCTCCAAGACAGATGAGCTACCTCATGGGAGAGGCCCCTACTCCTTTTAACTCTGGAAATAATCCACTGCATGCAGAGGGCAGAATGCCATCTGGCTGGCAAGCTCTCCTGCTGGAAACAGTGTGCTGTCCACCCATTTCTCTATTCAAGTCACGTATGAGCGGGAGCTGCCTGCTCTGCCCACATCCACAGGGACTGGGCTAGGAGCGGTCCTCGACCACTAGGACCTGGAGTTCTGCTTTGTTGCCAGGGGTGAAAACTTTCCTGGGGGCAGTGATGCTGGGATGATGGGAAATGGGTGTTACTGGATGGGTGGGCAGGATGGTGTCCCT
Organism: Talpa occidentalis; assembly: GCF_014898055.3. NCBI lineage: Eukaryota > Metazoa > Chordata > Mammalia > Eulipotyphla > Talpidae > Talpa > Talpa occidentalis. The sequence continues at coordinate 42,929,551 of NW_023605194.1, forward strand.
AAAGGACTGCTGGGAGAAGGCAAGGGCTGAGCCCTGGCCATTCTACACTCCTTTCCATCTCAGTTTGGTTTCTGAGAAACTTTTCACCCAGGCCAGTCCATGCTGGCTTCTGAGACAGGTGGGAGGAAGGCCTGATCCACGCCGATGGCCATGGCAGTGATGGTGCCACTGCCAGGCTGTGCCACTGTCACAACTTTTACTTCAGAGAACTCCCACCCATGTTTGTCATGATCTCATTTTAGCCCCATGCCGCGTGATGAAGACAACAGATATTTCCACCCACCTCACAGGTCACAAAATTGAGGCCCTGATGCCAGGGAGGCTGGAGGTAACCCTGTCACCACTCTAGGCCAGGAGCAGGCTCTAAGCAGAGTGGGGCAGAAGCTGGGATTCCCCACTCCAAGCTTGGGTTCTTTTCTTTAGGTTGCTGGAGAGAGGTCCCTTTCTTCCATTGCCTCCCTTCTAGTTCAAAAGTGGGCTTGGCTTCTGAGGCTGGGGTCTGGGGCTTCTGCATCATCCCTGGGATGGTGACAGCCCACAGTGCAGGCTAAATGACACCATTCGCTCAATAGTGACCTATGAGCATACACTCTGCCTGGTACCAAGACCCTTCCCAGGCCACTGCCTGGATCTGGGAAAGTTGCTGTTTGCCACTAGATGCCAGGAGGGAAAGGCCTTGGACTGGCCTTGGGGTCCACCAGCATCTGTTTGATATATAGTTGGGGTTTTTCTACAAGATTGTGATTAAAGTTCCACTGCTGAAAATGTTTCCATAGCTTTTTCTGTTTTACTTTTATTTGATTTTTTCTTCTTTATTGAGAACGAATTGACAAAGTTGTAAAATATCTTAAGTGGTAACTTAATATATTCCCACCAACTGACATACCTATCACCTCACACATTTACCCTGTGTTCCCTTTCAGGGTGAAAACACTTAAGTTCTATCTCATAGTAAACGTCAGTGATGCAACCCCAGTTGCCAGGTCCTCAGATCTTCTACAACTGAAAGTTTGTGCCATTTTATCAGTCCTGCCCTATTTTCCCCTAGCCTCAGTACCTTTGTACCAAGTACTTTTTGAGGTACCTTTCAAGATCCCCAGATTCTGTGAAATCTATTCAATTCTATGATTTTTCATGGAAAAGCTGTTTTGCACTCAGGAAGGCAGATAAGTGGACAAGATATTTCTATTCCAAGTGACTCCAAGAGGGGGGATAATGTTTACAACCAAAGGCTTAGAATCGTAAGTTATCCAGAAAGTGCGGTCATATAGAAAGAAGCCATTTCCGGGGCTGTGGGCAGCCGCTTTTATAGGACTCCCTCTTGTGCCCCATTTCCACTCAGCGCCCCTACTGTTTCTGTTCCAGCAGACTCTGTGTGGACCTCGACCCTCTCCTCTGTCCCCGCCAGGCTCTGAGTACAACACAAGTTCTCAGCAGATATATAGCAAATAAATGAAAAGGGAGATGAAGGACTATATAACCTCGCCCCCCGAACCCGGGACTGACACCCTGACAGACCCTCTCTGTCACCCATCATGACAACTGCTGTTCACTGAGACCTTGCTCTGATCACATGTTCTATCTACATGACAACTCTGGAAGGTGGCTACTATTATCGATACCACCTCCAGTTCATGGATGGGGAAGCTGAGGCAGAGAGCAGATAACTCACCCAAGGTTTCATAGCAAAAAAGGGGACAGAACCAGCGATAGTACCCAGTGCTGTCTTGCCACGCCCTTAGCCTCTATGTGCTATTGCTTCTGAACGAAGAGGAGAACTTGTTCTCAGATGGAAAGGCACCTGGTTATTTTAGGGGAGAGGAGACCAAAGCCCCTCATAATAAGCCCACCTCTCCCCTCCCCTCCCTGGGACCTAAGCTCCCTTTTGTTCCTGATAAACAATTGTTATTACATGTTGTTATCAGACGCTGACAACTGTAGCTTGGTCTGGGGAAGGGCCGACCAGATGCCATCAGGCCCCCTGGAGTGGGCAGTGTTGTGCAGAGACCCATGTTCCTGGCCAGTGTCAACTGCCCAGGTCACTGTGTGACCAAAGAGCAACCTCTGGGTGTGTCACGGGAAAGAATGCCAGATTCATGTCTCTGGAAAGAGCCTGGCATATGGCAGATCTCCCCACATGCTTGCAAAAGGGGTGAAGAGTAATAAGAAGGGGGTGGTGGAGAGAGAAAAGGGAGTGGGTAGAGAGATGGAGCAAAGGCAAGGAAGACACAAGATCAGAGGGTGTGGAGCAAGAGGAGGGGAAGGAGCAAGGTGGAAGGAGCCAAGGTTCTCTTGTCCAGTCCCCTGCACCCTGTGGTGTGGAGCAGCAGAAGCCCCAGAAGATTAGGTGATGAGTTCCTGGGGGACAAAATGGGACTGTCTTCTCTCTCCAGACAGACACTGGCTCCCGCTTCCACCAGGACTACTGGGCATAGTCATGGCTCCCACAGTGACCCCTCTCCCCAGGGACCTCTCACTGCCCGCCTGGGCTGCCAGTGCTGACCAGGGAAGATTTGTGAGTCCTTTAGTGCCACCGTCTAATGACCCTATGAAATATGTATGCCTGGTGAAGAGGAGAGGGAGAATTTTCATTTTTCAAACGCATGAAGCAGAATAATAAAAAGATGAAAAGCTGCTTCTCTGCCCCTGCCAGGGTGAGAACAGCTGGCACTGACAGAGGGCCTGGCCGTGGTGCTCTGGCCAGCACCAGGCTGCAGTAGGGCAGAGTTAGGGGCCCTGTGCCTGGGGGCAGGAGGCAGCAAATCTGGCCATGCTGCAGTCCTGCTGGAGGCCTTCCAGGGCAACCTGGAGGGGGACAGGCCCCTCCTCCATATGATTTCACAGGCCCAATACTCCAGCCTGTGCTCCTGGCTCTGGCCATCTCTGACCTGGGCCAGGCTGTCTCTGCCCATGCTGCACCTCTGCCCAGATGGCATCTTTCCTCTGCAACCTGGCTTACCCACTCCTGTCACCCCTGACTCCCCAAGTTTGGGTTAGGGCTCTGCCCTACTCCAAATGTCCCCAGACCTGAAAGTACCGCTGAGCTTAGGCTATATACTGAGGTGGTTCTCACTCTACTAGGCAGGGCAGGGTCCGTGGGTCCTAGCACAAGGCCTGGATATAAAGGCATCTTGGGAAAGATGATGGTATCTTTGTCATGTGTAGCTACTTCTCTGTTCTCATCTACATCACACATTAGTGTTCAGATTACTTTTACCCTGCTCCCTGAGGCAGGTACTGCTATGACCCTGAGCTCCCTGCCTTTAACAAATGAGGGAATAGACATGATAATGTTAAGTAACTCACTTAAGATCTCATGGTTGCTAAGTGGCAGAGCTGGTCTTCAAATTTCCCTTTAAATCCATGTAGCACCTTGTAGGATAAGTGCTCCCGAGCACCATCCTATGGCAATAATCCTGAGGAGCTGACCTGGTAGCTAGCAGGCTGGTGACAGGCTCTAATTGCAGCCCCACTCTGCTGGTTAGGGTACTTTATAAACAACTGCCTTGCCAAGACTTGATTCCTGGCTGACCAACAGACGAATCAAATACCAGACAGTGAGCTGTGGGCCACTTGGAAGGAGGGTTTGCAAAGTGACAAGGGGTCTGTGCACAGAAAACAAAATGTCCTCCTCATGCCATGAAAACCCCCACCCTTGAGCCCTGTTCTAGAAACAAGCATGCCCATCTCCTTAAAGGGTGATTTACAGAGTCTCACAGACCAGTCAGATGATGACTGGGATGGTTGAAGGGGACAGCCCAGCTGCCAGGCTGGGTAGCCCTCACACTGTACCCAGCTACACTAAAAATGCCAAGCCAGGGTTCCAAGTGAGCACCTCAACTGTGCAGTAGGGCCTACTTCTAGTGCCTGTGTTCCCAAAACTCTCCAACCAGAGTTAGAAACTTGCCCACAGGCACACACTAATACATCTTACTACTTGCCAAAGCTCTCATAAAAGGCCCAGGGACAAGAAGTCATAGCCAATGGCTGAAGTGATCGTCTTCTGCTCAAGAACCTTCAATGGCTCCCTACTGCTGCAGAATTCTAGACCCGCACATCTGTCAAGGTTCTGCAGAGTCTGGCTGGCCCTGACAGTCCTATGTCCATTTCTCTCTCTGATGCACCCAGATTGTTCTCTCATTTCTTGGTTGCACCACCCATTCCCTCTGCAGCAGCTGTCTAAAATCCCACCCACCTTGAAGGCCCCCTAGTTGTCCCCTCTCTTAGGAAGCTTCCCGACCATTTACTGTTCTTGACCCGAGAACCCAAGCTGTTCCTCTCTGGGAACCAACAGCACATTCTGCTATTCCTGAAAAATGCCTGTGCACGCCCCCTTCCACCCCTCAAGGGAAAAGTCTACATCTGGCTCACTTTTTTATCCTCTGTCATGCCCACTATAGGGCTCAAAATCTTTGCCAAAGTTAGTAAAATCTGGGATTTCCATTGCCAGCCATTAAGAATCATCATGGCCTTCATTCTGGTGTGTATGTGTGTGTGTGTGTGGGGAGCTAATGTTCCCTCCACCAGCAGACAACATGGTGAGTGCCATCAGCTAGAGTAGGGTCACTCTGGTGCCCAGGAGGTGCAGCTGGAGTTGATAAAGCATCTCCAAGGGTTCAGCTCAGCTCTCCTGGTGGGGGCGGGGGGCAGGAGGCTGGGGGAGCTCCCTCAATGATCCACGAAATCAGCCTGCCAGGGTATGAACACAGTGGGTAGAGAAGGGCAGAGTGGGTGGGGTCAGGGGGCAAAGATGGAGGACACCTGGCACCCCACAGAAAGAACCTTTATGAAGGTTTTGACTCAGTCACGTATTCGTTAAATTTTCTTTTGAGTTTTTCCAATGTGCCAGGCACTGAAGTCATGGCCACAAGCGTGACAATGCCCTGGCAGGAACGTGGTTTACAATCAGGAAGGGGAGACAGACAATAACAGGGGTGAGAAAGAACTAAATAACATGAATTTCAGACAGTAAGAACTGTGAGAAAAATCAAGCAGAAAATGGGCTAGTGGGTGATTGTGGTTGCTATTTTAGATTGACCAGTCCTAGGGCAGTTGTTTGGCAAGATGTACTTGGGTCTACAGGACAGTCATCTGCTGGCCACAGAGAAGCTGGCTAGCTCTGGGGAGAGACCTAGAAAACTCAGGCCATTTCTGCATCCCCGGCCAGCAGCCCCCCCATCTGTAGCTCTGGGAGACAGGTGGCAGGTCAGCGTGTGTCCCAGTGGTCAGTGTGTGTGGAGAGGGCCAAGTGGGACTGGCTGCTGCCCGGCGCCTGATTTATAAGGCATCTCCTCCGATTCTCCCCAACCCTGGCATTACCAGCAAAACTAATTCCCTCATTTGGGCCTTTATAATTGCATCCGTGAGTGCTTATTTCTGTGATGGACAATGCCAGCAGAAGTGTAATTTTCTTCTGCTGACAAAAAGGAAAAAAATAAATACACATGGAGGGGATATTTTAAAGGTTAAGACAAGGTGAGCCTGTGGTGGGGAAGAACCACATCTTTAGACTGGCTAGGCCCAAGTCAGAAATGCCCATCTCCCCCTGCCTCTGAGGGGGACAGGGGTTACGATGGTGCCCTCTGCCTTCCCTTTGAGCACTTACTATGTGCCATGTACTGTGCCTAGTATTTCCCACACTTTCATTTCATTCCAACTTCTCACCAGTTTCATGGGGACAGCAAAGATATTATCCTCATTTATAGTTGAGCCAAGAAACTGAGGCTCAGAGAGGTTGATCAACTTGCCTGAGGTCAAACAGCCACAGGGCTGGAACACTAACGCAACACCATTACTCCAAGATATGTTCTCTTAACCATCTACCCCTCCCCATTGCTGGGGTCAGGGGACAGGAGTCTTCCTTCAGTCTCAGAGCTTAGCTGTGGGACCTAGGATGCTCCTACCACGATTCTCTTCACCCTGTAGAAGCCAGATGGGTCCCCAATAGCAATATTCTCCTTGTTACATTCTTTCTGCATGACAAGGGTAGGCTACCACCAACTGCCCATCGCAGAGGCAGCAGGGGTCTCTGGCCATGGTATCTCAGGTTGCAGACCCTTAGCCAAGATCCTTCATCATTCCCACTGGTGCCTTCCACAGACCCTCAAAGAAGGCACCCTCATCCCTGCTCCAAGCTTGGTCTTAGACTGTGCAGGTAACTCAGGGTCTAGACCAGGGAAGTCTGCATAGTCCATCCCTGCTAAAGGCAGCCTGGCAGCTGTGTTGTGTGCTCTGTCCCACCCCCAGGGCCTAGCTCTCCCTCTGACCCATGTGCTAGGCTCTATGCCCAGTCCAGCTCCCACCCTTTGATATTAACCACATCATTGCATGTCCCGCTCCCAGGGGACCCACCATTTCAGCAGTGGCCATGTGTTCCTGTCTTTTAGTTGCCTCCCAAGAGCCTCTTCTGTCTTAGTCTGTTTTCTCGAACAGTTAATCCATCTCCCCCTCTCCTATTCACTTGCCCTTACAGGGTGCTGGCCTTGCTGACACTGTCCCCATGCCTCCCTGCACCTCACTGTTGTCCCTCACCTTGGCCTTGTAGATGGCCACCTGCTGGCATGGGGCCTTATGCCCTGACCTGAATCTCGCCTGTTCTGGCCTTCTCACTAGTTTCCTTACAAACTGGGGCCGTTTGCGTGCTGCTACACTCTTGATATCGCTGCCCCCTCCTTGGGGACAGACGCCCTCCTATCTCATGGTTTTGAAATACTTCACCCCTCTTTATAGCTTGGCAAGTCCTATTATGTCTTCTCTGTGTCCTCACACTTCCTTTCCTCTTCGCACACATGCACACACGCACACCTCTTTCTCTTCCACTCTCTGCCTCAGGCAGCCACAATACCTCCTTCTCCCATCCCCACATACTCACATAGAAACCTTCTCCCTGGGCCTCCCCTGGTGGCTCAGCGATTGAGCTCTGGGTTGCAAAGCTGCCCGCAGTCTCTGCAGCGCCAGTTCGATCCCCGGCCACCTGTAGGGTCCTACATGGCGCGCAGACCTCTCTTGCTGCCCGCTGCTCCCCTCAGCAGTGTACTTCGTCAGTCTGCCTGTTCTACTCTCCGCTCGGGCTCTGGTGAATTCTCTCACCCTCCCGTGCCTCTGACTGTACCCAGTGCTTGTATAAATAAATAAATCTTAAAAAAAAGAAAAAAGAAACCCCCTCCCTTTCTGTTTGGTAAACCCCAGCCGGTCACACACTCACACATGGAGATGGGCACATACTCTCTGTCTCAAGCGATCCCCACCCCCATCCTAGTCTCAGGCCCTGCAGCCCTGCCACTCCCGCTCCCCAGCCACCTGTGCACCTCTCCCCACAGGCAGGGAGCTGACAGACACACACTCAATCACTCCCTGCCAGTGCCAGCACCCCCTGGTCACGCATGCTCGATTGGATGCCCCACACGGGGCTTCTGCTCTGAAGCAAGGCGGGCCCAGCTGCCTCCCCGGCAGCCCTGGGTCCCAGCAACAACGGCAGGCAGTGGGTGCCAGTGAGCAGTTCTGCTCCCATGCACAAATCTGCAGAGAAGGGCATGCAGTACAATTTGTTCAGGAAACAATAGCAATGTTTGACATGTCATAAGGATTGATGGAGCAGAAATTTACATGGGAGAATGCATTTTTAAACAGCTCCATGGAGCCCCAGTGCTTCGCTGGTAATGCTTTCCACATTCATCATTCGCTGAGCCCTTCTGAATAACTCCTTAAACTACGTGAGATTAACTGTACTCTGGCAAGCTCTGGGGACCTGGTAATGGTTGGTCAGGCAGGAGGGCCTGTGCTGGAGGGACCTAGAAGCCCAGAGGCAGGGGTGACCTCCACTTGGCCTGATTAGTCTCATGAGGCCCACTCTCTCCCCTATTCCCACACTCACTACCATGGTCCTATGGTTGAGGATTTGTCTATGGGATAGTGCCCGAAGGTCAGAAACATCCTTCTGGGAAAATGCTTGGCATGTCATCTCAGCTGGAAGCCATTTACTGAGAAAGAAGCCAGGGCTGATGTGTGGAAGCAAGTATGTGAATAGAGCCAAGGTAAGAGTTGCCTGGAAACTGCTGCTCCCAGTGCTTTTCACAGGGGCCTCTGGATAGGGGCAATGGGCATGCTCCTGGGAGGAGAGAAGTGGTACAGCTGGAAAGAAAATGCCCCCCCACTGGATTCTGTGTAGGGGATAAGAAGGTGTGAGTTCCAGGTGGGCATAGGTATTAGGGAGAGACTTGATAGGATGCAGGAGAAATTGCTGGGAGGCTTTGAGTCATAGGAAGACAGACATTCAAAAAAGCCCTCCAGGTCTTGTTTTGGCCCTGGTGGCCTTAGGACAAGAGCGTGCTCCTGGAAAGACTGGGGCTAGCAGCCTGGGACAGAGGCTCAGAGCACATGATAGGGTGGGGGGAGCAGAGTGGAGGGCAGTTAGGGAAGAGGGAATGTGACAGGTGTGGGGAGAGGGTGCAAAAAAAGGGAAGGTTATATTTGGACCACCACTCCATCCTTGCCCAAGGCAGACATTACTAATTGATTATGGTACTGAGAGCAGCAAAGGCCCCAAGGTCTCACTCAACCCAGTGTTCTCTACAGATGTCTTAGAGAGTCAGAATTATGCCTCCCACCTGGGGGATAGAGTGGAAGACTAGGCATAAAGGCCTCAAAAAGAATTTGTGGCTAAGTGCAGAGGCATGAAAATACCAGCCAAATGGGAGGCAGGTCTGAGTTCCAGTCTGGTTTGTGCCCTTATCATGAGTCGCAGACTGTAAAAGCTGGGCCTGGGAGCTGCATGGACTCCTGACACTCTGGGGCCAGCAGCCTGTTCTCCACCAGAGCCAGGGGGAGTGTGGACAACACAAGCACATGGTCCTTGTCTGGTCTCCAAGAGCACTTAAAACCAATGCAAAGTGCTGGCCACGGACCCCAGCCTGACATGGGCCAGCCTCCTCTGCCTCTGACCTCCTCCCCTGGTCCTGCCATCACCCCACTCTCATCACTCAGTCTTTGGTCCCAAGCTGGCTATGCTCAGTCCTGCTTCTCAACCTTTGCACTAGCAGCCCTCTGCTAATAAAGCTCTGCACCAGCTCCCCTGAAGCAAGAGCCTTTTCATCCCTGGGGTCTCAGCTGACAGGACATTTGCATTTGTAAAGGTATTTGCATTTCTGAAAGTTCTCCCTGAAGGTCTCTGGGAGAAAAAACTCCTGGGGGAGGACCCTATGCCCAGAACTGAAGTGGTGGCTGCAGTCACCTGTGCAGCAGGGAGAGGTGAAGGGGCCTGGAACAGGGTGGCCAGGGGCGGTGTTGGAAAGCAGTGGCCAGACTCAGCTGGAGCTAACAGGTCTTGCTGGTGACTGGACCTGGTGGGTAAGGACGTAGTTTCAGAAGGAACATTGGGCCAAACATTACTGGCTATCTTCTATCTTCCTGCATTGTGAGGGCAGGAACTCTGTCTTCCCTGTTTCCCATGGGACCCTGCATCCATCCACGCCTCACACATACGAGCCCTCAACAAACAGCAGCTGAATAAATGAAAGATTGAATGAGGACAGGGCCTCCCCGGTGGCGCAGCGGTTGAGCGCTGGGTTGCGAAGCTGTCCGTGGCCTCTGCGGCGCCGGTTCGATCCCCGGCTGCTCCCCGGCCACCGGAGGAGGGTCCCACATGGCGCGCAGACCTCTCCTGCCGCCCGCTGCTCCCCTCAGCAGTGTCCTTCGGTCCTTCTGCCTGCTCTGCTCCCCGCTCTGGCTCTGGTGAATTCTCTCACCCTCCCGCGCTTCTGACTGTACCCAATGCTTGCATAAACAAACAAACAAACAAATAAATAAAACATGCCTCTATAAAAAAAAAAAAAGATTGAATGAGGACAGTATATTTCCTGACTTCTGAGGTTCCTTCTGCCAGTGACAAGCCAGGAGTTGCAAATCCTAAGTAGATGGCCTTCTAGGGAGGGAAGGACAGCGCAAGGATGCTAACTGGGAGAGGAGGGAGGGAGGAAGACATAAAAAGAAAGGAGGAAAAGAGAAGAGGAAGGATGAAGAGATCAGAATAGAATTTTTTTTTTGGTCTCAGTCTAAGCCTTAGTTTCCTCATCTGTAAAATGGGACCAATAAAAGTACCTGCCTCGTGGGGTTTTTGTAGTGGTTAAAGAAGGTGCTACATGTTCGGTGCTTTCGACTAGTACTTGGCACACACCACTTTCTATTAGTAAGAATATTAGTAGTATTCCTGGCCCCGATTCAAACCAACCTTTTTTCCTCGTCCTCCACAGCTTTTCCTGCTAGTCCTCTCTCAGCCTCTCTGCTGCCTGGGCTGTTCTGAAAGTGGGCTGGGTGGACAGGGAAGTGGCAGGAGCTCTGCAGGAGGCCCCCTGTATTCATGTGTCATTCCGGTATAGAGGGGGGAGGGAGGAGAATCAGGCTGATAGCCTGACAGGTGCTCCCAAGGTGTGGCGTCCCTGGCTTGCTTGTTATTTCAGACACAGTGTTGTTCTGGGCCCTCCCTACCCCTTCTTTATTTCCCTTTATTTTATTTTAAAACCTGGAAATAGAAATTGATGGGGAGCAAATTGCTCTGGCCAGCAGTTCTGTGCTTAAAGGAGTCTTCGTGGGAAAGCAATTATAGGATGTCAAGGGCTGTCAGGGTGGCCGAGGACGGGCAGCTGCCTATGTCTGGCCCTTCCTGGTGGTCCCACGCCTACCGGGAGACACTTGAGCCAGTCAGGAGGAGAGCAGGAACCCTTTGAAGTGATGGGGATCACAGAGGGATTCCTATCCTTCTTCAGTGTTACCCATGGGCCTGGCCCTGGGTGAGAACAGAATTGCCCCCAATCTGTAAAATGACCAGCAAGATGGGGTCACCCAGGCCATTTTATAGATGAAGCAACTCCAGCTGATAATAACTGCAAACATAGTAATAAGTTTCCCCTTGTTTAGCCTTTATGGGGTTCCAGGCATTATTCAAAGGATCTCTGTGGTTAATATGTTTCATTTCCACATCCACTCTGTGAGATGAGTACTAGCACAGCTCTCTGTTTATGGGTGTGCAAGTGTTGCACACTACCCGAGTGCTCCCTGTGGTTTTTTTCCTCAAGGAAGCAGGGCTGGGGGAGGGGAATGATAGAGTAGCCACCTCCCCAGAGCTGCCCTCACTCAGCAGGGCTGCATCAACACCCAAGTCGCCTTATCCTGAGCTCTGATAACTGGGGCACAGTCTCCCCCCTAGATTTCCCAGTGGTCTGAGTCCCAGGAGCCCACAGCAGTAACTGCTTCTCAGGGCCCCTTAAGTAACCTGCATGAAGTCTCACTCCCAGCTGAGTTTCCTGCCGTCACCTCCCAACTAAATCAGCTGTGCCCACTTCCTGGTCTCAGGGTCTGCTTCTGGGGGAACCAGACCTTCACACAGGTCTCAGGCTGGACACAACAGGGGCCAGGGAGTGTGCTCCTTGCCCACATGGGCACTCACAGATGCAGGTGGCTCAGAGATGGCAGACACAGTCCCAGTCTGCCACTGGGATTCGAACCCTGGTAAGACATTCACACAAAGAGGGAAAAAAATCTTGTTCCAAATCTTCTACCAAACTGTCCATTCTCTCAGGCCCTTGGGTTTGACTCAACTGAATGACCAAAAAAAAAAAAAAAAAAAAATCACATCTGACCATCAAACAAAGCAAGCTGGACTGCTGAAAGCTAGGGGTGCAGGAGGAGGGCAGGCTACTGGCTGGTTGGCAGTGAAGGAGACATTCACAATCAGAAAGGACTCAGGGCCTCTCTGCGGCCAGTTATCAAGCTGGGATTATGTGGTTGAGAACGCGAAAGGGAGGGTGCCAGAAAGACATGGGGACAGACTCTGTGGCTGGGCTCAGTTAAGTGGGATCTTGTGTAAAGAGGAGACGGAAGGAGGAAGAAGGGACAATCCAATCAACCTCCTGGGGATGCAGCCAAACCATGGCTGGGAATATGACCCCCCAACCCCCATAATGGATCTTACCACTGTACTGCAACCCTGATTCTGACCCCCATGGGATGCAACTGGCAGGTCCAGGGGGAAGAGGTACCTGTATGGGGTTTGGTCTCCACCTTCGCGCCAGGGACACATTCTCACTCCAAGGTGACTTGGAGTGGCACACCCCCCATGCCTGCTGCCATTGGCAGGCACTGACTGGACCTGCATGTGCTGCCCACTAATGAACCGTATTGATTTCACATTCTCTTGTTGTCTCCCTAAATGGCAAGACACACATCTGATAGATTAAATACCCACATGATTGCCTGCCTGACATCTCCATCTCTCCGCCTGCGGGTCCCTAATGAATTTTACAGCCCTACAACGACAGAAGAAATTAAGGTCAAAGTCCGACGCAGGAACTATAAATCACTGGAGATCTCTGAAACCAGCAGAAGGCTGTAGCCCCAGCCCCTCACTCACTCGGGCTGGTCCAGCCCTAGGCTCCATGGGGAGACAGACAGCGTGGGAGGGCAGGGTGGGGCGGGCGTGCTGGGAGCACCCATGCCTGCAAGCAGCCCATTTGAGTTCCCTCGCCGCTCTGTCCTTCCCACTGTCAGTAGTCAGAATGTTCTAACACAGACTGAGTAATCCACTTAGAAGAGTAGCTTATCTCGTTTATAAAGACTTGCTTTCCAAGGTGTTCAAAACACTCTGGTCACACTGTTCTTTCTCCCGCAAAAGGGGGAGAGAGTTGAGTGGCATTTTACAGATAGAAAAACTGAGGCTCATGGAGAGAAGGGGTCTGTTCAGTCATTCAGCCTATTGGAAACCTTGATTGCTCAGATCTCAAATTTGCAAGTCTTGTTACAATAAACCCCTAAAGGGGTCTTTTGTTCTGACCTTGTTTCTCCTCTAGGCAGGGGGTAAACCCTGCAGAAGCCTGGGCCCACCTTGAGGGAGTTCTGGCCTTGAGTTCAGTTTTCATCTGTGGTCCCACATGCTCCTAGGAAGGGGTTTGGTCTCATGAAGTGGCTGTGTTGCCTCATGGTTAAGGGAAAGGGACTTTGGCATCCTGGAGACAGGGGTGCATGCCTCAGCTCTGCCCCTTGTATGGATATGACCGTGGACACACACCTGACTTCTCTGAATCCTAGTGCAAGGCTTATTTTTACATTGCCTGGTTATTGCAGAGAGCCAATGAAATAACATATGCAACTTGATGCCAGGTACTTAATATTAATACCTGTGGTTTAGCACCTGTTCTATGTCAGGCACTGTGCTAAGTACTTTACATGTATTATTACATTGAACTCCCACAAGACATCAGTAAGAAACTATCATCATCACCATTTTTCAGAAGAGGAAACAGACACACACAGGTTATTTAGCAGAAACTAAAGAGCCAAATTAACAGAAACCATTTTTTTTAAGGTGGCAAAATACTATCTGGCTAAAATACTGTATTTCCCAGCTTCCTTTGCAGGTAAGTAGTCACATGACTAAGTTCTGGTCAATGAGATGAAGGAGGAGTTTGCAGGGCATTTTCAGGAAGTTCCTTAAAGGGAGAATGTGCCCTTCGTCACTTCCTACATTCTGCAAGTTGGAATATGGATGCAAAGGTGGAACCTCTAGCCACCACTTTGGACCACAAAGATGAGGCCACTCACTAAGAGTGGTAAAAAGAGCTTGAAAGAGCCACCCAAGTTTGCTCACCTTTAAACTGCTTTTACATGGAAGAGATGTACACTTTGGTCTTGTTTAAGCAACTTTTTGGGGGGTTTCTGTTATTGGTAGTTGTAGTGAGTCACTGGTGATACAAGTAACCTATTCAAAGTCCTATAGCTCAGTAATGGTGGAACCAGGGTGAACCTGGGTAGTTTAAGTTCAAAGCGTAGAGTCTTTTGCCCTCTGCCCCATCTATATTGAGCACTTGAGAAACATGAGTTGATATCATTATCATCATTACGTAGTAAAGCAGAAAAGGCACTTTCTGGAGATAGGTTATCTAGGTTATCAGGCATTAGTGGTCATAAAGCCAATTTAGTTGTCCATGACTAGCATTAAAAAAATGAAATCTAGCATAATAAAATAGGAAATACTAAAGGTGAAAACTGTAAGGCACGGTGAAAGAAATTGAAGACACAAGTAAATGGATATTCCATGTTCATGAATCTAAAAAAATAGTATTGTTAAAATGTCTATACTTGTCCATACTATAGATTAAAGACAATGTGTAGACTCAATGAAATTCCTAACAAAATTCCAATGGCATTTTTCAGAGAAATAGAACAATCCTCAAATTTGTAAGGAAACACAAAAAGCCTGAAATAGAAAAGCAATCTTGAGAAAAACAAAGTTGGAGGCATCTTGTTCACTGATTTAAACTATGTTACAAAGATATAGTAATCAAATGGTATGGTAATGACATAAAAACAGTTGTCATCAATTTCGGGAATAGGATAGAGAGCTCAGCAATAAGCCCATGCATACACCATCAGTTAATTTACAATCAGGAAGCCAAGAATACACAATGGGGAAAGCATAGTGTCTTCAATAAATGGTGTTGGGAAAACTGGGCAGTTACATGCAAAATAATTAACCTGGACCACTATCTTATACTACATGCAAAACTAACACAAAATGGATTAAATATTTGAACATAAGACCTGAAACCATAAAACCCATAGAATAAAACACAGGCAGTAAGTTCCTTGCCATCCATCTTGGCAATGATACTTTAGACTTGACACTAAAATCAAAGGCAACAAAAGACAAACAAGTAAGACTACATCAAATTAAAAAGCGTCTGCAAGTAAGGGAAGCCATCAACAAAATGAAAGGCCAATCTACTAAATGGGAGACAATATTTGAAGTCATTTTTTTCTGATGAGTTACTATTCATATTATAGACAGGATTCAGACAACAGCAAAAACAATTTGATTTAAAAAATGGGCAGAGGGTCTGAAAACATCCCCCCCCCAAAGATATACAAGTAGTCAACAGGTACATGAAATGGTGCTCAACACTAATCCTCAGGGAGTGCAAATCAAAACCCCTGTGAGCTATCAATTCAACCTATTAGAATGGGTAGTCTCAAAAAGATAAATAACAAGCGTGGGTGAGGTTGTGGAGAAAAGGGAAGCCTTGTGCACTGTTGGTGGGAGTGTAAATTTGTGTAGCCACTATGAAAAGCATTATGGAGGCTTCTCAAGAAAAAAAATAGAACCATCTGATCCAGCAATAGTACTCACTGAAGAAAATGAAAACCTAACTCAAAAAGATATAGGAACCCCCTACCCCATGCTCACTGCAGCATTATTCATAATAGTCAATATGTGGAAACAACCATATAGGAATGAATGGATAAAGAAAATGTATACACACATGATCCAGCCATAAAAACGATGGAAAACCTGACATTCACAACTACATAGATGAACCTTGAGGGCATTATGCCAAGTGATGTAAGTCGGACAGAGGAGGACAAAGAGCATGTGGCTTCGTGTCTGTATATCTGGAACCTACACACAAAACCAAACTGAACTCATAGATACAGAGAACAGGTTGGTGGTTGCTAGGGGTGAGTAGGTGAAATGGGTAAAAGCATTCAAAAGTACAAGTCATGGTGATTTAATGTACAGCATGGTGACTATAGTTCATAATACTGTATTGTTTATTCAAAAGTTGCTAAGAAAATAGATCCCAAATGTTCTTATTAAATAAAAAAGAAACCTAGTAGAATGAAATTCTGGGGTGTATTTGTTATTGCACATAGGAAGAGGGTACTTATTTATTCCAGATATGTGCATATATGTGAGACTGTCCCCTGGGCCATGAAGTTAAATATCGTCTTTATTACAGATTGTAATTCTAAAAGAAGTTTCAAAACCAGTATACAAACCAATGGGCATACAGGACATTGTGTCACTCGAGAAACAAAACTGACAAGAATCACAGTTGTCATCCTCTCCCAAAGAGATTGTAAAGCAAGATTAAGCCACACCAATCCACAGGCTCAGCTCAACCTCTGCTTAAATCCCTGCATCTCCTTTCTTCCCTGTCAGCCAATTGCTTCCAGGGCAAATGCTTCTGCCAGGTCCTGGTGGATGCTCTGAGCCCATTCCCACCCTGCCACTGTCCCAGGGTGCACCACCTCCCCAGCAATGGCATGGGTGTCTCCTGAACAATCATTAGGTTTACAACACTTAGGAACCCATTCTGGGCACACTCACTCTTCTGACTACCCATTGTCTCTTACTCAGGGGGTCTATTTTGTTCACTCTGGTGTCCTCTGAGCAAATGCCTGAGCAGGAACAATCAGCACTAACTACTGAAGGGTGACTGACAGGTGCGAAGTGCAGGAATCACAGGCTCTTGCACAGGAGGGGACTGTCAGGAGACAGGCGGTCACACACTGTTAGCATAGGGAGGCCTTAGAGATCATCCAGCAAACCCCCTCAATTTACAAAGGAGGACACTGAGGCCCTGGAGGCAGGAACTTGCTCAAGGTCACCTAGGGAATGTGTGGCAACCACATGCCAGCCTCGAGTTCTGGCCCTTCTCCTCCCAAGGTAGAGACTGCTGATTCTAAGAGCAGGAGGGAGCCCAGTGGAGCAGTGGAAAGTGAATGGGGACTGGCGAAAGAGGAGGGGATGCAAGGGGACTCTGGTGTCAGACAGTCCCAGGTTTGAATCCTGGCTCTGCCACTTGCAAGCTGGCTGACTCTGGGCAGGTCCCTACCTCTCAAGGCTTCTGTATCCTTCTGTACAAGGAAACAGAACATACTGTGAAGTACATTTGCTACACTCACAATAACCCCTCGCCAGACCTGAGATGATGAACAACTGTGTCTCTCAGGTTTCTGGTAAAGGTCAGTGGCAGCAGAGCTGCTCCTGTCAGGGATGGGGGATTCTGGAGGCACCAGTGAAAGCCCTCAAAGGCATGACAGGTAGTGGGGCTTCAGATCAATTGGCCAAAAATCAATTAGTTGAGTGACTAATTTGCGGAGAACTGTCAGATCTTAACCAAGGTTCAGGACAATCTACTTCAGGGTGGAGGTGGGGAGCCCCAGCTCTCCAACATGACCCAGGCCACAGCTTTTGGAGGACAGCCCTGTGCATTCACCCAGCCCACAGGCCCTGCCATGTTTCCATCCAAAAGCCCAGGCAGCAGCCAGCTGAGTTCTCTCGCTCTCTCTCCTTAGTGTTTGTCCTACCGCTCATTCCATTCCATTTTGGTTTACGGATTGATATTTAGATTAAAGAGATAAACACAGCAGAGGAGCACTGAGGCCTGACAGACAGAGGAACTCGGACCCGTCAATCACCGTCAGCATGCTCAGTTTCCTCCCAGGTCCTGGCCAGCACTGCGCTGGTCCCTCTCATTGGAGATGAACCAAAGAGCAAATTAAAAGAGTAGGAAATACAGTCTGAACACCCCCCAAAGGGGAGGGGGTGTCTACATAGGCCTTCTAGCTAGTTTGGGAGCAGGACTGGGTGTAGTATTTATGTGTGTGTCTATGTGTGTGTGTGTCTCTCCCCGCCTCTCCAGGCTGCAGATAAAGAATTCAATTTTCTTTTAAACGGTGGGGAAATTGGAAGAGATTTTGTTCTGTTTAAGCACAGCTGGAGTCTCAAGTCTCAAGGGATTGGAGAACAATGAGATCAATTAAGATGCCCATGGTGAGGTGTGTCAGGGTGGAGGTGAGGGGGTGGGCAGAGAGCATGCACACGTGCACAAGCGCGCGCGCACACACGAGGTGGGGAAGGGGCATCTTCAGGACAGGGAAGATGGGCTTCAGGTCATCTTCTGCTCCTCCCTGCATGATCTGTCCTCTCTGTTGGGTTTTGCTGAAGTATCTGGACAGGAATTTCTGCTATCGACTTTATACAACAACCGGACCAAGTCAAATGGTATCAAAAAGTAGGGAGAGGCCACTGTTCTGGAACAGCATGGGTAATCCCGGAGGCCTGACAGGCACATCAGTGCTTCTGCTGTGTGAAGGCTCTGAAGATGACCTTTCCATACATTATCCTACAATACTGCTGAGATAGGAGTTATTCTCCCCATTTCATAGAGGAGAAAACAGCAACCCAGACACAGGAAATAACTAGCCTGAGGTCAAGCTGCCAGGAGAAGCTGCAGTGAGACTCCAACCCAGGCTGGCTGGTGTGAAGGTGCCGGGCCCACTTGGCAGGTTGGGTAGAGACGAAGATGGATATACTTGTGCCTGGGGACTTAGGAGAAGATATTTAAAAGACAGGTCTGCTGTTCAGACTCAGCAGGCACTACTTTACTGCTAGGGAAGAAAACCAAACCCCAGAAAAGGAACCGCTAGCTCAAAGCCAGGACTCACAGCCCAGTTTGGAATAGTGCCAGCATCCCCAGGACAGACAGGGCAGGGGAGAGAGGAAACTTTCGGCCTCACAAGGCCACTCTGCCTACCTAGAGCCGAGGGAGCACTCTGCCACTGGGCTGAGCAAACCATGAGCTGGTCCTCGGGTCCTACCTGCCCAGTCAGACCTCTTGTGTGCCTCTCCTTCTTGCTCTGACTTTTCTGCCTAGGGGAGAATCCTGTCTTAAGATACTCCACCTTCTGTCCATTCCTGCTATGCTCTGCCCACAAGGCAGAGCAGGCTCTGGAATGCAGAGGACTTGCTGCAGGAGTCATCTCCTTTTCCAGATGCTCTTCCTCCTCAGCACCCCCTCTCATTGTCTGGGGACACACAGCTAATAAATCTAGAGACTTGAGCTCCGCCATGCAAGAGGCCAGGCCGGCTCCTTGCGCATCTCAGATACAACCTTCACCAGCTATTTCTGAAATGCCTGCCATGGATCCCAATGGTGGAATAGGGAAGAAAATGTGCAGACATTTTGCTGTATGTCTTCTCTACTATCAGAGCAACAGCCCAGTGATTATATTTGGGGTGGAAGAGAGAGGCATCTTAGCCCCATATGCCTCATGTGCCTCACACCACATCCCACTCACTGCACCTGTCACAGGACCTTTGCACATGCCATTCCCTCTTTCTCCACTATATTTCATTCCCCTCCTTTATCTATTAATTCTATTCAAATGGCATTTCTTCTGGGAAGCTTTCCCTGACCCCAGCCAAGTCAGATGCCCTGTTATGGGTTCTCGTAGCTCCCAGTTTCTCCATCATAACAAGTAAAAATGTAAGGATTCATTTCTTAGTGTTAACATAAGCCTTTCTTAAGAGACTATAAATCTCCTGAGGGCAAGACTCAATCATTATGTCCTCAGGAACACATACGTGGCACACAATAAGCATTCAAAAAACATTTGTTGAATGAGTGGTTGGATTTCCCTCCTACGATCCAGTTGTACCCACAAACCTCTAGGGCCCAGGTACCAACTGACCAGGCGGTAGGGTTGCTCCAAGCCCAGCAGAATCCCAGGATGACACCCATTGGCCTTCCCACCTTGCTCCTGTTGTCAGGTCAGGAACAGTATTGGAAGGTGAGAATCACAGAGCAGCCTAGGATCATGGGGTAACAAATACCACCATCTAAAGAATGGGAGCCACAGGCATCAAACAGGAATCTGCATCTCCTGTGCATGCACACACCCATGTGCATATATTACACACACACCCCTCCCTGCACAGAGAGCATGCTACACACAAAAAACTCACATGCTTACATATGCACATGGGTGCGTGCACCCCTACACACTCCTGCCTGAGTGGTCCCCCTTCAGAGGCCATGCTTGTGCTGACATTTGTTCTGCATCCGCTCTCCTTTCAAAAGGCTTTCCTAATGAAGGCAGGTCTAGGCTGCTTCAGGATTCCTGCTTCCACGAACAAAGTCTCCCTGATCTCCCTGATCAGATTTTCCCATCACTCCTCTGACCCCTGAGCTACTTGGGATCCAAGAGAGGGGGAAATTCACCTGATGGTGCCAGGAACACAATACCTGGAGTGCCCCTATGGCCGATCCACCTGGATCCTGCAGAGACCAAGTCCTCTCTCTGCCCTCAGCTCTGAACATCACCGAAAGGACAAACTCAATGGTCCAACACAGAGCCTTCTGGTCAGGCAGCCCAGTGGTTGAGAGCCTGGGACTTGGGGTCAGGCGGCTTTTTGATGAATTCCAGTTCAATTACTTACTAGTCTAGGGACCCTAAGCAAGTTATTTAATCTCCCGATCCTCAGTTTCCTCATCGGTAAAACGAGATTGATAGCATCTACTTATATTAGAAATAAGGCATATCAAAGAGAATGGTTTACAGTAAGTACTCAATGGTGGCAGTTACTGAAATGATTGCTGCAGTAGTAGTAATAATAGTAGCAGTCCACAGAGGCCATCTCAGCCATCCCCCTGGCTCTGGGCATGACATTTTAACTCATCTTGTTGTTTTATAGGTGAAGTGCTGAGATCCGAAGCCACTTCTGTACAAGTCATCTAAGGGGCTGACCAGGAGTAGAGCTGGCGCTCAAGGTTAAGCCTTAGAACTTTAGGTACCACACTTTCCCGCCCCTCTACCAATGGAAACTTGTTATGCTATAACTGAGGGCTATAAGAACCTCAAAACCTAGGCTGGGGAGAGGGGGGTGTCCAAAAAAAGTGAGACTCAATTGAGACACCCAGCCTAGCCCCTCCTCTTGCAGTTTCCCTACCCTTCAGGTCAACTACTGCCTTCCCCCAGGACAGGCGAGAGCCCCAGAAGCAGGGTCATGCTAGGGAGTGGTGGTGGGAAGGCCAGCAGCAGGCTGTGCCCTGGCCTTCAGTACAAATTAAAGCATTTTTCTTTTCTTCATAATTTTTTTCTGACACAACTGCCCATGAAACATTTTAATAACATCCCAGAAAAGGTCAGGGAGAAGGAATTTCACAGTCCCTGAACAGGCAGCTATAACTTCAGCTCTCTCTCTAGCAAAAGAGGTGGAGAGATCGGGCTGATCACAGGTCTACATGGAGGATGACAGGGTGAGAGCGACCAGGGCAGGCCAGGGGGCTGAGAGAGGTGGCTATAAAACCCACTATCTGCTAGGGCTCCAAGATGCACCCCGGGGAGGCTGGGGGTGATGGTGGCTGTGATCAGGGCATGCTTTCA
The DNA here is from genome assembly GCF_014898055.3 of Talpa occidentalis. Classification (NCBI taxonomy): domain Eukaryota; kingdom Metazoa; phylum Chordata; class Mammalia; order Eulipotyphla; family Talpidae; genus Talpa; species Talpa occidentalis. The sequence continues at coordinate 42,950,551 of NW_023605194.1, forward strand.
CACCCTCAGGACAGCAGTCTTGGGCAGTCTCATGCCCATTTCACAGATGAGGAAATGGAGGCTCCTCAAGGTGCTGTGGCTAGACTAGCACACAGCAAAGGCAGGGAGACCAGGGCCCACACAGCTTCACTTTAGCCCTGCCTCCCTTTAGGCACACAGTCCTGCAGCTGGAGCTTATTATTAGGTGAATCAACCCTCTCACATCTGCACAACTCCGCAAACCCTGGGGTTGGTAGGTTGAGGAGCAGATGGGTGAGGCTTGGACAGTAGACCCAGATATGGAACTGGTGGGATGAGCCAACTCTGGGCAGAGACCCTCATGTGGCCACAGAGGAGGCTGAATGCTTCTGCTAAACACCTGGTAGGACCTGAGCAGAACTAGAGAACGAGGTGTAGACCACGCTGACCACAAATTGATCCCACACTTGAGGAAACCCCAATTGAGCACTCACTCTATGCTGCCAACCCCAGCCTGGATCAGGCCTGACACCTGGTCCTTGGCACCTGCAGCTGGCCACCAGCCAAGAGGTGTACCTTCTTACACCTCACATCCCACTGCTGCTTCCAAGGCTCCCCCAAAACCCTTCCACAGAGCCACCGGAATGTGGGACTGCAAAGTGAGACTCGCCATTCCCAGCAAGAATGCTTGGAAGGAATCCCCGCACACCCACCAAATCTGGACGCAACACCGAAGTCTTTGCCATGTGGCCCCAGGCCTGTGGGGGATGGGCCTTCGAATCCACCGTGTGGCCCATATGGCATAGGCGGCTTGGGTGTCCTTCACTGTGACATTCAAAGGTAGTTAGGAAATGAAGACAGTCTTTGGGCCCAGGAGGCCAGAACCTCTGGAACTTTTTCTCTGGCTGGGCTACTATAGCCTGGAGAATGCCAGGGGGCATCAAGCTTAAGGTGCCTGATGGCTGGGAGCACCTTGGTGAGAGGCAGCAGAGTCATAGACTGGGGAAGTAGGGGGAAGAAAAGAGCCACAGCAGACTTAGTGTTTACGTCTGATGGCCTGCCTAGCTAAACATCTGTTTGAAATATTAATAACTGTCAGGTGGGAAAGGCCTGGGGCTCAATACGTTTCATACCATCTGTCTGTAGAGTAAACACACTTTGTAGCAGGAACCTGGGATCAGTGGGTGATGTCTCTGCTCAGCATCCAATCCTCTTTCTTACAATAGAAGCCCCTTTGGAATAGCCCCTTCTCCATATATTTAGCTCATATAATTTGGATAAGGCTGACCCCAACTCTGGCTCCACCAAGGGGTGTATGAAACACTTTGGCACTTCATATGATTTATTTGTTTCAAGATGACCCAATAAGCTGACTCAGAGAATTAGCTCTGGAACTTTGGCTGGAACTATTGAAAACAAATATTTTTCCTACAAGCTGGAAAGAGGTAAGCCTAGGGGTGCTGGTGTCCCCCTCTGTCAATACAAAATATTAGAGCCCAGTGCTCTGACTCAAGTCAGATTTTCACTTGAGTGCCTGGATACAACCGTGCCTGAAACCTTACATTTTTGAGACACCTGAGCCGATCCCTTTTTCCCCTGAATCACTTAAGGGTTTCTGTCCCTAGGATTCAGGAGTACTGACAGAAACAAATGGACACTGGGAGGAGCCCCTTGTCAAAGTCCCAATCAAGGGCAGTTTGGGATGCCCAGGTGCCTTCAAGGAGCCCATTCTTCTCTGGTGCTTGTGCTCAGACAGGGAGTATCCCTTTCCTTAGAAAGGGCTGGCAGATGTCCTCATTAGAGGACACTTCCAGGGCTCCTGCCCCAGTCCCTCTCAGGGAAAAGGCAGAAAGCCAAAGTGTCCTCAGTCCAATCTCATCCCCTTTCCACATTGCTGCCCCATCATGAAAAGTCAAGATGCTTTCACACACCAACACTATAGCCTCTGGGGGCCTGGGAACACCCCCTTCCAAGATGCCCTGGAAAAAACCCCTCCAGCTGCCTCCTCCATGGTCTGCCCCAGAAGTCAGTGGCCCTGCAGAAGAGTGGGAACTCACCAGGACTGTCAGCACAGAGGTCCCCACGGTGACATTCTCATACAGGCTGACGTTATATAGTGGCTGGCTGAAGATGGGCCGGTTGTCATTCTCGTTGATGAGGGTGATCTTCACCTTGGCATAACCCACATGGTCGGGCACACTCTCATTGGCAAAGAGCTGTGTATGCAAAGTAGGAGCCTGGGTGAGCTCCCCCATGCTCTGGAGCCTTTGGCACCATCAGTCCTGGGACCTTTGCTGTACCAACCCAGAGTAGCTGTCCAAAGTCACTGCTTATCCCAGGTGTGTGCTACTGTCTCTCCACCGCTGCTCACAGGGCTAGGGTGGCCACTTATTCTGCAGGGAAGGAGGGGCTGATACGGGCTGGGTTGGTGGGAGTTGGCAAGGTAGCGGAAGCTCCTGGTGGGTTTCTGAGGCTGTGATGGCACCTGATCAAATTCCACTCAATTCCTGGGCATTTCCTTGTCCTCCTTGAAAGGGGCTCAGTGGGACTCAGAGTCTGATCTATAAGGGAAGGGTAGGGAGGGGTGAAGGGGGAATTGACGGGGATGGTGTTACCCCCTGCCTGTTCTGCAATCCTCCCCACACACGAGGAGACAGTGAGAGGGGCCTTACATCGAAGTCGTAACGGTCCACAGTCTCATAGTCCAGGGGGATGGCCACCCGGATGCGAATGTCTGCTTTCCCTTGGACGGAGGTCGGGGAGATGATGAAGTGGTGGGAGTTGTTCCCCACCAGGTATACCTCGAACATGCTGTTCAGACCCTGGGGCAAAAATAGAGAAGAAACCAGTCAGAAAGGGCATCAAAGGCCCAGGCCCGGAGTATGGCTGGCTGCAGAAGCAGAGATGCTTTGGTTGGGGAAGTCCAGGCGCTATGGCAGGATTGACCAGCCCCTACCTGTGGTGATCCAGACCCCTGAGGGATCCTGGCCCAGCTCTCTGACATGCCTCCCAGCCATCCCTAGACCCTCTGGGAAGTGCCCTCAGTTCTTTTCACCTTCATCACCCTGTCATATGCCTACAATGTCCACTCCAGGTGATGTGGTTCATTTTCCATCTCCTGTTCCCTTCCTCTGCCCTAGTGACCCCAAGTGGGGAAGGATCTGCCAGCAGCAAGACCCACAGGGAGGTGGAGGAATGAAGAGAAAAGAGGGTCAGAAGGATGTGGAAGGAAAAGAAGTGTCCACAGAGGGGTGGGCAGGAAAGGGCACAAGGGACAAAGAAAGACACTGCTTCTCCCCCTTTTTCCTTCTGGAACATGCCATCTGGGAGAATGCTGGTTTGCTTATGCAGGAAATGGGATAGCACAGATGGCTGAGTGGCAAAGTGAACCCCTCTGTTCCCATTCTGTAGCCACTCCATGGTGGAGGACACTGGAGGTAGCCCAGAGCTACCATGCTTTTCATGGCTTCTGTTATAGGCCAGCATCCCAAGTTCATGGTTTCAGTTGGGGGTGCCTCACTCTTGGTCAGAAATTTATGATCATTCTATCCAGAGCCAGAGCTCAGGAGCCCTCAGATGCTGCTCAACTAGTCCTCATATAAAGAGAGTGATGTCTCCATGTCACTCAAGTCCTCAGATCTGGGGGAGGACATCCTGAGGTGGGAGATGTGGCTTACTGACTCCCCAGAGCAGAGCCTGCTCAGAAAGTGATTCAATCTCCTTTTTGTAAGTGCATGGGGCTGGCGGGGAGTTACCCATCACATATATCTGGGTGGGTGGCCTAAGGTGTGTAACTGGCAAACCAGTCAAGAGCCTCTCCTGACCTTTGGTGCAGATGTCCAGCAGGTTACAGGTGGAGCTCTCAGAGCCAGAGGGTGTCCTCCTGCTCATCCTGCTTCACCTACCCTGGGCCCAGGGCTCAGCATGGGTGCATATTTCTGTGGATCCAGGGGCTAGCAAGGGAAGTGAACCATTTCTCCTTGATTGCCCAGGGATGTTGAGGGGCTCCCTTCTGGAAACTGTTTCTGCAGAGAGGGGGCAGCCAGGCAACCTGAGGCCTTTGCATGGTCAGAGGGGGCTGGTGCCAGCGAGGCTGGAAATGGCACCCGGGCATTCAGGCAGAAAATGACCCCTGGGGAAGCCTGTGAGTACACGAGAACCTTGTGTCTTGAGGCTGTCCCACAGGCACTCCAATACAGTCATGCAATGAATGAGTGCTAATATTTACCCATCAGTCTCTTGAGAGTTTTCCCATTCACACTACAAATTGGTGAAACAAGGGCACTTCCTGTATTGAGGATTTTCTCAGAAATTGGAGGCCAGCTAGTGTCCTGTCACTGGTATACAGGTTTGAATGAGAGGTGGAAGCTGAACTCCTTTAGTCTTCTCCTATCAATCTTGGGATACAGACAAGGCGGGGGCCTCCAGAGCCCCCAATCCAGAGCGGCTCCTGCAGATTGTGCAGGCAACACTTCTCTAGTCCTGTCGGACTGTGGAGTTTCCACTTCTCCCTGCTGTAGAATCCATCCGTCAGACGGAGGGGACCAATTAAATGCCCGAAGGGGCACTAATAGCCAAAGCTGATGGAGTGTGACAGCTCTGAACAGGTGATACCTCCCCCTCCCCCAGACCCTTCTAGCCAGGACCTGGAGGCCTGAGAGGGTGGGTGTGAACTGAGCTGTGCCCAGGCTGGGGGACCATGGCCCCTGTGAAGCCCCCACTCCATGGTATCTGCCATGCTGCCCCAACCCCAGTCCGTCCCAGGTTCACTTACCAAGTTCTAGCGGGGAGAGTGGGCCAAAGGATGTGGAGACAGAGGAGGAGCCGGAGAGGTATGGAGAAGAGGAAGCAACAGAAGAAAAAGATGGTGAGATTCTAAGTCAGGACAAGGAAGAGGAGCCAAGATGGGCCCTGGGGGCACACCTTGCTCCAGAAGAACAGCTCACTCTACAGCTGATGGGTTCCATCCTCTGGGGGCCCTGAAAAGTGGTGTCAGGAGGTCTGTGCAGTCCTATGCCCAGAGGAGGGGGAGGGACAAGAAAGAAGAGGCACAGGACACAAAGCGTGACGAGGGGCCCAGGACTCTTGTCCCCCTGAATTCACTGTCTTCATTCAGAGGGAGGTAGGAAGTGGGGTTGGACCCCTGTCCCTGTGCCCAGGAGCCTGGACAAAACCCCTGCAGAAAACAACCCCAAAGCACTGTCATGTTTAAATTTTCCTCACACAGAAAATGCAAAAGACATGCCCCAGACATGGAAAATTTGCACAGTTCAAAAGCATAAAGGGCATGTAACATGTCTCCTCCCTGTTGCCCCAGCCATTCGCGCGCCTTTCCCAGGGGTAACCACCATACCCCATTTTGGTTTCTTTACCTAGGAAATCCACTGTGGTGCAACCATCCCAGGCCAGATAGGTTCACTGTTGATTCTCGCAGATGAAAAGAGAATTTGGGAGCCCTTAGTATCATTTTACAGGCTTTATGCTGAGTCCCGGGACAGACCAGCAGCAGGGAGACAGCAAGAGAGCTCAACAGCCACAGAGTGATGCCACCATCTTCATCCTTCCATTTCTCAGCCCTGTCAGCATTTACATATGCGCATGCCTGTACGCTTGGCTTCTGGGCCCAAGTGTTCCTAATCAAAGGCACGCATGCCCCAACACCCCTTCTCGGGTGTTGAGGCATGCAAGACCGCAGGTGTAGGCCATAGAGGCTAACCAGTAGGAAGGAGAAAAGCTGGAGCCACTCCGTTTTCCCTACACCACGCATGAGCATCGGGTATATATAATGAGCATCTCATTGACACAAGCAACTCTGGGTCAGATTTTTTCACTTAACAATACGTCACGGAGATTGTCCCTGTACAAATACATGACAAAGTTCACAATGATAACACAGCACATATAGTTGAGCACATACTCTGCCAGGAACTGCTGAGAATAACCCTGTTAGCCCATTGGGCCCACTATCAAGGAAACACACTGGAGGTGCTCTGGAAATGAGTGGGGCTCCAGCAACTTCCCTCACCCGTCACTCTGTGCTATCTGCTTCCCAGGGGCCAGCAGGTAGAGACACACCAGAGCTTAGAAACCCGCCAGAGGAAAGAGAGTTCAGAGGGTCTGTGGGAGCCTTAGGCTGCACAGGTTGCTGGCAGCAGCATGAGGATGAGGCCAGGCCCAGTTTCCAGGCCAGGATACCACCCTTGACCCCACGTTGCCTTTCGGGCCAGCAGAAGTGGAGCCAGGGCCTACTGTGGCCGAGCGCCAACTGCAGCTCCAGTGCGTGGCATGGAAGGCACTGGATATTGAGCCAGCAATATTACCAGAGTAAAGTGAGATGAAGATGCTGAACATTATAGGCCGAATCTAAGAGTATACCAGGAGGGGAGGCCAGGCAGGGGAGGCTCCTGAGAAGGGGACTTTGAACTGGTTTCAGGAATGGAAGGGAAATGGAATGGAGAAGCTATGTGGAGTTTTCGGTCCTTTGCTTGTATTGCAATCGCCTGGAGGATTTGTTCAACAATAGATTGCCATCCTCCCATCTGATTCAGGAGGTCTGGGTTGGGCCTGCAAATTTGTTTTTCTAAGTTCCAGGTGATGAAAACCAGTTTGAGAACCATTAGCCTAAACAAAGACATTAATTAATGAGGCAGACAGGTGAGCTGATGTGCCAAGGGCCATCCAAATAGGGAAGCAAGATTGTGGGGACAGCAGGAGGCTTTTTCCCAGGAATCCCATTGCCAGCAAAGGGAGCCAGAGTCCTGGCACAGGGGACACTGGGGACAAAGAAGGAGGGCAAATTTGGTGGCCATTTGGAGCCACACCACCTCATACTGGCTATGCATCCCAACTGCCAGTGAGCTTTAAAAGCAAAAGAGATGCCCAGGGCCCCGGTGTCTGATCTCCTATGGGGGAGGGGAGGGCCCCAGGCAGCTGCAGTTTTTCCTCACTTCCTTAGGAATCATGTTGCAGAGCCAGGGTTGAAAGAATTCCACTGAGGCAGGGAGGGCAGCTTGGTGGCTCCCACAGAAATGCAGGGGGTGCAAGCAGGGAAGACACAGTGGTAGTTTTGCACTGGGCCACATATTGAAATCACCTGGAGAGCTTTCAAATATCTGCATTATCCCCAAAAAGAAAAGACCAAACAGGATTTTGTAATGCTCTGCAGATAATTCATTCCAATGTGCACCCAAGGATGAGAACCCAACTCAGCCAGAGCCGTGGTTCTCTAAGTGGGCTGCAGGGACCAGCAGCACCAACATCACCAAAGAAAAATACTAGGAATAGAAAATGCGGGGCCACTCCTGCATCTACTGAATCTGAAACTCTGGGGCGGGAGTGGTGCTCAGGTTTAACAAGGCTCCAGGTGTTCTGATGTAGGCTAATGTTTGAGGATCTCGGGACAGTTACACCAGGAAGGTAGCAACAGTGAAGAAAAGCAACCTGCTAGATTCAGCAGAGGCTCCTCTGAGAAAACTGAGCAAAAACCACATGGGGGACTGGAGCTGTGACCTGGTACACAGGAAGCGGATACGCGTGAAGGACTGAGGAGAAGCCCCGGAAGGTGGCACCAAGCCCAGGGTAGGCCTAGGTTGCCTACCTGGTGAGGCAGGAGCACTCAGGGCTCACAGGGCTTCTAGTGCCCTGTGGGTGACTCTGGGTGAATGAGGTCTTCTCTCTTTTTGATGTGCCCGAGGGTCATATGGATTTCCTGAGGTCCTGGGGCTACCTCTCCAATGCCTAGCCTGCCCCTTCCAGAACTAGCCCAGGTGGCCAATTCCTGCTGGGACTTGGCTTGTGACTGTCAACTTCTGGGGAGGTGGGGTGTGTGTGTGGAGTGTGTGTGTGAGTGTGTGTGTGTTTGTGTGTGTGTCGGCGCAAGCATATGTCATTCACATAGCTCGCTACATAGGCGCAAAACTATTCACCGCTGCGTTCGGCTGGGGATTCTACTATGACATCAGCGTCCATTTATCAATCTCAACTATGTGCTTCACATACCTTAAGCTGAATCTTCACAAGGGCATAGTGACATGAGTGTCAGTCCAGTCCTTTTGAGAGGGACGCTGAGGCCAGAGAGGATAACTGGTCTGAGCCGCATGTTGCAGAAGAGGATTCGAACAGGGCTCGGATCTGACCTCGGCGGAGTCTCCGCGCGTCCCCCTCGGGCGCGGAGAGCTGGGGAGGAGTGCACGGAGACTCCTCCAGGCTCCAAGTGGGCGGAGCGAGGCCGAGGGCCAAGCGCCCAGCCCAGGTCAGGCAGCCGGGCGAGAGCAGAGAGGCAAGCCCCAGGGCGTGGAGATGGAGGGCCCCGCTCCTCCCGGCCCCGGGGGGCATGGGGGTGCCCTTGCTCCGCGCCCGCCCGCCCGCCGGGAGCTGCTTCGTGGGTGGGGGGGGCGGGTGGGAGGGAAGGAGGCGGGGAGAGGCAGGGGACCTCTTGGAGCTGTCGAGAGCAATTTTGTTGGGAAGGGAGATAAAGGGGAACATCAAAAGGAGTCCCAGGGAATGTGGAGAGGAGCCGGTGGATTAAATTCTCTTCCAGCTGGGAGAGGCGATGCGGAGGCTGATAGCTGGCAGCCGCAGGTCCCCGAGCCGAGGCGCAGCGCCCGTCCTCCCAGCAGCCGGCCGGGGAGCCGGCGGCTGCCCACGGGCTGCGACGGTTCGCCTTTGTTTATTTATCGGAGGGGTAGGGGCGCTGGCGATCGCTGCGAGCTCCCCGCCAGCCGCCGCCCCGTGCAGCTAGCTGCGCGTTGCTCCTGGTGACTGAAGACTTGCCACCCCCCGTGGAGGGCAGCCGCCAGCTCCAGCCGGTGTTATCAACCCCTGCCAGAAAGCGCGGTCTCCCCCCACCCTCCATTCCCCCACATCGTGCCCCGCCTCCCGCTCCTGGGAGTTAAGGGGTGGCCTTGACAGCGGTCAGAGCAGGCACTGGCGGGAAAGAAGGCTGTCTCTCCTGGTCTCTGCAGCACACACAGCAGCAGACCCCCTCCATACCACTTGGTCCTGAGTTGACCCTACTTTACTGGGTCCACAGCAAGCATTAGCTCATTGAGTGCCCCCAACCCTGGAGGGGCCAGGGTGGTACAGATATGAGGTACACCTAAAGTTACACCACACACAGGGAGGGCTCTTCGCTCTCAGAGATGCAGTCAGGGTGGCCCCTCCTTTGGTTTGCTTGGGTTCTCTGGGAGCTGGGCCTGACTCCCTCAGCCATCACCTGCTGCTCTGGGCACTGGTGCTTCGCGCTGCATATAAGGTTTCTCCCAAACCGAGAAAACCTGGCCACGCTCCAGATCCTCCCCTGGACATGAGGCCTGCAGGTGCCTCCTTCAATCTGTCTCTTGCCTGGTTCTCCCCACCCGAGGTCCCTCTCTGCTTATGGTAGCAGCAGTTCACTGCTGAGAGATGCTCAGCCCTCTCTGCTCTCCATCAGGGTAGTAGCTGGGTGGTGACCCAGTGGGGGGAGAGGTGAGAGAGTAGGACTCAGGAATGGGGAAATAAAGCACACCCCCAGGATTCAAAAGCAGTATCCTCCCTCATGGCAGGAACCTTGTATTTTTCCTTTACACCCCACATGCTAGGGGGCCCTGTCCCACCCTGTGAGCTATGATGTGCCCTGAAGGAGACCTAAATTCCTTCTAACTGAAAAGGAAGGACCAGGGACATGTGAATGCAGGGAGGACTAGGGATGAGGTGGTCTTTATGGGTAATGGGACGAGGCAGCGTTATCAATCAAGACAGAGGGGACAGGGTCCTAGTGAGGCACCCAGGGACTCTGTGGGCTGGTGTGATAACTTTAGCCCAAGCCGGGCACAGGCTGGGCCCCCAGAGTCAGTGCCACCCTTGCAGAGGTCCTGTCCACGTGAGCCCAGCAAGTCCAGGATGTGAGTGAGGCCTAAGTGCCAACATGGCTCCTAGAGCAGCAGTTAGACCTGACTCCAGATTCAGGCACTGCCCATCCCAGCTGTGCGATTATGTATCCGTAAGTTTACTTTCTTGAGCCTCAATTTCCTTATCTGCAGAATGGGAAGAATGAAACTTACTTGATAGGGCTCTTGTGGGTGAGCTGAAAAATCTTGGTAAATTGCCTGGCATGGTTTGAGTGCTCAGTAAAGGAGAGTTGTTGTTACTGTTCTAGAAGGGAGAGTCCAGGAGTGGAGGTACCCCTGGGGAGGGACTGATTTCTAGACGGGGCAGGCAGGAAGGAAGAAGGCTTGGAGGTACAGGAGTGAGGGGACTCTCCCATCCTGTGCAGGGGGTGGAGGTGTCCCTCCCCACTCCCCCCTCCACCATGCTCTCTGTTGGTTGGTCTAATCCATGGTATTGAGCGGTGGAAAATCAAAGTCCATAAAGATGTATTCTTTACCATGCCTTTGTCAACCTCTCACTTAATTAACCCCAAGCAGACATACCAAAATGAACCTTGGCAGAATGCAAGCCTCCCCTCAGCCCCACCTCAGAGCTTGCTGCTTTCACTCCAGTGCCCTCCACCGAAGGCCGGCACCACGTGTGTGTCTCTGCTCCCACCTGCTTCCTTAGGGCAGCCGTCCCGAGCCCACTGCGAGTCTGGAGTTCAGCTGCAGATCTCTGGATCTGCCAATCACTGCTGTGAGACTGGGGCAGGCCCTCTTTTCTCTCTGGGCCTCAGTTTCCTGACTTGCAAAATAGGAAATTTGGATTGGGCGATTCTCCAAGGATCCATTAACAGCTGCTGTGCACTTTCAACTTGCTCTGCAGCTGTCCAGCTCAAGAGCCCTCCTTCCACCCCTCTGCTCCTCCCCTCTCCTCCACTTTTTCCTCTTTTCTGCTCGTGGCTTGCCTCGCTCCCTTTCCTGCCCTAGTCCTCTTCTCTTTGGTTTTTCTTCTCCCTTCCATCTTCCTCTTTTCTGTCCCTCCCTCCCTCCCTCCTTTGCCTTCTACCTCCATCTACCATGTTCTCCGAATCCCTCCCACTCGCCCTCCTCCTCCACCCCTGTCTGCCAGACTCCCTCCCCCCCTCTCCCCAGGTTATCTGTTGAATTCCACACACGCCTGCACAGACGGGATCAATCCGAGGCTGCCTTGCCTTCAGCTTATCTCTGCTCCAAATGATTGATTTTCCCTCTTTAAGAGTAATTTGCTGGTGAATTCCATGTATTGCAAAAACCCCTGTGAAATCTAATTCAATCCGATTGGCAGCTGGCACTTTGGGGGAAGAATACCAGAGAGCTGTCAATTTCATCGTGGGGACGTGTGTATTATGTAGAAGAGGGTGCGAGGTGGGCGGGTCTCCTCACCTGCATGGGCACACCTCCCCTCCCTCCTGAGGAATCTTGTCTTTGGCCATTCAGCTCGCCTTGGCTCTTCTGGGGAATGAATTATAGTGAGCATTGAGGATTTGCATTAAGGTAAATGAGGGACAGGGTGCTTTTGAATTCGGTTTTCTTAATTTGTAGTGCACCATCCTAGTGCACTATGGGAATCTCAAACTTCCAAAGTTCAGCTACACTTGACCATCTGTTTCTCTCCTTTCACCCACCCTCCTTCTCCCAGCCAATCTCCTCCTGGACCTGGCCAGAGCCCAAACTCCAAGGACCCAGCAAAGCACGTCGCACAGCGGTTGCTCAGCCCTGCCAGCTCTTTCTCTATTGCATGCCAGGTATGTCTGGCTCAGAGCCTCAGTTTCTCCACCCTGAGAGTAGATGCCCTGAATTAGAAATGATGGGACACTGCTCCTAGGTGACCAGCTGTCCTAGTTTGTCCGGGATTGGAAGCTTCTAGAAATCTGGGTCTTACTGTGCTAAAACCTGGGCAACTACAGGCAAAGCAGGGTAGTTGGCTTTCAACTCTACATGGCTTGTCTTTGAGAACCCAGCAGGATTAGAGGTCACACGAATAGTGTGGAAAACACAGGGTTCTAAGCATCTAGCTCCAATCATAGTACCCCAGTATCCTATGCTCCCCAAAGATAGTGCTAACTTCATGGGGTTCAAGACCCCTGCAGCCTAGACTGTTCCTTCACCACCTTCTTGGCCCAATTTCTGTATTCACCTCCTAGTAATGGCCCCACCCTGTATTGTTAATTCACCCCAGGCATCCAAAGTGGCTTTTCACAAGATTTCTTTTTAGATAAAATTCGCCATTTTAGCCATCTTACAGTATGCAATTCAGTGGGCTTGGGTATATTCACGATGTTGTGCAAACGCCACCACTAGTTTCACAAATCCTGGATCCAGTCTCTGTCCATCCATGCTGGGAGCTGGACCTCATACTCAACAGCTGCTTGGCTCTATTTACCATGCTCAAACTACTTCCCTGTTTCCACGGCGAGAGAAAGGTATGGCAAGGCAAAGAAATCTAAAGGCCTGATGGAAACCAGGCGGGGGACATTGTGGCTGATCACATTACTATTCATTCCTTTGTCTTCCCCATGGCAAGTTCATCTTCCTGCCTCTGGATGGCAGGGAGGGGCCTGAAAGGGCTGAAGGGGGACAGGAGAGAGCCCTGGAATTGACATGCTTTGAGACCTCAGACAAACCATCTGCCCTCTCTGGGCTGCCTTTCAAAAGAGGGACCCCAATACTTCAAGAGGCCTGGAGGGCAGAGTTCAAAAATATTTAAAGGTCAGGTGACACCTGAGTATCCTGGGATCCTCAGAGCCAGAAGGGAGTGATGATTTCATCTCCATCCCCTTCCTAGCTCTCTGCCTGGCAGAGCTGTCAAGCCTTAAGTTTCCTTTCCCATGAACAAAGACACCACAAGAGCCCTAAAGAGTGAATCATGAGCCAGGACAGTGCGCTGGACTCCATGCAAATGGGTGGACACACTTGGTGACAGCTCTATGTGTCACTCAGTTGCCCCTGGGCGTCCTGAGCTTTCATCCAGGCCAAGCTGCCCAGATGTCCAGAAAGCCCCTTCCACTTGACACACTGCACACTTCCGGAGGCCCATTTGTGCTGGCCACCTGCTAACTATGGGGTGAATAAAGGAGTAAATGCCTGAGTGAAAGGACTGCATCTGTGTTCATCTGTGAATGTGTGAGAAAAAATCAGAGAAGCTACAAAAGGAGGAGGAAGGATGGGAGAGGGGCGAGAGAGATGATCACATTCAAAGACAAACTAACAGAGACTCAGAGAGAGCGCGCACACGCAGGCAGGCGAGGGTGAGTAGAAGGCATTCAGATAAGGAACTAAGTTGAGGTGAAGAGGGCTCCGGAGTGGTGACAGAGGTGGCAGCCCTGTCCTCTTTTCCTCTGTCTAGCCACTTCCTTGGCCTGCTATTTTGCGTTTCTGCCACTCCCATCACTAGGATTCCAAAAACTTGCCTCATTCCAACTCCTGCCTTTCCCTCAAACCCTGGATCCAGCCCCTGTCCATTTGTGCTTTCGGCCATTACGCTCAGTCATAGTCCTCATTCTGACAACATCGTTCATGATCAAGAACAATCAACGGCTCCCAACTGCCTGACGAATTAGGTTTAAACTCACTGTGGCATGTGAGGGCCTCCAGCTTACCTTTCTGACTTTTTTTTTTTTTTTTTTTTATAGAGGCATGTTTTTACTTATTTATTTATTTGTTTGTTTGTTTGTTTCATTTATACAAGCACTGGGTACAGTCAGAAGTGCGGGAGGGTGAGAGAATTCACCAGAGCCAGAGCGGGGAGCAGAGCAGGCAGAAGGACCGAAGTACACTGCTGAGGGGAGCAGCGGGCGGCAGGAGAGGTCTGCGCGCCATGCGGGACCCTCCTCCGGTGGCCGGGGAGCAGCCGGGGATCGAACTGGCGCCGCAGAGGCCGCGGGCAGCTTCGCAACCCAGCACTCAACCGCTGCGCCACCGGGGAGGCCCCCTTTCTGACTTTTTAGGAGGGTGTGTATTACATACTTGGCAGAATTCAGTTAACAGTGAAGAGAAAGAAGAGGCTACCTAAGTCTAAAAGACCACCAGTGGTGCTATTTATACTGCTACTTTGCATTCATCTTTTTTGGGGGGTGGGGTGGGGTGGGGAGAGGAAGGTCTCCAATAATTTATAATTTTTATAATTTACATGCAGTGAAATGGACATTTTAGGGTATACAGTTCTATGAATTTTAACACTTGTAGAGATTTGTTACCCTCAATACAACCAAGATACAGAACAATTCCATCACCCCCCGAAACACCCTTGTATTATCACTGTACAGTCACCTCTCTATAACCCTTAACCCTGGTAACCACAAAGGGGTTCCCTGTCTGGACAGATTTATCTTTCTGTGAATGTCATGGAGTTACACAGGATGTTGTTTTTGAGACTGGCTGCTTTCACTCAGCATAGTGCCTTCCAGAACCATCCAATTCTCACTTCACTTTAGTGGTCTGCTTATTTAAGCATAGTTCTGTCCCTGTAGACCTAGCTGCCATATCTGCCAGGATATGCAGGATAGCAGGGCTAAGTCCTGCATCCCTTCAAGGGGAGAGCCATCAGGTGTGTTAGGGGAGAACTAGAAGGTTGGGGTTGGAGGGGAGAGAGAGGGAAGAGGGTTAGTTAGGTTAAAAAAAAAATTAAGACTGATAGGCCTGCTCTGTAAACGTTAGTCAATTTGGACACTTCCTAATGAGATCAATTAAGAGTTGTTATGCTGAAAACAGAAAAGTAAACACAGATACATATGCTAATGGCTGGCTATTGATGGATGTTAGGGCAGCTGCCACCACTGGCTCTATTCCTGCCAAGAATCCTCTCACCCACTGCCTCAATCATTCTCCTGTCCTCCAGTTCTGGGGCGGAGTGGGGGTCCTTCTCAGTGTCTTTGCTGGTTCATCTTCAGGTCCCCTAATGGGAACTCTCAGGTGCCCCGGGGTTGCTCAGCCCCCAGCCCTCCTCTCGGCTCTACCCATACCCCTTTCCTAGATAAGCCCTGCTAGACCTGTGGCTTTACAATCCAGATGCTGGTGACACATTTCCATCTCCGGCCAGATCCACAGTGGAGGCTGCAGCCTCCTCGGCCCTTTAGAGGCTGCTGAGAGCCCCTACATTAGATGCCCAGGATCTAGGAGCCAGCTGAGCTCATGTTGGTAGACTGAGATCCTCCATAGCTGGAATATTCTCAGCTGAGTTTACCAAATGCCAGACAGGAGCATCCCTCCACCACCCGCAGCTTGTTGCACATTTACAGCACACCCCACCTGCCTCCTTGGCATTCCCATGGAGAAGTCTAACAAGCGCGTCAAATGTCATGTGCTGAAGGCTAACCTGCAGATAGCCCTCCCCTCCCCCAAGCTGCTGCCTTGCCGTCTCAGGAAGTAAGAACTCCATTTTTCTAACAGCTCAGGTCAAATATCTAGTGCAGTCATTCTCAACCGCCTTCCCTCGCCTCCACTCACACACCCACCGGCAAATCTATTGACTCTCTCTTCAAATTAGCCCAGGAGCTGACCACTTCTCCTCCTCCACACCACCTCCTTGGCCCAATTACTGTACTCACCTCCTAGTAATGGCCCCGTCCTATATTGTTAATTCACCCCGGGCATCCAGAGTGGCCTTTAACAAGATTTCTTTTTAGATAAAATACGCCATTTTAGCCACCGTACAGTATGTAATTCAGCGGGCTTTGGTATATTCACGATGTTGTGCAAACGCCACCACTAGTCCCCAAACATTTCATTATTTCCAAAGAAGCCCTGCTCCCACGAGCAGTCACTCCTCATTCCCCTCCAGCCCCTGTGGTCTCTCTTAGATTTGCCTAGAAATTTCTATGGAAAATTCTAATTTCATCTTATGGAAGTGCCTGCACATTTCCTACACAGAGAGTCATGTACTGTGTGTGTTTTTGTGTCTGGCTTCTTTCACCCAGTGTAACATATTCTAGGTCTGTCTGTGTAGAAGCATGGATCAGATCTTTATTACTGCAATAGCTGGATCATATCCCACCATTTGGAGAGAGCACATTTTATTTATCCACTCATCAGTTGATGGGCATTTGGGTGGTTTTCGCAGACGTCTTTGGGAAACTTCAATCAGAGGAAGTCACTGGCTCTCTACTCATTATCCTCAGAGAGCTTCCTGCTTCACTCCCCCTGAAAGCCCAAGCATCTGGCCTCTCAGATCTTCTCTCCTGCCTGCGGGCCTCCTGATATGCAGCACACGCTTGCCTCAGAGCCACCGTGCTTGCTGTTCCTTCCGCATCCAACATTCACACAATGCTCCTCTTCTAAATACCCACACTTCCTTGGCCCCTTCCTCTCCCCAGCACTCCCTTAAACCCTTACCCCACTTTATTTCTCTCCATGGCTCTCATCAACTGACATAACATTTCTTTACCGTTTGTTTCTTTAATCTTCCACCTCTGAGATAAAAGCTGCCCAAGGTTGGACTTGGCTGTGGCACTCACACTGCCTAGAACAGCCTTGGCACACAGTAGTTGCTCAATAAATGCTTGTTGACTAAATGAGCTAATGAATGGATCCCCATGTCCTGCTCAATGCAAGAGGCCCTCAAGGGCCTCTCTGGCCTGTGGGTACCACCTTGTGTGCTTTGGTATTTTTTGCCCGGCTCTGTGACCTCACATAGGCAGTTTCCTCTTTGAGCCATTTTTGCTCAGGCAACGAGAGCAGAGATAGCATCTGCCTATTGACACTAGAAGGAGGGCGCTTGTCAGGACAAAGGAGAAAAGATGCGTTCTGTACCTTCTAACCTGGGACATAAAATAGGACAACCTCAGTTCTGCAAATCCCTTCTTATTCTCTATTCCTTTTCAAATGAAGTGGGGGACAGGTGGTAAAACTAGGCCTGGGGAGGGAAAAGGAGGATCTACCTTAGGCCTTCATGGACAGAATAGCAGCCTTGCCTTGCCATGAAATGCCCCCTGCCCTCCACCTGCATATCTCTGCCCCCTTTCAGCAAGAGCCAGGGAAAGCAGACAAGGTGCTAATTCTGGGGAGGAGGCGACTCGGTGCCCCATCCTTAGCACTGCCCAGCAGGACTCTGCAGTCCCTGTTACTTGTTGATTAGGATATTTCACAGCCCATGATCACAGTGATGGGGTGAGATACACAGGCGCAACTCCCAGCTGCCCCTACCCTCCGAGACCCGGATAAACAAGACACACCACCTATTGCTGTCACGGGTGTGGCAGGAGGTAGCAAATGGGGCAGGTAGGCAGAGTATTGGAAGAAAAAACTACATTCTAGGGTGAGACTGGGCTCACAGGGTGAAGGGGCACCATGGTGGGCAGGAAGCAGCCAAGTGGAGATGGCCAGGGAAGAGGCTGAAGGAAGTTTGTTAGTTCTGCATCTGATCTCGATGGGGGTCTTCAGGCCAACCAGCCACTGCTTTTAGGCAGCGTGACTCTGAGGAGGAAATGATTCCCATAACTTTCCATCGGTGCCAGTCCTGCTCACAAGCCTGGGTAGTGGTGTGGGGAGGGGGAGAGGGAAAAAGACCACCCGGGAGGTGGATGAAAGGGTATAATCCTTCAAATCCAATAGGAAAGATGACCACCAGCCTCTGGAGGGGGCTGAGGGCTGGGGAGGGGTGGGGTTAGGAACAGGCACTGGCACTATAGCTGGCAAATAGGTCCTGCCTGCCTCACACCCCCTGCCAGGGCCACCGAGCCTAGTGTAAATGCCATGCTAATTAGATTTATGGATGAGTCTAAATTAGGAGGTGTCTGAATCGTGCCGAGGACACCCTCTGGTCCTCAGGGAGGTGGGAGCTTAGCATGCTGGGAGGAATCACACCACAGGATGCAGCCACACACAGAAAAATCCTAATAATCATCATCGTCATAATAAGAGCCTCAGTGATGGCAACTGGGGAGAAATTAATGGGAAAAAGCACAGATGGGGCTGCCCTGCTCCTCCTGGCTTCCCTTCCAGAGCAGTTTTGCTTTGAAGTCAATAGATATTTTCCTGGAGAGCCTAAATCTTGGGGGAGGAGCCCTAGGAATGTGAACCGAAGCTGTCATGCAACAGAGGTCTTGCAAACAGACCCTCTGCTCACTGCCAGGGAGAGGGCAGAGGAGGAATATAAGTGCATATATAAGGAATATAATATGTTCACCCAGGCCCCTTCTAGGTAGCAGCTGTGTTGACATCTGGTGGATGCTTAACACTTGCTATGCAGTGGAACCACTGAAAGCCTTTTAGAAATAGGCGTCAGGATGGGCACTCTGGCCTGGGTACTGGGGGTAAGGCTATTCTGCCCTGTTCATCAGTGCCTTGCCTTGGTTGCTCCCTGGACCAGAGCCCTCACCCCCTACCTCCTTTCAGCTTAATTTCACTGATGAAAATCACAAGCTGGCTGAGAGGTACAGAATGTTGGAGGTATTTCAGCCATTTTCTTTAGCCCCCTCCGGGGGAGTCAGTGGGAGATGAACGATTTTTAGCTGGGTCCCCGTTATCATCCTAATGGAGGGGAAAGAAGGGCCTGGATAATTGGGTAATCATACATCCACAGAGAGTGCAAAAACCTATATCCACCTGCATGAGGTTCTGGCAGTCGCCTATCCCTCTGTCCCTCGCCTCTTTTCACTGCTTCAGGAGCTGGGTTTTTAGTTCAAATTGCTTTGGAAAATAGGAAAACTGAGGCCCATGCCCTGGATCACATCAGCAGGCAGGCAGAGTTTAGGGCAGCTGGGATCACTCCCTAAGGTGGCAGGGACATGTATTTCCTGTGTCTCTGCTGCAAAGCAGATGTTGGTGCCATGGAGTCCTCTGACAGTTGAGTGGAACCTATGGGACCCCTTCTCAGAATAATTTCAATTTCAGTTGCATAAAATAATATACGTAGGATTACAAAGTCAACTAGTTATTATGAAATAGATTTATCAGAGTACTTTATAAGGGTATATAGTGGAATTATGTGCTTCTTAATGCATTAAACAATAAGATTTGGCAGAATGTCTAATGTATGCAATAATTTCAAAATAGCTATGAGTATAAACGATATTTGGAGATCTCTGTGACACCTGTAATGTGAAATGAAAATATCTTAGTTCTTTCAGGGTCAAAGTCACAGGTATTGCTAACACCACTGTGGTTTGTTTCTGTTTTCATAATCAAAGAGAGTGCCAGTGCTCAGTGAGTAGTTAGGGAAACTCAAGATGCAGATTGTTCTCCATTCAGGGTCACTGATTGCCCACTCTCAAGGTAAGAACCCCTGAAAAGAAGCCTGGGTGAGGGCTCAGTGCCTTTAGCCATACCTTGCAGAGCCCCATGGGGAGAGGGGCCAGAGAAATTGCGAGCTGGACAGATTGACTAACAGGAACAAATGTGAAAATAAATTTAAATAAATACAAGGTTGTGGGCTGTGGCTCCCTGACAGGCCTGGAACACATGTGGAATGGAAAATGAGAGTGATGGATAAAAATAAAGGCCAAGATAAGCAGAACAAGAACAATCTGCCCTTCTCTACAATCTCCTCCCCTCCCCCACCTCTACAAATAAACCCAATATTCTGGAATATGGCTTTTTCTCTCTGTCATTTGATTTCTTTTATTTATTTATTTGGTGATGTTTTCTCCTTGGGGAGGTGGGTAATTCTCTCTGTTTTTTTTCTATGCCCCTCAAGCAAATGAATCGTATCATCTGCCTGAAATAGGAATTAGCTCCTGCCAGATGTGTCCTCATTCACCTCTATAATGCAGCACCCCCCTCCCCATCCCCTGCCTTATTGCCCACTCCTCACCCCCCTGCCAGCCATGGTGGGAGACCTGCCTACTTGGTGGGACCACACCCTTGAGAATGGGAGCCCTACAGCACATGCAAGAAGCACAGGATTGAGAGTTTAAGGTCAGGCTCTGAGACACACTTGCTGTGTGACCTTGAAGACGTCCCTGAACCTCTGAGTCTCGCCTCTTCCTCTCAACTTCCTCCTCTCTGTAAAGGTCACAGTAGACATCTCACAGGACTGGGGATAATAATAAAGATTTAAAGAGTGCTTTTCCTGGACCGGGCACTGTTCTAAATACACATATTAACTCATTTGACGCTCAAAAGAGCTCTGTGAGGTAGTACTCTTATTGTCTCCATTTTGCAGCTAAAAAAGCTGAGTCAGAGAGATAAATATGTCCCCTAAGTTTACACAGATCAGAAATGGCAGAGCCAGGCTTTGAACTCAGGCAGTACAGCTCCAGAACACATGTTCACACAGAAACATGAACACATGTTCATGTTTTTCAACACACCAGCTGCCTCTCTCTTCCTAACCCATGCAGGGATGGTCCAGGTGGTACCAAATAAACAAGTACAAGGGTAGGCTGGGAGAGGTGGGAGTTGGGGTGAGGCCCACAGAGCCACCAGAGCAAAGGGCAAGGAGGGGGGCTGATGTGGGGGGCAGGAGTGAAGTCGGGAGCATCAGGCAGCAACAAGCCCCTCATTCTCCATGGACAAAAAGACTGTTAGATTTATAGAGTCTTAAGACTGACCTGTCCAGTACAAGGACTGCCAGAGGTGGACCCTGAGGCACAGAGTGGGGACATGACTTGCTTGAAGTGCTGTGAAGCTAGGAGCAGAACAGGGCAGGACCCATTGCATCTACCACCTCCTCTGGGCAGTTGTGTTTAGTCCAGTACCCAAGGTTGTATGGTTGGAGTCTAAATCCTGTACTGATTTTAACTCAGGAGTCTGTCACGAAGACAGAGCCCACAGATCCCTCTCCCCTTGCTCAGAATAACATTTTTAATGACATAAAACACATGCTCAGTGTCTTTCTGGGAAGAGTTCGGAAGGTGGTTTCTGTGGAACTTTCAGGTTTCATTATAAAGGATTGGGGTTCTGACTCCTTGCAAACCACTTAAGAGGAAAATGGCTAAACTGCTAGAGTCTCAAGATAGATTCGAGAAAGCACCTGCTGGCCAAACAGGTAGCCAAAGAAGCAGGAAGGTTGCCATGTAGGAGGCTTTGCCAGTTTCCCTGCTCCCACCCTCGGCCCCTGACTGCCCATTTGCAACACAGCAAACAGAGGTCTCCTTAGGAAAGGTGACTCAGAGCATGTCCACTCCCTGGCTCCCCTCAGGGCTCACAGTAACAGAAAAACACCTTCCTGTGGTCCTTGCTGATGGCTGCAGCCTGGCTCTACAACTCCCCCAGTTCCCTGACAAGCTAGAGAAGCCTCTTTTCTGCCCCTTGAAAATGCCAGGCCATTTCCCCCATGGGGATCTCAGCCCTAGCAGGGGAGCAGCAGCTGCTCCCAGTGTCCCTCTTAGCAGTTCGGCATGACTGCTCCTTCCACGCCACATAACCTCAGCTCAAAAGGCCCCCCTTGGAAAGCCTTGCGGGACCACTGACTCCAGAAGAGCCTGACACCACTCCCCTGCTTATAGTCTTCTTGATGTTCATGACACCTGCAATCACATCGGTGCTCTGGCTTCCCTACTGGGACGTGATAGAAGCTCTTGGAGGGCAGGGAACACATGTCCAGCACTATTTGCTGATGGTAGCCACAGAGTCGGTGCACAATTATGTCTGTTGAGTGACTAAATGCATGCCCACCTCCCATCTGCCCCCCCACCCCGGGCAAACTTCAATATCGTCCCTCAGAAAGGCCAGGAGGGCTCGCAAATTAATGGGTCTGAAGACCTTCCTGAAATGATTCTAATTCCAAGAAGTAGCCAGAGCTGGGCAATAGAAACTTTTCCGGCCAGATACTGGCACCCACTCCCCTACTCCCATCCTTCTCTTCAGCAAAAATATTCTCAAGGACCACAGCAAAGATGTCCTGAAAAGTTGTGAGTCAGAAATGAGATGAAGTAAAGTGAATCAAATGCTCCCCAGCTCCTGAAGAAGGTACAATAAATACAAATGGTATTTCTCCTGATGGGCGGCAAGAGGAACTGCCAATTTCCAGCTCTCTGAGTCCACTTGGAAGGGCTGTGCCTAATGCAAACCCCTCTGCCGGAGTTTGCAAAGCAGCCAGAGGCATGGATAGTCCCACACACTCCCCACCTCCCTCCCCCCCAGCCCTTTAGAGTTAGGATGCAGAACACAGAAAATCCACTGGCATCTAAGTGGAAGAGTGGTTTTCAGGAGAGCTGAGCAGAAAATTCCAACCATCCCAGCAAACGCACCCCGTGCCAGTGGGAAAACACGATGGCCTATGGCTGGTTCAGCTGCAGGGCCTGCTAATGAGGTTCTGGGGAGCATGGCCCACAAGACCGGGAGAGGCAAAGTGGACCAAACTGGAGAACGCAAAAGAAGATGATGCAGCAAGCGAGTGGGTAAGGGTATGGTGGGTTTGGGGAGGTCTAAGCGGGTGCCTGTGCTGCTTATTCTTGGTGGCTTCCCAGAACACAGAAGAAAACGCCCAGCAGCCTGGGGCACGGGGGAAGGAGGCTGCCACAGCCTTTAATTTGAAACTCAGAGATGAGCTCCCACACCAAGGCTGACTCCTGGGCTTTGCCTTCACATTTTTTTTTTTTTTCTTCTATTTGCATTACAACCATCTATTTGCATCTCAACTGTCACCCTGTGCAAATGGGTTGTTGTTGGCTTCAGCCACCCCATCCCTTCCTTCCCTGGCTTCTGTGTGTTTTCTATAGCTGGGCAAAGAAGGAGAAATTACTCAGCGAGATTTAACAATGAGGATTGAGTCCCTGGGAGATAGAAAGAGCCTCTTCCAAGCACCTTTGTTGTCCTAATGGTCTGGCAGGACCTGAGATTCAGCAAGAGACTGAGCAGAATCTTAGATCTGGAGGGTATGGCAGGCATTATTGAGTCTTTGTGAATCAGATTAGCATCCTTATTAGGAACTGCTGCCACAGAGTACTCTCGGAAGAGTTTACACTGCTTCCTCCTTCCCTTCCTGGTTTCCCTCAGTGCCCTCTACTGCCCCACAGTGGACTTTTGAGGTCAGCACAGGGGCATGGCTCATCAATTTGGATAAAACCTTGGGCCTCCTCTTGCTACATTTATTATTTAATGATCCTTCAACTCAACCAATATCTATTTCTGGAGTGTCTTCCAAGTGCCAGACGAAGTATGAGCCACTGAGTCACACCGGTGAATAAAAACAACCCTACTCGCCCTACTTGGGGATCATCACTCTAATCGGGGAGACAGACATCATTGAGGTCACCCCAGTAATAATTGCCAAATCACAATAGTGGTGAGTGCAAGATAGAATCACGTGGTGAACCTGTGACCTCTCTTCATGCTCCCTTTCTTCCTCCAAATTTGCTCAATGAACACATTTTTCTGTCACATCTAGCAAATCCAGAGTCACCTTCAACCCAGCACAAATCCCAACAGACAAATTCTCTCCTTAGAAAGAAAACCAGAAGATACAGCATTAAAAAAAAAAATCTCTTCAAGGTTCCCTTTTTCCCCAAACCCTGAGAACTAGGGCAGTGCTTGAGTGCCAGTGGCCTCTGTCTTCTGTTCCTGCTGGCAATATGGCACAACACTCCACGCTGGGAACCTGGGGCTGACCCTTGACACCCAAGGCTGGGCCTCAGAAGCATATCTGGCCAGATCTGAATCTTTTAGAGTTTTGGAGAGTGGAGAAGAGATGAGAGTCACAAAATAGCAAGACAACTTAGAACTAACAAGTTATTCCTCCTCACTAGAAATCAGCTCAGGGGGGGAATCAGCCCACATGGGGTGGTTTGGGTGCCCACTCGTGCCAGATGAATAGTCTGAGCAAGAAATAACTTCGGTTTTAGGGTTAATTTCTTACTGCAATAGAAACTGACTGACATATTTTATTTCTCTTTTACACAGTCGAGCAAAGTGAGGCTTTGGAGAGGGTCAATGACTCACCCCAGGTTGCAGAGGTAGCAAATGACAAGGTTGGACTTGAACACAGATCCTGTCTCATTCCAGAACTTGTGTCAAGAACTACTACATTAGCTGCTTCCAAGATGGAGCCCAAATTTGGGCTTGGCATTCAAGGCCCTCCAAGGCCTGGGTCCCAGCCCATCTTCCTACCAGCTGATGACACAAACTTCAGTCTATCACCTGCATGGGTCATGGCCTGTCCCTCCATATACCTGCACCTTTCTCTCTCTGGGCTCCTCTTGGGTCACTACTCAGCCCCACTGGTTCTGCTGTGCACCCTTTTATAATCTGGCCTATTCCCCTAAGGCTCGGTCCCAGTACCCTCATACCAAAAAGCTTTTTCTAGCCAGCCTAGCCCCTACTTCCCCTTTCCTTGGCTAAACTCTGGAGCCCTCACCACCCACAGTCACTGGACCCTGGGCCTACACTCAAGTCCCAGTGCCTCTCCTATGTTTTGCATTATTATTAGCCTAAAACCAATGATGGGACTTTCTTCTGAGGTTCCCATTCACATAGCAGTCTCTAAAGGGGGTGGCTATACTCCAAGGGGTTACAAGGTAATCCATGGAAGCATGAGAAACTGCTAGAACTTATTTTTATACCTTTTTATCATTACCTTTTAAAATTTCTACATTTCTGTATATGTTCTTAAATGGACATACTACATATGCACAAAAATATATTGGCCCCTTGACAAGGGACCTGAGTTCCTCAAGGGGCCAAATGTAGCTCCTTGTAAACAGCAGGTACTCAGCACATACTTTGGTTATCTTAGATAGGCATGGAATGACTTAGCAGGAGATGGGGGCCTGTGTGTGCGTGTGAGTGTGTGCACATACATACACACATACACACACACACAAATCAGTGGTACTGATTGGCTTCGTGACCCTGAGTCCTCATGACCCTGGGAGAGACCATGTCCAGTTGAGAAAAGCTGACAGGAGAAGGGGAGAGGAAGTTGGAGGCAGCGCCCCCGGGGCATGCATGCTGGGTGGTTTGCTGAGCAGCCAGCGTGGAGGGGCAGGAGGAATGAAAAGGAAGTAGCCCAGAGCAAGGCCCAAGCAGGGGCCCTGCATGAGGGGTGATTGCAGAGAAGCACCTCAGGCTGGAAAACCTAATGGGATTCCTAAGCAGAATGGGCTGGAAGAACAGCGGTAATAAACAAAAGTCCTATTAATGACTGTGGCTGATGAGGGGCTGGAGGGTGAAGGAAGAGGAGGGGTCTGAGGAGGAGGTAAGCTGAGGGCTCAGAAGGGGAGGCAGCCCCCCCTTCCAGACCTGGTTTGTGGCCTGATGATTAGGTGTGGCAGGGATCACAGGGGGTCCTCCGCCTTCCCTTAAGTTCTCCCGCAGTCCTGACCTGTCCTTTTCTCAAAGACTGGCCTCAGCCACACAGGGCCTTGGACACAGGGATGCAGGCATCAGCTCTCTGTGGAGTCTCCTTACTGCCTGCACTCCCTTTGAAAATACTTTTGCTCCTTGCATGGTCAAGGGAGGGGGTCATTATTATACCAAAAGGAGGAGTAAGACTTTCTTCCAAGATCTCTATACATGAACTTCTACCTTTAATGATTTCTATTTTTGGTGTACATTTTATGATGCACATACTAGATTAGTACCACGGTCGTGTCTATCATTTCTAACTAAATAACTAGATGTTGGAAGTATGTGCTTAAATGTTTTTTAGAGTATTGGGGGTTAGTCCAAAAGTTTAGAGACGATGAGTTTTGTAACCTTAGTTACTCCCAACACAGCAGAGGAGGCACAGCATTGTTGGTTTCTATTATCGAGACAGAGGCTTGGAAGCCCAGAGAGACGTGGCGTCCCTCTCAGGACTGCACAGCCCAGCTGGTACAGTGGTCTGGATGGACCAAGCCCTTTGGGGACTTACCTCATCCTTGTCCACCACCTGGATGAAGAGGGGGAGGGCAAAGCCGACCTGGGCCAGCTCAGTGATGGCGACGCTGTACTCGGAGCTGTTGAACTCTGGGGCATTGTCATTGATGTCAATAACCAGGATGTTGAAGGTCGTGGTGACCGTGGCATCGGATGGGGTACGGTCATCATTCAGCTCTGTGCCCTGCAGAGAGAGGACAAACACCCAGAGATTAAGGCGATCCTACCCTCCAGGAAAGCTACCATTTTCCAGAGGCATTCTCTATGCTAGATGCTGGGTTTTGTGTGAACAATCCCATCTAATCCTCACCACAGCCCAGCACGAAGATCTATCATTAGCGCCCCCATTTTACCGACAGTGGCTCTGAGAACTTAAGCAACTTGCTCAAGGACACACAGCCAGAGCGGATGTCAAACTCAGGCAGCAGGATTCTAGAGCCAACAACAGGATGAGGAAGGGACGGGAGGACAAGACAGATTTGGAGCCCTATTAAGTGGTAAAGACAGAATCTTTGCTCCATTTAGCAGATGATAAAATTGAAGCCTAACATTTTTGTGCTCCCAGGTATTCAAAACAATAGAGCATCTGTATGGACGACCATTGTGCTAGGGGCCGTGAGGGTTGGGTCAGGGTCGGGATGTAGGTTCCTGGACCCAGTCTCTGGACCAGAGGCCCAGGATGCCAAAATGCCCATTCCTACTCCCCACCCCCAACCCCACCCCTGCCAAACTCTCAACCAGAATCTCTGGGCGAGAGGCCCAAGACTAGGTGTCTTTACCAGCTTCCCAGGGGATTTGGATTCATAGCCAAATCTAGGAACTTACCCTTATGTTTTATATAAGGGTAGAAAAACTGAGCTCAGGGCCCAACAGTGAGTTGTTGGCAGTGATGGGACTAGGGAGCAACTTTCTTCTGCTGGAGTTGCCACCTCCATAGGAAGGAAGTAGAGACTAGAGGGAAGGCTAGGAGGGGCCCATGGAATACTGGGGGTGGGGGGGCAGTGTTGGCATGCCCTCCCTCCCCTAGCGGGCCCACACCTGCACATCAGGTGGAGAGGAAGGCGCAAGCAGGCAAGGGAGGGCTACTCAACCCATGGCTGCTGCAGGCCCTCTCAAGGTCAAGAAGAGCAATCCAGGGCCAGGCCGGCTGCAGCGTGCTCCTCACATTGATTGAGGGTCTGCTTCCCAGAGTTCCCTTTCTTCAGGCTTTGAGGCACCCCCACCCTCCAATCAATGGCTGGGGCTAGGAAGGACCCTTGTGGCCCAGGTAGGATTCATACCCCATAAATGGGTTTCCCAGGAAGGGCTCAGCAAGCCATTGATTTTAATTAAAGTCAGCCATGAGTGGCAGGTGGCTGCAAGGGTACGGAGCTGTGATTCCACCATATCTTCTGGGGTGAGGGACCCCAGCAACTCTGCTCTCTCCCCTCTGCATTGCTGTTTCATAACCAGGTAGTAGCCCCAGGGAAGCCATGAGAATTAGAAATGGGGCAAACTCCCAGAAACTGGGTAAACTTAGGACTCTGAAGTGGCATTGAAGCAGGAAGTTTCCCAAGTCTGCTGCTTGGGGAGTCTGCTCCTTAGATTCTGCTGCTTGCTGAAGCGGAGAAGTTGCTGGGTGGACTGCACTGCTTGTTCACAGTGGTAGCCATGGCTACCTTGACCCCCTTCCCAGACAATAAAGAATGCTTATGCTATGATGGATGGGATAGCAAGTTTCCTCATACAAATTGTATAAAATCCTGCCATTTTTACTCCTGGGTGCTCAGCCTTTTGGGAGCTATCCCACTGAGCCCGCCAATGTGACAAGCAAATCGCTCTCTCCACGTCTCTGAGTGCCGTCTGATTTCTCTGGGAAATTGCCAAAGCAGCACAATAGAGAATTTGGAATCATGGGATAAGAGTACGGACCATGGGCTGAACAATTACTATGTGCCGTCTGATCCCTAAAATGGGGATAAAATAATGGCCCAGCAAGGTCCCTGGTAAGTGCTGTCTCTTCCTGATGGGGTCCCAAGCAGGAGTCCCAGGAATCAGTTCAGGCGGAGTCAGAAGTGAGTGAGGTGCCTCCTGGAGCCACGTCCCGGAGCCCTTGGACATTGCCAGACGCCGACACTGCGGCCTGAGCATCCCCTCTAGCTGGGATGGGGGTGTCTACCCGCCGGCTCTCACCTTCACGGTCAGGATGAAACCATGGCTGTACAGGGGGTTCTCCCGATCCAGAAGGCCATTCAGGGTCAGCGCTCCACTGATGTAGTCCAGGGCAAAGATGCTATTGGTATTCCCTGCAAGAGAGAGAGGCCCTCCAGGGGTGACTGGGGCCCAGCACAGGTGATGTGGGGCTGGAGCCAGGGCTCCTCGCTGGGCATTAAAGACTAATCAGACTTAAAAATGGATGCCGGTCCAAGGAATAATGGGAGGCTTCTGAAATCCATGGGGGTCCTCGGCCCCGCCATGGGCAGCACTGGCACACAGGGCGAGATGCCCTTTCAGTCTTCTTCTGGCCTCTCTGATTAAGTCAAGGAGGGCTCTTGGCTTGTGCTAACGTGTCTGTAACACCTCTCATCATGTATCTTTTCGTTTAGCAGAGCGCGGGCTCCAGACTCAGAACCTTCCAAACAGAGCATCACCCAGCTGGGACTCGGTAACCGCTACAGTCTGAATGTCTGTGTCCTCCCAGAATTCGAATGTTCAAACACTAACTCCCAATACAGTGGCATTAGGGACTTTGGGAGGTGCCCAGGTCATAAGGTGGAGCCCTTGAGAGTGGAATTAGTTTCTTCTAAAAGAGACCCAACAGAGTTCCCTCGGCCCTTCCACCACGTGTGGGCATAGCCAGAAGGCGCCCTCTACAAGCGGGAAGGGGGACCCCACCTGACCTTGCTGGCAAGTTGGTCTTGGACCTCCCAGCCTCCAGAGCAATCCATTTGTGTGAGCAATAAATTTCTGCCACTTACATGCCAACCAGTCTGTGGTATTTGTTACAGTCCCAAAGCAAAAGCTTGTTTTATTTTCTTTGTGCATATTTTTCCATCCTATCCTATCCAATCCTATCCTATCCTATCCTATCCTATCCTATCCTATCCTATCCTATCCTATCCTATCCTATCCTATCCTATCCTATCCCAATTTTCTATACAGCAGTGATACAAATACAAAGTTTCCTTTTATGATAAATGAAATTAAAAATAAAATTCAATTTTAAGAATAAGTAGTTAAGTACTTATTAAAATTTAAAATACATGTTAAAATACTGGCAATAATCATACACAAATGACACTAGCTCAAATGGGGGCCTCTGTATCCCCACCCTGTCTTCCCAACAATTGTATTTTAAGCTATTTCCTACAGGTGCCCGGTGCCCTCACTTTGGTTTCCTCAGGTTCCCCAGAGCACCCTGTTTATTCCTGCTCCCTCGTCTTTCAGTGTCCACTTTCTTCTTTTGGACCCCTCCCACCCTCTGCCCAGGGCCAGCCTGCCTCACCTCCTCCTCCAGGAAGGCAGCTGGCTTACCCCTCCAGCCCTCACTGGTTGGAGTCCCTATTCTCTGGTTGCTTCCTGTGTTTTCATGTGATCTTCCCACCCCAACCTAAACCCCCCTGAAGATGGGGCCCTTACATGACTGTCCCACAAAGAACCTGACCAGTTCTGGACACACAGTGGCAAGCGTGTTTCTGAAGGATGACTGCTCCCAGACTACCTGGGCCCACCCTGCCTGACCCCTGCTCTTTCCACCAGGCTGTGAACTCACCTGAGAAAATCTCAATTTCCTTCTGCTCTCTTCCTCAGTGAGCAGTGTGGTGATTCATCCACACACTCACTCCCTGCCATTCAGTCACATATCAGCCATTCCCTGGCCAGGCCATCTGGTGGCCAGGAGGCATTGTACTTCGGGTGGGGGTGGGAACAGAAAGCAGACCTAAGTCTGCCAGGAATTATGACTCTGAAGCGCTGGGAGCTTTAAGACATACAAGAATCAGCATCTCAGTTAACAGTCGGGCAAGGCTGTTCGCACACATGGAAAAGTTCAAAGAAGGAAAACTTCATGGAGGAAGGATCATTAATTCCCTATACCATTTGCGAGCTGTGTGGCCTTGGCAACTTACCTAACACCCTTGGTCTCGGTTTCCTCATCTGTAAAGTGCAGGTAATAATGGATATACTTCATAGGGTTATGAAAATTAAATAAGTGCTCTCTCTCTGTCTCTCTCCTCTCTCTCTCCACACACACACACACACACACACACACACACACACACACACACACACAGTCACCACTTAACATTATTGATGGGTTCTCAGAAACTTTGACTTTAATCAAAACAACATATAATGAAACCAATTTAACCACTGGGTAATTGGTATAAAAAGAGTCATGTTCCTACAGCATATTTCTGGTCACAAAATATCACTAAAATTTAAATAAAGACCCCAAACACTTGTAATATTAATCAATCATTTGTGTGCATGCATTCATTTTCCTGCCTGCTTATTTCAGATCTGGGTCAGGATGGCTAGAGCCGGTCCCAGCAGCCCAGGTGGCAAGGTGGGAACCAGCCCTGGACAGGATGAACTTTCCATGTCAAGATTCACCCCCTGAATTCGGATAGGGACATCTGACACACCATGAACCTCATGTCCATGAATGACATCCTTGGGATGTGGGAGGAAATGAGAGTAATTAGGAGAAAACTCACTTAGACCCACGCAGAACTACAAAATCTATACAGACAGGGGTCCTGATTGGGAATTGATTTTTTTCCTCATTAATATTAAAACTAAACGACATTGAACAAGACATTATTTGAGGACCAGCTGTATATATAGAGGCTTGGACTAGTTCCTGGAACTGGACAAGTACTCAGCAGGCACTGTTTGGGAGCGAGGCAGGACTGGGGAGAGGGATGGACAGACACGGACTCCACAGGTAGGAACTAATACCCAAGCTGTTAACACCCGTGGGTGGACATCAGGATCACTCATGGAAACTGCTATATCTCGCTGCTCCACCCCTCCTCCCAATCCAAAGGAATCTTTATAAGGGAGGGATTCATGTCATCTCTCGGATTAACTAGGGAGAAACTGGAGGAGAGAAAATTTTCTAACTTTAGACTTTGGGGCAGGAGCTGTTGTCAGCCACCCTGTGCTGGCCAACAAGGGGATGCTTCTACCTGGTTGGTGACTCGAGGCCCGCTGTGTGCCCTGTTCCCCTGTCCACTGCAGGGATGGCTGAGGTTGGGAAAAGCTATTGATAGCTGCACAGCCTGTTCAGGTCTCAGGTCACTCTCAGACTGTGGGCTTGGGGACTTTGACATAGGGTCAGGCAAGAGAGGGGGCATCTTTCCAGCCTTCCCCTTGCTAAAGTTTCTCCTATGGCCATAGAGAGACCCAGGAAATCTTCCTGCTATGTTTGTAGTTGGAGAGGTCACGGAGCCATGTAAATGCATGAATGCAAGGGAGATTCTTTAGCTAGATATTTGCTGCTGGGCAAATAAGAAGATGCTTGCTTTCATCCATTCATCATTAGCTAAGCTACTCAGCAATTACTAAGTTCCTACAGTGTGCCAGGGATACAGTCTAGATGGGTAAACAGCACCTAACCAGGTATCCACAAGATGGTGATCAGGGCTGAGGCGGAATGAAGCATGGGCATCGCATGTCCCCTTAGAGGCCTGGATCCTCTCAGCTCCCTAAATGCTGGGCTTCCCTAAGGCAAGATCTCAGAGCCTCCTGTCCTCCACCACACACACACTGGGATGGGCCCCGCCTCTCCAGGCTCCATAACCAGCATCCCATTATTCTAGATTTTCATAGAAACTGATTCTTCTCAACAAAGGAAACTATCAAATGTTTAGCTAAATATGAGTCCATTTTATTTTAGTAAGGTTTTTCCTATATATCATTCACAAATTAGAAGTCCCTTGCTGAATGACGTGCTTTGGATTTGGTTTGGAAATAGGGTTCTCAACCCTGGCACCCCAATTGGGTCTTTCCACTTAGCATCTTTGCCATATTCATGGCCATGCTGCCCACCCTCAATCCAGATTCTGTCCCCAGCACATAAAGCACCTCCTCCCCCCACAAGGCACCTTCTCCAACAAACCTGCAGGTAAGTGCACACCAAAGAGTACACATTCCAACTACTCTCTCTCTCTCTTTCTCTCTCTCTCTCTTTCATATATCTTTGTGAAGTTCAACTTTTAGCCTCTTGCCAATTATAAATTTCTAACTCCCAGGACCAATAGCCAGAAAGGTTTACACCCAGGGAGCTGACAAGGCCACCCAACTAAGGGCTCTAATAGTCCTATTGTCACCATGGCAACATCAGCACTCATTGGGATGCTGGCTCAGGCAGGGCCAGGGCCGGGGGTGGGAGATAAGCCTAAGTGGTGAAGGCCAAGGGCAGGTCTTGTTTAGAGACTGACTGATTCATTCACTCATTCACTCAAGTTCAGACTGAGCACCTACTGTGTCTGCGGTGCTGGAGAAAAGCAGGAAGGTCATGCCTTTAATCTCACATCAGACATAGACATTTGTGACATAATCACACCATTTACCATCTAAATACTTGCAAAACAGGCCCCCGAAGAAAAGCAACATGGGATAGAGGTGGTTAAGATTATGCCCACTGGAGACAGACTTCATGGGTTCAGATTCTGACTTTCTTAGTTAGCAGCTGGTCAAGCTGCTTAACCTGTGTGGGCCTCAGCTTCCTAGTCTCTGAAATGGGGGTAGCAACAGGACCCACCCCACAGTGCTGCTGTGAGGATTCAATGAGTTAATACGGAGTCTGGCACATAGGAAGCTCTCAACAAAGGTTGGCTGCCTGGACTTCACCAAGGTGATACCACATAGGTCCCACCTCCCCCACCCCTGCCCACCCTCACCGGAGGAAACTGTTTCAGCTGTTTGCCTGTGGGACCCTCTTTCCAGAAGGCCTCATAACCAAGGCCTGTGTTTACAAGTTGACAGCTCTGGGGCCTGTGTTTACAAGTTGACAGCTCAAGAATGAGAACAAACCCTTCAGGCCCCTGGGGCCTGGGACCCAGGGCTCTGCCTCTGTGCCACTTACCCCTCAGGCGGGTCACAACTCCCTTGCTCCTCTATTTCCCCTCTCCCCCCTTCCCTGCTTAGGGGTATTGGGGAGGGCTGCGGGCTTGGCAACCCCCAATCAAGTTCCTCTGCTATCCTGGAAACTGATACCACCCTGTCAGCCCTCTGGTCTCCCATTCTTTACCCAAGCCCCATGGGAATTGGAGGACTGGAGGAGGCCCACTGGGGATGCCTTTCACCTGTTGAGCTCCTGCTGCTAAGCAGAAGGGCAGCTGCTTCCCTGCCTTGACAGGTGCTACCCTAGATGTGTAGGGATATACATGGCAGGGGAGGGGTTCTTGGGGTGAGGTGGGGCTGCACCTGTAGTGCACTAACTTCTGGGAACTGTGACAACATGTCTATATGAGAGAAGCAGCAGGTCATTACTGACCATGTTGGTTCTCTGAGGCACAAGACAGGGGCAACCACTTCCTTTAGGAGCTCTGGGCTTGGCAGCCTCTTCAGATTTGCAAGATAGGATATGAATCAAGTCTGCAAATGCATGAAATGCTATCAGATGGGAGAAGGGGTTTCACAGCCTTCTTTCCCTATTTATTAAAAAAAACAGTAGCTGCTATTAATTGCACACTTATAGGTGCCAGGACTGAGCTATCTGCACAATTACATCACTTAGTCTTTGTAATTATTTGGTAAGAAGATATCCCATTTTATGTGTGACTCTTCAGGCTTAAGAGACCTTAATAACATCTCCAAGGTCACATGGCTGCTAAGTGGCTATCGTGGACTTCAGCCTTAAGCCTGTCCTTCTCTCTGCAGGTATTCACCCTACATACAAGTTTGCACCAATTCTCTACCTGGCCTGTGCCACGGGACCAGGAAACATAGTAAGACAGATTGGAGCTCATCAGCCTTCACAGAAAGTCTGAAGTAGAAAATAGTATACATTTTGGAAAGCTCTAGATAAAATTCCTCCACGACTGCTTCAAGTAGTAGCAGAATATTCATGTGGCAATGTCCCAGATGCTGGAGAGGGGACCAGGAGAGGGCTACAGTCAGGAACAGTCACCTGACTGTTGCAAAGGTGGGGATATACACAACTGGTAAGTTGCTTTTAGGGCAGATCCATGGCTCCAGAGAGGATGGGCAGGAAAATGTAGGTAGACAGTGGTTACCTGCACAGTGGCAGGTGCCAGGAGGACATTCTCAGAGAGAGAGATGGCAAGCAGGGTCACACAGCGCTGAGAGAAAGGTTCAGGAGAAGAAAGACGAAACAAAGGCTTCAGGTTGCTCTTTAATGTCGCCAGAGGTCAGACTGTGAGACACTGAGGCAGGGACTGTAAGTGTCACAGCTGCTGCCAGGAGTTTGATGTAAAACACAAGGAGAGAAGATGAACGGCAGCTAGAGGGCGCAGCAGAGCCAAGCAAAGGGCTTCGTTTTATAGCCAGTAAAGGCAGAAGGGAGAGGAGACTAGATGGGAGGAGTGGAGGGGGCTAGATGATCAGACTTGGGGAGCAAAACAAAAGGCTCTCCCCTTTGGCTGTGGCAGTATGGGGGAGCACAGGCCTCCCACCTCCTTGTTCACCCAAGGCTGGCAGGCTCTGTCCTTCAGCAGGAGACCCCTTCTCTGGCCTCTGCCAAATCTCATCACTCCCACATCTTGTTCCCTTGTTATCTCGAAGGCAGCATCTTGACCCACAACGAGCTGGGTCTGGGCGAAAAGCAGTTTAGCGAGTGGCTGATGGTGCGTGTGGGAACACAGGCTGATGACTTTCAATTGCTTTTGTCTGCTCTGCTACCGCTCGCTGCCCTCCGAGTTAAAGGAAAACCAACTGCTCCCACCTTGCTCCTTCCTATTCCTAAGACCCACCTCCCAAGTCCAGGCCCCAGGAAGCCCCTCCGAGAGGTTTGCCATGTCCCACTCCTCGACCCTTAGGACCAGTCTGGCACCCCCAGAAATACCCTGTACTGTAAGGCTTCCCTGGTTCTCACCCCCAGAGATCCAGCACAACCTTGAAGATAAGGCCTGGGGCTCAGATTTCTGTCCCTCTTGAAACCAAGAATGATGCTCATTACAAGTCTGTTGGGTGGCCTGAAATTTTGCAGCCCCCACCCCTCTTTGCTTTGATTAGGAAGTGTCAGTGAGTACACACTCAAGTGGAGGTGTGCTCTGGGCCCTGGGGTGGGTCTGTGAGGTAAAGGAAAAAAGAAAAGAGCCATGTGTATGAGGAGCTCATAATCTAGTTGGACTTCTGGGCCCAAACATCCATATTCTCACAGGCTGGTCCCTGAATGGAGGCAGGAGGCTGGATAAAATGACCTGGGGGCTCCTGATCCTCCCTCGGTTAAGGGTCAGAGCCCCTCCCCAGGAAAGTGAACACAACTGAGATTTGCACTCCTTCCCCTGCTGTCTCTCTTTTAGTCACAGTCCCTGCCTGGAGCCTATGACAGCCGCATCCAACTGAGGACCGCTTACTGTGCATACACTGGCAAGATGAAAAAAAGACCAAGGTACCAGCAATAGCTCTGCACTTACCAGCTGTGAGACCTCCTGCAAACTGCTAACTCCTTTGAACCAAGTTCCTCAGCTGTAAAGTGTGGGTAGCAGCTCCCACCTCACTGGGCAGTGTGAGGACGTGGTGAGATCACATACATAAAACACCTATTGTGGTGTCCAGCACATGGTAGGTGCACCTTTTTTTTTTATCACCACCCCTCCTTTCACTGCTATGCCTTCTTCTGAGTGGAAGGATCAGACCATGTTAGTCCCTACTGTGTCCCACTTCATCAGGACAAGTGAGGGGTTCCCCACAACAACCAAGATGCATGTGCCTGGCACTGTGCAAAGTGTTTTGTGTGCATTTCTTTTCAATTTTCACAAACACTCTCCCCCATCCCCACCTCCCTCCCCCGATGAGATAGATGCTATTGTTCCCATTTTACAGGTATCAAAACTAAGGCACCCATAGAGAGTTTAAAAATAACTGGTACTGTCATCCAGGTAGCAGCTGGAGGATCAAGGAGCTGCACTCAGTTCTCATTAAGCTAAAGAGTTCATGTCCTACCCAGAGACCCGCCCGGTTCTCCTTTCTTCCCCCAAGAGGTAGCTTATTGAACAACCACTGTGCACAGCCTATGCTGCCTGGGCCGGGGGGGCAGGCTGGCCTGCAGGCCTATCATTGTCTATTGGAGAATTATCATTCTGCCTGGTATAGAATGGATGGCTGCATGATGAAAATTGAGAATTAGTTTGAGATACAGGCTTTGGGCAAGATATCTTATGAATTAAAAATTGTTACTTAGCTGCCTGCTGACAAAAGGGGCTGATATCCTGGGTGGCACCTGGGCTGGGCTGCATTGAATGATCAACATATGGCAACCAGGGGTGTGAGTTACCTCGGCTTTCAACCAGGGCCAGAGATGCATGCTGACGGTTTGCTGACACGCCTAAGGACCCTCCTCCCCAAATTTCTTTCTTAACCTGCCTAGAAGCTTCCCCCTGCAGGTCTTTGCTGAGCACCTCATCTATATTCAGGTCTCAGCTCAAATGTCACCTCTACTGAGAAGCCCTCCCTAATTACCCCACTTGCCCACTCTCACCTCTACTCTATTAGCCTTCTTTATTTTTTCCCTTCAAAGCACTTCCACTCTCTGAACCTCTCTTTCATCTGTTTATGTTTGCTTATTATCCATGTCCTTCCACTGGAACGTAAGTAAGCCTGAGGGGGGGCCTGGTTTCCCCAACTACCCAGGAAAGTGTTCAACAGATATTTCTTGAATGAATGAATGGACTGAAACAGAGATGTCTGGGGGCCATCCTGTGGCTGGTGGAAACAGCTTCTTGGAAGATGATACAGTGGTGACTTATAATATCACACGGCATAGACACCAGAGTTGCACCAGGGCTGGACAGAGGGATCAGCCGATCAGCTATTCCAGTCGGGGCGACCGTGCCCTTCCAACGCACCCTCAGTGATATGTTTGTTTGAACAGTGAGTGTCTCAGTTAA
The DNA here is from genome assembly GCF_014898055.3 of Talpa occidentalis. NCBI lineage: Eukaryota > Metazoa > Chordata > Mammalia > Eulipotyphla > Talpidae > Talpa > Talpa occidentalis. Next base: position 42,987,194 of record NW_023605194.1, read on the forward strand.
TTACAGTTATTACAGTCCAGTCGGGGAAAGACAACCTTCGAGTCCCTGAAGTAGGTGTGAAGTGCAGTCTGCTTGTCTTGCCGGCATTTCACAGAATGACGGTTTTCATCAAGCTCACTTAAACCAACAAATGATTACCTCTCCTAATAAGACTGCAAACTGGACTCTGATTAATTTGCTAATAACTGGCTCCAATTTGTGAAACATTAACCTGAGTAGCCAAGGATAGTAAAAGCCATTATGTTAGGGTTGCTGAGGGTCGAGCCATGCCCCTGAACCCCCAGCAATGCTAGGCTCCCTGTGGAAGGGGGAGGCTCAGACAGGTGTCCCCCTGGACCACAGAGGGCACTTAAGTGCAAATCAGCAGGACATCATCACCCACTATACTTAAGATTGGAATATCCCCTATTCCTGTTCCCCAAGAAACCTTTATTCTGCAACCAAAGGAATTTCTCCAAAGGGAATTATCAAGGGATGTCTCCACAAATAACAGCCACCAGGACGGTCCCCATGGCACTGCTGGATAAGGAAAAGTGGGAGCAACCTAAATGACCAACAATAGGGGGTTAGTCAAATAAACTATGATTCAGGAAGTCATGTTGCAGAAGAGAAGTTTGTAACCTGAAAAGATAAATGTTTGAGGCAAGTTTTTTTTTTTTTAAGTAGTCACACAATAGCATAATTTCATAAGATATAGTTGTTAAAAATTTGTGCAGAGAAAAAGGAATGAAATGATAATAAAAATGTTGAAGATTATCTCTAAGTGGTGATATAGAAGTTTCTCAACTTCAGCACTATTGCTATTTTGGGCGGGGAAATTCTTTGCTGTGGGAGACAATGTTGTGCACAGTAGGATTAGAAGAATCCTTCGCCTCTAGCCACTGGTAACACTGCCTCTGGATTGTGACAACCAAAAATCTTCAGACATCGCCAAATGTGCCCCAGAGAGGGCCAAGATGGCTCCAGGTTGAGAACCACTGATCTAGAGTCATTTCCTGAGGCCTCCCCTGGTGGTGCAGCGGTTGAGCGCTGGGCTGCAAAGCTGCCTGCAGCCTCTGTAGTGCCGGTTCGCTCCCCGGCCATCAGCGAGGTTCCTGGGCCACTGGCGAGTGTCCCACATGGCACAGAGACCTCTCCTGCCGCCCGCTGCTCCCCTCAGCAGTGTGCTTCGGTCCTTCTGCCTGTTTTGCTCCCCGCTCTGGCTCTGGTGAATTCTCTCACCCGCCCACGCTTCTGACTGTACCCAGTGCTTGTATAAATAAATAAATAAATCTAGAGTCGTTTCCTGGTCTCTCAAACATTTATCTTTTCAGATTACAAGTCACTTTTTGAATTATTTGAATTACATTTCTTAAAAGGTTAATATAAGTTTCTTGAAATAACCCCTCAAATTCTAGAACTAGATAGTGATGGTGATTACATAACATTATAAATGCATTTGCTGCCCATTTTAAATGTTATGCATATTTTACTACCAAAAAAATCCCCAATGTTTGATGATACATGTCTCTGTGTGCTAGGCAGTGGTAGGAGTGGGCCAATTTGGAAACAGATTGGCCAGAATGAGTAATCCATCCCCTTCTGGATGATCACTATTAGTGATGACAATTTGCTGAATTTAAACCCTCTGAGGACAGGGACCTTTCCTGCTGTGTTCATGGCTCCATCAACCGTGGTGAATGAGGGCATCTGCAGGGCTCTGGAGAGCCTGAGACTGAGGGCAAGATGGGGGTCTTGATTCCCGAGTGGCATCGGTCAGATGAAGAAGCAGGACCTGTGCCTGAAAAGCGCCCAGCTCTGCTGAGGGCACCCCTTGGGGGGCTGGTCAGGAGGGGTCCCTTCAGCTGGGAGAAGAGGGGCATTTTGTCAGGGAAACCAGTCTGTACAAAAGGGCAGTGTGAGGACACACGTCAGAGGTGGGAGCCAAGAGAAGCAGAGTTCTCATGAAATGGTGTCAGGAGCAGCTGATGCCAGGTGAGAGCCTGGAATGCCAGGTAAGCACTGTGGATTTTGTCTAACAGCAGCGGGGAGTCCCTGGAGGCAGGAAGACCTGTCAGCAATGAGCACATGGGCTGAGTGATGGCCAAGAAGCAGTAACGAGGCCATTTATTGCGGGCTGTCTGTGTGTCAGGCAAGGTCTAAGCATTTCACCTGCACTAACCAATTACTCTTCGTGGCAACTCTACGTTCAGGGCATCATCGTTATCATTATTCCCATATTATTGTTATCCCCATCTTACAGGTGAGAAAGCCAAGGCACAGAGGGATTAAGTGATCTGCCTGCTGTCACACTGCTGCTAGTTCTGCAGCAGCGCTAGTTCTGCACACTGCTGCAGAACCAGACTCAAGGCCAGGCTGACAGACTTGAGTCTGCAAGACTTCATCCCTATGTCAGGCTGCCCATGAGAGATGGGAATGGGTGCTTTACCCACTGGCAGAGGGCTCTCATCACATGGATGAGTTCACTGGATTCTCAAAACTCCCTGTGAGGCTAGTACTGCTACCCCACTTATTGGATGAGGAAAATGAGGCACAGTCAGGGAATTGACAGGTCTAAGTACACAAGGCTACTGAGTAACCATGCTGGGATTAGAACTTGGATCTTTTGGGTCTTAAATGTCCATCATGGCTGCTCTGGCTCACCTGTGTGGGGCTGGGGGAACCTGGGGGTGGGGGACTGGCCCGGAGATGAGCAAGGTGAGATGCAAAGCAGCAGCTGCAAGTGCCTCAGAGATCACCTGCTCACTTGCCTGGAGCCTGGTTACCTCCAGGGCCTGGGGTAGGGGGTCCACACACCCACACCTACTCTCAACTGGGGTCCCTCCTTGCGCTAACCATGGAAGCCTAGGTGCACCAGCTCCCCCAGAGAGCCACTTCTCTGTCTGGTGCTGGGCCTGGCCCTGGCCAACATAACTCACCTGAGTTTGGCACTCAGGAGAGCATCAGGGCTCAGGGAGATTTACAAGCTCCGATAAAGCCATCTCAGTCCTCACATAAGAAGCATTTGATATTTGATGATCTGAAAGGCCTTGTCCCAGAGAGTGGGCGAGGGAGGCGGGGGAAGGGAGACACTTAAGAAAACAAAGAGGACAGTGATCAGATGCCCAAGGAGAAGGAGGCAGGAAGGGGGGGTGTGGGTGCTGTCTGTCATCCTGCCGGGGTCACCCTCTCCTCCAGCACCTCTGCACTGATCCTGCAATGGAAAAGACAGGTCCAGGGGGGATTACAGGGGAATGGGGCACCAGAGACCGCTCACCACACTACCAGGTCTTTCTGTTCCAGGCACAGGTTGGGAGGCATGGGTAAGGCCCTGAGGGAGCATATCTGATGGGGAAGACTGGTCACCCCAAAGGGAAGACAGCACATGTGTAAAGAAGCAGAACTCACATAGGTCATGAAGCCAGGAGATTGGGTTCACACTGTGGGCTTGTGAGTCTCTCTGAGGCTCCGTCTCCTCATTGTAGGTGAGAGTGCTTGTCCTGCTCACAAGCTGGAAATGCTTTACACTGGATGTACATCAAGTGTATGTTGAGGAGGGTGAGCCTGTGCCACAGGCAGGGGGTGCTGAGCATCGCCAGGGGCAGGTACACACTGAAGCCTGTGGGATGAGGAGGCTTGGTGCCCCTGAACCTTCCAATCCTATTTTCACACTCTAACCTCCTTCCCTAAATGCCACTTGTTCAGCTCCTTGTCTTGTCATGATCACATGGAGAAACTTTGCGATCAGAGAGCCCTGAGATCAAATCCCAGCTCCACTACTTCTAACGACATGACTTCAGGCAAGTGGCCTCACTCTGAGCCTCAGTTTCCTCAACTGCCAAACACAGATAATAGACTTTGTCTCCTGGCGTTGCTGGGAGGACTCAAGGAGATGCGGAGCACAGGGCTGGCATAGGGTAGTGCTCACTGAGTCCTCCCCACCTTCCCTACCGATTTTTCCCCATGAGCTTTGATCCCCACAGTCCACAGCTGCCCCGCCTCTGGCCTCAAGTGCTACAAGTTCCAGGAGTGAATGACTTTCAAGTCTGGGAAGGAGAGCCCATCACACACACCTTGAGCTGGGTAATTTATGAATCAAATTGTGCTCCGTCAGGGCTCCGCAGCCCAAAATAGATGTGGTCAGACGAGGTTCAGGGAGCCAGCCTCAGACACAGTTATCTTCATAGAAACTGGCCACCAGCTGGCAGAACCGGCCTGGATGACTGACCTTGAGGGGCTCCCTGGGGGCTGCAAAGCCCCCCCTCAGCCCAGCCCTGCTCTGAAGTCTGAGGCGAGGATGCAGCTCTGCCTGGGGCTCAGGAAGAGAGCTGGTGACCGTGGGCAAGTTGCTTAGCCTCTCTGGGCCTGAGGTCCTCCCTTACTTAAAAAGGGCAGTAGTTTTTAAATGTCTTTGTGTTAGTAGCAAATCCTTTTATCAAAAAAAATCTTGCCTAGAACCAATGTGTATATATCAGTCCCAATCAGAGCTAGCTGTCCTGGCTGAGGCAGATGAGGGGGGCAATGCTGGAGTCCGGCACACTCAGTGCCACCCACCCCCTGCCTGAAGGATGGAGCTGAGGGCCTGGTACTTCAGTGAGCCTGGAAGTCCCTGTGGACCCTTTCCAGCTTTCCCAGCCCAAAGTTGTCCAGGAGCATTCAGCCAAGGCTGCCCAGGGTCTCACACCACGTTATGTAAGCCACCCAGCACCAAGGAACACTGACCAGGCAGGTGAGGTTTCCGAAGTTGAGGATCAACATGTCTTCATGTGTCTGTTCTTTCCAGAAGGGGCAGATATTGTAGCAGCTAGGACCAGGCTGAAAGCTCAGCATCACACCTCACAAGTTGTTTGACCATAGGCAAGTTACCTAGCCTCTCTGAGCTTTAGTTTACTCAGCTATAAACATGGCGGGGTGGGGGGGGGGGAACAATACTTATCTCACAGAAATGATGCTGAGATGAAGACCAGTAATGTACCTATTTAGTTCAAGCAGAGTCCAGCACATTGTAAGTGCTCAATAAATATTAGCTGCTATTAGAAATACTCTCAGACGGGCCTCCCTGGTGGCGCAGGTGGTTGAGCGCAGGGCTGTGAAGCTGTCCGCAGCCTCTGCAGCGCCGGTTCGATCCCGGCCGGCGAGGTTCCCACATGACGCAGCAGACCTCTCCTCTCTCACCCGCTGCACCCCTCAGCAGTGTGTTTCAGTCAGTCTGCCTGCTCTGTTCCCCACTCTGTCTCTGGTGAATCCTCTCATCCTCCCACGCATCTGGCCTGCACCCCGGCTCTTGTAAAAATAAATAAATAAAATCTTTACAAAAAAAAAAAGTACTCTCAGAGAAGGACAGAAAGTTGGCACTTGATGTAGTCTATGCTGCTTAATCCTCATCAGAGTTGACTAATAAACTGAGGTGAGAGGCAAAAGGATGTGTACCCAGTCATATGGCAGGTGTTTGAGTCAAGATTTGACCCCATTGTCTTTGATGTCAATGCCTGTGCTCTTTTTCCTATTCCTTCCTAGTTATACTGCTTCTTGAGGGTCCCACCAGGAATGTTTCAGATTGTGTCAGGCCCAGTTTCATGATATAGGAGGGCTTTCTGGCTTCTGGTCAGTGACTCAGAGTGTAACATCAAAGCAGATGTTTCTGGTCAGGGAATGACTGGGGGAAAAAACGACAGATTTAGTTAAGTAGAAAAACCACATGACAATGTGGAAAACATAAAACTCTAGTGTTCCACTGAAAATGAGTCAGAATCGTCATGCTCACAAAAATAAAAGAGGGCAAAGTTATCCCACAGGGCAGACGGCCTCAATCCGAAAACAGGAAGGTTGGGGTTTCCCAGAGGGTGTCCCAGGAACTCGGATGCATAAATATATAGGAAAGGCCAACTTTAAAAAGTTCTGTGGTCAAATAAATTTGAGAAGTGCTGAACAGGTATCTTCACTGCAGGACTTGCCAGAGCCTTTTAACGTGCTAACGTGAGCTGTGACTTGGAGGCTGTGAGGATGTGTGTGTGTGTGTGTGTGTGTGTGTGTGTGTGTGTGTGTGTATGTGGTATGGTGTGTGGGGTGTGTGTGGGCAGTGGGAATAGGTAGTCACTTCACCTTGGCAATCCCACCTCCAGAATGCCCTCATCCTCTCGAGCATCAGTCCCAGATGTCACATTATGTCCTGAGGCCCTTCCCAGCACCCCGCACCAAGTGGGCATTCAGAATGCTTGATGAGTGAGCCTGGCCAGACAGGGAGGGGTGTTCTGAGGTGTTCCTGTCCCCTTGGCTCACACAGCCAGGAACTTCTGCTGAGCAAGCGAGAAACTGGAGAAAGAGAAATGTCCTTGCCTTTTTGGCCAGGGAGGAGGGTCAGTCACTAAAATCTCTGCAAAGCCTCTGACCACATTTTTTAAAAAGAAAAGCCACAGGTCAGAGTTCAGGGACCTCCCACTGGCCACACTTGGGAGGTCCTTCTCAATTGCAGGGGCTGGCCTGGGCTACAAACCCCCTACTCTCTTGGCAGGAGGGCAGTTTCTTTGGGAAGTTCCCCAGCAAAGCTGAAGGAATGGGCCCTCTATGACACCCCATTCCAAGTCCTGTGAATAGAAACTTCTGGAGAGGGAGGGGGAGCAAAGGAACCCGCTGGAAACAGGAGGCAACTTTGGGGGATATTTTGCAAACTTGAGATTCCCAGTGCCCATAGAAAAGAGGAAGTAAGCCTATGTGGAAGAAACTCCTGGCACTGCCCCTGACACCAAGGATAGCCTCAAACCCAAACTCAATCTCAGCTGAGGCCAGAATAGAGAGAAATCTTTGATCTTCAACCCCCACTCCCTCTCTGCACAGATGTGCCCATTTTTCCTCACAGCTTTAACCCTCAGGAATGCCAGATGTAGCAGTCCCAGCCTGCAGCACCCCTGTAGGACGCACATGACTTATGGCTTTAATTACTGAGGACTGGGTGTGGGCCTCAGGCAGCAGCCAGCCTCAGCAGGCACTGTTCCTGTCGACTAGGGGTTGCCAAGTTGGCGAGGGTAGTGCACTGCCACGTAGTCCCCTAGTGCCCTCCCAATTTACCCCCCTGCTCTTGCAGGGAGGGAGCAGGAGTGTGGGCGCGATGGGGTTTGAGGAAGGGTGGCTCTGAGGCCAGCCCATGAGTTTTGCCATGAAAGTTGTAGAGGGACGAACTGGGGCAGAGAAGAGCAGGTGAGACCAAAGGGAGCTAGAGTGAGCAGGCCCTCCTGAAGGAGAAGCATGGTCACCAAGGAAGCTGGGGTGGTAAGGCTAAGTGGTGAGTGGCTGGATAGACAAACAGACACAGACCCAGATGGTCAGCATGATGAGCACACCATATTATTTCCCCTGGTCACCCCAGGGGCCTTCAGCCTAGTTCCCCAGCTTTTCTTGCCCTCCCACAACATTTTTCTGTGAGCTTTTACGTGCCTGATGCACATCAAATTACTCTACTATAAAGTTTTCCCAGTACAAATGGAATAAAATCTCAACTTCTCATCTTAGTCCTCAAAACCCTAATTGATCAGTTCCTGTTCAGCATTTTAACCTCACATCCTGCTCCTAACCCTCTACTCCCCACCACACTCTATCAAACCTCTTTTTCCATTTTCTGTTTCTTAAATATACCCAACTCATTTTGGCCTCGGGGCCTTTGCACATGCTGTTTTCTTCACCTGGCCCCACACAGCTGCCTCTTACATGCCTACTCAGGCCCCTCTCAAATGGTACCACATCAAAAAGGCCTTCTCCAGCACAGTCTCCCCTCCCCGCCAAATACGTAGCTACAGCTTAGTCACTTGCCTTTATTTCATTTTCTTGAAAATACAAATCACTCTAAAAAGATTTCATTCATTCATCTGTTGAATTATTTTCTGTCTTTCTCCCTAAACTGCAAGTTCCATGGGAGCAACAGTTTTATCTGTCTGATTCATGGCTGTGTCCCAGAAGGTGGCACGAGATACCCAATCAATATTTATGAATAATCAAATTAGCCCAAACTCTGTGTTACAAAGACAGACAAGATCAGTCCCCCAAGCTGCCCAGCATCCTAGAGGCAGAGTTGATAGATCAGAAGTGATATCCTGACTTCCAGGACCATGCCCCTGCCTGCCTGCTCGCCCTTCCCCACTCTGCATGCTGGGCGAGCTGCCAGGCCCTGCCAGACCCTACTACCTTCCCCCACCATACAAGCCCCCTTGGGAGTCAAACCAATGCACTGCTGTGAGGCTTTGAGGAGTTCCTGCCATGACAGCTTCTTGTGCATGAGGGCTAAGCAGGGAGGAGAGGGAAGGAATGATAAGGGTGAGGAAGAGCTAGGGCAGAGGAACCAAAAGGGCCAGGATTTAGGTAAAAGCCCTGGGAAACAGGCTGCTCCCTCTCTGCCCTGGTCCTCGGTTTTCTCACCTGTGACTTTAGCAGGTTGGACTGGATGATGCCTCTGTCCCTGAGCCCCATGAAACTGGGCCCCAGTATTGGGAGAAAGATGGAGGTGGGGAAGGAGACACAGTGGGTCCTGTTCTGCTCCCCTCCCTCCCTGATCCTGGTACCGCAATGGGTTCTTGACCAGGCCTGGGTTATCAATCTCCCTCTACCTGGAGAACTCCCCTAAATGAAATTCCTATTGGCGTGGGGCCTGTGATATAACAAGTCACTTGCCTTGCCTGGGAAATGAAAGATGATAAGGCAGAGTTCCTGGGACAGAGGCGCTCTCCATAAATCTGCCAGAGTGTGCTGTGGATTACTTTGTGGGATTAATTATCTGTCCTTCAAACAAAGACCCGACCTCAGTGGCTGGGTGAACGTCTCTAACCTGCAAGGGAGGGAGCACTGGGTGGTGGGGAGGCAGGGCCCAGGAATGAGAGGCAGGTCATGGGGCGGGCTGTGCAGCTGGCGCTTTACTCCTGTCAGGCCCTACATGGCCCCTCATGCCCAGCACACCAGGCCCTCCTGGCTTCCAACCTTTCTGAGACTTGGCGCTTTTGACTCCTCTAACAATCAGGCATCCTCCACATGCTCCTCATGCCAACCCAGGACAACCCTACCTCATCTCTTCTCCTAGTTACACTTCTACCTCCCAGACTGGGGGGCTTCCTTGTATGGATGGGAAAGTTCTATATACAATGGCTAGATAAAACTGGACCAGAAACCACTTTAGCATCTACTATGTGACCTTAAGTTCTCTCAGCCTCAGTTTGCCCATCTAGAAAATGGGAGCAGCATAGGAGGGACTTATGCATGATAGGGTTGGCATGATAATACAAAGAGGCAAGGTAGCTCTGGTGGAGACCAAATGGATTTCAGACTCCCCAAGATCTGCTACCTCTTGGCCTAGCATGACCCCACCTGTCATACAACCTTTCTGACACTGCCTTCTCATTTGTGAAATGGGGACACCAAGAGTGCTGGTAGTAAGCATATGCAATCTCTCTGGGGGGCCTTGCATGACACCTTGGGTGGGATTTTATTGATATCTTAATTAAGGCTGCAAGAAAAGTGGCGTCTTGGTGGCTTCTTCACCCTAGGCCAGGCCTTTCTCCCTACCCAGCCCAAACTGTATGTGACTCTCCCTCCATCCATGAACAGAGCCAAGCTTAAGGCACCACTCTTCAAGCCAGGAAAAATCAGTGCTAATCACAGGAGGGCTGCCCAGTGCCAGGCTCGATGTTAGCCAAGCCCCAATTAACTGTTCTGAGTCACAGGGGCCATGGAAGAGAGTCTATTGACTTTGACTCCCTGAAGAAATAAGGGGGCGGTGGTGTCATGGTAGAAACAAGGAATGTTTATACCTCTGTGCTTTGAGGAGACAGAAAGACCCTGAATGTGGGACGCAGGTGGCTTGGTGCCAACTGCTGGTCATGCCACAGGTGACCTGGAAAATCCCACTTTCTGGTTGGACCTTCAAGTTCACCTGGGTAAGTAGAAAGGTAGGTAAGTGGGGAACAGGAAGAATCATTAGGTAAACAGGAAGGTGCAGTCTCCTCCTGCTCATTCCAAGTGCCCTTTCTAGAAGGTGCAATGAAAAACAGTCACTTGTAGGTGAGGTCAATGAGCTTGGGAACAAAAGAAAGTTACTAAGCATTTATTATATGCCAGGCATTGTGTTAAGCACACTGCCTCTTCGAGGTAGGTACTTTTACTGTTATTTACAAGACGATTTGTTAAGGTCCCATGGTAATTGAACTCAGAACTAGCATTTGACCTTGGAACTATCTGATGCAAAGTCCTTAGTTGCTACCTCAGTATACCAAAGCCAGAGCTCTTTCTAAGGAAGAGCTCTTTCTAAGGAAGAGCTCTTTCTATTGGTCATTCTGTCTGGTGGGTGGCACAGTCCATCAGTCTAGGTTGGGTCAAAGTAGAGACAGGGATCATACCTCCTTATACCTTGGCCACTGTGACTGTAGGATGGCCAGAGACTAAAGTCAGTGCTCCAAATTCTGGGAAAATGAGATCAGAAAGAAACAGCAGAAGTTTACTGGGTATGGAATGGGTGGGGGTCAGGGGCTAGGACTTAGGTAAAAGGAGAATTTGCTTTTTCAAGTCTCTTGGGTCCCCTTATACTCTTTTGAACTAGACCCACCTTACTGGACTTCAGATTTGATCTCCAAAATTGAAGCCAAAATTACTACCTGGGTCCAAATTCTGGCTCTGAGCTGAGTGGCCTCAGGCAAGTTGCTTAACCTCTCTGAGCTCAGTTTCCTCATCTGTAAAGTGGGAGCAATGACAGTAGCTGTGAGGGGCAAATGCGTTACATGTGAGTTACTTAATACAATGCCAGGCAATAAATGTTAGTAAAAGTTATTACAATGGATTTTCTCTACCCCCATTCCACCCTCTCACTTCTTGAAAAGAAGTACCAATTTACTAGATGTTCCTGTATATGCAAGCATTATTGTTAAATAACTATTACTATTGATTTTTTTTTTAAATTACAGCCATGCTATTATACTATCTCATTCTACTTCTTTTATCACTCAACTCTAGGTTCTAAAGATTTATCTATTTTGCTGGATGTACATCTATTAAGTTGAACTATATGAAACTGCTGACATTTGACCATTTTGACCTACAAAAATGGTGATTCCATGTGATTTAACCTAATAGTTTTCAGTTTCTAACTGATATATTCTTTAGCAAAGGGGTCAGCAAGCCTTTTCTGTAAAAGGCATAGTACCTATTTTAGACTTTGCAGGTCAAGAGGAAACACTGAGGACATTATACAGGTACTTATTTAGCAAAAGAGAAACACATTTTCCCAATGGTTTTTAATAAAATTCATAATAGTGTCATGATTGACCATAATTTCTTGTAATACAGGTCTACTAATGAAAAGAATGGAATTTGGGGGGTAGGGGAATAATAGTTCACTAAGAAGAATGTAAAGATAGTGCCCAGTATCATCAAATTAACTGCAAAAATGCTCATCTTTGAAATCCATTCCTAGCTTTCGACCATATCAAGTTAGGCAGTGGGACGATTTGGCCCATGTGCCCAAGGGGAGTGTTGAGAAACTGGTCTTTGTATTTCCATTTGTATTTCTCTGATTTCAAGTCAGTTTCAGCATCCTGACATATGCTCACTAGTAATTGGGGTTTCCCATTCTGTGAATATCTTTGGCCCATTTTCTATTGAATTTCCCAACTTTTTCTTTTATATTACACATAGTCACCTTTGTTGGCTTTCTTGTCCTTGTTGGTTTTAATTGTTGCAAAAATCTCCTCCCACTAGCCACCTGCTATCAACTTTCTATATTCCTATCAAACTGAAAATCCTTTGATTTCAATCAATTTTTCATCTATGGCATATGCTTTTTGAATGTAGAGTTCTTTCCTACTACAAGGTCACAAAGATATACCCCCACATTTCCTTTTATAAGCTTTATATTTTACCTTTCACATTTAGGTCTTTAATCCATCTGGAGTCCACCTTGGTATATGGTATATGGCAGGGATCTTGCTTTATTTTTCTCCATATAGTGAGCTAGTTTTCCCAACACCAGCTACTAAACAAGTCATTTTTTCCCCATTGATTTGTGGGGCCACCTTTATCATATATCAAGTTCCCATATTTATGCATGGGCCTAGTTCTAAGAGTTTTATTCTGTCTATCAACTTGGTCTATATTCCTGAAAATGTACTACATGGAATTGGGGCCACTTTACCCATTATCCTGGTGCCTGCTTCTGTGCCAGTTGCCTGGGATGGCAACATCTCATACTGCCAGCTCCATATGGCGTGTGGACATTGCTTGTATTGAGCAGCTGCCCAGCCTGACCCTGTCTTGGAAATTTGGGATTGGAAAACTAGAATATGGAGACAATTGAAAGATGAGGCAGAAAAGGAAAGGACATTTCAAAGACAGTCATGATGAAAAGGAGACAGTACATGCATCACAAGTAGAGGTAGCTAGTGGGGTAGAGATAGATCAGTGAGGCACATGATCAAGAGGAGCAAAGGCTCACTGGTAGGCTGGATCACGGCCATCAAAGACATATACGTGCTAATCCCCAGAACCCCCGTATGTTACCCTATATGGCAAAATGGACTTTACAAATAATGATTCAGTTGAGCATCTTCAAATGGGAAGATTATCTCCTGGGCCCCACATGTAATCATAAGGCAAATAGGAGGCAGATAGAGATTTGACTATAGAAGAAGAGAAAGCAACATGACCAAGGAAAAAGATTGGAGTGATACAGCTATGAGCTAATGACTGCTGGCAGCCACCAGCAGCTGGAGGAGGCAGGTATGGACTCTCCCCTGGAGCCTCCAGGTAGATCCAGCTCTGCTGACATCTTGATTTTAGTCTCATGAGACTCATTTTGGCCTCAGAACCAAAGAGAATATATTTCTGGTGTGTTATGTCATTGATTTTGTGGTAGTTTTTCACTGAAGTCCTACAAAACAAACATGGATGCTCTAAGAAAGGAGAAAGCACTTGAGCTGGTTATCCCAGTTTCTTATCCCAGCAGGTCCGAATGTGGGGACGGTCTTCCCCAGGACCCCGAAACCTTGTAGAATGCCCCTTTCTCTGAGCTTCCAAAGTGCTCTCAGATTCCTGGAGCCACAAATGCCCTGCAAAGAATGCTCTACGGCCTTAGCTTGACCCTCAAGAGCCTTCGAGTCATCTTCCCTCTTTCCTCTTCGCAGCCTTTTTGGTGTATCACAGCTCCTTAGACACCTCACGAAGAGCCCTTCCTCTAAGCCTTTGTTCCTGTTACCCTTCCTGGCTGGGATGCCCCCTTCCACCTAGCCCACCCATCCTCCAGTCCTGATACAGCAGTACTGACAATACCTCCCGTGGATGCTGGCACCCCTGTATTTTCAAGGTGGCTACATTTCTGCTATTCTACCACACAGCGTGATAGTTCCTGTTTCCTGTCAGGTTCAGGCGCTATTCTAAGCATTTTGTATGTACTGATGTAAGTCTTGGGCTCTTCACCCCTCCATCTCCCCTGCCCCCCAAGCAAGCTCTACCCTCCTTCCTGTTTGGCAGACCAGGAATGGCCCAGGTGAGGTTACCCCTGTGTCAGGGCTGCCCCCTCAACCTTCAGTCATTTGAATGCTACGCTCCCAATTTTGACCATATCTGCATGCAATTCATGTTATTATTGTTTAGCATTTTTCTCTAATTTGATTCAATTTTTTCCTCTTAAAAATCACTCTTAAAGAATCTACTTAAGAGTATCACAGATGGAGAACCAGTTCATTGGTCATAAAAACAGGGTGATTGTAAAATGGATAAAATGAGCCTCCATGGTAAGATTTTAACTGCACGGGCTTATTATCGCAAGGCTCCATGCAGCCTGCTCTCTTTTTTGTTAAGTGGGGAGACGAGCCAAGGGGTAGAAAAGTGTTAAAAACCTGAGTCCCCAACTGGACTTTCTCCTAAACAAAACTGACAGAGATTCTGAAAGAAAATTGAGACAGGAAGAGCTGTCTTACTGTGTGATTCAATGTTATTTCCCGTCCTACCCATGTGGCATGTCAAGTCATCTCTCTGGGGAATCAGCCTTGGGGTGAAGCCTCTGTACTCACTAAGTCCCAGTCCTCAGTCCTCCCAGCCTCCTTTGAGCTCCATAAGGACTATCTATCCCTAGTGAATGCTGTGTGGATGGATGAGCAAGTTTTCACATGCTTAGCTCCCCAGCGAGCCCTCAAGCTTCCCCGGAATGGTTTTCTTTGTCCAATTTCCATTCTAGAGCCTGTCTCCCCAAGAACACCAAGAACGCAGATTGGCTCATGAGGACCTCACTAAGGATCTGTTCATGACCAGGCAGACTTCTGTCTTGTCCTGACAGACTGGAGGACCACCAGCACCCCAGAACCTCCCGTTCTCTTTTGCAAAGTACTCCCTTAAATCTCAACTAAATTATTCTTATGCACATTTAAGACTCCCGCTATCCTTATGAAGACAAGTCAGTCACTGGCTCCTTTAAAATAACCCTTGCTATGCCAGACATTGCTATGAAGTGTTTGTCCTCTGCTTTCCCTGATTGTAAAGCACTTCACTGATGAGGTCCTTCAGAGTTGGGCCTTCTCATGCATGGGCAGCAGGAGGGGGCTGGAGGGGCAGTGAGCTGGAAAACATAGGCTGTCTGACTTCCCCCCACTTTCCCCCACAAAAGGAGCACTGTCTGAGGGAGGTGGGGCTGGGATGGAGCATAGCCCGGCAGAATGAGAACTGTGAGCAATAAATTCATTCTGTGCCAGAATGTTTGTTCACTTCAATCAGTGTCTGAAAAATATCTGCTCTGAAATCTCTGTTTCCAGGATATTGGTCAAATATTTGAATGGGGCAGCCAGTTAATTGACTCAGGCAGAGCCCTTGACAGTGAGGCAGAGGGAGGAGCTGAGGGGGCACTGGAGATAGTGGAGACCAGAGGTAGATCCGGTGATTCCCAAACCTAGGCAGTTCCGTCAGGTGCTAAGACCAAGGCCACTGGAAATGTGGGTTCTCTTCTCCCACTAGCCATGTCACCTTGGAAACTGGGTCTCAGTTTCTGCATCTGTAAGATGGGACAGCAGTAATAGTACCTACCTCGAGGGGTCAGTGTGAGGATTAAAAGTGTTGATGCTGGGGGAGCACTTAGCTCTGTTCCTAAGTCCCAGAAGCATTAACTACCATGACTATATTATTCCTCCTTAGTCCAGTGCTCAGAGCTCTCCAAGTGTGAGATCCATGCTGTACAGGGAGTTGGGGGGTAGGGGGGCAAAGAGGTCCCCTAAAGTGTGCTCATTCCTGCCCTATGACTGGTGACACCCTCCTTCCTTGCAGTCTCTCCAAAACATTCCTCCAGGACAGCCTTTCCTTCCTGGCCTCTGAAGCATGTGCTCCATTTGCCATGCTCCAGGCTTTTATGATGAATTACTTGTGCAGTGGGTCCTCCCTGGGGCTTATACTGGACATGTCTGGTGAACTGGTGGGTGAACTTTCAATGGCTGATATTGTGGTTAAAATGAAGGTCCTGCTTTCTCTTTCTCTTCCTTTCTCATTTTGAATTGCTTTAAAACATGGGTTCCTCAAGACAGATGGGGCTTGGGGAGGGTGGTACGGTATCTTTGTGGCCCTGTCTGGGCCCTACAGAGAGAAAGGTTGCAGGCTAAAGCTGGAGGAACCTGTGACATTTGCAATTTTAGAGACTACTGAAGTCTCTAAAGGAGGAGACTTCAGTTTCTAGACTAGGAAGAGCCCTCATATCTTTTTTTGTATGTGCTCCTCAACCAAATGCACTTTTTAATAAACCTTATTAGTATTTCCACTTTACAGATGAAGAGACTGAGCCACAGACAGGAGAAATAACTTGCTCAAGGTCACCTGAGACTTGAGCAAGGCTGGCTAGGAGAAGGGCTGTGACTAAGTCCTCTCCCTCCTTCTGGCTCTCTCCAGGGTGCCTTACCCAGAGCAGGCGCACAATAAATACTGATGACATGGATATGCTGACGGGAACGTAGGTGCAGATGTCAACATTTTGGTTCCCCAGGGAAGCCATGAATCAGAGCTACGTGGGGGTGGGAAGTGGCTGATGGGCTGAGCTACGAGGATGACATCTGCTTTGCTTGCCCTATCTGCAGGGCACCTCGGGGTATCTCCCTCCTGGTGCCCCCACAGCATCCTCTCCTCCTCTCTGTTCCACTGGAGACCTTAGAGAGACCAGGGAAGAGCAGTCTGGGGTTGTGGGTGACTTCAGGCTTAATATCTTTGTAACCATATTGCAAAAGGGCATGCCTAAGACGGCGCCTTATGCTTAATCTTTCTCTTTTATTGCTTTTTCTCTTGTATGATTTAACCTTGCACCAGGTATCAAGCTAGATAAATAAAAACTTTTATTTCAGATTAGCCCCAGCTGGGGGCTGCTTGAAAGCTGAGCAGTCATCCAGGGAGCCAAATGAAAAAGGGAGCTGGGAATCTGAGCTGCTTAGAGGGGCTCATCTCAGGTTCAAAGCCCCCAAAAGATATTTGAGAACTTTTCTGAGGTGGGAGGGACAAGGTCTCCTCCCACACCCACCAGCTGGGCAGGCTGAGGCAGGTGGAGGGAATCTCCTAGCCCAGGCTTCCCAACCCCCCTTCCTAAATGGCCCCTCACCCTGGTTAACTTCTCTTCACCCTGCATTTCCTACCTGATGCTTAACACAGCCAGGAAACCATGCATTTACTGACTTATTTAACATCACTCTTCTCCACCACAGCGTGAGCGCCACAAAGGCAGTGATGGTGGTTTTCCCTTCACAGCTGGCCCCCCAGGGCTAGCATGGAGCCTGGCACAGAGTAGGCACTCAATTAATATTGATAAGTTAACTGAATGAATGATGGATCAAATAAATGAAAAAATTCTAGGATTCCAGCCCAGCACACAGATCAGTGGATTGACATAAATCACTTAGTTTCCTGGGCAGAATTATAAGAGATGGCAGGAAGGCCTTGCGTTGAATCCTGGGTCTACCATGTATGTACCATGAATTCTGAGGTACATTTCATGTGCGCTGTGAGCTTTAGCTTCCTCATCTGTAAAATGTCCCTTCTAGTCATATTCTGGGATTGTGGTGGGGGCAAGAGGTGATGTCTATAGGCCAAGGGGAACGCTCCCACATGTTCAGAGAGAGACAAAGTGCTTCCAGGAGCGTGGTTGGCACAGTCAGTCCATACCATCATTGACAGGAAAAGGGATTGTCGACGGTATTTTCACAGGACAGAATAATATGCAGTAACGAAAACAAACAAATGATACCTACGCCAAAGAATAGGGCAGGATCTTAGATGCATTATTATAGTAGAAAACACAAGTCCCAGGATACTATGTATAACATGATTCTTTCTTTCTTATAAAGTTTACAGACAAGTAAATCCAAGCAACATGTGATCCAGATACATGTGACCAAATATATTTTAAAAGCAAGGGGATGAAAAAATGCAAGACATAAAGAATGGTCATGGGCAGGTGAGGCTGAGAGGCACAGAGGAGGAGCGCAGGTGAATGAGAACAATGGGGGACAGACAGTATAGCTGTTGGATTGATTAGCGGGTTCACAGGTGTCCACTATATTATCAAAAATTAATACTAAAACTAAAGAGGGCCACACATGGATCAACATTGATCATGCGCTAAAAATTATGTTTAAATCAATTCTGTATGCCAGAGGCATGCCAAGTTAGGAGAGAAAGAGAATGCAAAATAAATGGTGGCTAATTTTACAATCCTTCAAAGATTCCAAAGCCCCTGGAAGTCCAAGACAAGGCAGTCATTACAGAGATGAGAAACAAGTGGAAAAGAGCCAAATTTACAAAAAGACAAATGCCTCTTGACATAGAAAAACCAGACAAGTACTTCCCCCAGAACCAACCTGTGGTCATGAATTAGACTCATCCCAGACTCAGAAAGTAGCTCCAGCCACGACTGGTCTGCAGACCCCAGCAAGGCTGGAGAGCAGTGGTCCCTGAACTGAGCTGAGCTGAGCTGA
The DNA here is from genome assembly GCF_014898055.3 of Talpa occidentalis. NCBI lineage: Eukaryota > Metazoa > Chordata > Mammalia > Eulipotyphla > Talpidae > Talpa > Talpa occidentalis. The sequence continues at coordinate 43,005,130 of NW_023605194.1, forward strand.
TGAGCCAAAGGACCCCAAGAGGTCCATCCCCTGCCCAGCTAGGGAGGTGAACTCAAAGTAAAGCAGAAGAGGTTTGGGTTAAACCTAACAGCAAAGGGTGTCTTAGTGTACTACCCCGGTACCCAGGACCCAGGGGACCCACAAGAATATAGCATCCTTGGGCCTCCCCTGGTGGCGCAGCAGTTGAGCGCTGGGCTGCAGGGCTGCCTGCAGCCTCTGCAGCGCCGGTTTGTTCCCCGGCCTCCGGTGAGGGTCCCACAAAAAAAAAAAAAAAAAAAAAAGAATATAGCCTCCTGAGCAAGGGACAGAGACTCCTGCACACGTAGAGAATGTGGGAAAGAAGAGATGCAGAAAGAGAGTTCTGTGTCACAGAAACCTCTTACAAGGCCACTGAGCTATGTTATTTCCCAGAAAGAAGCAAGGGACAAGCCGCTGGCTTTGTTGAAGGAGAGGGGAAGAACAAAGATTCTTTGCTTTATCACAAGGAGGGGAACAGAAGAGCATCAGGAGCAGGAGCCACACTAGCTGGCGGAAAGCGCACCCCTGGAGAGAGGAGGGAGAAGCACCAAGGGGGAGAAAGAAGCGCAGGCTTCCCTGTGGTTCATCAGGAGGCATTTAGCGTTGATGTGATACACTGTTGTTGTTTTGGTATGGTGGTGGGAGAGAACTGTGAATAATATGACTGTGCATTTGTATAATTAAATTTTAAAACCCTCCAGAGGTGCTATTTCTAGATATTTTCCAAAGAAGAGAGACATGGGGAGCAAATGGGAAAAACCTTGAATAGCACATTTGTTCCAGTTCTAGAATGGCTGATTATTGACTACTAGTGATGGCTGGAGGGCTGGGTAATAAAGACTTGGAGGTCCAGTGGGAAAGTATGCTGGGATCAATTAGTGATGTCTGCCTTGGCATGGGATTGGAGAGTTCCAGTACCTGTGCTGACATGGGCCTAGGGTGCCAGTGAAAAGTGTAAACAGATCAGCTTCTTTACGAATATGCCTCTTTCTGCTTAGGTTGTTGCAAGGGCCCCAGAAATCTAGATTCAGAGGTTAGAAGCTTCTTTGTCTTCTATTTTCAGTACATCACCAGAGTCTACTGACACTCGTCCTGCACATCTCCACAATGACCCCCCTAGTCCTTTCTAGAATGGTGTGATACCCTATTAGAAGATCTCCCTTTGTTCCATCGCTTCCTGCTGCAATCCATTCAGATGTCTTGGGAGATGAATTTTCTAGTGACTCTTCCCCCTCCGAACCTTGCTAAAAACCACTGCTTTTGCCCTCTATGCCTGCCACCCACTGGTCCCATGACCCATTTCTGATCTGCCCTCAACCTCTCCCTGGCTTTCTCTTGGCTCCTGCCAGGTGTTCTATTCCCTCTGTGCCCAAAGAGATGCTTTGGAGTTTTGGGGCTTCCAAGCTTCGACTGTGCTAATCCAGGCCAGGGACTGTGTGTGATTCAGATTTCCAATGCAAGTTTGATTTTCCTGAGTTTTCACTTCTCAGCGGAGAAAAATGCCAGCTTAATCACAAGGGCTTTGATGTGTTTCAAATGATAGTCTCCTAAGATTGTACCCCCAACTAGGCCATAGCCTGCAGCCCCATTTATTATTGGCATGTGGGGGGGGGGCATATGAGTTTGAGCAGTTCTGACTGTATCTGATTATTGTCTCTATCTCTCTTCCTCTCTCTCTCTCTCTCATACACACACACACACACACACACGCACGCACGCACGCACGCACGACTTTCAATTTAAAGCACTCAACATATTTTCAAGAAACTGCCTTAGTTGCATTGAAAATAAAATCTAGAAACTGATAAATTAAACTCAGTACCATAGATACAACATATACACATATGCATTTTACACATAAAAACAGTAAGATAGTTTTTACCTCTCAGAACAATATTTTGCCGCCTTGGGGTTGATATTGCCATGTAAGGACACCTGCCCTTCTAGATTAGTGTTTCTCAAAGTGTGGTCCCCTCATCAGCATCAGCATCACAGGGCCCCCACCCCAGAGATTCTGATTAAATAGGTGTTAGGGTGAGGTGCAAAACTGCATTTCTAGTAATTTTAGATGACACGATGCTTCTGGTCCAGGGCCTACACTTTGAGAATCACTGATTTCATGAAAGCTGGGTATATTCTGACTTGAGTGATTGAGTTCATATCTCTGCTCTTCTGCTTGGCAGCTGGGTCACTGGCCAATCTATGTACACTCTCTGAGCCTTGCTTTTCTGTCTACGAAATATGTAGACATAAACCTGTCTAGCCAGTGTCTGGTATACAGCAGGTACTCAATACATGAGTTCCCCTCCCTTCATCTCTGGCCAGCTGGGGGACATTACAGCAGTCTTCTGCCGGCCTGCCTGCTCCTGCTGCCCTCCCCCAACCCACTGTCTCCAGTGTGATCACAGTGAGCTTCACACAACCTAACCCCAGCCACATCCCTACCCTACAGACCTGGCTCCTTGCTGCCCTGAGCACCAGGGCCTGGCAGTCTCCTGAGTTGGTCATGCCACGCTCTGCATAGTCCACCCCATGCCTCTGTGGCTGCTCTTCCAGGTCTCCCTCGCTCACTGCTGGGTCCTGCCCAGTGACTGCAGCTTCACTAACGCACCCACTCTCTCCCACTCTCAGATCTTCAGATCTTTGTGGGCCTGCTCCTTCTGCCAGCAACAGCACCTCCCTCCACAATTCCAGGCTGGCTCCTGCGCATAGTCCCTGGCTGCTCAGATGATGTCTCTCCTCAGTGAGTCTCCCCATCCGAGTGATGGGGGGTGGCAAAGTGCCCCCTCCCTGGATTCTTCTTCACTTATGACAGATATTGTCAAACACACACAAAAGAAGGGAGAACACCACTTCCCCAGGTGTCATCCCTCCAAGTCAACAATTCTCAACACAGCTTCTCTTCACGTGTAGCCTCTCCCCGCCCTCCCTCCCCCAGCCCCCATCCCACATTACTGACTCTCTTCCCCAAGCTGTAGGTTCCTGGGGCTGAGATGGTGCCTCGGGCCCCGCCCCTCCCAGGACATCAGCACAGCTCTTGGCCCAGAGAAGGCCCTCAGTCCACTGCGTGGATATCTAGAGTCCTCATCTGTTGGGCATCTACTATAAATTCAGGTGCTTTCCTAAGAGCTTACAGGTGTCTGTCCACTGACTCCTCACAGCAGCCCAGGAGGTACGAGCTGTTTCTGCCTCCATTTTACAGACTGGAAAACCAATGTTCAGAAGGTTGCCCACCAGTCATGGTAGAAGGCAGGCCCCATGCTGTAGTCTTGGGACAGAGCTGCCCACAGAAATTGGAAATAAGCCACATGTGTTATTTTAAATTCACTAGAGGCCACCGTAGAGGGAGAAAAAAGGGAAATTAATTTTAATGTTGTATTTAACCCACCATATCTAAAACATCATTTTAAGATGTCATCAATATAAGGCATTATTCAAGAGCTATTTTACAACCTGTTTTGCATACTAAGTCTGCAAAATCCTGTTTGTTGTATTTACAGCACATCTCAGCTCAGACCAGCCATACCTCCAGTGCTCCTTAGCCACATGGGCTACGGTGCTGGCCAGCACAGCGAGAGGTCACCAGCCTGGACAGAGGCCTTGAAGCCTGCACTCACAGCCACTTGATTGAATGAAGGAGGAAATCAGTGAATAGAGGCCTAAAGGACCCCTGGTCCTGGTCTTTCCTTGGCAATTATAATGTTTATATTTCATGACCCTTTAGGGTCTCTCTGGCACCATCTTATCACACTTGGCATCTTCTAAGTGTGAATATTAATGACTTGCTAGGAGACACTGCAGGCTAGGTTTCAAACTCACAACTCCAAGGCCAGATTTCTGTGTTGGGTGCAGGGGGTACAGCTGCCCCTTCAAGCAGGACTGTCTCTGTCTGGCAGGGGAAAGACTTGCTCAGACCCCAGGCTGGCTGGCTGCTAGGGATGGGAGCCTGCGGAGCCCAGTTTAGCCAGGCCCTGTAGGAGGCGATGCCCTTGGTGAGCAGCAGGGCGGGCTGAGGGAGAAATGGGCCCATGCCAGGTCCTCTACAGGAAACAGCCTTGTCATTCCTCAGTCTCAGTTTGGCCACAAGGGACTGAGAACAAATTGATAGCAATGGAGCCATAACTTACTGCTGAAGGCCTCTTTGTTCTTGGCAAAACAGAGGGGTCATTAGTAATGGGGAGAGCACTGGTGAGTAGACATAAATCCCCTCATCTGCAGAGCTGATAAATAGCCTGGAGGATTCGGGGCCTCAGGGCACTGGGCAGGTTAACCATGTGCCATGCACCATTCATGGCTCGGCTGTGTCCACCCACCTGCAGACAGAGCCTCCACTTGCCCAGGCTGTGGGGATGCCCAGACTTGGTTCTCAGTTCTGGGATTTGGCTTCAGAGGCCCCAAAGGCCCCCAGTTCTTTCTTTCAAGGGAAAGTTGTTCTGGAGCCAGTAGGGCTAGACCAGTGTTCCCAGCCAGCTGAGCTGCCTGGGGCTCTGTGAGAAGAACCCTTCCTGGTTCCATCCCATGCTACAGAGTGAGAACCTTCCTAGCTGGCAAGGATTTTGCATTTTTAGTAGGAACCCCAGCTAATTCTTAGGTTTACTGCGCTATGAACACACTATCCTAGAGTGAAAGTCGGCCCTTTCTTCTCCCCCTTTCTCCCACAGGTACATATTAGGTTCTACTCTGTGTTGAATCCTGTGCTGGGCACCAGGATAGAGTGCGGAAGAAATGGGGCAAGAGGAGCATCCCTCTAAACACCCCAGATCTGTTCACCACAAGGGCTCGTCTGGCCTGGGTCCTGAGGTGCCCTGGGCTTAGAGGTGCAGTCATAGTCATGCCAGGAGCTGCAGGTCACAAGGAGCCCACGAAACCCTACTTTCCTGCATTCCCAAGGTGAGAGGTCTTTCCACTGGCTCACCCCCAGCTTCCCAAGGACTTTATTGGCCGTCAGCCGTAATAGTAATGAACACTTAGAAGGTACCTTAAACATCTTAATTAAGCTTTTTAGATATACTAAGTTTTGTGATACTTGAACCACCCTGAGGATGGACTCTTCTTGCTTCCATTTTATGGTTGAGAAGCTGAGGTGAAGAGACACCCCCTCAAGGCAATGCTCCCAAGAGACACCGCCTCTATGTTCCTGACCACAGCGCCTCACTATCTTTTGAGTTGGAGGGAGAAAATGCCCCAAGTATGCCACTCTCTGCTCTTGAGGATGTGGGAGGGAGGGGTAGTGGACAGGTGGACACTGCCTGGTGGCCGGCCAGCAGCCTGGCCTGCCTGGATGTACTAGGCGACTCTTCACGACCGGTGGGCGGCTGAGCAGAGAGGCCACATGTGTGTGTTGGGACATGTGCGAGTGTGTCTGGGGGGAAAAGGGACAAAGCCAGAGTCTGTATGTGGGTGACCAGCTTCTCATTTCCAGTGGTCAGAAATGTGAAAAGAGTATGAAATCAGCCAAAGCTGCAGCTCTAGTAGTTGTAAAATGATATACAAACTGCCACCTTTTCATTAAGCAAGAGACAGAAATAGCCAGAGCACTGAAGGAGGTTCGATGGGGTCACTGATATCCAGGCTGAGCCCTAAAGTGCCCAGGTCAGACCTCTTGCAGGGGCGCATGCTCCTGCCCCCACATCAACCTGGCAGCCTCCAGACATCCTAGCCACACGGACCTCCCAGCTCCCCCCTTCCTCCCTGGCTCCCCTCTCCTTCATCCAGCCCATTCCTTTCCCAGGGCTTTGGCTGGGGTCGTTCTGAGGGGGTAGTTCCCCTCAAACCACTGCCCCAAATGCTCACAGCCCTCTCCTGAGCCCCAAAGAGTGGGTTCTCTTACAGTGGCTCTTGTTGGGTAGGGTGAGGGTTCAGGCCTTACCTGAGACGATGGTGTAGCCAATCCCCCGGGGTCGTCCCTTGTCCTGGTCGATGGCCGTGATGATGCGCACTGTGGTGCCCTGATGGGAGAGAGGAGGGACCTGAGATCCGCTGCTGGGCCCCAGTCTGCTCTCCTGCTGTGCCGGCACCTGGGTCTTCCCTCCCCAGGTGAACTCATAGCTGCAAGGTCAGTCCTCACTGCCCCCTTCGTCCCTGGGACAATCACTGAGTCTTCTGGAGAGGCCCAATCTTGCTCTCACCCCTCTCCCCCTCTCCTCTCCTCTCATTGGATGAACCACCCAGGAAAAAATGAGCTGACACAGGAGCCTCCAAAAGGAACAGAAAGATCTGGTCTCTCTGTAGACCGTCCATCAAATGCTATGTGGCCTCAGAAAGGTTGCTGTACCTCTCTGGTCTAAGTTTGCTTCCCCTTAATATGAATAACCCTGGGACATGTTTTCACAGGAGTCTGAGTGAAGGAGGACGTCGTGGATCAACTACTCTACAGAAGAAAGCACCACAAATCTGAAGAGCGAGCATCTCTGGTAATGGCTGGGCACCTCTGGACCACAAAGGCCCTCTGAACCATCCCTCATCCTACAACTGGTAGTTCCTGCAGGGAGATGGCATTCTCCCTTCAGCACTGGGGGAGAATGGGCCAGAGCTGGGGCTACCCGGATGGCAAGTCAGGGGTCTCCAACATTGGGGAGCACACAGTCTGTGACAGCAGTTCAAGGACATAGGCATAGACACTATTTTATACATATGAGGGTGTTCAGATGCAAAAATATGTGCCAAAGTGCAAAAATACACCTGGAAGAGCTCACGAAGTGTCCTACAGATGGTGACATTTGGAATGGGTCATGGAGAATGGGTAGGAGTTTGCCAGAAGATAAAGTGAAAAGGAAGGTGTTTCAGGCAAAAGATACAGCACAGCAGGGGCTTGGAGGCATAAGACCCTCTAGGAAGAGATCCTGGCATAAAATGGGCACATAATGGGCACATTCAAAACCAATTGATTGGTTGATTGAATAAATAAATGTTCAAATGAGACCCTAATGCACACAGTCATTACCACTTGCTAAGCCATCCCTTCGCTTGGCTCTCCAGGACCTATCACAGCACCACCCAGTGTCTCCTGAGGTTCTGGCCCAGGGGTGGGGGAGGGGTTAGTTTTCCCTGGGTGATGCTGAGCAGGCCAGGTCTCTTCTCCATTCCCTAGGGAAAGAGCAACCCTGACTTGTGACCTTGGCTGCCTCTTGCCACTTGCTCATTCTCCATTCATCAGGCTGGCAGGCTGCACCCCCACTCCCATCTGAGCACCTTCTCCTGTGGAGAGCAGCCTGTTCCCTGACTTACAGGCCCTCGGACCTCGAGTGTGGGGCCCTGGGGGGCAAGGAATCTCTCCTCCAACACCGCCTGGTCTCACCGCCAGGACACAGGAGAGGCACCCACACCTTGCCCTCCTGTCACTCCTGCACATCTGTCACTGCGTCCTCTTCTGGGCCAGGTCTGCAGCAATCCAAAACCCCTCTAGGTTTGGTTGTTCCAGGAGAAATGTCTCCACCAGAGAGAAGCACATACCCTAGGGGCCAAGGACGCACAGAAAGCAGGTCCAGCTCCCTCCTCCCCCCCTTTCCAGGACGGGATAGCTGAGTGAGATCCCCTGGGGGAAACAGGAAGTCAGAGAAAGGTGCCATTAAACCAGCATCTGGGTAAAGGGCTTGCTGACCTCAGTCCTAGGAAACTGACGTGCTGGCGGGGCAGGACCTGCCCCTTCTGGAGCATGCGATCCGCCAGGCACCGCTGTGAAAGCTTTGTACACCTGAACTCAGTTCACCCTCACAACTACCCCACAGACAGATCCATTTTCCAGGTGAGGAAGCAGGAATGAGGGCTACGTGGCCTTTCAAGGTCTCACTGCCTTGATACTGCTGTGATACTGCTGTCCCCAACAAAGTGCTGTGATACTGCTGTCCCCAACAAAGTGCTGTGATACTGCTGTCCCCAACAAAGTGCTGTGATACTGCTGTCCCCAAAAAGTGCTTGCTGTGTGGCAGGTTCTTGTCTAAGCACATTCCAAGCATTAACTTATGTCAACTTTGGGAAAACTCACAGATGCCGCCTGTCTCTCTCTTGGAGATGCACAAAAGTTTTTCATGTATTAAAGATTCCAAGAAGCAAAAAAGGAAACTATTAATTGTTCTCCCAGATTTTCTGCTCTGAAGACACTGTCTTCATGTAACATATACTAACAGTCCCAGACTCGAGATCCATGGGAGGTCATTTGGGAAGCACTGCATTAGACTTGAGGGGTTGGGTAGGCACTAACGGTCCTGCCCACCATCACCCCACTGGAGGCTGTTTCTAGAAGCTTGCCCTACCAGAATTTACCCATTCAATAAGAGAAGCCTGGGCTGTTCCCAGGAAGAGGGTCTGAGGGTGGGGGACTCTGGTCAAGGCTCCAGCTGCCAGGATGGGCTTTTTGGGCAAAGGGGCTATGCCCTCTGTTACAGAGGAGGCCGTCCCTCCTCTGCTGTGGGTTCACTGGGCCCAGTGCTACCAGAGCACCTTTCCAGAGCATCACTAAACAAACCTCAAAGGGCAGCAGCATGCCCCGGAGCATACAGCCAGGGCATGGCGTGCTGGGCCTAGAACAGTGTGCTCAGGAGGACAGGACCGGAGCAGGGACAGAGCTGGCCTGTGCAAAGAGGGGACCCAGTGGCCAAAGAACCCTCTATCCTCAGAGCCCTGTGAACATCCCCACTGTGGGCATGCCTTCCCTGGGCTGGGGAGTCCTCCTAGGCGCTGGGGCTCAGAGGAGGCCAGAGGGCAATCCCTGACCAGAAGACAAGGAGGCAGGTTTTCTCCGGGAAAAGCCACACCTGAGCTTCCAAGAAGCAAGCTCTGAAAAGCTACTGACAAAGTTTGGGGATTCATCTCTTTTTGGATAAATAAATCCATTTTTTAATAAAACTCTGAGCTTTTAATACAAGTGCAGCCACAAAGACTGGAAATGTTATGAGAAGGAATTAACAGGGAGGAATGGGGGCTCTTGGGAACCCACAGCTCTTGTTTCAGAATCTTAGTGATTATATTTTCAATATACTGAAACTTATTTCCAAAGATGAAGGGATGGAGCAGTGCAGCCCCTGCCTGACCTGGAGCTGGGCCCCTCTGCCTGGCTGGCTCCCCAGAGGGGGTCCCGGTTGACGTGGCACCAGGATGTGGCAGAGGACAGGCCCAGGAAGGCTGGAGACTCTGCCACGGGGCATTTGCTCTTTACAGGAACCCATGTCTGGAGGCATCCTGAGAGCTGAGGCCCCTTCCAGAGAAGCTAAAGACACACAGGCCTGGGGGTTCCCCGCTCCTCTGGTGGGAAGATCAGTAGGGAGGAGGTGTTAAGGGTTTGACTCTGTTGCCAGACTGCTTGGGCTTGAATTCTTTGAGTCACTTAACCTTTACCTGCCACGCTTTTTCCATCTATGAAATAAAAGCCCCCACCCCCTCAGCAAGCAGTTCATGTAAAGCACTTGGAACAGTGCCTGGTCCACAGCAAACACTAAAAGAGTGACTCACTATTCACTGAGACCTGGACCCCTGTGAGTGTCTGATGAGGCTAAGGTGCCACTTTCAGACAATGCATAAATGTGATGGTCCAATTTCAGCAAATTCAGACTCACCAGCAGCCCAGATTAATAATCTCCATTCTAGAGAGGGTGTTTTCTGGGCATCCCATAACACAAGCAGCTGATAACCCACAGTGAGAATTTATTGAGCATCTATTAGGTGCCAAGTACTGTGCTGGGTACCCGGCATAGGTTTTCCCACTTTCTCCTCACAACACTCTCCCCTGCCCCCCTGAAGTGAGGGTATTTATGAGGAAACAGGTCAGAGGGTTCAGGGACTTGCTCTAAGTCACAGGCGTGGTGAGTAAGTCCTATGACGGTGACCAAGGAACAGTGGGCTGTGTTGGGGTGGGACTGGGTGGGCATGCCAAAGCAAGGGGTGGGTAAGGGAGTCCAAACAGCTCCAGTTGGAGGCACGGGTACCAGAGGGGAAGTCGGGCAAAGTTGAGAGGAGCTGGGACTTCTCTAGAAGGAACATGTCTCTCCCCTTTTACATTCTGTCCTCTTCCAAGGAAGAAGCTGGTCTGGAGAGAGGCTGAACCTGGAGCCAGGCTGGCGCTGCCTGGCCTAGGGGTTCTGGTTCATCTCCTTCCCTGCCAGCTCCACCAGGGTTCCCCTCCCCCCCACACCATTTTCATGACAGGATTAAGGACTTGAAAGGTAGACAGTTGCTCTGGGAGTGGGAGGCGCCTTTGCGGGGGGAGGCCGGTGAGGGCTGAAGGGGACTTCCGACAAGAGCTGCCACAGCAGATTCTGAGGCAGAAAATCCTATTTCTCAGTCTTTAATTCCAGTCAATTCCAGTCAAAGGGCTGATAGGCATCGGCTGGCAGTAATTTGTGCAGTTTATCCACTCTTTTCACCTTCTATCGGTCCTTCACTGACGGGCAGGCCGACATGCTGTTGCTCGAGTGAGGAAATTAAAATTTGATGCAATAATCCCAAATAAGAAGGATTTTATTAGGTAATATATACACTTTAGATGAGGCATGCTGGCCTGATACACTGATAGAGAGAAGTATACATGCTGGGCGCCTCAGATAAAGTGGGGGAGTGGGCAAGGGTCCCAGTGGAGGCTGGGGGCTTGCAGGGGCAAGGATGGGAATGGGGGGGTACGCCTGGGTCCTCCAGTCCTGGAGGTTGACCAGGCCGTGGGGCTCCTTTGTCCTGGTAAGGCCTGGGAAGTGCTGTGCTAAGTCTGGGTTCTAGATGGCAAACCAACATGGAGGTCTCAGATCAAGACACAGAAATCAATAGAAGCCTGGGAAAATCAAGATTATGGCAGGGCAGAGGGTGGGTATCAGCCTGCAGGAGAAAAGCTGTGCAAGAAAGGGGGAAACTGGGGTGCTCCTTCCAAGTACAGAGACAGGATGGAGAGGTAGGGCGGGAGACAAAGGGGTGATTCTCCAGGCACTGGGGGAGCCAGGCCAGTGGCCAGGAGAGTCTGAAACCCCCATCTTACTTCCTTGTCTGGCTCGCAGCTCCTGGTCATGACACCAGCAGCAGGGCTCAGACCTAGTCCTGGGGGCTTCCCAGGCATTGGCTTTGGTGCCCCCTCTGGCCAAAGTGACAATCCTGGCAAAGCAAACACACATCAAGACCTCTGGGCCCAAGAGAGATACTAAGGCCAAGCCTATGGCAAGCAGGGCCAAGGCGACCAAGTGCCTGTTCTGAGAAGTCACCCTAAAGGAGTCCCTGAAATTATCTGGAGAGGAGAGGGCATGGCTTACCACAGGACCCTGCGCACAGGAGGGCCTTAATAAATGCCTGGTGGATGAGTAAAAGAAAGGCATATAGACTGATGAGATGTGCAAATGCAGAAATCTGCAAATCTGAAATAATAACAGGTACTAGTTTAATTAATCTGCTAAGATACAAGGATGCCAGGAAAGACAAACTGAAGGGAGTAAGAGGACACTCACCCCAACATCCTTCATGCCAACTACTAAAACTGAGATGAAGCTGAGCGGGGAATCCCTGACCCAATGGGACATCAGTTCACACACAGGCCAGCTCAATCCCGTGATCTGCTGTTGGCACTGGCTGGGCACCCCACACAAAAGCTATCTAATCTTTAAAACCCTCATGGGAGGGGAGTGCCACTGTAGACATTATTAGCTCCAGCTTCCCAGAGAGGGGCTCATGAGATTGTGTGATTTGGCCAAAGTGAGGGCACGGCTGTGCGGGAATCTACTTTGACTTTGGCTGGCTGCCTGGCCACCATCATGGCCTCATGTCAATCAATCTTTGCCCACCTTTTCTGGCCTGGGAGATCCAAGAGAAGCCCAAGACCTCATTCCAGAGACCCAGGCACCTTCATTACTGGGGGCTCCAAAATAATCCACTCACACAATGGTGAGCAGTATAAGTGTGACTATAAGTAAGCGACAAATTAGACAGCATAGAGAGTCAATTCTACCAGAGCTGAGGGGAGATGGGCGGCTATGTCTTCAGGTTGGTGAAGGTAAAACCAAGAAAAATACTTTGAGAAAGGTGGTCAGTGAGCAGGGAGCCAACACATGATGGGTTCTGGACTGGTGACTGGAACAGGCAAAAGGACGATGAAGATGGCAGGATGCTCAGGGGGCTGGGTTGTGCTCATTCATTCATTCGTGCATTCGCTCATTCATTCATTCACTCCATAAACACTTCCTGTGCACCCATGATGTGCCCTGTGCCCAGCAGACACCATCCCCGACAAGCTATGCTTCCAGTTAAGCAGAGAAACAGAGCGAGCTGTTTCAAGCACACTGAGCATAAAGAAGGCGACAGCCAGGGGTAAGGGACAGATAATTGGGCCTGCTTCATCTGAAAGATCAGGAAGGCCTCCAAGGTGAAGAATATATGGATCTGGCAAAGACTTTTTGGGGGACACCAGTCTTTAGTCTCGAAAGCTGGAGCCTCTGTTACTGTGGGCGGTAAGAAAGAGAAAACTGGTCTCCAGGCCCCTCTCTACCGTCAAAGCAATTCCAGAGACCTGTGCTAAGAGGCTGAAAAGCACCTTGTTACATCATCTATTCCACACCCAACCCCAAGAAGGAACTCCACCCCTCCCCGCCCACACACACATCTAGAAAATGAAAGTACTTCAAAGCAGCCAAATCAAAGATGCCAACTGTCAGGACAGACCAATCTCTAAATTAGAGTCAGGCTTCCCTGGACTGTGGTGGCCTAAGAGTGTGTTCTGAACCCTGATCACCTTTCACCGATGCCCAATTGTATGAACCTGTGCAGGTGAAGGGAGTCAGAGAGTTCTCAGGTGAGAACCCCCTTTGTTCTCAAAGCTGTGTTGTGCCCTTCCTGTAAGTACACTGGGTCCCCTCAAAAGGAGTGGCATGTTTTTCCCTCCACAGATCTGCTTCCCAAGCTGCATATCTGGAAGTATGTCTGCCCAGAAGATACCCCTTTTTCTAATTTATCTGCCCAGAGCAAGTGTTTCATTCTAGTTTGCACAAAAGCATGGATGCTACCAGATAAGGGCTTGCCAGGTACATCATTCACCAAGGCTGCCCACCCACCGCCCCTGCCAAGGTAGCAGTAGCATGTTTGTCCTTGTAGGCCCCCCACCACAGCTTACTGCTCCATGGTGGACACATGACCCAAGGGCACCCAATCTATAGGCTGATCATTGATCTATGACTTGGGACATGGCACAAAATCATGAGTACAGTCAATCAGGAATCTCTTGAAAATGTGGACTTGTGGGCTTCCCTGGTGGTGCAAGGGGTTAAGCAGTGCACTGTGAAGCTATCCACACCTCTACAGCATGAGTTTGATCCCCGGCTGGCCAGGGAGAATCCCACATGGCGAAGCAGACCTCTCCAGTCTCGCCCCCTGCTCCCTTCAGCGGTGTATTTCAGTCTGTCTGCCTGTTCTGCTACCCACTCTGTCTCTAGTGAATCTTCTCACCTCCCCACTCATCCCTTGCCTGTACCCCAGCTCTTGTATGCATAAATAAATAAATCTTAAAAAAAAAAAAAAGAAAATGTGGAGTTGAGAGACCCAAAGGCTGAGCAGGAGGGTCTGTGTGGCAGAAGGTGAGCTGTGCCATACTGGGCAGTATTAGCTGGCCAAGAGAGGCAGATTGACCAGTCACGGCTGAGCCACACTGACGTTTTGGTGAGCCTGTCCTTCACGCCAAGGTGGATTTTCCACGGGCCTCTCCATCAGCCCACATAAATCTTTCTGAATTACTCCCTTTCACTTACACCGGTGAGTCTTTGTTCTTTGCCACTTACAGCTCTCCCGGGATGAAGTGAGAGTTTGAAGGGCTGGGCTGTGGTGTGAAAAGGAGGTTGGGTTTTCACTATACTAGGCACCTATCACTGCTGTGCAAGAAGTTGGGGCAAATCAGAACACAGGTGACCCCAGCTCACCAAATGGCCTGCTCCTTAACAGAGACTCAGAGGGAAGTCCCACCAGGGCCAGGGAGCGTCTTACCGGAGGCGAATGCTCATAGATGTTGGTGCTGTAAGGCAGGTTGATAAAGATGGGGTCCATGTCCTGGACATCAGTGATGATGATGGCCAAGTTGGCCAAGGTGGAGAGAGGCCTGGTCTTGTCTTGATCCTTAGGACAAAGAGTACACAGCTTTAGGTTAAGTGAGATAGACATTCACACACATGTTTGCGCATGGCCCTCAGCACACATGACACCCATATGCACCACATGAATGTACACACATACATGTGGGCACATGTATACAGAGGGTCACACACTCTCACAAGGAAATTATTAGTATGCAGAAGCTCAAACCCTCTAAGAATGCACTGCGATCTTCATGTGAGTAGGAAAATACAAACAGGGGTGCCAAGGCCTAAAGGAAGGTGGTGTACCCAATATCACAAAGCAGGGCTAGGGTACAGTCAGATCTCCTGACCACCCTGAACAGCTGGTGGGTAGGATGACCAGGGAGTCATCAAAGGTAGTGCGTTCTTGGCTTCTTTTCCTGATTCTGTCACGGAGTCACTGCCCCTTTCATGTCTACATCCTGCCCTTACCATCCCAGCGCAGTCTGAAAACAAGTAGGATGGGGGCTCCTCAGAAGAAAGCCCCTTTTGCTCTGAGACCTGAGTTCCCACTCTGCTCTCTGGGTTCACTGGTCAAGCAACATTTTTTTTGGTGGAACCAGCAGGGGGAGCTCCAGGGGACTCCAGGAAGGAAGGGTAGGGGTCATGCAGGCCAGGCCCCTGTGGCCAGGGAGGCAATGCTTAAACCTCCCTGACTGGTTGGAAATTTTAGCCTTATGGAATCTCATTAAGAAAGGAAACCTTCTAGTACCCTAAAATACACAGCTGACTATGATAAAACCCTTTAAATAGGCCATTGCTATTGAATAACAATAGCCAACAAGAATAGAAACTACCTGCTAAGAAAGATGATACACAGGTACTGTGCCAAGTCACTGCATTTGCTTTTGTAGGTATTATGTACACATTACTTAGATGAGTTAACAGAGACTCGGAGAGGCTAATTAACTTACCCAGAGTCACACAGTTGCTAAGTATATAGGCAGAACTCAAACTCAGGTCCTCTTGACATGAAAACCTGTTCTTATAGAACTGACTCAGGGCCCTAACATTAGTTCAGTCTCTGACCAGTTTTTTCCCTTTAAATAAGTTCTTTTCCCTCTTGGAGTCTCTATTTCCTCCTGCGGGACAAGGGGCTCAGTGGAATGACCTAGGGACCCTTGGGCTGTCACTTCTCTGATCTGGGATTTGATGAATGACTGTCCTCAGGGTATATCCACTTGGTTAGCCTGCGGTGACCCAAATGATACAAGGCATACCCCATCAGACAAAGCCTGCTGTCCGTGCCTGTCCTCCAGAGAGAGAGAGCTGCAGAGACTTCGAGGAGAAGGGCTAGCTTTCCTGAGTCCTTAGGGTCAGCCAAGGAGAGAGCGGGGGGCCTTCGGGGTTGGGAGTGGGTGCAGCAAGGGAGGGGAAAGTCTGAAGTAAGGAGTAGCTGAGCAGAGAGACCACAGGAGACAGAGGCTCAAGGCTCCACCATGGGGCCCACAGCCCAGGCTTGGGGACTGCCCATGGCGAGAGCTTTCAGCCAGGGCCATGAAAGTCCACCAGGCAGACAGGGCCAGTGGAGGAGTTCCCAGCAGCAAGTCCCTTGGCCTTTTCAACAGGGGATGCCAGTGGTTCTGGCTTGTCATTACCAGGCTTTTGTAGGCAGATGGCTTTGTCTAGCCCCGCACCTGCCCTCCCGCCCCACGCCTGTAACTGTGGATCAGCTCCTGCTACGGATGGCCGCTGCCCAGCCCATCCTGAATAACATGCTGGGGGAGGGGATGGAAGTGGGCACATCTGGCAGGCAGGTACCTTGCCAGGCTTCCAGCTGTCACTCCAGGGCCCGTGGCTCTCAGCAGCTTGTTCCTAGAGGAGTCTTCACGTCTCCCCCTGGTATCCACCCAGCAGTGTCAGGGAGCCCACCTGGCACCCTGTGATCCCCACAGAAGAGTCTCCTTGGGGAAATGTCCAGCAGCTAAGGGCACAGCACCAACCTGAGAGGGACTAGAGGCTCAGGGAGGGCAGTCATCACACTGGGGGAAGTTCGGGGGCCTCTCCTGTTTCATTGCCTCAAGGCCTGATGGCTGGGAGATTAAAGGCAATTTAACTGTATTCACCATCCCAGCTTGAGCCCGAGCCTCTTGACAGGCCCAGTCATGGTCACGGCCTGTGCTGATCTTTCCCTCACCAGCCCAAAGTCATTTTTATGGTGAATGGAAATGATCCCATAGGGACAGGCTCATAGTGAGAAAGAGAACAATCATGAGTATTTCTGGGCCCAAGGGTGTGCACAGGGTGAGCGATAAGAAGGGGCACCACATGCACATGCGGGTAAAAGGGAGCGGAAAGGGGCACAGGGTGTACAAAAAAGCAAATTCCAGCTTGATCCCAGAACTCGTCTTACAAACAGCAGCACACACTGCCTCCCGACAGCTACCACTTAACCAGCGGAGGAGGAAAGAATGTGGTCTCCTGGGTTGTGACCTTGCCAGTGAACAATGGACCAGGCACCAAGAAAAAGTTCACATTTCCTGGTTCCTGGGGCCTCTCTGCATCTTGACCAAGCCTGGGGGAACCCTGTCTTTCAAACTCAGACTCTTCACCTGCCAAATGGAACCTCCAAAGGTGCTGAGAACCCCCACTGCAGTGACATGGGGCCGGGACAATGGGTTCTGAAGGTCAGGAGAGACTCCAGTAATTTGTTCTGCTCTTGGCCCAAGCTTTGTGAAGAAAGATCTAAGGGACAACAGGCCAACTCACCCTGTTGCCAGCTGAAGACTCCAGCTGTGCCCAGAGATGGCAGCCAGGAGGAGAAAAGAGTGGAGAGTAGGGGCAGGACCCTACTGAGGGTCTGGTTTGCCTGACCCTCAAAAACAGCTGAGCAGAGAGCAGCTGATATTCTGTGGACTCAGCACTGTCACAAGGGCACTGGATTGGGTGTCAGACAAACTGGGTGTGGGTTCTTGCTCCCCCACTACTGATCAACTGTGAGTCTAAAAAGTGTCAGCTATAAAATGGGATCATTATTCCTCTCTATCCCCCCTCTTTCCACTAACTTATCCTGGAATCCCTAGGGCTCAACATGGTGCTGGGCATAGATGGGTGCTCCCTGTGGTGTAAGCATCACCATTCTAGAGCAGCGGCTGGGGTCCCTTTGGCCCCCGCGGGTTGGGTGGTATCAGAATACAGCTATGTCCCAGAGAGTGAGAGGACCCCTATACTATGAATGCATGAATATCCCCAGGGTGCTGGGTGACCACGGGCAAGTCACTGAATTGCTCCTGTGCCTCAGTGCTCTCATCGGTAAAATGGGTATATTAATAGTACTTACGACCTAGGCTACTGTGAGGTTTAAGGGAAACAGTCCACTGAGTGCTCAGCTGGTGTCAGGAACACAGCAGGGACCCTCTGTAATGTCAGTGTCATTATCATTACTACCATGGCAGCATCATTACAGAGCCCTGGCAAGCAGGGAGCAAGGCTGGCATTCCATCCTGAAGGGCCATCTCTCTTGCAGGGTCGGGGGGGGGGCAGACAACTGGATGCCGAGGGCCCCGTGGGGCGACTCACCGTAGCATTGACGGTGAGCTGGTAGGCCTGCGTGGTCTCGTAGTCCAGCTCCCTGGTCACTGTCACAATGCCCCGGGCACTGTCGATGGCGAAGAACTGGGAGGGGGGCTGGAAGGAGTAGAGGACGCTGCCGCCCGCACCCAGGTCGGGGTCCGTCGCGTTCACGATGAAGATGGGTGTCCCCACTGGTGTGTTCTAGGGGTGAAGTAAAGCAAATAAAAGGGTGAGCTGGAGCTTGGAACAGCTGCCTTCATCAGTGACTATTCCCCCAAAGCCCATTAACCGCATCTCTCCAGCCAACCAGACCTGTGGCTTTGTCATTTTTATTCTGAAAGGGTTCAGAGGAATTTAAAATGCAGTATCTGGTTTTGTCCCCCCTCCTTTTTTTTGATGGCCTCCTGGTGGTTGTAATAGCACAACAGCTCCAAAGACGATGTGCTCATCCTGGAGTTCTGGATGAGGGCCCTTTTGGTCCCCAAACCCATTTCTTAGCAGTTTCACTTCCTCTGTTGAATGCCCCTTGGCTGTCAGGCCTCCAGCCAGTCTTCTCTCAAAGGCACCAGAGTTTGTGAGTTGGGGAGTTTCAAGAGCAGGGAGCGAGATGTGTGTGATGGGACGTAACAGGAGTCTCCTCCTGATACCATGGAGCTTACCTGGCTCCATGGGGTGGGGACTCCACCTGCTACCCCTGGACCATTGCTGCCTGCCACCAAAAAGGCCCACATGACTTGTTCAAATATCACTGCCTCCTGGGAGCCTTCCGTGATTCCCTCTATTATATGCTTTGTAAAGACCCTGCCCTTTCTGACTTGGGGTCTCTGACTAAAGGTAACTTTCTCATGGATGCCTTAGGGAAGACCCCTAAATGCAGGTCAGACTCTATAATGTCCCCACCCCCTACCACTGCTTATATTCAGGGTCCCACAGCACCCTGGAATTTTTCAACATCCACATTTCTTTTATAATTCTTTGTCAGTGCCTGTCTTCCCTCATAGCATACACACTCCTTGGATGCCATGGGGCTCTCTCTACCTTGTCTGGCACAGTGCCTGGCACATGTAGGGTATTCCACAACTATCCTTTATGGAGACATGAACAAGTCTCTATGATAGCAATTAACACATGACATTCTAAATATCTGTTTGCACCAACTGTCAGTTCTCATCACTGTAGCACCAACCACAATGCCTGGTATGTAAACCATGCCTGCAAGATGCTGGGTGAGTAAATTTATTCAAAATTTAGGGAGCTTTCAACACATCTAAGGATCGGTGCTTGGACAATCTCTGCTCCTGTTGATTGTTTGCTCTGTGCCAGGCACTGGGTGGGGGCTGCATCTGTCAGCTCTATAACAAGTAGTTTTATGGATGGTAGCTGGTCATCTGTTTTAAAAAGAAAGCTGAGGGTTAAGTAACTTGTCCAAAGTCACACAGCTAGGCAGAAGTACAAGGCCTTGAATTCAGGACTAAGATCATAATCTTAGGCTCTATACCAAACACTTTTTAAAACATTGAGAACAGTTCTTTCTCTAACTCTCCTGTATGGTGCTGAGGTCAACTGCCAGCATGGGTGTTACCTCCCAGCCAGGAGTGTGGGACTGGCCTTAAGATACCCAAGAGCAGAGACGATATCCCTGTTGATGGGTTCTCTTTACACTGGAATAAGACTGGGTCCTCTCTGACACTTGCAGGTTCTTTCCAGGTGAGCATCCACATGGCTTCCCCCTTTCCAAACTGCTGACCACGACGTGGACCTTGTGTCAATGACTTGAATGGTTTCTTTCTTCAGGGAGTAGACTTGGCTATGCTGGCAGCCTTTCCCCGGACTATCTGCTTGAAAGGCAGCATTGTTCCTTATAGGCACCTAGTGAGGTTAGAAGGGCCTCCAGAGAACAGTGTAGAGAGGCCTTTGTTTCTTTCCGCATTTGCTGATTCTCTCCCTGGCTGCTCACCTGGCTGCTCACCTGTGCTCCAACCAGCACTAAGGACAGGAGGCAGAGGGAAGGCCCCTTTCCTCAAACTGCCCATGGCTCTCCAGTTTCTCTTTGCACATAATGCAGGCCCTCATGGTCTGGCTCTGTCTTTCTTCTTCACACTCTATTTCCTGTTCTCCAGCTCAGCAGGCTCCCCCATACCTCTAGGCCCATGAGCCTGCTTTTCCTTCCCTACGTCTATCCCCCCCAGTTCAGTGACTTGGAAAACAGATGCTTTCTTTCCCTCCAAAAGAGAATCAAGTGTGCAAGGAAGCAGAGCATGCTGGGATTTCAGGGATGAACAGATCTGTCTGTTAGAACCCCAGACCTGCTGTGTGTCTTGGGGTAGTTACTTCATCTCTCTGATCCTCAATCCCCTCTATGTACAATAAATGACATCTCATGGCTACTGTGAAGAGTACATGAGCTCATGAATGTAAACTTCCCATCACACACAAGGTATTTATAAGGTGGCAGTTGTGATTTTAATTCCTGAATGCCTTCAAGGAGTACAGACAAGACAGCCTTCAAGGGTAGGGCAGGGAGGAGTCAAGAAGTACTATGCATACGAATGATACCACACTGGGGGTCCTGTCTGCTTGGACCCCAGCTCCCCCAATACCTGCTCTACCTCTCCACCCTAGGGTGATTCATAGATGACATCACAGGTTCCCTTGCTGGCTGGTTTCCAGTTGGATTCTGCTAATGGGAGACGCTGGTGGTAGTTTAGAGGACAGGAGAAGAAAGTTTGGGTGTTACTCTCCCAATTCCTTCTGCTCCAGCCCAGCAGCCCCGCCTCCCTGGTGCTTTCAATGGGTGGGTGCTATTCCACCCTCTTACCCCCTTCCAACCTAGAAGTAGTAAGAGCCTCCCACTGCCCCACTGGTTTCTGTGCCTCAACAGCTCTTAATATCTCCCAGACACCCCATGCAAAACTCTAGAGACTCAACTGCCCTGGTGCTGGGCTCTGTGAAGCCAGTGTCCACCCTGAGAAGCTGCCACAATGGAAGTGGTCTTCAGGACATCTTTTTTTTTTTTTTTTAAGATTTATTTATTCATGCATATAAGAACCAGGGTATAGGCCAGATGTGCAGGAGGGTGAGAGGATTCACCACAGACAGAGAGGGGAACAGAACAGGAAGACTGAAATACACTGCTGAGGGGAGCAGCAGGCAAGACAGGAGAGGTCTGCCATGCCATGTGGGTATCTCCGCAGCCAGCCACGATCGAACCTGTGCTGCAGAGGCTGAGGACAGCTTCACAGCACGGTACTCAACTGCCTGTGCCACCAGGGAGGCCCATCCAGGACATCTTTATGAGGTTTTCAGCTAACCCACAATTCTGTCTCCAGATCCAACATGCACATCACATACAAGTGGCAGAGTCAGTGCCACGCTCCAGAACAAAACACTCCTCTGGGGCCCGTGGTTCCTGCCATGAGAGGGGTGGACATGTTCAGGCTTCAGAGCAGCCAGACCCCTGCCAGCAGCTAGACAGCACAGAGCACATGGCTACTCGTTTCAACCCACCCCGCACAGGCCAGCGCCCAGAATAGAGGGAAGGCTCTGGAGAGAGAGCCCCTGCCTCGGGGAAGAGAGGACATTTCACCTGTCTACCACCCCGTGGTCTGGGGCAAGGGCTCTCTGAACATCCGATCGGAGGATTTAAGAGGAAGATCTAAGAAGAGAGAGGAAAAGAAGAAAAAGAAGGGATGGTCCAGTGTCTGACCTTCTTGGATTATGTCTCATGCCCTGCAGTGAAAACCCATTTAATTTTTGCATAACTTAGAAAAGATTTTAAATGGGCCTGGCAGAGAGCCATTCATATACTTAGAGGGAACAAGCCATTGGAGAGAAAAGAATGCTGACTTCCTGCATTTCAGCTCCTGGACACCATGCTCTATCAGGAAAAAGCGTGTGTTGGGGCGGGGGGAATGGAGGGAGGGGGGTGGAGTGGTTCTCCAAACCCGCAGCTACTACTCCATGGAAATGTGCAGATGTGTTCACAGGTCTGTACCCTCAATGCAAGCAGATTTCCTCTGTGGAGCAGGTGCATTTGGATTACCAAGTACACTGCAGGCAATAAAATCTGAGAGGGGTCAGAGCATGGACTCCAAGTCAGGTCCCCCAGGTTTGAGTTCTCCAGGTACTCACTGGAGACCTCAGACGTGCCCTGTTGAACTTAGTCTTTTGGCCTCAGTTTCCTCACCTAAAGGAAAGTGTCAAGATGGAGTTGTTAACAGTACCAACCCTCTGGGCTTGTGAGAAAGGACTACATAAGATAAGGTGTGAAAAGAAATAAAAAGCTTCACAGTGACCCAGGTACAGGACAGTACTGAGCAATATTCAATAAATGGTCACCGCGATTATTATTACGGTAATAAGGTAGCATCACAGGCCTGACCAGCCCTATAAAGGGGGTGTTAAGGACTGCGAACAGTCAATGAGTCTCTTCATCATGAACTCACACAGGTGGAAGCTCACCTTTCAGAGAGAGGATGTCTTCATTGACTGGTTCATGGCTGCTGCAGGTGGGGTCAGAGAGGGATGCCCTCCAAAGTGGGTTTGGAGAGCCCATGAGGGAGGGGTTTGGGGGAATGGAATATACGGCAAGGGTGGCAAGGAGCTCTGCAGGCCAAGAAGCTCCTGAGATGGAGGGCGGGCCTGACCACACACTGCCCTGACAGCTTGAGTGCAGGTGTCAGAGGAGCCAGGAGGCTGTCCAGTGTAGCCACTGTGTTAAAGAGGGGGAGGGAGGAGACAGGCTTTGTCTGGGTCTTGTAGGTGGTTAATGGCAGAGTCGTGATTGGAAAGTAGGGGTCTTGACTCACATCAAGTGCTTTATTTACCCCACCCAGAGATGCCAACCCTGCCTCCCCTCCTTCCAAGAAAAGCCCTGTTCAAGGGGATGTATCTAGGTGGCCATGTTTCTACCAAGTGACTGCAGGCA
This sequence comes from Talpa occidentalis, assembly GCF_014898055.3. Taxonomy (NCBI): domain Eukaryota; kingdom Metazoa; phylum Chordata; class Mammalia; order Eulipotyphla; family Talpidae; genus Talpa; species Talpa occidentalis. Next base: position 43,027,651 of record NW_023605194.1, read on the forward strand.
CCAGGCCACATGTGATTGGTCCAGGTGAAACCATCTGACTCAAGCAAACCTATCAGATAAGGCCTTGGAAGTTAAAGGAATTTTCTGTGGGGATTTGAATGGGAAGATTCTTGCTATCCAGTTACGTCTGGAGTGGGCACGAGGATGGGCCGAAAGTCACACAGAAGTCACATTTTGAGGGGGTGGGCAGAGAAGCCCCAAGCAGGCAGAGGATGCCTTCTGCAGTGAGGAGAACAAAGCACAGTGAGGGAGAAAGGCAGAGACAAGGGTCTCAGAGCCGCCCCTGCTCTGGTCTTCACCCTCGCTATTTCTGGGTCATTTCAAGGGAAATCACCCCAAATGCTTCCTGGGGGCCTGGTTAGGCCAGGGGGTATGTTGAAGCACAACCTCCCCACTCTTGTGAAACCCTTGCCCCTGCCAGGTTGTCCTTCTCAACAAGGGGCCCACTCCGTGCAGGTCGCAGACAGGGCAGGCCCATTTAAACTCCATATCACTTCTGATGGACCTGCTGTAAATGGGCCACCCTGTGCAATTCAGAGACAAATAAATCTTTTTGCTGCTCCTGGGGTGACAAGGGAATAGACTCTGGGAAAGTTCTGCCATGCAAGGGATCTGTTCGTTAATAATAATGATAAATAGCTCACTTCTCACATGCAGTGTGAGTTACATTACACTCCGGGCTTCTATGGAGGTGGCTCAGGGTGCTCACTGGAATGGGTTAGGGGAGGGGGTGGGCAGCAATGCAGGGAGTGAGAAAGCCAGATGGGGTGGGCAGAAGAACGAGAGATGGAGATAGTGTAGAGAAGGGGAAGCGGAGAGGGATGCAGAGGGAGAAGATGACAAGAAGGGAAAAAGGAAAAGGGGATGGGATGGCAGAACTGGGGGGTCAGCAGCGAAATGGGCTGAGCAGGGAGAGAGTTTGTAAGTGAGAGGGAGGGCAGGGCAGCTGGAGAGAAAGGACTAACTGAAAGGGAAAGAAGAGACATCACAGAGGGAAAGTTGTGAATAAAGGAAAAGAAGTATAAAAATTTCAAGAAGCAGCAAGAGAAGGGAAGACAGAGCAGGAAAGCAGCATGCTATCCATGCTCTCATCTTCCAGGTGTACCCCCTCATTGGATTTATTCTGTGCCCTCAACCAAACCTCAGTAACCAGCCGTGCCATTTCCACCATAGGTGCCATCTCGAAAGGCATTATTAATATTTATGGAATGCTTGCTAGATGCTGCTACAGTCCTTAATATCTTATTATAGAGCTTGTTATAAAATGCATTAGTAATAAATTCCTGACAGAGTTCTGGCAAGGTGCGGGAGCCTTGTGACTCCAAGCTGGGAACAGATCTCCTGGAACGTGTATGAGCTGCTCAGAGGCTGCTGGTCCCTGCGGCTGGTGGGGGAGGGGTGACCTGACCCACCCTCCCTCCTCAGGCCGATCATCAGCATTTTTATCAGTCTTATCTCCCGGGTGGGGGAAATGGAAGCTCAGAGGAATAAAGCAACTGGTCCAAAGTCACATGGTTTCTAAGTGATGGAATAAGGATTCAAATTCAGGCCATCTTTGTGTGAGACCCCAGAGATGAGTATGGAGAGTGGGCTTGGGTCCTCTGCTCTAATGGGGTTGATTATTGATGTCCTCTCTGGAAGGGCCTGGGGTGATTGGGAACCCAAAACAGGAGCTTTAGGTTGGATTAGAGAGCAAGGGTTGGTGGGGACATTTAGTCCCAAGAGAATTTCAGAAGGAAGAGGGTGCCTTAAATTTTGTATGCTTTAAGAAAACGGGCTCTTCTGAATAAAGGCAAAAAGAACTATAAAAAATAAAAGAAGAAAGAAAGAAAAGAAAATATGTTGCCACTGTGACAAGAATTAACTTCAGATGGGAACAACTTTCTGGACAAGGCAGCGCCTGGACCATAGGGAAGGCATCTGTGCTTTGGTTTCTGTTGAAGCCCTAAGCATGTGCCTTTTCACTGGTGACCCTGGAGACAGTGCCTGCTGGGGCTTTGGGAGGGTGTCACTTCTAAATGTGAAGTGTTGGAGGTTTGTGGGGAAGGACAACTGGGGTCTGACGGAGAGCTGGGCTGTATTTCTTTCTCAACTAGACAAGGAGAATGTGTGGGCACTAGCTGGGAACAGGGTCCAAAAAAAGAAACAGTGTTGGGGGGTTAGGGAGCGAGCAGGGAGAGGCAGCTACCCATCCGGCCTGGTGGATGTCTCTGGCAGCCCCATCTGATCAGGGAGAGAGTGCACTCGTATATGCACAAACCCACGTGTCCACACATGCTTCAGTGCCTCTCTCTGCGGAGGAGTCAGGAAGAGATCACATCACATAACCTGTTCACAGGACCATTCACGTTCCCTCCCCATCAGTGTTATCTCTCTGATGTGTGCCAGGTTCTAAAAGGTGCTGGGTCTGTGCTGAGAGCCAGGCAACCTGCCAAGTGGAGGTGGAAGTTCTAGTGCAGAAGGAGCCCCCAAGGGCTGGGATCTACATTCCACACACCTTGTCACAGATCGAGCACTTTCCTGGGGCTGGGCTGGCCTCTCCAGCTGTTCCAAATCTCCTCTTGAGCAGTTCAGCACTCTCCCAAATCTGAGCCCTCCTCCTTCTCAGTCCTTCAGCTGAGTATTGTTCTTCTGAATCCCAGGAAGACCTTCATCAAAGTGCTCACCTAATGCCCCCTGATTTCTGACTAGACCAGGTCTTACCTGCTGGCGTGATCTTGGACGTCTCCCTCTCCCTGCCTTCCACTCTTCATCAATCACTAGGACCTGTCATTGCTTCCTTTAACATTTCTCAAATCCTCCTTTTCTCTTTATTTACCTTGGTCGCCTCTGTAGCCCTAGCACTGTCGCTTGCTCACAGAAGGCATTCAATAAATGTTTAAACAGAATTGGGACTTCCCGTTAAATACGGAAGATTGAATGCATCCATTTGTTTCTGGTTTTGTCCCAACCCCTCACCCAAATGACAGTATGGGAATTAAATATGCATACATCCACAAGGGCAAAAAGAACAGGAGGAGAGATGAAAGCAGATGAGAGATGTCAACAAGATCCTGGAAACTGGAAATAGAAACAACTGGAAACTACTGTAGGAGACAGGGAAAAGTTGGCACCTAGACTGGTATCTCAGAACCTTGGAAAAGCCTGAGAACTAGAGATGCCAGAAGACACTGACAACAGGAAGACAGGGAGGTTAAATGACAATCTGCATTTACCCTCCATTTCCATCTCCATCAGTCCTCTTTAGTCATTCAGCCTCCTGAAGACTGACAGGCAGGCAGAAGATAGGAAAACCAGTCCGACAGAAAACACAATTAACAGGTTGAAGTTCCTGCAAAGAAACAGGTTCTCACTTCATCAGCCCACAGTGAGGTCACTGGTTAACAAGCAGCCTCCACCTTACCCTGCCCTGGTACACACAGAGATTTGCAGGTTCTAACTGTCTTAATGTGTCTTGAATATGAGCAGACGTCAAAGGGTTATTAAACATTAGAGAAGAGCCTCTAATGTAAAAGACAGAGGGGAAAAACAGTAAAAAGGGATAACAATTAGTATCTTTAAAATCCTTACAGAGGCCAAACACAGTGTCCTTGAAATATCAATATTCCAAGAAGAAGAATAATCACTAGAAATTAAAAATTCCACAGAGGAGTTGAAAGATAAAGAAATTTCTCCAAAAGTAGGACATAACTTAAAGAGATGGGAAATGGATAAGAAAAGTAAGAAAATTAGAGGAGCAGTTCAAAAGATCCAATATCCAACTAATAGGAGAGAGTAACCAGAGCAAATGGAGGGGAGGAGATTATCCAAAAAGTAACACAAGTAAGTCCCCCAGTTCTGAAGGACATGTTTCCAGATTGAAAGAGACTACTATGTGTTCAGAACAGAAAGGTCCACTCTAAGGCATAAAACTATGCAGCTTCAAAACAGTGAGTAACTTTCAAAATTTCCAGAGACATTCAGAGAGAAAACAAAAGCCTACATACAAATGATCTGGAATTGTTATAGGACAGGGAGAGGGGCAGCCCAAACCCTGCAAACCTGCCTATTCTAAGTGGGTTCTGCCATCCGCCGCATCAACACAAAACACATGAGACTAATGGGAAGGATCTTTAATAAAACTAGGAAACAATACAGGTAAGGCAAAGAGTCTAGTTTCTAAATGAAGCACCCAAAGTTACCCGTCCCCTCATGGGTAAAAGTCCATCCATATGGGATTGGCCCAGAGCAAGGCCCCAAAGCCTGCCACAAGTCTAAAGCATCTTCCAGTGGGGACCCACAGCAAAGGGTCAGAAACTACCAGACAAGGCCGGAAGGAAAAGAACAAAATCAACATCAAAATAAAAGCTGCCACTGTCACCTCCCCACAGGTCTCACCCACATCTGTGTCACCCAGTCCACGACCAAAAGACAAGCGCAGTTTCTTTACGTGTCTCTAGGCTCCATGCGCCTCCTCCAGGTCTCCTGGCTCCATCCTGCTTCCTTCCTTAGTCTCTTCTCCAGCCTCTCCTCTTCCTGCTCAGCTCCACCCTCCCTTGGGTGGGGCAGGGAACCTCCCCCTTTCCTGGGGACCACCCTGTTACAGAATCAAAATGGCATCAAAGTTCTTAACAACAACATTGCAGGCTAGAACACAAAGGCAAAATGACTTCATTTTATGAGGAAAACTATCTTTATCCTACAATTCTATACCCAATAAAACTATCACAAATATGAGCATAGAATTAAACACATTTTTCAAAGTGAAAAACAAAACTTCCATGAGTCCTTTTCAGGAAAGTACTGAAGGGTATACTCTAACAAAATGAAGGCACAAACCAAGAAGAGGAAAATAGAGGATCCACATAAGGGGAGCTAACACAGGAGCAAGAAAAAGAAATTCACATGGTGACTCCTCAGACTTCCAACATGCCCATCCCACATCAAGCCTCTGTAGTTATTTCAGCCTCCAGAACAGCAAGCGAGCCAGACCATAGCTGGTCATAAGTAGCGCAGGAAGATTGGCACTCCAGGAAGAATGTTGCCAAGAAAAATACAAACCAAATTAATAAACAATATACTTTCAAGTATTCAATTGTGTCAGAATATTTAGGGATGAATATTTGGCAGGTTCACAGAACACCAAATAAACATAAAATAAGAGGTAGTTATTAATTTTAGGGGAAACAAAAGAGGAAATATAATTATAGTATACTATGTGACTCAGCTGTGAATGACATTTACATAATCATAATGCTGTATCCACTACATGCTGTTTTGGTTAAAAGGAGGAATATAATTATGTTGGGGAATGGGTGGAGGCACAAAACAGTGGTATGTGTGTATGTGCATAGCAAAAAATGAGGTAGAGGGTGGTGCAAAAGTGCAATTCCCATCCTTCATAGCTGGAGTGAATAGATAATGGCTAAATCTGAAAAATTTATAAGTATGCTCTTTGGAAATAAGACAACTATCAGGAATTGTACAAGGTTTCCCTCAGAGTGGGACTCAGGAATGGGAAAAGGTGAAGCAGGGTGCTGCTGTTTTCATTATCAGCCTAGCTTATCATTTGGCATTTAAACTCATGCATATATGACTCTGATAATATTAATATAGACAGTTGAAGAAATGTATCTCCCTGTGGCTGGAACCACTATGATGGCCTTGTGTCTTTTATCCCTGCTTCTGTATTTGATGCTGGAAAGTCACTGCTCTAAAGCACTGATCTCCCATCTCCTTTTTCTCCTTACACACCATTTTGGGTTCCTCTTTTACCTCCAAAGCACAGTTTCCTGATCAAACCTTCCCTCTTCCAAACTCATCTTGCATTATAGACCAGTCAGACTGATGTACATACTAGGCCCCAGATTGTGGACCCACCTCTAGACCTATGCTCACGGTGCTTTTGTGTGTCCTCTATCCACATTCACACTGCTATTTAGCCTGGAGTGCAGATGTCACCACCCTGTGTATGGGGACTGACATGCCCTCACTTTCTGAAAAAGCTGTTGGCACCACTATTTTTCCTCACCTTCTATTGCAGTGCTGCCACCCCAGCCTAGCGGCCTGCCTGTAGAATGAGTGACAACAGAGTCCCATGATCATCCCCACTGCCACTTGCCATCAGAACCCCACATTCCAGGGCCCTCCATGCACAGGAGCTGACAAAGGAAGCACATGGCGGTACAGGGCATTATGTATCATGGACAGGGCACAGCTGCCTGAAGGCCATGTGCAGAGAGGAGTGGACAGGAAGGGGCATGATGATGGGGCATCTCCCCACCTGATCCATGTCTACACTTGTCCCAGCCCCCACTACAGCTGCTCCAAACACCAGTAAGCACCACTCCCTTCCTTGGGGGTCAGGTGTCCACTTCCCTTGCTGTGGCCTGGGGAGAGTGATGGAGAGTGGAGGTATGAATCCAGACTCGGCTCAGAGTGGAGCCCTCCCACCCATCCCCAACCTGAGAAGGGCTTGAATCCGGCTTCTGAGAAACTCCCCTCCTCCCCTCCTCTTGCACAGACTTGGAAACTCATTACTATAGGCCAGGTAGGAGCCATGTAGTGAGAACTGCCCCCCATTCATGTTGGCCTGAAACTGTCCTGAACTCTGTGCTACATTCTAGCTCTGCAATAACAACCTAGGTTACTTCATCCTCTGTTGCTACAGAGCTTCCTAAAAACACCAGATGCCTCAGTTTTCCAATCCAGGAAATGGGTATAGCAGTCCCTGCACTGCCTTCCTCATAGAACTGCAGGGGGAAATCGGAGGCGTTAACAGCAGCAAAGCACTTTGAAAAAGTATAAACCAACACAAAAATCTTTACAATCTTCTGCAGAGCCAGACATTTCTAGAGGGGTAAATCTAGGGAAAAGTAGGGCGTGGACTGTACAAGAGCCCTCTTTAAGAAGTTACCCTGGGTCCAGAACCTGGATCATCTGGCTCTAGGACACTATCCCTAAACCTGGGGCTGTGGGGCTGAGACAAAGACAGAACACAGGGTTCCCCCATTAGGGAGGAGGTAGTCAGAGACGTGTTGGACTCTGCAAAGTAGTGACCAATAGAGGCGAGGAGTGTCCTATGATTTTTTTTTTTAATAAGAAAAAGACTTCTATGGATCTAAGTAATAACTCACATCTATTGAGTACGTGTACACGTCAGGCCTTGATTTAAGCTCTTCCCAAACATATCTTGTACGATGTTCCTGGCGGACTGAGAAACAGACAGTTACTATCCCCATTTTCCAGACATCCAAGGCCATGGGGTAATTAGCAGGGTCAGCAGGATTTGCACCCAGGCAGGCTGCCTCAGGGTCCTAGCATTTAACACCATGCTATACTACTCTCAGTGAGCCATGTACCAGGTCCAGGACACAGAGGGATGGCCAAGATGACCTTGAGAAATACGGACTCTGTCATTTTGACTAAGTGCCAGGGCTTACTAATGACATCTAAGTGGGTTGCTACAAAATGACTTTAGTCCATCCAGAGGTTTCAGGTTCAGAAGGTGACAGGTGTCAGGAGCCACCAGGAAACTGCGGGAAGTGGAGGAGTCAGTTATCAGGCCCTGTCATCTCCTCCCATGTCCCTGCATCCCATACATGTTTATGGAGCAACACAGTACAAGGTTGCATTGGCCACAATCACTTTCCTTAGTTTTCTGATGGAAAAATGGTTACAAGCAATTGTCAGTGGTTATTTATGGGGAAGAAAACAGACACAATAAAGGGAGACTTATTGGGAGTGATGGCATCAGGGAATTTACAGTTTGAGTCCTATTATTTGCTGTGTGACTTTAGGAAAGTTGGACAGCCTCTCTGGGCCTGGTTCCTTATAAAGAGAGTAACATAATAAGAAAACCTGCTTCCTGGGGTTACTGTGAGGCTTACAGAAGATAACACATCCATGATAAATGCTTAGTGCATAATAGGTGCTCAATAAATCTTAGGCTCTATAATAATGGAGAGAGTATAAGAGTTAAGTGTGGAAATGTATTGAGACCTGGGTTGGTAAACTGTAAAGTACTCTGCAAATGTGACTTTGCTAGGGAGACCTGGGAAGAGAGGGGATGACTCTGAGGTCACTGCTTTACTCTTAGCTGAGATAAAAACCCCGATAAGGCTGGGGGTACCCTCCCTGTGGTGTGTACCCCCACTTCTGTCCCAGTACAGCCCAATTCTGGGTGTGCAGCACCTCCAAAGCTGCCCTTAGCTCTCTCTACACAGCTCCATGATTCACAATGGGGCTCCATCTCCCAGCCCCCAAATTCATTCCCCAAACAATGATGAATTGGTTAAACAAAATGAATATGCAAATCTCCTTAGGGCAGGCCTTACATCTATAGAAGCTGAGGCTAATAAATGAATTCTGAATAGGAAGGCAGCTCAAGCAATGCAACTTCTCCTGCTCATCTCACTTTCCCCTGGCCCTAGGGCTCCACCCACCAGTGTACCTCTATGTCCCCAGGGGGTTGTACATTCTGAAGGGGCTGGTGAGAGAGGCACAGAGACCTGGACAGGCATGAGTAGTAGTTAGGACTGGTTGGATTTGCCTCTCCCATTCCTGTCCCTATAGCTACTGCTTCCCTCCAGGCAGTGTGACGGTGGAACATGTCACTTGATAGCTGGGGGCATGCGGGTAGACAGAGCCAGGGAAGGCTTTGCATCCAGCTTCAGGGGAGCTGAGGGCTGCTGAGGGCTAGAGAGAGAAAGGGCATGGTGGGTCCAGGAGAGGGCAGTGGTAGGAACCTGTGGGGCTCTGGGGCCTTGGGAAATGGTTTAAGTTTCAGTAGTGGAAAGAGACTAAAATTGTCAAGATTACAAAGGACTGTAAAAATCACTAGTCCAGTAGTTCTCTCTTTAAGTGCACATTAAAAAACCTGGGGGACTTTTTAAAAATATTAATGGCCCACCCCAGCATCTCAGAGGAATTCTCATGTTCAAGCACTGCTCTGCTCTGTCACCCTGCTGTATAGATAAGAAAGCTGACACCCAGAGAATGGAGGGGACGTGACCGAGGTCGCACAGATGGTCAGTGGTGGCAGACATCCACCTCAGTTCTCACTCCCTGACCACCCCCCACACCAACCTTGTCCTAACAAGGATGAAGGATGAGCCCCTGACAGTCATTCTGACCCTCCTGGGAAGCCACATGGAGAGGAAACTGGGCTAGGGGACAGAAGACCTAGAGCAATGTGTGTGATCCTGGCAAATCTTTTGGGTCTTCGGGTCCTTATCTGTCACATGAGGGAGTTGAACCATCTTAGCTCCACTTCCCTTCCTGACGGTGAGTCCTTCCTGAAATCTAACCCCAGGCACTCTTGCTACAAAGTCAACCCCTTAGCTCAGGACTGTTCAGGAGCAGTCCTAAAAGCAGCAAACACTGATAAAGGCATTTCTCTCCTTTGTCTTTTTGCATTGCCCCTCTCTCCATCGAGACACATAACAATCTCGCGTGGACAGAACACAGGTTAAAATGCTCCGCTGTCAGTTGGTTGGCAGTAGGTGACAGCCCTGCAGACACACAGCCCCTCAGGCAGGCTGCTGAACTGAGGGCAGACATTCTGGGAACAGAGATTGGCCCTCGTGGCTCTGTCTCAACAGCTCTCTACCGGTGCCAAAAGGACAGGAGGACCGTGAGAGACAGTGCCATGTCACCAGACACCTGTGCTGTTCACTTCTTCCTTGGCAAGTAATGAAGCTCTTGAAGCCTCAGTAATCTTACATGTAAAATGGAGACAGACACCTACCTCTTGGATTTGTGGGTCCTAGATGAAGTGCAGATCATGAAACACTTAGCCTGTGCCAGGCCCCCCCAAGGGGGGCAGCCATGGCCACCATGGTGATAAACTTCATTATTACCAGGTAATGGCAGCCTCACGTTCCCCTGCTTGAAGAAAGGATAGAGTGGGGCAGAGACCCACAAACCTAAGGAACATTCCTGGGGAGGGGGAGGTGTCCTGCTCTGCTGTCCTTGGGAACTGTCTCACAACAGGGCCATGAAGGCTGGGGTAAGGTGGAGCACCCGTTCCTGCTGCTCTGTGGAGGTGGGGGCTTTCTGAAGGGTTTTAGGAGGGTCAGGTGAGGGGTTCAATTTTCCAGGTATTGCGCCTACTAGACCAAGGAGAAGGGTTCTCCTACTGCTCAGGGACAGGTACAAATTCCTGAACACAGAGACTTCGGGACCACCAGGCTGATCCCAAGAAAAGACCAAGACCCGGAATCCCAGATGCATCCTGCTCAAAGGTGGTCTTAGGACAACCATGGCCTCATTTGTTAAGACCTGACTTGACCAGGAAACCAACCGGCCTCCTCTTCTCTCATGGAACCAGAAGAGGTGCCTCCACACACCTCCTGGGCACTTCAAGTTGATGATCGAGTAACTGGTCAGGAAGTCCCAAAGGTCTCCCAAAGTCCGTCCTGGAATTAAGAATGCAGAGGCCCACTTCTGCTAAGAACAGAGTGCACCCATCCCTCTTCCAGAAGGGTGCCCGGTGAAGGGCTCTGCAGCAAAGAGGGGGTGCTGGCCTTCCCCCAGGAAGTAGGAGAGACCACGGGTAGGAATTGCAAATGACTTTCATTAAGCAGGGTGCTAATACCATGAATTACAAATGAAACCCAGATGAAGAGGACCCTGGCAGCCTTACCTCCATTTGATATTAATTGGGCGACACTTTGTTTTAATGGTACATTAATTAATGCGGAATTTCGACCGAAGTCCGCGTGACACTCACATTAATACAAATGAATTCATTACCGTCGGTGTTATTACAAGAAATGACAAATAAATCTGTAACAGTGGGACCCTTCAAATAATAATCACGAATCATTAGGTTTGCCGCTCATTTGTACTGTAGCTTGCAAATATGTGTATATGTTTTCTGTTGCCAGAGTGTGTCTTTGCCTTTTGGCTGGGGGAGGAAGCCTTGAAGGGGCTGGCTCTGTGGAAGTGAAAGAGGAAGGCTTTCCAGATTTCTCTTCATCTGCTTCTCTTCCCTTTCTTCCTCCACCTCAACCCTAGAGACCTCCTTTTCTCCCCAGAGCCCTCCCCCAAATTCAGTGACTCCAATGTCAGAAGTGTGATGGAGGTTGGCTCCCCAAATCCAGCACACCCAGTGTGCACTCTGGCCCTGAGAATGGAATGATGGGGGAAGGAATAACAGCACAGGGGTCTGGGCTCTGGGGTGGAGCTTGGCTGGATGATGGGATGAAGGGGTGTGGCTAAGGCTTTGTTCTCAAGAAGTTTCCCAAGGTCAGCTTGGTCTTAGTGTTTCACCCCAAACCTCAGAAGGTCCTGGGGACAGAATTCAGGTGTCCAATGATCAGAACTGTGCTAGGAGTTTTACCTGCTTTCTCCTCTTCTGGCCTCACCAGTTTTCCAGAGGAGGTTTTATCCCTTGGTGAAGGGCAGGATGCAGGTTTAGCGAGGTCAAACTTATCCACAGCTCCTAAGCGAAGCTTGCAATTCAGCTCTGCCTCGCTCTAAGGCTATCCAAACACCAGTTCTTTCCAGGGAGAATCTCCCATCTGCCCCAATGGGTTATGATCCTGGTAGAGGCAGGGGAATCTGGATGAACCTGGCAGGTCAGTTGCTCTCACACCCTCGACTCTGTGCTTCATGCTGCAATCTCAACAGGTTGAAAAAGGAGCCCCAACAAGTTGGGTCTACAGCTTTCACCCTGGTTATTTCTCATACCTCTCAATTCTCTAAGTGAGGTCAAGACCATTTTTGCTTCTATGGGGCAACAGTGAGGTCCCAAGAAATCATACTAGAGGAGTTTACGATCAGGGTGATTCAGGCAGGTTTTAGATGTGCAAATCTTGGACACGCAGGCTGCCTCTCCTTCTGGCTGCACTCAGGGCAGACAGAGCCGATCAATCACAGTGCTTTTCCCCAGACCCAGCCTCTGGAATCCCAGCCCAGCTCTCTCAGCATTTCTATCAATGGATTGGAGTTGGCACATGATTTGAAAGCTGTCTGCTATCCCTGTAGAGCATATTTCCCTGGAGGACTTTAAAATAGGAACCAGTCTCCTCTGATGGGAATGCCCAAGAACAGTCAGCTCAGTAGCCAAGAAATAGGTTAAATGACCTTCCTTTCAACCTGGGAAGTCCAGAACTCCACGAATGAATTGCTTCCTCCCCCCCCTCCATAAATCAATCAGCCAGTCTTATCTCCATGTACAATAGTTTGCTGACCTTTCGCCAATAGGTGAACCAACATACAAGTCAAATCCACTTCTTTTTGCCTCAGGTCTCTGCTAATGTGGCCAAACTCTGTTGGCACCTTCCCTCTGCCTTCTCTCTGCCCTGGCCTCAGGAGTCCTAAGTCTGAGGTTAATGCCAGGGGGGCTGTGAATGGTCTTTGAGATGCCAGATCCTGGCTGCTAGCAGGAATTATAGCTCATGGTCGGGTGTTTGGGGGCTTCAGCCCTGTCTGGTCACATTCTCCCCCATTCACACTGGTACTGAATGAACCAATTAATCAACTAAGATTGTTAACTGTACTAATTACGTTCGCTTTGGAAACTTGTGGAACAATTATTTACTGTGTGCCTTGTGAGCTATCAATTATGGTGATTGCGGGCAGGCTGTCACTTCTCTCAAGCCAAGATGGAGGATGTCTGGCCTGGCTCAGAGCACATTTCTCAAGAAGTCTCTGAGGACTTCATCTGAGCTTAGCCTACCCCCAGCAGCTATGGCAGCAAAGGCAGTGGCCTCTTCGTGGAGGCAGGCTTTGCAATGACATAAGGAGAAGCGCAACACTAAACTTAACTGAAATCTTTATCATACAAAAGTTGTTCTCTTGTTCTCTTCAAAGACGAAATGACAACTACTAAGTATGCACTTTACTATTTCCTTCTTCCTTGTGTTTCTGTATGTACACAGTGCTGTCCCTGGCCAGGCTTGGCACTGCACCCCCAGAGATTACTAGGGAGCGTTATTAGATTATATTTCTCTCTGGTTCCCTAAGTAGAAGCTCCATATTGCTCCTTCCCAGCCCACCTCAATACCTGTCCCAGACTCTTGTCCCTCAGTTTCTCAGTATCCCCACTTGAAGGAGAGCTGGTGCCTCTGATCAAGATCATTGCCAAATAAAGAAAGACAAAGAAGAGGAAAAAACTATGAGGCGTCAAACCTACTGGGCCTCTTCATCCTCCCACCCCAACATGCACAAATGCATTTTGCCCCCTTGGCCCTACAAATTCCCCACCTACCACCACTGCTGCTCCTGCCAGGCTGCTAAAGTGACAGTGTGTGATGTGAGGCATGTGTGTGGCTGTCGGGTAAACATGTATTTATTCAGGCAAGCGTCAGACCCCAGCAGGCTGTGGCTCCCCATCCCCTCCCCCATTCCAGCTTCCTCCCCCATTCCAGCCCTCCCACTGCCCACAGTGCTCATTTCCAAACGTCAGGGCAAAAAGCACTTAGAGCCAACCGCTGAGCCCAAATCTATTACAGTGTGGAGAATGCATTCCGTCACCACACAGCTGACAGGCTCCAGGCAGGCTGGGGCACAGTGAACAGCCTTCAACTGACCCCACCCCACTGGGCACTCCTGTTACCAGCAGGGGTTATCCAGGCTGAGCTAGACCTTTATCTGGCCACAGCCAAGAGACCCAGCCTCCATGAAGGCCATCTGGGTTCTGAACAAGTCACTGCCACTTGATACCTCCATGAGAATGTCAAAAAGAAGCTGAGACTCAACATGTCCAAGAACAAACTAAAACTCTCCTGAACTGTGCTCCTGACTCCACAAACTGGAATGCAATGCATTTCCTCTGCCTCCATTTGTTAAGCCAGAAACCAGAGTCCCCCTTATAATTCCTTCTCCCAAACATGGTCTGTCCACCACCAGCTCACACCTGGACCCCTGCCTTGGCCTCCTCCCGGGTCCCTAAATGTGGATCCCCCCCACAGCTGGTAGGAACTCTTTGAAACAAGCATCTGACTGTATTGCCACAACCCTGTGCTCCAATAAATGCTCAGTGGCTTCCCGCTGACCTTAGAACAAATATCAGACTCCCTTCTGTGGGCCTGCATGGGTGGCCCTGCCCTGTGTCCAGCTCCCCTTCCTTTTGCCAGCATCTCCCGCCCACTCTCCAGCAAGCCCCACCTCTTTCACCTCCTCAAATGAACAAGGCGCCTCTCCACATCCCAGACTTTGCCAGCGCTGTGCGCCCACTGGAATTCTCTCTTCTTTACCACCAACTAATGCTACTCAGCCTTCATGCCTCTGCCAAGCCCCCTGGGCTTTCCCTGGGGGCTCCAACTCACTTTGTAATGACATGACCCTTCAATTGCCACCTGACCCCTGACTAGACCGTAAGCTGCTAAAGTGAGGTAGGGGTCGCATCTGGTTCTGCTCACTGTTGTGCCCCCAGGGCTAAGCTTATGGCTGGCCCTGAATAAATATTTGTTGAATGAATGACATCCTGAGCACCTGCTCTCTTGACACTCCTCATTTTTCTATCTACTGAGATTGTTGGGAAATGCAACGCCTAAATTTCTCCCATTCATTCATTCATTCATTCATTCAACAAATAACCAAGCACTGCCTGCATTCTAGATGCTGCTAGAGATTGAAGGTACACTGACAGTCACCCTCAAGGGACACATCATCTAGGAAACCAGAGGGCATCAATGACAGACAAGCAAATGAATCTGAGTTCTGGTCACAGCCAGATCTGGTACCTGTTGGCCTCAGTCATGCTGCTTTCTTGTTTGGAATATTGTCCCTCATTCACACATTCATCTAACCAAATAGGTATATCAAGTAGTGTTCGACATGCAGGGGATACACTGGCAAACGCCTATGCACTTCAGCCTCAACTTCATTATCACCTCCTTCAGGAAGCCTTCCCTAATTTCTGAACCTGAGTTGAGTGCCCATCCTATGGGCTCCCAGAGTCCCCTCTCTGTACTTTGCCCTTCACAGAATTTATCATACTACATTAAAACACCATGACTGTCGTGTTGACCTTAGTACCCCCAGTACCACTGTATCCATTTGCCTACCATCGAGTAGCCACTCAATGCATCTTTACCATTTTTACCAAATCCCTCTGTTTCTTCCACTTGTGTCTTCACAAATTCTAAAGGTAGACAGAGGGACACTTTGGACCAAGGTGCAGTTGACTGAAATGAACATGGAGAAGGGGGCATTGACATTTGGCCAATGATGATAAGGAGGAGATGGCTTTGAGGTGAGACGCTGAGAAGGGATAAAAGTTGGAGAAGGGGGATATCCCTGCCTGAATAGTCATCAGGTCAGAGGAAAGATGGGATGGCAGGACCAGATGTCCTCAAGATGCAAGCTTGGACCTCTCTGCCTCTGACTTTAACCAGGTTTGGCCCTGGTACTTCCCTCAGGTGTCTCTACCTCCCTCGATGGCCCCCTGGGATTGCCACATCACTCTGTGGGGTGTGGTGGCCTCTGCATTCACTCTGTCTGGACAGATGCCATCCCAAGAGTGTGTCCTTCACTTTCCCAAAGTCTTTGTTGAATATCCTCAAAGAGGCCTGTATTGGGCATGAATCCTGCTCTAGCCTCTTGCCTGTTTGATATTTCTTCATGTCCCTTATCACCAACAGACATGAATTTATGTCAGTTTGCTTGTTTTCCCCACTATTTAAAAATTGTCAACAGGAGGAACTTTGTCAGTTTTGTTCAGCTGAGTCTTTGGCACTAAGAACAATGCCTGACACACAGTAGGAAGTGAAGGACCATTTCTTAAGTGAATGAGTGAGTGAATGAGTGGATGAACAGGAAGAAGATATGCAACATCTAAGGCTTAGTAGGTTAAAGTTACAAAAGCTCCTTAGAGAACAAGCACCAGGTCCCTCTGTGGAGCAGAGACATGGCCCACCTACAGCCCACCCAGGAGACACAAGAGTGTCCACCGGTGACTCTGAGGACAACCCAGGTATGAGTTGCCTCGCAGACCTTCTAATAAGACACAGGAGTAGATGAGAACAGCCCGGGAGTTGCTCATGGGCAGGCTCTGACCTCTCTGTCAGGGATAGCCACTTCGCCCTCTCCCTGCCCTGCTGGTGACTGTGATCCCCAATATAAAAACAGATCTGGGAGCACCTGGCCTCCTTTGTCCCATCTCTCCCAACTGCAGCCCTATCCCCCTTTTAGTAGGAACTAAGGAGACTAAACAATCAACTACCAGGTAAGGCTGGGATGAGAAAGACCTTTTTCAGGCTATTATATCTGGTGATTTTGGGCTGAAGACTGTTAGTGGCAGTGGATCCGTCCTATAACAGTTAAAGGGCAGAGGTGGCTCATTATCTGCCATTGCCAGAGGCGACAACCTTAACCTCGATTCCAGGTTGATGCCAGGTTACACACTGCACCAATCATAAGTGGAAATCAGATCCTGACCACAGGCTTCCCCTAACCTCTAAATCTAGCTATGACATGATTCCCGAGCTACAAAGAAATTAGAACATCACTGATAGACTGGCTGAGAAGTCAAAATTATATGACTCCCTGCAACACAGATGGAGCTAGAAGGGATCATGCTCAGTGAAATAAGTCAGAAGGAATCCCTTATCATCAGAGAAATGCCAACCAAAACCACACTGAAATACCACCTTACATCAGTAAGAATGGCACATATCAAAAAAACAAGCAATTAACAAATGTTGGCGAGGATGTGGTGAAAAAGGAACTCTCCTACATTGCTGCTGGGAGCACAAACTGGTCCAACCACTATGGAAAGCTGTCTGGAGGTTCCTCAGACTACTAAAAATGGAGCTACCATATGACTCAGCAATTCCACTCCTAGGGATCTACCCAAGGGATACAAAAACATTGATTCAAAAGAACACCTGTACCCCCTATGTTTATTGCAGCATTGTTTACAATAGGTAAAACCTGGAAATAGCCCAAATGCCCCAAAATAGATGACTGGATCAAGAAGAAGATGTGGTATATACACACAATGGAATATTATTCAGCATTCAAAAAAGATAAACTCATGCCATTCACAACAACATGGATGGAGCTAGGAGGAATTATGCTCAGTGAAATAAGCCAGAAGGAAAAAGAAAAGTATCAGATGGTTTCACTTATAGCAGGAATGTAGGGGAACCAAATAAGACATCAGTGTAAAAAATAATAACAGTACAAACCACAACAAAGCAAAAACAGACAATTATAAACCAGAGACATACTATAGGGGAGGAGGAGGGAGAGGGGTGAGAGGGAGGGAGGGAGGAGCACAGGGGACTGAGGTGATGGTGCACGGGTGCATTGGTGAAGGAGACTCTATGGGGACTATACCTGAGGGAGTGGGGGAAGCAACTATTGTTTAAAAATGAACAATGATGTAAAAAAATAATAAAAAATAAAATAAAAAATAAAATTGCAAAAAAAAAAAAAGAAATAAGTCAGAAGGAAAAAGAAAAATATCGGATGTTTTCATTTATAGGAGGAATATAGGGGAACCAAATGAGGGGCCAAGAGGGAAAATAATATCAACAATAAAAAAGACAACAAAACCAAACAACAATAAAAAGATAACTACAATCAGAGACATTCTGCAGGGGAGAGGGAGCGAAATAGACCAGGGCGAGGGCGGGAACACAAGGGACTAAAGTGATGGTGCACAGGTGAATTGGTGGTGGAAATTCTATGGGGACTCCACCTGGAAAAAGAAAGCAAACATTGTAAAAAATAAATGAATGAATGAATGAATGAGTGAGTGAATGAATACCCAAAGGGGAACAACATAAAATTAAAACTGAAAAAAAAAATGGTGAAGAGCATTAGGAAAAGAAGTCCTGTTTTCTTACCCCAGACAACCGTGGCCATAAGTCATTGCCTCATGGGCTTGCCTGTGGCATTGGTGACCTTGACTTCTGAAATATGGGTGTTGGTGGGAGGGGTTCGCGATGTATCCTGGGGGCAATGCATCTATGCCCCTAGGCCTGCGGTGAGCATGCCAGCATTCCTCTTCTTTGTCCTGGTCACTAATCTGGTAAGCTCTCTGCCAGCATTACCCCCCATCACACACACACAGAAGAAGGGATGAGAACAGGGAAAAGAGGGCAGGCTTTGCTCACAGGGCCCTGATCACCCATGGCAGACCAGCTGGTTGCTTCTCTGGCCCTCTCTACTTTGCCCTCCCTTTGTGGAGCCAGGGCAACTGGGACCATTCTGCTAAGGCTGATTAGGGCTGATTTCACCAGCCTGCTCCCACCTCTGGAATCTTTCCCTGTTATTAAAGTCGTTTTCCCATCCCCTCTCTTGGTGTGCTGGATGAGGTGAGTTTATTCGATTTAATTTCTCCCCCGGCCTCCTTTTTTTCCTCTATTCTCAACCACCTTGCTGGTGTCGATGGCAGCCATGCAGACCAGAGCTCAGTAAAACCCAGGAAAATTAACTTCTAACCTTAGAGTAAAAAGAGCTATAATAAAGCCAGGTGAATAATAAAAGCTTCATCTAATGTAACTTTGATTAAAAGCTGAGACCTACCTCCTCATCCAACATCAGCCCACAGGACAAGGTTGCCCCTTTAAAGCAGGAGGTAGTTGTAGGGACAGAAAATGCAGCCTGCTCTTACCCTCAATTTGCTTTTTCTCACCTTATTTTTTTTCCAAGAGGAAAAAGGACCGAAGGACCACATCTGTTAGTCCTCACTTGAAAACAGCAGCTCCCAGCAGTCCTGGGGCCCTCCCCAGCCCCAGGATGGGAGGAGTGAATAGGGGCTGGGCACTGAATAGATGCTTGGAGGGTGAATTCCACCCTGGCCTCTAAACTCCCATGGAGTCTGAGGGTAATCATGCTACCCTTCTGGCCTCCATTTTCCCATCTGTCAGAAGGGAAGAAAACCTTTGCCCTTGCCAGAGTGGCCGGGAGAGGTGTGAGGAGATTTGCGATGAAATTCAGGTTACTGGTTGAAAGCAGGATAGTGGCTGTCCCCATTTGCGCATATGTTATAACTAGCACCATCTATAAGAAACTGGATGGGGAATATAACCAAAATGAAAATGCATACATTGTGCAAAAATGGAAAATGATGTAAGAATTATATCAAATAAAATATATTTTTTTTTAATTTTATTTAAATTTTATTTTTATATTCCCCATACAATTACAGCCCCCTTATTTTGACGCCAAGCCCTCCTTTCCCCGCCCCCCACCCCCCCATCAAGTGTCTCTGGTTCATAGTTGTTTGTTGATTTTGATATTTTCTTTCTTATAGTTATTCTTTTTCCTGGTTCCTTATTTAAGTTTTCTAGATTCCTGCTATGAGTGAGACCATCCGGTAGTTTTCTTTTTCTTATAAAATAAAATATTAAAAAAATAAAATGCACATTTTTATATAAAAGAAAGAATCTGGGTGACTCTACAGGAAATCACCCAGCCTATATTCACCTGGCCTGTGCAGCATCCCAATAATCAAGCCGCTGGCAGTTGGCTCCTGACTGGATCCTGGAGAAGTCACTACCAACATCTGTCCTACCTGCTGTTGCTTTGACAGGGAGGGTCAGGAAGGAAGAACTGTCCCAGCCCCTATCCTCAGGTCTACCACAGCAACATGTCTGCCAGGGCTCTGGGGGTGACAGAGCACCTCAGCGCAGGAGGCCTGGAGGGTGACAAATTCTGGATCATGCTGGGCTGCAGACGTTAGAACCCTGTCCCATGAATCTGGGGCCTAGGTCCCTATCTGACTCCCCGCACACCTTGTACCTGCTAGTCAGACGCTTAGCGCTCTGGCCTCTGTGGCCTCGCCTGCTGAATGGGACTGCTGGAGGGGCATCCCGTGAGTACACATGTAGACTGTCCTGTGACGTTCAGAATAATTCCACTGGGACAAAGCCTATACACTCACCAAACACCCTTTTCTACTGACTCCCCCTTCCCTCCAAAGCCAAGGGGCCACTAGGCCCACTAAACCCCTCAGGGTCATAATACCCCTTATCCCCTGGAAAGGGCTGCCTGCTCAGTGCCACCAGCATTCTCAAAGAAGCTGCACTGATAAGAAGCTGTTCTTTCTGCACTTTTGCTTGAAGAAGGGCTGAGGATCGCCGAGCTGGGCGGCTTGGAGCCCAGCCCGGAGGAGAACGGTGCAGTTTCATTCACCGTCCCAGCCACATCTCACTCGGAGCACCGGGCTGTGGAGGCAGGAGTCTGGTGCTTTTCAATTTCACGCCAGGTGTCAGTGGCCAGGCCCTGGCTGGCCTTATCTCCTCCTGCCCAGATGGACGCCTGCTGAGTTTAGCCTTCTTGCAAAAACCCAGAGAAAGGTTGTTCCAGGGACAAAACTCGCACCCAGCTTTGAGGGTGTCATCAGGGGGAGGGGGTTCTGGAGAAATGACATTTGCTGGACAAGTAGGGAGGCCAGGCCTGGAGGTTACTGGAGGTAGCGCCTTATTTCCAAGAATCGCTAACCACGTTAAGACCCTGAAGACAGGAACAAGGGCTGAATATTAGAATCACAAAGTAGTCATTCTTAGGGAAGGAAGATTCTTGGGACAAGTTCATCCTCTATCCCATATCCTCCAGAGAAGAGGCTCTGGAGAAGTGAATGAAATAAGTTGCCCAAGGTGACACAGAGCTGACAGAGCTGAGATCCAAGCCCAGGCAGTGGTGTCCAGATTCCCTGCTGCCACCCCTAAGCCATGCCACCTTTTGATTGCCAAGTAAACTACACAGATGCTCCCAAGAGGGTCTTCACAGGCTGAGAAATCCCTAGCTATAATAAACCCTCCTCTTCATGTGGCCAGGATGCTTCCTCTCACAGCCTTGTTTCCTATTCTGGAAAATGAGGAACAGTGAGTAAAGAATCCTTTTAGCCCCGTTTAGATCTAAATCAGAAGTTGGCAACCTCTGGCATGTTGCCTATTTCTGTCCAGTCCACCAACTAACAATAGTTCTCACATTTTTAAGTGTTTGGAAAAAAATCAAAAGAATAATATTCCACAGTATGTAAGAAAAAAAAATCAAAAGAATAATATTCCACAGTATGTAAGAGGGACAAAGTTCAAATTTCAGTGCCCACAAGGTTGTGCAGGAACACACCCATGCTCATTCATTTCTATGCCATCTGTGGCTGCCTCGTGCTATACCAAAGCTGAGTGGTTGCAACTGGTCTGTGTGATGTGCAAAACTTGAAATATTTACCATCAGGCCCTTTACAGATCATGCTTGCTGAGTATGAATAAAAAGGCTGAATTGGGTCTGGGCCCTAAACCCCAAGTAGCCAATGGTGGGAAAGCTCAGGGAAGGAGCTGGCTGGAGCAGCTCCTGCTGGGAGCAATATTCATACCCAAGAGCACCTGGTCCCTTGAAAGGACCAGGCAGTTTCCAGGGCCCTCCTTTGTGCCCATAGTGCACAGGTTTCCTCCCAGCAGCCAGAACTCCGAAGACCTGCCCCAGACTCCGGAGCTGGGCCCCAGGCCTGCTTTCCCAAAGTTTTCGCTCCTGCCAACTTCCTGTGCTTCACGGGTCCACAGGTTCCCTGCCCGGCTGGCTCAGCCTGCAGTGTGCTGTCAATAAGCGGGTGGTCATGTAGCTGGCGCGGGGGCCGAGAGGAGAGGAATCAGAGCGGGTAATTGCTGCGTGAAAATGACAACCCAGCGATTTATCCACCCCAAACTGGGCCTCGGCATACCAAGAGGCTGCCAGCAGCTAGGAATCAATACCACCCCAGAGGAGGGATTATTAGGGAGAAAAGGGGGTTTGAAAGATCCATAAGAGCCTGATGACTGTCTATTTCCAAGGGGACCATCAGCTGCATGCGAATATTCTGCAGAGGGAGGAGCAGAGCTCTGGCTGCCTGCACCAGAGAAGGCTGGGCTGACCCTTATTCTGCTGACCACCAGAGAAATTTGCAAGGAACCCAAGGTCCCATGAGTCAAGTCTTGGGGTTAGAAACAGGAGAGAGCACAGACTATCTGGGTCATAGGAGAGAGACGATCCATCCTAAGCACGCACCTCACCCAGAGATGCAAGCAGGAGACCCTGCCATCAAGCCCAGCACCGCCTACCTGCTGTCATCGTGGGCAAGCCCCTTTTGTGGGAGCCTGTGATCCTTGGTCCCAGGGAGATCCCAGGGGATAGGGAGTCACCTGGGACCTTGAGATTAGCACAAGCTGGGCTGCTGGGAATTCTGAGGTGGGGCTTAGCACAACTTTGGAAAAGGTAGGAGGAGACAATTCTTCTTGAAAGGGTCTTCCCTAGAGTTTTCCATTCCTTTCTCTGTTGAAAGGGGACATAGAGAGCTGGGGTAATCCTGCCCCCAATCTCTGAATTATCAGGGATCCTCTTGGTATAGTGGAGACCATAATTAGTCATCACCAATAGCACATATGTGGTTGCACAGGAGATCGGAGCAGTCCCTGCTCCTCTCAATCCCCAAGGGCCTGTAGCCCTGAGCCGTGATGCAGGGGTAAGGCTGGGAGGACAGGACATTCTGTGACCTGTGACCAGAGTCAAGTGACTTGGCCACACAAGCATCGTCCAAAGGACCCCCTGACTGCTCAGCACCATGCACTGAATAATCCAGTTAAACTGTACTTGCCCGGCAAGGTATGGGGAAGGGGAAGGAAAATGAGCTACTGTCTGGGGTGATTAAGGTGTGGGCTCCCCAATGCAGCCCCTGTGAGGGAGCCGTCACTGGGCTGAAGGAAGAGCACACCACCCGATCACTTAACTTCTGAAAGGCAGAGTGGGTGCTCCACACCCCTAAGGGGCAGAAAGCCCCGGGCGCCCTCTCCAGAACCCCAGGGGATTTCTGTTAAAGAGAAGCCCATGTCTCCCAGGAGACAGGCATCAAAGAAAAGGTTATGAAGCCAACCTGCTCCCTGCTAGCCACTCCACCAGAAAGCATCCTTACTCCTCTAGCCTTTAATAGGCAGAAGGCAAATACACAACCCCAAGGAGAGACAAAAGGAAGATGGTGGAGCAAGCAGAAGAAGAGAGGAATAGGGAGATAGAGAGGCAGATCAAAGAGTCAGAGAAAGGGATAGATGGGGGAAGGAGGCAAAGAGAGAGACCAAGAGAGACACAAATGGGGAGAGGCCAGCGGAGAAGAGGGAAAGAAGGAAAGGAGATTAGGGCCTCCTCCCCTGGTGGCGCAGTGGTTGAGCGATGGGCTGCGAGACTGCCCGCAGCCTCTGAAGCACTGGTTCGATCCCTGGCCGCCAGGGATTTATTTATTAATAAATAAATAAATAAAGGAGATTGTGGCAGGGACTTGAAGATGCGGAGTGCTTGACGTAGAAGAGAGGCTGGGTTTGCAGTGCAGCCCTCAGGAGACAACGCTAACAAACTGGGTTTTGAAATGAGAGATAAAAGGATCTGTTAGATCTCCACCTTTGCATCATTTAGTTCATCAGGCTTGACACGTGTCTAACAAACAAAGCCACAAGCAGGGAGAGAAAGACATTGGAGAGAGAGGCAAAGGAATGGAGGGGGCCAGGCAGAGTGCCCCCCCCCCTTGGCTCTGAGCACTCAGCTGAAGCCCCTGCTTTTTACTCCAAGGAACTGAGTCCCTGCTCAAAGAAGCCAGGAGCCACAAAGCGCCCAGTGACAGGCAGGCTGGCCACTGGGGAGGGGACCAAAGGGTACCAGGAGGACAGGTCCATGCCTCTAGTCTCTAGAGAATGCTGTCACCTGCCTGACCTACCACCTGGGAAGACAGAACTAGGGAGAACAGAGCAGGTGGGAACACAGGTTGGGGAGAGCCACCCCATCCCTCCTGTCTGTGGGCTTCTGCCTGGACTTGAGATAAGGGGAACACTGGGACCTCCTAGGGTTATCAAGACACAGACAGAGCAGCCTCCTGGGGTGCAAATCAAGTGAGGTGGGAAGTTATAGAGCCCAAGTTCTTGGCTCTGACTTCTACGTGTCCTCGACTTTCTGATCCTTGAAAGTGTGAACTCAGCAATTTGCCACCTCCAGCCTCAGTTTCCTCAATGTACTGTTCAGATAACTCCTGTCCTAACAACCTTATATGGTGTTGGTGAGAATTTAATAGCAAAAGGCATGCAAAACCCTCAGTACACGCTCAGAACCCAAATGTGCTCATTTAAAGAAAAGAAAATACCAAGAGTTATGACTGATTGATAACTCCCGGGAGTTTATCTCACGTTGTATCCACCAAGAAGACAGTTCTTGTAGCTGTCTGTCATTTGCCAGAATATATTCACCTCAGCATCAGACAGTATTGATGCACTTGCCTTCTACTCTGTTTTGCTAAGATCAGATTAATCTGAGAAACAGAAAAAAGATACGCTGGACATGACAAGGACATGGGAAAAGAAATGGATTGGCAGGGGAGGGCAATGGTTCTGCCAATCATGTGCTCTGGAACAAGACCTTTCTTTTCTGGGCCTCAGTTTCCTCAAATGTCAAGTAAGGAATGGGCCAGACAGACCCCTCCAGCTCTCAGAGTCATTTCTGTCAGGGGTCAATTCTGTCAATTCTGGGAGGTTGATGGTGGACTACAAACCAGGAAAACAGGGGTCAGATTAACATATGCCCTCCTTGTCACAGCTTGGAGGTAACCCTTAGAATACTCAAAAATTAACTCACTTATCACTTTCTCAGAGGCTCTTGAGCAATGGAGACCTCTTGGATAGGTGGGGGTGGAAGGAACACAGACTCATGTATCCTTTCTGCCACCGCCTGCTGCTGCAAGTATGGCCCTGATTTAGGTCTCAGCTACTCCATCTGTAAAATGGGCCCTGTGATATGCACAATGCTGGCCACTAGATCACATTAAGGGGCAAGGGGCGAAATCAATTGACACATTGATCAGGCATCTACTTTGTAGCAAGGCAGGAAGGAAAGGTTTGACTCCCACTTCTGACTGAACTTGAGTCGCTGACTCAGGTTTTTTTCCTGGTTTCAGCCTCCTCACTTGTGAAATGAAATAACACCATCACCTCAAATGAGTGATCAGGAAGGACAGAAGTGAAATTGGTCAGAGTGGCGCTGGCCCATAGGCACCCTTTTTGGCCAGTGGTGCTGTCAGTTTGGAGCCCTGGGAGGGAACTGGACCAATGGCTGTGGCCACCCTCAGCTCCATCTTTTTCAGGTGGGCTGGAGATGGGAAGCCAGACTGATAGAATGGGTAGGAAGAGACCAGACCTGAGGCGCCTGAGCACATGTGGGCATGAGCACGCGCGCGCGCGCACACACACACAAAGACGCACACACACACAGACAGACTCACACACAGTTCATTCATTAATAGACTCCTCCAGCGCACGCAAAGTTGAGAAGGGATGGGATGTGGAAATTACCTTGATAACACTTGATTTTAAGGAACTATAAAGAGCCACTTGGAAGAAGCAAAGCTATTACTGGCTGCATTGTCCTTGGCATAGAGACACCAGCGGGGGGGGGGGGGGTCGGGAGGGAGGAAAACCTTTGGATTAATGTGCTTTTGTGAATCTTGACTTCTTTCACGGGGAGGGAGGGGATGTTGGTGACATTCTGCTAGCTAACGAAAAATGCAAATCAGATGACTCCCCCTCCTCACTGCACCCTCTCTCAGGCCCCTGACAGATCCTCTCTGCTGTGTTTATTACTACTAATGACTTTCTCGTTATGATTTGGCTCTGAAACATAACCGATGGTTCTGGAGAAATCCCATTATTTCCACATATTATTCAATTAGAGAATGGAGCTGCTCTTTGCTGGGGAAGTAGGAGGCTGCTGGACCCCAAAGGGTGACCACTTGCCTCTTGCTCCCACCCTCAGGTCCTTAGCTAGGGACCCAACAGAAGTTGGACAGATGTGGGTGCAGGATGGGGAGAAGCTGGGTGGTAAATACTGATCCCTTTGAGGTTCTGGGAAATGCACAGTGCACAGAAACATGGAACCTTCAAACACATTTCCAGAGTCCTCATTCCTGTCCCTATAAAACTGGAATAGGCAGAAGGAGGCCCCTGCAATATGAGGAACATGGCTGAAATGTTCACTCTTCTATCCTATGGTCTCCCCACTCCTTAGGCACCCCTGAACTCGAATGGGTCCCTTCCACCACCTCAGCCATACAGGTTCCCAGTCTCCTTTCTCATGGCAAGGAAGACCTTTACTATCACATGCTCCTGCTCACCCTACTGACCCCTTTTGTGTCTGGATGGAACAGGACTATGGATTGATTACTGGTGCTGGAGTTCCTGATCCACTGTCTTCAAATTCTGCTCCACCCAAAAGTGAGTCTCCAGTCTAGTCCAGATCAAGCTGCAGCTTTGTCCATTATTATTCTTTTCTGTTTTCCTCCCACCCCACTCTCATCACATCATAACCTCACTTCAAAACACTTAGGGGCTCACTATTTCCACTGCTTCAAGAGCAAACTTGCTCTATATGCCATCAAAGTCCTCCGCAGTCTGTCTCTCTCTGTGGTTTCCAGCCCAGCCCTCCCTCTTCTGAGAATGCCTTTCCTTCTCTGACTTGGTCACCTCGCCCCTTCCTCATTAGTCTCACCCTTTCCACAGTCCCACCTCTGTTCCTTTGCCACTTCCTAGAGGGGGTTCCCTTTATGGCCTTGGCATCTGTCCAGACCCCACCTGGTATTCAAGAGCACCTTAAATCCTCCTTCCGCTCCACCCCCAAGGGGTCTCAAAGCTTTCAGAACCTACAGCGAATACCCTGCAAAACAACCCTACCCCCATACCTCCTTGTCCTTCCAAAATCCTGCATACTTCAATTTCAGAATCTTTCCTGTGATGGGAATGCAGGCTGCCTAAGGGCAGGGATCACATCACAGCCCAGAGACTTGCCTTGCGCCTGTCCTCTGACCCAGAGGCAGTATGGAGCCCAGGGCAGCAGACCTCCAACTGTAGATCAAGAACTTCCTCCAAGAGCCTGTCCTTTCTTGGTCATTTCCCCTACGGTCTGTCTTAGGCTGACAACATCTGTTTTGGTTACTGGCACTCAACGCTACATGCAGAGAGTGGCTTGCTCAGCTTTTCTGGGTGATAAAATGGAGCTGGGAGGCCACTTGCTGGCATAGACCATCATATCCCCAGGGCATGGGGGTGAGGATGGGTCTGGCTTTGTCCTGTCCTGAGTAACCAAGTCCCTGGGTGGGAAGGTCACTGGCAAATGCCCCCAAAAGCCCTGCCGCTGGGCAGAACATGGCTCAAGCCCCACACCGCAGAGCTCCACCCAGCACTAGCCCATCGCGATGGATGACTGCCCACCCAGGAAGCTCCCTCCCTATTTCCTGAGAACCACTGAGAGGCCTCAATGTGAGGTCATTTTCTTGGCTACCAGGTTGTGGAGCAAACCTTCCATAATTTCAAATGGTGTGTCCATGAGTCAGGGTCAATTTGAAAAATGAGCAGATTCTGATGCCTGAGGCTCTGAAAACTCTTTGCCACCTGCAGCAAGTCCCAGGAATATAAGCAGGGCCTGAACCCTGTGTGAGGGGAGCAGGGCTCACCTCTCTCCCAGCAGAAAGAGAGGATCTGATCAGGAATGCAAAGTGGGGATGAAGGCAGGCACAGGCCATAATTTACACAATGTCTTTGGGCCTACCCAGAGGTTATAAGCACCATCCACCCGCCCCCCAACCAGTCTGCCCTTCCTTCAGCTCTACTGCTGTCTTTCTCCTGCTCCATAAACCACCAGCTCCAAGTCATAAAAAGTGCAATGAGCAGTCTGGATAGAAGAGATTGGGCATGGAGCAGGCAGTCAGCCATGCTTCCCTGAAGAGCCTCAGAGGACACAGGCTCGCAGCAGAGTGAGCCCAGACCCAGAGGGCTCTCTCCCAGTCACCCGAGCAGAGAGGGGGAGTAGGGGCTCTTCAGGCATTGGGCCAGGAACTATTGGCTTCCTCGGCTGAAAGGGCTTCTTCCGTCTGCCTGTTCAAGCTAGTTAGAGCCTTCAGGACCCTGAAGTTTAGAGCAAAAATGGATCCCATAGATCCCCAAGCTTCGCTCCTTGGTCCTCGGTCAAGTAGCCTTATCTGCACAGTTCCTTGTCCAGCAGGAGTGCCATTTACCAACCTTAGATCAGAGTGAATGGGCATGGGAGGCAGGGCAGGGCAGAACCTTAAAATGGCCCTGGAGTCTAACATTTCAGGTGACTTGTCTGACCATCGGACCAATTCATGAGTTTCACCCTTGGTTCTGATGTGGATGGTGTTGGTGGCAGCATTTGGGGGGCAATGGAGATAGATTTGTTTGTCAAGCCGGCAAGATTCCTCTGGGAATAAGAGGAAATTCCAATAAGTACCTGCTCAGAGAGATTTAAATAAACTTACTTCATTTCTGTATCAGCAACAAAAGACAGCCTAGGAAGGGCAGCAGCCGGGCCAGGGCTGGGGGATTGCACAGCGATGGAAAGTTCTGCTCAGCAGAGCAATGGCACTTTAGTGATTGCTAGGGGCAGCCAGACCTCCCAGATGAGGAAGTGGCAGGGAAAAGGCAAAAAATCAGGACAGATGTCCTTGGTTGAGTTGAGGGGGCCTGCTCTCTGGATGAGCTGATGAGCCAGCGTGATCCAGATTTAGCCTGAGATGATGGACACTCACCCCCAAATTTTATGGATCTGGGGTGGGCTTCTTAGAAGGAGCCAGTGGGCTCTGGGCACAATCACATATCTGGCTGGGGATGAGATTGGGCATCTCAGAGTGAAGGGACACAGCACTGCCTCGAGGGACAGCCTGACACACTTAGGAAATGCGTTGGAAAACATCGGGCTGTTTATCATAAAATAGGTTAAGAAAATAGAATGGTTAAAATTCAGACCCTGGCCTGGAAAGAGGAGGGGACAGTGGGAACCTCAAAGGACATATTTTCTGAAACCTCAGGAGAAAACAATGCAGGAAAATGGGAAGTAGGACAAGATGACTCTGAAAATGAGGGAGTCATAGAGTTAGATAGTTTGTGACCGGGGAGGAGGGAGGGCAGGACCTACCAGCACGCCTCCCTCGGCCCTCCCCACCATCCTCTCTGTGGCCACCAGAGATCCTTCCCAAAAGGCCAGCTATGACGCAGCCTTCTCTGGCCTGACGTCCTCCACCCCTCTCCACTGCCTCCGAGAAAGAAGTCCCAACTCTGGGTATTTTCTATTTTGACTCCAGTCAGCCTGTTTTTACTTATATGAAAGAAGGCCTGTTCCATTTCCAGCACCTTCTTCTTACTGTTCTGCAAGCATCTTTGGAACTTTCCAGCCTCCATGCTTTTCTGCATGCTGACCCCCACCTGGGCTGCCTTTCCCTCTACCCCAGCCCAGAGGCTGCCTCCTCCACTAAGCACTTTTTGACATTTGTGGGGGTGGGGGATGTCTGCATGCGTCCTGTCCAGCCAGCCTAGGCTCACCCTTAAGTGCGTTTCTACACATCTCCCTCCTTAGACTAGAGGCTCCCGGAAGGGAGGGCTGTGCTGTATTTGTGTCTTCCATACCCCACGGGTCAGTATGTATTTGTTGAATTTTTTACCCATAAAATTGCAGGTAAATACAGCACAGCAGGGCCTAACCCTGTAAAGTGGGCAGTGAGGTTGGCATAGCTGCACTGTGTGACTAAGAAATCCAAGTCCAGAGAGTAGATGACACTCAGAGATCCCTGGCCCGTGGCAGAGCCATGAGAGAAATCAGGGGGGCTTATGATTGCACAACACATGGGGCTGCTCCCCCAGGGTTCTTTCATTCACACACTCACCAAGTGCCATCCAGGTGTCAGGCAGTGCCAGTGCCGTGCTCTGCAGAAGGGGGAACCCACCCGGGAGCTACAGGACATCACGGGAGTGTCCCACTTGCACAGAAACAATTAGAAATCCTTGCCGCACTCTGAAAGCTCTAGTGCTTAGTGTAAGAAAAACTCAGGGCTGGGGAGTCAAAGGGACAGGCTGAGTCTCAGCGTACCTCCCCCCCCCGACCCCGGGGTATTCCAAGTGACCTCAAAGATGTCTGTGAGCAGAGTCCTATTAGTGGGGTGAATCTGGCTGCGGCCCCAGCCTCCAGATCTGGAAGACTAAGAGTTAACTCACTTCCTCAAGTTCCACGTTCCCACACACACCCCCACCCCTGTCCTGACACTCAGTTCTCCTAAAGAAGGGCCTGCTATTACCCTGATTGGACTCTCCAAGATAATCGCGGGCCTCAGCTCCCAGCTGCTCGTGTTGCCCGCCTGCACCACCCCCCCTCAGCCTCGGCAGCCGGGGGGCTGGCAGGAGGGCAGCCTCGGGGAGAGGCAGATGGGCTGTGATGAACCAAAGACATGTGACAGCTACAGAGGAACAAGTTCATCAATTAGAGCCTTCTTGCTGGAGGACTTCTAGGAAGGGCTGGGGTGGACGAGGGAGGGCGCTGACTGACTTCCCTCGAGAAAGCTCTGATGCCTTCAGGTACTCAGCTCCCTGGGTCTCAGGACCCTAGAAAGTTCTCCTCCCCTGCTTCTTCTTCTGCCTTTTGCTGTGGATATTAGGGGCCTCTCAAAGGGACCCCCCCTTTCTAGGAGGGGGAGATTAGCATTTGCCTGGGAACTAAAGGTCTTCTGAAGAAGAGTGAGAAATACTCACTCCAAAACTCTTCAACTCCTTAGAAAACAGAACTTGTAAGCAGAATGGAAATTGAACACTGCTGTTTCCTCCTGTGGCTCCAAACTTCACATTCAGAAGTCAGGGCATGCGGAAAATCTCGGTGCAAAGGGGCTGGTGCTGAGCTACCAGGCTAATGCTTAAGCAAGCTAAATAAAGGAGCGAAAAATGTTGGCACTGATGCCTGCACAGGAACTGCCAGCCATGGGTGCTGCCTATAGGTGGGGGGATTAGGGCAGAGATGGCCTTGAAGCTCCTGGCCTCAGTCCCTTCCTAGCCACCCACCTCCACCTAGCCTGGCTGGAGCACATGAAGGCCAATAGTCTACAGGGAGTTGTGGAGCAGAAGGGATTACTCTGAGGCCTGCCTGATACCAGCCCTTACAAACACATCACAAGCTGGTCAGAGGCTCAAATGGTGGTGCTCATGAGCCCGAGGAGGTAGCTTTAACCTCATGGCAGCTTCCGGTGGCTGCACTGCCATAGCCTGACCCTAATCTCAGCAAGCAAAGCTAAATCAATAGGGTGCAAGGTGGCAGACAAGCATATCTCAGCTCAACCTGGGAAAATTTTTCTTACAATGTAGAGATGCCTGACCTTGTTCTGGACGACCCCAGAGACTAAGAGTTCTTTGTCACAAGAAAGTGTCTAAACAGAGGCACTGTATTTGTTAAAGTATACTGTGGTATCTGCCCTTTAGCTGTGTGACCCTGGGTAGTTACAAAACGTCTCGGGGCCTTTGCGTCTTCATTTGCATAATGTGAAGAGTGAGTACACCTTTCTCCAAGGCCGTCAAGGAATGAATAATGCCCAGGTTGTGCTGAGCACAGAGGCTAGCACACGGGTATGTGTGGTAAGCACTGGCCCTCTGACAAACATTGCTTGTGTGTATTATCTGATTCACTGGTGGGACAGAGAAAGCTAGACAAGATGAGCATCTAGCTCCTCCCTCTTTGGACGGTCTGGGGTCTGCAAATGCCAACCCTCGTTGGAGTATGAGATGAGAGGCTGTGGGAGGGTAGGTGCTAGAGAAAGACAGCTCTGCCCACCTGTAAGACTACTAGAGACCCGCCCCCCACATCTGCCCACTGACGACATGCCAACCCTGCAAGAAGAATGACAACACCACTGCGGCCCTCAGTACAGCAACACCAAGGGATGAAGGAAGTCAGGTCTGAAGCAGAAAGAGGGTGCTTCAGGTCAGGTGGGGGATGGGAAACAGCCTTGGGAGTGTGCACAGGCCTGGCTGCCTTGTCCTGTGACTGTGGCTCCACTGGGAGAGGCCTCCCTCCCACCCCAGCCTGGGACGCCAGTGGGAAGAAAGGAAGGCCTGTGTTCAGCCAGGTGCTGGCAGGGCAGAGCTGGGGAAGGAGTGGGCTTCTCTCTCCTTTCCAGGCCTGGCACAAGGGCCTGGAAGCCCCTGAAGAGGGCTCGTTATATGCCAGAGGAGTCCTGTGCAAGGAAAGCCTGGCCGAGAGAGATAAGCCAAGGCATCCCAGCACAAGCCCTGGCTCCTCGGAGCTGCTGGAGCACATATTAATGGGACCCATTCAGCTCAGCCTGCATGGCAATTAATAACGAGCCAGGCGGAGAGACTGCATTTGGTGTGCGTATATGTGTGTGTGTGTTGTGTGTACATGCTAGGGAAGAGGTTGAGGTGGGCTGAGGTGGGTTGAGGTGGGTCAGAGCCTCTTTCCTCAAGGACACCCCTTCCTACCACAGACCTGCTCCAATCCCAGATGGGGAGAGGGATCCATCCCAGTCTAACCCCTCTAGCTGAACTGTATTGGCCAGGAGGAATCAGGAGGCAGAAAAAGGTCTACTACTTCGACTTCTAGGATTTAGGCAGCCCTGAGTCCACTGTCGCCATCCAGGTGATGGTAGAGTGACTGAAGGGAGAAATTGAGTCTTAAAGCATGAGTTTGATTCCTTCTAGTCTCCCTTCTCCTTCTGCAGAGTGATGGAGGAATGAGGGCATGCAGAAGCAGGCACAGAGTGACTGCTACAAGTCTGGGGGCAAGGCCTCTAAGGTGACTTCGTGCAAAATGTTGAAAGGCACCCCCTTCAGAGTGAACCCTGTCCATAAGCAACTAATTTGGTGACCAAGTTACCCCGCTGTGCCATGCAAAACATATTTCTTCCTGCAGGCAATGCCATCCAGTGCCAAGATACACAGCTTTATGAGCAGCACTTGGGCTGATTTTCATCAGCATTCTCCTTGCTTAGTGCACTACCTGCACAACCACAGAGGGATGCCCTGCTCAGGAACTGCCTGTTGTTACCCTGGGTGTCTCCTCACAGGTGGGCCGTGCTCTGAGAATCTGGGTCACCTTTGCTTGGCCCATGGCCTGAAATGCTTCAAAGCATGGTGGGAGATACCAGCAGTATTAGCATGACATGGGAGTGTGGGCATCTGGGAGAAGAGTCTCTGGCCCCTCATCCCAATTTAGTGAATCAGGATCTGCATTCTAACAAAAGCTTCAGGCAATTTCTATGTGTATTTACATGGCTTAGAACCCACTGAGGTGACCAAACACTAGTGGGTAAGGAGAGAGACCCTTCTGCAGAGTCCAGGTAAGAGATAAAGGATAAAACAAATCAGCAAGGAGGGACAGGGGATACAAGCACCCGCCTGTTCTTATTTCAGGCCAGTATAGTGTCCAGACCCCCTCCCCTGACTGACCTGCCATTGGAGACCCTCTGCATGCTGGAGTCCTTTGCTATCAGATGAGTGGAGGCTTGACCTGGCAGCTCAGAATCCCAGGGGATCAAATTGTGGGGTGTGGACAAGGGCTCTGGGGGACCGACTCCACTCTGCCCATCGACCCCCATCTCTACACAGACCTTTCATCAGGATTCCCCGGCTGGCGCTCAGGTCCCGGCGCCTCAATCACTTCTATCGCTCCGGTCGCAGGAAGAGAATAGCTTTCAGCTCAATTACCCTTCACATTCCAATATCATAACGCTCCGATGAGGCTTTTTAACCAAAAACAAAAAAGCCATGTCTGCCGCAGGCCAGCTGCAAGGCCAGCCGTGCAGAAGGGATGGGCCTGCCCTCCCTCCAGGCAAGACTGAGGAGGGACCTGTCCCAAGGCAGCTGCACAGATGGGACACTGGCTTCCAGGGCCTCTGCCCATCCATTATTAAGACTGATTGACCCTTGACCTTGGGGAGAAAGCACTGACACCCAAGTCCAGAGAGGCACTGTGAGTAAAAGGTCCCAGGATGGACTCTACTGTCCCAACACTGGCTCTGCTTTCTCTTGGGGGCAGAATGCCAGCCAGACCCCTTTCAGTGCCTTGGTCATTCAGACAGGCCATGACCTGGGGGGCTGGGGTCTTAGCTTACATGTGATTTCATACTCACTGGCTCACTGTTTCTTATAACACTCACTAGCCAGGAAGCTAGCCAGGGCTGAGGGTATTAACCCCACTGTATAGGTGATAAAATGAGGCTCAGGAAGATGAAAAAAGAGCTCCAGACATCTGGAAGAATCCCAAGGCAGTGTTTCTTTAAGATGCACTACATGGAACTAGCTGGTCTCTACTCTGACACGTGAAGGGTCTGCTCCCATCGGAAAACTGCTCAGGCGGGCGGCATAACCAAGAAATCCACCATGAAGTCTGCAAGCTCAGTGAATTCTCTGTGAACACACATGTTCCATACATGCGCCCCACTGCATGTCATATGTTGGAGGGTCTCTGGATGGCCCAGAGGAGGATTCTGGCCCATTCTCTCCCGATTAGTTCTGTTCTCATCTGTCTGGCCAGCTCTGTGCTAATGGCCTTGATGGCGGCGTCCTCTCCTTGTGTCCTCCTGGCTTCCTGCTGGCTGTGGCCGATTTGCTCATGATTTACCACTCTGGGCACTGACCCGTGAGGGAGACACACAGGACAGAAGGAGGCAGAGCGGACGTCACGCCTGAGGTGTGTGCATGCGTGCGTGCACTGGTGCAAGGGCGGGAAGGCCGTCTCTCCAGGAACATGCAGCCCAGCCTGGCTCTCTAGGACTGGGAGTGGCATCTGGCACTCCTACCTTGTGCAGTCCCATGCTGGCCCATGGCATTGGGCACTGTGCAGAAAGAGGAGGATCAGGGAAGCTCAGGGGGTGCTATAAGAGCAGCTGTGCAGAAGCCCTACCCTGGGATCCCAGCACCCTTCTCACAGAGGTCTAGCACCTGCAGGTTCTCTGTGCATCCTGGGCACATGAACTCTATGCGGGATGTGGGTGTCTCCCTAGCCCAGCCCTTGAGCCCACAATCAGCAGAGGTGTGGCTACTGGTTCACATCCCAGTTCTGCAACTCACTTAACCTCTCTGAAGCTCAGCTTCCCTACAGGGCAATATCCTAGGACAGGGATAATCCCAGCACCTGCATCACATATAGCTTATAAAAAGTATACAGGTGAATGCATGTGCAGTCTCCATTATTGCTATTATTGTCATCAGTGCTTTCTCTGGGTTGTAAACAGTCTGTGAGTCCTGGAACTTGGGCAGTGCATGTCAGACAAATGATATAATCAGAAGCTGAGACAGGAGATCAGAGTGTGGTGTGGTCACTGAGCTCGGACAAGGCTTTTGAAGGGCCCTGTGCCCTGCCTGTCCCTTCCTCAGAAAAGCTCGAACATTCTAGGAAGGCCTTTTCTATCTTGTGGGTTCCCCATTCACCTCAGAAATAAAGAAGTAGATGGGGAGCTCAGAGACAGGGGGAGCCACTATGCTTGCCTCAGACCCAAGCCAATCTTGGCTCCTTCTAGCCCAGTTTACAAGCGGGTGAATCCAGGCTGCTTCAGGGCAGGGCAGTGGAGGGATGGGACAGAGCAGAGAGAATCAATTTTCCAAGCTCATTTAGAGCTCATTTGTCTAATTCTGCTGCCTGGAGGGAGACGTGCTTGATATCTATACACATCCCGTGCCGCAGAGGCTTGGGGGCCAGGACATGGGGGAGTAGCACCATGCTGGGATGTATGAACTGCCCATCTCCACTCCTCAGCAACCTAGAGGGCCCAGCTGCCCTGTCCTCAAGCACCTGTTTTAAAGGGTGCCACTACAGAGGAGCAGGGTCCTGCCAGCATCTCCTAGAGGCTGGGGGCCATATCTCATTCCTCTCATGTACCAGCACCCAGCATGGGCTTGGCATCCAGCAGCCACCCAGGAGATGTTTAATGAATGAGTGAATGAATGAAGGCAGGGCCAGCACATTCCTATAGCAAGCCAAGCAGCGACTCCTCTCTCTCTGGTCTCTAGGCTGGTGGGTGCCAAGACGCCAAGCTTTCCAGGAGGGACTCCGGTTCTTAGGCCCTCACTGAGCCCTCCTGTGCAATGGAAAGGCTTCCTCAGGTCCCAGCAGCATAGCCACCACTTGCTGGAGACAGCAGCTTTCAGTACCACTCGCTCATCCTTCCTCCACACCCACTGCATGGTCTCCCAGACTCTCCCACCTCATCTCTCCTAGTTTCTGCAGAGCCCCCTCCAAATCAGCTGTTCTCCCCCATCCTGGGGGGGGGGGCCCTGCCCTTGGCTAGGCTTCATGGATCATCCACAACAACCTGGAACCCATGTCCAGATAATACACCTGCCTGAAAAACCCCAAAAGCATAAGTGAGCTAGAGTTTGGAGGTATTGAAAGGGAACAATTTAGGCCTCCCCGGTGGCACAGCGGTTGAGCGCTGGGTTGCGAAGCTGCCCGTGGCCTCTGCGGCGCCGGTTCGATCCCCGGCTGCTCCCCGGCCACCTGAGGAGGGCCCCACATGGCGCGCAGGACCTCTCCTGCTGCCCGCTGCTCCCCTCAGCAGTGTACTTTGGTCCTTCTTCCTGCTCTGCTCCCCGCTCTGGCTCTGGTGAATTCTCTCACTCTCCCCTGCATCTGACTGTACCCAGTGCATGTATAAACAAAAACAAACAAACAAACAAATAAATAAAAACATGCCTCTATTTAAAAAAAAAAAAAAAAAAAAGAAAGGGAACAATTTAGAGTAGCATGCCCGATTACTCTGCTTTCAAAGAACCCCAGTAACAGTTTCCTAAGCTATGGTAACAAAATTACAGCAAACCTACTGGCTTAAAAACAACACGTTTATCATCTTATAGATATGGGGCCCACAAGTCCCAAATGGGTCTTGCTGGTCTAAAATCAAAGAATTAGCAGGGCTACGTTCCATCTGGGGGCTTTAGGGGAGAAGGTTTCCATGCCTTTGCCAGCTTCTAAAGCCCCCCCCCCGACATTCCTGACTCCTAGCTTCTTCTTCCATAATCAAAGTCATGACACAACATCTTCAAATCTCTCTCTGACCTCTGCTTCCACTGTCACAGCTCCTTCTCTAATGCTCCTTCCTACCTTCCTTAAGAGCAGCCTTGTGATTACAAAAGCCCACACAAATAGACCAGAACATCTTCCCATGAAGGACCTTAACCTAATCCACATCTGCATGGTCCTTTTTGCCAAGTGAGGTAGCTCAGGATTAGGACAGGGGCACTTAGGGGGCCTGCTATATCCCAGCCCCATTAGGGGACACGCTTTCCTCCAATAGCCCGGAGTGAGGCACACTCATTCCCTGGTGGCTGCCTGTGAACTCTGGCCAGGCTGGGCTAGGCCCTTCTCCAAAGGCTTTGGTGGCCTTCGGAGCACTTTTGAGCGGCCTCAGCATCAGGCCCTGGGAATTGAGCACGTAAGGACAGGTTCATGAACCGCTCTCTGAAAAGAAGTGGACTGCAGAGGAGAGGGGATGAAGAAGTTCCCTGGAGACAAATATTATAAACTACGTTGTGCAACAAATCTTTGCTGGGACCCCACTGGGCACCAGGTCTTGAGGATCCAAGGGTAGAAAGACAGCCACTTGGACATGCCCTGCTCCATAGAGCGCACAAACTCCCACGGGAGGCCAACAGTGATCATACAGTCCTGCAAAGATGGGGACAGTTACACTCCAAGATCAAAGTGCTCTAAAGATCCAGAACACACGCATCTATTGTGCGCTGGGAGGAGGAAATTAATCAGGGAGAGATCTATGGGCTATAGCAATTCATGAGAAGAGGTGGGGGGGGGGAACAGTATGCAAAGACCCTGTGGCCTGTCGTCTTCAGGGAAAAGAAAGAAGGTGGAGCTGCAGGAAAACAGAGAGTCAGGAGAGGAATGGTCAATGGGAGGCTGCTTAGGAAGCTGGGGCCCGATCCTGCTAACTGTGGGCTCTGGCCACCAGCTTCAGTACCATTGAAAGCTTGCAGCAAAATCCCTGGTACCTCACAGGGACTCAGTACAGCTGAATGAACGAGGGAGGGAAGAATGAATGAGTGAGCCTCTCTGTCTCCTTCTGCCCCTTGCGAGTGACCAGCCCCGTCCCTTCCTTTTGCCCAGCAACAGTTAAGGGGATCTCCGAGGCTAGCTCCTTTATTTATTTATTTTTGTCCCCACAACTGCTGGTACCGACCCGTGCAGCCCGAGCGTGCCTCCGTGGAAATGTCTGTAATGGCCAGCACACTTTAGGCATTACTTCCACACCATTTAGGGCTTTCCGCCCCAATAGCTGCTGTTGCATTTCCCTCCATCTCCATCTTTTGGACTGCGCTGGGTGGATTCTTTTGTTGTTGTTGTTGTTGTTTTTTTTAAAGGTCTAGGGGCCCCTGAGTTTGGGGGGATCTGATGGCTTTTAGGGAGGCAGGAGAGAAAGACAATGCTTTACAAGAATTTATCATTCTTCTCCAATTGCCCTGGCCCTGCCCCAGCTCTACCCAGGAAAGAAAAAAATAAAAACAAAAACAAAAACACAATCACTTCCAGCTGCTAAGAAGCCTTTAAAGATTTTTGTGTTTTCCTGTGCAGGCCTGAGATTGGGTTGCTGATAGGAGCCATAGCTGTGTGGGAGGCTGAAGGTGCTGGAACACAATAAAGGTCACTTCAGAAGAATCCCTCTCTAACCAAGCACCCCTCCCCCACTTCCATCTTCTTCAGGCTCAGGGTCGGCTCTTCTGAAGGCAGTAGACTTACAGTAATGCCCAAATCCTGGGCAGAAATGCTAGGGCTAAAATGCATTTGAATGTGCTTTGAGTGCAGCACAAACAAGACAAAATCTGGGACGAACTGTGTGATCTTGGGCAAGTCACTTAACCTCTCTGAGTCCATTTCTCCAGCTATTTAT
Organism: Talpa occidentalis; assembly: GCF_014898055.3. Classification (NCBI taxonomy): domain Eukaryota; kingdom Metazoa; phylum Chordata; class Mammalia; order Eulipotyphla; family Talpidae; genus Talpa; species Talpa occidentalis. The sequence goes on from NW_023605194.1 coordinate 43,066,280, forward strand.
TAACTTGAGGAAAATCGTATCCTTTTTACCAATGTGAAGGACTATGGCATGTCTGGAAGGAGACAGTATGAAGAATGGGACCCTCCGTCTTTTTCCCCTTCCCTTTTCTCTCAAACCAAGTTTCACCCCCTCCATTTAGTTCCCCATATCTCCTTTTCTCTGGTGCAGCCTCCCCCAGCCCCCCAGCCCCCCAGTGCCTGGGCAGCTCCATATGTCCCTGCAAAATTATGGGCTGGGATGCAAGATACCTTGCTATCCCAGCAAGGTGAGACTGTCTAGGGGTGAACACAGAGGGTACCTCTCCCGTCTCCCCCTGTGCTGAGCACCAGAGAGAGCTGTCACCTGCATGCTGGCACATACCCATTTTCTTAGAGACAGGAAGTTTCCCAGGACACGAAGATGTGAGTGATGAGATGCCAGCCCATGGGACTCCCGATACAGTGCTCACAGCCACTGTGGGAAGTGACCTTCAAGAAGAAGCTGACTGCTTGTTTCCAGGGGCTTAGGCAATCATAAAAACCTAATGGAATGTATATAATAAAATGAAAATGGGCAAAAAATATGGGGTTGGAACCAGGATAGTGGGAGATGTGTGCTTGAGCTGAGGCTGGGAGATACTGACAGGGGAAAGGACAATGGAAGAGGACCTCCCTGCCATTTTCCTCTCAGGGACAGGGCTGGGAGAGGGGACCCGTCTCAGCCTGTGACCCTCTTGGACAAGGACGTGACCGTGCATTCATCTCTTCGTGCTGGCAGCCCCCCACGCCTGGGAGGTGGGCTGGCCGATGGATGATGAAGACAGTGAATGGGGACGATTACATTGTACCTAGTGATTACGCCCTGGGTGAAATCTCTGGGCAGCATTATCGCATCTGGAGAGAAGAACAGGCTTTTTAACAGACGGACAGGAGGCTTCCACTTAAGGTTATTATAAAGAGGGAGAGCCCAGCCCCTCCCGGCTTCCAGACAGTGCCACAAAGTTGCAAAGTAATTAAAGGCTGCTAAGGAATCAGAGAAATTATAATAATTCCATCAACCAAGAGCTCTCTCGCTCTCTCTTTCCTGTTTTCCCCCTTCTGGTAGAAAACAAGGTGGGTCAGGCAGCCTGCAAACACATCAAAACAAGCCTATTGTGTGTGGGGTCTCAAATGTCACGGGGGCTGCCAGGCCTGTCCCCAAGCTGTTCTGATAATATTCAAGCTTGTTAGGGTAAGTGGAGGGGCTGAGACAAAAATCCCAGAGCCCCTGAGAGGAGGAAAAGCAGCAGGGGCAGGCTGGTAGTCAGTTGTGGGCCCTGCATCAAAAGGCAGCCCCAGGCCACTGCTCCTGGGACTTGGGGGTACAGGGGAATATAGGGCCCCAAGAGGCAGTATCTACCCCCACCTCAAGCCTGGCTCTAGACACCCAGGCCCCAGCTGGAAACAGTACTGTGTCTCTGCCCAGGGAGAGGGGTCAGTGTCGTGGGTTCCAGAAATCTTCCACAGGTTACCTCACGTCTTCAGTTGTTCACCACTGATTTGCCAGGGGGGTGACTCTTGGGCAAATATTTTACCCTCTCAGGCTTTGTTGACTTTTACAGCATGTGTGGTTGGATGAAGCCACCTCATTCCAAGTCACCTTGAACAGTGCTCATTTCAAGTCGTCTATTTGGATTGCTCTCAGCCTATTATCATTTCTAGGGGACTCTATCCATTTTTTCCCCCTTATTGTGTTTTCATTTCACATTTCCTGTCTTCCACAGGACTGAGCTTCTTGGACATGAACACCCCAACATCAGCCAATGAGTCCACAGCAATGGACCTTATTTGTTGAGCTCCTTGGACTCCCATGTAACTTTCCCAAAGTTCTCTGAGAACGCTTCGCAGCAAAGGGGACAGTAGTCAGCCCCCCTCCACGTGCAGCCCTGTGCACTTGTTGGGCTGTTACAACAACTATGGCTAGTCCCATTTTACAGATGAAGAAGCCGAGGCTCTGAGAGGCTAACCACCTTGCTCATACCTCCCATTCTGGAGTGAGCCCCGGGGTGCATGGCTCCGTCACACTGTGCTGTAGTGGGGCTTGGGGTCCCCATGTCACAGGTGAGTACAAGTTCCCATGAAGCAGTGAAGCCAAAGCTGCTCTTGGCTGCACTCAGACTCTCAGATTTCTAAGATTCCCCACCCAGGTTCTAAGGCGACCCCACCGCCTGGAGGGAGAGGTGTGCAGGCAGGAGACCAGCTTCCTTCTTCCAGTGGACCCACTGCAGAGATGAGGAGACCACTTAAGAGAAAGGCAGGTGACCCACGATGGAGGGACTCCAGGCGCAGGAGGCTGACAGCCCAACAATGCGGCAGACGCATCTCCTAGCAGGAGGCTATCATCTCCTTCCTCCTGGAGGTTCTTTTGTAAAGGGCGGGAGGCACAATAAAAGGCGTCCGGCACATGCCGGAGCATCCCTGGTGCACGTGGGCCAGGCTCCACACGCAGTCCCCTGCTTCGTATTCATGGCAGAGTCTCCCACAGTCATTGCAGTAGAAATATATGGGCCCCCCAAGACTCCCAGCTAGAATAGGCGAGGAAACCGATGTAATTAAGAACGTTATTACCATTCAAACAAAGTAATTTTAATGACAACTGGGCTCCTTCCATCTCCTGCTCCCACACTGTCCTCTTTCCTAGTGCTGAGGATGCAGAAGGTGCCCGCAGGTGTGGCAACACCCCATGGGCGTGGAAGGAGTTGGTGCCACATAGGTCATGTCTTTGACTTTCCCGAACAGGTGAAGGAGGGAGCCGGGAGCTTTGGAGCAGCTATGCTGGGCTGGGCTCTTTTGTGGGACTCCACTTAGTCTATCTGGGGCACCCATAGCCCAGGAGAGGCGGCAGGAGGAAGTTGACTCTTCCCTGCAGGCAGGGAGAGCAGGCTGGCCCTAATGCACACTCTCACCTACAATGTTATATGCAATTTGGGGACTGAAATTTCAGAGGCTGCCTCTGGGGGGCACACTCACCCGCAGGGATACCCCTATGACCACAGCAGGGTCCTGACCATGGGGTGGTCCTCACTCCAGAGAGTGGGCAGTGAGCTCTGAGTGAAGCTTCTCACTGGCCCCCTCCAGCCTGCGTATGGGGTTCATGTGACAGCCCTCAGATGCAAATGGCCCAGAGTTCCCAGCTCACCTTCCCCACTGGCCATATCTGAACCTTGTCTCTGAAACTTTTGGCAAATCACAAGCAGGTCAAAGTAAAGTTGCAAAAAGATGCATGGCATTTTAAAATGAGGAAGAACAAGACTATGGGTCTAGTTACAAACATGTCTGACTCTGGGAAACTTGAAGTCAGTGAATTTGTCTTGGCCTCAGTTTCTCTCATCTTGCCAATGGGAAGAATATTCTTCCCTAACTTACAGAGTTGTCATCAGGACAAAAAAAGAGAGTGAAGACACTCGGCTCTAGAGAAGATGATTATGTAAGTGGTGTGTGCACAAGCACATACACACAGCACCTCAAGACGGCATAGAAACAGTCCTGTTGCCTTGCTCAAGCACACACGTCACTCCATCATTACAAGCCCAGAGCTCAAGGTCTTGGCTACTGCAGGTTATGGCCCCTGCCCGCTGGGAGAGAGAGGTTTCCAGGTACTTGCCACTGTGCTAACAGTGGCAGGAGACCAGAGAAGGCTCGAGTACCTGGGGTGTTCACCATGGGGCATGACAACCAGGGCTGCCCACTTGCTTAAAACAAACCTCTCTGGCTCTGGTCAGCAGAACCCAGAGCCCCTGGGATGATTTATTGGTCTCCCTCTCCCAGATCAATAGGCGGTGGTTATAGATGCAGAGGGGCCGCTGGGCACTGTGGCCCTGAAGTATAAATTAATATGGCCTGTCAAGGGGCTGCCTCTCCTGGTGCGGGAGACAACACTCTCATGAGCAGAGTTGACACCTCAGGGTGGGGGGTGGGAATGGCAGGCACAAGCCATGGAGCCTCCCTCCCCCCAACTCTTACTGCAACCTGAGAATGCAGTTTATAAATCATTCAGTGTCTGACTTGAGGAGGGCAGCCAGGGGCACTGCCGCTGGGGCCAGCAGGTGCTAATAAGTTTGGCCAGGTCCACCTCCTCATGCTCTCAGTCTCATCCAGCTACCACTCCAGGGCTCCCCACTTGTCCAGCGCACAGAGGATACATGGCTAACTAAGGTTCAGGCACTGGCAGGCAACAGAGGGCACCAGTGAGCAGTAGCTAAGCGCTCCCAAATGTCCTGGGAGGAAAGTCATACTGGCAGGTGCAGGGCCCGTGAGCGTGCCCTCTCCAGCTCAGCACCAGGCGTGGCTGCTCCTCAGCTCAACCCCGGACCGTGAGCCATAAAGGAAACGTCACAGGGGTGAAACACGCCGGTTGAGCAAAGCACTTTGCATAAATGCTCCTTGTTCCTCACATCCACAGAGACAAAGGGAATAAAGGCTCTGCCTATTTGTGAAGTTCATGTCCACGGGCCAGGCTCCAGACAGGGTGCTGAGGATACACAGATGACTAAGCTCAGATTCTGCTCATTCTGGTGGGGGGAGACAGACTTCCAGCAACTGCGCTGTGACCACTTATTAGGCACTTACACTTAGTGGGCCCTGTGCTTCTAGACGTGGTCTCATTTGCTTTAATCCTCACCACAATTTGCAAGGCAGGTATAATTGTTTCCTTTTTGTAGGTAGAATTGAAGTCACCTGCCAAAATTCACATCGCTAGACCCATGTCCTAAACTCGGCTCCCTCCTTGACTACCTTGGGACAAGTCACATAACCTCTCTGCTTCCATGTCAACGTCTGCAGAATGGCAAATACAAGACTGGCTACCCCACAGGGTGGTGACGGCTCAGGGAGACAACACAGGGACGTAGGATGCTCTTGATAATCACATTAACTTATCATCATAGAAATGAATTATCCATTTTATTTAAGGGACAAATGACCACCAGGAACACTCTTCTCCTCCTTGTTTTCCCATCTCTAGTAAGGAGGGAGAGGGAGTAACTTTCGTTTTTTCTTTAAGTGGCTTAGAGACCTGGTATAGCCTACTGGGGCCCAGGGCTAGCGGGCTGGGGTTCTGCCCTGACCCTGCTCCCAGCCAGCTGAGGTTCAGGCAAGCACTCTCAGTCTCTCGGGACCCTGTTGTCTTATCCAGCTCTACCTCTCCCACCTCAGTCTTGTCCCCCCCTCACAGACGGTCACCTGAAGCCAGGGGTGACAAAGATCTGTGTGGGATCTGTATGTCCCAAGGACCCGGGCAAGGACCAGGGGACCCACTGCCAGCACAACCTTGCTTCTGTGAAACAAACTGCCTCTGTGAGGGGGTACCGGGTTCTTGCAAGGGACACGCAGGCCCACACAAGCTCTGTCCCTCCTCAGTGGGAGTTAGCATTTACCTAGCTCTTTGGGAAATTTTAATATATGAAAAGAAGTTAAAGGAAGTCAGGAAGTACATGATATTCAACTCCTCTAATGGTAAACTCTTACTCATCCTTTTAGGTCCTAAACAAATAGTCCTCATGGAGAGGCCAGGGCATTCCTTCCACAGTTCACTCCAGGTCCACTTCTTCCATCCCACCAAGCACACCCTAAGCTAGCAGAGCATTTAACATGTTTAGATGTAGTTAGACATCTACTTACTTGCCTTTCTTTCTGTAAAATTACCTCCCCCTAAAAACAAAGATTCTGGTATCAAGCATCATTTTACCAAATATTATATGAACCACAAATTCGACCAAAGGCTTGTCCTATCTGCATTATTACAGGTCTCACATTGACTCAGCAAAGAAGTTCTTGTTGCCCATCTTGTATATAAGAAAACTGAAGTTCAGAGATGTTAAGTCAACATTCAAAGCCACACAGCTGGCAAATGGTGGAGTCCTTTTCTCTACCCTGTATGTCTAAGTCAGCTTAGAGTCCCTGAATCCGGCTCCATTAGCTCATCAACAGATGTTTGTTGTGTTTATTTAAAAAAACAATTGAATGGGTTTGGGGCACAGTGGATAAGATCTGGGCTTTGAAAGACAGGCAGGATTGTGTTAGCATGAGAGAAGAAAGAGAACAGCTGTGTGTCTGTGTGTGTGTGCGTGCATGTGTGTGTGTGCGTGTGTGTGTGCGCACGTGTGTTAGAGAGAAAGGATAAAGAGAAAGGAGACATTAGACACAGGCTCAGAGGCACTGAATCGGCTCCTTGGCTGACAGGAGGATTCATGTGGAAGAATACCAGACCAGCTGAGAAAGGTAGGTTGAGGTCAGATGGATAAAAGCCTAGACTGCCTAGCTAAGGAGGCTGTGCTTGTCAGAACTTCAAGGACACGGCTGTCCCTAAGGCCTTCCTTGCTCTTTGACCCAAAGAACCAAACACCATCAGACTTCTAACCTCACACCTACCCTTGACCTGAGCACCCCAAACCCAGGGTCACTTCCCAGGGACACAAGGAGGGGGTAGTCCCCAGAGGAGGGGCGGGGCAGATGGGACAGCACTGAAGGTCAGTGAGGTGGGCACGCACCCCTCACAGAGGTACTGGAGCAGTGCTGCTGGGCACAGACACAGGCAAACACGTTTGAGCAAATTGGAACGCCATAAAAGTCTATTACAGCAAATCAAACAGCAGTCAGCATGACAGCCATTAGCCTGAAATGAATACACGGGGACTTAATGAGGTCTGTCGAGGCTGGCTTGGTGAATTAAGTTGCCAATTCTAGCAGGATTTCCCTTTTCTTTACGGACTTGAAAGCATCCACGCTGCCTCGTTAGGGCTTCGACAAGTGAATTGCAGGGCCTTTCACCCTGATAAAATGGATAATTATATGTAGAACAGCTTAGCGAGGGGAGAGTAGTGGGCAGGAGGGGAACTAAGAACAAACAAACCCAAACACACCTACCTGGCTTCTTCCAAGAAGGGACTGGGCCAGGGCGGGGCTTTAAGTGGATGGAGGCTGAGGGGACAGGGCTGGGTGCCGGGGGCAGTGAGTTTTCCCCAGGGGAAGGTTTGGTGCCTAACTTTGACCTGCCTCCCACTCCCTCCTATTCCAAGACTGGGGTGAGGGTTCCCTTGGGTCATTTCTCTGGCAGCTGGGCGGAGGCGGAAGGTGCTCCTCAGAGATGGGCTGCCCAGTACTTAACAGAAACTCTCTGGTGGGATGGCTACAGGAGTCATCATCCTGGGGGGCTCACTCTCATCACCAGGGGGGTTTGTTAAAAAGGCAGCTTCCTGGGCTGACTCTCCCCAAACTATTGACTCTGAATTGTAGGGACCCAAAAATACGCGTCCTCACCAGTCCCCTAGGCAATTCTGATTCACTCCTTCCCCAATACTCAGTACAGGAGAGCTTCACAAACACATGGCCTTTCTGCTTCTGCTTACATACCTCCAGGGATGGGGAGCTCACTACTTTCTTAGCAGGGCAGGGGAATAGACTATAGGCTGGGTCCCATTATTAGAGACCTAGAATTTCTAATGTAAACCTAGAATTTGCTTCCTATAAATTGTGACCATCATGCTGATCTCCGAATTCTGGGCACAGCAGGCCCAAACAGTATTAAGGGCCCTAGGGCTGTGGAGTGGAGGTTGGGGAGGTAAATGGTAGGGTTTAGGTGGCTGGGATGACCAAAGATTTGCTGAGTGGATGGAGGCAGCCACCACAGATGCTCCACTATCCCTCAGGGAATAATAAAGCACTGAAGGAGAATAAGGTATTTCTCCTGTTGCAATTTATTCTCAGTTTGTGGGATGTCAGCACCTGGTCCAAATCCCTAGTTTACCAACTGATGGAGTCACAATCATAGAGGAGTCTCACCCAGATAGTTGTTGACCCAGCCAGAACTAGAGCCAAGCCTTCTTGATTCCTACTCTCTCTTTCCAGTCTTGGTGATATCCTGCTGGAAACCCACCACTTCCTCCAGGAAGCCTACTGAGATTTCTCTGATCACGCTGGCAAGTCCTTAGCTCTGACACCTCATACAGTCTGCAGTGTCCCTGTTTTGCATTCTGGTTTGTATTCTCACCTTGTTCACATCTGCAGGAACTCTGCTACTGAGTTACATTTTTCAAGGACATGGCCCTGGGATGTCCAGGGTGACCTCAATGTGAACAGGCAACTCAGGACTGAATTCTAGGCTGGGGACCAACAGGCCCTCTGCTGGTACTCCAGCTGGGACCTGAGCCAAGCAGCTAAGTTTAGGTCAGGTGACCATACCTGGTGAGGGCTGGTCAGTGCCAAGCTACCTCGGGACAGGAATGGGACGGTTTCCATTCAGGTGACACCCCACCCCCACTAGCTGGCCACACTGAGCAGCCCTGAGTAGGGCATCAAGTATCAAGTCACTGAAGAGACCTGGGGATGTTTACATACAAGCATGTAAGCCACAGAAGGGTTTTTTCCAAGGACCATGTGTCCTTGCTGCTGGCCCCTCTCCCCATCAGGTAGGCAGAAGGAAGGCCACTGTATCTCACTTGTCCACTGTTGTTATTAGATAAGGAGGACTGTGGCCCAGAGAGGCTAAGTGACATACCCAAATGGACCCAGCAATCTGGAAGCAGAGCAGTGGCTCAGCCTGGAGTCTCTAGCCTCTAGTTCCAGCTCCTGTCATTGTACGTTCCTCTAGCCTCCCAGATCTCTGTGAAGCGAGAGCTTGGCATATCACCAAGCCCAGGGCAGACATCAATAAATATCTGCTAAATAAATGAGTGACTGAAGAGGTCCTCTCCTTGGAGGCAGAGGCCTTTGGAGAATCCCCGGGGACTCCAACAGTGTGGTGTTGGAGGTCATGTCTCCTTGTAAGGGAGAGAAGAAAAGACTGGCCCTGGCCCAAGGGCTGGGGAGGAGGGATATGACCTCTCATCCCCTTGCCATTGCTGCTGCCTGCTGTCCCTGTGAGGGAAGGCAGAGGGCAGCCATGCCTGCCAGGATGGCAGCTGAGCAATGGGCCCAAGGCTCATTAACTTCGAGCCGTGCCCTTGGTTTCTGAGCCTGGGCCCAGAGTGCAGGCTGGCACGTCAAAACCCTTAATTAAATTAGGGAGACTTCCAAATGAGAGGGGGCGAGAGCCAAACTGCAGTCCCTGGGCATGCCGGCCACAGTACAGGGTAGTGCCATACCCCCATGCTGGGGACTTCGGATCTCCCTTATGTCCCATCCCGTGGGGGAAGGACATGGGAGCCCTACCCACACATTTGTCCTCACTTCCCTTCTTTTGGAACAAGCATAGGACCTTTGACTCACAGCTGAGTAAGAAGGCCAGGAATAGGAACTTGGGGGGCATGAGACAGGGTTTGTTCATCATTGAAGGAATCCAAGGTTGCCTTGAGAGTCAGGGGGTTCAAAGTCAAAGCTGTGTGACCTTAGGCAAGTCACTCTCCCACTCTAAATCTACATCAACAAACCTAATAGACATTCTGCAAAGACTCTTTCAGTTTCCTGACCCAATGACATATAACATAATGGGGCGAAACTCAAGCGCCATGGCACCAACCTGCCTCCCTCCAGTAGCTACCATCTCCCGTTCCTCCTATCCCAAGCTTTTACTGTAGCTGCCCAGCCCAGCACCCTGCAGGCAGGCCTCAGGGACACCCAGTTAGGAGCTCTTTACCCACTGCCTTCAAGGTCTTTGAATTGCTAACTGCCAGGCCATCAGCCACCAGGGAGACAGACTGCACATGATGAAAACCCTGGTGCCACAGGGACCCAGCAGCCAGCTTATTAACGAACCGTTTGTAATGCAATAATTTGTACTTCTCAATTACCAGCAATGGCTTGGTTTTACATGCATGCACTCATGCAAACACACTCAGAATACACAGACACCCAAAGGAGCTGAGGGCCAGAGAGACAGCAGGATGGGTGCAAGGCTAGGGAAAAGAAGTTCATTCCTGAAACTGCAGGCTCCCTTAGGCCTGGGGGACTTGATTCTGGCCAAAGCTGGAAGGCCTGGGATTAGCCTGCCAACCCACCCTTCACTAGTACCCCTGGACCCCCTGTCCGGCTATAGGAACAGAAGGAAAGAAGGCTAAACACCACCTCCTTCCAACTCCTGTCCTCCCATTGAATCCAGCTAGAATTATGGGAGTCACCCAAGACAGGCCCTCTCACGAGCAGAAGGTTCCCACCACCCCACTCTCCTGGGCCAGCAGCGAGGCCCTAGCCTCAGAGGTGCTGGTATGTTCACCAACCTGGTTGGACCAAGGTGTGGGCAGAAGGGCTGGAGCCCCCACTTTCCCCAGTCCCAGCCTACTAGCAGGTGGCCTGGGAAACACTAGGTCCCCACCCGACATCCCCAGAGCGAGACTCTCCAGGCTCCTACCTCAGGGATGCGGACACTGTAGGGCTGATTGTGAAACGTGGGCGCGTTGTCGTTCACGTCTCCAACCTGGATGTTCACCTTCCGTGTGATCACCTGCAAGACAGGGCAAGGAGTCAGCACTGCCACTGGCCTCCAGTCTCCACGCAAAGACCCCGAACCCTGCCTCCCAGGACAACAAGGGCTTCGAGGGACACTCACCCCCTGGTGGTCGCTGACTGAGAACTCGACTGTGAACTCCGACTTGGTCTGAAAGGAGGCGGGAGAGAGCACGGCAGTTAGACAGCTGAGCTGAGGCCCCGGGTTCTGAGCCCTGGAAGGGGATGCAGACCCTCCGGCCTTGCCCAAGGAGCTTGTCTGGGATCCAAAGGCATCCCTGAAAAATGAGTCTTGTCTTTTGGGGCTAGGGAAGCAGATTCAGAATATGGATCCTTCCCCTAAAAGAACAAGATTGGAGGTTAAGAATCTTGGATTCTAATCTGGGCTTTACCTCTAAATTGTTTTGTGATCTCGTGCAAAGCACTGGGCGCCTCTGTGGCCACTCCCTAAAGTGTAAGGAGCAGTCAGGGATGGGGGTTCTGTTCAAACTCTTACCATACTTTGCTAAGGGCTACTGTAGCATCAATTTCTGTGTCTCTGGGAAATATCCTTTGGGGGAACATTTGTTGGGAGCAGGTAGATTTGTAAACCCCAGGGAGCTACATTCTACAGACGATGGACCCAGAGCCAATGCCCCTCTTTCCTATACAACAAAGTCGTTCTCCCGAAGATGCCCCTGACCACCTCACTTCAGCCCCATGTCTAGATATCAGGCTGGCTCTGGGAGAGGGACACCATTCAAGCAGGAAGATGCTACTTTGGGATCAGAATGGGGCCTCTGAGGAAGGCCCTAAGACATGATGAGCCACTTTCCCAAGTGTCTGGTCCTGCCCCCCAGGGAAAGGACTGGGGCTGGGGTAGGGGCAGATGGTACCTCTCTGTCCAGTGGCTGCCGGAGCCACACCACTCCCGTGTCAGGCTCCACAGCAAAGAAGCGAGAGGCCTCCTCCCCAGACACGCCGAACACCAGGGGGTCGTTGTCCATGTCTCGGGCCAGTAACTGGGTCACAGAGGAACCTGGAATATGTTTGAGAGGGAGCAGAGGGCAAGAATGGGAGGTCAGGTCCATTTTTTAACACCTAACTCCCAGGGGGGAGCTGCCACCCCCAAAACTCCAGCAGGTCACTGCCTATGACAAGAGCCCTTTGCATCTTTGGGCTCTGAGCCAGGCTCCCTGTTTCCACCGTAGCCACTTGTCACACTCACAGCGTATACAGGCCTGTAACAGGGAACCATTATTCACCAAATTCTGGGGTGTAATAGACACCTGTAATTCTGCCTTTTTCTGATTTTAATTTGGAGACCCTCTTCTCCAAGTGGTTCAGATAAGGACAGAGCCCCAATCTTATGTTCTTATCTTCCAAAATGGGCATATAATTCAGCCCTACCCAATCAGAGCAATGACAAGAGCTAATTCTACCCAATTCTATACTCCTTGTCACAATGATTGGTTCATGGATGAGCATGTGACCCCCAACTAGCCAATCAAAGCCAACCCTTGGACCTCGGCAGGTACTTTTGGGAGAAAGATGGTTTCTTCTATTGGGGATGCTAAATTAGCACTGTTGGCAGCCATCTTTGCAACACACAGGAAGAGCCTGCCTGAGAATGAGGCCAACAAGGGGAGAAACAGAGCCAAATGGTGCATGGAGAGAGATTCCTGATGGTTTGAGGGTCTGCAGCCAGCTGTGCCTGATATTAGTTCCATCCTTTGGACTTCTCAGCTAAGTGAACGAATAAATCTTCCCTCCCACCCCAAGTCAGTTGAGTTGGATTTCTGTTTTTTGGTAAATGAAAGCACCCTTTCTAATTCAGAACACTTTGCAAAATCTGGCATTTTTTCAGCAATGACTAGATGTTGCCCCCATTGAGGGCAATGGAGCACACAGAGGTTAGGAAGATGTGGTTCAGCTCAAGGAACTGTAGTCTTGCACTGGATAACAAGGTCTGGTTTCTGTTACCAAGAAAGGGATAAGATATCACCCTTCACTAAGAAATAAATCCCTAGCCAGAGTTTACCCTGGGCATCAGGATACCAGGTCTATAGGTATAAGCTGTCCTGGCAGAAGGCATCTTCTCCTGGGGTTCACAGATCCCTGACCCCCTTAAGCCAGCCTTAAACCACTTGGGATTCTCTAGGAATGAGACAATGCCCTCACCTTCAGGAGGTCCTTAAACCCCCACAATCTGTGCAATAATGTAGTAAGTGTGCACTGTCATTTTTCTGTAGAGAAGGTCTACAGTCCATCTGATTCTCAAAGGTACCATGGCCTTGGGAAAAGTACTTCTTTCAAGGCCTCAATTTACCCTACAGAATGAGGCAGACACTCTTTCTTCCCTCAAATACTGACTCTCATATTTTCAGAATAGTTCTGATAAACATGGCTAGGAAGGATTCAAACTCTGGGGGTGTTATCTAGAAAAGAACACTAATGAGCTTTGCTGAATGAACTTTTAAAAAGGCATTTCTAATATGACAATGATAGCTAACATTTCTGAGCATAAACCACAGTCCAGACACTGGATTAAGGGATTTCCATATACTAATTCAATCCTTACTGTTATTCTCCCCACTCCACAGATAAGGCAGAAAAGAGTGATTAGTTTACAACAGCAACACAGTTAGCAAATGCGAGAGCTGGAATTCAAAGCCCAGACATTCTGGGCCCAGAGTCCACTTTGGTTTCTACAATCTTACATCTGAACACTTAATCTGAGCTCCAGATGCAGGACTCCCAGGGACAAGATCATATCAGACCCTAATGGAAGCCCAACACTTGGAAAAGGAAGATACTGAGCAATCACTCGGCTCTTGTGATATGCCAGGCACAGTGCTGGGCCCATCCAGTGGTTCTTTCATTAAATCCTCCAGCAATTCTCTTTGGTAGTCATTTTTCTGCCCATTCTACAGATTAAGAACTTGTGGCTCAGAGAGGGAAAGTAGCCTCTCCAGAGTCACACAGCTGAGAAGGACATGATAGCATCTATTCACAAGAGGAGGTGAAAAGTGGAAGAAGGAGAAGCGAAGTAATGGAACAACTTTTAGAGAGCCCACCCTCCCATTTAATGGATGGAGAAGCTGAAGGCATTCAGCAATTTTCCAAAAGTACAATAGTGAGCAGATAGAGTCAGGACTCAAACCAAGTAAGTTTCCAGTCTCCCAGACTTTCATTTGTTAGACTCTGTCTAGGTGGGAGAGAAGGTATGTGAAGTCACAGATAAACCAAGCGCATCTTCCCAAAGCATCCATGTTGTTCAGTAACAAGCAATTATTTTACACTCAAACACATGGAAGTATATTAACAACACAATGTAACATTCATTTTTTAAGACATAATCTAAAACTGTACAAAAATCTCAGCTTCCCCCTGACTTCTAGGGATATACATTTCCTTTCTCTCACCCTCAGGATCCTTTAGTAGCAATGGAACATAATGCTACTTCCTAAAGCCTTGGAGGAGACTCCACATGAGGAAATGGAGGCCCATTGGGGCACTGCTTGCTCCCAGTACAGCAGTGAGTCCATGGTCAGTCCCTGGTCTGAACACCCCACCTCCAACCTCCTTCACAGCCCAGACCAGATAGAGGGTAAAGGCCAGTGGGGTTCTGGGAAGGCTACACTGGCTCTCTAGCCAAGGTCACACGACTTGGTCCGATATCCCAGTGGCTCTCTCAGTCCCAATGTTCAGGCCCTCCCAAGAAGGGGGGCACTGGGCAGGACAGAGATGGGGCCATCAGCTGCTGTCACCCACCCTGTAATTTCCTGGACTTTTATCCATTTTCCCCTCAATTATGTGCTGCTCAAAATGGTCCTTTTTGGCTTCCTCACGGGCTCTTGCCTGCTCACGCCTTCTTTGTGTCTCAGGTAATTGCTAGTGACCTTTTCTAAGTGTACTAATTAAAGGTGCCGATTTAATATTATATTTAAGACAAGGCACCCCACAATTTTCCAGCTGGGTACATACTCCCCCGCCCAGCACTGTTCTGCCGCTCCACAGAAGCTGGGGCCTAGCTTTGGCTTCTCTGGGATGAAGGGCTCATTTCTGCACCAGGGAGGCTTCCAACAACTTCTGTGCACATCACTCATATAGGGTCAAGGCTAATCTGTAGGGGATAATTCCAGCTCAATGTCCTCAGTAGCAGCCACTCAGGAGAACCATCCCTGCCTGTATGACCTTGGGGTACAATTGCCACAACCTCAGTTTGTTTCCCACCCAAGAAAGACCATATGCTGCATCTCAGTACACCTGGAATATACTCAGGGAATACTTGGAGTTTTTTTTAATTGGAATAAAATACACATAAAATGAAATATATCATTTTAACCTTTTTAAAGTGTATGGTAGCATTAGGTACATTCACAATGTATTGCAACCATCACCACTATCTATTTCCAGAACATTCTTATCACTCCCAAAGGAAACTCATATACATTAAGCAGACATTCCACATTCCCTTCTCCCCTAGTCCCTGGCAACTGCTAGTCTGTATCTCTGAATTTGCCTAATTCCAGTATTTCATATAAATAAAACAATCATATGCCATGTGGTCTTTGAGTCTGGCTTCTTTCACTCAGTATAATGTTTTCAAAGTTCATCCATGTTGTTACATGCATCAGCTCTTAATTCCTTTTTATTGCTGAGTAACAGTCCCTTGCATGGATATACCAAATTTTTTTCATCTGCTCATCAGTTGATGGACATTTGGGTTGCTTCCACCTTTTGGCTACTGTGACTAGAGCTGCTATAAACATTTGTGGATAAGTTTTTGTTTGAACATCTGCTTTCAATTCTTTGCAAAAATACATCCTGAAATGGAATTGCTGAATCCTATGCTAATTCTATGTTTAACTTATAGATGAACCACCAAATTGTTTTCCACCATTTATGTTATTACCCATAATGGATGAAGCCTGGAGATCTTTTCAGTGGTATGAAGAATACTCAATAATTCCCAGGGCTGGGTGAACCCTGTATGGTAGAGAGGTGGGAATGGGTGGCCCTCCATACCAGATGCTGTTGGTCCCTACCTACTCTGTCTCACCACAGGCCACTGTGATATATACCAGCCTGACCTCCAACTGCCAGCCTCTGTGACCCTTTGCCTGAGGGATTCTCACCATTAGTGACTGTTCCAGCCAAACACAGGCCAGGCTAGAAATGCCAGGGAAAAAAGACCCCGGTAGCATTGCTCAAAGAATGACCCATGGAAGATGGTGGATAAAGAGTTGGTAAACCCAGCTCTCTGGTTATTGAGAGGGGTTAACAAGGAGTCCATGTTCTACACTGGCTCTTGGATTGCCCAAAAGGATTCATCTCCAAATGCCCGCAGCAGTAGTTTGGTTGACCATAAAGCCATCTTTATGGCTTCCTTCCCTTCCTTGTCTCACATGCTTACCTCCCCAATTGTGTTTCCTGGAATTCTCTCCAAGGAACTACACTTGGACTACTTCTGGGAGAACCTAAAAAAGATACCTCTTAAGATTATGGCATCAGAATCACCCAGGGAACTTTTTACAATACAGATTCCAAGACCCTTGGAATGTCTTGGCTGGCTGGGGTGGGATGAGGGGAGCCCAGAATGTGAACTTTTAAACTACAGCCCCTTGTCTCCCTGCAACAGACTCTGACACAGAGCCAAGTCTGGATGTCTGAGATTGCTTTATAGCAGGGTGATATTCAAATGTTTAACAATGGTCACAGCACAGGCATCAACCAATCAGAAAGGATGCTGGCCATAAACAACTGGACCGGTGAGTACTGCCTGTAAGTCAGCCTGGTTTATGGCTCACATTTAAATGCAGAGAAAAGCTCCTCCAGTCCCAGGATGATTTAAAGGCTCAGCCTTAGGACTCTTGGCTCAATCAGTGCTGCTGGAAGACTCTCTGCTCTTGATCTCCCTTACCCTCACGGGGAAGGGTAACCCAGCAAGGCCCTCCCACCCCACACTGTGCCAACCCAACCCAGACCTGGGCCAGGCTCAGCTTATAGGTGGAAAGTAGAACTTTAAAAGCTGTATCATTGCCCACCTATTTTCATAGGGCACTCTACACAACAGTCACAAGGCAAAAGGGACCCAAGTGTCTATCAATGAAAGAATAAATAAAATGTGGCATAAATAGTCACGAGCCACATAATGACATTTCAATCAACGCAGGGCCGCTATAAGATGGTGGTCTCCATCTATAATCTAGATGTGTAGTAGGCAACACCACCTAGGTTTGGTAAGTACTTCTATGATGTTTCCACAACCACAAAATTGTCTGCCGACACATTTGTCCAAATGTATCTATATCTCTGTTGTAAGATAATGCATGACAGTACATGCAATGGAATATTATTCAGTCTTAAAAAGGAAGGAAATTCCAGCACAAGCTACCACCAAGATGAACCTTAAAAACATGATGCTGAATGGAAAACGCCATTCAAAAAGATAAATAGTGTGTGATGGCACTTAGGTGAGGTATCCAGAGTAGTCGAATTCATAGACATAGAAGTAGAAAGGTGATTGCCAGGGGCAGGGGAGGGGCAAGGGGAGGCGGGAAGTTGTTTGACAACTATAAAGTTCAGTTTTGCAAGATGAAAAGACTTGTGGAGATTAGCCACACAACAATGTGAGCATGTTTAGCACTGAACCGTGCTCTTAAAAATGGCAAAGGTGGTACATATTATGTTATGTGTATTTCACTACAACTGAAAATTTAAAACCCCAAACAAATCAGATCACATCCAAGACCTAGTAACCTGGCCCAAAACAACTCCTCTCACCTCCTCTCACATGGGCTCCCCAGGCTTATCACCTTCTGGCCCTAGGGCCTTCTTTCTGTTCCTGAACAGTCTGTGGCTATCTTGGGGCCTTTGCCTAACTCAGAGCCTTTGCCTGTTAAGCTTTCTGCCAGGAATGTTCCACCTGAGGGAACTACATACTCACCTCTTAGGATAGGTGTTACACCTTCAGAGAGGCCTTTCCCAGTACTTGGTCACATGGACATAACAGAGGAATCTCTATAAAAAGGGGAGGTTCCAGGGCCTCCCTGGTGGTGCAAGGGGTTAAGCACCACACTATGAAGCAATCTGCAGCCTCTGCAGCATGAGTTCAATTCCTGGCCAGGGAGCAACCCACATAGTGCAGCAGACCTCTCCTGACTCACCCGCTGCTTCCCTCAGCAGTGTACTTCCATCGATTTGCCTGTTCTGTTCCCCACTGTCTCTGGTGAATCCTCTCACCCCTCACATCTCTGACCTGTACCTCAGCTCTTGTATGAATAAATCTTTAACAAATAAAAAAATTAAAAAAGGGGAGGTTCCAGGTTTCCAGCCCCACCTAGTGAGGGGAGAGCTGATTGGTGAGGTAAAGCTATGGAAAACTTGGAAGAGACAGGAGGGGAGATTCAAGGAATGAGAGACACGTGCAGAAGAAGGGCCCACTTGCTTCTCAGTTTTGGACTTGTACTTTCCAGGGACTTGGGGGATGTAGGAGAGACATGTGCATTGAGATGTGTCACCACATGTAGGTGAGAGACACACGGGGAGATGACAATGGCAGCTTTTATCTTGACTTGCACTTTAAATCTTGCACCTTTTATCCCAGACTAGCCTGGCCCTTTTGCCTCTTTCATATGATTCGCCTTGACTTGTGGCAAGCTTTTGGGCTTCAACAGCCCTGCTTCGGGCCAACCCTGTCTGGCTGGGCATCTGCTGGAAAACTTCGGGTGTTTCATTGGGAAGCTATATACTTTCTCTATGCACAATCATCCTCTTGCATTCTTATACACTAAGAATATGCTTTGTCTTTATGTAGCTGATTTCAGAATCCATTTAGAATACACAAGTTTGGGGTCCCCCGGGTGCCCCGCAGTCTGTCCGCTAACATGGATAGAGACTAAGTAAAGAGTGCCCCATCTCTCTGCTCTTCCACACCTTGAGTCACTGTCTTCACAGCCCTCCTCCTTCTGAAATGATTTTGTTTATTCACTTGACTTGCTGCCTGCCAGTCTTCACCAGTCCCAGAAGTGCAACAGGGGTGCAGCATCTTGGCCTGTCATGCCTCCTGCTGTATCCTAAACCTAACCCAGGACTGGCGAACCGGAGGCACTCAATAAAGTCATTGGGTAAATAAACAAATCCTGACAATTTCCTAGACCTGTTCAGAGAAAATAGCCCCCAAAGTCATGAAGATCTCTGAGCCGAGACGAGATGAGAGCGTACAGCAAGTTGATTCTTAATTATGTACACTAATGGATGGGAAAAGCATGGCTAATCAAAACCTACAAATGCCTAAACCAGTAGCACTTGGCTTCAGGTGCCGGCAGAATCACACGCTGGGCCCTGTCTAGGGTCATGAACCTCAGGAACTGGCATGCGCTCCTCCTGGAGCAATGTGGCCCACTGTGAGGCCACGTACTGAGGTACTGTATGCATCCTAGCACCCGGCACCCCTCCAGGACCTGTGTGCCTCCTCTGGGCACTGATTGCCCTACCCTAGCTCCCATCCCAGGGAACCCCATCCTGGGGTCTAGACACCCTGTTTGGGTGGGGATCCACTCCAGTAGGCTACAAATGCCTCTGGGAGGTGCTGGCCACACATCCCCCACAGTGGCCTTAGCCCCTCAGCAGTAGGCCACATCTGTCTTCCCGGCAAGGGGTGACAATCACAACTTCCTCTGCAGTCCTGCTGGGCCCATGCTGGTTGCTGAGATGACTGTTATTATTATTATTGTTGTTATTTGCGTTGGGTGGTGAGGGCTGGGGTTGGTGTGTCATGTGCTTCTGAAGAGCTGTGAGTCTTGCCTGCTAGATGAGGGGTTGGGTCAGAAACAGGCAGGGCAGTGTTAGACTGCAAGGCTTTTTCTTTTCTTTTTTTTTTTTTTTTTTTGGATGGAGAAAGGATGAAAGCTATGCTGTTCCAAAATACACAGAGGGTATACAGAATGAATAAATGGTAAGGAGAACACACCTGCTTCCTCCTTGCAATAGTGTCTTCTTTTTTTCTTTTTTTTTAAGATTTACTTATTTTTTTATACAAATACTGGGTACAGTCAGAAGCACGGGAAGGTGAGAGAATTCGCCAGAGCCAGAGCGGGGAGCAGAGCAGGCAGAAGGACCGAAGTACACTGCTGAGGGGAGCAGCGGGCGGCAGGAGAGGTCTGCGCGCCATGTGGGACCCTCGCCAGCGGCCGGGGATCGAACCAGCGCTGCAGAGGCTGCAGGCAGCTTCATAGTCCAGCATTCAGCCGCTGTGCCACCAGGAAGGCCCTGCAATAGTGTCTTCTTAAAGCATAACTTTAATACCTTTAATTGTGTCATGCGCCACCCAAACACTCCCTATAATTCCCAAAGAATGAAAAATGAGTTCTTTACTGAGATGGCCAATGCTCCTCTTAACCTGTCCTTAACCTCCCTGACCAGTCCTACTTTCACTGCTCAGCCCACCAGGCTGCTGTCATCCCTCAAGTACACACACAGCCTTACATGTCCCTACACCTTTGCAGCTGCTGTCCCTTCAGCCTGGAAAGCCTTCCTCCTCTCACTGCTTCCCAAGTCCCAGACATCCTTAAACACATCCCTTACACACCACCTTTATCAGGAACTTCTCTCTCCATGGTGCGCCCCATTCTATTCTTTGTGCCTCTGCACAGCAGAGACACACTTGGAAAATCTTCCCCACCCCTCCATGATTAACCATTGCCCTTCTCTTGGGTTGAGGAGCTAGCCAGTTCTGGCCCTTGCCCCTGCAGGCATTAGTAATCAATCACAGCTCCCTTTTCTGTTGAATCTATATTCAACTTCAGAGTCCTTCACAATACTAGGCTTCATGTAGCTACTACCAATCCATCATAAAAGGCTTATGAGAGCAAACCTTCTATAATCTGTGGCCTAAAATGATCTCATATCAACTGTACTGTCCCTTCTCATTCAGGGGTCAAGGATGTAAGGCCAAGGTCTGCTCCTACCAGACACATGGCAGTTAGGAGTGAGTGAATCAGAATCAGTCTATAGGTGAGTCAGAAACAGAGGACTACTTATGGTTGAAGTGAGAGCCAAGGGACAAAATCTCTTCTTATTTTGCAGAAAGGAGAACAGGAGTCCTAGCTGGGAGATAGCTGCCTGGGATGGGGCTGTGCATCCGGGAGTAGCTGCGCCCTGGAGTTACAGATGGCAGGTCCCCAACAGACCATGCTTTATGACAGGTCGTTCTGAGAATAACCACTCCTCTCTCCTATAGGGCCTACAGCGCAACCCTCAACCCTATTAGGAGGGAAACCCTCCTCCTCCCATCTGGAGGGGCCTAGCTGTTCTGGCCTTGGTTTCTGCCAGAGCCAGAGGCTCCTTACTTCCCCCTCATCCCTGGGATAAGCCCCCCAGCGCCTGGGCTGGCCTTGGAGCCTACAATCTCATTTGTCTCTCCTCTGGGATCAGACAGGCTGGTTAAGTGCCTTGATTCCTAGGGATAATCTCATTTGTCTTAGGTCCCCCTCTGTTCTCCTGCCTTCAATCAGGCTCATTTCTTCTAATCACCCCCCCACCTCAGGTTCTGAACTTGGTTTGACCTTAGGAAAGTCAATTTTTGTTGTTGTTGTTGTCCTAGGTGCCCCATGGGTGAAGCCAGGCTTTCTCTCTCTCTCCTGAAGGGCAGGTGGCTCCAAGTTGCATTGCACTGACCAATGTTTTCATTCTTATCAGAACACACTTGGTCTGGATAAAGAGAACTGTCTCTGTTCCAAGCCATCATCACACCCTCTCTCTCCTGCAGCAGAGTCTACTCAGAGTAGATGGCAGGAACTGTTGGGTAAAAGGAAACTATTTCTTAAGCAATACTGTTTGCCAGGCACTGTGCTCGGTGGTTTCCATTCATTTGTTCTGTCGTCTATTTCTCCAGACAGGGTCATTGTGAGAACCTTTACATCCCCACTACAAGGATAAGAAAACTGTGGCTCAGCGGGGTGAAATGACCCATCCAAAGTCATGCAGCTCGAAAGGGCAGAGCAAGGATTTGAACCCACGTTTGTCTGATTCAAAATTTATGTTCCCTCCACTCCCCTCATGGCTTTGATCACAAAGGCTTTTATCCAAGCCCCAATCCGAGCAGCAAACACTGCCTCTCCTCACCCCACAGACTGCCCCCACTTAAACCTACAGATCCCACCCATGTTTTAGGCTCCTCTGAGTCCCTGGGTTACCTGGGTGGCCTGAAGGTGAGCCCCCTTGAGGCAGGGACTATAGGGGTCCCCTCTATCATCCTATCTTTTCACAGCCCACTTTTCACCTGCCAACAAGATGGCCATTCCCTGCTGAGAGTCAGAGGAGGGCGACTGGCTCATTCAGGCATACAGGCGTCTGTGGCTGAGGGGACGAGCTAATTCACAAAGAGGGAGGAGACAGGCAGGAAACAGTGGGAGGATATGAACTTGGGCTGGCTTTGGTGGCAGGGAAGAGTGAGAGCTATTTGCTGCTGCTGCTGTTGTTGTTGTTTTAAATTAATAAAGCACAGGAGGAAAGATCAGGAATTAAACACCAATATTTGAGGGAGCTGGCCCTGCCCTGAGTCGCAGAAACCTAGAGCTGTTCTGCTTTTGGTACAACATAGTATGTAAAAGTCACCACTGCCAAGGGCTGGTAACAGACATGGATGTGCTCTATCTAACACCCTGAAACCTTGTAAGTTGCAGAGAGGTTAAGTTACTTGCCTAAAGCTGCTGACTCAGACACAGCTATTGCACATGGCAGAGCTGGAATTGCTCACTACCCTTTTAATCCCCATACTACCATTACAGTCCTTCACTCATTCATTCAACAAACATTACCTGAGCACCTGCTCTGTCCCAGGCACCTGCTAGTCATGCACTGGCTGTCAGTGAACAATGAACAAAACTGAAAAAGTCCCTGCCCTCTTGGCACTGACACTCGAGTGGAGAGACCTACTTTTCCATTAGGCCCCATGCTTTCCCTGGCCGTTCACAGGCACTGTAGGGAAGCAGGAGCGTGGGTTTGGGATCCAGGTATAGCCTGGATATAAGAAGAACTATGTTCCTACCCTTCATTCTGGTTCACAGCTGTGACCGCCAGGATGAACACTGCTTATCCTGGCAGGACTGAGACATAGGATAAAAGGACAGGGAAGAAGCTTCAAGAGGAAGCCAGCTGAAGTGAATCCCTTTACTAGGACAGAGAGAAGCAGGTCGGCATAGAACTAACATGGCTGGCACTCAGTAGTGACGTTCTGTGTGACCGTGGGCAAGTCATTCACCTCTCTGAGCCTCCCGGTCCACTGACGCCGTGAGGGGCTGACGTCAATGGCCAGAGCACAGAGTCCCTGGGGAGAATCAAATCCAAGCTTGACAATGGATTCTGGTTCATATGCCCACACTCATGACCAGGTCATGGTCTCAAAGGGCTTCAAGGCTGCGATGGAGCTCTGTAGGGAAGAATACTGTGTGGACCTTTAGAGAGACCTGACTGACTGAGGAGGAGGCAAGGAGCTGACTTGTGCCACACTCGCATTCCTGGCGAGGCCAAGCAGTTCTTTACAAAGGAGAAAGTGGGGCTGGATGGCTCAGTGATTCATCCACCACCACCCAGCCAACAGTTACAGGTGGCAGAGCTGAGACTTAGAATGGTCCTGGGCTCCCCAATATCCTTCCCACTACACCACATGCAGGTCCCAGCCAGTTAAAATAGCTGCAGGGTTGTGATTCTGTCTGCTACCCATATGAACAAAGCACCATGGAGGAGAGAAAGGCACAAGGGCCCCGCCTGCGAGGCTTCACAATTGTGTTGAGACACTTGGGGAATGAATCTAACCCGTCAGGCCTGACAGCCAGTCCAGGGTAGACTGGATATTCTTTTCTGCTCAAGAGTAGCAGCCTGAGCATGAAATAGCCATGAATAAAGGGGCTCCGAATGCTGTGAGTGACCTTCCCGCGTCCTTGCTGCAGCTCCCAGACCCCCAGGGGGCCTGTGTCCTGTCACAGGGGCCAGGCAGAACCAGGCGGTAGTTACCAGATTTAATAACAATGATAATAGTGGGCTGGGTATTTTTTTCCCTTCTTCGGAAACTTTTCAATTCATTGAACTGTTCAATTAACTTTACAAAAGGAAATGTGGGAAAATGACAGCAAATTGAACTTGACATTATCATTAAAATAAACAGAGCACTACAGGCCCCTTAAAGGCTCCTGGAGAGATTATCCAGACACTTGCAGGAACATGCTGCCTACTTCCTGCTCAGAGGGCCCCCTCCTGCCCTGAGCTTGCACAACCCGTCACCACTCACAACCCCCTTGCTCGGTACAAAGCCCAATAATAGCACCCCTCATCACAGCCCCCCCTCCTCCACAACATGCATGTGAACTTGGGAGGTCAGAGGCCAGGTCTGCTACCAGACTGCCATCTCCCGGGTGTCCCTTCTCGGCTTCCTGAAAACAAGGGGGTAGTTTACTCCAGTGGGTCTCAGACTTGGCTGCACGTTAGAATCACATGTGGCGTTTTTATAACTCTGGATGCCCCATTTGTACCCCCAGACCAGGTAAATCAGAATCTATGAGGAAGGACTCAAGCATCAAGATTAAAAAAAAAAAAAAGAAGACAAAAACAACCAAAACCCCAAACAGATGATTCCAATGGGAAGCCAAGATCGATAACCCAGATCTAGTAGATCCCCGAGGTTACATCCATGCAGCTTCAGTACTAATCCAGCTAATCCCACCAGTCTGAGAGGTAGGAAAACCTACAGGTCAATAGCAACACCCCAGCTTGTAACACACTGGAATCACCTGGTGCTTTCTATGTCTATGTCCCACACCCCAAGGTTGTAACCAGTCTGGGGTACAGCCAGGCTTTGGAAAGCTCTAAATCCTCAGGTGAGTCTAATGTGCAGTCAAGACTGGAAATGACTGTTTTATGTGATGTTTTTACTTGGAAAGCAGGGAAGCCTGATGACCCTGTGACCCTTCTCCAGGGGACTCCTTAAAGCGTGGGTTACTAACTATATCGGGGTACACTCAGGCACATTCAGCTGAGGTCAATTCCACAATGGGGCAGAAAAAGATAAAAAAAAAACTTTTGCTCTGTTACCCCTCCCTTGTTCAAAATCTTCCAAATCCCAATACAGAAAAAAAGAAGTGAATTCATGGTTTTGAAGCAGCGAATCGCGACCTGATTTCATATTAGCATCACCTGGGGAGCTTCTAAAAATAAGGATTCCTGGGCCTACCTGCTAAAGATTCGTTTGAATTAATTGCTCCAATGCAGGACCTAGACATCAGTATTTTCTTATAATTCCCCAAGTGAGTCCAATGTGCAGCCAAGTCAAGAATCACTGAGTCAGAATAGTGGTTCTCAAACTGGAATCCTCATCAGAATCACCAGGAGGGCTCTTGTCTAAGACACAGGCCCCTCGCAGGATTTCTCCGAGAGAATGCTAATGCTGCTGACCTTGGACCACAGTTCTGAGAACCACAGGGTGAGAGCTTCCATGGCCCAGGTCTGCAGGCCTGACGTCAGCATCCTACTCCCTCCTGTGCTCACACTGTCTATCCCTCAGCCAGGACCTGACCCCAATGGGGACACTTCTTTTCACCTCTCAACAGCAGGAAACTAAGAAACGAAGCAAGGTGCAAGCAAGCAGAAACGCAGGTGAGAAAGACACCCTTCCCTCACCCAAGCTCCCTGCCACCCTCCCAGTGCGAAGGAGGCCAGAAAAGTCCCTCCAGAAATCACTTCCTCTTTGAGGAGACTCATAATTACCCACAATGATCACAGCACCATTCATTTTGCCCTAAAATTAATACATCACGTTGAGAATGATATCGCACTAATTTATCACAAGATTTATGAAACTTGCACTTTTTCTAATGAGATTTATGCAAATGCTCTTCTTGCCACTGTTTGTGTTTTTAAAAGTTTTGGCAGGAAAGTGGGGGTCCAGCCCAGCTGGCAGAAGCCCTCCTGATTCAGGCTTAGGGGTTGGGAAGAAGGGGCTTTAGTTCCTGGTAGTTCCTGCTCTTAGAGGGGCCCCATTGAGCAAGTCCCTTCAGCCTTCCCACATGGTTCGTCCCAATCCCACCGCTCCCCAGGTATGCCCTTTTGTCACTGGGCCCTCCAAGGGCAGGGACCGCCTCAGTGGGCTCACTTGCCACCTCAAGTGAAGAGGCAGTTATAGATGGTGGGGGAGTTCTTTAAACAAGTATGGGTCTCTCATCTAATCAGAGGCCTTCCAGGTCCTCAGTTTCTGAGATCAACTGAGGGGCAACAACATCCCACTAGCCAAGACATGAGACGTGCCCAGGACACAAAATTTAAGGTGGTGCTCATGCTCAGGGGCTGGCCTTACACAGTCTCAGAGCTTGTGCTAGCATTTTGTGCCCTAGCCTCCTCAGATGCCTCACCTGAGTACCAGCCACACCTCTAGTTATCATTTATGGAGCACCTACAATATGATAGGTGCTCTGTTAAGTGTTTCACATGCACACTTTCATATATTTACTACAAACATATTTTTTTAAAGATTTATTTATTTATTTGTTTGTTTATTTATTTATTTATACAAGCACTGGGTACAGTCAGAAGCGCAGGAGGGTGAGCGAATTCACCAGAGCCAGAGCAGGGAACAGAGCAGGCAGAAGGACCGAAGTACATTGCTGAGGGGAGCAGCGGGCGGCAGGAGAGGTCTGCGCGCCATGTGGGACCCTCCTCCGGTGGCCGGGGAGCAGCCGGGGATCGAACTGGTGCTGCAGAGGCTGCGGGCAGCTTCGCAACCCAGCGTTCAACCGCTGTGCCACCGGGGAGGCCCTTTACTGCAAACGTATTATAAAAGTATTTCCACATGCAAATGAGGAGACTGAGTCTCAGAGATGCTTAGCAACTTACTCAAGATCACACAGCTAGGAAGAGGTGGCACTAGGATCCAAATCCAGGACCATTTGACCTTGAAGATAATGTTCTTATTCAGCACCAGTCCCCAGTGACTCACAGGTGGCCTTCCTAGTTCTGCAGGCTTAGTAATACTCCACCTATCCAAGAGTCATGTCGCACCTACTCAGTTGTCCAGAACATAGATGAAAAGCAGGAAACTAGCCCCAAAGACTTCTGAGCAGTTAAAAGTCATGGTGTGAAATACATGCCCTAAATATCAAGCCCATTATGGAAAGGAGAGATCCGGTCAAGTCTTCACTCATGCACAGCCTGTTTACTCTTATTTTACATTCAACTATGATTAGAATGACTCTGGTTTGATTTGTTTTTTAGTTCCATTCATAGGTATCCTGAGCAGGTACCTGAGTGATAATAGGAAACAGCAAACAATAGTTCACAAAAGGGAAAGATCACAACCCTCTGAGAAATGAGAACTTAAACTAATCCGAGTCCCTTGGCTAGGTCCGTCAATGACAATGCATTATCAGAGAGAGCTGTTCACGGTGATGTGTGCAGTGATGTGCCAAGGCAGTGCTGAATGATGACTCATCCCTATAGAAGAAGGCAGGTACATATATAATAGATCTTATGAATATTCCATGCAAGTCATTATAATTAAAAAAAGATTTTGCGCTTAAAGGAATGCTTCCCAAAATGTATTTCACGAATCATTAATTCCTTGGTAGGCTAACGGGCACTCCACGAAAAAGCATTCCTTGCTCAAAAAGGTCTAGGGAACATTGTATTTTCAAAAATTTAAACAGATTTCTTTCCTTCAGGACCAGTTGGAGTTTTTATTACATTAATGCATATTGTGAAGCTCCACGAGGTGGTAAAGAAGATATAAGCTTTCCCAAAATTTATTTGGCTAAGAAAATCTTTCTTCCTAGATTCTCAAGGTATATAAGTGATTCAGAAATAATCACTGGGAAAAGACTGGGCCAGGAAATTTTCTGGCTGTTTTTACTTCAAGTGTATCTTTTCTTGGGGTTGGTGGGTGGATGGATGGATGGATGGATGCATGCATGGATGGATGGATGGATAGATGGATGGATGCATGGATGCATGGATGGATGAATGGATGGATGGATGGATGCATGGATGGATGGATGGATGGATGGATGGATGGATGGATGGATGGATGGATGCATGGATGCATGGATGGATGGATGGATGGATGCATGGATGGATGGATGGATGGATAGATGGATGTGTGGATGGATGCATGGATGGATGGATGGATGGATACATGCATGGATGGATAGATGGATGGGTGGATGGATGCATGGATGGATGGATGGATGGATACATGCATGGATGGATGGATGCATGGATGAATGGATGGATGTGTAGATGAGTATGTGGATGGACATGTGTCTGGTGGCTGGGTGATGCATGTGTGAGTGGCTGGATGTAGGGAGGGAGAGAGGAATGGATAAATGGAAGGATGACTGGATGGGTGGGTAGACGGATGAATAGATGGATGGATGGGCAGATGGAAGGACAGTACAGAAAATGATCAACGGAGCAAAAGAACAAATGAATGAATTAGCTATTGTCATTTAGGGAACATATCAGAATCTCTGTCATGGACGAGAATACATGAGTGCAGAGTCTGAGATCCTCCCCCAGATAATTCAGCCCATCTCCCTGCCAGATTATAAATCATGAGAAGGAAACCTGGGCCTCTTTAGCTGGGTGGCAAATGAGCTGCTTTACACTTAGGCCAAATGATAAACACCTGAGATAATAATCACAGTAACTATAAATATGTGTGTAATATCTAACACTTAGTACTTTCCTGGCCACTGATTCCGGTCTTGCACTGCCACGCCCCCATGTAGTGAGCTGTCCAGTGAAGAAACTATGATAAATCCACCCTCCCACCCTCTCCTTTGGTGTATGCCTCATAGGGGATGAACACAAGGGAAGATGGTGATGGTTCACGGATGACACACAGTGGCGGGAGAATGATGGGGAATACAGTGACACAAGAAAAAATAAAAAGTGGAAAAAAAAAAGAAACTATGATAAATCCAACTGAATGATGAATTCAGATTTGTCCAGTGTGGGTTCCTGGAAGGGGAGCCGGAGCTCAGGTATACCACTCCCGGCCCCATCTGTATAAAGGCAGGTCTTGCCACATCATTAGGTAAGGGTCAAGACAGACGACAGAAGGGAAAGCACTTCCTAAACCCCAGCTATCCCAAAGAAGCTTCTATTTCCCCACAGCAGGCCCAACCAAAGCACGTGGCACACTGTCCTAAGCGCTGATCTTCTGACCTGAATCTCCCACTTGACCATGAGTCCTCCGTGGGTAGACTGTGACCCTGGTCCCGGCACAGGACAGGCCCTCAGTCAGTGTCTATTAAACAAATAAGTGAGAAATGAGTGAATGAATGAATGAAGTGATAAACCACTGTGTAAACATGGGAGTCTGCAGGGGTGTGGTTCCTGTCATGCTAAAAATCACAGCAAGGAGCCCATGCCCAGCCTCCACCAAGCATACCTCAAGGAGTGGCTGTTTTTGTGTGACGGCAGAGAGAAAAGAGCCAGACCATTCCAAATGCCCAACCTGCCTGCATTCTGTCTGATTTGGAGGAATATTCTGTCATTTGGTATATTTGTGTTTTTAATAAGGCAGAGAGCAAACCTCTGGATTTCCCTTTCCATTGGAATCAAGATTTTTCACCCCTCCCCTCCCAAAGTCTCCTGTGGACAGAGCTGGAAACTCTCAATTTCAGCATGATGAGAATGGCAGGATGCCAGCCTCCACCAGGTAAATGCAAGAAGCCCTGGCTATCTTTCCATTCCACATCACCAAGGGCTGACATGCAGTGTGCGGGAGCGGTGCTGGGCAGCACAGTGGGGCAAAGTGGCCCTGTGTGTGGCCCCCAGGGACTGCAGTGGCCGGGCCCTGCCCATGCTCCAGTGGAGCAGGGGGTCCTTTGACTCCAGTGGGAATCACAGAATGTCAGAGCTAGATGAACCTCGACACCATGAAGTGGCCTCGAGTTACCTACAGGGAAGCTGAGGTCCAGGCTGACAGAGCTGGTTGAGGCCCCATGTACAGTGACAGAATCAGAATTAAAATCCTGCTTGCTTCACAATTAAATGGTTTTTTTTAAAAAATCTCACCTATTCCAAAATGTAGTTCCTACTGCTGATCAACTTTACTGTACTCTCTTCCTGCCACAAGCGGTAAAGAACATATCAAGACAACCAGAGAGAACAAAACGTGGCATTTCTAGTTGCATCAGAAATGAAGGGCATAGACAGTGACCCTAGTTCAGGTTATAAGAAGGAAAAAAAGCCAACTCCTGCAAGAGCAACTCAGTCAAATCAACCACCACTCTGGTTCAATAAAAGCCCTTACCTGGTAAAGGGGTATGGGCTAAGGTCAAGTTTGAAAGATGATATTTTGTTGGACCTCAGCTATATGTCCAAGACGGTGCAAAGCTATTTACTTGACTGGGACCTCAAGGTTCTCTCAAGGTGACTGATGTTTCCCAGCGATATGTCATAGGCAGGGAGCTGGTGAGTTAGCGGGGTTGATGGAGGGCAGCAGGGGGTGGGGAGAGCAGAATATTCTGATGCTCAAGTGAGTCACAGGCAGGCCACAAAGGGTGACTGCATGACCCCACCACAGCACTGTTTCAGAGGCCCAGCAGGGACCACAAAGGAAACTTTGGCTCCCATGAGCCTTCTCTGCCCAGCCAAGGGCTGGGCTCCTCTCCAAAACCCCCATACCTCTCTTCCTTGGAGCCTCACAGGGGCAAAGAGGACACACATGGTCTCACTGTCTAAAGGGACATATTAATAAAGCGAGGGACTTATGGGGCTGCCAGAGGAGCAACCAAAGCCCCCCCCCCCACTAACAAAGTAGCCAGTAACATCAAAGTAGCCATTCTCATCTTACCCAGTAACAAAGTAGTCGTCCTTCTGGGAAGACCCCTATCAGCCACTCTTAACTCAGTTAGGGTCACATATCTGAGGGTCACATATCACAGCAGCTTCATTATTGGGCACCCAATCCATGCATTTGGGACCCCTTGCCACCTGGGATTCCTACTGGAACCAAAAGTCTTAGTTGGTAGTTATTGATCAACAGGTTATAATCCCAATTTGCAGAATGCCCCAGCAGTCCTTGATGTTTCCTTCAATGTCTCCTTAGAACCTCAATGAAACAAAACGAATCCCGATTGAGAAACAAAAGATGCTATTTACAGACCTGGTTTTCTTATCTGTCATTTCACTTAGAGTCACGGTATCTAAGAACCTGTCCATGACATTGAGTGAGGACTCACTATAAGCTCTCAAGATCTTCTGGACAGCATGGTGACTAGAGTTAACAATACTTTATTATATACTTGGTATATATATATGTGTGTGTGTGTGTGTGTGTGTGTGTGTGTGTGTGTGTGTGTATTATATACTTAGCTAAGAGATCTTAAGTGTTCTCAACAGACACATACACACACACACTCAATGGTAACCATGTGAGGTGATGGATGTGATCACTAGCTTGATTGTGGGGATCATTCCACATTGTTGTACAGCAGAAATATATTCAATTTTTATTTGTCAATAAAGATGGGGAAAGCCTTGATTGGTGGGATAGGACCAAGGCATCAGTTACAGTTACTAGTAACACTGACACTAGGAGTACAGACACTGGAGTGCCCCAGTTTGAATCCCAGGTCTGCCACTTTTACTAGGTAGGTGTTGTTTGGATGAGTTACTTTGCCTCTCTATGCCTCAGCTTTTTCATCTGCAAAAACAAAAATAATGATAGTATCTATTGTATGTTTGTTGTGTGAGTAGAGTTCCCTTAGGTAAAACACTTAGAAAGTGTCTAACACGTGAGTGTATGCTCAGTCAATGCTGGTGACTAAGCTCATTTCCCAAATCGATTCTGAAAGATTTCTTGATTGCCTGTTCCAGTAGGCCCTGGATGTCCTTAATAAGCTTTATTCAAGTAGCCCTGGCTCAACTATCGTCTGTTGTGTTGGAAAGTTACTTGGTCTCAGTTTCCTTGTCTGTAACATGATGACCCTCCATTCTATCAACTAATCCACCCATGATTCACTCAATTACCCAATTAACACTTACAGAGCACATATTACATGGCCTCAGCGTGTGCCAGAGGCAAAACTAGATGGTAAAAAAATCAATTAAAATCATAACATAAGCAACAAGAAAAAAAAAAAAAACCTGCTTTCAAACAGGCCACAGTTTAAATGGTCTTGATTTCTGCTTCTAGCAGTATGGTATTGATACCTGGATCAAGCCGAAAGTTTTAAAAAGATGAAAAACATTGGATAAAGTGTCTTTAAACTTAGTAAACAGATAAATGAAAAGTTAAGAAAATAAAAAATACTCAGGTCAAATCCTAAGTCAAGGGAAAAAAAACCCCAAGAGGTAGGCTCATGACTCAGGATGACTTACTGAGCCAGGAAAACCTGAGTTTTCATTATCACAGCCCCCAGTGCTTAGAGAAGAGAGGAGACCCAGGATTCTGGATAGGGAGTCTAATAGAAAACTATGCCCACTAAAGAAAGGACCCCCAAAACCACATTCTTAGTGTAAGTGTGTTAGAACTAAATCTGTATCCTCACATGAAGTAGGAGTCTTAAAAAACAAGTGACAACAACCACAAAACCCAAATGTCTGTCTGAAACAGTGGTGCTGAGCAGAGAGGGGACTAAGGGCCTCGAGAACTCACAACTCCAAGATGGGGCACACAGGTGCTGCAGCCCAAGCTTCTGTGGCCTGGGTGTCTGAGAATCTTC
This sequence comes from Talpa occidentalis, assembly GCF_014898055.3. Lineage (NCBI taxonomy): Eukaryota > Metazoa > Chordata > Mammalia > Eulipotyphla > Talpidae > Talpa > Talpa occidentalis. Next base: position 43,098,378 of record NW_023605194.1, read on the forward strand.
AAGAGAAAAATTTAATTTAAAGTGGTCCCAGACAAATAATAAGCCTAAGTATAAATCCTCTCCAGAGTAACCTACCTAAAGGTGTCATGTCTCAAAGAGTCCTCCCCCAATCCTGCCAACTGCTCACAATTGAAATTAAAACACACACTAAACACCATGACCGAAAATCTGGAGAAAAAACAGATCTGCAAACATTTCAGATATTGGAAATATCAGGCATAGAATATAAAATATAGTTCCACATGCCTTAAGAACCAAAAGAGAGGCTTCCAAATATAGAGTTCCTAGAAGTCAAAATATGATCATTAAAACATCAAATGCATTGGTTTTTTGGAAGATTAGACACGTCTGAAAGGAGAATTGGTAAATTGAAAGGTAAAATTGAAGAGATTGTACAGAATGTAGTGCAGATGACCTGAGATGGAAAATATAACAGAGAAGCTAAGAAGCATAGAAGATAAAATTAAAAGTTCTAACCTATATTTATCTGAGATTCCAAAAGCAAAGAATATTTGAAGAGATAATGGCTGAGAATGTTCCAGAATTGATCAAAGACTCTAATCTATAAATGCAAGCCAAATTTAAAAAAAAAAAAAAACACATATCTACACCATAGCAAAAGCACAAAACACCAAAGAATATCTTGAAAGCAACCGGAGAAGAAAAACAGACTTCTTTCCAGGAACAAACATTTTAAACTGGGAGCTAGTTTCTCAGTAGATATCAGTCAAGACAGATATCATCGTTTGGCTGAGACAAAGTCAAAGCCAACTTAGAATTCTCTATTAAGCAAAAATCTCTTTTAAGAACAAGAGTGAAACAAAGACTCTCTCAGGCTAATTGGTCTCTAGAAATCAAGGAAGTCATAACTCAATGTCACAGAGGTCAGATAGGAAACAGACAGGAACAAAGAAGTTCAGTGGGATGCTGAGTCCCATCAAAAAGGATTAGCTTTCAACATTCCAGTTGATTGTCACCAGATCCAATCAACAAAACCTGGAAATCCATGTTTTGATGCAAAATTCTCCACTGTTTAAGCGTTGGCAACCAATCAGATGTGAAAGAAACCCAAGGGGGGCAGATAAGCAAGCCAGGAACAAACTGCAGCACAAAGATCACTGGTGCTCACTGTTAGCTGGGCAGACAGACGGCTGCCCAAGTGACAGGAGAGGGATGTCAGAGTAGCCAGGGCAGCCCTAGAGAACAACTACAGACAAACTCAGGACTGGCAGGCAGCCCTTGTTCCTGGGGGGAAGGGTTCCCATATTTTCCTGAACGTGGGATCCAAATTCACAGCCTCCTGTACTCAGAAGAGGCTGCCAGGCCAGAGGGCCTCTGTGTGGAAGGCCCTTTGCTTCCTTTCTCTTAGCACATGCCTTCTCTGCACTTCAGCCAGACACCTCCAGGGCTGGGAGTGGGGAACCTTCCCTGACCCACCCCCAAAGCTGCTTGTGCTCGCTGCTATCAGAGCATTCACTTAGCCACATGAAATACGTGTCCATGATCTTACCCCCCTGTTTCCTTGAAAGTTTGACCTTGGCTCTCCTGCAAGACATGGGGTTGGCAGCCCATATAGTCTGAGGTGAGGTTCCCAGAAAAAGTGGAGATAGGGCAGGGATGGTGGCTGAGGGAATGCAGATTCCTGAATATTATGTATGCAGCCACTCTCCACGCCACACACAGGGTGGGTATATTATGCAAAGGGCCTCTAGGCTGATTGCATAAGTGATCATAAAGAACATTAATAAGCAAAGAATCGGAAGAAAGCAGGCTGCTTTTATGCATGAAGCCGGGGAAGGAGAGAGGTGAAGGAGAAGCAAGAGACAGTGTCAGGGTAAGACTCATCTCCAGTGCTCATCAGGGGATTCTAGGAACAAGTCACCATTGTGAGCAAAACCACCTCCACCAAGCTTATGGTGGGGAGGTGGGGACCGACTCCAAATAAATAATTACACTGAGAATTATTCAATTATAGTTGATGAGAGGACCAAAGGAAGTAAAGTGAGGAGCTAGGCTCTCCCCCTTGAAAGGATTTAACTATTTTTTTCCTCTTTTGTGTTTTAAATAATTATTTATTTTACTTGTATCAAGTAATTAATTTATACCATTCAAAATTCAAGCAGCATATAAAGCCCCCCTACTCACACAGTCCTTATCTTGTAAGCAACTAGTATTTGCAGTTTCTTCATTATCTTTGCAGAGATAGTTTATGTATACGTAAGCAAATGTGTATACATATATGCTTGATATATACTTTATTTCCCTCTTTTTAAAAAAGTGGTAGTCTTCTGTCCTGCAATTTGCTGTATCTCTGACAATGGGTTTTAGAGCTAAAGGCAATGACATGTGAGCTTGGGCTTGGAGAATGAAGTGGAGTTCTGTAGCTGATTGGGAGGGTACCATTCCAGGTAGGGGGACCCACCCATCTAGACACACCCTGGGGAGGTGGGAGGCTGACTGCTTCTGCCAAAAGGGAGGACATGGAGCACAAGATTTTGCTCCCTCCAAGTATAATCTGTGCCCAGAGGGTGACTGGTGGAGGGTACGAAGGCTTGACCCCCCAGCCTCAAGCTGGACCAGCCCAGCTGCAGGACTCCTCCCAACAACTAACACCGAAGTTACAGCCACATCGCAGCTCTGCTTTTCCCTTTGTCCAATCCTGGCCCCAACTCCCCAGCACCCTGATCAAATCGCTTGCATATAAATCTCCATCTCAACGTCTAAGACAATGAGAAGTGATCCCAGAGTAGCAGAGTTGGAGTTTGCCATGCCAAGTTCAAGCGCATCCTCCCCTTTACTGGCTATGCAACTGAGCTATTCCCTGAGCTTCCATTTTCTGGCTATAAAGTGTGGATTGTGATACATGTCCCACTCTACTGGAGGCCTGGTATGGGATGATATCTGGGGAAACCTTAGTAGACAGGAAGCCACCTCAAGCCATGTTACCTGCAGTTGAGCTTATTTATTCTTAGCCCTCCCCTCCCAACCTCTGCTCTGGGCTTCTCACACTACAGAAGAGTCATTGTCCCACCTTCCTCTGGTTTGTCATGCATGCTTGTCCCCTCCTCTCTTCCCATTTTTCCAGCTCAAGGCTCACCTCCCCCAGGAAGCTTTCCCTGATATTCCCATACTCTGTCTTCCTGTCCTCTGTATTCGCAGAGCTCCTGGAGTTTCCACCAAATGAGCACTGTTAATTCAGTGCTTCACACCAAAATATCCCTAGATGCAGAGGAGATGGGAACCTGTGTTTCCAGAGACTCTAGAGATGTAGAGCCTATAGAAACAGACCCCAAAGGTAAAACTAATTCAAAGTCTTATGTTTAATATTTTATTTGTTTACATCTTAATTCACTTGTTTATTCACCTAATAAATCTGCACTGAACACCTGCATTACACTGAACAGGTCTCCTGTCTTCAAGTAATGTGGAATCCAGGGGGTCTGTCTTGAAAATTTAAGGAAATTTTGCATTCTACTCCATAATCATGTTTATTTTAATATAATTTTTTTCTGTCCCCATTTCATAGGGAAATAAAATCAGCACTCCAGGAAGGTAAGTCGGATCTGCCCATGGTGTCTTGTGAGCCAGCTGGGTCCATGTACCCAGTATAAGAAGCTCAGATGACACCTCCAGTTTACTCCTGGCTTTATCATGGAATCCCAGAATCCCAGGGCAAGCAGGACGCAGGGTCACCTGAAGACCTTCCAAGAGCAGTGGGCTCCAAACCAGTCTTCTAAGCAACTTAATAATCCAATCCAAGCAACTTAATAAGCCTATGTTCCTGCCCAGCAACAATGCCCACTCCCCCACCCCCTACTGCTGCGCACACACACACACAATTTCTCTACCTACATGTTCTGGTAGCCGAAACCCTTCACCCCAGAGATGTGGGAACATCTGTGGCCTCAGAATCAGAAATGAGCTATATCATCCAAAGAGTCTCACCTGCCTTGGCTAATGCTGGACAATAAGGTATGAGGGAGAAAATGGGTATGACTTCTCAAAGCCCTGTTAAAGAAAAAGCCCTTGGCTCCTTCTCCCGTGCTCCTTCCTGGAACAAAGAAGCAGAGGAAGCGCCTGTAGATGCAGCAGACTGAGGACAAAAAGTCAATGCAGGAAGGTCAAATCCTGGGTCTCTGACCATGTTATTCATCCACTAACCAACTCCAGCAACCTTTATACAGAAAATGCAAACCCCTATCTGTTTACCCAACTGTTGGCCAAGTCTTTGTAACTTGCAGCCAGTTACACGCCCAAATAATACAGCCCTTTAGCGTGTACAGAACTCGTGTAAATTATCCATTCAGTCTCCACAGTAACTACGAGGTGTCCATCTTACAGACGAAGGGCCTATCAATGCATATAACAAGGCCAACACCTATTTGTAATAAAAACCCAACAAAGTAGGACTAGAGGGAACTTTGCTATCTCAATAGAATATATATACCCCAAATTTACAATTTTATATGGCACTGTGTGTGATGGAAAAATCCTTAGCAATTTAAGATCTAAAACAAGAAAAGGATGCCCACCATGGCTGGTAATGTTGACAGGTGACACACTGGGTGGTCAAAGGACATCATCCCCAAGGTCTTTGCCAGAGGTGGTAGAGCAGGGCTGGGCTCTGACCTCTTGCTCTCCGCTGAAGGAGCTGTCAGGCAGACAGGTGTGTGTGTCTCTAAGACAGAGGATCTGCTGCAAGCACCACACAAGCTCCATGGCCCAGAAAGGGGGGCCTTGCCAGCAACCTCACCTGCCCATCCTAGCCAGCTCCCCTGTGTTTAGAAAAAGAATCTGAGAGTCTCTTTCTGGGCTGGAATATGCCTCTCTCTCTGAGTTTCCTGCCCACTGCCTCCTCTTTCTCCCTCTGGCCTGGAGATGGAGGAGGAGAGAGGAAGATATTTGGCAGGTGTCTTGCAAGCACCTCGGCCCCGTCTGCTTATCTGCGTCCCTGCCACCTCGCTACGGCAAATTGCTTGTTGATAAATGAGGCTATTTAAGAGCGAGTGATGCTGGCATTACAGTTATTAATGAGGACGACGTGGAGAGACATTTAAGAGCGGCCCGACTGTTCTCACATCCTCCCACCTGTGAATAATGGGGCCAGTGTCATAGGCCCTCGGCCCCCACGTACAAGCACAGGCCCTGGGAAACTCGCAGCCGCACCCTGTGGTGTGGGTTAGCAGGGACCCCCAAACCCATGACTTTGAAAGGAGCACTCAAACTGGATGATAAGAGCCAGTGCCATCTCTGGAGTGAGGACGTAAACACATGCACGTGAGAGACTGGCACATGTGTGTGTGTGTGCACGCATGCATGGGTGCATGTGTGTACATGCACGTGTGTGTGCAGGAGCATGAACATGGAAGTACTGGAAATGTGCACAAGGGAATGCAGTCATATAAACTAATGAAGTGATTCTGGCTTCGCCTACTCCCAGGACTGGAACTTAAACTCGCTAAGTCTCTGTGGGGTAGAACCAGTGTGGTGGGCACATCCGCCACAGGGAGGGTCAAAGCAAGTAATCTACATAAAGGGCTGAGCCAAGGGACTAACCTTGAGGACAGAGAAGGCCCAGGAGAGGGTGGGGATTTCTCTTTCTTGCCGGCTTATAATTTTTTTTTTTTAAAAGATTTATTTATTTATGCAAGCACCAGGTACAGTCAGAAGCGCAGGAGGGGGAGAGAATTCACCAGAGCCAGAGCGAAGAGCAGAGCAGGCAGACTGACGAAGTACACTGCTGAGGGGAGCAGCGGGCAGCAGGAAAGGTCTACGCGCCATGTGGGACCCTTGCCCGGTGGCCGGGGATCGAACCGGCGCTGCAGAGGCTGCGGGCAGCTATGCAACCCAGCGCTTAACCGCTGTGCCACTGGGGAGTCCCCGGGCTTATAATTATTAAGGCAAACTTGCTGGCACCAGCGAGTGCAGCAAGAAAGTGACCCAGATGCAGTTTGCAGGGATGTGAGGAACTGCACACAAAGAGGAACAAAAGAAAGGGCCGGCTGGGTCCCACTCATACTGGTTTTTAAAATGGTGCCATAGGAGGTGCCAACTGATCAAGAGCTGCTGCCCCACTGTGTGGCCCAGGTGCCCTCCCCAAGAGCTCAATCCTTTCACCCAAGGGGCTGTGGGAGGCTCTGCGCCAGCTCATGGCGGCCTAGTGTCTGTTTGGCTTGCCGTGTCCCAAGTTGCAAAGGTTAAGACGCATCTTGCCTGTCAGTGTGGCAGGTGTGAGGGTGATAGCCTGAGTGTGTGAGGCTCCCTGCCCTTCAGGCCAGCATCAGCGGTCCAGCCCCACGTGGAATCTGGCCACCACTGTATTGTGACATATTGTGGGCCCTGCCTTGGATGACAGAGAGCATGAAGATTGGGAGCAGCAAAACCACAGTGGACAACACCGCCGACTGTGTCCCTCAAGGCCCTTTATACTAAGACCCAAATGATCAGTTCCTTCTCATGATTTCCTTCCAGGGAGAAAAACTGCCTCTACAGATTAATGGGCACACTCCCTGTTGCCTGGAAACACTCGGTGTGGCTCCCTTTTGGACTTAACTGTCAGGAAATGTAGGGCCTAATGCAATGTCCCAAATGTTGTAATCTGCTCAACTGGGGCACCTGAAACCACCTAATCCCTTGGCTTCCTCCAGATATGTGAGGCATTTTATTTCCCTGTGTCTCCATTCACACTGAACTTTCCCTGTTAAGCTCCCCAAGGTCTTCTTGGAAGTAAGAATGGAAAATAAACAACCACCTAGCTGCATCAACAACACCCTGACCCAGCTTTGAGGCCCAGCGGATGTGGCCCTGACACGGGAGTCCCCTGGGGTGGAGGAGGCAGTCTCTCCCTTCCCTGTGAAGTCCGCCTCACCCCCTCAGCCACACCCACATCCACCAACCCTCACCTCAGCTTCCACTCCAGACTAGAGGGCGGAAGGTTCCTAGGGGTGAGAAATTTCTGGCATCCTCTTCAAAGCAGTCCTGTGACAGAAGATTCTCTCCTGAGGTAGAGGTAGGGGGAGGAGGGGAGGAGGTGCAGGAATTCTGGGTTGTGAAGTCCTTTATGTCAGGGAACTCTACTTTGGAGGTTCAAAGCTGGAGGAAATGAAGGAATGCAAAGGGAAAGAAGGACGAGGGGAGGGAAAGAAAAAGCCAAGCGGGGCCCTCTTGCCTGGAAGCCCAGCAGCTGCTGGAATGAACCTGGGGCCTCCATCAGGCTCTTGCTGCCCATGGAGGATGGATAGGAAGCTGTTCCCTTGCAGCAAGGGTGATCCAGGCTCCCCTGGCACCACCCAGCACGTGAGTAGACCTGAGAGCGTGGAGAGACATCCCAGCCCACAGGATCCAACTCCTTCCTGCCTTTGGAGCGCAGAGCAGGCAACCTCTCCCTCCAGCACTTCCCCATCCCCACCCTGCCCTCCTTCGCGAGGTGGTTTGGTTAACGTGGAGTTTGGAGTTTGGTTAACGTGGTGGTAAGCTCACTAGGCTGGTAGACCCAGGACAGCAGACTCTAGCTCACCCCTGGATGTCTGGGGAGAACAGAAAACAGGGCTAATGCTGGGGTTTCCCAGGCTCATTTCTTTCATCCTCCCTCTCCCCTCTCTTAGGGCAGTTCCTGCAGGTTCCTTGGGGAGCCCACACTGCAGACGTCTTCAGGTTTCTTTAAGGAGTTGACTTAAATAAGGGACCAGGAAAATGAATAACTATAAGAAAGTGAAAATCAAAATCAACAAAAAACTATGAACCAGAGACACTCTATGGGGGTTGGGGGGCGGGGAGGCGAGGGATTGTGTCAAAATAAGGGGGTTGCAATTGTATGGGGAATATAAAAATAAAATTTATTATATAAAAAAAAAGGAGTTAAGGGCGAGGGATGAGCTTAGAGATCCTTCCTAAACTCAGGAAGGAGAGAAGCATGTTTAGTGAGTTTAGGAGACTATGCCTGGGTGTGACCCTGCCTGCGTGTGACCCTGAGCAGGACACTTAACCTCACTGAGCCGCATCTCTACAATGAGGACAGTCATTTCTGCTTCTTAGGGTCATGTTGAGGATTAAATGAAAAAAACACATCTGAGAGTTCCTGCCTTGAAATGGACCGTCAGCAAATGACCATTCCTTGCCTTCCCCAACCCAAAGTCATTAAGTCTCCATGTGACCAACAAGTAGACCTAAGAACCAGGGGGACATATAAACCAGCCCAACACCTGTCCAGTCTCTCCATTCTTTAAAAAGGAGGGGGAGAGGAAGACTTATGTTTGATCAAGTTATTTGTTAAGTAGGAGCTCTAAGGAAATAAAAAAAAAAAATCTTTTCACTTACATATTTCAGGAAACAGATCCCCATGACAAGCTCCTACACATTCAGGATGTGTAGGAGGCTCTAGAAGAAAACAGGGGCCACAGACTGTGATGGAGAAAGGTGACCCAGGGGGCTAGGAAGACAGAGCCTCACAAGATAAGAAGCAAGTAGCAGGAGGCTACAGGGGAGGTGGACGGGATTCCTGGCAGAGAGAAAAGCAGGTGCAAAGGCCCAGAAGCATGAGATTGCACCTTGTGTCCACAGGGCCATAAATCTCTAGGCTTGGCAAGAGCGGAGGGGACAAGGAAGCAGGGTGCTAGGTGACGCTGAGAACCTGAGAGGGTAGGATGGGGCTGGATCATGGGCGGCGCTGCATCTGAGTAAGAAGCTTTGTGTATATAATTGCACTGTATATATAAAATACACACAACATAAAATATATCACTATAACCAAGTTTAAGCACACAGTTCAGTGACATTAAGTACATTCACAGTGTTCTGCCACCATCACCATTAATCATCTCTAGAACTTTTTCATCATCCCTAAGTGACTCTCTGTACCCATTAAATAGTAACTTGGCCTTCTCCTCCCCTCCCCCGGGCAAACACCATTCTCTTTCTGTCTCTATGAATTTGACTATCTTAGGTGCCTTATATAAGTGGAATCATACAGGATTTGTCTTTTGGTGACTGGCTTATACACCTGACATAATGACCTCAGGGTTCACCCATGTCAGAATTTTTTTTCTTCATTTTGTTTTCATTTTTTTTTTTTTACTATGGTAAAATAAGTATCACATGAAATTTGCCATCTGTACTATTTCTAAGTGCACAGGTCAATGGTATCAAGGTCATTCATATTGCCTGCAAACCTCCCCACCCATCTCCAAAATGCTTTACATCGTGCAAAACCGAAGCTTGTACCCATTCATCAACAACTGTGAGAAGATTTTAAAGTAGAAGAATAACTTGGCTTCATAACTTTTAAAAAAATTCTTTGAGAGAGGGATGGTAATGGGTGGAAACCAGTCTTTTGGTGGTGAGCAGTTGTAAGCTGAACTATAAAGTATACCTGAAACTTAGAAACAAATGCTGCCTCCACAAAAAAAATTTTTTTTAAACAACAGTGTAGGAGATAGATTTGTGTGGACACACTGATAGCAAGAAGACAATTTGGGAGGTTATTATGAGACCCAGGCCATGGAGAGCAGATAAATATATTTATCAGGAAGATTGCCTTGCAATTCTGATAGATTAGGGGCAGCTACGGGGCGGGGGGGCACTATATTGAGAAGAGGAAAAAGTGCAGCAATCGACTACTGATGTCTGGCATTGGCACAGAATAAGAGAAATATGGTATGAGTGCTAAGGATTGACCAATCCTGGGCTAAGCAGAAATAAGAGTCTGCAAAGAAAGGGACAGGTAGTATGAGAGATATTTCAGAAGTAGAAACAGCAAGACCCAGTGACTTAGTAAATGGGTTATGGACAGGAAGGTTGACTTGCAAAATTCTGGCTTAGGCAACCTGTACCATGAACTAAAATTCTGGAAGATAGGTAGGAGACAAATTCTAACTTAGACCTGAATGTGAGGTAAAGTTCAGGGAACAGATGGATGGACATGTTTAGAACCCTGAGGAAAGAGAGAAAGTAGAGGTGGTTTGTAAAGTTGGACCTTATGTGTGGCAGTTGAAGTCCTGGGAGGGGGAAGGACCAGAGAAAGGGTGGTAGAGGGAGTGGGAAAGTGAACTGAAACAGATGCCTAAGGAATGCCAACATCAAAGAGGAGCCAGGGACAACAGAGAAGGAATGGTCACTGAGGCAGGAGGTGAACCTTGGAGAGAGGATGGAGAGGTGGGGGAGGCTGGCCTTTTGGGCATAGAGGTCCCATTCAAGGTCACAGGTTAAGCGGCCCCACTGCACTTCTCTCTTCCAGTGTTCTTTCCAGGCTCCTTCCAAGGATGTTCTCCCAATGGAGAGTCCTGAGAGGAGGGTGTTCCGCTCCTGAGGAGGAGGAAAGTGATGCTTTCAAGGCCACGCTTGGGGTGCAATCACATACATGTTTGCTGTATATTTCTTCAATCTGTATGTTCAGGTTCTATATACTCCTCTATCTAGGTGACTTATTTCACAATTTAAGTCAAAGATAAAAATATGAATTTTGAAACAGGTATAAATGGGACAAACCTTCTCTAAGCTGCCAGTGCCCCTCCCAATGCTGCCTCTGTCCCTCAGCCAGGTCAGTGGTTTTCCACTGGGCAGTGAAGTATCTCTCCCAGGCCCAAATCTCTCCAGAGAGCCCTGAGGAACAGACTGGAGCTGAGGACACAACTCCTACCCTTTCTTGGCTTCTCACACAGTCACCTGCTGTGGATGCTGACCTATACTCAGCACCCATCAAACAAATCACCTATGGTTTGTAGGCCCCTAAGGGGGTGGGGAATACACACACACAACCAGAGCTGTGGGGACCTCGGAAATCATCTCAACTCAACATTCATTTGAAGAGTGGAAATTGAGGCCCTGAGAGGCCAACCACCTGCCTAGGCTCCACAGGAGATCAAAATTGGAGGCAAAGCCTAACCCAGGCCCTGACTCACAAGAACCTTCCACCCCCATGGTTTCAGAACCCAGGCAGGGAACCAGCCTGTTCACCTTAAGACACCAGTTTCACCCCTCAGGTGCTGCACTCCAGGGGCCAGCTACAATCCCCTCCTCTAGTCACTGGCCAGCTCTTGTCCACCTTTTCCTTTCTCTTCATACCCCTGCCCCCAGCCCACCACCCTGCCTCAGGAAAAGCCAGTGGGGGGCGGGGACCCCTCAGGTGACAGATGGGCTGCGTACTGTTTTCCCTTGTCATGCGGGCGTACAGAATGACAGACCTTGGGAACCAGGCATTAATACCGAAGATTTATAGTCAAATCTGTCACGGCTGAAGGCACTTCCCCCAAACTTGGCTCGGCCTGGCTCGGCCTGAAGGTCGCTTTTCCGAGGTGATAAGTGCAAAAAAGATGTCCTCGCCCGTCCTCCTGGGCCCTCCCACTCCCGAGCCAGAGCTGGGACTGCACAGCAGAACCAGAGCAAAGGAGGAGGCAGGGCCGGACTTGTGCAAAGGCAACCTAACCCGTCACCCCCACACACACTCCTTCCTCCTTGCCTTCCTGCCATGGTGCTCAAATGTGTTCACACCCTGGTGGAGGTGGTGGGAGGTGGCAGGACAGAATGGACAGAGGGGCAGAGGTGCTCCAGGTAATGCCTAAAGATACCACTGTGCCTGACTGCAGAGCCGTTGGCCACCTCTCTGGCTCCCCGGCAGGGACGGCTTGGGGTGGTGAGGGGAAGAGCCTGCTCTAGGCTGCCCAGCTCAGACCAGTGTCTCATCTCAGACCCAACAGAGTCTGGAGGTCAACAAGCACAGGTAAGCATTTCCCCAGAGCCCGGGAAGATCACTAATAGGAGAGCTGAGTGGACCCTTACAGACAGGCCAATGGCTCTATTTTACAGATGGGGAATCATTTGACAACTACAATCATTAGGCACCACACCAAGGGCCTAGCCTGTCAGCCAGGGCTCTTGGCCCCAGTCCATGCTCTGAGGAGAGCCCTGTACTGGGCACGGAGTGGGGTACAAGAGCAAGAGAAGGGGAGCAAGACTTACGAGGTGGACCCTGGAAGCAGGGTGGGAAGGAACAACAACCACAACTAACATTTGGGTTCATCTTACCCTCACTAAGATCTTATGTTCTTTTCCCTGTTTTACTGAAAAGGAAACTGAGACACAGGCCTAATGGGCACTAGTTATCAGAATCAGGGCCCATCTCGTTCTCGTCCAGGAAAAGGCAACTGGGCACTGTTGCAGACACACCTTGATTAGCTGCCAGTGTTCAGCCAGCGAGGGCAAGACTCTCCTTAAAAGAAAAGGGCTCCATGGGCAGAGGTGTGCTCTGCAGGCTTCCTGGAGTTGGTGGCAGAGGCATTAGAATGGAACTAGCACTTTTACAGCAGGACGCTCCCAGACTGCAGACTGGGAGGCACACCCTCTGACCAGGGCATCTCTGGTGTAGGGGCAGGTCCCTGCAGAATGACTGAGACTCCCCTGTTGGCCCCACCTGGAGGACTCCCTGGAGGCGGAGGTTTGCTGGGTCCACACATAAAAGCTGGCCAGGGTCAGCTGGCAGTGTAGGCTGTGCTGGCAGCTGCTGCCTTGGCACTGTGATGAGGAGATGGGAGAGGCAGCAGGCACCAGCATCCTGGACTCTGAAGCCTGGCACAGAAGCAGCTCGGTTCCCGGGTTATAGATGAGCTAAATTAGCTGTGACGCTCATTAGCGGCAGCTCCTAATTAGTGAAAATTAATATTGGCTTTGATAAAGATGTTGGTGCCAGTTCTCCAAGGCAGAGGCATTATCGACCTTGTCAGCAGGGCTAACGACTGGGTAAGTGGAGGTGTCAGGGGGCCTAGGAATGGGCAACAGGGAACACCAGGAGGGAGCACAAGGCTGTTCTGGATGTTCTCCCTCCATAGCTCTCAATCCAGGGGCAGGGCCTGAAGTCTGCTCCCTGGGTTCACCTGCCCCCTCAGCAGTCATTCTGCAGGGACCTACCCCCAGAGATGCCTTGGGGTCCCCAGGCAGATCAGAGCTGGTGGCGCTGCCACCAGGGCCAGTAAGATTTCCTAGAATATAATAAACCTGTAATAACTACCGTTAATAGTGTTTGCTAGATGACACTGCCAGGCAGTGTATGAAATGATTTCACATGTATTTCGCGCTCCCCAAATCCCTGGAAGTAAATAGTTTTATCATCTTCATTTTACAGACAAGGAGAACTGAGTCTCAGAGAGGTCGAGTAACTTGCTGGAATATACGGGTAGCAGAATTGGACCCAGGCAGCCAGAGCCACGCTCTGACCTCCCCTCAGTGCCACCCCCAAAGAGGTGACCAGCACATGGTCACCCAGCATTTAATGCCACACCTGACACAGTGGGCGCGCAGGGCTAGCTCATGACAGAACAAATGAAGATGCAGAGGAAGCGCTTGCTTCCCCCAGAGCGCTCTCGGCTCTAGTGTTTACTTCTTTTTACATCTACTTTCTTGATGTGTTTGCTTAGTACTATGAAGAATTTGCATTTGAATTGGGGGCCATTTCTCCTGACTCTGCCCAGAACAGTCTCCAGACTATATCCCAGAATTCTGCCTCTCTGCACCCAGACTCCTCACCCAGGAGTACCGCTTCTTCTCAGGAAGTGACTGGAGGCCTCGGTGCCCAGGCCCCCCTTGCTATTGCCTTGGCCAAGTGACCGGCTCCAGAGCCTCATCCCTCATCCAGGACCACTTGGGATGTGACGAGGTAGATGAGGCTCCCTGCTCCCAGCCGGAGACCCTGCACCCCGCCCGGGTTAATGAGGGGAAGCAACAGATACACCTATTTTTAATCCAAATAAAGGGAACATGTTTGCCACCATGGAGTTTATAAAAATAACAATGCATTATTCGGGCATTAATAACAATAAAGATGTCAAACTGTCAGATAAGAAGTTAATCTCATTCGAGCACAATTAAAGATGTTATTATCCTACCACCTGGGGCCACTCTGGCTTTTACCACTCAGCAGGCTTCACAGACGACGGGGCCACGCAAAAAGCTTGCACAGGAGGCACTGGCACCGCCAACCTATTCGGCCCACACTTGGCTGCTCCTTCGGCCACCCCAGCCCAGGACAAAGGCTTCACTTAGCTGTTTAATGCCTGGCAGAACTGAGTACTGGCAGGCCCAAAGGGTGAGGACAGAGCAAGCGGGGGCCTGGCCCGCATGTCTGCCATTCATCCTTGCCTTCCCTGGACAATGGAATCTTGGGTCTGTTCATTAACCAAACAGAGGGGTTCCTGTCCTTGAGTCCAGAGAGGGTCCAACCAGGCAGAGGGAAGCACCGCTTGTGGGAAGCAGAGAGGATGTCCAATGTAGAGACTCAGTCACACCAGTGATGGAGGAGCTGAGAGGCCCACAACCCAGAGATCAGCCATCACGCGAGGCCACCACTGCCAGCTCTGCATGGGAGGGAGAAGGCAGGATGCAGTGCTTCCAAAGCCTGAGAGCCGTGGTCACCTGGTGGGAGCCACTACCCAAGGAGAGTAAGGGGGAGAAATATCCTGGCTTCTTCCTGCTAGCCACTGTTCAGTCTCTGGCCTGGGCCTCCTGTTGGTTAAATCCAGATGGCAGCCAGCTGACCTGGGAGTCTAGGGAATGGGTCAGCAACCTATTCTGACCAAAATGGATGGGAGGGCAAACAAGCTCAATACTGGCCCAAGGTCCAGCCCTGAAATCTAATCACTCACCATTCACTGAGCCCCGAGTCCTTTCCACGCACACCTGTGAATGTGGAGGCTAGGAGCATGGATCTGAAGTCAAATTGGCACTCAAAGCAGTTACTGCCTTGTCAAGGAAATAAATACATGATAAACAGGTCATTTCCATGCAATATGATAGGTGGCAGGCTGGATCACAGGTCATGAGAGACCAAAGGACAGACCTCAAGGAAGGAATTCTAGGAAATCTTCCTGGAAGAGAGAGCATGAGGTGGGTGAAGGAAAAAAAAAGGAAAGGAAACCTATAAAGAGCATGTAGGGCAGGATATCAGGAAGGTCACTTGGGCTCATGTCACTTGGAGGCACCTCCCTGATGCTCCCTGTGCAGCCACCAGAGCACAGCTGGGTCCCTGTGTCCCAAGCCAGGGGAGGTAGATGGGTTGGGAGTGGCAACTGGGTGCCACTGGTTTGGGGGTAGTCAAGGAATAAAGGGATTGGGAGATTCCACTAGGGAGAGCATGTAAAGAGGGAAGGAGGGCGCATTCTGGGCAGCACTGTTGCTGTGTGGAAGAGGGAAACCACAGAGGTAAAAGAGAAGCAAGAGAGCCCTGAGGAGCAGGGAGGCAGGTTGTGAGTGGTCTGCAAGGTCAAACACAGCAGAGTTTGGGAGGTAAGGTCTGAAAAATGCCCACAGGATTGGGCAAGAGGCAGGCCACTGGCTGGCCTAAGTATGGGGGCAGGAGCCGGGCTGCAAGGGGAGGGGGAGTAACAGGGGACTGAGGTCAAAAGCCAGTGAGTATAGACCACCTTGTCAAAAAGCCTGGCTGCACAATCCATAAGCTTAAAACTTCTGGTCTTCAACAGACACTGCTTAGAGAGTGAACAGATAAGTGCAGCTAGAAGAAAATATTTTGCAAAATCACACATCTTGCAAAGGACCTAATCAGGATATATAAAGAACTCTTAAAACTCAATAATTAGAAAACAGAAAACTCGCTTAAAAAAAAAAAACAATTGAAGGATTTGAATAACCACTTCACCAAAGTAGATTTAGGGACAGCAAGTAAGCACAGAAGATACTCAGTACCACTAGTCATTAATGAATTTTGAATTAAAACCGCAGTGAAATATCACCACACACCTTCTAGAATGACTAAAATTAAGAACACTTTCCATAATAAATGTTGCCAGGGTTGGGGGCAGGGAGAATGGGGAGTTATTATTTAATGGATCAGAGTTTCTGATTGTGATGACGAAAATGTTCTGGAAATAAAGGTGATACTTGCACAATAGTGTGAATATTCTTTTTTTTTTTTTTTTAAGATTTATTTATTTATTTAAGCACTGGGTACAGTCAGAAGCGCGGGAGGGTGAGAGAATTCACCAGAGCCAGAGCAGGGAGCAGAACAGGCAGACTGACGAAGTACACTGCTGAGGGGAGCAGCGGGCGGCAGAAGAGGTCTGTGCGCCATGTGGGACCCTCGCCCAGTGGTTGGGGATCGAACCGGCGCTGCAGAGGCTGCGGGCAGCTTTGCAACCCAGTGTTCAACCGCTGCGCCACCGGGGAGGCCCAGTGTGAATATTCTTATTGCCACTAAATTATATACTTAAAAATGGCTAAAATGGCAAACTTTATGTTCTGTATATTTTACCACAATTTTTTAAAAAAGCCTAAGTGCTGGTCAGTAGAAGAGCTGGAACTCACACCCTGACAATCTTTTGGAAAAACAGTTTGGCAGTTTTAAACATGTATGATTCTGCAATGCTGGTTCTAGAAATTTTCCCATCCAAAGTACACAAATATTCATGGCAGCCTTATTTGGATTAGTCCCAAACTGGAAACCACCCAAATGTCCACTGACAAGGACCACATTTAGCTTTACCATGGAATAGTACTCAACAGCAAAGGGGAATAAAGTGTGACGTACAAAATAGTTTAAATGGGTCTCAAAATAATTACTTTAAGTGAAAGAAAACAAAGAGCACATAGAGGGCCTCCCCTGGTGGAGCAACGGTTGAGCGCTGGGCTGCGAAGCTGCCCACAGTTTCTGCAGCGCTGGTTGGATCCCCAGCCACCGGCGAGGGTCCCACATGGCACAACAGACCTCTCCTGCCGCCCGCTGCTCCCCTCAGCAGTGTATTTTGTCAGTCTGCCTGTTCTGTTCCCCGCTCTGGCTCTGGTGAATTCTCTCACCCTCCCGTACTTCTGACTGTACCCAGTGCTTGTATAAATAAATCTTAAAAAAAAAAAAGAGCACATAGAGTATTCTTCCATTCACATAAAATTCTGGAAAATGGAAGCTAATTATAATGACTGAAGTAGATCAGTGGTAAGTTACCTCGGGACGAAGGGGGGGAAGGGTGGAAAGGTGGGAGCCCAAAGAGCATGAGAAACTTTGGAGGTGATGGATGTGTCTGTTATCTTGATTGTGGCAATGGTTTTCAAGGGTATATAACATCTCAGAATTATCAATTAGACACTTTAAATGGTGTCATTTTTTCAGATGTCAAGTATACCTCCACAAATTTGGCTTTTTGACGGAGCCTAGATGGAAAATGAAGGAAAGTTGGTGGAGGGAGATCAGGGTCCAGAAGGATTGTTTTAGGGTGGAAAGGACAAGAACCTATGTTGGAGCTTTTGGGGGGTGCTGGGGGCTGCTAGCCTTCCTTGGGTCACAGAGAGGGAACCTGGGAGAGAGACAACCCCTGAGAGCTAGTGTGTGAGGATGGGGTCCTGAAGGCAGAGAGGGTTATGGCTAAGGCTATGTTGGGGAGGTGTTCTGGAAAAAGGGGAGGCAGAAGAGATGAGCACTAATTTATCAGCTTCACCCCATCGCCTGCCAGCTCCTGAAGGAAGAGGGGTGAAGTAAACCCTGACAGCCAGCTCTGACCTCTGCTCTAGCCCACATGCACACCCAGCACCCGGCCCCTCACCTGTTCTCCACCAGCTCCCCAGCCCTGCCAGCATTGCTCCCGCCCTGTTTGTCCCACAGCTGTACCACATTGAAATGGAACTTGGGGTACACGGAGGGTAACTGGGTCAGGGAAATGGAGGCATTTCTGGAGGAGAGAGCCGGGGAAATGGTCATACACACATGACCATTTGCGTACACGAGTGTGTACATTTATGCGCACAAGTACACACACACCACCATGGGTCAGACCTCCCAGGCCAGGCAGAAGAGGAAGTTGGTGGAGGAGCAGTTCGTAACCAACTGTCAGGAAACTCGGACCTGAAGCTCCTAGGCCTTAGGAACCCAGCTGGGATCTCTCTAGGAACATACCAGGTTCCTGTGGGAACCTGGATTCCTGTGGGGCAGGATCTCCTGGACAGGGACGCATGGAGAACAGACCACTGGCAGGCCAGTCCTGAGCTTCCCATGTGTCTGGGGGTCTCCTGAACACGGTGACTGGGGCAGTTTCTTGCCTTTGATCTTTGAACAAATCAAGCATTTTCCCACCTCAGGGCCTTTGCACTTGCTGGTCTCTTTTCCTGGAATGCTCTTCCCCTGCAAAATGGAGACCTATCACTCATTTTCCTGGGAAGCCTTTCCGGACCATCCTTTCTCCAATCAGTCCCTCACTCTCCCATGACCCTGCATTGTTTACTTCTAAACACTTCATATCTGAAAGTGTCCATTGTTTGTATGTTTATTGCCTGTCTCCACCCTCCTGTGGGGAGGGGTTTCATCTTTTCAATGCAGTATCCCTTGTGCCTAGCTGAGGGACTAGCACACAATAAATGTTCAATATATATTTATTGAATAAATGAAAGAATGAATGAATTCAGAGTACACAGATCTTTAGCTGAGAGGAGAAATGTCAGATTGGGGTGGTGTCAGCAGTCAGTGATCTTGTGTGGCCAGGGAAGGGTGGGCCAGCTGGCCTCTCTTGAGGTATGGAGTCACAGCAGAATAGATGAAAATCCAGGGTTTTGGGGGCTTCCCTGGTGCTGCAAGGGGTTAAACATCAGCACTATGAAGCAATCAGTAGCTACTGCAGCATGAGTTCAATCCCTGGCCAGGGTGACCAACATGGTGCAGCAGACCTCTCCTGTCTCACCCGCTGCTCCCCTCAGCAGTGTATTTCAGCAGGTCTGCCTGTTCTGTTCCCTGCTCTGTCTCTGGTGAATCCTCTTATCTCCTGCTCCTCTGGCCTGCACCCCAGCTCTTGTATGCATAAATAAATCTTTTTAAAAAAGAAAGAAAGAAAAGCCAGGGTTCTAGTGTGGGGACTCTGAAGCCTTCTCATTATGTGGCCTTGTGCCCCAGTCATGGTAAGCCAGCGCTGGTGCTTGGGCATCAGAAATGCAGGGTCTTTGAAGTTTCGCTCTCATGGCTTCAGTCGTACTGAGGCTCTTCTGAGTCATTACTTTCTCAACATCTTATGCCTCCCACCCTTGGGATGAAAATTATGACTTTCTCAGGGAGGAGTGTGAGTGAGTGTGTGTGTGTGTGCGTGTGTGTATGCGTGCACGTGTGTGTGCCTTTTCCTCTCCCCTCGTTCAGCACACAGCACACAGCACTAATTTATGACTATTTTTCCAACTCCACTGAAGTAAGAGGGTAATGGCTTTCAGCCGTTTGCTTTCTCTCACCTGTCATTCACTGCTGCTACCTGACAGGACTGCAGACAATGTTCCAATCACAGTTTGTTTTTTTTTTCCCAGGGAAGCGAAAAATTCATAGTGGCCGTGGTGAGAGTTATTTCATTCTTGGGAGGAACAATGTCAGGTAAACAGCTGTAAAAATTCAAAACCAGTAAATTCAAAACTTCTGGCCAAAGTGGGGGCACATCGCCCACGAGCCCCCAGCTGAGTGGTCTGGCTAGGGGACCTGGTGGCTGGGTGGCCCGTGATGACTCAGGGACCTCAGTTTCCATTATCCTGTCAACTCCAGCCTCTTGTCCTTGAGTAGGTCACACTGCCTCTTTGTCCCTGGAGCACCCCAGCTGCTACCTAGGAAGAATGTTCTTTGCCCTAAAGGATCAGAGAAATGATGCCCATGTGTGGAGGACAGTGGTCCAGAGCTTAGTTGTTCACATGGGGCAGGGGCACTGGTTCCCAGCTGACAGACTATGGGCAGGCCGCCAAGTCTTGGTTGTCCATACCAGCACCTCACGGGAAACAGCACCTTTCTGAGCTGTGCAACACAGCAGTCTATCACACAGGTGGGTGCTGAACACTTGAAACGTGGCCAGTGTGAATGAGAAATGGTTAGTCTTTTTATTTAATTATACTGACTTTTTTTTTAAAAGATTTATTTATTTATGCATACAAGAGCTGGGGTACAGGCCAGAGGTGCAGGGGCGGGGGGTGAGAGGATCTACTGGACAGAGTGGGTAACAGAACAGGCAGACTGACAGAAGTACACTGCTGAGGGGAGCAGTGGTGAGTCAGGAGAGGTCTGCTGCGCCATGTGGGTTGCTCCCTGGCCGGCCGGGGATCGAACTTGTGCTGCAGAGGCTGTGGACAACTTCATAGGTTGTCTTAACCCCCTGCACCACCAGAGAGGACCCTGATTTACATTTAAATAGCCTCCTGTGGCTAGTGGCTACTGTTTTGGACAATTCAGCTTTAGAGTTTTCCATAAGCTTGAAGTATTTCATAATGAACAAAATGGAGACACTATTAGAGTGTCCTTACCTTAGGTCACTGTGGGAACTGAATGAGATAAAATATGGCCCCCTGTGTGGTCACCCCAATGTCAGCCCTTAGTGACTCTGTGGAACGCAGCTGAATGGCCTGGAGGGAGGGGGACTTGGGCACAGGAGTGTTCCCGTAGAAGGGCACATTAAATGACTTACTTTCGTGTCATGAGTTTTCAGTTTAATTGGCAAGGGCATCTAGCTGCCATCAGGGAGGGGCACACGAGACATCCTATCTTTTTTCCCTAGCATCCTTCACACCCCCATTCCTCATGCTCTTGGCATCACCCAGAACCGCACAGGTGAGTCATTCCCTAGGCTCTGCACAGTGGGGCTGAACAGAATTGCTTCGGGATGAGCCAAGTCCTTCTCACAGATAACCAGTGGGTCTCAGGGGACCCCTCTTCTCTGGAGCCAGAGCATCCAGGGGATGCAGCAGCACCAGCTGGGGGGATGACCATTTGAGCATCTTCTAAGCCCCCACAGACAGGGACTCTGGATTTCAGTCTTGGCTCCACTGTTTACTGTGACCATATCAAGCGAATTGTTCTCTCTGGGTCTCAGCAACGTCATCTGCCACACAGAAACATAAATACCTGCCTGTCAGGTTATTGTAAAGATTCAATGCAATAATGTGTACAAAGTGCCTGGCTCCTCATAGGTACTTAATAAGAAGCAGTTTTTATTATTGTCACTACTCTTATTTGGAGCTAGCAGAACACAGCTAGCTCCAGACCTTCACCCCCACGTGCCAGACCTTCACGCCCACGTGCCAGCTATATGATCTTGGGCAAGTCACTACAACTATTTGCCTCAGTCTGCCATCCTACAAAAGGGGCATGATAATAGCACCTTATTCACAGAATTGTAATAAGCACTAAAAAACTAAAAGCAGTTACTGCTGCTGAGGAGTGCAGAGTAAATGCGTTGGTTAGAATATTCTCATGAGACCTTTAAAGATAGGATAATTGGTGGACAACAGCTACACTGCACAAAGAAGCAATAATGTAAGAAACTCTAGCAGCCCTGGGTTTGGATCTGTTGACATCAGGACACTACCCTGGCAAAGGGGCAGTGAACGAGGGACTTAGCAGCAGAAAAAGTTCAGGCAAACCCAAGCACTTTTAACATGAAGAAGCCTTTGACCTCAAGGATCCTGGCTCTTGGATACCCTGGGGACTTCACACCCATGGATACTTGGTCACGAGAGAGTCAACGTCCTGATCATCAGGACAGCCAATTGGTAAGGAAATGCCAACCTCCTCCACCGTCTGTCCTGCCTTCCCTGCCACTCACCCTCCAAAGAGGAGACCCTGAGAAAGGGAACCTCCCGTAATGGGGAGGGCAACCCTGTCCTCTTTCTTCATTATCCTTTTAATGGCAGGGAACTGGACAGAAAATAGCTGGAAAGGAAAAGACAACAGTCTTGCCAACCAGGCGAGGGCAGGCAGGGATTAGCTGGCCTTGATAGTGTGCCAGGCTCTGTGCTGGGCATATGTCACAAGCCACAGCCCATATGTCATCTCACCAAGTGAGGGCACCGGCTGGAGCAGGGACACGCAGCCCCGCTCCCTGGCAGCTCGTCTTCTTGATGCGGCCCTGATCTAATTTCAGAACACGGTCTCTTGTTGCCACTTCTCAAACAGATTCAGATATTTATATTTTGAAACTAAAAAGCAGTGCCAGTTTTCTCATTGACATGTTTCTAGTCAATAAAGTAGGTAATCTAAGTTGTAAAAATACACATTTTCCTCCCGACCCCCATGGCACTTGATGAAGTTATTTTCATTTTAGATGGAGGGAAAAGCAGCTGTAAACATTAGTTTTTCTAAATTGGCCTTTAGATAAAAGAAGAGGTGTTCAACCTGGGGTCTGAGGCTCTACAACCAGAGGCTCTGCACCAGGGGGCACCCCCTGAGGGCCTTCTGAGTCCTGTATCCAAAGAGCTGGGGCAGGACTGAGGCAGGATCAGTGGATCAGCAGACTGCCAGCATCTCAATAGCCTCTTGCTCTTAGGAAGTACCTGTGCAGGCAGGGGAGGGTCCCCAAGTGGGGTCAAGTGTCACCATCCCTGCCAGTGAGAACACCGTGGGTTAGGAGTTCACTGAACAATCACAAGTGCTCTGCAGAGTATACACGACCACTCCCATTTCACAGACAAGGACCCTGAGGCTCCTGGAGGTGAAGGATGGGTTGGAGACCTCAGCACACAAGGACAGCACAGAGCTCTGTACTCCTTCCTCCATGGCTGCGACCTCTCACCCCTCACTGGGAATGCTCAGCCCAGAGCTGGTGATGGAGGCTTGACTGGTGACTGTGCGGATGGTGGGTTCCCCGATCTCAGAGTCATGATCAGCTCCCCCTTCCTCTCCCCTCCCTGCTCAGCCTCTGAAACAACCCCCACCACCAGATCCACATCTCCTTGGGCAGGGCCCCCTCCAAAAGGGGGAAGGGACAGCGGGGCACCTGAGGAGGGACGCAGTTCCCTTCTCCTTAATTGACTGTAAATTGCTCCGGAGCTTTTAATGAAGGCCGTCAGGAGTAATTATGTCCAATGCTCGTGGCCACTCTGTGTAAACACAAAAGGCGGGGCTGGGGACAGGCTGTGCTCCCACGCCTCCCTCTCCCACGGGCCCCCCTTCTTAATGCACACATCTGTTACCAATGATGAGCCGCAGCTGAGGTGTACAGAACACAAGCGACAGGCTGTGCGGGAGACCTGCAAGATGCCAGACAGGCAAGTGGTGGGTGCCGGGAGTCCAGTGTGATGCCCAAAGAGGGGACACCACCCGAGCTTCTAAGCAGGCCCAGATGATGCTAGAGGACTCACAGCAGGTCTGGAGTCGTTCCGAGGCTGGGAAGCAGCAAGGCAAGGGCAAGAGCCTCAAAGCGGGGTTCCCAGAGCAGTAGCAGCATCACCTACGAACTCGTAAATGCAGATTCTAGGGCCCTACACCACATCTACAGAAAGGATGTGGCCTGCAACCTTGTGACAGCCTTCCAGGGGTTCTGAACAGCTGGGGGGAGGGAGGGGAGGAACATAGTGGGAGAGACCTGCTAACCTCCCGGAAAGGGAGGCCTGAGAGCTGATGCAGTTTACTGGCTGGCACCCACCAGGGAAGGGATGGGTGTGCAGCCACGAGCCCCCAGGGCATGCAGTGGAGTGGGGGAGGAGGAGACGTGCACTGTGTGAAAGATCACAAACTCTGGTGCCATCAGTGGGTGCCTCCCAGGAACACACTATTCATTATGACTCTGGGCCCCTGCCTCCGGGAAGGCCCTGCCGAATGAGCGCTCCTGATCCACACTACCCCTCACGTGTGTGGTGGCTCTCCCTCCCCTCTAGAGGCCTCTCCCTCAGAAGGCCTCTCCCTCAGAAAAGACCATTCCTACCTGAGGCTGCTGCAGCCCAGGGATAAAGGCTCTCAGGCCAGGAAAGATACCTAAGTCTTTACACAGAACAAGTGCCACCCACGTGCCACTCTGTGCCGGAGGCCCCAAGGGGACACTAAGGAAGGAAGGCCATCAGAGCTCATGAGCAGGCTACTACACGGTCAGTGACCCCATGGAACAAGGCTTTGAAACACAGGCCTCTCCTCAAAGAGTTTACAACTTGGTCTAGTCCCTCGGAAAGTTTCCATCTAAGACTGTCCCCCAGAATATTGGGGATGAGGGTGGCTGATTAGGACAAATGCTTGGGTGACCAGGGTTGAGGTAAGCTGCCAGGGCTCCAGGAGGGGATTTGCCCCCCTGAGCTTGTGCTGAGGATGGCCACCTCCCCAGTAACTCTGGTCCACTTACTTCCACTCTACCTGGACAGTGGCAGGAGGCCTGCAGGCACCGGCCCCACCAGGCAGGTACCTCTGCCTTCACCTCATGTCTGTGGCAGCCCAGAATGAATGGGTGGAGGGACGGTGACCTGCACTGCAGTGAGACTGGAAGCCACTTCTTGGCTTCTGGACAGGTGAGCAGGGTAAGTGGACCACATTGGCACTGCGTACGAGGGAATATAGGAAACAAATGTCGCCTCCCTGCCCATCAGGGATGAGTTATCCACAACATAGGGTTTCTCTGGAGAGCTCATAAAGCACCTGATGCAGCCAAGCAAGTTCAACACTCAATAATCCCTCCATCTCACTCCAGTTAGATGCCAGCATATTCATCTTGAATTATCCTTTTCAAAAGCCAAATCAATCTAGGAAGTACTAGGGCTCCTGCCACACAATCCCACTGCCAAGTCCAGGAGAGTTCAGGAACTGCACCATGACACTGGGGTGTGGGGACATAGAGGCATGATCCGTTGGGCTCCCAGGGCTCTGAGAAACCAGAATTTGGGGTTCTTGTCCCCTCTGTCCACTGCAATATGAAGGCGGGGGGGCAGTAAAAGAAGAGAGGCCGGAGATGGTGAGTGAGGACCCCAGATCAGCTCCGGGGTTGGAAAGTTCTGTGCTTCGCCTACTCTGATCAGCTCCAAGGAGGGTAGTGTTGATTATGAAGGAGAAAGCCAGGGACTTGAATCCAGCTGGTAGTGCCTATGAGCCCTTTGTTAGGTAACAACTTCTCTAAGTCTCAATTTCTCCACCTGTAAAATGGGCTCGATAACCACCTCCCTCACAAGGCACCATGAGGATTAAGCAAGATACGCAGCACCTGACACATACAACAGGGCGACCAGGAAGGAGAAGATGGACAAAGTCTGTCCTGAGTGCAAGGGCTAGCCTCAGAGTCTGGGGGCCTCCAGAGCAAAGCAGAATGGGTTCAGAGGATGGCCTCTGCCTCTACATCCTACAGTCATCACATGAAGAATCAGGCTGACTCTGGGGGCTCTGGGCAGGCAGGACAGATGTGCAGCAGCTCCAGGAAGCAGACAATCTGTAGGAGGTAGGTGGTGCTCGCTGCCTGGTGAAACAAGGAGTTGCCCACCACTGAAAGGGCCCACCTGGAGGCTGCAAGGGTCAGTGCAGATGGGATGACTGGTGAAGTCTGGAGGTGGGACCAGGGGCCTCCGGGATTGTCCCACTGGAAAGTGAAAATGCCCCTTAGAAGAATGACACATAAAACCACACCAAGTATTAATGTGTTGGGCAAGGTGGACTTTGGCCACTTGGGGAATCATTCCTGTCCCCAAGATACTTCTTAGTAGCAAAAGCACTACTTAATGACAACAATAATAGTTAGCATCTATTAGTGCCAAACACAGTTCTAAATGCCAAATGTTAATTAACATGCTTAATCCTCACCATAACCCTATAATACACAGTGTGATCATTACCCCAATTCTCCGAGTGAGTAAAGTGAGGCAGAGAGAGGTTAAGTAGCCGGCGATACAATCCCTATTTGCTGAAGATGCAATGGAGGGCTGCCTGGAAGAGGAGGCAGTCAACAGCAAATGGTTCAAAAAAAAAAACAAAACAATGTCCACTATCTGCACAGTACTTTAGTTTTCAAAGTTCTTTCATGAAGCTCCCCATGAGGTTGGCTTGGCAGGTGTGATCACCCCCATTTTCAGAGGAGGAAAAATGAAGCTCAGAGAGGCTAAGGGACTTACCTATGACTTGGCCTCCCCACCTGGGGCTTGGTGCCCTGGGCCCAGATGGGGGAGAAAAAATGAAAGCATCAGGTGAGGGGACCTTCATGGATAGCCTGCACCACAGGACACCTTGCATTGATGTCCAAACCTTTTCTTGTTCAAGAGCTGACAAAATGAATCGATCTATTCCAGGCTAAACTGCAGGGGACAAACTCATGGATCCCCTAAGGAGTAAAAAGAACAGTTGGGACAGGGAAGATATGACAAATTCAAAGTCTTTTCTGCCTGCCACTGTCTCCCCAAGCAGACAGACAGAGGGTTTTCAGCTCCCGTGAATCACACCTTCAGCTGGTTCCCAGGGAGCCCAAGTGCTCCTGGTTGGCTGCCAGCTTAGCACATCCTCACTAGACAGCAATGCTGAGTCAGGCTCATTTGCAGCTCCTCTCCCCACCACCCAGGCTCCCCTGAAAGTGGGCGCCTGCCACTTGGCACAACACAGCTGGTGAGGCCCCCACCTCCCTCCCTGCTGCCCACTGGAATGAGCCACAGGTCCAGGAGCAAGTGACCTGGTTAATCTCATACTCTTGTTTGTCTATTCATGTTTCAGCAGAATTTCCAACTCTGCATAGAATGCCCAGCGAGGACTAACTTTCGAGTAACATGGAGAAGTAAGATAGGAACAGGGAAAAGGACTTGCCTAAGGTCGTGCAACTGTGAGAGAACAGAGGCAGGCCTGGCCTGGGCTCCCAGACCAAACTGTGCTGCCACTGTGCCCTGCCAGGAGCCGCTGGCCCTTCTCCAGTATGGACCCTTGGTCACTGAGACCCTTGTCTGGGTGACAGACTGAGGAAAGGCCCGCACATCCTGAGAGGCAGCACAGAAAGACAGTAAGGGAATGGACGCTGGAGACTGAACACTTGGGATTCGAATCCTGACTTAGCTGTGGGAGCCTGGGCAGCTTACTGTATCCCTCTGAGCCTGTGACAGGGATCGCGACAGATCAGCTTCCCAGCTCTGTAAAAGACGCCGAGGAGACCACACAGGTGTGACCTAACTAGTAAGGCAAACATTGTTATTATTTATACTTTTAGCCACAATGACCTATGTCTCCCATCAAAGACACAACACAAACTGCTTACTCCACTGCTGGTGGGCCTGTTCCATCACCTTCTGCAATACCTCTCTCATGGCTTCAGCCTGCCAAAACCCAGCTACTCAAAGCCACCACTACTATGAAGCGTCCAGTCCTGGTGCCCAGAATGAGTTCCTTCATCCTTTGAGCATTAGCAGTACTGTTGCCCACACCGCCCACGTGCCTGGGTGGGGGGAAAGGGGTCGGCCATTCATCATTGGTTCTCTACTTCAAACTGGGGTTCCTTAAGAACAACAACCCATATACAGTAGCTGAAAGTTGTGATAGGTGCATGGATTTTGGGATCCGGTGGCACTGGGCTCAAATCCTACTTCCATCCTCTCTAAGTTGTGTGACCCCGTGCAAGTTTATCCTCTCTGAGTCTCTGCTACCTTATCTGTAGACTGGAAGGTGTAAGACCCACTTGCTCTGTGAGATTGAACCAAAGTGTATGAAGACCTAAACAGTCAGTACAGAATAAAGGATAGTTACCATCTTCTGGTTATCTTTAATGTGGGCATCCCCACCCAACCCCAGCATAACCTGTAGCAGGCAGTGCAGGCCATTAAGGGAGCTCTCTCAGACACGCCATGGGGCACCACATGGGGCACATCACCATTATCATTAGTGTTTCTATGGCTACATCTGAAATACCAACCGCCCCCCCCACCACCCCACACATGTGTTGAGGGGCAGTCCACGGCTGGGCTGTCCATGCTCCTGATGGACCAGGCAGGGGCCTCTTGGTAGTGACTGCAGCCCACAGGTCCCTCCAAGAGGGCACGGATCTGTTGGATCACCCCCATTTGAGGGCCTATGCTGCCTCAGAGAAAGAGAGACCACAGGCAAGGCCACAGGAATATCTGGACCCTTCTAGGGGTGCTGCAAGTCTTCCCCCACCTCCCAGAAGGAAGAGTTAAGTTCCTGCTCTTTGAGGTCAAGGACCCAGGGTCTCAGGCCTCTTCTCTGCATCTGATCACCTTCCTGGGTTACATCCTTCCTCCAAAACTTCACCCTTCATGATCCCTCCCCTTGAGCTGACAGCCCCAGGGGGCCTCCGGGCCATCTATCCTTACTGCCCCTCCTCAAGCACTCTGCCTCCAGATTCTGGCAGCTATGAGGCACTTGGCACCCTTTCTCCAAACTTCAAGTCCTAATTTCACAGCCTTCTCGCAGCCTACAACCCAGAAG
Organism: Talpa occidentalis; assembly: GCF_014898055.3. Classification (NCBI taxonomy): domain Eukaryota; kingdom Metazoa; phylum Chordata; class Mammalia; order Eulipotyphla; family Talpidae; genus Talpa; species Talpa occidentalis. Next base: position 43,126,474 of record NW_023605194.1, read on the forward strand.
GACACTCCCTTTCCCCTGGTTCTACATAGGCAGTCTGCCTGGATTCCTCTGTCACTGGTGTGTGAAGCTATGGCAGGTGCCTGTTGGCAAGCTCCCTTTCTCAGGCCTCAGTTTCTCAGTCTGTAAAATGGGAGTGCTTGACTGAGACAGTGGCCTAAGGGGGAAAACACAGGTCCTCTAAAGATCCTTCGGGTGGAGGGTAAAAGTGAAGGTGTGGGCTGTTACAGCCCTATGGTCTCCCTCTGACCTTAACTTCAGTCAAAGAGGATTATTTCTCCTTAGCATGTGTTACTGTCCAACATGCTCTGTGCTGTGTGTGTGTGTGTGTTTTGTTATTAGTTAGCTACCAGGCCACATGGCCTCTGCAAGTGTCTGGCAGAAAAGTCCATGCTGTGCTTGGGGCACACACCCAGCTGCTGTTTGGGGCTCCCTGGCTTCTCCACATCCACAGCACTCTAGCTTATAGTTCGTGCAGCTTTGCCGCCAGCCCTTGCTGTGAAACTGCTCTGGAGTACCATGACTCTCTCCAGGGTGAGTCCCAAGAAACCCTTTGGTTAAGAGAAAAACCACTCTCACCCCTGTGGTTCTCCATCCTCTCCTGAGACTGTGTCTCCCTTACAAAGACAGGGCAAGAGACGTCCACTGGAGTGTCCTTCCAGTCCCTAGGCCCAGAGAATGGTCCCAGGAAAGGCCCAAGCCCCTTCCAATGCCCCTCTCACCTATCCCTCTCCATATATGCTCCAGGGCCCCCTGCCCTGGACATCATGCCATCCCTTGTGTGTGTTGCCCACACAGACATCCCACCATTTATATGAGCCCTCCCCACTTCCCCCTGCAGGCTCCACGCTCCATGGGGGCCACCCCCATGGGAAGTTGACTCTGAGCTTGCAGGTGCGCTGCTCCTCTGTCTGCTGAGACCGCTGATGCGGGGTCAGCCCACCTGAAAATTGCTCTCCCTGGGTCCAGACGAAACAGCTGGGCATTGATGGAGTTTGCAGAGAAATTAATCAGCAGTGCTGGCAGCAGTGCCAGGAGCTGCCTGGGCTCGATCCATCCTAATGAATCCCGAACTCCCGCCTTAATGGCTCCTGACAAGACTAATTTAGTCATGTAGGTGATTAGCATGGGCATTATCACCTGAACTGTGGCTCAAGACATTTTGTGGGTGCTGGGGGTGGGGGAGGTCTGCCTGGAGAAGTCAGCTCTGTGTACCAACCTCGGCGACATATGGGGGTCAGACAGGGAGCCAAGGGGAGGGGACTCAGCGGACACTGATCCTCTCACTCTTCTGTCCATGCCTCTATTCAGACAGCCAGCACCCTTTGAGTCCCCTTTGTCCCAGGCACTGTGCTGGGCACAGCGGACAAGGTAGCTCCTCTTGCTCAGCTGAAGAATGAGGATGACATCTCTCTAGGAGAGTGATCGTGAGACCATGCATTTAAAATGCTTAGCAGGGCCCCTGGCAGGAGGCTGGTAGTCAATAAACACCAGCTAATATTATCACCCTACAATCTTATACAGAAATACTGAAAATATAATAAATTGTAATGTCGATACTAATAAAAGTAATAAGTAAAAATGAACAGTTGATGGGGAGTTACACACAAGTAACCACAGTAGAAAGTGCTCACAGCTTTCGCAGAGGCAAACACAAAGCAGGCAGAGGGTGGAGGGGATGGGAGGCTGCAGGGCCTCACAGAGCAGGTGACATTTGAGCTACACCTTGAAAGATGAGTAGGAACTCACCAGGCAGGGAAGGGGACAGGGCACTCCCAGTCAAGGACAAGCATGGGCAAAGGTGGGTGGTGAGGCAAAGGTGAGGTGTTGGGGTGCTTAAGTGGGTCACCATGGTCTGGAGCAGGGCGCTGTGGGGAATGGTAGGTGACTGGGTGGGACAAGGCATTCCCATTCTTGCCTTTCACCACTCTGGGAGGTTTTTGACTGGGGGCATTTAGATTTAGGATAGGAGAAATGACCTCGTTACCCACCCCCCAGGGCATGAGGTAGCTGAGGTAAATGAACTGGATGTCCTCCCCATCCCCCAGAGCTCCTTGGTCAGTTCGATGCCCCCAAGCTAGATGTGTCACGCTGCTTCAGTCTCCCTCCTTGGGAGCCAATGAGGGCTTGGCGTCCCAAGGGGCTCTGGCAAATATGTCACATAGAGCCCCAGCAGGCAGCTGGGGTGATAAAAATCATGACCCCTGGCACGATTTGGGCTTTGCCATTTACAAGCACAGGCACGTACAGCGTCTGCACCATCTGGGGGGGACATGCTCTCCTGGGCTCACTCTGGGCAGCCATCCCTGTTGTCCTCAACACCTCATTCCTGACATACCCTTGGGAGGGCGCCTGGCCTGAGACTGCAGGAGGATTGGCGCGCAGGCATGGAGCCAGCCCTGCCTTGGACTATTCCCCCAGACACTCACAAACTCCAGACATTCAGTCCTTCTCAAGGCACCTCCAAGTCCCAGGCACAAGTCAGGAACAGGGCTGGGCTTGGGGACACAGAGGTGCGCAGGATATCCGGAGCATTCACAGGGCAACAGGCGAGACAGCCAGCTGAGCAGCTGAGTACCAGTGACAGGGGGACTGGGACTAAACAGAGAGGGAAGAGAACATAGGAAGCAGCCAGTCAACCCTGCCTGGAGACACTCAGGAAGGCCACTTGGACGTGGTGGCATCTGAACTGACTTGACCAATCTACAAAGGCTCCTCACATGTCAGACAGTAGGAGCAGCAAGCGCAAAGGCCAAGAGGGGGGAACTTCCTTCCTGCTCAACTGGAATGGAGTGAGCAGGTGGAGAGGGGAGGAGGTGAGGTCTGAGAAGCGGCAGGAGCTGATTTAAAAACACTCTTTACGCCATTTAAGATCTCTGGCTTTCATTTTAAGAGGGATAGAAGGACTTGGGCAGACTTCATGAGAGGCGCTGTCCAGACTGAAGGACCACTCAGCCATTTGCTGCTGGGAGAGAAAAGACTGCAGTGGGGAAGAGGAGGGTGGACCAGGGAGGCCTCTGGGACCATAAGAAGCTGCTGGGTGGGATAGTCCAGGCTTGGAACATGGTGATAAGAGTGGAAGGGGTGAGAAGAGAGAAGGTTCTGGAAATATTTTGATAGAGTCAACTAGATTTCTGGATGAAGTAGACATGAGGTAAGGGAGAAGAGTCATGATGACCCATGCTTCTGGCCTGAGCAAACAAAAGGGTGGAGTGGCAAGGAACTGAGATGTACAAGGCTGCAGGAGAAGCAGGTGTTTGGAGGGAAGATAAAGAGTCGAGCTTTAGATGTGCTGAGGTAGAGAGTCCTTTAGACATCCTAGTGGAAGCTTGAGTGGTGAGGTGGGTATAAAAATCTGGACTCTCCTCTCACAGGATCCCAGGTGAAAGGTAGGAACCTTCCACTTGTCAGCATAGAGATAGTCCCTAAAGCTGCCAGACTGCAGGTCACCGTGGGCCTGAGAACATGGAGAGGAGATCCAGGAACCAGACCTGGCCATCCAGTGCTGAGAGGCTTAGGAGATTTGTGGAACCCACAAAGGAGCCAGAGAAGGAACAGCCAGAGAGCTGATGTCTGCTGGAGAAAGAGATCAACCCACTGAAGACCCCAAGGTTTGAGAACCAATGATGAGATTTACCCACATAGAGGTCATTCATGAAACTGACATGAGCAATGTTGGTGGAGCATTTGGAGTGGATTCAGAGGGTGTACTGGAGAGAGCACCTGCCTTCAGGGGTGGCCACTCACTGCCGATATTCAGACGAGGTGTAGGCAGCGCCAACCAGCCTGAACAGGTACCGAGTCCTTGATCTGTCCTTGCTCTCCCTGCACAGGCCAGGCCCTGATGTCCATTTCTGCAGCAAGACACTCAAGGACAAGGAGCCTGAATGTTAAAGCAGACCTACTTAATGACTTCATTTTGCTTCTGTTTTCTCTGGCTGGGAGATGGTCTTCAAATAGAACATCACAGAGGGAATTGGAAACTGAGATAGGTGAGGAGATTTGCACAGAACATGAGTCTCTGCAAAGGATTTCAGATGGCCTCGCTGTGCTCTCCCATTCTGCACGGCTGCTGGTCTGCTGGTGGAAATTGAGGCAAGAGCATAAAAAATGGAAAGGCTCAGAAGGTTCGAGGCTGACGAAAATCCCATTCTCTAACCAAACTCATAGAAACTACATACTGGCAGAGTCTGAGGCCACGCTCTACCTCTGTTCTTAAATGGAATTTTAAAACCAAATTAATTATAACACTTAGGACAATTATGACACTGTGTTGTGCACTCAATAAACATTGTAGGTATAAAATACATTGTACAATATAGTGTGACATATTATAGGATATATTATTATTACGATGTAAGGCTCCAAGTGGTCTGAATTAGACTCAATGGGTATCAAGTGCTATGGAAACAGATTTCAAATTAGTATTACAAAGACTTTTTCATCGATGGACTGTCCCCCAGCACAGAAAAAAGCTCCCCATCACCCATCACTAGGTGACTAAGTAGAAGCCAGACAGTCAGCCTGAAGCTGAAGGTTTGGTTTGTGCACCACGCCAACCTCCTCCTCCCATGAGCTGACTCTTTCAGAATTACTTGTGCTCTGCTCGAGCCATTAACATGGACCATCCCACTGGATCCAGCTTACCTATGTGCTTTTCTGTCCCCCCTGCAAGCCAGTAGCTGGCAGGACAGCCCAGCCAGCCATCCCAGGTCACACACAGGCTCTCCTTTCAATAACAGAACATTCCAGGTGCAGAAGCTTCAGAGTTAACCATATCGTATGTAAACATCCTAACAACCCAGACAGGGGACTATCCCATTCCCATTTTGCAGGTCAGAACACTGAGATTAAGAGAACAGTCTTATTAGTGAGAGTGGAGTCTCAAAGTCAAGTCTCTAGGCACCCCTTTCCACATGGAAGGCAAAGGACTAGTTGCTGGATAAGTTGGTTCAGCCCCCACCTTTATCCTGGCCACTACTCATCAGAGGCCTGCCCCCTGCCACATCCATATGAGTCCAATTCCACCCTCTAGATGCCCCAGGGTCATACAGGTGATAGGACTCTGTGGAGGTGCCCAGGCCTGTCTTATCTGAAGGCCCAGAGACACATGGGACTAGTAGGCTGCACCAAGCCAATGGGCTATCCTGCCCCAAGCCAATGGGTCTATTCTTCCAATGCCCTCTCTTTGGTGAGATGAAGAGACAGAAGCTCAGAGGGGGATGGTATTGTGCCTGAGGTCACACAACAAGGAACAGAAACTGGGCTTATCACTTTGAAGCCACAGCTGTCCCATACTTTTGCAAAAGGCAGAGAAAAGACAAGGCAGGTAGGGGCTGGCTCAGCACCCAGTGCCTACACAGTACGATAAGCAGAACTATCTTCTAGCTCACTGAGCCCTCTCTTACTCCTAAGGCCTCCAGAGCGAGAATCAATCCCCACTGGGCCGGATGGATGCCCCTGCTGTGACTGCCAAATGCAGCATTAACAAGGGTTGAGTCTGGAAGTTGCTTGGGAGGCCAATCGATGCGGGCAGTTACAGAAAACCATCTACAGTCAGAGCTGAAGGTAACTGAAGTGGGGTCTGCTGGAGGGCTCACTAGGGGTGACCATTCCCAGGCTGGTTCCTTATCAGTAGCAGTGAAGCAATGTCCACCCCACTCCAGTGCATCACCTCCCTGCACCACAGACTCTGAGGACACTCAGAACTGAGTGGGGCAAGGTGGTGTCACAGATGGGGTGATGGATCCAGCACTGCTCACCTGAGAGGGGCTTTGTCTCTCCAGATCAGCAGCCCTGGTCAGTTAGCGCTGGCTATACCTCTGCCACAAAGGCCCACCTACCCTAAATATATTCTCTCCACCACAAAGGAATCTCTAAGAGGATGAAGCTAAAATAGACTCATGGAAATCAGCCACAGGAATTGGTGCATGAAGGAATGGGAAGATGCACTTTCTGGACTCTGCTCAAGTGCCACCACTTCCCAAATACCTTTCTTACTTCCACCTGTTCCTGCTGTGCCCCCAGAGGGACTATCCTACCTCCTTCAATACCCCATTGAGCCCTGAATATCCACCACACTGAGTTCTTTAACCCTCTGTTGAATTCCTCTCTGGTGCTGCAGCATCTAAGCCTGGCATCAAGGGGCACCCCATATATATCAGGTGAATTGATGAATGAATCAAAAACAGCAGAGCCCCCAATGGCATGAACATTGCTAATATTCCCTCATTAACTTACACACAGTGCTGGGTGTGTGTCTGCTGGCCCTGTGTCAGGTCTGGGTTGGGAGAGGGACACAGATGAATCCAGAAGCCCACAAACATTCTCTGACCCAACCCAGAAAGGGGCACGCAGTTCAGTGAGTCCACAAGAAACTTGAGGATACCCTCTGCACCCCCAAAAGATGAGTTTAGTCTCCAGAAGAACATTCCAGTAAGGCAGGCTGCTTCCTTCCAGGTTGATCCCTCAAACACTGGAATTCCCAAACCCCAAGACCCCAAATCCAACCTCACAAGGCTGGTCTGTGGTGGCTACTTTCCATGGAGGCCCCCGCCATGGTCCTTAGACATAAAGCTCCACTGAGTTATGGAGACATAACCCCCACAACAGTCAGAAATGCACCTGCTGAAAAAGCTTCTGCCAGGAAGAGTTGAAAGAAAGGCCTCTTCGGGGGACAGCTGACGTGCCTCCACAAACAGCCAAGGCTCCCCTCTTCAAGCAGAGATTTTCTTTGAATAATTTTGTATCTACTCTACCATGCACCTACATTTGATTTTATATAAGAGGGTTTTATACTAATTTAAAGAGATATATGCTCTTCCATGGTCATCACTATTCACAACAGCCAAGAGTTGGAAACAACCTAAGTGCCCATGAACAGATGAACGGATAAAGGTGTGGCCTATATACGTGTGGAATACTACTCAGCTATTAAAAGGATGGAATCCTGCCAGTGTGACCATATGGATGGACCTAGAAGGCATCATGCTAAGTGAAATAAGTCACAAAGAGAAAGTATGATTTCACCCATATGTGGAAGATAAGATGATGCAAACAAACAAACCCAAAACAGAAACTCTTAGACAAGAAGAAAATACTGGTTACCAGAAAGGGGGGAGGGTACAGGAAGGGAGGTAGATAAATCAGGTTAAAAAGGATCAATTGTACACTGAAAGGATGGAAATGAGACTTTCGGTGATAATCATAATGTGGTTTATATATTTTTTTTTTTAAGATTTATTTATTTATGCATACAAGAGCTGGGGTGCAGGCCAGAAGTGTGGGAGGTGGGAGGATTCGCCGAGACAGAGTGAGGAGCAGAACAGGCAGATCTACCAAAGTGCACTGCTCAGGGAGCAGCGGGGGAGACAGGAGAGGTCTGCTGCCCCACGTGGGTAGCTCCCTGGCCAGGGCTCGAACTCGTGCTGCAGTAGCTACAGATAGATTCATAGTGCTGTGACTCAACCCCTTGCACCTCCAGGCAGGCTCCAGATATTGGTTTATAATACTAGGTACCCAAAGCTGACACACTGTTGTATACCAATGTTACCTCAACAGAAATTAATTTAAAAAATAAGAGTGGTTTAAATTACTTATTATCTTCACACTCTCATCCCCTTTTCAAGGCATCCTGCAAGTATAAGGGATACTCCAAAAGATCCACATGCCAGTGCCCTAGGGGCACTAGCCCCCCAAGGCAGACAGACCAGAGTTTAAAAAGTCCAGGTCATAGGAACTTTCCCTGAAATGACATCCACAAGAATGAGAGGACAGCATCAGTGAGGGGTTGGGGCCTTTGGACACTGCTGTTTGCACTCATACTCCTAGGAATGGTATCTTCCCATCGGCGCTGCTGCAAGACCAGTTTGTTCAAATCAACCCCTATTTCCTGAAAAGCGTTTGGGCCCCTAGAGCTGAGGGGGCCATGTGTGCAGACCACAAGGGTCCAGGCGCTACGAGAAGGCTTATGAGCACTGACCTGGGCCATAAAGTGAGAAGCTGGCAGGTGAGCTGTGGGGACCAGGATGGTCAAAATCACCTCTTAAACAGTAACTTTTTTCCTACTATCCAAACCAGCTACACTCAGCAATGAAAATACAGTCATCTCAGAAAGTATAAAAGGCTACAAAACAAACTGTGACAGTTTCCATCTTTAGATTGTCCCAAGGAAGAGGAACGAGGCATTTTGTAGGATACAACTAGTGCAGAAGTGACAGTTAAGCAACTTGGCCTCAGTGAGATGTTCTTTGACATTCAGAACTCCCTTCTGTTGGAACGGGCCACACGAGAAGAACTGAGCACCCCGTTTCTGGAGGCAACCAAGCAGAGCCCAGACAGTCACTGACACCATGAAAGAGGCTCCAATAATGGAACCTAAGATCCCCTTCACTTGTGGGAAAGGAGCCCACCCAATGCCCCCCAGCATGCCCACTATCCCTTGCGCCAACTCACCCACAGGTGTGTCCTCGCTGATCAGCAGGTACGTGTCAAAGAAATGATTGGTGAAGAACGGCAGTCGGTTCATCTGGCCTGAAAGTTAGAGGACAAGCGTGTCAGTCAAGTGCCCTCCTGCCAGCTCGAGGTATTGTTCAAGGGGATACATAGGCAGGGCTGCATGGAACTTGCGTCCAGTGCCACAGCCACCTTCCCTAGGAACCCTGGAGACAAATGGGAAATGACATTAGCAGGAGGCAGGCAGGCGACTGTCAGGTCTGTGATCAGTGAAGCCACCAGTGACATGTCCACACTGAAACATGATGGATTTCAAAGGCTTTGCAAGAAAACTGAGCATAAAATATCTCATTAATATTGTATATTGATTATGTGTTGAAATGATAATATCGTGGCTACATTAGGCCAGCTAAAATATACTATAAAATGAACCTGTTTCTTTTCTAATGCAGTGCCTAGAAAAAGTAAACTCACACATGTGGCTGGCATTGTATTGCAGCTGGGCATCCTGACTTTAGATGGAGTTGTGAGCTTGGCAAGGACAATGGCTGTCTGCTTTGGTGAGCAGTCTTGGCACTGAGAAGGCCTCAGTAGGCATCTGTTCTCGGAAGGAATGGTGAGTCCATCCCATGGAATAAATAACTGCTGTGGAACCTTCTCTGTACCAGCCACTTCTACCATCTCCATCAATCCTCCCAGTATGGCAGATGCCATCATACCCTTGTTACTGTTGAGGGAAATGAAGCTTGTGTTGTCCAGAGTCACACAGCTAGTAAGTAAGAACCCAGGCCCCTGTACCCCTGGGTGGAAGCCATGGGGTGGGATACCCCAAGGGGTCAGGGTGATACCCATATAGGCTGAGGAATTTTGCATCTACAAAGATCCCCTCATCTTCCAAGTCCTGCCCACATTCCAAGAAGCCTCCCAATGTGGGTGTCATCTGTCCTCCTAACGGCCTTCCAGAAAGTGGCATAGTACAAAATATATTTGGTCCTGTCCCCAGTTCCTGGCACAGAGCTCCTTGAAAGTTCTGAAGAAATAGCACCTTCTTTAATTCATTCAGAGCCCCATTGACCATACCTGAGTTCATGCTTGTGAGGTGACTTAGGTTGGGACCTCTAGGTAGCCTCAGGATGAGGCTGGTCACCAGAAAGACCAGGTGGGAGGGTACTGGGAGGGTGCTGGGAGGGTGGCACACCTGGAGAGAGCGTGGAAGCTCCGCACCCCTCACCCCATACCTTGCCCGATGCATCTTTGCCATCTAACTGTGTGTGAATCGTATTCTTTATATTAAGCCAGTAAACAGTAAGTAGAGAATTTCCCTGAGCTCTGTGAGTCCTTCTAGAGAACTGAGCCTGAGGAAGGAGGCTGCAAGAACTCCCAGTTTACTGATCAGACGTCTAGGTGGCCTGGGACTTGGGACTTAGTATCAGGATTGAACTGAATTTCTGGACATAGTTGAGGTCCAGAGAACTGGAGAATTGGTAGCCAGTATGGAAAATGCCCCAGAAGTAGGCAGCTGGGGGCACTTACCCCTGAGCCCCCACCAGCTAGGGCATGGCTGGTCCATCTTGACCCCTGACATTGTGCAGCACTTGCTAGAAGCCATTCCTGCTAGGTCCAGAGACCCTGCATGCTCTTCCCTCATTTCTGCTGAACTGAGGCTTGCACAGACCTGGTCAGGCCCAAGAACACAGAGTTCATCCTCCAGAGGGTAAGGAGGCTGGAGTCAAGGTACTTCCCCTTCGCCTGAGCTACTTCTTAGTGGTGAGTGAGCAAAACTAGTGACATAGTTCCTCCCTCCTGGCTCCCCATCCAACTCAGGCAGCCAGACTGATCCCTCTTCCTCAAACATTCTGGCCTCTCTCTCTGTTCCTGTACCAACTTCCTTTTCAAGTTTGGTCTTAGATGGCCCTTCTTCCAGGAAGCTCTCCCAGATTATCAGACTACACATATGCACCCATACACACATACCCTCACCCCCTCATATCAGGAACCCACTACTCCTCACATGCATAACAGCCTCAGAAATAGCCTCATGGCCAAGAGCCTATCGCTTATTTGGAAACTCCATGTGCCTCTTTCTAGCCACATGACCTTCCCAGCCTACGGAGTCTATACCTCAGTTTACTCATGTGTAAAATAGTGACAATAATGGGACTTACTTCATGGCTGTCCTGAGGATTAAATGAGATTACATACATAAAGCGCTTAGTGCCGTGCCCCAGCACACAAGAAGTGCTAGATAAATGGTAACTATTATTGATAGCTATTGTTAATATTAATATTGATATTAAAAACCGTGTGCCTGCTCAGCCAGAGAGGAATGCTTTTGATCCCTGCTGGGAGACTTGGGCTCCAGTGTCGGAGGCAGTTGAGCCAAGATGAAAGGCTCAGGGTGCCTACAGAAATCAGGGGTGGGTTTGGGCTGGTGGTGGAGGAAAATCAGCGAGGAAAAAAATCTCCTATAGCAGTGTCATTCATATTTAAATTGTCTTTCACAGGACCGGCCAATAATCAACCTCTAGAGCTGTGCATGGCAGCTGGGTGGTCTCCAGACGTGTATCTCCTGCCATTTATACCAACTGTTCTGAGGGCAGACCCAGCACCCTAGGGGGCCTGTGGCCTTGGACTGCCAGGATAGCACCTGGAGACTGCAGGGGGGTGGTAGGAGGGGAGCGGAGGGGCCAGGTAGACAAAGAGGATCATGGACAGGTTACTTGTTCCCTTAAAATCACTTTTTAAAAAAAAAAAGATTTACTTATTTATGCATATAGAAGCTGGGGTACAGGCCAGAGGTGCAGGGAGTGAGAGAAGTCACCAGATACAGAGTGGGGAGCAGAACAGGCAGATCTACTGAAATACACTGCTGAGGGGGCAGCAGGCCACAAATGTCACATCTTCCTGTGGGCAAAACCACTGCCTTGGGAGCTTTGAGGCCTCCAGGCAACGTAGTAGGGAACACAGGAGGGATGGCAGGTGACATCCATGAAGAGAGTCTCAGTCTCAGTGCCCACATGGCCAGGACATGTGTTGTCCCTGTCCCACATGGGCGCTCACTCCATAAGTCTGCACCTACTGTCTGCTCTCTTCTAGATGCCTTCTCCCTGTCCCATGCCAAAACCCTTCCCCTGACCGCTATGAGAGTAGACAGGGGTCCATAAGTATTTCAAATGCCCTGGCAGGAATCAAACTTTTACCCATCACAGGCCTGAGAGGAGGAAGAAGAAGAGCAAAGCCTGGGCAAAGATGAAAGGGTGGGGCTGTCCACACCCCTATCTAGGGATGTCTAGACATAGGGGTGTATCTGTGGGGAATGATAGAACAGGACACAGAATCTTTATCCAGAGTCATGGGACAGAACTCCTCTTAGGGCTTGAAGAACACTGGTAAGAGGCAGAGCCTGGACTCGAGCCAGGTCAGTCCACATCCACACTCAGACCTGCCCTTCCAGGCTGCCAAGCACTGATGGGGGCTGAAGGCACAGAGGCTTTCACTGAGATCTGCTCCAGGAGAGCCCCAACAATGCCCCAACCCTTTCCTCCTCCAATGACAAGGGAAGTGCACTAACAGGGAGTACAGAGCAGTGCTCCAGGAGTCTGGCCTTCCTTGCATGCAGTCACTGCTGTGTGGCCTTGGGCAAATCCCTCTACCTGTCTAGTCCCTACCTCCCAATGTCAAGAGGCTCACAGTCTTCCTGCCCTGCCTCCCTGCCAGAGGCGTGCTGTGCATGGCATTACTCTTAAGGTGGCTGCAGGGTGGTTCACAGAGCCCCAGCCGCAGGCCAACATGCTGACATCACATGGGGAAATCTGGCACCCCAGCACCTGGGGCCCCTGACACCCAGCACCTGGGCACCACCTGCATGGCTCAGGTGGGTACCTGGCTCAGTGAGATGCTTACTGACCCAGCCAGACCACGATGGGGCAGGAGCTAGCATCAGACCTCATCTTCAGCTTTGCAATAATCAAACAGATGAAGAATGAGACAGGACAGACAGCACATAGAGGTGCGCAGGGGGAAGCGTCAGAAACTTCAGCAGAGAGAAGACAGGTTGATGAGGGGGCCTGACATCTCTGGGGGTTTGTTCCTGAGCCTGACCTGTCTTTGACTGCCAGGAGAAGAGGCAGCAGGGGATGTGGGGTCAACTGGAATCTGGCACAGCCTCGGGCCTATGGGGGCAGAGAAGGCGTCTCAGACTCTCGCTCAAGTCCTGGCCATCTTAAGGGGCAGGAGGTGAAACCTGGAGAAGCAGTGAGCCCAGGCTGGACTAAAACAGGGTCTGGCTGGGGAGGGTGAATGTGGTCTGGTCTGGGGGACAAGGGAAGAGCAGGGATCAAGGGCAGGGCGGGACTCTGGTGCTCTTCAGTCCCTAAGGTCGCCCACCATGCCAAAGAAACAGCACTGGCCTCCTCAGACAGGAACCAGGAAGAGGGACTGTGCCCAGCCATGAGAGTGTATATGTCACACACACTCTCTCTCTCTCTCTCTCTCTCTCACACACACACACACACACACAGCAGGCCAGCCCACGTCCAGACTGGTTTTGCCGCAGAATTGCTGGGTGGTCTCAGGCAACTTGCTTAACTTCTCTGTTTTCTATGCCCCATTTTGCTCTTCCTAGAGAAATGCACTGCTGATAATGAAGAGCTAACACCTAGTCTGCACTTACTACGAACCAGGTACTATTCTAAGTGATGAGTTACATACCAAGTCATCTGATTATTTTGACATATCAGGGAGGAAAGTCTGACAGTCTCTCCTACTTTGAAGGGAAGGAAGCTGAAGCAGAGAGGTCAAGAAACTTGTCCAAGGGAATCCCTTGGAGAAGTGGGGCTGGGACCCAGGAATCCTGGCTCTATGCTGCTCTCTTGTGCCTGCTTTGGATGCATGAATTTTTCATGTTGAGAGCTCAAGGAGACTGCAGCTCTCACCGCGGAAGACCAGAGAGCACTTAGCACCTATGTTATGTTCACGTGTGCCTTGCTAACAGGGAGGGAAGGGCACAAGCAGCCAGGGTGGCAGCATGCCTGAGAAGCCGAGAAGAAAGTCCCCACTTCCACTGTCCAGCAAACCCAGATGGTCAGTGTTGGTCTCAGGTGATCCCACTGAAGCCTCCCCAAATGGGGTGAGAGGAGCAACAGTGGGCTGTGTCCTGACAAAAGCCCCCGTGAGGGATCAGCAACTCCAATTAGACCCAGCCAGACCCTGTTTTATTCCACCCTGGGCTCACTGCCCCTTAAGATAGCCAGGACTTGAGAGAGGGTCTGAGACTCCTTCTCTGCCCTCATGGGTCTGAGGCTGTGCCATGATCTTGGGCTGCCTGGGTGGAAATGTCCCATCACAGGGGCATTCCAGCAGAGATCCCTCCAAACACGGAGGCCAGGAGGGTGGCCTCCTAGGCACTTTCAGGCATCAGATGCCAGCCACACTCCAACAAGCATGAGACTGTGGCTTCCTCCAGAGGCACCCCAGGTCCCTGAAGGAGGGAAGGAGCTGGCCCCCCTCAAGAATGTGTTTGCTGTGTCACCTGGCACGCCGTGCCCATGGCTCTCCCCCAGGGACACCCTGGCCTCAGAGACACTGTGCCAAGAGTGCCTGCTCCCTGGCCTTGCTTCAGCACTACTGGGGCTGCTTCGCTCCCTTCCACCTGCCATCTGGAGCCAAGGGAGAGGCGAATGCCCAGCCTCTCCCGGCCTCCTCCATGGAACTAAAGCTGGCACTGGCGTGGCTGCTACATAGATCAGGAAGCAGGGCTGGCCCTCCCTGCACAGAGCAAAGCTTCCTGCCACCACAGCTTTGCTCAGGCTGTGCCCTCCTCCAGGATCCCCCTCTTCTTGCCCCCCTGCTCTAAAACTACTTCTCAGTCTTCAAAGCCCAGATTAAGCATCTCCCTTCTGGCTGAGTCTCTCCTGTCCCTGCAGGTCCAATTAATCTTTTCTTCAGATAGGCTTCCTGGTGCTGTGTAGCTCCTTTATCACCACTCTGTTCATACTGTCTTTCTCCCCCATTACACTCCAACCTCCTTGAGAATGAATGAGCTGCTCCTCCCATACCTCTGGAGCTGGGCACAGTAGGCACACACAGCCTCCCACAGTAGGTGCTCAAAAGACAGCTGTGAAATGGAACAGAAGTGCAGCCAGTCCTGTGTCCCAGAAGGACAGTTCACGGTCACAGATGCCTTCTTCCTTAGAGCCAAAGTATTTTTCAAGGCTCCTCCCACCTGCTCGTGCATCCGGTGCCCTGGGGATGGCTGGTATTTTCAGCCCTGTGAGAGTGCTAGAGGCTCTGAGGCCCAGAGAGGGAAGCATGTGCTGGTCACACAGCAAAACAGCAGCTCTAGCATCCCCGAGCAGCCCCCGCCAAACCACCACCCCCAAGCACACACCCCAACTGCTGGCTGTGGGGAGAGAGGGAGGAAGGTTGGACTTACCCCAGCATCCAGAGATCAGCGTAAAAAGCCAGAACACGAGGCAAAGGGTGGCAGCGTGGCACCTCATGGCTCCTGAGGACACAAAGAAGGAGAGGGTGAGAGAATCCAGTTGGTAGGGGTCCTGCTCTTCAAGACCCTCCAGACCTTCCCCTACCCCCACTCCCAGCTCCAGGGATAACTGGACTGAGAAGGGAGGAGAGGGAGGCAACTTAAATCGGGGCAGGAAGGGAGGGATACGGGAAAGAAGAGAAGGTTGGTAGCATTTGGTTTTATCATCATCCAGTCCTGGGTGGAACATAGCAGCTTGGCTGGGCGGGGGAGTGGGGGGGGTGGGGACAGCACTGTCCTTTCTGCCCTCACGGAGCAGAGTGCACTGCCCGGTGGCACGGCTCCGCAGCAGGCACGGGTGTGCCTTCCCTACACATTCTGGGCTCAGTGGGCAGAGGGGGGGTTGCCGCCTCCATCCTCTAGAACAGTATCTCCCAGCAGTGAAGAGGTTTCATTACAGGTTAGTCTGGGGATGGGTGTTGAGTGGGAAGACAGGGGGCTTGGCAGGCCCGACTCATGCCCAACACGCTGAGCGTGTCCTTCCCTGCATTTTATATCTACCACACTGTCTGATAACCTTGGATATGAAAGGCAGCAGCAGATCACAGTGGCCAGAAACACAGAGAGGGAAGGAGGCAGAGACATGGCCAGGGTACCACAGCAAATCTGCAGAAGGCAGGACCTGAATTTTTGGGAGCACTGAGCTAAACTCTAGAGAAATCTGGGGCCCGACTTCTGGAGGCTCAGCAAGCAAGATCCATCTCTGAAGGTGGCAGGAAGGGCGGGCTGCTCTTGACCATCACACAGTGGCCGCCCAGCCCATAGCAGCAGGGCCAGGGTCCTCTGGCTCCTTCTTCCCCTGCAACAGATCAGAAGCAGGCCTCCCTGGAGGCCAGCAGTGATACCAGGAGGAGCCCACATTTCTCAGCCCACTGAAGCATCAGCTCTGTCTGTGCAGGGCTATACCAAGGTGTACCCATAGGGCCTTCCAAGGGTCCACACATCAACCCTTGGTGAGCACCCACTATGCACCTCCCTGCTACACAAGGCAGGGTCTGGAGGCTGAGAACTACTAAACCATCTGCTCAGAGACCCCCCAATTAGTGACGTGTGGGGTCAACATCTGGACCTTCTTCTCTATGTATTTGGAAAGACATGGAGAGGTGAAGGGAATGGAAAGAGAGATTTTTTTTTTTTGAAAATTCCACATCTCTGCAAGATCTAGCTGTGAGATTTGGAAAGGCCCAGAACTCAGTGCCCTAATTCTAGGACTGGAGTGCTCTGTTGACCCTGTGCCCAGAGTGGAAAATGAAGTGAACCCACTGGGTCCCACACAACATACAATAGCCAAAAGGTCTTTTTTTTTTAATGATTTTTAAAATTTATTTATTTGTACAAGCACTGGGTACAGTCAGAAGCGCAGGAGGGTGAGAGAATTCACCAGAGGCCAAGCGGGGAGCAGAACAGGCAGATTGACAAAGTATACTGCTGAGGGGAGCAGCGGGCGTGGCAGGAGAGGTCTGCGCGCCATGTGGGACCCTCGCCGGCGGCCGGGGATCGAACCGGCGCTGCAGAGGCTGCAGGCAGCTTCGCAGCCCAGCGCTCAACTGCTGCGCCACCGGGGAGGCCCCAAAAGTTCTTTTTTTTAATTTATTTTATTTATTTATGCATATAAGAAGTGGGGTGTAGGCCAGAGATACACCAGCAGGGGTGAGAGGATTCACCAGAGACAGAGTGGGGAACAGAGCAGGCGGATCTACTGAAATATACTAGTGAGGGGAGCAATGGGTGAGAAAGAAGAGGTCTGCTGGGCCATGTGGGTTAGCTCTCTGGCTGGGAATCGAACTCATGCTGCAGTGACTGGAGATAGCTTCATAGCGCTGACTTTAAACCCTGAGCCACCAGAGGGGTCCCACGATGTCTTTTTGTTTCCCTTCTAATGTTGTGTGTAAATGTCCTAATTACTAGATATGAAATTGTCACCTGAAGAGTGAAATATTCTAGGACATATTTAAATACTAAAAGACATACCCCTCCTCCTCTCCCTGGCTGTCCACAAATCGTGTTTCCAATGAGAACAGAAAATGCCTACAGGGGCCACTTGAGGAATCAAAGGAGGGAGATGCCAGGTGGGTGGGGACCATGGCTGTTCAGAGGCCACATGTTCTGTCCAAAATTGGCAGCTGCTGACGTGTTTCAGCCAAGAGGGAATGTGGGCCCAGTATGGTCAGACCTTCTGATTTTTCTCAATGAAAAGCTGGAGATGTGGCTTTTAAAACAAATGCAATTTTTAAAGGTTGGCAAATAATTCAGTTTTTGTGAGCCAAACACGACCCTTCCAATGGCCAGAGCTGGCAGCATGGTATGCCTGGCAGGAATCCTACCAGGCCTTTCTCTGTACCCAAGCAAACATGTTGACATGACACCTGCATCTGGAGCAGCATGGCTCCTGTTTATCTTTAAAATAATGGAGTCACTCTGTACACAAAAGCAACTTGCTTTTCTCACCCCATGGTATTTCACAGATGACCCTCTGTGTGCACATGGCTATATCTACCTCCTTCTTTCTAAGAACTAAATAATAATTTGTAGTATGGCTGGTTCATAATGGTGACAAACATCTACTGTTGGGCATTTGGGTGTTTCCAGGCTCCTGGCCACACCACTGAGGACATCTCTCTGCACAGAACTGCACTAGAACTCTGTTTGCTCTTCAACTTGGTTCTCTAACTGAGGAATTACTGGGTCAATTAACTACAACACAGAGCGTGTATATAAACTTTTATTAGACATTGCCATAATACCTTCTGGAGAAGCTGTGACAATTCCCACTCCCTCCAGCAGTGTAGGAGAGGGCCTGCGTGCCCACCTGGAAGTGATCCCTCTTTCAAATGGCTGCCAATCGGCTGCATGAAAAATGGTATGGCATTGTCGCTTTCATTTGCATATCCCTAACTGCTACTGAGGTTGAGCAAGATGCCTTTTCTAAATGTCCAAGCCCCTTTCCATCTGTTATCTTGTGTTAGCCTACCGGCTCCTGCAAAGGAGCCGGCAGCATCACCAGCATCATTGCTGATTTACAAGTGGAGAAACCAAGGCACCGAGCAATTAAGCAACAATTTGACATCTCCTAGTGAGTGAGTATCTTTAAAAAAAAATATCTCCAGCCCTCTGCCATTCCAAGCCAGATGTGATGAGAATTAAATAACATCTGCTAAGGGCATTATCTACAAATAGCTGGGGAATGCACACCATTCTGTTGGGTGTTACAGGAAGTTTGCAGCGGAAGGGAAGAAGGAAGAAAAGGAGCACTTAGGAGGTGATTTCTACTGGCCAGAGATTTTCACAGGTATTATTTTTAATTCTCAACATTATGATGTAGATTCCTGTCCCTATTTTACAGATGAGGAAATTATGGTCCAGAGAGTCACTCTAGGATTAGAAGGGGCCCCAAGTTAATTCCATCACACCAGGCTGCATTTCCTCATCTAGGAAAGGGGAAGCAATGGCAATGTCCCCCAAGTTGCACAAAAGACAGGATGAGTGTCTGGAAAGAAGTGAGTATAACACAAGGGTGCGCGTGTGCCCACATACGTGACGCACCTCACTTTTCACAGTGCTAGCTCAGGCTCAGACACTGCCAAGCACATTGGGCCCCAAAACACTCTCTTTAAACGTCTGTTCATCAACTTTTCCCTTCGGAGCAATCACACTGCCTCAGTGTTCCCATCTGTCAGTCAAGGGCAAATAGCCCTCACTTTACAAGATTGGCAGTGGCCATACTGGAGCATTCGGACAATAGTGGAGCAGGGACAATCTTAGCTCTATCCTAATTCTCTGTCCTCATGTTAGAGTGAGGTGGCACAGACACTAGAACAAGGGGGGGGGACACAGATTTCAAAAGTGAGGCATGATAGTCAGACTAAAGTGGGTCCATCTTGTTTTGGGGCTCTCCCTGATACTTTGGATCTTGTTCTTCCTCTGGCTCTTTGGCTATGAGGGGTGGTGGGGAAGCAAGGCCTGCAGAGAGTAAAGCCCAACGACAGTGGGAAGAGGCTCCTGGGCCTCCAACCTCCAGCCTGGTGTCATGATGGATGCTGCCTTGCCTGCTGGCATTCCCTTGGCATGAGTACTGGGACAGGTGGCATGGTACACCCTAGAGAGCCTGACCTCACTCTGCCCTGTGCAATGGCTATTCCCCCAGTCTCATGACCCTCCCACCTCCTGCCCACCAGAGTTGCGTGACCTGCTCCACTGGGTGAGGTTGCACCACCCTCTGGAAGGGGCCTGAGCTCCCACCAACCCTCATGAAACAGAGATACACGTACACCCTTCTGTAGGGGCTTTCTGCCAAGGCCTGGGGTATGTGCCAGAGACCTGCCCTATAGGTACTAGCAGGTTCACAGCCCGCTGCCCCAAAATCTCTCAGGTACCTAACTTAGAGCCCATTGTAGAAAGCCTCCAGAAATCTCTCTCACACACACTTCCAAGAAGACATGGAATCAGGTGCCAAAGCTCTCAGGCTGCCAATTCCCAATATCCTTCACGCCATGCCCTGTGTTGGGCACTATGGGAAGATGCAGGGCTGTGATTATAGTTGGAGACGTGCACTAGGTATAAATAAGTGAAATAGACTATGACTGACCAGGCTACCAAAAGAGAAAAATCCTGATCCTTGGGGTGGGAGCTGCTGATTTCAAGTCTTCCTATGCTAATATTTGCTAAGCATGTGTTACACACCAGGCACCGGGATGGAGAGTGCTCCATATGCTGGAGCTCAGAGAGGTTAAATAACTTGCCCAAGGTCACATGGCTAAAACCTAGATTTGAACCCCGTTCAGATAACCATCAAAGGTCAGACCCCCAGCTTTAGTCCTAAACCTTGCTGAGCTCAGACATGTGCCCCTCCGCAGGGCCCAGGCTGAGGGCCTGGTGGGGAAGCCCTTGGCAAGAGATCAGTAAGACTGAAGTGAGGATTCCAATATGCTTCATAGCCACATATGCAGGGGCCAGCAGGGAGGCAAGGTTCATGTGCCAGACAGCAGGCATGAGGCTGGGGATAGCAGGTGGGTTCCTGTTTAGCCTGACCTCCAGGCTGCCACATCTCACAGGTATTGTCTGGGACCAGTACCAAAAAGACAATGCCCACACCATCGGGTGTGACCCAGTCCTATACCGCCTTACCCACCATGTCTCCTTACAGTACCATCCCCAAAAGTACCATCCTAGGCAGGAGCAGACTAGAAAGCTTCTCAAATTCAGGGCAGAAACCCTGCCCACACTGTCCTCCACCTTCTGTCATCACCCCTCTAGACCTCCTGCTCAGGCAGGCGTGTGTGGAGGCTCAGCAGGCAGACTCTGGCAGGGAGCAGAGTTACAGCATCCAGGGAGTGGCCCCAGAGAACTAGCGAGTGGCAGGGAGAGGGTTCCAGCAGTGGGGGGTACGAGTCAGGTTGGTCACACTGCACATGTATGCCCTGACATCAGCTGCTTTGTGCCAGGGACTGTGCTAGACCCTGAGATACAGAAGAGAACAAGCTAAGGGCTTTGCCTTGGGGGAGCTAACACTCCTGGGTGAGGCCAACACAGACAATGTAGTGAGGGAGTATTTCGGGGTTAAGGGTGATATATACTAGTGGAAGTGAAAAGAATCAGGGCACTAGTGGCCTGAGCATCACAGAGAAGGTGGCATATGAACAAACACTTGAAGAAGCCAGAGAGGGAGCCATGTGGATATCTGGGAGACACTTGTTCCAGGCAGAGGGAAACAGCCTATGCAAAGGCCCTGGGGCCAGAGTGTATAGAGTGTTTGAAAAGCAGCAAGAAAGCCAGAGTGACTGGGGTACACGATGGGAAGGGTAGAGGATATGAAGCAGAGAGAGACCTGGGCCCATCACAGGGACCCTATAAACCACTAACACAGATAAACCAGATGCTCTTCAAAGCGCGACAGCAATACTCAAGTTTTAAAGGCTACTCAGCTGCTGGGTGGAGGACTCATGCACCATAGGGGCAAGGGCAGAAGCAGGCAGACAGGTGGTGGCTCTGTGATGTAGGCCACAGATAACTGGGGCTCTAGTCAAGGACACAGCAGGGCAGGGTGTAAGATCTGACAGATTCTGGGCATATTTCAAGGAAGAGCTGAGAGGGTGTCCTGTTGGAAGGAATATAGCTGTGCTAGCAAGAACTGAGCAAGAGCATTTTGGCCCAAGTACCTGGAAGGATAGAGCTGCCATTAACCAGGCTGAGGGAAGGCTGCAGATGGAGCCGGATGAAGGCAAGAGCGGAATTCAGTTTGGGACATGGTGAGTTGGGAACGACTGTTACCAGCCAAACAGTCATGCCAGCAAGCAGCGGGATGCTCTCAAGTAGGGTTCATGTCTGAGGTGGGGCTGGAGCTATAAACATGGGCACCCAGAGGGACGAGGCTCCCACGTCCTGAGCTGAAGCAACTGGGTTCAGACGACATCAATATTTGAAAATTGTATGAAGAGCCTGAAAATGTGTGGACCCAGAAATTCCACTTTCAGAACTTCAGCTGAGGAAATCACAGTGGTTGTGCACAGACCTGAAGCCACAGCTTATCCACCGTGGTGTTATTTATGAGCATGCAGCAGCCAGACCTCCAGCAAGGACTGGTCACTTGTGGGGTGTCCACAGTCCCAGAGGGATGTGCGTGTGTGTGTGACTGAGGGGAAGGGTGTCCTTACAGGACTGTTTGTGTGCAACAGTGATTTTATCTAACGGTGATGTTATATTCTTGCACTGATTTTCTACATTTTCTAAAATTTCTGTAATAAACAACCAGTGCACTTACAAGCAAGACCTAGCTTATGTCCACCCTACTGATTATTGTCAGCAGCCTATGAACAGACAATGCTGATTAGAAAGTTCTTTCCTATACTCTGCTGAGTGTCCTGGAAGCCCACAGTCCCATGAATAAGAGGAGACACTCAGAGATGGGAGGGGGGTCTTCAGTGGAGCTCTGATGACCACAGCCTGCTGCTGCTACCCAGACCCTTCCAGGGAGAAGAAGCCCCCTCTCTGGAGGGGCTCCCAGCTAGGAGGTACCCCTCTGCTCTGTGAGTCAAACTATGACATCACCTTCCGCCTCCCAGGCACGGGGTCTGATCACACCCATCATCAGGAGACTCCCTGTGCTCCCCTGGGGGGCAGAGTGGGCCAAAATCCAGACTCTTGAGATGAGGCCCAAGTCTGAAGTTTAGCCCTGTACTGAGTGTTCTCCTTACCCCATGTGAGGACCAACAGTTTAAATGAAGAGCATGTGCCCTATTTACTTGCACGCTCTCTCATTCCTACATACAAATGGGGCTCTGGGAACCCTGCAGCAGAGGTGTCCACAAGATGCCCTGGGCTGACCCTGCAGGGGCCCCCATTCCTGTTCCTATGCTTTTCCCAGGCTGGAAGAACACAGATTCCTTGCAAAGCTCCTCCCAATCTGTAGGGGCTTCACCCAACACCTCTGGACCAGACCTAAGATGAAGCCCATGGCAGTGTGGCTTCCTGGACTGGCAAGTGTGCTCCTTGTTGCTGCCCAAGCAAAGCCCACTTCCCTCTTCTGGAAAACCAATCACTGGGGCTCAACTCCTGGGCAGAGTCCTTGGGATCATCTCTCTCACCTCCCCCAGCAGCCCAGTCAAGAGATGGGGTCAGAGGGTACAGTCTGCATGGCTAGAGGCAGTGCCTTCAATCTGGCAGGCAAGAGGACAGAAAGGACTAGAGCAGGGGGAGGGGGAGGGGAGAACAGGGAAGGGGCAGAAGGGGATATCTGCGCAGCGTTTCAGTTTCTCAGGAGTGAGAGATTTTCACAGCGGGGCGCCACGATTTAGTTGGAACTGTTATGAATTCCCATAAAATCAGATGCACTCAACTTTGAATAGAAATACAGAAATACACTGCAGAAATCAAATACAATTTGGGGATTATTCACCACCACTACACACAGAGCGGTTCGTGCATGCTAGGAGGCACCTGCAGACGACACCATTAGGGCCACTGGTGCCAGGCCATGCTCCAAAGCCCGCACTGTGAGGCTGCTGGCTGGGGAGGTGCTGTGACAGAAGGTCATGAAGGAAGAAAAGAATAACGTCTGACCATTCTCAAGGCCCCCCCCTCTCCCGCCCCCAGCTCCATAACTATAGTCCCTGAGTGAAGCCCTGCATAGGCAGATGAGCCAGGCAGGGCTGGGGGGAGGCACAACCTTTGACCCCCCCCCCATAGTGGGGCTCCACAGTGGTGCAGCATCCTGCAAGTGAGGCCTGGTGCCTGGGTCTCCTCAACCTACAAATTTTTTTTAAATCATTCAGCAGGAGATACATTTTATTTGACTCTATTCTTTCTGGCAATAATAACACGGACATAGCAAATAACTACCAAATGATGTACAGCAGGAAGTAGTCTCCCTTCTACCTAAGACCCACACCTCCTTTTAGAAGTGATCCTTGGAATCTCATTCCCAAGGGACTGCACGTACACCCAAGGATATAGCAGGTCTCTCCCTCTCTTAAAAAAAAATCCAAACGGTATTTCTGCTATCCCACTCCTCGGCTGTCACATGACAATATATCCTGAAGATTGTTCCATTTCAGTACCTGCAGGCTGTGTCTCTCTCTTAGCAGCTGCAGAGTGTTCTAATATGTGGGGGACAAAATTTAACCAGCCCTCTGCTAATGGACCTTTAGGTAGGTTTTAACTTTTTGCTTAGCCAAATGAAGCTGCAATGGATATCCTTATTCCTTCGCCTACAAAGAGTACAGCTGTGGCACCTCCAGAAGCAGAAAGTTTTCATATTTTTATAGCTGCTGACAAACTACTCTCCAAAGAGGGGCACCAAGTTGCATCCTCCCTGGTTAGGAAAGGATTTCCTCACACCATTGCCAACACTGGGAACTTACTATTTTTTCGAGTTTCAGAAAAAGTAGCTGAGGCTCTTGATTGGCATATGTCCAGCCACAGGAGGACATGGAGGAAAAATGGAGTTGATCAAGCTCAGCTTCCTCCTGTCCCTCTGATCACCAGCAGGGTAGCAGCCAACAAACCTTAGCCAGCTCTGGCACCTTGATGAAAGCTGGGTTGCCCTCCCCCAATCTCAGCCCCTGCCAGTCACCAGGACCTGAATTTTCTTTCTGTGCTTCAGCCCAGCTGTCAGGTTGATGCAGTAATTCCACTCCTGGGTAAGCATGCAAAAGAATTAAGAGAAGTACTTGAATAGGTATCTGTGCACTCATGTTCATAGCAGCATTATTCACAACAGTTAAAAGTTGGAAACAGGGCCTCCCTGGTGGCACAGGCGGTTGAGTGCGGTGCTGTGAAGCTGTCCACAGCCTCTGCAGCATGGAGATACCCACATGGCGCGGCAGATATCCACATGGCGAAGATACCCCACATGGCACAGCAGACTTCTTCTGTCTCGCCCACTGCTCCTCTCAGCAGTGTATTTCAGTCAGTCTGCCTGTTCTGTTCCCCACTCTGTCTCTGGTGAGTCCTCTCACCCTCCCGCAAATCTGGCCCATACCCCAGTTCTTGTATGCATAAATAAATAAATCTTTAAAAAAAAAACAAATATAGGTGCAGTTCCCTCAGGCACCACTGTCAATCACCCATCATTGGGGGGAGGGCCTTCTCTTTCCACACACTACAGTTGTCCTTCCCATTTTGTTCTCACTGTGCCCTGTGCTCACCTTCCACATCTCTCAGCGTACTTGGTAGGTGCCGAGTAATCTTTGGTGGGGTATCTATTTCCCCTCCTCCCCACTCGCTGCCATTTGCTCATGTTATGGGGGTGGGGAGACCCAGACCTCTAGTAGGTGCTGACCCACAGAGAGGGCATAGAGGGGAGGTGCTGCAGGGGGCTCCCTCTGACAGCCTCCCAGGCCTTTCCCTATCTCTCCTGTAAGGCAAGCCCAGTTAATTCTCCTAGCCATTTTTTGGTGAAAATCTCCTTTAGCATAAATGGTAGAACTCTCTAGAAGGCCACTATAAAACTATAGCCTTAAAACACTCACACCCTTTGATTCAGCAGCCCCACTGAGAGGAATTTTCTCTAAGGAAGTCATCAGAATCGCAGCACAGAGATTTGCTTTGAGGATGTTCACAGCAGTAGTTTATAGTGAACATGGTATAAATATAAATAGCATATCCTTAATCAAGGACAGAGGCTTACGTGAGTTAATTGTGGTACGTTCCTACAGCAGACCATGAGGCAGCCATGGAAAATCATGCTTTCAGGAACATTTATTGACAAGGAAAAATGTTCACAACAAATTGTCAACTAGAAAAAGCAAGCTATGAGACGATACAGAACATGTTCTCATGCTGAAAAAAAAATTATATACATATATACGTATATGTATAGAAAATATAAAGGAACACATCTGTATCTTTATTATATCTTTGGAAAGAGGTTACAGGTGATTTTTTTTTATCCTTATGTTTGTATTTTCTAAGTTTTTTTCATTGGGTTAATAATAGCATTTAAGCAAAGTTGCAAATATCCCATTTAAAAGCAAACTAGCAATCAAGAACAGCATGGTTCTGGCACACAGATAGGCATATAGATCAATGAAATATCACTGAGAGTCCAGAAATAAAGCCAACTACCTCTTAACAAGGGTGTCAAGACTATTCAACAGGGGAAAAGCAGCCCTTTCAACAAACAGTGCTGGGACAACTGGACAACCACATGCAGAGGAGTGTGGTTGGACTACCTCACTCCATATACAAGAAGTAACTCAAAATAGATGAAAGACATAAATGGAAGAGCCAAAACTACAAAACTCTTAGAAGAAAAACAGGTGTAACTCTTCATGATCTGAGAATAGGTTAAAGTTTCTTAGACATGACATCAAAACCAAGCAACGAAAGAAAAAGGAGATAAAATGGACTTCAAAAATGAAACTCTTGGGCCTCCCTGGTGGTGTAAGGAGTTAAGACGCAGCACTATGAAATTATCCACAGCCACTACAGCATGAGTTCGATCCCCGGGCAGGGAGCTACCCACATGGCGCAGCAGACCTCTCCTGACTTGCCCACTGATCCCCTCAACAGTGTATTTCAGTCAATCTGGCTGTTCTGTTCCCCACTCTGTCTCTGGTGAATCCTCTTACCCCCTATGTACCTCCTGGTCTGTACCCCCATTCTTGTATGCATAAATAAATCTTTTTTAAAAAATGAAACTCTTTCCTGCTTCAAAGGACACTATCTAGAAAATGAAAAGACAACCAACCAAATGAGAGAAAATATTTGCAAACCATACATCTGATAAGGGACTTATATGTAAGATATATAAAGAACTCTTATGACTCCATAGTAAAAGACAACTCATTTTAAAATGATTAAAGGAGAGGTATGCATTCATCCAAGGAAGATATACAAATGGCCAATCAGCTCAATGAAAGATGCCCCACATGATTAGTCGCCAGGGAAATGCAAATCAAAGTCAGAATGAGATAGCCCGTCATGCTCCCGAGTATAGCTAGAATCAAGAAGACAGATAATAACAGCCTTGGAGAGGATGTAGGAGACTCAAACCCTCCTACATGGCTGATGGGAATGTAAAATGGTGCAGCCACTTTGGAAACAGTCTAGCAGACTCTAATGGATTGAATGGAGTAACCGTATGCCTGGCAATTCCACCCTAGGAATTGAAGAGAATTTCTCACCCTAAGAGAAATGAAGACTCATGTCCGGGTAGCCACTCAGGTGTGTTCACAGCAGGAGTGCTGACAGCAGCCGAAAGGCAGAAATGACTCAAATGTCCACCAATGGACAAGCCGAAAAACAAAATGTAGTATATTCATAAAATCAGATATTATTCAGACATAAAAATGGATAAAGTACTGATATATGATACAATACAGATGAACCTCAAAATCATCATGATAAGTCAAAGAAGCCGGTCACTCACTCAAGATCTCTCTGTGAAATGCCCAGAATAGGCAAATCTATAGAAAGTAGATTAGTAGATTAGTGGTTGTCTACAACTGGGTGGCAGGGAGAGGGGAGATCAAAGGATAGAGGAGTGAAAGCTAATGGGTTTTCTTCTAGCAGATGAAATATTCTAAAATGGACCGTGGTGATGACAGCACTTTTCAGGGAATGTTCTACCCACCAGGGGCTAGCACACTTTGACTAAACTGTATCACAAGTGAATTCTATCTCAATAAAGCTGCTTTTTAAAAATAAATGTATGAAGTTGATGTAGAGACTGAGGCTTATTAAAATTAGTCTTTTAACCTGCCAAGTTCAACCATTGTGCAACCCTTCCTCCCCTGGGCCCTGCCTCCCACCCTGCACCAGACAGGTGGCTCCATGGCACCTGGCCCGAGGCCTCCCTAAACCTGAGGCCCAGTGTGGGAGCCATGGGGAGCATGCCGGGCCAGGCAGCTCATTCCACAGGCAAAGAGACTGAGCGCACAGAGGCTGCCTTCTCTGTCTTCAGACTTTCAGCTCAAGAGCTAAGGATGGAAACAGAGACCAGGTCCTAAGCCTGTACCCCATTCACTAGCTGGGAGTCCTGCCCACCCCTTGGAAAGCGCCAGGTAGATGGCTTTCCTAGCATTCCTGGATCTGTTCTCTTCTGCCTCTACAATGTTGACCCCCCCCCACCATAGGTCAAGATCATGACTCAGGGGTCATGCAGGCAATCAAGGGCCATTCTTAGTAGCCACCTGTTCAACTTCCACCTGCTAAATCACCTTACTCACCAAGACCGAGGTGGGAGGGGAGGGGCGGTATACCCTTACTTTTCAGGTCTCTACCTCTTTCTTTTGCCTTCTCCATTCCCAGAACCCTTTGCCCCAAAACCTTCCCAAAGGCTTCACTCAGCAGTCTCCATTCTGTACCCTGAGGAATCACCCCAACTCCAGCAGCCTCCAGGAGAACATCTCTGCAAAGGCTCACTGCAAATGTGACTGCAAGTGGAGACACGCAGATGTCATGCCCTTTACGCAGATGAAGAAATGGATCAGTTTGATGCTTAATGTCAGGAAGGGGATCAGCAGCTGAGTCCAGGCTCATGGCCCAGGCAGAGAACTTCCTCTGTGGCACAGGACCCCCAAGGAGCCATAAGGAGTGAAGGCAAAAGACATAGCAAGAAAGTGCTCTAAGGCCCAGGCCAGGGCAGGTGCTGCACCAGCAGCCTGGCAGGGTGGGGGCCAGGCCAGTCACACTCCCAGGCAAAGCAGGCTCCTCATTCTCATGCCTGGGAGTTAATTTAATGACTCAGTGGGATTTAGCCTATTCTTCTGCCTCTATCTCTCTTCTACCGTGACTTTAGTCAAACTGGCCCCCTCACCACCCACCTCCACCCTCCAGGATGCCTTCCTTGACATTCTCCAGTCTCATAAGCACAGGCTTCACACCCAGCCTCTCCTTTTCCTCAGGCTCAAATGGGAGTTGTTGGTCACAGCACAGGCATGAATCCCTGGGTGATGCTGGGCAAGGTGTCAGGTCTCTCCAGCCCCAGTGCCCTTGTCTGCAAAATGCCATTCAGAACGTGGCAACTGGTGGCCTTTGCCTGGGGAAGGCCCTTTGGCCAGAGGTCTTTCCTCTTGCAGGGGATTCAACTGTCAGGAAGAGAGGTCCAATGACAACTCCCCAAGAAGTCTCCCCTGAAGCCCTCTATGCTCCCCCCAGGCAGAAGCGGTCCCCCCATCCTCCATCCTCCATTTGGAATCCCCAATATGTGACTCAGGCTGCTTTAAAGCACTTGACATGGGCAGTGTGAGCTCCCCTCTATGTGCAGGCATCACTGGCTGTGCTGATAGGCCCCCCACAACCAGCCTGGAGCCTGTGCACAATGGGCTCATGGTGAACATCAGGTGAATAAATGACTGAAGGAACAGATGAGGACCCTTCAAGCTTGAACAGCCTGGGGCTGTGGTGCAGGGGAGGCCCAGGCCCTAGCCCCACCAGTCAGCAGAAGATGCTGTCAGTCAAATAGAGGACCGGGATCCTCATGGCGGTGGGGGGAGCTGTGCCCCCACCACAGAGAACAGAGCAGGGAGGGCAAGGGTCATGTTCTAGCAGTAAGCTGAAAGTTTTCTCTGTAAGTTAAGTGATGACTCTTTTCCAGATTGTCTAAGACAGTTGCTTCCTCCTCATATAATTGTGTGAAATGCTGTTCAATTGTTTTTATACTTATTAATGTCACAGCTCCCTAAGAGAGCATGAGAGAGCCAGCAGGGTCTCGGTGGAGAGAAAGCATGGGGAACCTGGGTCCCACCCAGCTCTCTTTTTGGTGTTGTGGGTGCGGGGGGTAGGCAGTGTAGGGAGAAAGGGATAATTCTACTAGAAACTATTGGGAGGTTAGAACCCGGGTTCTAAGCCTTGGTTAGCCTCAGTTTCCCCTCTGTACTGACTGAGACACTAGCACCCACGTGGTGGGGGCACAGGAGAGTTAAATGAGTGCCCGTGGCACCTACACATGAGCACACGGAATTCAAATGTCCTCCTGCCTTGCCTCACTCTCAGGCCCTCTCTCGGGTCCAATTCACAAAGCACAACATCAATGTCCGTACAGGCATAAGAGTGTCGCTGCTGTCACACTCATGCTAGCCCCCGCCCCCTCCCTATACCTGGGCTGCTCCGAAGCAGATGGGGCACCACACGGTACAGAACACAGAGCGCCACTACCTGCCCCGCCAGACATGGTGCTGTTGAGCCTTTTAGGTGATGTGGCTCTCAGTGTCTTGGGGGGGGTATGTCACCCCATTTTCCAATCTGTCACACTGAATCTCAGGAGGGTAAGAGGCATGACTCAAAACCTGACATGCTGAGACACTGATACACCGACGGAACTGCGAATCTGGAGTTTAGGAGAGCTGTCATCTCCTGCCGTTGTCAGCCCTACCTCCCCAGCCCCACTGCCCAGCAACCAGACACACCCGCAGAGGCTAACCGTCCTCTGGTTCTCTCCCCTGCCAGCCCATCGCTAAGCTCCCTGCAGATGTGCTTCTCACCAGGACCCAGTCAAGGAGCGTCTTCCTGTTCGACCTTCCTCCTCTGGAGGCAAAGGACTTGCCCCCAGCCTGGAGCAGGGAGTGGTTTCAAATTCAGCCCCAGAGCAATGCACAGTTGGCCCTGTGGTTGTACTGAGCCCCAGTCAGCAGGGACACAAAACCCACAGCCAGTTGCTTCTTCAACAGGTAGCCTGGCTATCACCTCCCCTGGGAAGTTTTCTCTGATTTCACGACTTCGGCATGCCTTCCTCCCATACATGGGCCCCTGACAAAGCCTCCTCATGCTGTGAGTGTGTGTGTGCACCTCTGTCTCCTTCCCTGGACTCTGAACCTCCCTAGAACGAGGGCCACGTCTTATTCACCTTGGGCGCTCCAGCACCTAACACAGGAGTTGTTGTGCAGAAGGCGCTCAGTATTAGGTGTTAAAAACACGAAGAATGTACAGGAGAGAGGAAGGGGAGGAAGGAAAAGAGAAAAGCACAAGGCCAGAACACAAATGTCTCTCCCAGGGGCCTCCCTGGTGGCGCAAGGGTTAAGACCCAACCTATGGGGCAACTGGTAGCCACTGTAGCATGAGTTCGATTCCCAGCCAGCCAGGGAGCAACCCACATGGCTCAGCAGACCTCTCCTGACTTGCCCGCTGCTCCCCTCAGCAGTGTGCTTCAGTCAGTCTGCCTGTTCTGTTCCCTACTCTGTCTCTGGTGGATTCTCTCACCCCTGCACCTCTGGCCTGTGCCCCAGCTCTTGCTGGGGCACAGGCATGCAAAAATAAATGAATCTTTAAAATGAATCTTTAAAAAGTTTCTCCCAGAGAGGGACTACAGTGTGGGTATCCCAATACCAAATGCTCCCAAGAATCCCGAGGCTGTCCTCTCTGCTCCCCACACACACCCACAGAGCTTCCCAGGAAACAGTCAAGGGCAGGAGACACAGGGCTATGGGGAGGCAGCTGGGCATACCACTCCCCTCTTGTCTGGGCCTCCACTCTGCCCTCCATGAGCTGGACTCTGGGGATCCAGTTTCCCAAGGCAGAAGCAGCACATGGAGAACATACAGTGAGATATTTGGCCATGAAAACCTGCATCAGTACAGGGCTGGGAAAGTTTGGGGTGCCTGTAGCTGCTGAACACCCCAGGGGTCAAACTCCTCACCCCAATCACCTTCCTTCCTTACACAAGGAACATTAAAAACCCCACCAAGCAACTGGAACCAGTAGGTTGTCCATTTTGCAAATAGGGAAACTGAGGCCCAGGGGGGTATTGGGAAGGAGACTAACATGTGAAGATGCTGGCTATGTGCTAGACTTCCTATATGACTTCACAGACCCTCACCACGACCCTGCTGACCCATTCTACAGATGAGGAAGCTGGGTCAGGGAGAGTCCCCAACTTGACCAGGGATTCACAGCAGAAAGTGGCAGCAACAGGAGTCCAACCCAGAGGCTCTGGCTCCAGGAACAGAGCTCCCTCTGGCACCACACAGCAAGAGCTGGCCTGCAGCCGGGAGCCCCGTCCATGACTTCAGCATGGATGTTCTCACCCTTCCTTGCAGGTAGGGTGTGTGCCAGACTCCCTGAACACAGCTGTATTCGCACAGCATCCTCCCTCATATACCTTCAACCTGAACTTGCATCCTTCCAGGGCCAGAAGGCTCATTACCACACAGGATGGATTCCACCTTTTGGACAGCTTGTTTAGCTAGTCTGTCCTTCCTCTTTTTTTTTTTTTTTTAAGATTTATTTATTTATACAAGCACTGGGTACAGTCAGAAGCGTGGGAGGGTGAGAGGATTCACCAGAGACAGAGCTGGTAACAGAACAGGCAGATGGACAAAAATACACTGCTGAGGGGAGCAGCGGGTGGCAGGAGAGGTCTGCGCGCCATGTGGGACCCTTGCCCGGTGGCCGGGGATCGAACTGGTGCTGCAGAGGCTGCGGGCAGCTTCGCAGCCCAGTGCTCAACCACTGCGCCACCAGGGAGGCCCTGTCCTTCCTCTTCATGAACCAAAAGGCTCTTTTTTAAGACCCAAATGCTCCACGTCATGTCAGGCTCACCGCACCCACATCTGCTTCCATTCACCCCTCACAGACTCACTTCCCCCCACAACCCCCACCAGGTCTCTCTTCACGGGTCTCTGACCCTCCCCCATGCCCTCCTCCCTTAGCAACCACTCTCTAACCTTTACTAAGGGCGAGGATATCATTTTTAAAATACCCAATTTAAGAAAAAAATTTCACATCTGCACGAGCAATACACAAATCATCATTCTTAAAAATAACAAATTGCAGGCCACAGTAATCATAAGTAAATTGATATTGATAAATAAGCTTCTCTCCACAGCAGTAGGTGGTTTATTTTAATCTAATGAGTTTTGTATTTTCCCAGCTTTCAGATTCCATGATGAAGGGCTGTCTGCAATAGAATTACGACGCTCTTCGAAATATTGTAATTTAATGCCTAATTTTGTCAAGACTTTCTTGAAAATGAGATTTGTTCCTAGGGAAGGATTTTACTCTGCTCTTTCGCCTATGCCCCCACCCCCCACCCTCTCCAGGCACACAGGTTCTCCTCAGGCAGACCTGGGGTGCAGGTGGGAAGGGGAGAAGTCAGCTTAAACCCGGGGCAGGCGAGCAACAGGACAGTGCAGAGGACGGGCCTGGCAGGCAGTCTTGCCCTGTCCTGAGCAGCAGCCGCAGCCCATTCACGTTTCACCACCTCCTCCCCGAGAAAAGGGCAGGTCTCGTCCTTCCTTACAAGATGCTGAATGGATTCCTCTCTGGGGGTCAAAGGATCAGGGTAAGGACTTGAGACCCCCATGGAAGGAGAGAAGAAGACAAACCCTACAGACAGGAAACAGCCAAACCAAAGCTGAGGTTTTGGGGTGCAGGGGTAACAAAGCTATTTATTGGATGAGTCTCTGGGGGTGAATTGGTTGAATTCCCTCCTGGGGCGAGAGCTCACAGCCAGTCTAGTATACTGTTAAGCGCTCTATGACCAGGTCACGGCGGGATCTTTGATAGAGTCAGTGCCAAGAAAGGCTGAAAGAAGAGGCCAGGTGAGCAGCCAGCTGGCTGGACTCATATCTGACTGTCCATTTAGTGTGTGAGGCTGGCGAGCCACCTACCCTGCCTGGGCCTCAGCTTGCTCATAGCTGAAATGGAGCTAATGAGAGCACCTATGTCGCATGGCTCTTACAGAGATCACAGAGTTAACACATTGGATTCAAGGTCACACAGAGTGAGCTCTGAGCAAGCGCTGTTAGTAGTAGTGTCACTATCAGTGTGTGCATGTGCACAGACCATCTGAGGGGATACTGAGAAGCCAGAGCTGACACCTCCAGGAAACCCAGGTGCTGGGGAGGGAAGTTTCACTCTATTCCACTTTGGGACTTTTGAATTTTCCATATGCCATATTACCTACCCAAAAATAAACTTGAAAACACAAAATAAAAGATAATTTGTATTTCAAAAAGGAAAAAGAAAGATGAATTTCTTCAAATGGATCCCAGTTGCCTCCCAGTAAATTCCATTCCTGTTTGGACTTCTGGCCTTCAGAATCACATAGAGTCAACACCTGCCCTTTGGAGCACAACATTCACTCACTCAACAAGCCTGAGCTGCAGGGTGCAGAGCATTCAGCAGAGGCCATGACAGACCCCAGCCCTGACGTCTGCAGCTGAGAGGTACACTAGGTCTTCCCATCACCATCCACGTCTTCCAAGTGAGACCCTTCTGGTGACACCATGGCCGTGTCTCGGCCCACTCTCTCTTAAAGAGCTGTTACTGGGTCTGCATTAAGTTTCAGGTTCCCACTTTCGATTTTAAAGTTAAGTGAGTTGACCACATAATGATACACAAGTATCAAAGTCATACTATGGAATCCCTAATTCCTTCCTTGATAGTATATTGAAATGTTACTTGGTAGTATAACAAATGTTATACTTGAAATGTTATATTTGGTAGTATAACAACAACAATAATTGTTACTACTACTACTACTACCACTACCACTACTACTATGATGATAACTACAACCATTGCTCTCACTTGTTGAGCATATGCTTCTGGCAAGTATTATTTATTATTTAGTCCTCACAACCACCTGATAAGGAGGATACAATGATTATTATATTATTATATTGTATTTTATTATAATATTATATCGTCTATAATATTATACTAATACTATATTATATATAATACAATTATTATACCCATTTCATAGATGAAGATATTGAGACTAAGAGAAAAGAAACCATAGACCTGAGGTTATGCAGCCACTAAACAATGAACTGACAACTATGAACTGAGATTCAAATCCCTATGGGTATGGGCACTTCCAATTATGCTATAGCAACTTGTAGAAGACCAACGTTCTCAATGGGACTAGAAAATATGGACCTCCCCCACAAAAAAAAAATCTGCTTAAAGACACTGGAGTGCCATGGAAGGCAGGCAGAACCTGAGGTGAAAAGATCTGAGAGAAAAGAAGCTCGCAGAGATAAGCCCAAACTTCTGAGAATCTCTTTTCTGCTCAGGGTCTTGGCAAGGAATGAGAGTGGGGAAGCCAGCAACATCTGGCCATCCTTTGTGTCTGGGGAAATAAAATGTGGAGTGTAAAAGCTAACCAGGCAGCCAGAACTTGAGGCTACGAGGTCCCAGAGAAAAGGGGGGCATGACAAGTGAATTTAGCCCTCAGCACCACTTTCCACTCAAGATATTTGCCATTTCTCAAGCTGTGAAAAGAGGAAACTGAGGAACCAAGCAGCAAGCAGCTGAACAGTAGAGTGGTGCTTTCAGCTGACTCTTGTTATTGAGACAAATAATGAAGTTTAGGACCAATGAGAAGGAGATGCTCTAGTTAGCTCTAGAAAGACTCTCCATCAACAGACCCCTGGAGAGTTGCTCCAAGAGCATTAATGCGCCAGACGCAGACAAGGACTATAAGCATTGACTTAGCCTTGAGTCCCTGACTGCATTAAGACAATCAATTGGTCTGTTGCCTGCCAGATAAGGCAAATCCTTTCTGGAAGGAAGCCTCTATGGTTTTTCATACAAAATGACTGATACTCATTAAAAAATGTACCAGCCACTGGGGTCTCCCTGGTGGCGCAAGGGGTTGAGATGCAACCTAAGAAGCTTTCCGCAGCCTCTGCAGCACGAGTTTGATCCCCCGGCTGGCCAGGGAGCAACCCACATAGCACAGCAGACCTCTCCTGACTCACCTGCTGCTCCCCTCAGCAGTGTACTTTGGCCAATCTGCCTGTTCTGTTCCCCATTCTCTCTCTGGTGAATCACCTCACCCCACACACCTCTGGCCTGTACCCCACCTCTTGTATGCATAAATTAATAAATCTTTTTAAAAATGTACCAGCCATATCATGAACAGGGAAAAGAGAAAAGACAGAGGATAGAAACAAAGTCCTAAGTGACCCAAATACTAGCACTGGGCTTTAAAAGTTACAGTGACTATTCGGGGTTTCTGGTGATTCCATATGAATTTCATCAATAATTGTTCTATTTCTTTGAAGAATGTCATTGAAATTTTTATTGGAATAGCATTGAATCTGCAAATTGCTTTTGGTAGGATGGCCATTTTGATAATGTTAATTCTTTCAATCCATGAGCAGGGGATGTCTTTCCACATCTTTGCGTCTTCTCCTATTTCTTTTAACAGTGTTTTATATTTTACTTTGTCCTTTACCTCTTTTGTTAGGTTTATTCCCAAGTATTTGATTTTTTTGTTTCAATAATAAAAGGGATTTTTTTTTCTTCTTCTTCAGATTTATTGTTTGTGTATAGGAAGGCTACTGACTTTTGCGTGTTGATTTTGTATCCTGCCACTTTACTGAACTGATTGATGAGTTGAATTAGTTTTTCTGTGGAAGTTTTTGGGGTTCTCTATGTTTATTATCATATCATCTGCAAATAGTGATAGTTTAACTTCTTCATTCCCTATTTGAATTCCTTGTATATCACCCAAAACACCAAACAGCCAAAGCTCTCCTGAAAAAAAAAGAAGGGAATGGAGGCATCACACGCCCAGACTTCAAACTATACTTCAAAGCCACAATCATCAAAACTGCATGGTACTGGAACAAGAACAGATACATGGACCAATGGAACCAAATAGAAAATCCAGAAATAAACCCACAGATTAATGGTCAACTAATATTTGACAAAGGAGCAAAGAATATGCACTGGAGCAAAGAAAGTTTGTTCAATGAATGGTGCTGGGAAAAGTGGGTTGCTACATGCAAAAAAATGAAGCTTGAGTACTACCTCACACCATGCACAAAAACCAACTCAAAATGGATTAAAGAACTAGACATAAGACCTGAAACCATAAGAAATATAGAAGGAAATACAGGCAAAACGCTACATGACATGCACCTCAAAGACATCTTTACAGACACATCACCCAAAGCAGTGATAGTGAAAGTAAAGATAAACAGCTGGGACTACATCAACTTAAAGAGCTTCTGCACAGCAAAATAGACAATAACCAAAACAAAGAGAAACCCCACTGACTGGGAGAAAATTTTTGCACACAACACTAACTATAAAGGACTGATCACAAAAATCTACAAAGAGCTGATGAGACTCAACAAAAACAAAGAAAATAATCCAGTCAAAAAAGGGGCAGAAGAGCTAAAAAGGAACTTCTCCAAAGAGGAAATACAAATGGCTAACAGGCATATGAAAAAATGTTCAGCATCGCTTGTAATCAGGGAAATGCAAATCAAAACTACAATGAGATACCATCTCACACCAGTGAGAATGGCACATATTTAAAAAACTAGCGAAAACAAATGTTGGCAAGGTTGTGGAGAAAAAGGAACTCTCCTGCACTGCTGGTGGGAGTGCAAACTGGTCCAACCACTATGGAGAGCTGTGTGAAGATTCCTCAACCTACTAAAGATAGAGTTTCCATATGATCCAGCAATTCCACCCCTAGGTATTTACCCAAACTAAACAGAAACATTAATTCCAAAGGAAACCTGCACCCCTATGTGTATAGCAGCACTATTTACAATAGCTAAGATATGGAAACAACCCAAATGCCCAAAAATAGATGACTGGATCAAGAAGATGTGGTACACATACACAATGGAATATTACTCAGCAATCAAAAAAGATAAACACATGCAGTTTGCAGAACATGTATGGAGCTAGAAGGGATCATGCTCAGCGAAATAAGACAGAAAGAAAATGAAAAATACCAGGGGCCTCCCCAGTGGCGCAGCGGTTGAGCGCTGGGTTGCGAAGCTGCCCGCAGCCTCTGCAGCGCTGGTTCGATCCCCGGCTGCTCCCCGGCCACCAGAGGAGGGTCCCACATGGCGTGCAGACCTCTCCTGCCGCCCGCTGCTCCCCTCAGCAGTGTACTTCGGTCCTTCTGCCTGCTCTGCTCCCCGCTCTGGCTCTGGTGAATTCTCTCACCCTCCCGCGCTTCTGACTGTACCCAGTGCTTGTATAAATAAATAAATAAATCTTTAAAAAAAAAAAAAAGAAAGAAAAATACCAGATGGTCTCACTCATAGCAGGAATTTAGAAAACCTAAATAAGGGACCAGGAAAAGACTAATTAATACAAAGTAAAAATCAAAATCAACAAGTAACTATAAACCAGAGACACACTATGGGGGGTGGGGAGAGGAAGAATTAGGGTCAAAATAAGGGGTGGTGAAATTGTATGGGGAATATAACCAAAATGAAAATGCATACATTGTGCGAAAATGAAAAATAATGTAAGAATTATATAAAATAAAATATTAAAAAAATTACAGTGACTAATATGGTCAAGAAAATCATTGACAATATGGACAACTTCACCAGAATTAGAATCTACAAGATAAACATAAAGAAATTCTAAAAATGAATAATTTAATGATTAAAATTAAGTTCTTAATAGATGAATCTCACAGTTAATTAGACACAGTTGAAGAGAAGATGGGTGAACTGAAAACAGTCCAGTAGAAAATAACCAGAATAGGGCCTCCCTGGTGGCGCAGCGGTTGAGCACTGGGTTGCAAAGCTGCCTGCAGCCTCTGCAGCACCGGTTCGATCCCCGGCAGCTCCCCAGCCACCGGAGGAGGGTCCTACATGGCGCGCAGACCTCTCCTGCCGCCCGCTGCTCCCCTCAGCAGTGTACTTCGGTCCTTCTGCCTGCTCTGCTCCCTGCTCTGGCTCTGGTGAATTCTCTCACCCTCCCGCGCTTCTGACTGTACCCAGTGTTTGTATGAATAAATAAATAAATAAATCTTAAAAAAAAAAAGAAAAGAACCAGAATAAAGAACAAAGAAGAAAATACAGATAGAAAGTTGATTTTTTTAAATAGCTATAACATATATAGGACATGGTAAGATTGTCTAGTACATGTGTAACTTAAATCCCAAAGAAAGAAGAAAGAGAATAGAGAAGAAGCAATAGTTGAAGTAAAGCTGACTAAAAATCTTTTGATTAAAAGGATTTTTATCATTTTCATTAAAAATAACAAGCCA
This sequence comes from Talpa occidentalis, assembly GCF_014898055.3. Classification (NCBI taxonomy): domain Eukaryota; kingdom Metazoa; phylum Chordata; class Mammalia; order Eulipotyphla; family Talpidae; genus Talpa; species Talpa occidentalis. Next base: position 43,164,885 of record NW_023605194.1, read on the forward strand.
TGGATTAGATAAATGCTATGAATACAAAGGAGGATAAATCAAAGTAAAACTGTTGAAAACCAAAGGTTTAAAAAAAAACTAGACAAGTCAGAGAGAGAAAACATTAGCAGATGCGCTTCAAAGGTGCTTGTAAAACTTAGAGTTGGTTTTTCAAAAGAAACTATGGAAGCCAGAAGAAAATGAATGGAATGACATCTTTAAAGAAAATTCTATACTTTAAAACCATCCTTCAAAAGTAAAGATGTAATGGATATACTTTCAGATGAACAAAACTGAGAAAAGTCAACAATAGATTTACACCAAATAGATCAGTAATTACACAAAGTATGAGTGAAATAAACATTCAAACTAAAAGACTAAAATGAGATTTAAAACACTACATTATGTTACAAATGATACATTTTAAAAATAAGGATACAGAAGCACTGAAATCAAAGGGAAGAATAAAGTTATCACATGTAAAATCTAGTCCAAAGAAAACTGGCATAGGTACTTCACTAGCAATCAATTAACACTTTAAGGGAAAAGCTACTGAAGATTACCAGACATAAAGATAGATTTTTCAAAGACAGACATTCAATATGATCAAAGGGTAAATCCACTAGGAAAGCTGCTAAAGACAAGGAGAGCAAGAAGATAAAGAATTCTAAATTTTTACCTGCCTGAGGATGCAGCTTCAAAACATGAAACAGGGCCTCCCTGGTGGTGCAAGGGGTTAAGCACCACACTATGAAGCAATCTGCAGCCTCTGCAGCACGACTTCAATCCCTGGCCAGCCAGTGAGAAACCCACATGGCGAAGCAGACCTCTCCTGTCTCGCCCACTGCTCCCCTCAGCAGTGTGTTTCAGTCAGTCTACCTGTTCTGTTCCCCACTCTGTCTCTGGTGAATCTTCTCACCACCACCACCCCCCATCTCTGGCCTGTACTCCAGCTCTTGTATGCATAAATAAATAAATCTTAAAAAAAAAAACCAACATGAAACAAACATTGACAAAACTAGAAAGAGAAATAGACAAACCCATGTTTATAATGAAAGGCTTCAACATACCTTTTTCAAAAACTGATAGAGGAGATAAAGATACTGTCAATAAAGATACTGACATGCACAGTGTGATTTATAGTTGACTTGATTGACAAAATTGAACACTGCATCATACAATAACAGAATAAACATTCTTCTCAATAGAAATAGAAATTTTACCAAAGTCCACCAGGTTGAGCCATAACTTTCAAAATAATCCAAAGAATTGAAATAACTCAAAGTATCACAACAAAATTTAGAAACAAAAAAACAAACAAAATTAGAAAATATCTTGAGTCATACATATGAAAATATGACATAAAAGTTTGTGACATACAAGCATTTCGCTAGAGGAAAATGTATAGCCTTAAATTCAGATTTCAGAAAAGAAGAAAATCTACAGAGTAATGATCTATGTATCTGTCTCAAAAAGTATTTTTTTAAAGATTTATTTATTTATGCACACAAGAGCTGGGGTGTAGGCCAGAGATGGGATGGGGGGTGAGAGGATTCATCAGAGACAGAGTGGGCAGCAGAATATGCAGATTGACTGAAATACACTGCTAAGGGGAGCGGTGGGTGAGACAGGAAAGGTCTGTTGTTCCATGTGGGTCACCTCCCTGGCCGGGGATTGAACTCATGCTGCAGTGGCTGCAGATAGCTTCAGAGTGCTGAGACTTAATCCCTTGCGCCACCAAAAAGGCCCCTCAAAAAGTATTTTAAGAAGCAAATTAAACCCAAAGAAAGTAGAAGTTTTGTAATTCCTAATAAGAATAGAAATTAGTGAAATAGAAAAGAAAAAATAGACAAAAACCAGTAAAACCAAAGTTGGTTCTTTCAAAAGACGAACAAAATGATAAATCCAGCAATCAGCAAGACAATGAAGAAAATGAGCGAGAAGGCACATATGCCACCAATATCATGAATGAAAAAGAAAGCACCACTACAGATTCTACAGAGAGCATAAGGATCATTAGAGGACAAAGAGATAATATGAATATTTTTTGTTAATTCATTTGCGAACTTACATAAAATGTCTAAAGTCCTCAAAAAATACAACTTAGCAAAACCGACACATAAAAAACAGAAATAGAAAAAGTCCTATTTCTACTAAAGGATTTGAAACTAATAAAAAAAATCCCACTAAGAAATCTGTTTATAGGCCTTCTTTGCTGAATTCTTCTAAATGTTTAAGAAAAAATATAACTCCTGGGAAGAAAGGAACAGCTCCGATTTATATAATGAGGTCAGCATAACTTGATAATATATACAATCTGACAAGGACATCACAAGAAAGGAAAGTGAGCCCCCTTTCACGAACACAGATAAAAAAATCTTAAACAGAACATTAACAATTCATATACCCCTGCAAATTATAGTCACAAAAAAGCTTTTGTAGTTATTCCAACAACAGACAAGGTATTATAAAAACTACAAAGAATGAAAAGTATAATACATCATGATATAGTCAGATTTATTCCAGAAATGTAAGGTTGGTTAACTTTTGAGAATCAATCAACGTAATTCACCACATGAACAGAGAAAGAAGAAAAAAATATGATCATCTCAATGGATGCAAAAATGACTTTTATAAAATTCCACATACATTAATGATTAAAAATAACCTGGCAAAAAGGAACAGAGAGGTCAGATACGAAAAACTCACAGCTAGTATCATACTCAGTGGCTAATGATTGAGTGTTCCCCATAGGATCAAGAGTAAGGATGCCTGCTATGACCAAGTCCATTCAACAAGGTATTGGAAATTCTAGCCAGAGGGATTAGTCAAGAAATTTCTCATTCCAAATTGGAAAGGTAGAAGTGAAATTATCTCCATTCACTTCATATAAGATGACATGACCTTATATGTAGAAAACACTAAAGGTTCCATTTATTTTTTTTTTTAAAGATTTATTTATTTATATACGCACTGGGTACAGTCAGAAATGCGGGAAGGTGAGAGAATTCACTAGAGCCAGAGTGGGGGAGCAGAACAGGCAGACTGACAAAGTACACTGCTGAGGAGAGGTCTGCGTGCCATGTGAGGCCCTCACCAGCGGCCAGGGATCAAACCAGCACTAGAGAGGCTGCGGGCAGCTTTGCAGCCCAGCGCTCAACCGCTGCACCACCGGGGAGGCCCATAAAGGTTCCATTTAAAAAAAAAAATCTATTAGGGCTGATAAATAAATTTAGCAAAGATGCAGCATACAAAATCAACATGTTAAAAAAAAAAAAAAAAAGGTTTCATCTCTGTACCCTGGCATTGAATAGTCTGAAGAGAAAATTTAAGCAGTTTCACTTATGAAAGCATCAAAAGGAATAAAACACTTAAGAATAAATTTAACTAGGGAGGTGAACAGCTTGTACATTAAAGATCAACCATGGAAAGATCAGTGGAAAGATCAACCATGTTCACAGATCGGAAGACATAACATTGTTACGATAACAAAGATAACACTGCTACCCAAAGTGATCGATAGAGGAATGCAATGCCCAGCAAAGTTTCAATAAAATAGAAAAAGTCACGCTAAGATTTACATGGAATCTCTAGGGACCCCAAATAATCAAAACAATCCTGAAAAAGAATAAAATTGGAGGACTCGCAATTCCTGATTTCAGGAATAGCTATAAAGCTACCATAATCAAAACGCCATGTGTGGCAATACTGTATGGACAGGACTATAGCCTAATGGAATAGAGAGCCCAGAAATAAACCATTGTATATATGGTTAAATACATTTTTGACGAGTGCCAAGACTATTCAATAGGGAAAAGGCGGTCTTATCAACAAATGATGCTGGGAAAACTGGATAACTATAGGCAAAAGAATCAAATTGGACTCTTACCTGACACTAAATTCAAAAATTAACTAAAAATGAATCAGAGACTTAACACATAAAAACTAAAATTTCTTAAAAGAAAATATAGTGGAAAAATTTCATGACATTGGATTTAGCAATGATTTCATGGTTATGACACCAAAATCACAGGCAATGACAAAAAAAGTAAATTGGACATCTTCAAAATTCAAAACTACTGAGCATCAAAGAACACTATCAGCATAGTGAAAAAACGACCCAAGGAATGGAGGAAAATATCTGTAAATCACATATGTGATAAGGGATTGATATTCAGAATACATATAGTACTTTTACAACTCAACAACACCAAAACCCAAACAACCCAATTCAAAAACAGGTAAAGGACTTGAACATTTCTGCACAGAAAAGATATGCAAATGGACAATAAACACATGAAAAGATATTCAATATCATTAGCCACTCGGGAAATACAAATCAAAATCACAATCAGATACCACTTCATACCCATTAGGATAGCTATTATCAAAAAATAGTAAGTGTTGGTGAAGATGTAGAGAAATTATAACTCTTATGCATAGCTGATAGGAATATAAATCAAGTAACCACTGTGGAAACCAATATGACAGTATGATGATTCTACAAAAAATTAAATGTACACCTACCATGTGATGCAAGAACTCCACTCTTAGATACATACTCGAAAGAACTGATATCAGGGACTCAAATGTGTACATCAGTATTCATAGCAGCATTATTCACAACAGCCAGAAATAATCCAAGTGTCCATCAACATGAATGGATAAAGCCCGGTATACACAGATAATTGAATTCAGCTCAGTCTTTAAAAAGAATTCATTCTGACACATGCTGTAACATGAGTAAACCATGAAAACATTATGATGCATGAAATAAGTCAAATACGAAAGGAGAAACACTGTATGAATCCACTTATGTGTGGTACCTACAATCAAATTCATACAGACAAAAAACACAATAGAGGTTACACAGAGCTGGAGGGGGAGAGAGAACAGGAAGTTACTGTTTAATGGGTTCAGAGTTTGTAGGGTTGTTTGGAAATGGATGGTGAAAAGTCTGGAAATGGATGGTGATCATGGCTGCCCCACACTGAGAGTATATTTAATGCCACTGAACAGTACACTTAAAATGGCAAATTTTATGTTATATATATTTCACCACATAGAAATAAGAAAATTGCCTCTGATTTGGTCAATGACATCTACAAAGACTACAGCAAACAATCATACTTACTAGTGAAATACTGAAAGTTTTCTCCTCCACACCAGAATCAAAATAAGGATCCCTACCCATTATTAATGCTTCTATTTAATATTACACTGGAAATCTTAGTCTTCTCAATAAGGCAAGAAAAACAGATGTAAGTTGGAAAGGAAAATATAAAATTGTTAGTTTTTATAGAAACATGACTGTGAGTGTTAAAAAATAATTTAAAAAATTATAGACAACTATCAAGATTGTAAGTAACTTTAACAAATGTTGTAGGATGTAGGTCAGGTCAACATTTTAAAAAATGAATTGCACCTCTACATGCCAAAAACAAGGAATTGGAAATGAAAGCAACTTTAAATATCATTTATATCAATACCAGAAACCAATCTAATAAGTCTAGAACCTCCACATAGACAGAAAGCATTCTTCTAGATTTATTAAGACCTACGTAAATGGGAGGTTATATCTTGTTCATAGACTGGGAAATTCAATATTGTAAAGATATCAATTTTCCTCAAATTGATCTACATATTTTCGATGCAGTCTCAATGGAATCTTAGCAGGGTTTTTTGTGGAATTTCAAAAGCTGGTTCTAAAATATATAGGGAAATGCAAACAGCCAAAAGTAAACAAAAATGCTGAAGAAGAACAAAGCGGGAGGATTTATACTACAAGACATCAGGACTAAATGATAAAGCTATAGCAAGTTACACTGTAATGCTTGTATTGCTTTAAGGATGGTCAATATATCCACTAGAATTGCACAGACATACACATACACCCACAGGTACACAAGAAATGTTCAGAACAGTCATTTACCTAAGAGTCAAAAACTGGTAGCAATCCTCCAATTGTCCATCAACACCAGAATGGATAAATTATAGTCTCTCCATGCATGGAATAGCATACGATAATAAGAATATATGAATGAAACTATATACAACAGGCTGAATCTCACAAATTAGTTGAGTGGAAGAAAACATACTTGATTCAATTTATATAAAGTTCAAAACTGGCAAAATGAAGGTATGGTATTAGAAGTCTGGGCAGGATTTACTTTGGGAACTAATGATGGGGAGAAATGGCTTCTGATATTTTCCTTCTTGACTTGGTTCTAGGTACATGGGAGTGGCCGCTTGTCATCATTTAAGCTCTGCAAGGATGACTGTCTACTTTCTATATGTTATACTTCAATGAAAAAGTTGACTTAGGGGCCTCCCTGGTGGTGCAGGGGTTCAAATCTCAGCACTATGAAGCTATCCGCAGCCACAGCAGCAAGAGTTTGATCCCCTGCCAGGGAGCACCCCAAATGGCAGAGCAGACCTCTCCTGTCTCGCCCGCTGCTCTCCCCACCAGTGTATCTCAGTATATATACCTGTTCTGCTCTCCACTGTCTCTGGTAAAATCTTAAAAAAAGAAAAAGTTGACTTAAAAAGTCCCAATGTGTTGGCACCAAGATCAGTGCTACCAACCACAGTACTGCCCTGCTTGTCGTTCTGCCTCCCTACCAGGTGCACAGAGAGAAGCCACGATATCTGGGCAAGGGATCCCTGAAGCCTTCCAAGGCTGCCTACCTCACCTCCCATTTCTTTTTCATGGGTATGACAGTTTCTCCTGGCATCCTAGGGCAGCGTACAGGAGTGTCAGTCTCCACAATGCAGGAGCTAAGAGTAACAGTAGCATAATAATAACTAACACAAGCATATGTTGAGTATTTACTAGATGGCAGACACCTTTCCTAAGCATTTTACATGCAATAATTCATTCATTCATCCCAATAATCCTTTCAGGTAGGCACTATTATTATGCTGATTTTCCAGATGAGAAAACTGAAAAACAGAATGATTAATTAAATTGTCTAAGGTCACACAGCTATTAATTAGAAGAACAAGGATTTGAACCTGAATGATATGGCTCAGAGGCAGAAACATGCCCTTTGCTTAGGCAATTCACAGATGAGGGCTGGTGCCTGGAACCCCAGCTATTGACACCTAAATCAGGCACAAAAAAGGAGATGTTCTCCAATCTTTCAGATGGGCACTGTGTTCCATGCGCTTGTGGACAGAAATGAGCATATATGGAGGTATAGAAACTCTCGAAGGCACAATTCTAAGACTAGAGCAGCAGGCAGGCCCAGGCCCCAGGGCTTAGACCCCTAGCCTTGGGAAGCAGGCTGAGGCCCAGCAGGGCTTTGGAGGATGTCTCTTTCCAGTCCTGGGGAGGAAGATCTGGGACCTCCTCAGGGTTAGGCCTCTGCTGACAGCACTCAGGACAGAGAAGGAGGAGGAGGCCAGGCTGAGGGTTCATGTTCCAATCCCAGGCACTGGCCAGGGACTCTCTGCTTCCAACCCCTAGACCAGGGGTTCAAAAACAGCTCTATGGAAGGTAAAGCCAGTCTCCCCAGGAAATTCTAGCATCTCACCACCTTCCATCTTCACCTGACACATCATAAAACCAGTTTCTTCTTGTGTCTGCCTTTAAGTTCTCCTGCTGAAGTTTAAACTCATGTCCCTTCACTCTGTCCTCTAGCAGCTTTCAGCTCTGACCCAGAAGGTCTTTGCCTTCCTAAGAGGTACAGAAAGTATGGTGGTCCTGTGTGCCAGGTCTGGATGGGTATAGCCAGGCTCCAGCGATCAACATTTAAAATGACAGACCCCATAGCATTAGAGGAGAAAGTCAGGGTTATCCACTCCCCACCCCCATTTTCATCAGTGTGTAGGGTAAATGAGTTAAAAATCGGGCTTTTTCCGCCCTCCCACCATTAGCATCTATAACAGGCACCTGCGGTCTTGCATGCACACCTGAAATTATGGACACCTGGGCCCAGGGAGCACGGGCCATGCATGTATGTAAATGGAGACACCTGTGATGAGGGGTGCGGGACCACAACAGTGGCGCCATTCTGAGGTGGTACAACTACAAAGGCAGGGCAGATGAGGGGAGACAGGCAGGGAAATACTGTACGGGAGAGCTGGTCTGTCCTGATTCAGCATGAAAGGCCTGTAAAAATCTACCACAGGCTCTTAAATTATGTTTTCATCTGCGAGAATTGAAGATAAACCTACCCATCTTCAATGGGATGGTTACAAAATACCATGTCAGAGGTCAAACCCTTGAGACACAAAATAGTTCTGCTCAGGACTCTGCACTGTCCACAACAGCCAAAGTCACCCAGAGAGGGGGTCACCTTGCAAAGGTGACATAGCACATCCACTCGGAGCCAGGGTGCCTGGCAGCCAGCTCAGAAAAGATCCAGAAGTCAGGGGAGAGGGCACGAGAGAAGGCCCAGTGCTGAGAGCATCCAGGTGCACCAGCCTCAGCACGTGTGTGCGAGGGCACACGTGCACACCCACACACACAGCCAAGGCCGTCGGGCCCCCAGCCAAATGGAGAGGGCGAGATTACAGTGTGATAAAGTACAAAAACTTCTGAGTCCAACAGCTGAAAGGAAAGTAGGGCAGGGAAACAGAGGTTGTGTCTCCACCAGGCTTTTCCCATTCCCCTCTGCCCTTGCCAAGACCCAGGGCTTCCACAGTGGCTCCAGAGGAAGCTGTGAAACACGCAGGTGCAACGAGGTCACCTAGTTAACAGCCTCCCTCCCGCTGTATTATTCATGGGCTCCCTACTTCCGGCCTGAGCTCCAGTTTCCAAGAGCCTTCAGGTTCAGCCTGGCATGTCAGGCAGCCCAGCAGGTCTATCCTGCAGCAACCCCCACTCTTTACACCCCACCCTCTTCCTAGGATGCAGCTACCCCTGTGCTCAGTCCCCCAGCTATCCAAGGGCACTTTAGGTGAAGGGGAGAGCTTTGGGGTCAGTGAGGAAGGGCAAACAACAGAAATCTTGGCTGAGTCAGGCAAATATGTTAGGCATATTCTCTACCTCTCTCACTACACACACACCAACACACACACACACACACACACACACGAATGGATTGTCCCAAACAGGGTACTCTGAGTATGTGTGTGAGCTCACAGAGAACCAGGGCCGTGGCTTGTCTATTTCTGTAGCTCAGTGTGCCTTGCTCCGTGCACTGCAAACAGTAGCCCCTTGATAAATCCATGTTGATGTGTGCACCTTCTCAATAAGATGGATATCAAATCGATACAGTGGCCATTAAATCCTTCAATGACATTCAGAGACAAAGACATCCCTGTTGGGTTTAGAGATTTTCATGATATTAAAATATCTATTATATCTTGTAAATGCTGCATAATTCAGGTCATTAATACAAAGTGATCATTAATAAATATATTTTTACTTATTGTGATTTCTATATATCACAATTCATTTTGCCAAATAACTTCCACAACTCTCGGGCGAGCCTCCAACTCCCTGAATTAAGTAGATTGGCCAGAAGGGTCTTGCCCATTTCACAGATGAGAAAACCATAGCTCAGAATTAAAGCACTTGGGTAAACACAAGGACTAGAACTGAAGTCTCACACACTTAACTCACACGCCATCCACACATATCTTCTCACCTTGCTGTTCCCACGCATACACCAACATGAGAAAGCCGCAAGTGAATGCGAGGTGACTCCAGTCCAGGCCACATTCAGTTTAGGACCAACACTCGGCCAGAGATAGTGAGGCAGCTCCTCGGCCACGCTGGCCAATAGCAGGAGGAAAGGTGCAGAACTGGGATTACAGGAGTCATTGCATTGGACCCCCTGGGAAGTGCTGGGGTCTTACTGGGGGCCGAGGCCCAGGCAAGTGCAGAAACCCTGATGTACATGACCTTCCCAGATGGGGGCAACTCAATCAGTGGCTTCTAAGCTTCTAAACAGCCCGTGGATGTTTAAAGCAATACACACACTCACTCTACTAAATGCATGAGTGCTGAGGGCACCTGAATGTTCAACCCCACCCCAGGATCAATCACAGGTGAAGTCCAGACATCAATAAACACACCTGACAGCCTGGATTGAAAGTCCAGCCCCATCTCTGTCTCCGTGCAGACCCAAGGAGGGTCACTTGTTCTTTCTGGGCTATTTCCATCCATGTAGTCAGGGATTTAGCTCCAGCCTTCTCTACATGCAGTACAAGCTACAGAACAGAATAAAGATTAAGGGGTCAGAGTGTCTTGGCTCAAAGTCTACTGCTACACCTGATGGCTATGTGAATTTGGATAAACTGCTTAACCCACTGTGCCTTAGATTCTCATCTGTAAAATATGAGTAACATCGTTCCTATTTCATAGGGCTATTGTCAGGACTAGGTAAGCACTTGTATGAAGTGCTAAAGCCAGGGCCTAGCATGCATCAAGTGTCCTGGCACTCTAAGTCTGTGACAGAGGTCATCCATGGATCACCTGCATCCTCCTAAAGGGTTTTCCCTACAACATATGTTGCACAAGGGCAGGAGCCACTGATGAAGCTCAGGCCCTAGGATAGTTCCTGGCCATAGCAAAAGCTCAATAAATACTTGGTAAATGAATGACGGCCCTCACAGTTTTTTCTAATTAATTGCTAACATTTAAAATAAGAATTAAAAAAAAATTTTACAACTGGATTTCTAGATAACTTTGGAAAATCAAAGTGTCTGGCCACACTTGTTTTACATTCCTGCTTAGCAATTACAGGCAAGAATGGTGGCAGCAGCGCCCCCTTTAGGCAGGGTGAACATGTGCATTTGCCACAGTGCCTAGTGGCCAGACCACTCAGGTGTTAGCTCCTGAATGTTCACCATAGCACAGGTCAACCAAGATAGCCAAACAGCAAGGAAGCTTACATTTGCCTGGCCCCAGGGCACTCTTCCCATGGATACATCTCCTGAACCCCAAGATCCTAGTCCTCTTCCCACCCCAAGTCAGAAAGAGGAAAGGAGCCTTCAGGTCCACCAAGTGTCCAGACCCCTTGGTGTCAACCACCTCTACTAATGACAGGTCAAACCCTCTTCCCCGGAGGAAACAACCTCAAGTGTCTATGCTGCTGCACCTTCCGGAGCTTCCTCTCTGCTTAGAAAAATCCCAAATGTAAAAAGAAGTAGATAGATGAACCTAATCCTTATCTTCCCCATGGGAAGTACATGGAGAAAATGGAGGACTAAAGAAACACATACATATCCAGAGACAAAGTGCTTTTCTAAAATACTGTAACCATTCCAGGCCCCTCTCCACTTGGGTCCCCAGGCTTCTGTGGGGAGGACACATGGCATCCCATGCTGGGTAAGCATAGAGCCTTGAAGCGCTGTGAGGTGCTGGGGAGGGTCCCTGTGGACACTTAGGCTTCAGGCTCCTGCGAGGGCTCCAGTCCATGAGGATGGACCAATGTATCCCTTTCACAAGAAGCCTTCCTCAACTACCCTATCTTCCATCTTTAGCATGTCAATTACCCCGTTTTCTCCATAGCACATGCACCCATGTGTAATGACACTGTACCTCTATTTACTGGCTGATATCTCTCCCAGTTCAATACAGTAGCCATCAGCCACGTGGCCATAATACATTTGAATGTGCTGAGCCTAAACTAAGAAGTGCCATAAATGTAAAACATACACCGGATCCAGACTTACTACCACCATATATACATACCACTAATAATTTGTTTCAGTGGTTACATGTTGAAACAATACTGTTCGTGATTTATTGAGTTAAATAAAATAGATTATCAAAATTAATTTCATCCATTTTTTTTCTAGCATTTTTAAGAGGCTACTTGAAAACTGAAAGCTGCCTATGCTATGTGGCTTGCGTTACATTTCCATTGGACAGCACTGCTGTCGACTTTCAGCAGAATCCCTGCAACCAGACAGAGCCTGGTCAAGGTGACGCTCAATATTAGTTGGCGGATTGGCTAAATGTGGGACCCTAAAACATAAAGGATGTCGAGTTAGGAAGGGCCTCTGGTCCCGCTGCCCAGTATGTGCTCATTCCCCGTGGCCCACGCAGCCCCTGCTAAGACAAGCCTCAGGTCTCCACAGAAGGGGCAGAGAGAGGCCTGGCTGAGAGTTGTTACTATTAGTCCCTGGAGAGGATATCTGCTCTCCTTTCAAGTTCAGCCTCCTCTGGAGCAAGGGCAGATCAGAGCAGGAGAAAGGATGCAGAGGGCGGGAGGAGAAGGCAGCCCTGTGTATGCCTGAGCAGGATGAAGGACTCCTACCTCTGTGAGCAAAAACAGAGGAGAATTGGGGCAGAGCTAAAGGGAGTCCATTAGGGGGACCCAGGCATCCTGACTCGAACCCCAAGGAAGCCAGAAAAAGCCAGGATTCCTTGGGAACAGGACCAGGGACAAATGGACACCCAGACATGGTCGTAGAGACCCCCTTTTACTTTCTCTCTCATCCCTTCCACTCTTGTTCTTTATTGTTCTATTTCCTTCTTTGCCGCACTTTCACTGGCTCCCAAATTACAGCCTTCTTCAGAAACAGACACAATCAAAGTGGTGTACAAGGCCCTTGTCACAAATGGCATTTGAGGTCCTCTCCAAATGGAGCATGGCCTTTAAAGAGAAGGTAGTGACGCTAAGAGCCTGCTGGGTAGGATGCAGCTCCAGGAAGGCAGGGGCCAGAACCTTCCCTTTTAGGCTGATCAGGCTGCAGGGGGCTCTGGGTGACTGTGATTGCAGGACCACCCCTGGACTCCTGGGGTCCAGGAGGTGAATGCCTCCCTGGTCTCCTTGACACACCTCATGCTGGAGTGGCTGTCTTTGACTGGCTACCACCAAGGTCTACTTCCAGAGAAAAAGCTTAAATAAGCCCACTCCCAAATGGGGGCCTCAGTTTCCCCATTTGTAAAATGATAGGTCTACTTAGTCTGTAAGGACTCTTCTAGTCTTTGAATAGAGACCATAAACTCAAATGTCTGAAGGGACCAAGAAGTAATGCAAATGGGTAAAGATAAAGTGAGGTAACAGCGAGTGGTGGGGACTACAGAGAACGAAAGACTACAGTCTCACCTCAATCTAAAGAGAGACTGCAGGCAAAACGCTTACATATGGCAGTGTCAAGAGTGGCATCAGGAGGGTGGTTTCTCCTGGAATGAGAAAACATCCTGGTGTGGGGGTGAGGGAAGGGGAGCTGCCAAGTTGCTGGGTACGCATCTCAATCCAGGTGCTGGTTGCACAGGTTTGTCCATCTGTGAAAATTCATCACTTTCATTTAAGATCTGCTCGCCTTATTGTATGTATATAATCCCCGATCAACAAATTTTCTAAACATCAATAAGGGTTGGCTAAAACTCAGCTCCAACCAACAACTGCGAAGTGGGAACATAGATCCAACACGGCCAGTTCTATTCTGACATACCAGAAATCTAGATTTTTACGCAAGAATGCTGTTTTAGTGCTATAAGTAACTAATTAAAAATGAAAAATTACAATGCCCCCCTAAACCCTCCCAAACCTCCCCCCACATGTCTTAAGGCAGAATTCAACTTATGAACTTATAAACTGTCAAGCTCTCAAAATAAGGGAGTTTTCACCTCTTTGTAAGAATATAACATACCTAACATATGACTAAATCAAAAGGGGTAAAAATAAAAGCTACTACATTTTGCATATGTACTGTGTGCCAGGCACTACACAAAAGGCTCTCTACACAGTTTTCCTCTCATTAATGCGGCCAGCAAGCCTATATAACTGACAATTATTCCCATTTAACAGATGAGAAAATTAACATCTGGGCAAGGTTATGTGCCAGACCCAAGGCTTCAGAGCCCAAGACTGAAAGAACTGGCACACAACCCCAACTCTGCCTCCAAGCTGCTTTGTAAAAATCACGAAGGGAACAGGTTTATGATCATAATAACAGACAACACTTAGATAGGCTTTTAGACTATGCAAAGGAAATGTTAAAAATGTGATGGCTAAACCTTAGCCTGCTGTGTCACCCACACTGGCAGGGTCTGAAATCCCTGAGGCTGAGGATGGACATCTGACATTCTTGTTCCTCTTGGCAATACACTAAGCCACAAGGACTATCACTGACAATGTGAGCCAGAGCCCCAAGAGCACAAACCCCAAGACTCAGATACACAGACCAGCAAAAAGCAGCCACAATAGCCTGCCCCATTCTCCATGATAGATCCAGATTAAATTTCACAGTGAAAGACTAGAAAGCTGTCTCCGTGTATCTACTTCTTAAATATGCCAAGTTCCTCACTGACACCCTTTTTCTAGTCAGTAAAGTAGGTAAGAATACACATTTTCTACCCAATGGAGTTCAATAAAGCTAATTTCAGTTTGGGTCGAAATAAATATGGCCCATAAATGTAAATTTTCCGAATTCACTCTTCTGTGCAAATGACAACTCCTCACTGTTATAGCGAGAGAAATTTCTTGCATTCCAGAACTATCCAGAGCCCCAGACATTACACCCTAAAATAACCATTATTCTGACTTCTGTCATAAAGATGGGTTTTGCTTACAGTCTCCCCTTTTATATGGAACCTGTACTTTTCAGTTCTCCACAGTCCTCACCATGCCCTATTGCCTTGCCCTTTACTCTTGCTGCTCCTCATCTCTCTGGGCATGTGCATTTAAGGCATACACTTCAAGAGTCTATACCTGGAGCCTAGCATATAGCAAGATGGGCTTCAGCCACCCAGTCTTAAAAGTAACCAACATGAATAGTTAAAAGCAATTATACACATACCAATTGCCCTGATATATTAATCGCCAGCTAACAAGGGGCTAGAGAAGGTAGTGGGACAATTGCCTGTCAGTAGCCCGTTTAGTCAACAAATAGTTATTAAGCACTGGCTGCACCAGTGTGGCAGCAAGAGGATACAAAGAGGATTAAGATACTGCTGGTGCTGGGAGTGCTCACAGTTTATGAGGGGCAGACCATTGCTAAGGAGTGGAAAGCAGCAGGAAAAAGAGGGAGAGAGTAAGGGAGGCACAGGCTGCAGAGGTATCTATCACACCCACCCACCCTGGGAGTCAGTAAAGGTTTCTGGATTTGGGGGCCACTGAGCAGTGTCAGTGTCACACACATGCAAGCATGAGAGCGGAGAAGGACCCATTCCAATCCCCCTTCTTTTTTTACTGAAGGTAAGATACTTCCAACCTGAAATGACCCATCAAGCAGGGTCCAACTTGTGAATAACCTTGTTCATTTATTAGTGAGACACACAGGTTGATCCAAAAACTCAAATCAAGGTTCAAAAAAAAAAAAAGAAATTGTTTATGGAACATTATAACTGACTTTGAAATCAACGAGTTCTATAAGGAAAGTTTATTTTAAAAGACTGCATTTTCAAAAACCTGAAGGTTCAAGAAAATAGTAAGACCTTTATCAGCCCAGGTGTTTTTGAACTCATTGATAAAGGACAGCTTTCACATGAGTGTCACTGTTCATAAAGCCATGATCATGCCAATCTAGATGCCTCCACAGCTCCTCGTGGTCACTACATAGTGGTGGAATCACCCACTTCTGCAAAGAGGCCAGCATGGGGGAAGGACAGTCCTCTTCTGGCAGGGTAGGGATGTATAAGTCATGTCATGACCTTTCACCTATGACACCACTGATCCCCAAAGGCCTCTGATTCAAATTCCACTAAAGTCCGTCAGGCTAGCCTAGATGGCTTCAGGGTTACCATTATTCCTCCAGATGACCAGGAGGTGACCTGCCACCATGCCTTGGCATCACCCTTATATTTTGAGCTAGAGGCCTCCCATAGCCTTGGGCAGTAGGAGCAGGATGCCCATCCTGGACTGGGAATGGAAGGGTGGAACTTGGTCAGTACCTTCCTCTGTCCCAACTTAGATTGATGTAGCTGCCTTGACAGGCCCTATAGCCTCTTTAAAGATGTTATAGAGGGGGTCATTCCACACCCCACAGAGGGACTGATGAAGTAGAGGACAGTTACTAAATTACTCCCCCTTGAGGGGCATCATTTACACAGCCCGAGGGTCCTCGAGGTAGAGCAACACATCCAGCTTCTAGAAACCCAAACTGCTGACTTCTGGCCCACATGCAGCACACACAGCAATGTTTTAATTACACAGAAAACTGAACTGTTACTCCAGATGTTCAAAGTTCCCCCACATATACTGACACTCTCCGGGCATTAGCAGGGATAACCCCTCAAATAACAGGCAGCAGACCGCTAACCCAACCCTAGCATAACCATCCAGGAAAAGAAGTTCTAGTCTCATTCCCAAACCTACATTCTGATTCACTGCCTTATTCAACACTGCACCAAGAGGCTGTGGAATGCTCATTCTTGAGAAGGTACTGTGCACCAGAGCTTCTCAAACTTTACTGAGGCAAAAAAATCACTCAAGGATCTTGTCAAACACCAAGTCTGAATCAAGAGGTCTGGAGTGAGGGCAAGCGTTTGCCTTCCTAATAAGCTCATAGGGGATGCTGCTGCTACATGTCCTCAGCCCACACTCAGAATAGCAAGGCTTCACCAGACCTTCAACTCCTTGAAGTATGTGCATTTTAATTAGGACTTCAGAAAGGTGTCCTTTAAAATAATAAGCTAAAAGAAGTGAATCTCAAATGGTGAAATTGCTGGTAAGGTAGTTTGTTGGGTGGGGAAAGTATTGGGGAGGCAACCTGGGCCATATGCCAATATATCCCTAAAATCGAGACCTGCAGTAAGCAGATGTGAGGAGTCCAGCTGTTTGGGCCTCAGGAAGGCGACGACAGACATGTGTATCCGGGCCTAGCAGTCCAGGACACCAATTCTGGGCCTCCTAATGGCTCACCAAGACTTCTGTTCACACCAGTCACTGCTCTAGTGCCACTTTTTCAGCCCACGGGGTACTCTTGTTCTCTGCCACACAGTCACTCTGCCCGCTCTACTTCTGGGGAAACCGACAGGGCCACATTCCTGTTCTGACTGTGAAATGTACCCTCCTAAGTCCCCCATAGCAAAATGACCTCTGGTCTATCACCCCCATAGGGGCTGACCACAGTGTGCCTACACCATGAGGCAAACATCGACTCCAAGTCAACTCTCCCCCAACCACAGGCTGACTGTCAGCACCTTGCACCTGGCCCCATCCAGGCTCTTCAACACCCCCGCCCCCATCAGACTTAATTCTTCCCTATGAAGGGTGTGACGCCACCCAATACATGCGTGCGTACACGAACACGAAATCCTCATGTGCAGCCCAGGTAATTTGAAAATCTAAACTGGCGGTGGGGGTGGGTGGGACCGGTGGGGAAGGCTGGCTAAAGGGCTGAAAGGTAAGGGTCAAGGCCTGCACTGGTCTGAGAGGGTTAATCCGTATAGAAAAAGCAGGTGCTGCTTTCTGAGTTATTGAGGAACGTGCAGGTGTTACTAGCCAGAAAAGACTAATTTCCCCTGGGGGGCCACTAACAGCAGCAGGGCTGGGGGCTGGGGTCATAGAGTGGCCAAGGCTGGCAGCGAGGGTAGCAGATTTCCGCGCAGCACGGGGAGACAGCAGCTAGGGGCGGGCACCGGGAAAGCAAGATGCTCAGTGCCCACGGGCTGGTGCCGCTACCACCTTGGAACACGCCGGCTCGGCAGGCGTCCGGAGCTGACCTGCAGGGGAGACGTGGGGCAGAACTCCGGATCACAGGCCCCGGGGGACAGCCAGCAGCTCCGGGGCAGGTCTGCTCAGGGATTAGGGAAGAGAAGCTCGAGCCACACAAGGCTCCCGGCTCCGCGAGGGGTACGTCTTTCTCGATTGGGGTGGGAAGGTGCAGGAGTGCCTTGAGGTCTCTCGCGGCACAGAGGTGATGAGGGGAGGGAAGCGGAGAGCTACGTGACTTTAGGTCCCTCCAGGGCTGTTGCCCAGCGCGCGCAGGGGATGCGCCCCACCTCTCTCCAAGTCCAACCCGGTCCAAGAGCGCAGAAGGGGACGGGAGTGCACCCCAAAGCCCTCTTTGCCTTCGAAATGTTGCCCAGCCCAGACCCAGACCCAGACCCAGACCCAGACCCTCTCTGAAAGGCGAAGAGCCCAAACGTTCGCGTGTCCAAGAACAGGGGCAGGGAGTGGAGCGCCTGTCCTCCCAAGGCCAGCGCGGAGGGAATTCGAGTTCCCGGGAATCAAAGTTGCCGCGCGTCCGGTCGCAGGCTTGGCGTGGGGCGCACACCCAAGTCAGGGCCCGGGGTGGAGGGGGGCCTTGGGGGTCCGTTGAAGGGGGTGGCTGCGCCGGAACAAGCGGTTCGGCGGCTGCGGTCCCGACCCCTCGGCTCCAACTTTCCCGCCGCGCGGCGGGCGAACCGCACCGGGAAGCGAGGGCAGCGGGGAAGGAAGGGGCGGTGCGCGCCTCTCGGTACCGTGTGCGTGTGCGGAGCGGCGCCGCGCTGCGCCTCGGGCTCTGCTCTCCGCCGGATTGGCCGCCGCGGGCCGTCTGCTCGGGTGCTGGCCACGGGCGCGCCTCGCCGCCGGCGCGAAGGCTCATTCGCGGCGCGCTGCCGGTCCGGGGTCCCCTTGGGTAGTCCGCTGGCCGCAACTTCAGGCGCGCCGCGGGCTCGGACGAGGCGCGCCCCAGATGTCCCGGGGCTCAGCACCCCAGCGCTCCATGCCCGGGATGGGCTGCCCCGCCCCGCCCGGCTCAGCGCCCGGCGGCCGTCGGACGCGTCCTCTCGCCGCGCATCGCGCCCGCAGCCCGCGCCCCTCTCTCCCGAGCCGCCGCTGCCGCTCAAGTCCGCGATCAACTTTCCCTCGCTTCCCCCGCCCCGCTCGGCCCCCGCCACCCAGACCCCGCCTCCTGACGCTCCCGCCTTCACCTCCCGCCTCCCCCAGCCCCCGCGCGCCCGGCCGCTCCTCGGCGCCCCCACGCCCGCCACCGTGGGCCGCCAGGATCCCTGCGTGCCCGGGCCCGGCCCCCCGCGAGCCCCCGGGAGCGACCCGGAGCCCAGTCAGGCGCTCAGGGCATGAATATTTCAGGGCTGACGAAGATGCCCTCTGCCGACGTCATGGCACCGGCTGCTGTGGCAACTCGACGAATCCCCCAAAGGGGCCAGGAGGAAACCCGCGGAAGCGGCCCCGGGTGCTTGTTGGAGCGGCGCCCCGCACGGCCGCCGACAGGGCCCCCCCAGCTGTCCCGCAGAGGGGCGCAAAAAGGATGGGGGCCCTGCTATGCTCCCGCCAGCTGCTTGCCTCGGGCCGAGCGGGGAAACGCTCCCGGGAAGCCCGAGCGAGCGCACGAGTGAACGTCCTAGGTGAGCCTGCGCCATCTGTTGGCTTTAAGCGCCCCCTCTCTGCTTGGGGAGACACTGAGCGCTGAGCCAGTCCCGCTAGTCCTGGGGGACGCTTGGCCAGCGCTTTGCCCATCCTGCTCACGCATCGCATCTGCATCTTCTCCCTCAGCGGAGCTCCAAATGCCCCAGGTGCTTGCAAATGAGGGACCCAAATTGGAAGAGGCCCTTGAGAGCACCTTCACCGGGCCAGAGACCCTTCGGCAGCACTCGAATAAAGGCCTTCCAGATTTAGAGGAAGCACATGCTTTTCCAGACTTTATGCTTTTCCAGACAGCTAGATTCACGAGTCCACAGGCAGTCGTAGAGGGTGGTTTCCTGGCCCTCATCATCACTTTCCCAGGCTAAGCATTCTGCGTTCTTTTAAGTCTTCTGAATATGACAGGTTTCTACGCCCGTCTCTCCTTCCATCAATATACTGATAATAACTCTTGGTGCCAGGCTCTGGGCTGAGATTTCCCAGGCCTCAATTCATTCTGCCCTCAACTCAGTCTTTCTGATGGGTCAGTATCCTCATTTTACAGCAAGGAAACAGGCTTTGGGAGGTGAGTGACTTGCCAGTGTGGTGGAGTCAGGTATTAAATCCAGAATCTGCGAGCTTCGAAAGCTCCCCTTATCACTCATTCATTCATTTTTATATTTGCTATTATGTGCTAGCTAACTAAAATAGGTTGTGGAATGTGATGGGGAACAAAACAGACTTGGTCCTTGCACTTTGTGCCTTCTGGAATTTCTCTGATGGGATAAATAAACAAACAGGTAAAATTACAGGCATAATCAGTGCTAGATATGAGTGTTTAATGGCACCTGGCCTCGGGAATCTAGGAAGGCTTCTTAGAGGATGTGGCAGTGAGCTGAGATCTGATGAGATGTGAAGCCTGAGCAATGGAGAGAGGGTAGATTTTAGGCTGGAGAAGAAACATGTGCGAAAACCCTGTGGTGGGAAGGAACTAATATGTATACAGAAGTGCAGGAAGACCAGAGAGACTGCAACACTGAGAGGGTAGGGAGGACAATTATTGTGAAGCCAGAATCGGAGCAGGGCTAGACTATTCAGGGCACATTGACCTTAGCCAGGGTTTGCTCTTAATCCTCAGAGTGGAGCCTTCAAAACAAGTGGTTGGGATGGAGGTTGAGGAGTGGGCCTGCCATGATCTGATTTGTAGCTGGAAAATGAGGGATTGATTGGGAGGCAGTAGGTGCTAAGAGGGGACTGCTTCCATCAAAAATATTATCATCTGCTATGTGCCAAGAACATTCTCAGGTCAGCAAACTGATGACTTGAGGTCAAAGCCATCCCACCTCCTGTTTTTCTAAATAAAGTTTTAGAGGAAAACAAACACGCCCATCCAGTTATGGCTCCTTTCATGATACAACTGCAGAGTTAAGAAGTTGCATCAGAGATCATATGGCTCACAAAATCTAAAATACATACTATCTGGCTCATGACAGAAAATGTTTGCTGACCACTGTGAGTCTTGACATGTGGGATAAATCACAGGTGAGCAAGACACACACACACACACACACACACACACACACAAACACATGCAGACAAATCCTGCCATCTTGGAGTTCACATTCTGTAGACTACCATGGTTGTCCAGCTGACAGAGGCCTGGATTGGGGTAATAGTGATAGAAATGGAGAGAAGTGATATTCAGGAGGTAAAAGTCTACAGAACTGGGAGAGGGAGTAACGGGTGATGTGGAGGCTAGTGTCAAGGATACCTCTGTGCTTCTGGCTTGTGGAATTAGATGGACAGGGTGCTTTTCCCTGAGATGGGGATCAAGGGAAGGGGGCCACCATGGTGGCAAATGAGCAATAATGGGACAAGTTGAGTGTGAGAGACCTATATAATGACTAAGTCCAGATGTCAGGTAGGATTTGGACCCCTGGGTCTGGGGTGTGAGGGGAAAAGGCAGGACTATCAGAACAGAACAGTACTGAAGTCAGAGAGGCCATCCCCTCCTCTAATGTGAGCATCATACTTCTGTTCATAGGACCGCTTGGCATTCACTTTTATTCCACAAATCTCTAGCAAGTGCCCACTCTGGGGCAAGCACCATGCTATGAACTGGGGCATTTGTCTGGGTAAAACCAGTCCACTCTGAGTGTATAACAGGGAATTCAAAGCAACATTGGTTACATCATGATGGAAGAGAATTCAAATAGGACGGTGAAGTAACCCAGAGCTTAGCAATAGCAAGAAGTGCTGTACCACTCCTAAATTGGAGAGACAAAGAGAAGAAGCAAAGTTACTGGCATCAGGATCATGCAGGAAGGTAGAGGCACAATGGCCCTGTCCTGTGGCAATTGGAGATACTACTGCCAGAGACACAGCTTAAGGCTGAATGTGAAGAAGAGACACCAGCCTCAGACATATAAATCAACTACAATCTAGCAAATAAGTGTGGCAAAGTAGAGAGCTAGCCAAAGGCATGTAGGGTAACTGGTTCCTAAGAAAGTTGAGTCCAGAAAAGACTGCCTGGCCAAGGGGGCATCAGAGCTGGATTTTGCTCTCATGATCAGGAGTTTGACAGGCAGCAAAAGCAGAAGGGTACCCCGAGTAGAGAGAACAACAGGAGCAAATGTGTGGGGAGTCCTGGGCTCTCCCTGTGGGGAACCTGGGAGCTTTTTGATCCAAAAGGTGAATAGCAGTCCTGCTGTTCTGCATGTGAAGGAGCCAAACGCAGGATTTCAGTATTTGTAGGAGACTCAAGAACTCAGCCTCTACGCTCTGAACTAGCATCTCCAGGGGCCCCAGAAGGGTGCGGTTCATCCACCATAAGCAACGAGACTGGGAAGACTTCCAACAGGAGGGACTACTTAAGCAGAGCTTTGAAAGGTGTGTATGGGAAAGATAAGACCAGTAAGGAGTCTGAGGTAGAGGGGTTTGTGTGTGTGCAAAGTCACGGGGGCATCAAACCATGTAGAGACTTTGGGTGTACAGAGGAGGGCTGGACCAAGGCATGCTGGGCGCAGGGTGAGAGATGAGTCTCAAGAGATGAGGAAGGGGTGGGCCATGAAGGCCGGGTATGCTGCGCTGCAGCCTTGGGGTTATTCAGAAAGCCATGCAGGAGGGGGAGGGGCCAGAGGTGAAGATGTCCAATTTTAGGAGAAAGCTAAAGGATGAAACAGGAAGAGAAGGTGCATTATCCCAAGGTGGCCCTGGGATGGCATCTTGGGGGAAGGGACATCTCCCCTTAACTGTCTTCATATCCCCCCAAACTCCAAATAGTCAGCTGGCTCACTGACACTCTCACTAATTAAGACAGGGAAGGAGGGGGGGGGGGATAAGGGAATATGGAGGGAAGGAAAGATGAAAAGAGGGAGGGATTCCAGTCTGCTGTGTTCAACCTGCCTCGCCTACTGAATCACCTGGGATTGCTTTGGATTCCATCTGGCCCATTGGGGCGCTTTCTGCCCCTGCTTCCTTCCTGGGCATGGAGATGAGACTGTATGGCGTAATTCAGAGCTCCCTAGACTAGAATGCAGTGGACCTGGTTCTCAGCCAGCTTGTTGGAGCCTAGATTTCCTCAATTGCAAGTGGGCCCCCTACCACCACCTCCCCACCCCCCAAGACCTCCCAAGGTTACTGTTCAGGTCAAAAGAGAAAACCACACATAAAGTGCTTTATAAACTGTGAAAACAAAGCAACACTCACATACAAGTCTCTCCTCCCCGTGAGGGTCGATTATTATTTTTAAAGCACATAAACGCCTCTCCTCTGGGCCTCCTCCATAACAGCCTCCCTTTCCCTGCCTCACAATGAAGCAGATTCCTACTCCGCCCTTATTCCCAACCCTGAGCCGGTGAAAAGCTGTTTGTTGCTTCCTGTCTGCATCCCCAGCCAGCTCGTCCTCTCCCTGGGCAGCGCCTGCCACCATAAACCAAACATGTGTGCTCCTGAGTTAGGTTTGTGGGCCCTTGGAGCCTGGCACAGCTGTGGCAGCTGAGCTCAACTCAGCTTGGGAAAGAGCAAAGCTGGGAAGGGGAACAAGGTGGGCTGGGACCACCCATGGGCTTAGTTGAAGAGTCCTGGATTCCCCGCAGGGGCATGGCTTTCCCAGGCCACCCCCACGCCCACACACACCTCGGCAGCTCACCCCTCCCCCACTCAGCCTAAGAGCCAAGCTCCTTCCCTCACGTTCCTACCCTGTTCTCTGTCCCCCTCGCCCATCATTTATTTATAAGGTATTCATAGCAAAATGAATGACAAAAAGTTAGAAGCTAATTAAAGCTGGCACAGATTGGCACACGGGGGTATGAATTATTCATTGGTGTAGAATGGCGGTTCGTGGCCAGGACTGGCACCAAATGCCCTGGGCACTAGTAGGAAGTGGGCTCGGGGGCCCCCTCCTCCAATACATTCCCACCCTGCCTCTCCAAGGGGTTCTCCATCGGGTCCCTCTGTCATTCTCTAGGGGCAGCTGGAGCCTTGTCTGCCACCACCCTCCAAGGGGTAGTTTCTCTCTACACGGCCCAGCACGTCCTGTCTGTGAGAGGCATCAACACCACAATCGGAGGCTGGAATCAACCCACAGATTCTGGTTCTCCAAGCACATGCCTGCCACACTCTCTGCACAACATGGGCAGGGCTGGGCGGGCGGAGACGACCTGGATCCAGTCAGCTAATATGATGACACATCAGAGCTGGAAGATGCCTTTCGGGACCATGCCAATCTCACCTTGCAATGTAGTCACAGACAGAGACCCAGAGAGAGATAGGGTCTCTATAAAGCTGCACAGCAAATGATGATGATAGTATAATATTACAGCATTTACTTAAGGCTGATTTTGTGCTAGACACTATTACAAGAGCTTGCGGGGATTATCTAATTCAGACCTCACATAAAGATGCTCTAATGGCCCAGTCTGACAGATGAGGAAACTGAGGCAGTACAGAAGAGTCAAAGCAGCTTGCCCAAGGTCAAAGTTTGAATTAAAGGTCAGAGCCACTAAATCAGACTCCAAGTCCTGCCCACCTGTGTGCCACCTGTGTGTCAAAGTGATGAATCTCAATGCCAGCTGTATTTTAGAAGCCCTGGGTTTGGTGGCAGGGTGTAAAAATAGAATCCAACATTCAGATTTGTTTGGTCTGGACTGACATCTGGACATGGCCTTTGTGAAAGCTCCCTAGGTGTTTCTAAGGGGCAGAAACACTAAGGATGGATTTTGATCTCAAAAATCACAGATCTGAATTCTGGTTCTGTCATTACTGATTGTGCGAGTTTGAGCATATGGCTCAATCCTTTGGGGCCTCCATTACCTCATCTGTAAAATGGGATTGGTAATAGCTTGGGCTCTGGAGTGGGGCGATTTTAAGTCTGGTTCTAATCCTGCCTCTGCCTCTTGAACAGTTTATCTAACTTCTCTTTGCCTCGGTTTGCTCATCTGTAAAATAGTAGAGTTATTGTGAAGATTGAGTGGTGCCTGGTAGCCATGAGCACTGGGGAACCTGGACCCCTGGTCCATAGGGCTGAGGCCAGGATTGAATGGGGGTGCAGATATTGGCCCAGGAGACTGTGCCCCAGGGGACGGTGAGCAACTGTTAGTCGAAAAGGACTTGCTCTCCTGGCTGCTGTCTGGGTCTGACTTTCCCTTTCTTTGCACACAGGAGACAGGAATACATGATTGTCGCAAACACTTCAGAACCACACGGACAACTGTTCCCAATTTGGCGTGTATCATTCCAAGCAATGTTCTATGTGCATATGGAAATACAGTTTCTGGCTGGGGGCAGGGGTGGGAGGGAGAGCCATCCATCATGGCACACTTCTGTACTTTTGAATTTTGAACCATATGAATGGCTCAAATATAAAAACAAATATAAAGGGTATGCTTCAGGCAGAAGGAAAGTGGTCCCAGATGGAAGCTTGGATATTCACAAAAGAAAGAAGAGCAATAGAAAGGGAAATATGGTAAATACAAATGAATCTTGGTTGTGTAAAACAATAAAAATAATTTTAAAAATATAGAGAGAGAATTAAAAGACACAACATAATAGCACGTAGTCAGGAAGGGGGTAAATGGAGTTAGAATGCTTTACGGTCCTTGCATTGGCCAGGAAGGGGGTAAAAATGTGAATATATGATAAACATTAATCAATCAAGGGGGTCTGGTCTACCTCTAGGCTAAGCCTACCAGAAGGGCCAGTGGATATATAATTAACCAGCCAGTAGGGGGAAAATGGAATCATGAAGTGATGTGTGTGTGTATTTAAATAATTATTTGTTGTTTATAAAGAGTCATACTTCACATATTATTCTATAACTTGATTTTTTTCCTCTTAGAACAAGTCCTGGAGCTCTTTCCACTGTGGCACGGAGGATCTGCCTTCCTCTTTTTAATCTGCCAGCGTGCATTCTATAGATGTCACCATGATGGTGACAAGAGAGCATGAAATGAGTGTTGGGTCCTTCCAAATATGGAGTCCTGCATGACTGTGCAGGTCACGTGCCCCCAGAGTCAGCCCTGACTGCAGAGAGTGGTGCAGAGAGAAGGCAGTGGCCGTGGGTCTATGGGAAGCCGGGATTGGAGGGCAATAAGCGAGACCTGCTCTCCTGGGCTTTGCACCTCCACTGTGGCCCCATTAGTGACAAACCAGAAAACCTAAAAGAGGGAGGCAGCCTGTGATCAGCTAGCCCAGTCTCCCACTTCTGGGCCCTATCACAGTGAATCCACCCCAGAAAAGATTTTGTCCCCATTTTCATAAGTCTTCAAAATGGGGGCTCCTATTTGTAATACTTTGCAAAACACTTCCTGCTAGATGCAAACCTTCTTCAGGTCATGACTTTAAATCACATAGTGAGAAAGTTATTCCATTTTTAATTCTGTCATAGTCTATATAAATATGCAAAGAAGAAAGTTTCAATTTGTGTGATTATGTCTTTAACACTTGATAATCCTTTTTTCTGAACCAGAAGGGATCAGACCTTCTTTCAACCTTGAGCAGGCAACATTGTTCACCTGTATTTAAAAATATAGCATTGTTATCAGTATACTTATTTTGATAGTTACCTTCCCTTTACTGCAGTTAGTACTGTTTTTTTCATTCATGGTGGAAGAAAATGTTTTCTTAAAAATCAATGGATGAGCTTAAAAGGGAGGATTAAAATTAAGTTGGGTCAATAACAGTATGGTTGGCACATGGATAGGCAACATTTATAAATGTGGTAAGTGAATACTGAAATTGGACATCCTGATGTAAGAGTTAAGTGCAAGCTTCCGTGCAGCATGCAAAGCCCCAAACCCTCTCACCCTAAGGAATAAGGCTCAACATACCTTCCCAGCTTCACACAGACCTCTTTTCCCTACAAAGCCTCTATCCAAGCAGACAAAATGCACAGATACATAGGGGTTTGGCCATGCTAAGATGTTTGGTGCAGTGCTTTTCATAACAGGGGGTAGGGGTGCCCCTCAACGGGAGACTGGTTAAACAGACCACACCTTGATCCCTCTGTTCTATGGGCCACTCTGCTCTTTGGACTTCCCTAAGCCCTGGCCTAGGCTTACACTATCCTCTCTCCTGCCACTGCCCTCCGCCCACCCCCCAGTCTGCTGAAACCCATCCTTGCAATTCACCACCTTCTAGAAGCCTTCCTTGCCTTCTTCCCAGATCCTCAGATTCCTCACATCTGGAAAATTCCCTGCACCTGTACATAGCATGGAATCTTCAGCAGTATTTTTGTATTATGGCTGTCTGTGTTGTTTCCAATCAGGTCATAAGCCCTCAGAGATCAGGAACCAAAGTGGTAGCTGAAGGAGCTCTTGATGGGGATCAGAAGACCCATATCCTGACGGCCACTCTCTGCCTTAATGCCCTTGAACAATGTATCCACTCTCCCCAGTCTCATTCCCATCTATCCATGAGCAGTGGGTTCAGAATCCTCCTAGAGCCTCTCTTCCTCTGATTGTCTAAGGTCATTTCATGCCTTTCTGTATCTTCCCATAGAAGCAATAAAACTAAGATTCCACATTTTAAGAGGGTTGCCTCCACTATCGCATTTAATTTCCACAACAACCCTACAAGAGTGGTAATTTTATTGTTCCCATTTCACTGATGAGAAAATCGAGGCACAAGAAGGCTGTGTCCCTGGAGTTCAACTAGGTTATAATGTGGCATAAACAAGCCCTCAGTGGCAATAGAGATTTACTTCTTGCTCACACATAAGAAATGCTGGTGGGTTGCCTTCTCCCACAGATGACCTGGGGATCCATCTTAAAGCTGAACTATCTGAAACATATGTCCATGTGGCCACACACAGGGCATAGCCTAGACCCAGAGTGACACGCACACCACTCCTGCTCCCATTTCTCAGACCAGAACTAACCCAGCTAGGGAGACAGGACTGTTCGGTGGGAAGCACTAAGAATCTGCAGCACAGAAATTAAGGAACTGGACCGAGGCTACACAGAAAGTGGTAGAGGGTAGGATTTGTGAGGCAGTGAGACCCCAGAGCCTTCTGCTTAACTGTGCTATTCTAGACTGTCTCTAGGGAGGTGCCAGTTCCTCTGGGTCACATAACAGAAATTGGTGAAACGGGCAAGGTGTGATATGATAGACTGGCATCACGAGGTGAGAAAGACTAAAAAGAAACAGCAGCCAGGAGTGGCAACATCACATAGCCACTGTCCACAGGAATAATCCTAATAGTTGCCATCTGTTGAGCACCTGCAACAGCCAGAAAATGCTCCTCCTCAGACACTCAGTGCCCTGGATATAAAGCCCAATTCTACCCTCCAGATGAGGAATGTGAAGCTGAGAGAGGTTGATCAAATGACCCAAAGTCAAGCAGGTGGGAAGCATTGGGATGTCCCCCCAAGTCCCTCTGGAGGTTCTCACCAGGGGCTTGCTCAAGAGTGGATGCAGTTATGACCTCCCAGAATGGGCCCTGCCCACCCTCCACTGCAAAAGCTTAAGCAGAGGTGACTTGGGAGGAAAGGGAAGTTATTTCACCAGCTACTCGCCCCCACCCCACACACACACACCGATCTGCCCCATCCTGAAAACTCTGGGGAGAGAAAGCAGGGCCCAGGGTTCTGGCTGGTTGGGATTCCCAAGGGGATCCAGATCTGCAGTGCAGGGCACCACCTAGAGGCCTAACTCTGCACTGCAAGTCCCTGGACCCCACCCCAAGCCCTGCTCTTAACCAAACCGAGGAGCAAAAATGCAGAGGCTTGGTGCCTGTCCTTTACTGTCAGCTCCACCCCAGGCCAGATCTCCCATACACAGCCGTCCTAGGTCCCTTTCTATGAGACATATGTTTCTATCCCAAACAGTAATTGATGGGGACCAAGTACTCACGTGGTCTCATTTTGTGACTGAGAATCTAGATTCTTAAGTTCAGCATCTTCTCGGCCATTAGCTGGCTGTGTGACCCTGAGCACCGCCACTCTCCGAGTCACAGTGACTTCCCTTATAAGCTGCAGGGTATGACTAGAGATAACACGGTAGATAACATCCTGGACTAACACTGTAAATAACATCCAGGATGTTATCCTGGAACCAGGTAGGCTTGAGTTTGAAGCCAAACCAGGCCACTTCCATGCTGTGTGACCTTTTGGCACATTCATTAACTTCTGTGTGCCCCAGTTAACTGACCTGTAAAATGCATTGATGGTGCCTTACCAAGATTAAATTATTGTTTACATATATAACATAGTATATGGTATCTGGCTCAAGGTCTTGCTCCCTTTCCTCAACTTTCTCAAGTTTTAAAACTGGGTTCAGTTCCAAAGCCTTTCCTACCCTTCTCCATCAGAAGAGTAGAGATCAGCCTCCAGATGCCCCTACTCCAAACATGGATCCTGCCACAAAGGGATGCCAAAGCCCTGGTACCTGGAACAGGCTCCTGACCCAGGTCCCGCCAGCTTCCTACTAGAGTCACCTCCAGCCTCATAGTGGGACTGACCTCTTGGGGGTTCATTGCTTCGTGGTGAATGGCATCTGTCCCCTGCAGCTGCACAGTGTACAACCTCAGTAACTTTTCTTGAAATCCTCAGTAATTAAAAACAAGTACATTGAGATACAGCTCCAAACAAGACACGTAGAGGAAGAAGTAGAGTAGCAGGCACAGTTCCTGCAGCTTTAGGAGCTCGCAAGAAAACCTATAATGCCAACTGTGACAGAAGCCCGCTCTTCCAGAGGGCAATGCTAAGCACACTGCGTGTCACATCCAAACTTGGAGTGGAGGTGGCCCCAGCTTTTAATATTTATAGGCCTAGTGTTTATCTCCCTGAACCTCGGTTTCCTCATCTGGGGTATAATCCCTGACCTATCTGCTTTCCCTGGTTGTGAGACAAAGAAAGATCTTGAAAGTCCTCTGTAAACTGTCAAACCCCATTCAGACACATGATTGTCATCCTGACCTCACCAAATTCATTTATTGCCTATTCATCACTGGTCACACAGCTGGGCAAAGGGTTAATTGTTGGGAATATCAGGCATCTGCCTTTGAATTGTACCTTGAGAGGACAGAGGAGAAAAGATATAGCTGGAATCGTCCAGAAGGAGCCACAGACTCTGTCTCTGTCCCCTGCCTCTATCTCCTTCTGGGAATGGTAATAACCACAAGCACTTATGTGACACTTAGAGGCACTGGTACATATAGCATGCTTTCATGCATGCATACATACATACATACACACACACACACATATACATATGAGTATATATTCATTTAATTATTTCAGCAGACTCTTGAATCAGGCACTACCACCCCCATTTTAGAGATTAGGAAAATGAGGCTTATAAATGTTCACTTTCAGTGGAGGAAGCTGGATTGAAATCTAGATGTTTGACTCTCCAATGAGTGTTAACCCGTGAATTAGACTGGGGAAAGTCACTCAGGCCTGAGTGCTTCCTATCTGTCAGGGGACAGGCACTTTGTGTGCTTCATTTTACTTGTTCCCTGCACTAGCCATGCCAATAAGGTAATTAACCCAATTTTACAGATGAGGAAACTGAGTCTCTGAGAGAATACAGGAAACCCTGGTGCTTCCCCTGCCATCCTGGTTGACGCCTTGGGAGTTGGGCAGATTATAGTAATCAGCTAATGCCTGAGTAGGGCTCTGAAGATGAAAAGCCCTTATTGAAAGTGCTAAGTATGATGATTAAGTCAGAAGGTGGAATTAGCTGTGCAGGGGGAGCAGGCTCAGCCATCAGGAGAGGATTAGTGACTTGCTGCCCGATTAAGTCGAAGGCAGGTTGGGAGGAAATGAACTGAGGGAGGTTTGCAGTGCTGCTGACATCAGAGAGGGAAAGTGTGGGTCTGCAGGCAGCGATCACGCCTCAGTGATGAAGGGCCCAGGGCAGCATCCACAGAAAGCACGGTGGGCCTTCAGCATCCTTTGCCTTTCTGCCATTCACCCACCCAACCATCCATTCATCCATCCATCCACCCACCCACCCACCCACTCATCCATGCTACAAATAATTACCAAGTATCTGCTAGGTCTCAGCCACTGTGGATACAGCCAAGAGCAAGAAAGCCTTCATGACACTTCCAGCTAGTGGAGGGAGACAGGCATTTAGCAATAATCCCATATCAAGGAATTATTTGACATTGAAGTGTAATAATGGTATTATGGCTGTGTTTTATAAATAAGTCCATTTATACATATACACATACATTTGGTATGTAGCATTTATAGATGCATACAAAATATTTACAGGTTCAATGAGATGATGCCTCAAATTAATATGGGGTGGGAGTTTGTGGGGATAGAGGTGAAACATGATTGCCCCTGAGTTGGCAATTGTTGAAACTGAGTCATGGGTTCATCAGGGGCATGTACTATTCTGTTTAAATTATTCCATTCTAAAAAAGTGTTTGAAAAAGACACAGGCAGGTAAACTATTCCAATTCATAAGTGCCATAAAGGAAAAACAAATGAAGTGGTGAGAAATTATTGTAGAGGGAGTTGATTTCAATCAGGGAGATGGGGGTGAATTTGGGGCAGGATGAGCTGTTGGGTTATTCCTAAACCTCATTATCACCAAACTGCTCCTTTCAGTCTCTTCCTACACTGGAGGGAGGGCTGGCAGTGTCCTGGGGACAGTGCTACTTCAGGGCAGCAGAGCAGCC
Source organism: Talpa occidentalis (assembly GCF_014898055.3). Lineage (NCBI taxonomy): Eukaryota > Metazoa > Chordata > Mammalia > Eulipotyphla > Talpidae > Talpa > Talpa occidentalis. Next base: position 43,196,193 of record NW_023605194.1, read on the forward strand.
TTGGAGCAGATCAGAGTCATGGAGATCCCAAGGACAAACCCCAAGTTCCCTCGTTCCTGTGGTGGTGGGAACAGGAGGTCTCAACTGTGATCCTGTACCCACCAGGGCTCATGCCCATGTCATGTGTGTATATTACTTATCTGCCATGACCATGGCATCGTGAGAACAACCTCAAGGGAGAGGATTAGGACTCCCCACTTTACAGATGACAAAAACAAGGGTTAAAAAATGTCAGCAAAAAAAAGTCAAAGACTGGGCTGGTGGTCTTGTCAGTGTCTCATTTCCCTCCTCCCCACCGAGTAGCACAGCCATCAATCACTCCTGGATCACAATGGGGTGGGGCCGGGGTGGGGCGAGGAGGAGGAGGAGGAGGAGAGATTGTTAACAAGACAGCTAGGATCTCGAGCCACTTAAATCCTCCAAACCCCAATTTCCTCTTGGGGGGCAGGGGATGTGACAATAAACGCAAAGCATTTGGCAGTGCATTCAGCCTCTGTGGATGTCAGTCCCCATCCTACTGCTCACTGGGCAAGGATCCCGCTTTCTGTTCTCATCTGCGAGGGTGTCTTCTAGAAGCAGTCCAGTCACGGATTCAAGGGCAGAGAGATCCCAGGAAGTCCCAGTTGAAAAATGAGGAAGTGAGAAAAGCAAAGGAAGGAGATTCCTCCTTCACCCCTCACCCACAATAAAGGTGTGTTACTGGTTCTCCAACGCACAGGGCGCTCTGAAAAACAGTGTGTTAAAATGGAGGTTCTCAAGCCTGGGTGTCCATCAGACTCGCCAGGAGAGCTTGTAGGTCCCTCTCCCCAGAATTTCTGATTCAGCAGGCCTGGGGTAGTATCTGAGAAAGGGCATTTCTAACAAGTTCCTAAGTGATGCAGTTTGCTGCTGGTCTGGAGACCACACCCTAAGAACCACTAGAGTTGGTGTCCCAGCAGGGGCCTACTTGAGGGCTGATGGCCACCAACTCAGTTTCCATGAGTAACTGAAAACTGTTTCCAAGGGTTCTGACTCTTGCGCACTTCAGCTTGCTCACGTGGCAGTCCAGGCTTGTTGTTGCAGCCAGAAAGCCCGACTAAACCCATTGCTAGGCTTCTCCTGGGCCCTGGGCTGGAATGCAGGGTGCAGAGGGGAACTGCAAGGTAGTTTGATGTCTGCTAGAAGGACTTAAAAGGCTGCTAAGAGTGCAGGATGCCTTTGTGTAGGAAGGTCCCTAGCCATGTACTCACATAGTCACACATTTTTGTAAAAATCAGCAAAAGTGTTTTGTTGTGATTCCTGTTTACATTCTAAACAAGAATTCCTTTTTTTGTACTGAATTTAGTATTTGCAATTTATTATTCTTTTTCCTAAAGAGGGCCCCCAAGTTGATTAAGCTTCAGACTCCATAAAAACTGTATTTGTCCCTGCTGGTAAGTCTAGTAGGCAGACATACTTAGGTTTACTGAAATGAAATGTGTGGCCCATTAAGAACACAGACCAGGGCCTCCCCGGTGGCGCAGCGGTTAAGCGCTGGGTTGCGAAGCTACCTGCAGCCTCTGCAGCGCCGGTTCGATCCCCGGCTGCTCCCCAGCCACCGGAGGAGGGTCCCACATGGCGTGCAGACCTCTCCTGCCGCCCGCTGCTCCCCTCAGCAGTGTACTTCGGTCCTTCTGCCTGCTCTGCTCCCCTCTCTGGCTCTGGTGAATTATCTCACCCTCCTGCGCTTCTGACTGTACCCAGTGCTTGTATAAATAAATAAATAAATAAATCTTTAAAAAAAAAAAAAAAGAACACAGACCACCTGGGTCCAAGACCACCCAGATTCAAATTCCAGGCCTGCCTTACTTTGAACAAGATGCTTAATCTGTCTAAACCTCCATTTATTCATTTATAACATGGGGACAGTAATCATACTTTCTGTGCAAGATCAAATGAGAATCAAATGAAATTATCCCTGTAAAGAAGCAGGCCCACAGTAAGGGCTCAATAAATATGGATATCTTTTTTATTATTAGTTCCCATGGTTTATTCATATTTCTTATTTGCATTGATGATCTCTTTCCTTCAAACTCAGGTACCAGTGAAGGAACTGGGGACAGAAAAAGCATCCTCCTCCGGAATTGGCAGGTCGCCTCCCTATCCTACCTCTGCACCTGCTCCCTCTGTCCTACCTGGGCGCCCATCCCGTTACCGGGCAACCACTGCCCCCGCTCCCCCCACACACGGGATTGGCTGTGGGGCCGTGGAACTACCGGAATGCCCCGCGGCTCCCGGAAGCGGGGCTCGTCCATCTGTTTCCTGGCGGGTAGTTGAAGGGCTTCCAGGAAGGCCAGCGGGGCCGCCAAACCGAGCCGTTCCTGGCTGAGTTGAGCGTGGCAGGTCCGGCTTCGCAGCATGTCGCCGGGCGGGACAGCCTCTGGGGCTGAAGACCCAAGGCATCCCGCCCCGAGGCCGCAAGAGTATGAGTCCCCAACCAATCCAAGCCCGGAAAAGCCAGGACTGAATCCAGCAGGCAACTTGGAGCATCCTCCAGGCCACCTGGGGCCCTCTCCTGCAGCCACCTCACGCCAACCCAGCTCAGGGCCTGAAGCCTGCAGGTCGCAACAGGCCTGGACTTACCCATCTTAGCTCAACTCTGATCTTGGGCAGAATGACCCCCTAGAAGCTTCTTTGCCTTCCTGATACTGATACCTGCAGTGATTACTAAAACCGGACATGACTATTGATTTGCTTACTTCCTTTGATAAGTGTTCTAATATAGAAACTTTCTTTTTTCTTTTTCAAAGATTTTATTTATACAAGAGCTGGGGTACAGGCCAGAGGCATGGGAGGGTGAGAGGATTCACCAGAGACAGAGCAGGGAGCAGAACAAGCAGAAGGTCCGAAAGCACTGCTGAGGGGAGCAGCGGGTGTGACAGGAGAGGTCTGCCATACCATGTGGGTATCTCTCTGGCTGGCCAGGAATCGAACCTGCACTGCAGAGGCTGTGGACAGATTCACAGTGCTGCACTCAACCTGCTGTGCCACCAGGGAGGTCCTAGAAACTTTCTTATCCTAAGAGATATAATGCCCATTTTACACAGAAGCCGAAACTGAGGCTCGCAAAGTTGATAGGCCTTAAGTCTCACAGCTCCACAGGGAGCTGTGACTCCAGACTTTTAACCTGAAATCTTCTTGTGAGGATTGATGAGAGGATGTCAAGTCTTTGTCAAGTGCTAGGCATCCACCGAGTACTCAGACAAGGTTAAAGTTAACATCTGAGCCAGGTAACAAGCAATAGTCACGCGACATCAAAGAGTGACTTGGGTCAGAGCTTTGTCAGAGACGTTGCTTTGACTGCTTAGATCAGGGCCAGCCTGGTGTACCCACGCCACTCCACTGATTCAGCAACTTGAAAATGAAGCTGTGTTCCTTCTACTTCCTATTTGCGCTTCTCTCCATGTCTATTTTTTACCCCTTCTTCTCCTCCCTATCATTTTATTTCTAGCTGTAGTCCTTTGCCCCTAAAAATGGCTATATTTGTGCCCCAAGTTTTAAGGGGACTATCAATAACTTAAGAAGTTATCACTTTCATTGACTAAAATAAAGATGGTGAAAATAGGGGCCTCCCTGGTGGCACAAGGGGTTAAGTCTCACGCAACACTGTGAGGCTATCCATAGCGACTGCAGCACAAGTTCGATCCCCAGCCAGGGAACTACCCACATGGTGCAGCAGACCTCTCCTGCCTCACCCGCTGCTCCCCTCAGCAGTGTATTTCAGTAGATCTGCCTGTTCTGTTCCCCGCTCTGTCTCTGGTGAATCCTCTCACCCCCACATCTCTGGCCTTCACTCCAGCTCTTGCATGCATAAATAAATAAATCTTTTTTTTTTAAAGGGTGAAAATACCAGCCACAAAAGGAATTCATAGGGGATTAAAGAAAAGAGTGGCTTTACCTAGCCCATAACCTTCAAGCAGAACAGTGCCTATGGCTTCTAGGACAGAAAGATGTCAGTATTCAGCCAATATATTGGAGACACTTAATCATTCTGAGCTCCTGGAACTCCTGCCTGCATATCAGTTTTCCTGCCTTAAAATGATGAACTTAAATGGTATTTGCCATGTCCAAGTACCTCTGTGTCTTTTTGATTCATATTCTTTAACTCAGTTGCATTACTTGCATTTACTTTAAAAGAAAATTGTAGGAGAGGGAAGGGGTCAAAACAGGAGGGAAGAGCACAAGGGAACATGGTGACTGTTCCCAGGTGATGTAGTGGTGGAAGAATTACGGGGACTATACTTGAGGGAAGAAACCAATTACTATACAAAAATGAACAACAATGTTAAAAAAATAGAGAAAAAACTAAAGAAGAAAACTGTGTATCGTTACTTAAAGAGAAAATTAGTATCACTATCATAAATGGAGCAAGAAACCATAGAGGAAATACAAATAGAAACAGAACATTCTTCTCAGTTCTAGCCTGATCTCATTTTGTTAAAAAGGGGAAATAGCAAATTCTAGTGGGGTGCAGAAGACAAGCACTAAACTGGGAGCTGCCCCTGTGGATACCCGGATTGAAAGAACTAAAGAGGGTACCCCCACATGCTGAGAGTCTGTGTTGCAGCGTGCCTGGGGGGCAGTCCCCAGAGTCACCCGCACAGACCAGTAGTTCACTTTCAACATGTGGAGAAAAGAGTGGCTGAGACTGCCCTTGGAATTGGCTATGACCTGCATTTGCTCAGATTCTCTTAGGATCTGTGAGGCAGATGGGAAGCAGAAGGTACCCCTTAGTGGGTCCACTGCCAGACCTCCCCCCACCAACACCCTGCCACCCCCACCCGTGCCCTCCTTCTTTGTACAGAGCCATCTCAGCCACAGGCAAGGTGGACAGCATGTCATGGAGTGCACCGTGGGCTGTTCAACCCCTGCTGCTGTGCCTTCCTGGACTTGAGGCGGCAAGGGGAGAGGGCTAACTATTCCTGCCGGGGGTGAGAGACTTAACTCCCAGCGCAAGCAACCCCAAAAATGTATGCTGCCAAAGGATGTCTGAGGAGGAAGGAGACACTGGGAAGAGAGTGATATGGAGCCAAATGAGCATAGTGACACTATCAGCAGCAAGCTTAGGCAGAGTCAGGAAAACCTGAAGAGGTTTCAACTGGTGGTATGAAGTTGTTGGTTGCCACTGCTCACTATTGCCTCTGCCAGCTGAGGATGAGCCCCTGCCAGTATGGAGATGGGCAGCACCCATCTTCCTAGAGTTGTCCCCAGCACAAAAGTAGCCTCTTATGACCTCCCCTCACCCCCAGGATGGAGCCCAAGGCTTGTCTAGTGTCATCTGGTCCTCGTGGCTTAGGAACATGAAGCTGTCTTCTTACCTCATAGTGGTACAGACACCCACTGTCTGCAAACTGCTTAGGATGCTAAAAGGAGGCCAGATATCAACCAAGGAGGACCCATGGTCCCTGCCTGTTGTCTGTCCTGTGTGTCCCTAGGGGGTGAGAAATGGCTTACAGTAAAGAATAAAGGGAGTACTTGAAATTTGTTATTAATCCTGCCATTTCTAAATAAGGCACAGCTTGTAATATTTAGGAAGACAGAGAAGAGGCAATAGGATGGGAGGCACAGAGAGAAAGGAAAAGAAGTCAGACTGGCTCAGAGGAAATAGAAATCAAATTTCTAGTAATAAAAATGAATATTTGCAAGCCCAGGGCAAGAGTACAAAGGGAGGCCCCTATATCATGTATCTCAATAGATGTTATTAATCCTGTAACAAATAAAAGACATTCTCCCTTTAACTTTGGCACCCAGGCCTTGTAACGACCTGGAAGGTCAGGTTTGAATCTGCAGTTCTCTGACTTAAGAGTTCTGCAGTGGCATGAAGACTCAGCCCCACACATACAGGGGTTGCCTGGGCACAGATTTGGAGACAGCACTACTTGCACACAACCACCCCGAGTCTAGAAATGCCTTGAGCAGTCTGCACTTGGGTGGGGTAGGGGCAAGGCACCTAGCAAAGAGCCTGCCCAAGTCTTGGTTGCAGATTTGAGCTCATTCAGGCAAGGGGTTCAGAGGTCCTGGGTGCCCAGATCATGGACCAGCCAGGGGCAGGGGTCAGCTCATGTCAGTCATGTCCTGAAGACTCCTTGCCCCATAGGATGGGGGTACAAATGAACCTGCAGGTGACTTAATGACAGTAAGAGATATCTGTGTGCTTTCTGCAGTTTACAAGGCACTCTATTATGGTCAGAATTTTGTTGTAGGCAAGATAAATAATTCCATTTTACAAGTGAGGACACCTGTAAAGCCTTAGGTTAGGGATTTGCTCAGTCCCTGATTATAAGCCCTGTACCCCATCTCTCCCCTATTTCAAGAATTGAGGTGGCCAGTCCCATCCAATAGCCAGAGCAAGAGGGTCTTAAGCAGCAAAAAGCAAGGAAAGGGAGACTTCCTGACAGCCTCAAAAGAGGCCTGGGGCCAGCTAGTGAATCCCACCAGGGTGCCATTTGCCCCCTCTCTGCCCAGAGCTCTGTGAGCAGAAAGCAAGCCAGAGACAACTCTCTTCTAAAAGGCAACTTGATGAGCAAGGACCAGACGTCTGTATACTTAACTCACAAAAAACGTTACTAGATAACGCTGCCAATTCAGTTTCATTTTCAAAAAGGTTTCTGTTTGGTAATGGCTCATTTCCCCTTTTGAGTCTCAGCAAAATGAAAAACAGTCAACACCACCTCAGCAGCTAATGAGCTCCAGAGAACAGGTAGGAGGTGTGACCCTACCCCTGGCAGGAGGTGGCCCTCACCCCTACCCTGCTGCTCCCCAATTACAGGAATGTCTGGGAAGGAGGGAGATAACAGCTCCTTCCAATCTGTTAACTCCAACTGTGGGCCTGGGCCTACTCACCACCGGTTCACCCTTTCTCTTCCCTCCTCCCTCCTGAATATTCATGGTGCTGGGGAGCAGGTGGGAAAGATGCAACTGAGGAGTAAAACCACTGGGTGCCAGCCTTGGGGGCTGGTGGAGATGAGCTTGGCACTGAAAATGCAAAGGTCCTCATTTTTGAGGAATGGTGAGTGTCCACACTGCATTAGCTGCTTTACAGTTCCAGTCCTGCGCCCTCAGCAGGAACAGGAGCAGATGGAGGGCTTGCCTTCACCCTGGCCAGGTGCGAGCTCCTACCAACCCTGTCGGTCTCTGGTGGTCTAGCACAGGGATTCTCAAACCGGGGTTCCCAGAGCAGCAACACCTGGGAAGTTGTTCAAAAAGACTCCTGCCCCACCCCAGACTTGTGCATCAGAAACTTGGGGGGAGGGGGTTTGTACAGCAGATTACATTTGTCAGGCACTCCTTCAGGTACTTCTGATGAGGCTTGCTGCTGTAGTAACTGCAGGAACCAGAGGCTGGAGGCAGCCCAGGCTTTGGATCTCAGCCCTGCCACTTAGCAGCTGTGCATCTGAGTCTTAGTCTTGGCAGCTAGAAAATGGGGATCATCCAAGAAGATGTGGTGTACGTACACAATGGAATATCACTCAGAGATGAAAGAAGATAAACTCATGCCATTTGTGACGTGGATGGAGCTGGGAGAGATTATGCTAATGTAAATAAGTCAGTAGGAGAAAGACAAATACCGGATGGTGTCATTTACATGTGAAATATAGAGAGACCAAAGGATGAGATAAAATCGAACTTAAAAACCAACTCTTGAAAGCTGCCCATGGAACTGAGACATCCAGCGGAGAGAAAGGGGGCAAGGTGAGAACAAAGCAGGCAGAGAGCACATGGACAATGGTAGTGGAATGTGGGTGCCCTGGTGGTGGGTGCACCGCGGTGACTGCACGGCGTGGGCGCGGAATCCTCTACTGACAAAGCACTAGCGACTATGTACACCAATGGTGCTTCAATACAATTTTAAAAAATGGGGATCATCATACTTCATAGTGTGTCTGAATGGATTAAGGAAGGTAATGAATTAACACACTTGGTTCCTGGTGCTCAGTAAACTGTGACTCTCCCACTTCTGGAAATCAGATTAGACAGGGTGACCTCGAGAAGGTCGTCACATCAGACCCTACCAGATGTGGCTTCTGAGTTATACCCAAAAAACCAGTGACTGACTGGTTCTCAGTGCATGGGACCAGAAAGTCGGTGGAGCTGATTTATTTCCAGCATCTCTGCGGGGAGGAGCAGGGGCCACCTTCCTTTCCAGTCACTTACTGAGGTGATCAGTGCCACCTGCTTTGTAGGCAGAGGCTCCATTATTTCTAGTCTCCACCTCTCCTCCTCCTCAAAAATGGTGAGGTGACACCCTGACTTCTGCAGGTGGCAGAAGTCTTCCACCTAGCATGTGGACGGGGGCTCCTCATATACCCCAATCACTGGCTAAAGGCACCAACCCTGCCAGGGGTAAGAAGGCAGTGTGTCATCCTGTGTGCAACAAACCCCAGGTGCCTCCATCAAAAGCAGGGCAAGCAGGTGAGGCAAGAAGGAAAGGAAAACATCTGTGCCTGAAAGCCAGACTCGGTGACCACAGTGGAATCTCCATGGAATGCTCCACTTAATAAGAGGCTTAAACGATACCTTCTCGCTCCCATTCATGGAACAAGCCTGCATCCTGGAGCTATGGGGACCAGGGAGGGACCTGGCCTCTTTTCCCTTCCTTCCTCTTCTCCTCTTTCCCTTTAAAAGAGAAGCTGTGTGAGCAGCAAGATCAACCTCCCTCTGTGGGCCCAGAGCTGCTGCTCATGTTACTCCAGCGGAGGTCAGGGAACTGGGCTCGGGGGGTGACAGGGCCAGTGAGTCAGCTGGTTGGAGTCTTGTGGGCGGGGAGCACTCTGTTTTCATGACTCTTTTTGGGGTCAAGCCCACAGTGGCCTGAAGTCGAGGTCATCTCTCAGGCTGAGGCTGCCTTCCCACCTCCAGAGTGGCTGAGACATGGCTAGGCACAGAGGGTATGCCTTGTGCCTTTGAGTCATACTGCCACAAGCCCCACAGGCCCTGGTGCAGATCCCCGTAAGGACTGGCAAGTGGTTGCTGACCACTCACCAGCCCATCAGTCACAACTCCGGGACTCTGATGGTCCCCTTTACAGATGAGCAAACGGCTCCAGAAGGTTGCATGACTCAAATTGCCAGTGCCCAGGAGGGCTGGCTGCAAGGCTTCTTGACCTCCACACTGCATCGTTTCCTACAACCTGCAGTCCATGACAGGTCACAGGGGTGACCTCAGGCAGGAGCAGAGTAGGGGAGGAGGGCATATGTAACCAGAAGGGCAGGGGCTGGAAACTGGGCAGGGCAGGGCCTGGAAGCAGCCTAAGATTTCGTGCCTGACAAGGAGTGGGGTATGGGCCCAGGGTTAGGATTCACAGGGCCCAGTCCAGCTGCCCTGGTCAGACTGCCTCAGGCCAGGGCCAGTGCCAGGGTTCTGGGCAATGTGCCCTCGCTGCACAATACCCACCCAGGTCACGGAATGAGGAATAGGGGCAGTAGGTGTCAAGAACCTGGAAGAAAGTCAAGTTTCAGCCAGGAGAGCAAGAGGCCAGGGTGGGCACGGACCTCCGAGTTGAGGAAGCCCTAGATTTGATTCTTGTCCTAGCCACTAATAGCTGAATGACCTTGGGTAAGTTACTGAATCTCTGAGCCTCACTATGTTCACCTACAGATGGAGCAATAATGCAATAATGCAGGCTCCTGCCCTCCTCCTCCACTTCTGCTCCTGCACAGGGGGGTAAGCAGTGGGTCAGGAGTCTAGGCACTTGGTGCAAAGGCTCCCCTGGACCCTGGGTCTGTGACCACATGTCCAGTTCCAGCCTCCACTTTTTGGTAGGGCTAAAATTCTTCCTAGGATTCTGCCAGTGCCAAAGCTAGACTGGGAACTGGGTTGACCTCTGTCAGCAGGTGGAGGGTAGGTGGACTCAGGCAAAACTGGCACTGACAATGCACAAAGGAGCTGATGATGGTAAAAGAAATACAAGATGTTTTCATTCAGAAAGTCCACAAAGTTTAGATAAGTAGGGACAGTGCATTGAACCTCCACTGGTATATAATCTCTTGGCTGATGTTGGCCCTCTCACTTCTATTCCCAGTTATCTTTAAAAGCACTACATGGTCTCAAAAGCAGGGGTCCTGAAGTGACTTCCTCCCACATCACATCCAAGCTGATTAGGAAGCCCCAAATCTTTTCTTGGGGGCATTGGGTCAAAGATAGCAGAATGAAAGGTCTTTGCTAATGATACCCAGCCCTGGCTCATGTCACTCATGTGCACGGGAGCAAGTGTTCTCTGGCACGGACCTGTCACCTACTAGTTAAAGAGTCAACTAATTTGGCTGCTCTGGCTTTGCTGAATGCAGGAGGGAGATGAAAATGTGTATGATCTGGAAAGATACAAGGGTATGTACTAAAAACTGCCCTTAGTATTAAATCAGAGAACTACTACAGAGGGCAACTTCTCAGCAAAAATCCCTTTAGCAAGCTTTGTGGACTCCCTAAAACATGTGGGCTAGTTCCGCAAGCCTCCTGGAGACCTGACACCCAGAGTGGTCCAGACCCATGAGTTGCTATATAGTGACCAGGGACAAGGATGCCTGAACCCTACTGTCCACTCCTCTGCCTAGAGATGAATTCTTTTCCTTTCTCCCTCCCTGAGAGAGAGTGATCACTTGTGAAATGGTCCTTTGTGGTGAGATGTTCAACAAAGAACAGCGGACAGAATTGTAGATAATCCCCGTACCAGCCAAGCAGTCAGTCCCTCCCTACTAAGGCTGGCACTGGGGTGGTCTACCCTCTCCTCAGCTGCCCCTGAGTGGCACTGTGGTGCTGGCTGCCCTCACCTTCCGGCACTTCCTGCTAATTTCCAATCCACTCACAGGAACACCTCTTCTGAAATCTCTCCCACCTCAACCAAGCATGGGAGGCGCCCATGACTCCTCCAGTAGCTCTGGGGTGGTCTCCATCTCTGAGCTCAGAGGCTGCCATTTTTCTGTAAAACAGAGAGGCTTTTCATTTGTAAAACACCTGAGGCTGTGATGAATCACCAGTCAGACCAATGCCCCAAATGACAGACGGCATTAAAGTTGGTGAGAAAACCAAGGGGAAGATTTTAGGTTCCTGCAAGGGGAAAGGACGGGGGAGAATTCATTTAAATTTATTTACTTATTTATAAGTATCAAGTTTCAGGATATCTTTCAAAGGTGTCCCGTTCAATTCTCTGGCCAAAGCGGGAGGGTGTACTAGTCTGTGACGGTGGGGGACATAAGCTGCCGCCACCGGGTGGATTACTGGCTTAATCAGCTGTCTGCAGGACGCCGTGGAGCCCATGTGCATCAGAAGAGCGGCTTGATTTATGGCTCTGGGGTTGCCACTTCTGGGGGGCAAGCTCTGTTCTTCCTGCACGACTCTTGAGAACACCTGGTCTGATCTAGTTGCTTTCTCTCTGAGCCCTAAGCCACCCTGCTCCCCCAAGAAACAACCTTGCAGAAGCCTTGAAGGAACATGAAAACATATAAATTACTAATCATGTCAAGCGACCTGTGGGGGCCACAGAGCTGAGGTTCACCTTATGAAACACCAGCTTCAAAATATATGACTACCCAAAACAAACCGGGACAGACTGAAACCGATTTCATCACAAAAAACCCATGAACGTGATGGGGCTGGCAGCCCCTCTCTCCACACCTCTGCCCCTCAAGTCCTTTCCATCCTCCCTGCCTGCTCCTGACTGTGGCTCACTTCACAGGGCCTGGAGGAGCTCAGAGGGAGGGAGGAAGAAGGAAACAGACCTCCCGTGCTTATGCAGGCTGGATATGCCCCCTTGTCCCTTCAGGCTGGCGAATGATCTTGACATTACTAGTTCTGTGAAATAATGCACACCCCCCTAGGGTTCCGACACCCACTTTTCAATTATCCTCGAATTACCCAATTTGATGAGGCCATTTCCCGCCAAGACCCTAATACATATACCAACAAGGCTTTCATATTTATTATGCCCAGGAACCAATGGCCTCGGCATGTTGTAAATGTGGACATTAAAAAGCCCCACCCTGATCAGGGCCCCAGACCACTTTAAGGATCCTTGTTGGAACCTCAGGCCTGGCAAGCTCCTAGTAACAGTAACAGGCCCTCTGCAGCCCAGGCTTAGGGAATGAAGGGTTTCTGGAAAGCTTGTCCTTCTGGGGTTCCAGTCTGAGGGGTCAGGTGCTCATCCATAGAAAGCAGAGGTCTGCACAGGCTGGAGTCTTGGGCCTGGGCAGTTTCCATTCCAGGGGGACCCTCTATGGATGGGAGTGCTGAGAACCCTCACACGCTGCTCTCAGCTGGAAAAAGCAAGGCTGGGAGACAGCAAAGGCCTGTACTGGGTTTTGGCACTTGCGATATAACAACTTGGAGGAACACTGCAACACTTTCCAAAGAGGCTATGAAGAAACAGTGTTAACCAGTTAGCCAATGGAGCGCTCCATCCCTCTCCCCTTCCCTACTCCCACACTTCGACTGGGTAACTGTTGTAATTATGTCTTCTTCCAATGTTTCAAGGTCCTCAAACAATTCCGGTTCTGTTACAGTGTCTGTGCCTGGCATGGAGAGAGTGGTATGGTCACCAGCCCTCAGGAGAGGCCATGCCTGAGTGTGTTCTCCACACCCAGCCTTGCTGCTGAGGCTCCCATTGGCCCTGCAGACAGTTGTTCTTGCCACCTTCCCTCCTAGATGAGGTGCACCAGCAGGGCAGAGCCGGCTGAGCCCAGCACCAAGCCCAAGCATGTGTAAAAGGACATGACCACGCCCGTGGCCTCAGCCAGTTCCCGGGACACAATCTTGGGGCCGTAGATGAGAGCCAGGGTGCTGAGGTAGCCATTGCTGAGCCCCAGGAGGGAGGTGAAGAGCACAGGGTAGACGTCGGACTGGAAGACCACTGTCTGCAGGTGGACGCGGGGCTGGTAGTTGCAGAACACGAAGAGGGGGACTAGGAATGTTCGGAGGAGCACCACACCAGGAAGCACCTTACTTTTGGGCCCTGGCACCTGGATCCAGGCTGTGATCTGCCGGCCACACAGGTCAGCAAAGTTGTACAAGAGGAAGGTAGTGAGGGGCACAAAGAACTTGGTGGTCCACAGTGAGCCCGAGTCCTTGTTGAGGGACTCGATGTTGGTGGAGATGGCGGGGAAGATCAGGCTGGTGATGAGGAAGAGGTAGATAATGCAGAAGCCCAGGCCAGCCGTCTTCTTCAGGATGAAGCAGAGGGGGGGTGTCGGGGAGTCACTGGATCCAGGAGCCAACAATGGGGCATTGGGGGTGTCTTGAGGCAGCTGCTCTTCATTAGAAACCACCTGGGCTGGCTTCATAGGTCTCATGTAGTACCTTTGGGGGAGAGAGGGCAGGTGGTCAGAGGGTCTAGAAAACAGAGTCACTTGGTATCTCCAGGGTTAAGATGCGGGGAGGGGAGCCTTCAGATCTAGCAGGTAGACTAAGCCCCATATGGCTCACAGCCCTGGATGCCCGTAGATGACATATGTGTGGCAGGGGGCCAGAGGGAAGCCTGGACAGACCCTGTCCTGCCTGCCTTGGCACTACCTGAAAGGCTGGATGCCAGTCTGTTGCTCTGTGGTGGTGGCTATGCCACAGCAAGGAAAGAGGAAACCTGCACTGACCCACATGGTGAGCCTGGAATCCAATCCCGCTCTCTTATCTTTGTTTTGCTTTGGAAAGAGGTGAAGATAAAACAGATTTTCAAAATATAAATTTTAAAATTATAAAGGTAACACATGCTTGATGGCATGAGCCCAAGTTAATACAGAAGAGAAATGATATAGTAGAATGAGGACACCTACCTCTTATCTTTAGTCACTTAGGGGTACTGAGGGTCAAAAATCTGGTGGATATTGTTCCACACATGTGTAAATACCACATACACATGCACACATACACAGTTATGTCTCTTACGCAAAAACAGGATCAACTATATCTTTTATAAAACTTTCTTCAACAGTATAACTCCTAAATATATAAATAAATGCCTTAACATATACATAACTGCCTACACACAATTGCCCAAGAATAATATCTTGTGGTCCTCTCATTCAAAGACATAGGAGTCGTTCTCTCTTGTTACTTGCTGCATAGTATTTCACTCTGTTCCCCTATTGATGAACATTTACATTAGCTTCAATTTCTCTCTACTAAACAGTGCTGCAATGAGTATCACTATATATAAATCTTTGCACAGAATTTCAGTAGGGCAGGTTTCTAAAAAAGAAAGTACTGAAAGTTTATTCCTTAAACATTTTGGAAGATACTGATAAACTGCTCTCCAAATAAGAAGAATTACTATTCAAAGTAACACTGAACATAACACTTTGATCTTGAGCCTGTCTTGTTTCACAATCTCTAAAGAAAGGAATATTCTTACTTCCCCCTCTACTGAACCAGATTCTTGGCTGAAGTCTGCTCTGAGAAAACTCCCCACCAATTTCCTGTGGTCAAAGCTCTTCCTCATGACTCCTTCCAGATCTGACCATCTCATCTGACCCTTGGCTTGCAGCCCCTACCACAGTCAGCACATCCAACATTGCACGAGGCCAGGTTCCTCCAGGGAAGACAGGGAAGCCCAGGTCAGCCCTTCTGGGTGCAGCATTTATGGGCTCCCTTTGAAGTAAGGTCAGCCTGAGCAGCCTGGGGAGCCCAGCTCCTCAGTAGTTTTTATAAACCCAGAAGTCTTGACCAAGCTTAAATCAGCAAAGAAAGAGAGAGGCACAGCCCTGGGTGCAATCTCTACACTTGGCTGGAAGGGCTTGTGGCCGGCCCAACTAGGCTGGAAACTAAGTTGACCAACTGTCCTGGTTTGCCCAAGACTGTCCTGGTGTTAGCACCGACAGCCCCATTTTTGGAAGCCTTACAGTCCCAGGAAACAGGGAAGCTGGACATCCTTTGGGAGACAGACCCAAAGAAACAGAACTGGGGAGACAGCCAGAGTGGTGGGAAGCTCCTGCCCTTCAATTGATATAGTGACTCAGAAATAATTAATAAGCAGTGACAAAGTGTCAGTGTATGGCGTCCTGGGGGGAGCCCAGGAATCACAGAAACATCATCATGGAGCCCAGTTGGGCAATTTTTGATAATGGTCCTGAAGGAGGGAAAAATAATGCCTGCCTTTCCTACATTAAACAAGATAGTAGGTACGAAAATGCCTTGAAAAGAGTAAAACACAAGCAAAAATGAAAGTTGTTTTTTTTAAAGAGTAGGGGAGGGGATGGGCAGGCGCATGGGTCTGCAGCTGCCTGGGATATGGGCGACATCAAGTCAAGAAGTTCAGTCCCCTTTTATCCTCCTGGAGCCACTGAGGCCAGCTGAGGCTACAACAGTCATCTAACTGGGGGAAGCCACCTGCGCAGGTGAGATGGAGCTTCCAGTGAAGGCAGAGGCTCTGAGGATCACGAGGTGACTCTCCTTACAGGGATGGGAGCGGGGGGAGAGGGATGAGGAAATGCCCTTGGGGTTGCTGGCTGCGGGTGCAGTACAATATGGTGGGAAGACGGCAGCCCTGAAAACAGCTCCAGGTTCACATCCCGGCCTGCGACCCGGGCATGTATCCCCTGAAGCCTCAGTTGCCTTATTTGTAAAATGAGAAAACTTAGTAACAACTGCACAAGGTTATCATAAAAACTGAAAAGCATGCATATGGATACTGCTTACTTCAGTGCCACGCCTCAAAATAGGTTCCCGTGGCAAAGCACAGCCAGCACCTGACCCCAGCTCTGCCGGCTCACACTTGTAGGGCCCTAGCCCCCAGCCTTCTCTGCCTCAGCTGATTCACCTGCAAATGGGGAAAATAATGCCTGCCTCTCCTGCATTAAACAAGATAGTAGGTATGAAAATGCATTGAAAAGAGTAAAACACAAGCAAAAATGAAAGTTGTTTTTTTTTAAAGAGTAGCAGGAAGCAGAACAGAAAAAGGAGAAATAAGAGAGAAAGCGGGGGGGGGGGGCAAAGGCAAGAAAAGAGGCCCCTCAGGGTGAGGAAGGGTCTCAAGAAACACTGACCAAAAACACAGGCTTGTAGTTGGGTTCAAATCTTGATTCTGCTGCCAACGGGCTGTGGGGCTCATGCATGTTATTCAACCTCGCTGCGCCTAATTTTTGTCAGTGATTGGGAATACACATTATAAACCCCAGGGCAGCACTCTCCATAGGAGGCTGGGGGCATCAGAGGAGAGATGACCCATCCCACCAGGCTCAGCGCAAAGCAGGAGCAGCAGAACACTCAGCAAATGGAGCTTCTGTTCATCACCATTATTCCTCAGGTCCCACTTCCTACGCCTGCTCTCATAGGGAAACTCACAGATTCTAGCTGCTGGGGGTGCAGCACAGAGCCCATTAGCCCAGCCAATTTATTGAGCAACTACTAGGAGTCAGGAACAGATTTAGACACTGGGATACAATGGGAAGAAAAATCCACACAATATCTGCCCTGTGGGTGCTCACACCCAATGGGGAGGGTAGTAAGGGAGGAAAGAAATACTGTACTCTAATCAGGTGCAGAAGAATGCAACAGCTCATGTAAAGATACAGACACACATGAAGGATGCACTGAGGGCGAGTGAGGCCTCACCTGGCGTACTCCAGCCGGGGCAGCAGCAGGTAGAGCATGATGCAGAGCCCCAGGAAGACATCTGCAGTCAGGAAGAAGGCCAGGGCGCTGTTCGTCACATCATTGGATGCCGCCAGGTCCACCAGCGCGGCCACTGCACTGATGGTCCCTCCCATGGCTCCTCCTGCCGAGAGCAGAGGACACCATGGACATGGTCAGGGGTGGCCCCCTTCCCTGTGCCTCAGGCCTGTTCCCCCCCCCAACTTAGGTTTAAAAAATGCAAAACAACAATTCTCCCTGCTGAGAAAAATGCAGCAGTTCTTGCAATAGCCCCCTGCCTTGGCAGACACGGGGGTTCTGCAGCCGCGAGCTTTCTGACTCCTAAGAGGGCATTGGTTTTCCAGGTTCTGCTGGCTTGCATAAGGTGGCAGGTAACCTCCAAGGAGGCCCCACCAGCCTGCTTCTTGTGTGCACCTCTAACTCTGACCATCCATCTCTACTGTCCTTGTGGTAGGGTCTGAAATGTTAGATCCAGGGCAGGCACATCTCAGAGAGCGCCTCACCCCTCCCTCCAAGCAAACACCCACCAGCCAAACTGGGAGAGAGGCTCAGGCAATGCCCTAGCACGAGGCGCCACTACCTCTAGGGGAGGCCATCCACCAGGGGTGTCCCTGTGGTGACACAGCTACCCAGACCTCACAGAATGTCTTTCATATCTGAGACACCATACACGTGGGCAAGCGTGCACACACGCTCTCACACATACTCACAACAGATGACCACATACTCATGCATGCTCTGCACCCTATCAAATACACACACACTCACACCCATGTTCAGTCACACTCATATACACACTCATTCACACACGTTCACTCATTCTCATAGACACACAAACACATATACTTACACATACCCACACATACACAGCCTCGGCCACACATATTCTCATATATACTCACACATACACACACACACACACACACACACACGCATGCACACATGCAACTGCCTCACCACATGGAATGTTCTCTCTTGCCCAGGGCTTTGACATGGGACCCTGGTGACCGTGTGCCACACATTTCACAGGCATCACAACCTAGTGGGCTGTGGGTTTGAGGCCAAGCAGGTGAACGTCTGACCATGACACTGCCACTTGCTCACTGTGACACTGAGGCTGCTGTGACTTCTTGGAGCCACAGTTTGCTCATCTGTAAAATGGGGATGAAGACCCTGTTTAGAGGGCTGCTCTGAGGACCCACTGAGATGTTGCTGAGAAAGGGCCCAGCACACAGGAGGCATTCAACACAGGTTAGTCTTCTTCTTTGCCACACAATTACTTCCAGCAATTACTCAATTACTGTTGCGCTCTCAACAGTGCACAGCAGAGTCAGGGCTGCACGTGTTACATGTGTGAGCAGATCTCTGACTCCTCTCTGCCTCTGTGTATTTGCTAATGCTGGTTTTTCCCATACAAGAGGTGGCGATGAGGTGGAGTTGGGACAGTGAACCATCATTACCAACACAGTAGTGACCGGTTAGTACGGGGGAAGGGGGCCTGCCTGGCTGGCGGAATGGATTATCCATCCCAGAGGACTGGGTATGGATCCTCAAAAAGACAAGAAGCTGGACTGCAAACAGCAACCTGGTCAGTGTAGGCACAAACTGCTTTGTCACCATCCGCCAGCTCTGCCAGCACACCACTTTTCTCCCTGCTGTTGCACAGACTTGGAGTGGGAGAGGGGCAGTCCAGACCCTTGACTGCCGTGATGTCCATTACCACTGCCTCACCCATATTCTGAATACCATCTCTGTGGCTCTGCAGGGAATAGCCCCTGGCTCTGATGGACAATCCTTCTCCCTGACCTTCTCAATATAAGCCCTATTAGCCTGGATGGGGCCAGAGGTTGGGACTTGAAAGAAGGGCAAAGAAAAAAAAGTTAGCATAGAGATTAAGAGCACAGACTGTAGAACCAGAACATCTGGGTCCAATTCAGGCTCTATCACTTCTAGCTGTGTGATTTTTGGCAAGTCACTTAACCTCTCTGTGCCTCTGTTTCCTTATTTGTAAAATGGAGATGTTAATAACACCCAACTCTTAGGATTGTTATGAAGATTAAAAGGATTTTTACTCAGAACAGTAAAAAGTACTCAGAACAGTGCCTGGCAGTGCCTGCCATATAAATCCTCTCTGATTCCCTATTTGTTGTCTGGCTATTTCTGTACTTCCCACATCAAAGGAGCAACAACAGGGCAAACCCTTTGCTAAGAAGGTGCCAACTTCTGAGAAGCTATAATCCCCACCTGGGTGTTTTGTAAGAAGTGGGGTTAAATTCACTAAGACATTCCCCGGCTGCCCTGAGGAAGAGATCTTAACATCACTGCCTGTTGATTTTCCTCTCTCTCTTCCCAACTTGTAGAGAATTTACAATATTATCATCAACAACAAACCAGGCCTCCGGGAGCTCATCCTTCATGACTTCCCTACTTTTATCTCATCAGTTATGGAAATACATGTAAATGAAGGATTTAAAAAAACACCAGTACAAAACAAATGAATTGTTCCTCAGATGCCAACACACACAGAATTCACAGATGGGCTCCTCTGGACCAAAATCTAACAGGGGTTGCTGAGGTGGCACTGGGGCTTCTGAGAGGCCAGGCTTTCCAGGGTGATGGGCACCCATTGGGGGCCACACACAGTGATGACCATGGCTTGGGGCTCAGGGTAATTAGGACTTCAATGTGACTACTAGATTTTTCCATCTTTTCAAAAATGGGAAATTCACAGGATAGTTCCTTTTTCTAGAAGACCTTCAGGTGGCCAGATGAACCTGAAGGGTCACTTGCCAACATAAGTGGTGTTTAGTCATGGATTCCTGGAGAGGTAGCCAGCAAGGCTGATGTTATGCAGAGAACCTCCTCCAGCAGGATGGAGGGAGATGCGGGGATAACAGCTTTTCTCTGAGACAGGTGAAGGAAAGGATTAAATCCAGTGTTGGGGGGCCATTTCCTTCAGCCTCAGCATTCCATTCTTCAAATATTGCTTTGGGAATACTGATTGTACTTAGAAAACTTAGCAATGGATCCATTTAACATATTTTTTTTTAATGTTAGGTCCAAAGGTTTCCCAGGATAGAGACAGAAGCCTAATTTTCTATCAAAAATGGCAAACAGATTGGAGTTCACATCTGAATTCAGATCCATGATAGTAAATACTCCAGTGCTGTGTTAAGAAGGATTCAGTGGCTCAAGAGTAAAGACACAGATCTATCAATGGTGTCTGGCACTGGTGCGGGAGTGGGGAGCGGATATATACTTGTCAAGATATTTGTTATCCCCGCCGCATACTACCTGGCATTATTAATTAATAGGCACACAGCAGATGCTTTGTGAAACTCCTCAAGCGGGCAAATGCTTCCAGCACTCCTTCATACGACAGGGATTGTGTGGAGATGCCAAACAGAGCAGCTGAGCCTCCAGTCTTGCTTTAAGGGATGGTGGTCTGCTGGGAAAGCACAGATTCTTACTGACCCAGCGCCGTTTTATCTTGTTGGGACATCTGAGTGAGAGAACAAAACTGCTAAGGTTTAGATAACAGGTTGAGGATTGGCATCAAAATTTCAGCTAATGGAGGTGGGCCTAAGTTAATTGTCAGTACCCCATGAAAGGCCAAAGCTCAAGTAATGGGGTTTATTTTCTAGGCTATCAGTGCTAGAGAGGCTTGGGTCTTATTCATCTTTGAGATCCCAGGGCATATCTGGCCAAATTGCAGATTTGTAATACAAAGAAATGACCGTTATTATTCCAGGCCACCAAGTTTGGAGGTGCTTTGTTACACTGTGATAGAAAATGGAAACACACCTAACATTCATTTCCTTTCCTAGGAGAGCTATCACCTGCTCAGCTCTGGCTCCTCCGCACCACGCTTGAGAGAACCAACCTGGCCATCTGGAACCCAGCACTCACCTGATATCAGGGCCTGGGAATTCCTCATAGGGAAGGAACCGGTCATTCCAAAGACGCTGCTGTTGAAGATGGTGGAGGTGCCACTGATGATCACCATGCAGACGATGGTGACAACAAAGAAACCTCGGGTCCAGGAGGAGGTATCCACTTTCACCAGCACGGTCATCACCACGAAGATGGTCAGCATGACGGTCAGTGAGGCCAAAACTCGGACATGAATGGGAACCCTAGGGCAAGGATGTCAAAGCAATCAGAGATGCCTTGGGCCTCCTCTATGGGGGGCTGGGGACCTGGGGTTGGTGAACATTCTTTACGGAAGAGGTGTGCTCAGTGGTCAGGACAGTCCACTCTGCAGTCAAGGGACCTGGGTCTGAACCCTGCCTTCCTGGCTTACTAGCTGTGTGGCCTTGGGTAAGTGACTCAGTTGCTCTGGTCTCAGCTGCTGCATCTGTACAACAGATGCTTTACCTCAGGGGATGAGGTGAGGATCACAGGAGGGAAGTGTGCTGAGTGCCGAGAGCAGGGCAGGGCCTGGTGTAGGGCAAATGCTTAGCAGATGCCACTTCTTCTCATTTTGCAGTGAGGTTCAAGATAGGATTTGGGGGCTTCCAAGGCAAGCTCCCTGCTACTCCTGCCTTAGGGCTCAGCCCCTGCTGGCTTTGTCTAGTATTTAAAGAAAGGAACCATCTATTGGGCTTCCTTTCCCCTAAAACTTAGCAGGGAGGTGAGGAGAAAGAAGGAACTAAAATCATCCTCACCATCATATTAAACACTCAGATGGTACTTAATTTTTGCTAGGTACTCTTTTAAGTTTTTTCCATATGCTAATCCCTTGAATTCTCACAACAGTTCTCTAAGAAGGCATTCTTACCTGTCCCACACAGACAGGGAAACTGGGGGCAGAAAGGCTAAGGACTTGCTCAAGGTCATGGGGCTGTGACCCCAGGAGGCCTGGCTCCAGTTTGCACACTCAGAATGACAGTCTCTTACCTCCCTGGGAATAAAGGAAATACGGGCAGCCCAGCACAGATGGCCAGGGCAGGTCTCCTCTGTGAGGGTGGCAATGATCTTGGTGTGGGCGGAGGCTGAGGCCAAGAGAGTGTGGCCCAGAGCCAGTCTTACACCTGCTTGTAAACCCCACACTCCTCCCAACCCCTTCCCTGGCCCCCATGGGCATGGGGGGTGGAGCAGAAAGGGAGGCTCTCTGAGAAACTGCACATTTTTATTCTAGGGAGAGAGAACATCACCCAGAGGGGCTGTTTAAATCATCAGATTAGACTAAACTCTCAACCAGATCGGGAACTTAGTTAATTTTTCTGCTAATCAGTAGAAGGGGGCTGGGAGAAAAGCCAGATTAGTTATACACAATTTGGGGGAGAGGCGTGAACAAAAAAGGGAAAAACTTGCAAGGCAGGAAAATACATTATGTCCATAAATAGGTGTGAAATGATGAGCATGAAAGGTAAGAGAGAATTTTTTCAAAGGCCTTTTGTGGCCCCAGGCTAAGCTGGGTTTTCTTCCCATCCTCGAGGAAGGGAGAGCAGGTGCTGCCACCGCTTTGTGGGGAGCTTTTTGAGGAGCCAGAGGACAGAAGAAGCCAGCGTGTTCGCTCTACAACCTGGGCTGAGGGACCACTGTGTGTCGGGGCTGTGCTGAATGCTGGCACACAGGGCAGACCAGGAATGGGCATTTTATTCATGTGGACAAAGTGCTCCATGGGAGGGTCACAGGCATCCTCGGCACATCCCAGGGACACAAAACCTACCTTGGGCATTGGAAGGTTTGGAGATGACACCTAAGCTGGTGTGAAAGGTGTGTCTGACGTGAGCACTAATCTTGCAGAGGGCCTTGTCCACCTGTAAGTGCCCGGGCTGATCCTCAGCATGGGGTGTGCAGTGGGGGTGTATTTTCTTTTTTCCACCCCCCATCTCTTGGGAGAATGCTGCTCCTCTATGCCAAGTCATTCAGGGAGGTGGTCACCATACTGTTCACTCCCACCTGGTCACAGACAATGGGCATGTGACTCAGCCTGGGGTGATCAGAGTGTCTGGGGCTGCTGGCTGCTAGACTGGGTTAGGAATAAGTTGGTGAGCAGGCAGGGCCAGGGGACTGCAGGGGAGAGAAGCTCGCTTTCTGCTGTAACTGTGTCAGGGGCTGCAGGCTGCCAGCTGCAGGGGAGGCTGCATTTGGGATAAAGTCAAGCAAAGACACGCAAAGTCCAGGACACACAAGAGGAAGACCTGAGGATGTCTGCAGTCACCTAGATCCAGCAATGCCTGGAGGAAGAGCTGACTTTAATTTTTGAGGTACAGAATAGAAAATCCAAACACACCAACACAAAAAGCTACAGCAGGATTTTGAACTGGGGAGCCACAAGGTCAGAAAACCCCAGTATGTACAGGGGATCCCTGCCCAAGTGCCCTCTCTCTTACCAGGAAGTAACTGCTGGTGACAGGTAATGAACACCTCCCTGGGGCAGCCTTCACTGACAGCCGGAGGTGGGTGGTGGGTGGTTGAACACCCCAGCTCCCTCTCCCCGGGCCTTTGTTCCACATAGGCTCTGAGAATTCCCAGGCAGGATCAAGTTTAGCCACCCTCTGTTGGAGCCTCAGGAGGCATCCTTATTGGAAGTCTTCCCTTCTCACTCTCCCTTGCCCACTCTCCTACCTTCATCTCCCAAACAAACCACTCACTTGAATCCTTGTTGCAGAGTCTGCTTCTGGGGAACCTCATATTAAGACCATGAACTAAGATGCATCTCCACAGGTCTGCAGGGCCCTCAGCCAGGCAGGAGCTGGTGGGCAGTGAGGAAGGCACTCAGGCCCCCGGGAGCCCAGAGTACCTATTGTAATGCACACCAGGTACCCTGGATGCTGGTGGCCAGACCTCAGTACTGATGCTCTAGGTGATCCTACCCACTCAATCTTGTCAAGGGGTGCCCTGCCCCCTCTCCTAGTGTTAGGTTATATCGAGGCTGCTCCTTAACACTAGAAGTAGGAGATGCCCCACTAACCTCAAAGGTAAGAGCCAACCAGGGAATGGAGCCTGGGTCAGGAGAGGGGAGTTCTCTGCCACCAACTGTGTGACCCCAGGCAAAAATTCAACCTTTCTGGGCCTCAGTTTCTTCATCTCAAAAGAAAAGGTCAGCTGCCTTCCAGTTTATAATTCTAAATCTTTGGAAATTCAAGTGGAGAGAAAGACTGGGGATAAATGCCTACAAGTTTTAACAGTTCCTTGGGGGAAAATGAAGGCAAAGAACAGACTAGGGAGTTAAGAGCTCTAGAGGCAAGAGCAGGGCCCAGGGGGTTCTCACCCCCAGGGCAGGGCTGGAGCAGGTGGGGGCAGGTAAATACCTGCTGGGCGCATAACTGACAAGCAAGGATAGCAGCAATGGGGGCAGATTTTGAGCTGGTCCTAAGCCTTCCAGTTGCTCTTCCCTTGTGAACCCCCTCAGCATGGCAGGGAGTCAGCTGTAAACATCTGCAGCATTTTAGCCTAGTCCTGGGAATGGCCTCTGCCTCTAACCACCTCCTCACAACACAGTGCAGACACAGCCCAGCCCAGGAGTGCTGCCAGCATCATGGGGCTCTCCAGTGCCTGTTATGACAAGGTAATTAGTTGCTTGAACAGGAAGGTTACTTTGGAGAGAGCTGGGGGACTTCTTACAGGTGCCCCCAGGGCGGAAATGAGGGAAGAGTGAGATGAAGGAGAGGTGGCAGTAAACGCCAAATGCATTACAATGGCAATGCTGTTTGCAACTCGAACTGACCTCCCCCCTCCTCCCCAGTCGGCCTGCTAATTACCTGCTGCTTAGCCCAGTCTCCAAAGGAGCCTCAACCAAGAGCTCCAGGTCCTTGGAGATCTCCCCTGGAGCTATTTTCAATGTTTATACACGTACCACATGCAAGTGCACCCCACAGGCCTGTGAAGGGGTTGGCTTGCTCTATGGGCAGGGATAGTGGCCCAGGGGATGACAACACTGTTAGAAATTATGGAAAATCTAGGCAAGTGTTGCCTGCTGTCAGTGATTCTAGGACAGGGGATGGCAGAGGTGACAGTCCCAGCCCTGCGACCCCAAGGCAGGGCACACCAAAATAAAGATTTGAGGAGAGGGCTGCCAGCTGTATCCTACCACCTTGCTTGTGAGGGCTCAGGACCCCAGGGGACAGATTTCTTCTTAAGTCTCCAAAATGTAAATCCTCCTCATAAGTATTTATGATGCTACAGATTTAACATAATAAAACACTTGGCGATTATGGATGAGCCAGTCAGAGAAAGCCATGGTGCTCTAGGAGGGGAGAAAAGGAGACATTTCAATTTCGCACATTAAATAAAAAACATCTTCGCCCCAAACCATCTTTGCAGCACTAGAAACAGACGGAGACCTGGGAGCATTTTCTCACATTGCCCTCATCTCTCTCCTGGTGGAAGCAGGAGAAACCAAGAGCAAGTCCAGGGGTGGGCTGGACCCTCCTGAAGGGTGCTCTGTATGCTGAGCCCCCAAAACCATCTCCCCCACCCCAGGTGGTCCACTGCAGAGGGACCTGCCTCCTTCAAAGCTTCTTGTAGTTTGAAGCCAGGGCAAAGTAAGGAAAATCTTTGCCCAAGGGAAGCAGGAGGCAAAAGGCACATTCAGGCTCAAATTAGGGGCAAAAAGGGTCATGGTTCAGATCGTGCCTCCACCACCTTAATGGCCATGTGCTCCTGGGAAGTCACCTCTACGAGCTAAGTGGCCCATTTATATATAAAACAGGGTAGCAGGTTTCCTACTTGTAGGTTTCTGCTGTGAAGATTAAAGGAGATGATGTATCTGCTCAGAAGTGCTTACTACTCTTAGCAGATTTTTCGTTTGACTGCCTCTGACTCTGCTGACCCCAGTCCTGGCTGGCTTAAGGCCTGCTGTTCCCCCAGGACCATAGAGGAGGCAGTGACAGGTAAGAAGCAAGTTCGTGTCATCCCTTACCTACCCTGTGGGCTGAGGCACAGCTCCTGACTTCCACCTGGAAAATGGGCAAAGTCATGGCTTCCCTCCCGGGTTGCCATGCGTCCTAAGAGATATAACAAGGCACCAGGAGTCATCCTGTAGCAGGGTGGTCTCCAGAGAAAGGGAGGTTCCAGGTTCTTGGCCCTTGCTTTAGTTTACATAGTGACTCCGCAGCTAGAAGGATGGAGAGGTTCTCATATGGTAGGGGCTATACCGATAGGACACCCCCCCCACCCCCAGAACTAGCAGAGCATGTGGACAGAGAGGATGATGAGACAGGAGGCCTGGAAAGAAGAGAGAGCAGAGGGAAAAGAGGGATCCTACTATCATGACTCTGTACCCCATCTTCCTCGCCCTCCTCTTCTTGAGTCCCATTCCTTTCCTCATTCTTCCACTCTGATGAGTCACTGTCAAGACTCAGCTCTGCACTCAGGGCTGGCAGTGCTGAGGGCACGACTGGCTCTGTCCCTAGCTACATGCCTCCAACCTCCTCCTGCAGGGGTGGGGTCTCTAGAGGCTGAGCCCCACCTACTAGAACCCTGACTGTAGCTCTGTGTGCCAGGAGGGGCTTGAGAAGAAAGGTTAAGGGTCAAAAAACTTCTAATGGGGATTGCAAAGTCCTCAGTCTACCTGACCATCGTTCTCTAGCCTGTGCTTTGGTTTCAGATGGGTCCAAGTTCTCTTTTTTTTTTTAAGATTTATTTTATTTATTTATGCATACAAGAACTGCAGCCAGAGATGCAGGGGAGTAAGAGGATTCACCAGAGATAGAGTGGGGAGCAGAACAGGCAGATCCACTGAAATACACTGCTAAGGGGAGCAACGGGTGAGTCAGGAGAGGTCTGCTATGCCATGTGGGTAGCTCCCTGGCTGGGGATCGAACTTGTGCTGCAGTGGCTTCTAGCTTCATAGTGCTGAGACTTAATCCCTTACACCACCAGGGAGAGTGCAAGTTCTTTGATATTTCTTCCATGGAGAAGTGACACCAGAAGTCTATGGAGATTGGGTCACAAAAACTATGTGGCTTCTGCCTTGCTTTCTTAGAGCAGTTGCTCTTTAGTCAGATAAGAAAATTTCTAGTACCTTTGGCCAATATGTTAGGCCATGCTAGAGATGAGAGAAAGAAATCCCAAGCTCCCAGCTAAGCCTACCACAATCATAAAAGATACTACTTATTGCTATTACTGTTAGCCACTATGCTTTGCAGTCATTCTTATGCAATAATAGATAAAGTGCTTCCCACAGCATAATATTTGGGAAGACTAGGCTATTCAGGATCAGCACATACAGATGTAGTCAGTCCTCTCTTCCACACTCAGAGCAGACATCACTAATCAATCCCTCTCTGAAACCAGATCTGTCTTAGAATCCTGTTTAAGAATTCTAAGTGTTGTGCCCAATATCAGCAGACTCGGCGAGCATAGCCTCCAAGAACCAAAGACAGCCCGATGCAAACACAAAAGGGAGTTTATCACAGACTCAAGTCTGGGCTCACGGCACTTCCCAATGTAGCAGCAGGTATGGAGAGTCCCGAACAAAGGAAGCAGGGGTCTTTTAATAAGGTTAAATTATGCTGGCAGTTACTCATTGGCTACAAGGATGCGTTCTCCAACTTTGCCCGGCTATCATTCTAAGCTGACTGGCCCGGCTGAGATGCAGGTCCAGCCTGCAGCTCCAATTACAGCAAGTTCGCGCTCATTGGTGACAGGAGGGTGAGGGTGGAGTTAGGGTCGAAACTGTTGAAACTATCTCTGGAATGCAGTCTTTCTGGGACAGCAAAACCTAAAATTCTAAAATGGCAGTTACACACAAAATGACAAGCAATGGCTAAGAATACTTACGCTTGGTTCCACACTAAGAGGGCCTCCCTGGTGGCGCAAGGGGTTAAGCACCGCACTGTGAAGCAAATCTGCAGTCTCTGCAGCATGAGTTCGATCCCTGGCCAGCCAGGGAGAAACCCAAATGGCGCAGTGGACCTCTCCTGGCTTGCCTGCTGCTCCCCTCAGCAGTGCACTTCGGTCAATCTGCCTATTCTGTTCCCCACTCTGTCTCTGAGAGTGAATCCTCTCCCCCCCCCCCATCTCTGGCCTGTGCCCCAGCTTTTGTATGCATGAATAAATAAATCTTTAAAAAAAAAAGAATTCTAAGAGATCCTGAGATGCAGGCAGTCCTTGCAAACAGATTTGCCATCAGTGATCTGAATCATAATGTAGCCTCTGTTATCACCTAGTGGCAGCTTACAGGAAATGTAGGCAAAGTAGCTAGAGCAGTTGCACTTGTAAATCCAAATGGAGACTGAGATAACAGTCACCCAGTCACGGCAGTGGGATCTAACGGCTGTGCTAATTTGCTGGGTTATCTCCTGGTCATTCCTTCTTTCATGGTGCATTCAAATGGACACTCTCTCCTAGCCCTTTATTGACAGGGCCAAAATGTCCCCATGAGTCCTCTCTGTGAGTGGTCAACTGATAAGCTAATGTCACTGCTTAGCATTGGGCAGTTAGGTGCCCGTGTCCCACGCAGTGAGAGCTGGAGTAGTGGGATGCCAGATCCTTAACATAGTCAGCTTTCAGCAATGCCTGGAAGATCAGCTTCCACAAGCTTCCTGGGCCTTGCCCCAACATCCACGTAGTATACCTTGGCTGCAAGGTCTGTGCTCCTGTGTGTCTACCTGAACTTCTACCTATATATTTTGTCTTTCTGTTGATAGACAAAGTCCTCTGAGAGGAAAAAAGAAAAGCCATGTCCCCAGTGCTGCCTGCTGGCTACTGACACAGCCTGTGCTGGAAACTGAAAGTCCAGCTCCTTAGAGGGCATCTATTGGCAAGATCCCAGGGGTAACTAAGCTTCCTTCTCAGTCTTCGTGGGAAGAATCTCTGCTGGTTGCCTCCTACTTTGGTGAACAACATTTAAAGAAACAGAAAGTAGTGGCACTGGAAGAGAGAGGGGTAGAGAAAGCTAGAGGCTGGGATGTGTGGGGGGGAGGAGCTTACCTGTTGATGAGCAGGAAGTTTGCCATGAGGCACAGCACGGAGGGCACAGTGGAGGCGATGGCAAGGTAGCTCTCGAAGTAGTTCTGCAGGCAGAGAAGTGAGGAGGATGCTAAGGTCACTTGGGATAGAGAGGAGGGTCCCCTGGGGGGCAGAGACGGTGCCCCTCTTGGTGCAGGTCTTCCCACTGTCTTCAAATATCTGTGAGTGATGGGTAAGTCTAGCCCAAATAGCGTGTTCCTATGTCTCTGACCTAACACTACTCATTCCATTGCTCAGTGACAGTCACTAAACACTACTCATTCCATCGCTCAATGACAGTCACTAGTATGAGTTATGCTAAGTGCTGGGGACATAAGGAAGCATAAGACATTGTCCCTATGCTCAGCGAAGTCCCTGAAGCTCTTCAGTCCATGCTCCCAGCCAGCCTACCTGTCCCAACCACAGATGAGTCATTGGGAATAGGATTTAGTGTGTTTTGTCCTATCAGTCTTCTCAGCCCATTGCCAAATCTCAAGGTTATTAAATGGGTGCTGTTATGACCCCATCACTTCTCACACTCTTGCAACCAAGTGAGTTCTCATAGAAACACACCAGCCTCTACAGGGAAACTTTATTTTGACTCTGGATTTGCTCCCTCAATAGAGCTGCTATCCAAAGTCAGTCATTTTGGAACACGAATTAAAAAATATATATACACTCCTATACTACTTATAATAGCCAAGATGAGGAGACAATCTAAGTGTCCAGTGACAGATGAGTGATTATAAAGATGTGGTCTATATACATGATGGAATACTACTCAGCTATTAAAAAAAAAAAGATGAAATCTTGGCATTTACAACAACAAAGATGTAACTGGAGGGGAATATGCTAAGAAAAATAAGTGAGAAGGCAAAAGACAAATACCAGATGATTGTACTCATGTGTAGAATACAGAGAAACAAAACAAAACAAACCAAAACCCTGGGATTCTGACTGTAGAACTGAGGCTTTCAGAGAGGGAAGGGGGCTGGATGGAGACCCAGGGTATGATGGTGGAGGACTATACTTAGGTGGGGTGGGGGCGGGCTGGGGGTTGGGCTGGGGGTGGTGTGGTAACATACGTTTAAGGAGGTGTGATGCTGTATTCTATAACGTACACAGCGCTATGAACCAATAGCACCTCAAAAATAGACAAACAAAAACATTTTGAGAGGCAGTTCCTTGTCTGACCAAGATGAGTAAAAGGGCATTTTCCTGGGGGTATGACAAAGAGCACATGAGGCCAAAAGACAGATGAAGGATTCCTGAGACAATGTGCTGGGACTGATAATAATTGAAGCTCTGTGGCAACTGTGTTTTTGAAAACTCAGAGAACTATTCACTCATTACTGTGAATTTTACTGCCTATATATTATCTCTCAATATACCTGTCTTCAAAAAATAATTGGGTTGGGCCTCCCTGGTGACGCAGCAGTTGAGCACTGGGTTGCAAAGCTGCCCACAGCCTCTGCAGTGCCGGTTCGATCCCCAGCTGCTGGCGAGGGACCCACATGGCGCGCAAACCTCTCCTGCCGCGCCCACTACTCCCCTCAGCAGTGTACTTGTCAGTCTGCCTGCTCTGCTCCTCGCTCTGGCTCTGGTGAATTCTCTCACCCTCCTGCACTTCTGACTGTACCCAGTGCTTGCATAAATAAATAAATAAATAAATAAATAAATAAATCTTTAAAAAAAAATAATTGGGCTGACATTTCTTGGTTTTGGTCATTGCATGTCAAAACAGACCCCAGGTTGGGAAAGAGGATGGGTTCTGGGTAGTGGACGTATTTACATGTATTAAGAATTCCCTGAGTGTCAATGGGCTTTTGATGAATTATGGTGTTTGCCCTAAAAATATAAAATAACAAGCTATGCATATTCTACTTTGGAAACCTTATGAAACTGAACTTAACTGAGGAAATATTTTGCAAATACAAATGGTACAAATGTGCCAAAGCACAAAGAACAATGAGAGTAAAAAAATCCTGCTGATGTGCAAAGGGCTCTGGCAACTGTAGGGCTCACTCCAGTGTCTATGACACACTTCCTGCCTGTTAAAGATGGAGTCTCAGTGGGCGTGTAAGAGTGTGAAGGGTTTTTAAGATCTCAAAACGCCGCAAGTAAAGATGTCAGAATTGTGTGTGTGTGTGTGTGTGTGTGTGTGTGTGTGTGATATCAGAGATAGGGCAGAAGGGAATTCCACGTAGGAGGGTGAGAGAGGGGGTTAGTGCTTGAGAGCATGGGGATGAGTTTAGAATGGTCCCAGAGGAAGAAGGATTTGAGTCAGATCTTGAAACAGAAAATCAGATCTCTCCTTTCTGGAAGGGCTTGACTGCAACGTGGAGGTCAAGAAAAAAAGATGTCACAATGGGCTCTGGAGCACAGACGGTCCCATGGTCCCTTTTGATGCCTGCAGAGTACTTTGTGCTCTTTGAAATCTGTACCCTGAATATAAGGTAGCAGTGGCTTTGCAATTAAAATGATAATCACAGAGAGTGCAGTCCATCAACCATGCGCCTTAGAAATAGCCTGCCTCCTTTGAGGTGCCACCTCATTGTTCCTGCCCTGATGGGCTCAGCAGAGCCTGGACTGGTCTGAGGCATTCAGTCAATTACGTCTTGATACAGTGGCTGGGCCGACGTGAGGCCTGGCGGGCACCAGGCGGGAGCAATGGGAAAAGGCCCTGAGGAAGAGACCAAAGCAGTGGGGCCAAGCCTGTCCCAGCCCAGCCCCAATGAGCATGGCTGCTCATTCCACAGCGAGTCTATGAAATGGCCTGAGATCATATGGGGTGTAGAATCTGTCTTTGTTTTTTTGAGCAGGCTCAAGTTCCCTGAACAGTTTAAGAATGGGGATTTTCTAGGTAATTAAATGTTCAGGTGTATTGATATTTAAACAGAAAATGGTGCTTTCAATACCGGAAATCTTTTAAAATACTGACAACTAGACAAGGCTATGACTCCCTTTCTGTTGACTGAACCCACTTCTCTGTGTTATAAAGAACAAGCTGGGGGCAGAATGCCCTTGACCCTGGGCCAGCTTTCTACCAGCACAGACTGGGGTGCTGTCGATGGTCGGGTCAGTTGACATGGCACATGGAATTACTTTTTTAATGTAGTTCCTGATAAAAACATGAGATGGCTTTTAGTTACTTTTCTGCTAGATTTCTAGTATTAAAATGAGTTGTGGGGCCTCCCCGGTGGTGCATCGGTTGAGCACTGGGCTGCGAAGCTGCCTGCAGCCTCTGCAGTGCTGGTTCGATCCCTGGCTGCCAGCGAGGGTCCCACATGGCAGTGGCAGACCTCTCCTGCCGTGCCCGCTGCGCCCCTCAACAGTGTATTTCGTCAGTCTGCCTGTTCTGTTCCCCGCTCTGGCTCTGGTGAATTCTCTCACCCTGCCACGCACCTGACTATACCCAGTGCTTGTATAAATAAATAATAAAATGTGTTGTGGGGGACAGACTCTTTCCTGGCCCCCTTGTTCCCAGCCTCCTGGGTTCACACCCCTTTATGATCCTGTCTGCCAAGTGAAGGTGGGGCCTGTGGCTTCCTTCTAACCAAAAGAATCTGGCACAGGTGGTGGGTACACATGATTATGTGTACATGACATGGGATTATGTAGCACCCATCCCGATGGACTCACTTTCATCCTTGATGGCTGGGAGGAGGCAAGTGGCCATTCTGGGAACCCCATGTGGCAGGTCTACAGGTGACCGGTTGCTGCTGAGGGCAGCAACACCCAACAAGGAAGGGAAGATCTCAGTCCAGTAACTGCAAGGAACTAACAACCTGAGTGAGCCTAGAAGTGACCCTTCTCCAGTTCAGCCTCAGAGGAGACTGCAGCCTCACGAACCCCTGGATTGCAGTTGGTGGGACCCTAAGCTCAGGACCCAGTGAAGCAGTGTGACATAATACTGTGTCTTTTAAGCCATTCAGTTGGTAGTACTTTGTTATATGACATTAGATTCCTAATTAACGAAGGTTTCAGATAGTCAAGTTCCCACTAAGCAGGGTTTGTTCAGAATATTGCAGCCTTCTGTGCTATTTAGTATTCAGGTTTTTTTTTTTTTATTAAAATAATCAGCTGATTATGTCTTTCATTGAACTTCCTGCCAGACATGAAGACCAGTAGTCTGCCCATGAGGGGCACAAAAGTTATGCCTGCTGAGTACATTAGTCCCCTTAGTTTTCTCTCACCAGACCCTTCGCTGAAATTAGGGTGATTTTTGCCAGTGGCATGCACTGACTTTAAGAAATTAAGACTTAGTTTACATGTCCCCCCAGATCTGCTCACCACATCTGCATGTCAGGCCACTCGCCCCGCTATTCATTTCATGGTGACACAAAACTACTGCCATCGTTGACACCAGAAGAGGAGCCAACTACTAAGGAGAGGCCCCAGTGAGGCCCCTGCCAGGCTGCACCCTCCAAGACTCTTGCTTCCTGGGTGGCTGGGGAGAGGAGGGCAACACTTTCTGAAGGGTGGGGGAAGATAAAAACCCATGAGGTAGGCCTGACTTTCCTCTCCCTGGCTGATTTCTGAAACGTGGTGGCCCCATATGACTTCCCCAGAGACACCCCATGTGTCTGAGCAGCGAGCTGGGTTTGGTTGCATAGCTATGGCCAGCCCAGCCATAAGGCATCTTGCATTTACTCCCTTCCATTCCTGCCTCACTTCCTTTTTCTCTTGCTCTTAAGTCCCTAGCACTGCACTCCCAGATAGAGCACTCCCCTATGGCACATTTCCGGGCTCCTTTCTAAGAAACACCCAAGAGTGGAGCCCTATGTTCAATTCCTAATTATGTACTTTGCAGGCTGGCAGCTGGCATTTCCTTCTTGGGTTCCTCTCATTTGCTTCCAAGGGGTGCTGGGGCGACCTTCTCCCATTTTACTCAAAGAAATGTAAAGACACTGGAATCCTGTTTCAAACATGTTGCCGTTTGAAGGGTAAGAGAACAACCCTATTTCAAAGAAATCTGTAACCTCCACTCCACAGGGCGATTTAAAAGAATGCAATGTTTTGGAATAACTCATACCAAAACTCACCTCCCCTTGGGTCTGATTCCTGAGAATTCCCTGAAAAGGCTTGGCTGCTATCTATCCCACTGCAACACGGTGGATGAGCATGGCTTCTGCCTCCAGAGTGGTACCCAAGCACCCCAAAGGCTGTGCAGGAGTGGATAAGTAAGAAGCCCATCAGAGCCCTGGGTCGCTGCCTGTGACCGTGCTCTGCACAACCCCGGGGCACAGATCTGTAGGCTGGTGTCAGTGTAGCCTGTTGACAGAGCTGCTGAAAACCTGCAGGCCTGCGAGTCAGTCTGGACCTTATGTCGCAGCATGCTGTGATTCAGGAAGGTGGGGCTAGAAGGACGCACAGTAGGGCAGGACGTTAGGACATGACAAGGCCTCTGCAAGCAGGTATCTCTGTTCAGCAGTGGAGTCTCATGCAGGAAACCCAGAGGCTGGTGATCCCACAGCCCTCAGCCTGGATGGGAGACCTCTGCCTATTCCAGATCAGCATCTGGTGCTGTCTTAACCTTTCCCTTTGTTTACTACAGATGTGGCAAATCCTCGTGCACCCAGCTTTGTGCTGGTGGTTTGCTATAGAAAATCGAAGACAGAGCCTGATGCCCTCGGGGAGCGTGCAGTCTGGTGCAGCCCCACGGTTGTCGTACAAGGGACCGTGGGGGAGGGGGCTTCCCACAGGAGGCCATCCCCTGACACTGACAGATGAGGAGAGGTTTGCAGACAGATACGGGAAGGTGGGGTGCAGGTGGAGAGAAAGGTCATCCTAAGAAGAGGGCACAGTGTGTGTAAAGGCGTGAAGAGATGCTTCCCTGCCACTTAGAACTCCAACCCAAGTTCATTTATTGCAACAGGCCCTCTAAGGCTTTCCCAGCATCTGCAGGACGCTGCTGAACTGAGACAAAACTGTCTCATTGTCTACTGAATCCAAGCAGGACTAGGGAGAGAGGCAGGACACCTGCAGAGACCACACCCACCCTTCTCCTTCAGGGTGCTAAAGAGAGAGAGGCTTAGCAGTCACTGTTCTGAATTCTCCAGCCCAGTGTGGGGCGAGGCCCAGCTCAGAGACACAGGAAAGCCTCTGCTGCTTGAATGTCTCATTTAATCTCCCTACCCCCGACTACCTCCCTGGCACTTGGCCATTACCTCAGCATCAGCCCCTGGCAGCAGGAACATCAAAGGTCATTCTGGGCACCTATCAGCTCATCCATAGGGGGAATGGAAGCTCTGCAGAGTACCAGGTAAGTGACATTTGAGCCTGACTGCTTACATGTGACCTGCACAGACATCAGTCCATTTGCTCTTAACACAGCCTGTAAGAGCATGGAAGAGCCAGGGTTGCTCCCATTACAGATAAGAAGCCTGAGGCTAACAGAAGCAGTGCTGGTGGGAGGTTCTTCTGATGGAGGCAGGGGTGGGGAGATATTTATCAACAAAGATGTCCACAAAGAGCCACTCTAGCTGAGGCGGCCTGCTTCACAGACACACGGGCTAAAACACTGTCACTGGATGACAGCAAGTTACCAGGTGCCTGAGCGGTGCCTTCACAGTGAGCAGGGACCAGGACTAGGGTCTGAGGTCCCATTAGGGTGGCATCTCCCTCTGCCCCAGGCCTTAAATGTTGGTCACCTGCCCAAACAAATGACAAGAGAGATTTCTCTCCCCTCTGCCTGTTAACTATCTCTTCTCCTAAAACCCCACTGTGCGTTCGCCTGGGCCTTTCCACTGGCCTATGAATCTGTGTGGTATTAAAAAGAAAAAAAAGATTAAGAGAAAAACCCTCACTTTTGTCAGCCACCCAAAATGGATGGACACGGTCTGCTGATAAGCATGGACCATGTAAAAGCAGACATTATAGTTGGGAAGCACCGGGCAGGCGTCTAATTTCTCTCCTGACTCTGCAAACCCCAACAAAGCCCTTCAGGTGGGGTGGGGCCGGGACCTGGAAACCAGGCTGTGGACAGAACGTGGTCCAGGACAGCCAGGTGCCACAGCAGGTAGGTATGGAGGAGCCACTTCCAGCCTGGGCACAGACTCTTGATTTCACTTGTGATGGAGATGAGGAAACTCATTTTCATCTCTGGCCCAGTTTGTGAGCACCAGGAAAGAGGCAAGATGCTCTTCAAACACAATTTAAAAACCCACCAGAGCCAGCTGGCCAGATGTGAGGCCCATTTTACGAGGGGAACATTTCCTCTCTTCTGCCATGCTGAGAGGCTCCGTGCTAAGCATCTCTTCTGGAAGAATTTAATTCCAGGCTCAGAGTCCAGGTAAAGAGGTTTCACAGGGCAGGGAGGCCCCGAAATGAGCCCGTTTATCTCTGGCAGACCCTGGTTAAGCTTCCTCTCCTCTGAATGCCATTTGGGTACTTTGAAATAAGTGTAGCAAATTAGTCACGAGCCGCAGCAGACTGACTCGCGCTGGCCGCCCAGCAGCTTCCCAAGGCAGCTTTGTGCGGGCCCCCACCTCAAGGGCTCAGCAGCAGAGGCAGCTGGGCTCCTGTGGGGCGAGAAAAAGCGATTCAAGCCTGGGGGTGGCAGCTCGAGGCAGCAAAGCGTTACCTGGATCACAGGGGCATGAAATTAGCAGCAGCGAGCAGGCTGGAGCCAAGAATAGTTTGCCGGTGCAAACTTGCCACCTTCGGGTAGCTGAGTTCTGCGCCCTGGGAGGTTGCAGGGAGAAGCCCTTATCCTGGCAAAGGCCAAAGTCGGTCCTAGGCAGGCCAGGAAGTGAGTAAAGGGCAGGTGTGGAGCTGGTGTCTTGTCTGTGAGTCCCATGTTTGAGGCACTGGCTCAAGATAACAGGTGGGTGTGTGGCCAGGGGCTGGATGAGCCAGGAAGGCTGCTTAGGAGGAAGGGCAGGGCCTGCTCCAGGGGCCAGACAGGTGAAGACACAGAATGTAGTGATGGGATAGCCAGGTCTGAGGGTGGAAAAACTGGGATCAAAATTAGACAGGTAAGGCCTGGAAAGATGTTGGCCAGAGAGCACCCCCACTCTAAAGACTGGCCGCCATCAGACCTCTGCAGCTGCTCGAACATCAGGCCTCTGGCATAGGCCCTACAGTTATCTCCAGGCTGCTCCCTGGGGTCACTATAACCCTGGCTCTTTATTTTATATTTTTTATATCGTTCACTTTTAAACAATGTTTGTTTCTCCCCCCCGCCCTCAGGTGTAGTCCTCAGAATTTCCCTCACCAACGCACCCGTGCACCATCACCACAGTGCCCTGTGCTCCTCCCTCCCGCCTTCTGATCCTTCTCCCTCCTGCAGGATGTCTCTGGAATACTATTTAGCAATCAAAAAAGATAAACCCTGGCTCTTTAATAGGAGCCTCTCTTTTCTCAGAGAGGGCTCTTCTCCCAGCCTAAACTGGCTTCTTGGAGTCCTGCATCATGATTGCTCACCATTCTTGTCTCTATTTTCTTTTCCTTCTTCACTGCTGGTCCTTGCTTCTCTGCTAGCTGAGAGGCTTACTTGGGTTTCTCTTAGACTAGGGAAAAAACCTCTTGACTTTGCAGTCTCAGCCACCAGATCTTTGCTTCCCTTTCCTCATAAACCATCTGAAGATGCAGTCTTTAGCCCTACTGCTAATGCCTGACCCCCTTCTAGGCTGCTCTGGGGAAAGATTCTTTCCAAGTGTGGAATGCCCAGCCTTCTTTGTGATAGGGGCTAATGTCTTGATATGTGCCCAGGGCTCCTGCTGGTCAAGCTGAAATGTAGAGTCGGGGCGGGGGATGGGGAGGGCTGTCCCCAGGGCAAAAGTCCTGGTATGAGGAACATACTGGCAAACCAGTGTCTGCTGAAAACAGCAGGGAGACACTATAGCCAGATTAACAAAATCAGCTAAAATACCTTACTTATAAAGATTAGCAGAAAGTTATGTAAGAATAGGGATTAGAGATAGGATGCTTTGATTAGGGGGAACTATGGAGCCCCCCCCCCCAAGCAAAACCCCTGGTCATTCCATCCTAGCTTGCACAAGATGATAACACATCCCTGATAGTACCCCCAAGCACATACATTCCTCCAGGTCCTTGGCGCCGCCTTCTCTCAACCTGGTTCTAAATAAATATGAGACTGCCCATAGATCGGGGCTGCACTTATTAAGGTGTGAGCCCCTCTAGGTCTCCCCCACTTGGACTTTGAGTATTCTTTCTCTCATCCTTCACATCTACCTAGAACCTTCAAATGTGACCTTAGTTTGGAAAGTGTCTTTGCAGACGCCATTAGTTAAGAGGAGATCATACTGGGTTGGGGACGCCCTAAATCCACAGACACTCAGGGAGGGCATCACATAAACACAGAGACAGAAACTGGAGTTATAGGGTTACCAGCTGAGAATGGTTGGGAGCCCCAAAATCTATAAGAGGCAAAGAAAAACTCTTTCTTATCTTTGGGGAGAGCATGGTCCTATTGGCCCTTCCCTCCAGTACTCCAGTGTCTCACTTGGACTCACAGGCCATTCTACCTGCCTAGCAGCTCTCCCCACCTAAGCTCTTAAACCCCAGGCTCACTGCGCCCACTCTATTTAGCTGCAGTCCTGCTCTAGGAAGCCATCTCCCTGAACTTCAATAGCACCCATGTCTGTATCAGTCCCTGTCTACAAACCAATTCTCACTGTCTGTCAACTGTTCGGCTGGGTGCCATCTCGCTGAGCTCAAGTTCTATCTCCCAAATCAAAGACCTGCAAGACAAGAACCCACGAACAACCCCTTTCAAGGCCCCATGGCTGTCCCTCCTCTCCATGCTCCCTCTTCAAGCTTTCCCCTCCCTCTCACTCCAGGTAATTGACCTGCCCCTGAGTTCCCACCCAAACTGCCAACATGCAGCTCCACCCTCCCTGTGCACCAGGGCCTCCTCCCTGGAGTCCTTCCCCAACTTTGAGCTTCAAGCTCTTCCCTGGGCCTTACTAGCCTCCAGCCAGGCTGAGGCCAAGGGTAATGACAGTGGAGGGGAACACTGGAGGGACTGGAGACACTTTGGTGGTAGAATTGACAGGACTAACTGATGGAGTGAACAAGGGAGTGAAAGACAGAGGGAAATATAGGGTAACAGCTAAGTTTTGGGCTTGACCAACTTGGAGTTAGTATGGTGCACACGGAGCAAGGAAGGAGTCTGCTTCAGTGCAATCTGAGCATGCCGGGTAAAACAACCTCACAATGAGATGCCAAATCCCTGAATGCAGGACCAGAGCCTAGAATCCTAGGACGGGGTCTTCCTCCTGTCCCCTCTCCCCAACTGCTAGCCCTCCACAAACACAGATTAATTCATCACTGCACATATTTATTGAGTTCAATAGATTTTCTAGGCACAGGGGACTTACTGCCAGTTCCTTACTTAATGGAATTGATGGTTTGGTCAAGGAGAAAGTCAGCAAATGCATAAACAAATAAATAGGTAATATTTCAGGCAGTGATGAGTGCTATAAAGATAAATTAAGCAGGGATAGTACCTCTATAATAGAACTTGTGACACTAGTGTAGAAGGAAGTTTAAGACAACATCTAGTTCAGGGGTCAGTGACCAATGCCCCCCATCCCTATCTGCCCACCTCAGTTTTTTTTGTAAAGTAGATAGTGGAAACCATGACCCTCTGTTTACAGATTATCTGTTGGGGCTTCTCTCCCCCCCACCCCGACTCTACAAATATTAGAGATCGGGTGACACAAAAAGACTAAAATATTTACCATCTGGACTTTTGCAGAAAAGTTTGCCAACCTTGATCTACTTTCTAAATAGGGAAACAAATTGCCCCAAGTCAACCAGCAAATTTGAAACAAGAGTCAGAAACACAGTCCAGCTCTCCTGAATCCCAGGCTTTCTGAAACCAGGCAGTGTGAGCATGGAAGCGGCAAACATCATTGCTGCCAACCCTCCTGCCCTCTCCTCAGCCACCCCTTCCCTAGGCTCCCTGACATGGGCAAGTTGGCCTCTGATTTTCATCTTAATAGGCAGCATACTGGCACAGAAACAGAGGGGGAAGGGTCTGAGAAACAAAGAGCCGCATGAATCCACACACAAGAGACCCAGAGCTCTGAAGGGAAGAGGTGATTTGGAGCTTGGTCACTGCTGAAGTAGATCAGCCTGTCCTTCCTCTTCTGCAAGCTGACCACGTGGCCAGGGTAAGGAGGAAGAAGGCCTTCCAAGAAAATTCCCCACCTACCCAGGCAGCCCTACCCAGGCCGATAGCAGCTCCTGTAGCCTCCTGAGGTCACATGAAGCAGTGGAAGCAGTAGGAGAATCAGGTCCTCAGGGGTTCAGGTAAAGAGGAGGTGGTCTGGGGGTGCTCCAGCTACTTTCAGTATGAGACCCAGGAGAAGCACCAGAAATAGGGAACCCAAACTAAATCCAGCAGCACTTCCTCATGCAACATGCTCTCTCCCCTACAGGGAGGCTGTTTCTCTTTGGAGGTCCACGTGGGCCAAAACCACAGGCTGTTGGCCATACTTATTTTCAAGTACACATGCTCAAGCTTGTGTAAGCATGTGCATGTGCACACGGCATGCGTGTGTGCACGTGCGCGTGCGCGCGCGCACACACACACACACATACACACACACACATTCAGGACCCTCAGGAGGCCAGTAGGCCTCCCTCCCCCCAGGCTCCAGCAGTCACCATAGACTTCTCCCAGATGATGATCCCCTTAACATTGGCACCGGGCAAAGACTCCAATTTGGTCCTGCTCTCTGGATACTCATGATGATCAATCACTTTAAAGAGACACTTCAGCACTTAAGGCGCAGGCCATGTTCTAATTTGTCGAGGAAATCGCCTCTGGATTCTAAGGACGAGTGCAGGAAGAAATAAAATCGAAGGCAGAGGGGGGCGATCGATAGCCCACAAGAACCAGGGAATAACGCAAGGGTGGGGAGGGAGGCGGTGAGCCTGCAGGGAGAACATAAAAAGAATTCGAGATGTCGAGGCGACCAAAGGCATGCCTGACAGGGCTTCAAGACGGGCTTTTTCTCTCCTTCTGCTGGACGCAGCGAGAGCTAAACACAGAAGAAAAAGCCATCACAGGTGTATTTATTGGGAAGGCATGCTGGCTGGGTCTGCAGTTAGAATCAGAGGGTGGACAAGGGAATTAAAAAAAATGACTTGCTTTTGGTGCTAAATTTTAAAAAATGGTTTAGAACCGCCATACATGCTAGTCCAAGCCACCGGCAGCTGGGGGTGGAAGGGCCTGCCCCCCTGCCTGGCAGTGCCAGGAGCCTGAAGCCCCAGTCCTTTCCACCTGACCCTACGCCCTCTCTGCTACCTCCTTTTCTAGAGTGAAGAGCTCAAGTAAATTCTGCCCTAATATGCTTTCTTGGAGGGAGATGGGGGCTGAGAAGGGTTATTTCACTCAGCACCATTCTTGGAATTCTGCTCTTAGAAAGTGGATTATTAGATGGAGAATGTCCATCTTCTCCATTTGAAGAGGTCTAAGCTACATTAGGACGGTCTGCAGGAGCACAGTGATCCCACTGTATCTGGAATGATGCGTGCTCCTCATGCATGTGGTATGGAGAAGGCTCCAGGATAGCAGCTTCCAGGCCAAATGGCCACGTCAGGAGCACGTGACGAGTGCCCAGGCCTGGGGAGGTGGGGCCAGCCGGGTGGGGGCCGGGAATCTGGGTGTTTGCCAAGACCACAAAGTCTGATGTCAACTCAAATACCACTCATGTCTTAGTAGCCCTGTGGCACCAGAAAGTTCTTATGGCTTCCACCTTCGTGCTCTGCAAAGGTCCAGATGGTAGAATGAGGTCAAAATGCATCCTGGTGGGAGGTGAGAGGTTACAGGCAAACAGGAGGAGCGGGGTTTTTCAAATCACAGGCTGCAACCCATTCGAGGACATGAAATTCAATTAATGGTCCACAACCAGAATTTATTTAGCTCTGACTCTTGCTACTTTCTCTCCCATTCCCAAAGAGGAGGTCTGCGTGTTTTTCTGGGACTCCTCCCCCGAGCCTAGGCTCTGTTTGCACCCATGGACAATGACCACTCGAGTCCCCCTATTCCTCAGCACCTGTTTTCCTTTTCTACTGGACTGTTCACATAAGCCCATAAGCTGGCTATTTTTCCTGGGTTAAAACAGCAAAACCAAAAACTCTGCACCCATCTTTGGCATATTTCCTGGCATCCCCCGCCTCCTTCCCCGAGGAGGGAGTTTTCCCAACATCCCAGAGGGATCACCCCAAAGAGATACACGTCAGTACCAGCAACACAGTGTCCCAATGCATAGAACAAATCAAGTTTTAAAGCAACTGTCTCCAGACTGTTCTCCAGCTTTGCGGTCTCCAGGTCCTTCCCCCACCCTCTGGCTCACAACCTCGGGTCTAGACTTTGCCTGCTCCCCCACAGCACTGCTCACCCAGGACCCACAGGACTACAGGAGGTAAAGGCAAACTCTGTCCTCAGCCTGTGTGATTTACAAGCTCCTATTAGCAAGTGGCCCTGAGGATCACTTGTTCCTCCTGGGACAACACAAAGATTTTTTATTTTAGTGGAGCTGCTGCTTCATAAACCTGCTTCCATCACAGACATGTGGGCCTTGCTAGGTCAGATATGCATGATAGAAGTTGCCTGAAAACATTTGAGAACGCTAACATGGAAGGGTTAAGAGCATGGGAAAAAGGGGTTCAGAAGACACAATTTGAGTCCCAGTTATCACTTTCTTTGTGTCACTTACTTTGCTTGGGGACAAATTATTTAGTTTTTCTCTTGGTTGCCTTTTCTGTAAATTGGGTATAGTGCCTATCACCTAGGCTATAATAAGGACCAAGAGAGATGAAGAAAATGCAGCCTCTGGACATAGTAGGTTGCTTATTAATGCTGTAGAGTTAATGAGGAACCAGTGCCCTTAGCACAGTGTTTGGCAGATGTGAGAGATTGGTAAAGGGAGCAAATGTGGATTCTTTGCAGCCTTTGTACAGCAGCCACCAGGTAGGAGCTGTGCAATAAATATCAGCACTTACCTCCCAGCGATATCTGGAGCATTCTGTAAATGCAGCCAGGTGGGTCTGTGCATAGAGTCAGGGGCCACAGAGCCTGACCCCAAGTCCCACAGGTGTGAGGGCACTGGATTGGAGCTGAGTGAAGTCCTTCAGTCACCAAATCCCAGCTACCCTTGGTTCCAGGAGACAGAACAGACCCAGCTTTCTCCCAGGTATGGAACTTTAAAACAACACCTGCGATTCTAAAATCTCTGGGAGCAGAACATGGCCCACTCCCTGATTTACACAGGAGGCTCCTGGCTGATCCACAGGGTGTCACAGCGACAGCAGCATGGAGAAGCCAGCACTGCCTCAATGGAGAGTGTCCTCCCCCATTCTCACAGCTTCACATACTCTCGCCCATGTCACACCAGGGCTCCGCTGGCCCTACTGTTCCTGTTCCAAGAGCCTGCGAAAGAGGAAGTAGGAGGAAGGTTGGGGGGGGGGGTGGTCCTCCAGTCTTCTAACCATGTTGATTCAACCTCCAGATCTCACCAAAGGGAGCATTTACCCAGATGAAGAGCCATAGGAAGGAAGCCTCTTCCTAGGGCAGCACTGGCTGACCTAGGACTGTTGGGCTGGTGGAGACAGCACACCACATAGAGGAATTAATCAAGTCCAAAGCATCTAGGGTCGACAAGCACCTGAGCCTCCAGCCACCCGTGTTTGTAAGGGCCCCAGTGAGGAGCCCCACACTTCCAAGGAAAGCCACTCCTTGGACTTCTGACTCCAATGCCAGCTTGGACAACTTCACAGCAGAAGTTCTTCCGTGGGCTCACCCAAGTCACTCATGATGTAGCCTGAGTGCATTCATGGGGGCTACGGGGGAGGCAGAGAACAGCTGCTCATCACCCCCATGTAGTAACCCTTCACTTGGACCCTGTAGTACAGCAGATTCACCGGAGAGCTTAAACATGCTTGCGCCCGGGCCCTGCTCAGCCTGTATGAGAACTGGGTA
Organism: Talpa occidentalis; assembly: GCF_014898055.3. NCBI lineage: Eukaryota > Metazoa > Chordata > Mammalia > Eulipotyphla > Talpidae > Talpa > Talpa occidentalis. The sequence goes on from NW_023605194.1 coordinate 43,239,646, forward strand.
GGTGGGCCAGTAGGTCGGCTTGCCAGGAGATTCTAGTGTGAGGTCAGAGCTGGGAACACCATGGTAGATGAACAGAGCTTGCTGGTTACCAGTTCTGTCATTGTTAGTAAATGTCCCTGGGTGAGTGGCCTAAAATCTGTGAGCCTCAGTGTGCTCATCTGGAAACAGGTGAGTAAAGTACCTAACTCGCAGGGTTGTCAGGCAGATGAAATGAGATGCTAGCCCATGGCAGGTGGGCACAGGCTGCAAGGCAGGGACTCCATCAAGTCAGCAGATCATTGCCAAGACCTCTGGTAACCCATGTTCCAGTTCTTCTCCAAACCAGCTCAACCTGGTTCCTTTTAACCCTCGTGGCTGGATTGAGATGTCCACCCTTAGTCATAGGACAGCTCCCAAGTCATGTTCTCCTGCTTCTTTGAAGCACTGAGGGGTTAGGCCAGGACCAATGTATTATAAATAAGTGGATGCCCTAGACACCCACCTGCTGCACCAACCCCACTGGGGCCCTTCCTGATGGCAGGGACCCTACTTCATGTCTATGTCAACCCAATTAAAAGATCCAAACTCCTTTGGTGGTAATCACTACCAAAGTCCTCCTGCCCCCTTGCAGAGACATGCTATCCCTGTCTTGGATTGGGTTATGGGGCTTTCTTTCCCCACCACATAATAACTATGTAACAAATATTGATTGTGTGCCACTGTGTGCTAGGCACTGTGCTAGCTGTGCTGGGGGTTCATGTGGACAGAAAGAGAGCTGCTTTCGCTGTTCCCAAAGATCAAACAGTTCATTGCGGGCGACACCCTCATCTGTGAAATGGGTACTGTCGCCATGCATAATAACAGTGCCTGCCCCTGCTGTTGGGTCCACGAGACAGTGTAGGCAGAGAGCCGAGAGCCTCGGCTGGCTTACCATAAGCACTAAATACCAGGAGCTGTGTGCTGAGAGCCTGAGGGGAAGTGTGAGGGGGCACTGGGGACCCAGATGAGGAGCCCCTAATGCAGAGGGATGGCATCAGGGGAGGTTTCCAGGGATAAGAGATGCTTCTGCCTCCTGGAACAATCATTTGGGGCCACCTCTAGTGAGGGAATGGACAGGATGGCAAGAAATTCCCAGGCCTGTTCCTGGTGCTGCTGACACCAAGTCAGACTGTGGGGTCTATCCAAGAACTGTCACATCCACAGCCCCTCAGAGAGGAACTTCCGGGCAGGAGAAATGCACAGGGGAGGGGGATGTGGAGGCCTTGTGGCACGGAATGACCAGAAGGTTCAGTCACTGTTCTCTCTGGGCTTGTCCAGCTTACTGTTGCTGGTCTAGGGACAGCATATACAGGCCTGTGGGAGAGGCCAAGGTGTTCTCTACAGGCTTACAAACCCCAGAGTCATGGGAGGACCTGGCGGGGAGTAGGGGTAGGAGAGGTTGGATCAGGAAGCTGACAGCTTGGAAACCGGGTCCAGAATCCAGAGGCAGAGCCATGGACCCAGCATTCCAGAGTGGAAAAGAGGGCCAGCCAGGCCAGGCTCTCCAAAGGAAGCCAGCATTTGGTGGAGGCAGGGTGTCGGGGGCCGCTGTACTCACATCCCACTCTGAGTATGTATGACCAAGTGTGCAATTGTCTGTCATCTGTGAAATTGTCTGCAGCCCTTCCTAGCTATGTGCTGCAGGGCAGGTTACCGTACCTCTCTGATTTTCTAGATTTTTTGCTGGGAATAAAAAAAAACAGGTTAAGGAGAAAAAAAAAATTGCATTTAACATGCTGCCAGCAGGTGGGCCCAGAGTCAGGCTGAGAATCCAGTGGCCACTGTAGCTCCCACCTGCACCATCTTTTCATATCAATTCCTCCTCCTTGATGCTCCCATTGTTGTGGCTCTGAGCCCACAGTCTATAGTGGGTTCATTCAAAGTTCGTATTCCAAAGAACAGAGATGTGGGGGCAGGGGGAGCAGGACACTCTGTAAGCCACATCCAAAACTGTTCCAAGCAGAAGGAAAGGAGCCTGGGTGGGAGGTGACCTAAGAGTGCCATAGCTTGGGGTGAGGGGTGAGCACAAACACTCCTACTGAGTCAAACTCTCCATCCAAAGGTGGCCATCCCTGAGAAAGAGTAATAGGAAAGTGCAGAAAAACCAAAAATCCAGACTCACAGCTAATTGAGTTGCAGGTGGTGGCTGGAGACAGACTATTTCACTCTCCCCCCCGCCCCCCAAAATAGTCCTCAGGTGACAGGGCAGACCTAACAGCTTCTCACAGGGAAATCCAGAAGAGAGGGGGAAAGAACTGGGGAGGTTGGTGGCAGGAATGAGGAAGTAGGCAAAGAAAAATGGCCCACAAAACGCAGAAACGCCCCAGTATGCTTGCTTCCCAAACCCAGCCCATGAATCGAGGGGTGACAGGTCTCTCATCTCTGATGCCAAGAGCCAGGAGCTCCGGGCAGCCGCAGGTACTACATCTGCACCTGCCAGCACTTGGAAAGAGGCAATAAAGCATCATAGTGGGGCCTGGAATTCTAAGTGCCTGCAGCTGGGAAGGGATCGCCTTGCCTGAGAGCAGCTCACGGCACGTGTCCACGATGTGAGGGCTCACGCTGCCTCTCTGTCCAGTGCAGCCTGATCCTGCGGGTGAGGGTGGTGGACAGAGGGGCTGCAGGGCAGGGGCACACATGTAATCTAGACCTGGAGGCTGCTCTAGGCTGGGGGCTGGCTCAGACACACAGGGATATTCTGGAGGAAGCCCAAGTGGGCTGGATGATTTACTGAGGCCGGCAGAAAGCTGGGACGCTTGAGTCACTGGTAAATAAAAGTGGGTCATAAAGCAGCCCAGCTAAGCCGGGAAAGACACCAGGGCCACATGCAGCTTAGAGCAGGGCCCATCCCCTAAATGATAATAACCACAAGGCTTATACAGCACTTCCAGTGCTAAGTGCTTTGTGCGCATATTCATTTACTTCATCCTCACAACCAGTGGCCCTAGTAGCCTCTGTTACAAGACTGAAAAAGGCATGGAGGCAGAGAACCAAGCACTAAGAGGCAGGATGGGAAACCACGTGATCAGCCTCCAGGAGCAGCTGCAACTCTACTGGCCTGTCAGCTCCCTGGGGCCCAGAGAGCCCAAAGCTCCTGACTCAGCAGTCTGGGGTGAGGCCCAACACTCCATATCAGTAACAGGCTCCCAGGATGCCACTGGCCCACAGACCACACCTCAAATAAGAGGCTCTGAACTACTCCTCTCCAGTCCATTCCCAGGGCACCTCTTCTGCTGCAGAGAAAGGCTGACACCTGTGATGCTGTGGCTCCCTGAGGGGTCTGTGAATTACCCAGTTAACAGTAACAGGGCCCCTGCAGTGGATCCAAATCAATGACTGGGAGGGAGGTATGACTGCTAAAATACCCGTGTCCATACCCTAGCTTACCTAATTCAATCAGAACCTCTGGGATGGAGCTCAAATAGGTGTTTTTTTTAAAGCTCCCTGGTTGATTCCAACGTGGAGCTGCAGTGGAGTCCCCAGGGCAGACAGTTGTGTGTGTAGATCCATGTGTCAGATCCATTCCTACAAAACTGAGCAATCTCTCTGGGTTACATCATGGATTTCATGGATGCTTTCAGGGAAGGGATAGTGAGCCATCTTGTCTCCTGGGGCACCCCTGGGGAGCACAGCTGGCAACCCCCATCCTGGCATGCCCTCAGAGATGCCTCTGCTCTCCCACTTGTGAGCTTTCAAGCGAAGCAGACGTTGACTAGGACCAGCCTTGGAAACTGAGGCTCCTCACAAAGACTGAGCAAACCTCTGAGTCCTCTTCTAAACTGGGCCTCAACCTTGGCCCTGGTCCTGTCTTCCACCTGCCAGGCCAGCCTTAGCAAGAATCCTGCCATGTCAATTTAACAAGAATTCCTCCTACCCTTGGCGTCTGATAAAGTTCCTGGTCCCCCCACCATCTGTGTTTATGTCCTTAGGTTACCTATAACAAGAACCCCTGCCCTTGATGTCTCCTGTCAGTCATTTTCTATTGAAATCCATTGTCCCCCTCCCTCTTCTCTCTGGCTATAAATACCCCCTTGTCTTTGTAGAATGTGGAGTTGAGCCTGATCATTCTCTCAGTAGTCTTGAATAAAGTCTTCCTTATCACTTTGATGACTGGTAGGATATTTTTTCTCAAGTATTGCCCCTCTAGAGAAAAGTCACCTCAGAAAGTGCATAGCCCTGTGTGTGTGTGTTGGAAGGAGCGGGGGCGACACCACTGCCAAACCGACACAATTTAGAGACTTCACCTTGATATTCAAGGTCTGAGCAATGACTCAACCCGGACAATGATCTCAAGCCTTATTTACCTATTAGTTGATCAAAATTAGATGCTTCACTGTTCCTCACACACATCTGAACTTTCTGCCCAGCTGCCTTTGCCAGGCTTTTTCTTCCACCTTCCCATTCTTCAAGCCCATCTTCTCCAAGCTACAGCAATCTCTCCCCCGGTGACAAGACTACTTCTCCCTTAGGATTTTTTCCCCCTGTCTTCCATAACTACAAAACCTTCCATTTCAGGTGTGTATATGGTTCTCTGGGAGAAAGACTACACTAAAACTGCATTTCCCAGCTCCCTTTGCAGCTCATGAAGTCACCTGAGCAAGTTCTGACCAATGCAAGGTAAGCAGAAGCAATGTGTGTTAACTCCAGGAGTGCTCTTATGTTCTCATGTCTCTCCTCCTCTTTCTGCTAACATAATGGCTAGAGTGCCAACAGCCATCCTGGACTGTGCGGAGTTCTTGGACATGGAAGCTACCCATGGTGGAGCAGTTTCTGACTACTGGACCATCACACCAGCCTTCGGCTAACTGTACCAGACCTGAACCTAAGAGGAAAATCACCTTCCATTTTGTTTGAACCACTGCTATTTGGGAATTTTCTGTAACTTACAGATAGTTTATTGTTATTAGCTCCACCCTTTTAAAGCCCTGGGGCATGGACTCTGGACTCTGGTTTACCTAAATCTACTGCATAGAATCACCACTTGCATCTTCCAACTAAGTTAAACAGTAAGCAATCTGCAGGCTAAGACATGTCTTAGGACTGAATGGAAGTTTCTACTATATTCCACACAACTTAGTTTATATCCGTATTCTCAGCTGGCTGCACACCTCCCTGGAATGGTGCACCTAAGAAAAGTGTGCCCTCAATCTATCCAGGCTGCTTGTTCCCACCGTCTCCCTGGAGCATGCCTTACCAGGATGTCTGAGTCCTCGGGTTTCTCCCCTGTGGCTGGGCTGGAACAGTTGCGAAGTTTGAATATCCAGTACTCCTTGGCAGTGACAAAGAAGTTCCATGGCAGTAGGCCACCAATGCCCAAGCTAAAGAAGATGATGTAGGCACCATGGAAGCGGTCCTCAGGCCTCTGTAAGACAGGCGGTGGGCGGTCTAGCAGCTTCTCAAGCAGTGCCTCCTGATCTGCTAGGTGAGAGCTGCTTGAGGTTCTGTAGGTGGAGTTTGAACTGTGATGAAAGTTGTCCTCCGAGACAATGGCCACTGTTGAAGCAGCAAGAGAAATAGAAAGAGGGCAGGTGATGAGAAACAGGCTGATCACAGCTGGAGACTCACCCATCCTACCAAGTTGTATACCAGCCTGGGGTCTAAAGGGCCACCAAAACATAGAGAGTTTCATACTTAAGGATCAGGGAGAAAAACAGGATATCAGAACTGTAAGTAAGCTCAGGGTCACTCCACTCATGTCCATTCGGGGACAGCATAGGTGCAAGCAAGTATGGGGCTGGATGAGAGTAAGGCAATATGGCATAGCGGAGACTGTGGCAATTAATTCAGAAAGAAAAACTGAGTCTCAAGGCAGTAAAATTTCTCTGCAGTCATATCAAAAGGAATTAGGACCATAATGGATAGAGAATATTCTCTATACTCTTTTCAACTTCATGAGAAAAGCAAGGAGTAGGAAAGTGTGCAGAGTATGCTACTGTTTGTGCCCCCAAAAGCAGGAATGTGGTGAATGGGGAGGAGAATATACACAGTATACATATGTGTGTATGTAAGTATATATGTATGTGTGTGCATGTGTGTATATATATATATCTTCTAGAAGGACACAAAAGACATTTTTCAGAGTGGCTTTCCCTGAGGAGGGAGGTCCTCACAGAGAAGGCGAGGCCTTCACTGCATATTCTTTTAAATTTTAAGTGATATACATTTATTTCCCATCTAAAAATAAAATTATAAAGGCATTAAAATTAAATTAATTTTATTTGTCTTGAGGTGACTCCAGAAGCCAGTTTGAGACATCTGACAGTCCACTCCCTCATTTCATTTGTGGGAAAAGAGAGATCCAAAGAGCAGAAGGTCACAGAGCAGGTAAATGACCAAGTCTAGGTTTGCAGCTCCTGGGTCCCCACCTCTGTTCATCACATCCTACCAGGAGAAAGCCACCCCAAATCCATGGTAGCCCCTAAGACAAAGGGAAGAGTCTAAGTTGCCAGTAACTATTGCCATATGCTCTCGGCCAAATCCCCCTAGTCTGAGCTTCCACTTCCCCATCTGCAAACTCAAGGGAAGCCTTTTTACAATATTTATGTAACTGTAACTGGCTGGCAATGCCTGGCCTATCTATATGGCTGTTGAACAAACATCAGCATCTTCCTCACCATCCTGGGCTTGTCACCTGGCTGGCTGGCTGCTGAATTTGGCTGTGAGGTAGCATGCCTACTTCTATGCTCTATATAGCACCTAGGATATGGTGGCAGCTTGATAAATGGGAAATATTTCCATAATGTTGAGAATGGGGCACTCTGTAGTCACTTCTGCATTAACTTCCCCCTCAACCCACAAATCAAAAAAAAAAAAAAAATACATCTCAGCTCACATAAGAGGCTGAGCCTAACTTAGCATCAAACCAAGCTGACCAGTACCTTTCTTCCCTGGTGAGATAGGCACACCCTGTCATCTGGGCACTGAGCCTTAGCTGCTATTTTAGGAGAGCCTCATGACATTCCTCAGAATTAGGCAGAACAGGAATTATTGCCTCATCTCTCCAGATGTAAAGAATAAGGCCATAAAGGTACTTTATTTTTCCTGTTGGGACAGAGGAAATGTCTCCCCTACCCCTCATTTAATTGATAGTCAATCAAATTAAGATCAGACAGATTAGTAATAGAAAGATCATATATAATTACATACAAATGAAAATCTACATGGATGTAAATTCTAAAGTATATGGACAAAAGGAGGGTATATATCCTGGGCTAAGGAATGGGACTGGGGCCCTACTAGGGTATAAAATAGGAAGTATATACCGGCGTTTAGTCATTCTGTTTGATTTCCTCATCAGGTAATAATAATTAAGGTTGGTACTAGTGTGGCTTCAAATAAAATGTAGAATAGGATTAGTTCTGTTGCTGTAAGGAGGGAAGAAGGTGATTTACATGACAAAGACCTGATGTTCTATATTTACATGTTTGCCCTGCCATATAGATAGGTTTCTCTGACAGCAAGGTTATTTCTGGTAAAAATCCTAATTCTGGTAAGACTCCAATTTTCATTCTTCTAGGTAGTTAAGGAGTGCAAACATTCCTCTTGAACATGGCTCCCACTGACCTTAGCTTAAAATACTCTACATATCTTGCTACTGACATATCTTGGGTAGGCCTGTTCTGGATACCTTGGGGAGGCCTAGCCTTCAATCCTACATTCAAAGATTAAGAATTCCCAGTAGTTAAAATTAAATCCAGTACTTATGCAGGCCAAGATCTGTGCCAGCACTTGAACCTAACAACACGCTAGTATGGCAGGTGTTACTCTAACACCCATTTCACAGGTGAATAATCTGGGGCATGAAAAGGTTGGGTATTTCAGGGGCAAAGGTCATGTAATATATACATACGTTGATTTTCAGTGATGCACATCTGAAACTTTTAATGTTATAAAGCAATGTTTCTTCACTTGTTAAAAATGTTAATTTCCTGCCCAAATTACCTAAAAAAGTTTAGCATCTAGAGGAAGAACTTGACTTTTTTATTTAATAAAAAGAGAAATATTTATATAATACTTAATAAATATAAAATAAAATTAATAAATTTGCTATTGCATCCAAATAAACTTTTTTTTACAATTTTGTAAGGTTCTCTGGAATAGAAAATGTCCTTGTATCACCAGAGCACAATGCCTTAAACATTGTGCTAGCGACTTAATTATTTGTTGAATTAAAAAAAATCTTACCTAGCGATAAAATGGACTACAAAATGGTCAGTAATTCAAAGTTCAAGAATTTATTATGTTGTTCCATGATCATAAATGACTTACAGTTACTTAGAAAGTATAACACTGTCATACTTTGGTTTAGTTGTCAACTGAAATTCTCAGAATAAAGTTTCTTAAAGTCCAAAGAATAAAAGAAAGAAAAGTTGAGTAACTTGCCCAAGGTCACACAGCAACCAACTGGCAAGAGTAAAATTACAAAGCTAAGCAGTCTGAGGCCCATGTAGATACCCTGGCCTCCCCAGGAGGAGGCTGGCTATAATGTGAACGCAAGCCTGCTGGCTGCAAGTACAGTCCTTCCTGAAGGCCTCACAGAGCAAAGACAGCACCGCAGGTCACCCTCAGCAGTGTTTGCTGGAGGAATGGACTCTGTGGGGCCAGGATATTCTCTCTTCTACTGGGCACATACCCTGGGGTACGCAGGACAGAGGCTGCTGGAGGCCAGGCCTGGAGCATCCCAGTCAGCAAGCCTTTTTTAAATTCCTCTGGTTAAGCAGAGCCCTTTTCCAGCCCAGCCCTAACGGAAAAGACAGTGGGCACATTGGGAGGTGTGCAAAAACACAGGGGCACGTGTGCATATGCGCACAATTTCTGAATTAGTATTTAAAAACATGAAAGAGTAAAAAGTTCATTATGACCCAGCCAGGACCCTAGACAAAGGGCAAGTGGATCCTTCCAGATGCTCCAGCTACCGGTGAGTGCAGGGGCCCACATTCCGGACCCTTTCTCAGCTCCAGACATCTATTTGTCCAGGACCGTTCAGCCTTGACCAAGCTTCTAAAGGAGCCAAGAATTTTCTCTAACCCAGGTCACAGGCCAGGCACTGGAGTGAGCAAGGTCTTATTACTCTTTATGAAAGCTAGCTGCTGGCTGTTGGATTAAAAAAGAAAGTAAAGAAAGGTAAGGAAGCACCCTCATTGACCCTAGGGGAGCTGGCTGTGGCCTGGTGCATAATCTATTCCTCAGCACCTGCAGGAACTGGCCTGGCTGGGCCCTACTCCCTCCCTCCTGACCTGAAGCAATGGGTAGCCCCTGAAAAAGAAGCAAACTTGGGGGGACCCAAAGCCCCTACGAAGCATCTCCCCACCTGCTGCCACCATCTGCACTGGGAACTGGGTGCTGGTCCCAAGGAAGTTTCAGAGCTGACCTAAGTCAGTCTCCCCTCAGGTCTTCCTTTCCTCATCTGTGAAATGGGGGCAGGAGCTGGAGAAGTGAACGGGTGGGAAAGCATTGCCAGGAAACAGAACTTTCCCGAGGCGATGGCCGAATCGGCCTTGGGGAGGCGCACACCCCCAGCCTCAGGCTCCCCAAGAGTCAGCAGCCTTCTAGAAACTTGGGCTGAGTTGCCATATCAGGTTCCCGTATCCAGGTGGTGACCTTTAGCTTCAGGAAATCCAGGAAGAGAGAAAAGAATCTGGGAGAGAAAGACAGAGAGAAGTGAAGGGGTGAGGAGCGCGCGAGGAGGAAGAGGCAGGACGCCGGGGAGGGGGTACAGCGAGCGCCCACGCTGAAGGGGAGGAAGCGGGGCTGGGCTGGGGTCCCGGGGCTCCCGGGGGGCAGCCCCCCGCCGGGCGCGGGACGAAGGCCGCCGGCAGCGCCCGTCCGGGGCGACCCAGAGGCGGAAGAGCAGGGCGGGGCCGGGCCCGCACCAGACGCCCGCCCGCACTTACTGTCGCGCCGCGTCGCCGCCGACCCGGCTGCCTCCCCGGCCTCCGCGGCCACTGCGACTCGGGGCTCCGCCGGGCCTTAGGCCGGACTCCGCCTCCCGCCCCGCCCGCCCCGCCCGGCCCCGCCCCGCCCGCCGACGCCGGCGCCCGGCCCTGGGCGAAGTCTCTCCCTGCGCGTCGCGCCGGGCTGGGGACGCGCCCCGCTTCTCAGGCCGGGAAGACAAGGCGCCCAGGCGCGGGTGACCTGCCCGTTCGGCCTCGGAGTGCGCGGCGACGCCGGGCCCTGCAGCCGAGGCCGCTGCTTCGCTTCGGGGCGGGACCCCTCGTCTCAGCCCTCCCCTTTAAAGCTGGTCCCCAGGACCTGGAGGAGCGCCCCACCTCCCCCCCAAACTCCTGAAGAGGAGCTTCTATAAATGCAGCCCCCTCTTCTTCCTGGTTTCCCCCTGTTGATCCCCTACGGGGCCTTCTCAGGCACCCCTCTTGCCCCAGACCTGACCCCTGCCACCAGCTTTTGCTTCCCGTCTAGGTTCTCATAGGCTGGCAAATAAGTTAAGGACAGATTGACAAAACCCCAAAGTTTAAGAACACGGGGAGACCCGGTAAAGCTAACTCACTGAAATGGCAGACGTCACTTCCTTAAATAACTTTGGTTAAAGAAGAAAGGGGAGAGGGCCTGGAGTTGTGGGAGGTTCCCAGGAGGGCCAGGCAAAAACAGAGATCTGACTATTATGCAGATTTAAGTTGTTGCCATTGACAACAAGGGTGACAAAAGCCCTTGAGGCGGGTGGATTCAGGGCTGTTCCGGGGCCAGCCCCAGGCGGTGATCCTGTCCTGCTGGTGTCCAAGGTTTTGTCACCTGGCAGCTTTTCTCTGCGCAAACTCCTGCTTGCTGTACAGTCATTTAAATCTTTCTCTCTCTCTCTCCCCCCGCCCTTTCCCTCTCCCCTCCCTCCACTCCAGCCCTCCTCCCTCTCTGTTGTGTGTACGTGTGTGAATGTGTGAGACAGTTTCAGGGCATCAGAGGCACTGGGAGCCACTGCTCTGAGGGGACTTTCTCCAAATGGAGGAGACACCAGCTGCCTGGGGATTCGCTGGCTGCTATGACTGAGTTTGGGCAGGCGCTGGGGACAGTAGGGAAGAGGGGCCTCCTTCAAAAAGACAGAAAGACTTGGAGGAAACAGGTTGAGATGCACCTGCTGGGCTGCTCCCTGGCTAGTATGGGCTCTTCTCCAGGATTTAGACAGATGGTGGCAGTGTTGTCTACCTTGAGGACAAGATGAGGCACACTCAGCTTCCCAGGGAATGTTACAGGCTTTGGGGGATTGGGAAGGAGCATAGGAGTGGGATCAGAAATCATGCTCTCTGATTCTGACCCTGCCTCCCACCAGCTGAGTGACCTCGAGCAAGTCTCTTCCCCTTGGGAAAGTCAGCTATGAGAAGATGCAAACATCTCCCCTAACATAATCAGAAAAGAGGGAGTCAAGAAGGGGAAGGTGGAGTGGCAACAAAGACACAAATCAGACATTCCAGGACCAGGGACAGAAGGGGAGTGAAGGGTGTGGGCAGACGTGTGATACTGGGTCCTGTCCCCTGGTCTGCCATGGTTCTGGGCAGGCTGAGTAGGTCTCTTTTGATTGGTGCCTAGGAATGAGTGCCACACTTTCCTGCCTGAGGGTCCCCCACTCTATCTGGGGAGTTTGAGTTTGGGCCATTGCACCTGAGCAAAGTTGATGACAACCACACCTACTTGCAAGCATGGTCAGACAAGATCAGGAAACACATTTGTAAAGGAGGAGTGCTGTACACCTGTTGTGCACTTTGTTCTGGAATACACTTGAAGAAGGAGGGGAGATTTAGACTAGGAAAGGAAGAGAGGAGGGGAAGAGGAAGAGGGGGAGATTAGGAAAAACTCCAAACAGATCTTCAAACAGAAGCCCTTACCAATGGATTGGTATTTTACAACTCTTAGCCCTTTGAGAAAAGCACCCTGTTACTCCTTGGGAAAGCCCTAGAAATTCTGAGAGCTGGATGGAAGCCATGTTGCTATTACAAAGGGACTTGCCTCCAGGCCCCAGACAGCTGGGGGTTGAGGCCAAGGCCTAGATCTGACCATGAAGGCCTGATGGAGAAGCCACCTGGCATGGGAGACAGAACTGGAGCCAGACAGACTTGGGCTTGAATGCTGGTGATGAATCCTGGAACATCAAGCCTCAGTTTTTTCATCTGTGAAGGAAGTGATCATGTCAGCTTAGGGGCTTGGGAGACAGTAGGTGCCCTGTAAGGTACTGATTGCTGTTAAGGAAGGTGGGTGTTTACGAACTCCTACTCCCAGTACCCCCACCCCTACCCCGCAGGGATCATCTTCTAGAATCCAAAATGTAGGTGTTTTAATTAGCCTCATTTTGCACCCGAGGAAACTGGGATCTGGAGAGGTGAGTGTGTTGTTCAGAATTTTGATGTTTTTCTGCTTCCAGAGCCCCGTCAGGGGCTCCATCACAGATGGTTGGGAGATTAGGAATGATGCAAGCTCCCCTGTCCTTGACTCACTCAAAGTTCCCTGACCTGTACATGGAGGAACTGGAAGAGCCAGGCTATTTCACACACGCCCAACCTGAAGGCTCCAGGCACTGGTGTGTGGGCCAATGCTGCCATCTTGTGGCGTTGCTCTGTTACTGCAGGGATCTCAGGCAGACTCTGGGCCTGAGCTTCCTGCCTTTACATTTACTGGGCTCCCTAGCAGGACACACAGCTCCTGGAGAGAATGATTCATCAGTTACCACTGATCCCTAATTCTCTGATTCCAGTCACCAACTCAAGCCCCCTACTCTGCCTCTAATGTCCATTTCTGCTCTGTGTGGTTCAACTTTTCCCTCTGGGAAAATTCTGGACCTCTTGGACACTCCAGTCCTTGACCCCTCTGTGTTCCCTCCATCCATCAGGAATCTTTCCTTCTACCCTGAGCCAGCTAAGAGCCCCTGGTCCAGCACTTGAGAAGCATCTGAGCAATACTGTAAGCTTCCCTGTCTCTTATCTCCTAGTGGCACTAGCATTCTATTGCTCCTGTTAAGAATATAGCTGTAAGCCCTGTTGTTACCCGTTTGGAAGCAAAGTCAGGCTGGGATGTGGGGAGGTGCCCCAGTGTTGGCCCTGCCACCTCCCACCTCTCTAGAGAAAGGAGCTCTGTGCCAGGGGTACCAGGATGGTGATAGGCATCTGCGATTCTTAACAGTCTAGGGACCCAGGACCTTTCTGATCCTAGTTGTACCAATTTTCAGCTACTGGATGGTGGTTGCATTCACACTGTCCCCCTGGAGCACTGACTGGAACTGGCATAGGATTTGATCTGGCCATAGTGCCCAAGAGACAAGAGTTCTAGGAGATTCTTGATGTATATATCAGATCAGCGGATGTTGGAGCAGGGCTCCTGTCTGGGACTCTGGGCACTGTGTCTAGGTGTGTGTGAGGACTTTGTATCCCATATGAGGTGGCTTAGTTTTGTCCCTCTTTTTTTTTAAAGATTTATTTTATTTATTTATGCATACAAGAGCTGGGGTACAGGCCAGAGGTGGAGGGGCGGGGGTCAGGGGGTGAGAGGATTCACCAGAGACAGAGTGGGAAGCAAAACAGGCAGATTTTACTGAAATCCACTGCTGAGGGGAGCAGTGGGTGAGACAGGAGAGGACTGCTGCTCCTGGCTGAGGTTCGACCTCAAGCTGCAGTGGCTGGCAATAGCTTCGTAGTGCTGAGACTTAACCCCTACACCATCAGAGAGGCCCCTAGTTTTGTCCCTCTTCCCACAGGGAAGAGGGTCTGTGTCTGATATTTTGTGGACTTTCAGGGTTCACTGATGTCAGGTAGGGGTGAGGTTCAATTGTGGGGCTCTGGTCTCTATGTGGTGAAGATTTGTTCTTGGTGTGAGAGTGAAATGGAATGGGCAGAGGGGCTTGAGATAGGTGGAAGAGGTGAGGACAATGATGAGGGTCCCACTTTGCTCACCTGAATGGGTGATGGCGACGCTACCGAGACAGGAAATGCTAGCAAAGGGCCTGTGTGGTGGCACATTGTGAGTTTTGCTTTGGAGTGTTGCATTTAAGGTGCCTTTCAGGGCCCCGGGCTCCAGAGGGTGGTGTCAGGTAGGCATCTAAGAGCTCAAGGGAGAGGCTGAGGCTGGAGAACTAAGATGGGCTGTTGTTATAGGTGGTAGCTGAATGAGAAACCAGGAGGAGGGAAGAAGACTGAGCTGAAGGGAGAGCCTGCAAAGGGGACAAGGAAACGGACAGAGAGAAAGGGAAGCCAGGAGCGTGAGAGAACATGAAACCCCAAGGCTTTGCAGGAGGAGGGCAGGTTCAGTAGGATGTGAGCTGAGAGAACTCTCTATGGTTCGGCTTACCTTCCCTGCCCAGTGCTGGTCCATTTCCCCCAGTTCAGGGAGGAGCCTTCTTTAAGGTTGCTTCTGAGCAGGGAAGAACCTCTTTATTGATGGTCTTGGACGCAGGCCATCTGGCAGGCCTAGAAACTAGAACAGGATTGTACCTGGGTCTAGGTATCCAAGGACTCTGGGGCCCCAGCATATCTGATCACAGCCTCCATCTTCACAAGTTTTCTCTCCACTGGGAGGGTCCTGGGCTCCTTGTGATTCAAAACAGGTGGGCCAGGTCTTGATTGTCCTTGGGCCTGTCTTTGCCCATCTGTAAAGCCAGGAGGAGAGTGCCTGCCCTGCCTCTAGAAGTGGTGATGGGGTGTTGATTGTGGAGATCACAGAGGGGATTGGTGTGAAGATGTCTAGGGAAGGCCACAGGGTCTGTTGTGTCAGGGGGTGGAGCTGTAGGTGGCCTGTAGTCCCCACTGTGTGGGCTTTGGCAGGACCACGGAGCCAGGAGTCAGGAGAGGACTGATTCAAGCCATGTGACCCAACAGCCTCTCCTGGTTACAGGATAAGAAGAACACAGGAGGTATCACTGACATAACACACTTGAAACTGCTTTGTGCTCTCAGATGCCTGCAAAGGCAAGGAACTATTCCTTTTCATTGTTATCTAATGGGGCAAGTTTAGGTTGTATAAATACAAGTATAAAACGCAGAATAGAAGTGATTATAATAGTCCAGTGACACACCTGCAAATGTTATTTTTTTTTAATTTTTTTTTTAATAGAGGCATGCTTTATTTATTTATTTATTTATTCATTTGTTTGTTTTGTTTATACAAGCACTGGGTACAGTCAGAAGCGCGGGAGGGTGAGAGAATTCACCAGAGCCAGAGTGGGGAGCAGAGCAGGCAGAAGGACCGAAGTACACTGCTGAGGGGAGCAGCGGGCAGCAGGAGAGGTCTGCACGCCATGTGGGACCCTCCTCCGGTGGCTGGGGAGCAGCCGGGGATCGAACTGGCGCTGCAGAGGCTGCTGGCAGCTTCGCAACCCAGCGCTCAACCGCTGCGCCACCGGGGAGGCCCCTGCAAATGTTATTGATGCTGATACAGACAAAATGAAAAAAGACTAGTATTTATTACTCTAAATATTTATATGCATCCCATTTAATCCACATATTAAGGCCACAAGAAGGGCTTATCATTCCCATGTTGTTGTTTGAATATCCGCAGTCTCGGGGGTTTTTCAGAAGGTTGCATTGAAAGATGATGGAATCTGGGATCAAACCCAGGTCAGGCAGGTGCTAAAACTTGTCCTGCTAGGTTCCCAGCTGATCTGCGACAATTTTCTGTTTCCTGAGTCTCCCCGGAGCCACGGCCCTGTGCGAGGTTCTTCCCAGATTTGATGGCTTCATGCCTCCCATGCCTTGTGATGTGGGTGCCCTCATTATTCCCCTGTGGGTGCTGAGAAACTGAGGCAATTCTCCACCAACCTAAGGGACCCAGTGAGGCACCTGGATGCTGAATCAAGTCTTGTGAGGAAACAGGAACATTTGGGCGGAAGAGAAAAGGCACCAAGGTGGACCATGAGTGCTGTTTTCCAATGTCTTAAAAAGCTGCAATGGAGTGGTAGACTTAGACTTATTCCCAGTGATTCTTGAAGGTAAAATCAAATACAAATGCATTAAATGCCAGCTATTATTCCTGAGTTCCCCATGTCTGAACAAACTCGAATAGCTCTGGATAAGTCCACATCTCAGCCATTGTGGCAGGAGTTCTGGCATCAGACTGGATGGATTAGATTGTGGGCCCCACCTCTGCCCTCCTAGAAGTCTGTGATATAGATCTTCCTGAACCTAGGACTTGACCCATCCCTTCAACTACTCCCTGTAACACACCATCCTAGCCCTCCAGCTCAGCCACAGGAGTGGCTCGGCCTAGTGTAACCACCTTGGGTAATCACAGTATTTACTGGTTTGAGTACTGGCCACCTGTCCCTGGGCACCTGGCATTAGGGGAATTGCTGGGACTTGTGGGCCTGGCAGCTAAGCCTGCCCTGGGTTTCATCAGGGAAGAAAGGCTCCTGGGAGGAAGACCAGCCAAGGCCACCATCCCATGAAGGGATGTGGGAGGGGAGCTGGGGCAGGTGCCACTGTTCCTCTGATGTAACCAGGGGACAGCAGTGGCCAAGCAGGGACATGTTGGCTGTCTGTATAGAGGGCTAGGGACACAGGACCCTGTGCCAGCTAGTGAACCCCCGAACCAGAGCACCTCTGACCCTGACCCTCCCTGTTTCAAAACCTTTCCATGGCTCTGCATTGCACAGCAGATCATAAACAGGGTGGGTCTTGTTTGGCCTAATTACTGTTTTTTAAAAAATTGAGCCAACAGTTACAAATGGACCTGATTTCTGGTTTCTAAAAGCAAGAGGCTAGAGCAAGCAACCCTGGGAACACATGTCTGCCTGGCAACCACACATCTAAGCTCCAATGAGGGCCACTCCCTTCTGGTGGACTTCAAGGGTCTCCAGTTAGCCACAGTCTCCATTTCTCCCTATTGCCCTTTTTTGCACTGAGGCCAAGGGCATTTCACCACACATAAAACCTCCTGTTTTACCCAAAAAGCTAGCAAGAATAGGAAGTAAATGGTGTGCTGAGACAGACTTATGTTTCAAAAAACAGCTGAGAGGGCACATGTCTCTGAAGTGTTGATGTGGATGCTTCTCTTATCTACCTGACTGAGAAGCCTGGATCCTGGAGTCCTTTGCTTCTGATCCTTGGCCTACAAAGCCCTGAGGCCCAGCATTCTGTGAGTCCATCCCAAGGTCAAGGAGCAGATCTGTGTGAACCTGAAATTACAACTTCCTATGGAGCTACCTTCTCTTAGAAGTTTCATAAAAGAAAGTTGCTGCAAAATTTTGCCTAAAAAGCCTCTCTTTTTTTGCATAATTAAAAAGTTATGTCTCAGGGGATGCAACTCCAAAATTCTAAAATAGGGTCTCTTCCAGAAAGCCTCTCTGGAACCCCAGGCTTCACCAGGGTTTCTCTGAACTTCCATGCCCCCGTCCCCATTTGTTTCTCTACTCCCCTCCAGACGACTGGCTCTGGTGTGTGCTGCCCAGCCCTGTACCAAGGAGGGGCCCCACAATGTGCTGCATGAGCTGTAGAACAGCAAGCATGGAACCCCATTCCCTGCCAGACCAATGTGTGTTTTGAGAAATCAGGACTTGGGAGTTTCTAATCTCAAACTCCTCCTGTCCTTGGAATGTGTGCCTAGGCTGGGATTATGGTTGAGAAGTTCATTTGACACTCCAGTGCCCATTCTAAGAAGACTTGATGTGAGAATTGTGCCCCGTGAAGGAGGTGGGAGTCGGTTTGATGGTAGCTTTGCGCTCCAAAGGAAAGAGCTTAGAAGAGGGCGACTTCTTGTCGTTGGGAGCCGGGAGTCATTGGCTGAGACAGGGAAGAGAGGGCAGCAGCGGGAGGTTGGGGAGCAGGCAGTCGCACGCCCCGGGGGGCCAGCTCAGAGACCCAAGGAGGGCTTTAAGGATGGAGTTCTAAGATGAATGGGCTGAGCCTTAGTAACCAAAATGAAACTGTCTTAATAATAGCAAGAGTGGGGAAAGTTAGGGACCTCCGTAGAGACGTCGTTAAGGGAGCTGCTCTCCAGTGGGGAAGCTGGTGTTGACAAAATGAATTTTCAAGCACTTATTGGAAAAAATTAAACTATTTTATATTTCTGCCTCGAGGGGTTGAGACTCTTGGATCAAATCCATTATATTTAAATATTTACATGAGCAAGTACATGTTTGTATATGCAGAGATCTTCCTGAGAGGACATAGAAGAGATGTAATGAGTGCCTTTCTGGGTCTTCATCTGGCTCAGGGGAGGGAAAGAGAGCGCGGAAGCTACTCTTTTTACCTTGTCTTTTCTATCTTTTGAATTTTTCTAAGCCACAGTCAAGTATGGACAAATATTTTTTAACAATTTGCTGAGCGGAACAAGATGAAGTCTTCTTGTTGACCTCCAGCGGTTGGGGCAGAATGGATTTCTCTTCCCATGGCCCCTAGCGGAGGAGGGAAAGCTGGCTGCCCGCTGCCCCGCCAACCCTTCAAGCATGGGCGGCAGTGGGTGACCTGAGGCTGGTGGGCTGCCTGGCCATGTGGGCCAGCTTTGTCACCTCACTGGGCAGTCCCTTGGTCATGGGGTCAGAGCCAGCCCCTCTTCTGCTGAGTCCTGGTTTTTCCTCAACCCCCCTTGGGAATGTGACAGAGAAGGGTCCAGGGAGGGGGGCTGTCACACTTCTGCGGAGAAACAAAACACCCTAAGTAACAGAACTATGCCAACCAGAGTCCCTACAGAGCAAAGGGTCTAGGCCCCATACTTCATGGGAGGAGAAACAGGCTGAGGGGGCTGAGTGAATTACACGGCACCAGAACTAGAACACAAGAACCCCTGCTTCCCAGGTCAGAATTCCTTGTACCCCACCAAAGGACAGGTGGCAAGGAGGAGCCCTTCTGCTTGGATGCTGGGTAGAGGGTAAGGCAGTTAAGTGGGTAGCCTTGACTTCTGGGGCAACCCCAAACTTCCTGCCTATGGAGCTACTTGGATGAAATAACTGTCCCACACTGAATCTGCCTCACCCCTCCTAGTTGCCACACCCCTTTCCCTACACACGCGCGCGCACGCACACACACACACACACGCAGAGGAATGTGGCAACTGGGATAATTTGAGCCCTCGGCAAACAAAGGCAACCTGAGCTGGTGGGTCTGTGTACATGTGTGCAAATGTGCCTTGCCTGGCCTGCCTCCTTTACTGGGTGATGAGCTCCCAGAAGCGGTAGCCCACAGGTAAATCCTACCCCAGGGACACTGCCAGGCATTACTTGGCACACACCTCAGAGCCACAGGTCCCTGAAAGTCACAGCTTGGAGTATCTGTAGAAACTAAATCCTTCAAGGCATGAGAGGATCAAAAGAGGGTTCCACGGCCAAACCACACGGAATGTTAGCCTTTAATGTGCTCAGGATGGACATCATGCCTTTCTAGGACTGGGCCCAAGAGACCACAGAATGGACTCACAGAGCAGGCAGAGGAAGCTGGGAAATACTGGTCCCAGGTCTGGGATCCTTAGGGCAGAGGAGGCCCCCTGAAACAGGACCACTGTGGTCCTATTGCACCTTCGTGCAAATTAGAGGAAAAACACCCCCTCAAGATACTTCATTCTGTGGGCAAATTAGGACCCAGTATGTTGCTTTTATTGAAACAAGACCCTTCAGCGCCATCTGCTGGAAACACTCCCAGTAAACACACACATCTGTGTAATTTGATTACGTGGGAAGAGCCCCACCCTCCCTTACATGTGGTGCCCGTCCAGTGCCTTTACCCACCCAGCCTGCGTGACAGCGTGCGCTCAAAGTCACGCGATCCCAGCCTGCCTGCACGCTACTGTTTGTCCCAGGGGTGGGCTGTGCACTGAACTAACCTCAGCCTCAGCCTGGATACACCCTTCTGATGTTCTCACAGGCAGACAGGAACATCGGGGCTTCATCTTTGTCTTTGCCCCCACTCAACTCCTAGCAAGGAAGGTGTTGGCTGAGCCAGCCCCCCGCGCTGCCGGGATAGCTGAGAGGGCACTGGCAGGCACAAAGGGCTGTCCCCTGAACATATGAACACTAATGCACTGAGGGCACTGATTCAGGGAGCAGGGACGGGGACCCAGAGCCAGAATGGGCTCTACCTTGCTGTGTGACCACAGGCAAGTTCTTGTCCTTCTCTGAGCCAATTTTCCCTTCTGAAAGAGACAGTTGAGCTTGAGCTGACTGAGTTCTGACCGTGGCTACCCCTTCAAACTCACAAATTTTGAGGAAAGCAGGAAGGTCATTTCCTAATTACTCTTACTTAGAAAGACAGTCACGAAGACAGCAGAATACAACCTGGATTTTTTTTTTTATTAGACTAGGAAATATAATTTATTTCATAAAAATTAATTTTGTTACAAGAGGAATGCTAAACGTTATTTACAGGTTGTCGTTTACAGAATAAACAGAGGTGGGATTGGGGTCATCCCTGGAACCCCAAACACCCCCTCCCCTGAACATATAATGATGTCCGTGGCCCAGGCAGGGGATCCAGCCCTTTGTCCCTAGGAGAGCTGCTCCCTGCACTCAAGTTCCTGGTCACCTCCCTTCAGAGGGCCTGCCGAGGGAACTGGCTCAGCTGCCTGGGGCTGGGGGAGGGGACGAGAGAGCCCTGGATCATCCAGGAGATGGGGAGGGTCCTCCGAGTCCTCATGAGGACCCCTGCCCCGGAGCTCTGGAGCCAGGGGCACTTCGAGAGAAGGCAGAGGGAGAGGCACGTAGAAGATACACCGACTGACCCTGTGGACTCAGAGAGGGCAGAACACAGACCCGCCAACCTCTAGGCGTCCAAGCTTGGGACGTGAGGAAAGCACACACACACAAACAACACACACACACACAAGGGGGTGCACCCTGATGTGCCTGTGGATAAAAGCACACACACAGGGCACATGCACATGCACCATGTGCAAACACACCCTGGAGAGGAGAGACGGAACGCCCATTCGAGGGCCCTGCAGGCCCGGCTCCAGCACCTGATCTGCAGCTCTCAAGGCACCTGGGCCATGTGGGGCTGCCTCTTGGACCCAAATAAGAGAAATCTCACTCTCACCCTGAGGCAGGCAGAGAGGGGGTGTAGTCACAGGAGACTCAGCAAATTGATGGAGCCAGCAAATCCTTTCCCAGCCTTCCTATAAAGCTGGGCAGTTTGAACCCTCCCAGAAGGCTCCTGCCAATTTTTTCTGTGCTCCAGGCCCTGGTACACAGTTTTTGAAGATCAGATTAGAAATGGCACATGAGTGACTGGCCTGACCTCATCCACCCAGAGGCCCCTCCAGGGTGCTGGAGTGAGCAGGCTTTTGAGAGCAGGGCAGGGGAGGGCAGGAAAGGGCAGGAGAAGGGCATGACAGGCCATGGTCAATTTCTGCTCACTAGGGTTCCATCAGAAGACTAAAATCAAAGCATGTCATTACCCAAAGGGCTTTGGACAGCAGCTACGGGGCCCAGAGAAAGCAATCACATGCCGAGGGGTCACACAGCAGTTTAATGGCAAAGTTGGAGCTTGAGTGCTGGTCTTTGGACTCCAGGCTGCCTCTAAGCCATGCTATACTGCACAGGCCTACAAGGCTCCTGTTAGGAGTGACTAGGGAGGCTAGCCACAGGGCCTGAAGCCTGGGGTGAAGGCTTCGTCTCATCCAGCATAGCAGCCCTCACAAAAGGGATCCTCTCTCAAACCTTTAAACAGGTCCTTGTTTGCTCACAGCCAGCCCACACCCCAGGGGGATGAGTGGATGTGAGAAACCCCATAAACCCTCAAGTCTAGGACAGGTAAACCAGGATGCTAGCTGGGACTGCAGTCCTAAAACCTGCTTTCCTTCCAGGAGACCAGGCTTTCAAAGGCCTGGATGTGCCCAGGCGGGTCCCCCTGAGCGGCTGCTTGGAGACCTGCTGGGGCAAGTCCTGGGGTCAGTGCCCAGAGTTGTCAGGGGGAACTGGCATTTGCTTTGTCCTGGGTGCCAAGGAGAGGCCTTTGATGGGGCCTCCATGCCAGCTTGGGGTCCTGGCCCCAGCATGGCCAGTTAGCCTAAAAGAGACCCTGCTGACCCCAGGTACATTCTGGGACAGGCTGGTGAGGGGTGTCAATCCCTCCACTCTGGCAACCCTGCCTGTTTGGTTTCCTTCAGGGTCACTTAGACTGCAAAGGGAGGGTGAGATGAGGGCTGAAGGGAGGTGCCTGTGGAGATCAGAGGTGGGAAAATAGCCCTCCACCCTTCCTCTTCCACTCTGAGCTGGCGTGTAAAGCACAGCCAGGCCACCCAGCCTCGCAGCCTCCCACGCCGCAGGGCTGACTGCTAACATGCTCCTAGGAGCAGTACCGAGGCCCAGGAGCTCGGGCTTCTGCAGCTAGGGAGGCCCTCGGATGCATCCCTTCTGTTTTGCAGGAGAAACTGAGCTGGGAATAGCCAGGTTCCTGGGCTTCTAGAGGATGCCAACCTGCTCTAGCCACCTGGCTGGAGGCAGCTGCTGAATGTGGGAGTCTCATCTCCCACATTCTCTGCTAGGGCCCCTCTTCTATGCCACACCCTCTCTCCAGAGCCCCCAGATGTGGCACTGGAAACATTCTCCCTGGCTCACAGCTGGCCCACCCACACTTTCCGCCCCGACTCTTTTAATCTGCATTCCCAGGAGCCCAGAGGAGCTTACAGGCTGACCCATGGGAGGCCCCCACCCCACTCCAGACCTCAGGTCTCCTTGGCTTTATGCATTCAGTGACTGCTTATGATTTTAGAGGGAAATTAGGTACCCAGTTGAAACCATTTGCCCTGTACAACTGGGGAAAACAGGCCTGGCGAGAATTTAGTGTAAGACATTAGCAGCCAAGTGCACTCTGCTCAGTCTCTCTCCTGACGCACGCACGCACACACGCACACACGCTCCTGGCCAGAACCACGAGCGTGCCCACACTCATCCACACCCAAGAAAAGAGTTCTCTATTTTTTTGTGTTGTTTTTCTTTTTTTTTTCTTTTTTCTTAAAAAGGACTTATCCAAATATCTGGATAATAAATCATTTGCGTTTCCTAAGAAACTGGGTTTTTCTTTTCCCTTGTGGTTTTGGTGTTTTTCTTCTTCTTTGAACCTTACTAGCGGTCTGAAGCTTTCTTTCTTTTTTTTCCTTTTCCTTTTTGCTTTTGGATGGGAGAAAGCAGTCTGTCTGAATTGTACTTAACTCTTCAGAGAGAAAAATAGTGTGAAAGAAGAAGCGGGGCTGAGGAAGGAAGGAGAAATCAATAACTGAGGAAGAAAATGAAGAAGGAAACTGAACAAACAGAACCCAGAAGTCCTAGGGCTGAGGTGGGGAGGGAGGGCCACCTCCTTGCTCCCCTGCCTCTGGAGGCTGCAGCCTCATTCCAGTTTCCACACAGAGGCGAGGCGGGAGAGACAGCAGGGGACAGAGAACACGGGGTCTCGAAACAGCGGAGTACTCAGGCCTCCTAAGGCTGGTTGTGGTGGGGGTTGCGCAAGGGGAGGAGGAGGCAGGGGCGACTCCGGCTGTGACCTGGCAGAGAAGGCAGAGGCTACGCTGCCCTGCAGAAGGCCACCCTGGGCCTCCCTGTGCCCGCCTCCTGCCAGTCCCTACCAGCTGTCTAGGGCAGCTCAGCAGTCCCCGTCAGTGGTCATGGCCACCAGCATCTCACTCTTGCCCATCTCCTCCAAGGCACTGGCCAGGCTGTTGAGGTCCCCGTCATCCTGCTGCAGAGCTTCCCAGAGGTCTAGGATCACACCTGTGGGGCTCGCTTTGGTGGCAAAGTAGTTCAGGTACCTGATTGAGGAAAAAAGAGAGAATTGGGTTCCCTGAACGTCAGACCTTCCCGGAGCTGGGGGTGGAGGAAGCACCAGGAGGAGGGAGGCCTGTGGGTTTTGGAGCCCCACAATCCTGGATCTGAATCCTCTGCTTACAGGCTGTGTGGCCCTGGGCAAGGCACTGCACCTCTCTGAGACTCAGTCTCCTCCACTCAAAAATGGAAACTGTCTTCTTGCTCATCATTCATTATCATTGTTATTGCCGCTAAAAGACAGGGGCCCTGGGGGAGACGGCCAACCCGAGCACCCCGAGCACTTCATTCCCCTCTTCCTCCCACCTGTTCCCTGTCTGGTCTTGCCCATGCACACCCTGATAGCAAGGGGAGCCTTGGATGTCTTTGTAAGTCCACCCCTTTCTAGTTAGATGTCTCATAGGTGACTTCTGCTCAGTGCAGGATTAGTAAATGCTTTGCCAGCATTTAAAGTTCTCGAGCAAACTTCTGACACTAAGACATACAGCTGCCCCTTGAACACCCAGGGGGTTAGAATGCCATTCCTCCCATGCAGTCCAAACTCCGCATAGAACTTTTCACTCTCCCTAAAACTTAACTGCTAATGGCCTGCTGTTGACTGGAAGCCTCACTGGTAACACAAGCAGTTAAATAACATATTTTGTTTGTTACATGTATTACATACTATGTTCTTACAATAAAGGAAGCCAAGAAAGAAAATCATATGGAACGGGAAACACATTCACAGCACCAGACTGTATTTTTCACTGAGGCAAGTTTCCACCGTTCACCAGAAAACCCACGGTAAGTGGACCAGCAAGGTTTAAGTCACGCTGTTCAGGGGTCACTGTACCCTTGGCAAGCATTTCTAGAGCATGTGCTCCATCCTGAGCTTGCAGCACTGAGGTGTGCACCCTGGCTGGTGTGGGTTTTATCTGATTCTCAGTGACCAAAATCTGAGCAGAGCACGCTCCAGGAAGCGGCTTCTCAGACTTAGCACGTCCAAGCCTGGGCTCCTGCTCTGCTGCCTCTGGTGCCATCTGATCCTGAGAGGTCAGCCTACCAGCTGGCACGACCCCTTCAGTCCAAAAGAAGGTGGGGAGTGTGCCTGGCTCGGGTGGGGTGTACCTGAGCCTGCACTCACCGATCCATGGAGAGCTTCTGTGCCAACAGCCGCCAGTCGTTGCCCCGAGAATTGGGGGCATCCAGGCTGTTGCATATCTTCTGGCGGATGGAGAGCGGGATCTTGAAGGCATAGGGTCCCAGCTGGGTGGTGACTGAGCTGCTGGGGGCAGAGCAGAGGGCATCCAGGGAGCCAGCGGGCGTCTGGAAAGGCAGCGCAATGGTGTGAGGGGCAGAGTACTCCCTGTGCATTTGCTTCTCTGGCTTCCTGCCTGGGGACTGTGAACCCATGGCCACTCCCCACTTTCTCCAGGAAGGCTCCAGCGGCTCAATCCAAAAGGACTTTTTCCAGGGACAGTCAGCCAGAGGGCCAGAGAGGCGTACCCAACCCCAGCCCTGGCATGCATCCTGTTGATGTCTCCCTGGGCTGATGCTCACAGGAAGAGGTGGGTCACAGTCTCATCACCTGGAAGTGACTAGCCTGGGGTCACACGATGCTCTTAGGAAGCCTGATCTAGACCTACACCCAGAGCTCTTTATACTGCTTTGCACTGTGCCCCTGGGTAGTCTGGGGTTTGCAAACCTCACGGCTGTCTGTCCTCTAGCCCTTACCTCCGCCAACACAGTGTGCAGCTGGAATATCTGGCCTTCTCCTTCCACCTGGCGCACGCAGATCTTGCAGGTGAACTCTGTGGAGGCTAGACTGTGCCTCTCCAGGGTGAAGGTGCAGTGCAGGGCCTTCTGGTTGCCACTCCAGATGTGATAGAAGGGGATCTCCTGGGAGGATGTGGGGGTCAGGGTCAAGGAAAAGCACAGTCTACCCTGCCCTTGAGGCAGTAATGGGGTCAGCCACAGGGAGGGGGGAGAGACCAGGCCTCTCCACCCAGATGGGCAGAGGAAGAACCGGTCAACAGTGCTCCTTCCAAGAAAGGAGTGTGCAGGAAAGGCACAGTCTGATGGTCAGTGTGTGGGCACAGTCTGATGGTCAGTGTGTGTTTTCATGGGTATCTGGGGCTGGTGTCACACAGATTGGGGGGCAGAGGGATGTGACCATCAGATAGTTTGTATGGTCTCCCAGATGTGAACGCTTAGAGATGGGAAGGCCTGTTTGATGATGATGTGTACAGATATTTGCGTGTGGGTGTGGCTGTGGCATGCGAGCATATGCCTAAGATGACCTGGAGTGTGGAGAGTGGGGTGAGAGGGCGACACAGAGAGGGTAATGAGAGAGGGAAGGGGGATTGGACTAGGGAAGGGGGACTGGTCTTCCCTGAGCAGTCCTCAGGTGTGCCCTCTTCCCAGCCCCATCCCTCCCCTCCTTGGCCCAGCCTCACCTGGTACTTGGCCAGCAGCTTGCTCCTCCAGTGGGCATGGGGGATGTCGTGGAGGGAGAGGCGCAGGTTATGGTAACTGTCCTTAAACAGCAGAGGTTTTGGCTCCTCCACTAGGTAGCCGCCCAGAGTCCGCTCCAGCTCTAGCACCTCCTGAGGGCCGGGGGACAATGGAAGGGGAGCCCATCACACTTGACCAATGGGCTCTTCCCTGCTGCAAGCTTAGGGGCTGGGGCAAGGGAGGGCAGGCGGATGCAATCAGGCTGTCACCTCAAGGGCAAGAACTCATCTGAGCACACTGCTGGGCATTTCTAAGTGTTCACAGCTGGCTCACAGGATAGGGAGATGAATGGATGGATGAATGAACATACAGTGGACAGATGGATGGGTGAATGGATTTATAGGTGACTGGATGGATAGATGGATTGGTGGATGAATAGACAGGCAGATGACTGGATACACGGAGACGGACAGATGGATGTACAGACGGATTATAAATGGAAAGATATCTGGAGGAACAGGTGACTGTTGACCGAAGGAGTGTACAAATGGATGGATGGGTGGGGAGTGAATCAACAAAGAATTCCATCAAGCTGAAAAATGGCAACTTCCCTCTTGATCTGAATTCCCTTCTCTGACCAAAACTAGAGAATCAGCCAGTGCCCTCAGGCTGAGAGATCCAAGCAGCAAGACCATTTCCCAGGAGTCTCCAACCCATTATGGGCCTCATGGAATTTCAGGTGAGCCTGGTCTCAGCAGGACTCTCACCCTCCCTGGAGGCCTTTTCACCTAAGTTGCATCAGTCTGCAGCCTGGAGTTTGAGCCAAGTGGCATGAGACTGGGAGACAAAGTTGCAGAAAGGCATCACAGACCGCGGTGGAGGAGGCAAGGCACTCTGGGAGAGGACCACGAAGCTTCGTGGAGAGGTGAATGGAAGGATAGAGACAGGAAAGGGAAGTTTAAACAGAGCCAAGGGTTTATGCTCTTCCTAATTCCAGATGAGTCCAGATGAGACTGGGGCGCTAGGCACAGGGTGGAAGAATGGACTAGGACTTTGAGGCGGAGGGGACAGTGGACTGAGTGGTACGAACACAGGACTCCACACCTGCCATCATCAGGTGGCAAACTCTGGTCCCTTTGAGTTCCTTCCCTCCCTGCACCAGACCACCCTTCATTGGCACAGCCCCACTTAGGGGTGCTGTCGGGTCGTTAGCATACACCAGAAGCCTGGCTGTGGGCTCCGGCTCCTCTTGCTCCCCCGCCCATCTCATCAGTCACTGGTTATGTCTATTCCACCAACAAAACAGTCCAGCCCTTGCTCCTCTGCTCCTCGCCATGGACACTGCCTGTTGCCCAGGAAGCTCAGGGTCCAGTTGCCGCTCATCTACCCATCCTGGCACAGGATCCAGTTGCCTCTCATCTACCCACCCTGGCAGTGTAGCCACAGCTCAAAGAGCACCTGTGAACAGGTCTCCAGGTCTGTGCGCCTTCCCACTGGACAGGTTCCAAATTCCTTGGCATGGCTGCCAAGTTATTGGGAAGCTGAGCCCACCCAATTCTCCTCACTCACTCATATCCTTTGCGCGCCTGTTCACAAGGAAGGACACACCTGCCTGAGTATGAGCTGCGATCTCCTGGAATGCCCCTTCCCCTTCTCAGCCCGGAACTCCCATTTGTCGGTCAGAGCACAGGTCTAAGGTTAGCTCTGCTGTGAAGTCTTCTCAGACCCCCTTCCCAACAACCCAGGCCCTGCCACCCCTCCCAGTATGGTGCTCCCTTAGCCCTCTGTCAGTGACACCCCATCTGTTTCCCCCTCTAGGCTGGGACTTGGCGAGGACATCTCTTTATCTCAAGGGTCTGATGCCCTTCCAGCACTTGAGGAACGAGCGGATGAGGCTGATGGAGGTAGAGGGGTGCCTGGAAGGTACCATGATCCTGAGGAAGGGGATACTGGCAGGCACTATGCAGCTGGTTGGCAAGGGCTGAGGGGATGCACCCACAGTGTCTGAGTACCTGTGGCTGGGCCTTACCTTTAGTGCTGCGGGCGTGTCCTCCAGACAGTAGACCCTGAGGCTGTACTCCAGGGAGGTGCAGAGAGCGGGGGCGAAGATGGCCAGCTGGAGCCGCTTGACTGCCGAGCGGGAATAGGACTCACCCGTGAACACATAGGTGCCCAGTTGGTCCAACAGAATATGGCAGGACCTGGCCTCTAGCTGGCAGTAGCAGGGGGTGTTCAGGGTCTCCTCGTCCAGGGTCACCACCTCCTGCAGAGTGGGAGTGGGGTGAAGCAGATGGGAAACAGCCAAGGTCCTAGAAGGGTCCGTCCAGGCTGGGCCAGGAGGAAAAGGGCTTTGGTTCCCTCCCGAGTCCCTGGGAGTTCAGCGAGCTGGCTCGCCCAGCCAGGGCTCCTCACCTCCCAGTGGCCCTGATGGGCCTGGGTCTTGAGCTGGAAGATCCAGTCACCGGCATTGACTTCGGCACAGTGGGGCACCGTGAGGATGACGGGGCGGCACAGCAGGAGGCCCGTGGGCCCGCAGGTCACTGCGGGGCTCAATACTGTCTGGGTCCCTTCTGAAAGCGGGCTGGGGCAGGGCAGAGGGCAGGAGGGAGGCAGTGAGGGGAGGCTGAAGCTCAGCAAGGGTCCAGCTCTGGCCGTCTCCCACCTCTGCTCTGCTCTCAGGCTGGTGGAGGGCAGGCATCCAGCCCAGGATCAGGGGTTTAAGGAGAGGTAGAAAAGTGGCTTAGACCTTGAGACTTTCCAAATTTTTACTTTACATTGTAACAGTCTCACCACTAAATCTTTGCTTTCATTTTTAAAGGTTCTGCACTCTTGGACTATTTTTGATAGGTGTCATTGAGCTGCCTTCTGAAAGTTGGTACCAATCTGTGTTCGCACCAGCATGCCACGGGAGGGCCGTGTTCCTGCATGCTTGCCAATAGGAAGGTGTTAGCATTGGAGAAAAATCTGCAAATTCACAAAGCAAAATCATCTCCCAATATTTCATGGCTGTCTGAATTACTATCGCTTTGACTACAAATTAGGCTGAACACTTTCTTATAACCTATTGGCCATTGTGTGTGTGTGTGTGTGTGTGTGTATTTGTATGTGCATGTGTGTCTTTGTATGAGTCAGGGTATAAGAGTGTATGTGAATCACCTGTTAATACATTTTGCCCATTCTCATACTGAGATGTTTAATTTTTAGTGAAATCCCTAAAACCTCTACCTACGAGGACACCAGTCCTTTGTCACATTGTAGCCAGCCTGTCAAATGCCTTTTAGAGCTATCCATGTTTCCTTAAAAGACTATATCTGAATTTAGGATCAGTCTTACAAGGAGAGATGGTGATATTTGAGCCCCAGATGGGAGAAAAGGAGGCAGCCCTCTCTGGAGCTTCTACTTACAGGGTGTTTTCTGCCTTGTTGATAAGGAGGTACATCTCATAGAACTTGCCCTGGGGGATGGCTCCATTGGGTACCAGCAGGCTCACCCCTAGGGTGAGAGAGAGGTCAATAGGGATGGGGTGATGGGAGTACAAGAACTTAGAGTGAGAGGTGGCCCCAGCTTGAGTCTGGGGACTGGGTGCAGGGAGAGGCCTTGCCACTGAGCACAGCCAGCCTGGTCTCTGGCATTGCACTGGGTGTAGAGATAAACACCTGGAGTCTGAGGTACCAGTGCTAGCGCTAGCCCTAGCTCAGTGAATGCCATTGGGAAACTGTTGATTGCTGCCTTTGCCACTGGAGCTGGGCACCCTGCCCTTCCTGCTGCTAGAGCCCAGGAAGTCACTCTGTAGGCTTGTTGACCTACAGGGGGCACCTCTCTCACTTAAATGGAGAGAGTGGCTTGTCCGAGGTTCCCCTGCCCTAGCGAAGCAGACAGACATGGACCCCAGACCTTCTGCTGTATAGTTGTATCTCTTCCTCCGGCCTCGCTTTCCCAATCTGTGAAATGGGGCTAGGGAGTCCTAGGCCCTGGGGGGTGGGTGATGAACTGTCCAGAGAGGTCATGCTGTAGCCAGGCTGACACACAAGCAGAGTAGGGGCCTACCTGTGCCAGGGATGCTGAGCCTTCCGCCCAGGCAGCCGAACGTGCCGCTGACGCTGCTCCCCGGGTCACGGGGCAGGCCTAGGAGCTGCTGGGAGCCGAGGCTGGCACTGCGAAGATGCAGGAAGTGGGCGTCCCGAGTATAATCTCCCGGGTACGTGCCAGGGGGCAGGACTCCCAACAGGTCGGCCCCGTCAGAAAGGCCAGGCCCAGAGCCAGTGGTGTTAGAGTTGTAGACCTTGATCTTGAGACTGGGCAGGGGATCCAGCAGGGGCGAGTTGGTCATGGGGATCTTGTCAGCTGAGTCCTGCAGGGCATACACGGGCCCACGGTAGATGCCGGCGCTGGCTGTCAGGTCCGGAGGTGCAGTGGGGTGCAGGAGCTGTGGGTTGTCTGCAGGGATGGGGGCTCCAGTCAGACCCAGCAGCATCTCACTGGCCCAGTTTTACCCTTGCTCCTGCCGCGGGTCCTCCTGTTGCAAAATCTCACCCATATGTCCAGTTGCAAAAGGTTCAATTGCCACCCACTGTAGGATGCTTTGGGGACCCACCAACCTGGGCCACCTTTTCCTTTGCTGCATCTCTCTAATCCATACTCACCAACATAGTGGTCCTCAGAACCAACTCTAGAAAACCCTGGGAGGGAGCAGGAACCCCGACTCTGGTATGACTGGCTGGCTGGCTGCCATGACCCGGTGGGAGCCTTACCACCACCTGCCACCCCAGGAGGTCCCACATCCTTACTGGGTCTTGCAGTCTTGAAGTTGACCGGGTGGAAGCCCCCAGTGAGGGCGGCAGAGGAGTCGGTGATGTCGGTGTCGAAGTCCCGACAGTTGCGGCGGTACACCACTACCCCCACCACCATGAGGACGGCCACGACCACGAAGATGGACACCACGAGGCCCGCGTACAGTGCCACGTCCCCCGAGGCCTCCAGGACTGTGGGGATAGGAGGGCCATGTGAGGGACAGGACCCTGGGGCTTGGGGTCTCTGGGGAGAGGCAGGGCCCGGGACAGGTTGGTGCTGAGCCGGGTTCCGGTCCAAGCCCTGCCAGGATGGGCCGGCGAGCTCAAGTCCTCTGAGCATCAGTCTCTATAAGTAGAATGGTTGCACCTCCCCTGCCCTGCTTCCCTCCCAGGGTGGTGAGAAGAGGTGAAGGGAATCTGGCGACAGTTGGTCCTGTCGGAGCTGGGATTTAAGCCTAGAACCACAGCTCATAGCAGTTTCCATAGGACCAAAGGTCCAGGCTCCCAGAAACCTTTGGAAGTGGCTGCTCTGAGCTCTGCTTCCATCCTGTGCTCTGAGGGTAGAGTGGAAGGGAGGGGGCAGGAGGGGAGTAGGAGGAATGAGAAGCATGGCGATGGGATGGAGAGCAGGTGAAGGAGGGAATAAGGGAGGCAAACCATGGCTATGCATCCCTCCCCCAGGCAGGCTGCTGGGCTGGAGGGTGCTCTGGGTGGGGAGCAGGGCAGGCTGCTGCACGGCTTGAAATAAAGATGCAGGGTCTAAAGGAGGGCTGCCCAGTGGAACTTTCTACAGCAATGGAAATAGTCTATCTCTGTGCTGCCCCACAGGACAGCCACTAGCCACATATTTGGCCCCTGGACAACTGACATGTGGCTGATGTGGCAGAGGAGCTGAGTTCTAAAATGCATTTCATTTCAACTCAGTTAGACAGAAATTTAACTTGCCACATGTGGCTAGTGGCTCCAGTATGGGACAGCACAGGCAGAGCCAGGAGGGCCATGCTTCCCCTTGCTTCTTCTGGGGGCTCCAGGAAGTATCTTCTCTCTCCCCTGCCTGGACCCCTTGAAGCACCACTGCCCTGGTGCCGGACTCGGCCTACAGCAAGATAGGGCCTGGCTTTCGGCTCTGTGTGTCCATCACCTGCTGGGCCCAGCCCTCATTTGTGGGCTTCGCAGAAGAACTGCAAGAGGAGGCCGCTCAGGGTTGGATTCCCACTTCTCTGGGGCCTTTGACTCCCTGGGCTCAGCTCTGCTTCTCCTGACACTGGAGGCCACTTGCCTGGTGATTTATAATCTTTAATCAGTCACCAGCCTGGCCCCCCCAGTGAGCTGGCTGGGAGTCTCGCTGCTGTTTTTATGATTCCAGAATCACTTGGAAATTGTAGTTTAATTACTACAGGCCAATCTGCTCAAGTGGCTTTATTGCTCTGGTGTTACTGCAGCTCGGTATAGCCCCTGGGGGCTGGAGGATGAGGCCCTTGGGGGCTGACGTAGGGCAGCGGGAGACCCAGAGAACATGGGAAGTTTCAATTCAGCTGCTGGAGGATAGTGAGGGGCACTGGGGTGGACAAGGGCATCAGGCTAGAGCACCAGCTTTGGCCATGAAATATTTTGGTTCGGATCCTGGCTGGATCCTTGGGTGAGTCCCTTCCCTCTGAGAGTCAGTTTCTCCTCCTGTAATGGGAGGATCAAGATGGTGTCCTAGGGCCTTTCTGCAGCTAAGGATCTGCCCGTCTGCCCATAACTGTGGTAAGTGTTGGGTCTGGGGAGTCCAATGTGGGGGTCAGTGGGGGAGGGGCATCTTCACCTCTCCTTGTCCCTTGCCTTGCCCTGCCCCTCACACCTTAGAAAACCAGGCAAGAAAACCAGGGATTCCCCCAAAGGAAAGAGGACAGCGATGAAATGGGACTTACGGTGGCTTTTGGGGTCACTTTGAGTTTTCGTATCTGTCGAGGGAAATAAAGGGAAAGACAATGACACAGGTGCAGGGAAAGGGTAGGGGAGAGGGTGACAGGGACATGGTACAGATGAGATGATGGATATGGGAGGTAGGCACAGACCCCAAAGGCACTGAGGGCTGGGGATGGTTGGCCTGGGGTGTCCCCTCATCCTGCTGCAGAGTCCCTACCCCAGCCCCCACCTTCCCAAGAACTCACTTTGCATGCACAGCCCATCGGTGCAGTTCTTGGAGTCCAGCAATGTCCCGCTGCAGTCTCGGCCTCCGTTCTGGGGTGGGGGCGCCATGCACTCACGGCTGCGCCAGTGGGCACACTCAGTGCTACAGGCTGACCACTTGCTCCACTCCGTCCAGGCTCCATCAACTGTGGGAGCACAGCACACGGCACATGGACCAAACACATGCACATACATGGTTGTATGTGCAGAACAGAGCAATATACCTGCACACGAGAACACACCCACACACAGACACCCCCCACCCCACACACACACACATTGTGGCATGGAAAGAGAAACCCAAGACACACATAGGCCATACACAGAAATCCATGCCCTATTCACACAACTCCATGACAATGCAATGCAGTGTACCAGGTGGACAAAAAGGGCCCTCCCTGGTGGTCTAGGGGTTAAGTCTTAGCACTATCATCTCTGTGGTCTGACTTTGATCCCTGGCCAGGGAGCTACCCACATGGCACAGCAGACCTCTTCTGTCTCGCCCGCTGCTCCCCTCAGCAGTGTATTTCTGTAGATCTGCCTGTTCTGCTCCCCACTCTGTCTCTGGTGAATCCTCCTAACCCCCTCACCTCTGGCCTACACTCCAGTTCTTCTATGCATCAATCAATCAATAAATCTTTAAAAACAAATATCACCAGGGGGAACACAAATAGATGCCCACGGTCATTCCCAGATGCAGCCCAGGGCACTGGTAGACACACAGAGACAAAACCCAGGGCAAACAACTCGACTCACCCAAACATGAGGCCAAAGGGCGGAAACACAGCCACATGTGCAGGGACAGACAAGCAGACGGGACAGAGTAAGAGGCAGCGGGGAGGAGAAGACTGCTGCAGGATGAGGGCTGGAGGTGAAGGTGTGTCCAACTGCTAAGTGAGGGAGCACAGGCTCCCTGACCCCAGCAGCTCAGGGCTCCTGCCTGGGGATTGACACCGTGAAGCCTGGGCTTGGAGGGCAGAAGAGTCCAGCCCTCAGACTGAGGCTCAGAGCCACTGTGTCAGTCTCTCAAGCAGCCCAGGGTAGAACAAGAGGTCATGGGTTGTGGCATCTAGTGGACCTGGTCAGCCAGTCCTGGGCTCTGGGTCAAACACCTGCTCTCCGTGATGGGGAGAGAACAGCTATTCTGATAGATACCCCAGCATAGAAGGGAGGGTGCCACCTGACAGGGCCTTACCTGGGCACACAGTAGTGCAGGCGGTCTTCTGGAAGGCCTGGCCATCGCAGAAGGCTCCTCCGTTGAGTGGGGCAGGGTTGGTGCAAGTCCGCGTGCGCTTCTGCCAGCCGCGGCCACAGCGGTTGGAGCAGGGTGACCACTCTGCCCAGCTGGACCAGCCGCCGTTCACTGTGGGGGCAGCAGCAGTCATCCGGTTGACCTGGTTTGGGACCCTTGGGCCTTCCAAAGCACATCCCTGATTCCTGATGAGGCCCCTCCACAGAGGCCTGGCCCTTCCTAGTGAGACCTTCCTGCCTGCCAGTCTGGGGACTCAGATGCCAGAGGGGAGGCCGGGGCGGCCATCGCCAGGGTTGTGGGGGATCCAGAGGTCATTATTTATGGCCCTCCCCATTGTTCAATAGTAAATGAAGGCCTGGAGGGGCTGACACTCACTAAATAAGCTAGTAGCACAGAAAGACCTACATCAGCATCTCCTCTAACTGACACCCTTAGCCAGGGTTAGAGGCCTGGCAGGCAATCATGGCCCCTGTGTCTGGTCACCCTGAGCGACGGGAGCCTGGGACTGGAGCCCGGGACAGGCCCCCCCTTTCTGTGGCTCTGCCCCTCCCACCGAAGGGCATAGCAAGGGGCGACAGGGAACAGCCTACAGGTCTGGGCTGTAGCCTTAATTCTGTCAGGACACAGACGACCTCTGGGTAGGGTGGGTCAGGTGGGCCATATAACCCCAGGAGCCCTCCCCCTGCTCCAAGCCCATACCATAGACGATGACTGTGGCTGTGGTGCTGCGGCGCTTGGCCACGATGTTCTTGGCCACGCAGGTGTAGTTGGCCGTGTCCGACAGGCGAGCCTGACGGATAATGAGGTTGTGGTCGATGGTGAGTAGGAAGTTGGTGTCGTGGGTTGGGTCGATGACATCCTCATTCTTGAGCCATTCCACCTGTGGGAGTGGGGTTAGGGGGTGAGGACTGGTGCCTGCACACCTGCCTCCTGGGGAATGGGCCCTCTCTGGAGTGGCAGGGAGGTCAGACCATCAACAGAAAAGCAGTCCAATCTATCCAAGTCCACTGCACAGTGGTGACACAGTGAGGCAGAGCAAAGCACTATGCAGGACACCTAACAGGGTTAACATGGCCACCCAACTACTGGGCAGCCTGGGGAAGGGGCTTAGACCAGAGCCTCAGTTTTAAAAACTGAAAGATGGACTTGAACAGCATTTACCCCACAGGGCTATTGTGAGGACTAAGCAAAGTGTGGAGGACAGCACTTGGCTTGCAGTAATTACTAAATAAGCTAGTAGCACAGAAAGACCTACGTCAGCATCTCCTCTAACTGACACCCTTAGCCAGGGTTAGAGTCCTGGCAGGCAAACATGGTCCCTGTGTCTGGCAGACCAGGGTCAAGTCCCAGCTCTGCCATGAGCTGGGTCGCCCTGCCCGGCGCCATCTCCCCATGGCATCATGGGATGCCGACACCCACCCTGCAGGGGTGCTGTGAAGACAGTGTGCTGAGTGTCCAGGACAGGTGGGAGATCAATGGGCGGTAGCTCCCACCTAGGGCATCTGTCTGGGCCCATTTACTGCATGAAGATACGATGGGGAGGAGGCTAAGTGACCAGAGCAAGATTCTGAGGTTCCATGGGGCTGAGATAGAGGTAGAAGTACAAGATCTGCCTCCAACTCCTATTCTACTAGAGCTCCCGACAGTGAGGCTGAGACATGCTCTGACCTTGACTACGGTGGACGGAGAGTAGGCGGGAAAGGTGAGAGGGACAGGTGAGCGCTGCCTAGGGAGCCAAATGTTATGTGGCAAAGGGAAGAGGTGGTCAGTTTTT
The DNA here is from genome assembly GCF_014898055.3 of Talpa occidentalis. NCBI lineage: Eukaryota > Metazoa > Chordata > Mammalia > Eulipotyphla > Talpidae > Talpa > Talpa occidentalis. The sequence goes on from NW_023605194.1 coordinate 43,275,759, forward strand.
GGGATGAGTATACACCTTTCGGCATCCCAAAAGCTGGGGTCATGGGTTCTGGTGGGGCAGGAGGAGAAAGTGTGTATGCTCAGGGCTCTTCCTCTGCAATAGACTGAGCCCAAGGAGACCTGGGGGCTTCTGCCCCAGCCTGTTGGCAGCCTGTGGGGTTACGTTTGTGAGCTGCCCAGTTGGGGTCTGGCATGTGCTGAGTTCTTCAGGGAGGCAGTTCCCTTCTCTTTCTCAGGCCTTGATAGCCCATCTGTGAAATGGGCAAGGTTCTGGGAGGCTGAGGCATCATGTCTCACCATGCCTGGCAGGTCCCTGCCTTGCCCAGCATTCCTGGTGAACCCCACTCACCTCAGCCACAGGCACCCCCTCTGGTGGGCGGCACTGCAGGAGAACTTCATGGTCCAGGGGCACTTCCTTGCCCAGAGGCTCCTGATCAAAGTTCTTGCGCAAGTCTGGGTAAAGAGAGAGGAGGGTACAGGCAGTCAGGTGCAGTAGGGAGGAGGCCGCATAGAAGAGGGGAAGCCTGAAGTGCCCCAGTCTAGCCACTAGGTGGCAGTACACACCAACGGATCATTTATGGGGGAACACCTGGTCTTTACCGGGGGAATTTTCTCTTCCCAAAGTGGGAGTCTCACCAAGTGGAATGGGCTGGGTTCTGTGAGGGATATAGTTCCCTCCCTGCCTTGGTCGCCCTAAGCACTTGGTGAGTCAGGATTGGAAGGCAGCTGGCAGCTATCTCATACAGAAGTAGATGAAAAAGTGCTGCGTCCAGCACAGGTGGGAGCCCAATAAGCGGTAGAAATCCTGGGGTCACAGGTGGTCCAGGGCAACAGGTGGGGGTGTCAGGGATGCGTACATGCGATGCGGACGTAAGCCCGTCGACTCTTGGTGGTGCCTGCGGAGCTCCAGGCCACGCACTGGCACCAATAATCCTCCAGGCCAAACAGCTCTTCCACCTGCTGCCGGGACACCTCAATCTGCACCTCTCGCACTCGCAGGCCTGTGGAGAGAGGCATGGTCAGAGGCAGGTCTGAGGGTCTGAGGACAAGCCAGGGACAGGGCACTGTGACATCGCTCTCTCCCACTTCCCCTGTCCCCTGAGTCCTGTTGGCGGTTCTGCCAAGTGCTTCTCATTTCCATTTATCTCTCCTCTGTCTCCACGCTAGCCCAAGTCACCATCTGGACATTGCCATGGCTGAAGCCAGCTCTCTGTCCCCCATCCAATCCACCTGCAGCCAGTGTGTGCTCTCAAAGTGCACAAAATGGCAAGTCATACCCCTCTCAACACGAAGACCCAGGTTCTCCATGTAGCCTCCAGTCTCTCCAGAATCTAGCCACTGCAGCTTCATTGGGTGCCTCTGGTCTCTCATGGTCCCTGGGCCCTTCTGGTCTCTAGGCCTTTGTACATGTAGTGCCCTGCTGGCAACCCTCCTCCGTGTCCTCCTGGTCACTGTCAGCTTCAGGCTGGGCCTTACATCCTCCAGCTCTCAGAGTACTGCTCAGCACTCCTTCCTCTACACTGGACCTGGTCTGTTGGCTTTGCTCTCCCCTGCCTGGCCTAATTTCCCACAACACCAACTGTTATCTGTGTTATTTTCTACAGACGCCCAGTGCAGGAGAGTGAGGTGGATTTTACCCCATCATCTGCTGTGGTTCAGGGACTGGTACAGAATAGATACTCCAAAATAGCTGAAGAGAGCCTGTGGGGCTAGAGCTGGGGGGAGGCTCCTCTTCCTGGGAGCCCCTGGCTTCTCCATGGCTCTCTGCCAGGTCTGGATGATTGGATCCACCCGCCCAGTCCAGAGTTGGGGGGGGGGGTGTCACCTAGTCTTCTGCCAACCCTCCCTCGACAGTTTCCTACAGTCAGGAAAGGGATGAACCCACCTGGATAGGACACCATGGTCTCTGAGAAGCAGGACTATTCTGAGGACAGGACTATCGACTGTGCATATAGTGGTCTGTGGCCTGTGGTTAAATGTAGGACTGGATAGATGGGCAGGTTTGACTCTTGGCTTCACCCAGCTGTGTGACTTTTGTTAAGTTACTTAGCCTCTCTGAGCCTTACTCAGTTCCCTTGTTAAAAGACTCAGGGTAACTCTAAATGAGTCACAGAATGACTCTGCCACAGCACCCAGCCCAGGTTGGACACATATCAATGCTGGCAGGTCATCTGTATCTCATCTAGCCTCTTTCTTTTATATTTGGAGAAACTGAGGTTCAGAGAAGGTAGGTGGTGGGCCCAAATTCCCATATTAAGTTGTCAGCAGAACTGAGGTCTGCTCTCTGGGGTCTTGCCCTAACCCTCTCTGGCCCTCTCCCAGTGGGTGATCGCCTTACCTCTTCTGTATTGTGGGGGGAAAGGGGTCTTTACACTGGAGCCCAGACAGTTGAGAGCCCCCTCCTGATGGTGAGGGCTCTACACAGGAGTGGAGCTTGGGGCTTGGTGCCAGGGAACACAAGGAGGGAGGAGGCTGCTGGGATTGGGGGCCACTCGAAGTGGCCACCTGGGACTCGGGCTTGGCCCAGGGCAGAAGCACTGGTATGTGGGCCTGACCTGCCTTTCCTGGCCCACTGCTGCCATCCTCTGTGTCGTGGGCCTCAGGCAGAGCCAGGGAGGGCCAGGGCAGGAATCAGCCACACTGCTGCCAAGATAGCAGCCTCAGGACCATTGTCCATTCTTTCCAGCTAACGGGGACAACGGTGCCCCAATTTCTAGGGCTGGCTGGGCTTGTATGCCTGGTAGCAGGGAGAAGAGCCTTGTTGTCACCATTACCAATAATCACCAGGTGTGAGAGGGATCACGGCAGGGCACACTGTCCCTCTGCTCTGTCCAGCTCCACACAGCTAACCCTGATATAGGCTGGGGGAGGGGAGGAAGGACAGGGAGGGGTAGGAGAATCGAGGAAGAGGAGTGAGAGACAGAAGGAAGGCAAGGCTGAGAAGAAGAAAGGACCCAAAAGGAGACAGTAAAAACGAGACAGAAGCCAAGGCAGTGCAGGGGCCACCTTGAGCTTGGGGTTGGCTGGGGCTGCCTAAAGGCCTGCTGCCTGAAGGTGACCCACAGCTTGATGCCCCCTCCATCCTGAGCCCTGGGAGAGGCTTTCCACCCTGAGGCACCTGCCACAGGGGCCTGGGGACAGCAGAGGCCTCTTAGCCTGAGGGGCACCACAGGGCAGCAAGTTTCTGGGACGCATGAGGAGCCTGGAAAGGGAGGGCCTGACCCATTCCCACTCTTCTTTTTCCTCTCAGGATTTGGGGTACATTGTAGCACCACCCACATGATGATTTACTTACTTTGAACCTTTTTTAACCTAAATCAATTTCTACAAAAGAGCTGTATCATGATTGTGAACATTCAACAGTATTACTTTCCACACACAGAAAGCTCAGAATGATCTGGGGTTTGGGAGGGCAAGGGGCATAAAAGGGCTTTGAGCCCCCTCCTAATCTGAGAGCACAGCAGGCATGTGCGTGTGCATGTGCATGTACTCCTCTCTCCCTCCCCACCTCCAGTAAGCAGGATGGAAAGAAGCCAGGAAAGGGAGCATCAGAAAGGGGTTCATGGTAGTTAACTTGGTCACCAGAGTCAGCCTGTGATGTGTGTCTAACATCTGGGGAATTACTGATCCAGAGGGGAAACTGAGGCCCGGAAGGGCACTGTGCTGTGTAAAGTCTTATACAGAGCCCAAGGCAGAGCCAGACCCAAGCCCCCCCACCCCTGCACCTCGGGAGTCCTGGGGGTTTGTGGGGGGACTCACCGGTGGCCTCGTCCAGACCCTCCTGCGTGACGTGGTCGTTCTGGCTGACCCACTCGCCGTTGCACTTGAAGTAGATCTGTGTGGCCGGGAAGGCGCGGCAGCGCAGCTCCACTGGCTTGTTCTTCACAATGTAGGCATCCTGTGGCTCCTGGAGGAAGTGGGGCAGCGGCTCTGCTGGCGCTGACGGGAAGGAGTCAGGGAGCACCTCACTGCCAGAATCAGTGCCTGTGGAGGGAGGATTCTGTGAGGCTGAGAGTGTGGCACCCCACCCCACTGCAGGGGGGCCCATGCTGAGAGAGAGGGTAGGGAAGGCAGAGGGGCAGAGAGGTGGAGGGAGTTACCCACTGTGACCTGGCCAGGCTTGGCTCTCTTGGGACCTCAGTTTCCCTGGCCCACCCTGCTTTGAAGAGGCTGCAGTACTGTGGGATTCTGCTTCTCACAGATGGAGCAATCAGGGGGGCCTAGATGGTGCAAAGACATCCCTGGCCCACCTCAACATCCATGCACACCCCGCCCAGCTCCCTCCAGTTTCCTGTGGTGAAGCCACAGTAAGGAAGGGCTGGAAATGGGGCCCGGGCGGGAGCTCAAACCAGGCCAGCTCTGCCCTGAAGCCATGGCTGCCCTTTACAGCCCTAGCCAGTCAGGCTGATGGACAGAGGGAGCCAAGCCAGGCCCGCAGGGGTATGGGGTGGGGTGAGGGGAGTGGAGTGAGGAGGGGTAGTGGCACTGGGCAGCAACTCCCCTAGCTGGCACACTACCTTTCCCATCCCCCTCTAGACCTTCTCCTCAAGAAGCCCCAGACAGACCACTACACAGAGGAGGGAGAGACCCCTTTCCTAGCCACCTCTACCAGCACCTCCTCGCCTCTGTTCTGTAGCTCTGACCCACCCCTCAGCCTTTCTAGACTCAGCCAAATCCACACCCTCCTCCATACGGATGAGGAAACTTCAGAGGCTGGGAACGCAGGGAGGCCAGGCTCTCTGCAATCTCCTCCCCAAAGGGGGCTGAGTGGAAAGCCTGGCCCTCCGCCTCCCTGGAAAGAACAGCACCTCAGGAGGTGAGACAAACAGGAAGGGAGGGGGTGGCCACCGCCAGCGCTAAGAGGGAGGGAAACCAGGCCGGCCAGGCTATTGGTTTGCAAGCCACTTAGGAAAATCGGCTATCCATATGCCAAACATAGAGTAATCAGGTGGCTGGGGACAAGCGGTGGGGGGCTCATCCTCCCTCCTAAATGCTCCAAAGGAAACAGAATTCAGCTGCAAGGCACACCTATCTAGCCAGCCCCGCCCCAGCCAGCACTCCTGCTGCTGCCCCAACACCCTGGCTGGTTACCAGAGCGGCTGGAGTCCCAGCAGGCCTGCCTGGTCCCTGGGATCATGCATTTGTTTACACAACCCCCACCATGAAACCCCCATTCCAGGAGGCCTTAATGGGGACATCCTGGGCCCTAGGGAAGAGATGCCTAGGGCACACTTGGTTTTCCAAGAGCAGAATGAAGGCAATGAGCCCAACAAGCCCAAGTTCTGTTGTCTCTCCCGGGATACAAAGTCTTGCTAAGATTGGGGCAGGGGCTTCCAGAGCTCTGAGAAAATGCCTAGCTTGTCACTGGCTCTGGGCTCTGGGAGGCAGGCTCTGTGTGTGTGTGTGTGTGTGTGTGTGTGTGTGTGGTGTGACCTGGAGGAGCAAAGGGAACGCTAGCAAGATGGGATATGACTCCAGCTCCATCCAGGTTATTCTATGTGACCCCTTAACTCTGACCTTACTCTTTGGTCTCTGAAGAGGGCAAGGAAGTGAATACTCTTTCTCTCTCTCTGGGTTGTTTTTCGAATTACATGAAAAAAAAATGTGCACGAGAATCTGGAAAGGGGTGGCACTAGCACACAGTAGGTACAGTTGCTGCATCGAAATAACAAACAATCATGCTCAGTACTTTAGGTAGTCAGCTTGTAACAGGGTGGTCCCCAGGTGCCCCGCTCCCTGCCCTGGAACAACTTACTAACTCTTGCAACAACCTTGTAAGGTATATTAGCCCGCAGTTTCTGAAACTGAGGATCAGAGAGGTTAAGCAACTTGCCTAAAGGCAAACAGATAGCAAGAGGCAAAATCAAGGTTTGAACCTAAGAAACAGACTTCAAAGTCTGGGATGTTGCGCACACTGCCTGCCCCTGGGGCAGCTTCATAACACTGTGGTGTGTCACCACACCTGAGAATCCCAGTAGACCCTGACACTGGTGGGGATACTACAGCTTCTGGGGTCTCTCTCACCAAAGGGCCAACAAAGCTTGGACGGTCCTTTTTTCAAAATTGAGCAAACTGAAGACCACCCAAGGCAGGAGAGTGACTGACCCAAGGCCAACTGGTTAGTGGGCAGAAAAACTGGGCCAAGCCCGGGCTCCTCCATACCCATTTCCCTCTGCCAGGCAGAGAGATACATTCTCTGTAGATAAGTTGGCAGCCTCTAGGGTTTGGGAGTGTAGTCAGTTGATGGAGAAAAGACAGTGCCCAGAATCTGGACATTGGCTTCCCTGTGGCTTGAGAGCTGGTAGCAGGCCAGGCAGCTCAGGGAGAAGCTAAGAGGGGACATGGGCAGCAGGGAGCCCACTGGAACCCATGCCCACCTTCCTGAACCAGGATCCTGCCCCCTTCTCAGGCCTGAGGGATTCATGGCAGACCTCAGACTCAGACTTCCTGGGTCTGACCCAGTCCCTACTGGCCTTACTGGCCCCTCCCTTATGAAATAGGGGCACTGGCCTCCCTCCGGGATGGTGGCCATGAGAGAAGGTATTTGGCAGCCTGCGGGTGCAGTGGTGTGCTGCCCTACCTTCCCACCATGCCACCCCAGGTGACCGCTACCCTGGCTCTCTGCAGGCTGTATTTATGACTTTGTTTTATAACCTTAATGCGGCTCATTTATAAAGCAGGCGCAGACGAGACTGAGGAAGGTAAACATTAGACATCCATTAGTGCAGCGGCCGAGTCTGGTGGCCCCACAGCCCCACCCCTTCTCTCAGCCCTGGCGCAAAGATTCCTCTCCGCCTTGGTCAGAACACGGCCCGGCATCCCCACCAGGGCGTCTTCGTCATGGCAGTACTGGGTGGCTCTGCATGTAACTACTGCTCCCTTGCCAACACCCCCGCCCCCACCCCAGGCACTGCCAGGACGAGAGGAAGAAGAATCCAGGCCTGACCTGAGATTCCTGGTCAGAGGGAAAACGGACAGACTACATAGTGGCTGGCATGCAGTAGGTACTTGGTAAATACAAATTAAAGGGGCAGGGGCAAGTGAGGGCCTTGCAGCAGCTCAGCTGAGCCCCCTTCCCCAGCCAGCGGATACTCTCCCTCCTCCTCGGCCCTGACTTGAGCCCCAATGGCAGAGGGAGGCTCACAGGCGTCCCGGATGAGGATCACCCTGAGTCTGTCCTGTGGATCACCCAGCTTGGAGGGAGAAGAATAATCGAGTCTCGAGGTTCCTGGTGCTCAGCCAGCCAGGCGTATTCAAAGGGCATTTCAGATCAGCCCACTGAACCTCACTACAACCCTGCACAGAGGTTCTCAAACTTTGGTCTTTAGTGTCTTGTTAATTTTTCAAGGTACCCCAAGGCCAAAAGAAATCCCTGGGAGTTCTGTTTATTAAATAGTTAGACCTCAACAGCTTGTGTGTGTATACATGCATGTGTGTATTTATATCCTAGAAACTCAGTACCATTTAAAAAAAATTATACATATAAATTGAAAGGAATATTTATATTCCATTCTTAAAAATAGCCATGTGACTTACTAATGGGGACGTGAGTACCTGTTGGGCACTGTACAACATCTCAAACCTTGGAATGAGAATGGGCACTGCCCCTCCCCACCCCGTGTATTTCAGGGTACTCCCAAATGCCAAAATGCCAAGTCCCAAATGCCAAAATCCCAAATGCCAAAATCCCAAGCTTTGCAAAGTTATGATGCCATCTAAAGGAAAGAAGTGTGATGTAATGTTGAAAGTGTAAGCTAGCAGTTGTAGCAGTGTCTGGCAATGGTCCAGCCTTGCTGTGTTTTCCTTGAAGATTAAAATATCCCACAGCACCCCTGTGAATTTTCTGCACCACCTAGGGGTGCTTCTGCATACAGTTTGGGAACCCAGCTCTATGTGTCACCCCCACACTATATACGAGGAAACTGAGACCAAGAGAATTTAAGGACCTGGCACAGGGCTATCAAGCCAGGGAGCAGCGGAGCTGGGGAGCAAACCCAGGAGGCCGGATATCTGAATCTGACTTCTGGAACTTGGCATCTGTGGCCTATGTGCCAGATGTTTCAAACATTTCACCTGACTTAGTCCTCACAACCCACACAGTAGGAGTTATCTTCCCATTTTACAGATGAAGACATGGGGAGAGGGCATTAGGGACGGCTGTAGGGTCACCTCACACCCAGTCAGTGGGAAGATGCTGGGCTTGGAGCCACACCTCTCTGTCACTTATCTCCCTGGCTTCCCTCCAGCTGTTCATCTTTACCAGAGAGAATAAAACACCTAAGCAGCAGGAGACCTTGCCACTGCCCAGCCAGATCCAGAAGTCCCGCTGGTGGGAAAATGTCCCACATAAAGTAGTTTTTTTCTAACAGCCCAGCTCATTTACTTCCCAGTCTCTGGAAGGCTTTTAAAGCTGCATACAAGAAAGGCCTGGCACGCCTAGGGTGGAGGTAGGCGAGAGAATGGCTCCCTGCATAAATGTAAGCAGAGTCAAAATGTAGGAAAGAGACACCAAAGTCCAGAGCTGGGAGTTTGTGCCCCTGCTGGGCTGGCACTGCTCTGGGGCCTTCCTCTCCTGGGGTCAGTGCCCCCAACTGTAAAAATCAGTGAGGTGGCCCAGTCAGCCTCTCAAGCCCTACTCTGGTTATAAAACTTGGAGATCTGAAGATGCCTTATGGGGATCTGTTAATGTATGACAGTGTCTCATTGAGTACATTTTTCTTCACCAAGCAGATTTGTCTAAAGTGAGGTCACCTTTCTTGTCATTGGTATATATGATTCCCTGCACATACAGGGGTTCTAGGGCACAATATAGGGGGAACCCAGGGAGGAAGGAGGCAGGACCATTTGCTGCTGGGCTCTCCCAGCCCACCTAACACAGGTTTCAGCTCTAAAAGGACCCCCAGTGCCCACTGGCGGGGGGCTCTTGTGGGGCCATTCAGACCCCGAATTCAGATCACTTCTAATGGATGTTTCTCCCCTGTATGAGTCTCTTGTTTGCTAGTCTCAATTACATACAGATTCAAGGGACTTCTCATCCAACATCTCCCTTCAGTGCCTCATCTAACCCTGACTTACATACCTCCAGGATCAGGAAACTCACTACCGCCTTTCTCAACCAGGCTCTCCTTTCCACAGACCTATCAGAAAAGCCTTCCTTACTTTCAGCTGAAATTTGCTGTCTGAGGATCCAGCCATTGCTCTAACCTTAACTTCTGAGGTTACACAACACTGTGCTTCTGCTCTGTGACAGTTTTCCAGCCTCTGGAGTGCTCAGCTGTCTCGTCTTTTGAATAGTCACGAGACAGTTTTGCATCCCCTCACCAGCAATCTGTTCTCCTCATTGACAAGTTCCTTTTGCTTAAAACCCATGTGAGACATGAGAAGAGGTGGCCAGGGCTGCATCTGGAGGACACTTCCAGGCTTTAGGCAGCTTGAAAGCCCCTTAGCAATTTTGACAGCTGCTCCTGCAGGCAGGAAGCACAGCATATCTAGTTTGGGGGTTCCATGGTGTCAGGGACAGGGTACCCGTTCTCAGGGAGGGGTGTGGAGATTGTAGGACCCAAGGCCAGTCTCGACCTGACAGCAGACCCTGTGCCAGGCTAAGTGCTCCTCTGTGGGCAGTGCCCGATGTGGAGACAGGTGGGAGGTCCCAATGGGGAGGAGGTGGAGACCATAGACTTAAGATGTGTCAGAATCTAAGCCACTGGAATAAGCAGGAGCCAGTGGCCTTGGGGGAGAAGGAAGTGGCTTCAGGACAAAGGCAAAGATACTCAATTTTCCAGGGCTAAGCCCGAGAGATGAGAGGGGCTAATACTACAGCATGCAGACATTCCTGCAGGGAAGACTCACCAATTGCTGAGAGAGCCAGAGGGTCCCACTTCCCTCACCATGACCCTGAGCCTGGGACTCAGACAGGACAGGGGTGGGCTGGCCTGAGAGCAAGCAGGCCTGCTTAAAATAATCCTCACTCTGCTGCCATGCATACTTGGGAAGGTCATTTTATCTCTTGGGGTCTCCATTTCCCTCTCCATAAAAAGGAAAAACAGTTGCTTTGCTGTCAATTTTGAGGTGTTGTGCACAGGTCAACTGGGGAAGTAAGTGCTCTAGTAACTGGGCAATGCCATGCACCAGGGAGAGCTGCCCAATCTGGCCGAGCTGTGTGTGTGGGGGGGCACTGGAACCCCACATTGGCAGATTCCTTGGCCTAGCAACACCTGAACCTCAGTAGGCCAGAAGCATAGAAAGTGAAGCTTCAGAGGGACCCGGAACCCTGCATTCCACCAGCTCAGAGAAGGGAAGGGACTAAAGCAACATCACACAGCAAATTAATAGCCAGGCTGGGCCAGGCATTAATTTCTGACTGGGGCTGAGAATGGGGGGTGACATAGTAATAGTAGGGCTGTTGGTAAAGGCTTGGACTCTGCATTTCCTATGCCTGGGACGAAGCTCACTACCATGTGCCTCAGCTGGGTCCACATCTGGTCAGGGCTGTTGCCCAGGGTGGAGGCTTCAGCTTGAGACCCAGTGGTTTATATGGAGGCCACCATGCCTTTTGTCTCCGGTGGGTGACAAGGCCAGGCCTGGGCCGCAGGCTCAGCACCGGGGGCATGCAGCTGTACTTGAGCAGGGTTTGGTCTCCAGAGCTGGTTGGCGCGAGGGGCAGGGCTGGGGGGAGAAGGGGCCAGGCAGGAGGGGAGGGAGAGAGAAACACCCCACGCTGGGCACATTTATCATCAGCAATCACAGTCTTTCTCGAGCCCCTCAACACCGGCTAATTCTCGCCAGACTTGACCTCCCACTGCATGGAAAATCTCTGCCATTCACTGCGCTGCTGATGTGCTCAGTGGGGAGCGGGGAGCGAGGAGCCCATTTATTATTATGTTTTAAAAACACACAAATCCACATGGAAGGACCCCTCCCTGGACACAAAGCCCTTCTTCCATCTGGCCCTGGCTCCTGTCGGCTGTGGGGTTCAGGCAGGGCCCCCCTCAGAGGCGGTTACAATGGCCGTTACTGATGACAAATGAGGACTGGCGGGCTTGGGGGATGCTGAGTTATTCCTAACAAAGGAGACCTCTCGCACAGCCCTTTTCCCATACCCTCTGCAGACCTGCCAGTGCTCGTGACATCACTTCCTGTGCCGGCCACAGGAAGTGGTCTCACCAAAATGGCCAGCTGGTGCAGGAGCCTGCATTGAAGAGGGTGTCTGGTTAATCCTAAGAAATTTTTCACCTGAAAGAACTCAGGGGCAAGTGATGGAGCTAATAGGAGGCTGGGGGCAAGGCCCCAGGGTTGGCACAGGGTCCAGAAATGGAGCCCAAGGACACTATGGCTACCAGGTTAGGGGTCTATCCTGACTCTCAGTGGTACCTAGGGAGACAGTATTCCACTCTCGCGGGCCCCACCCTCCCTCGAGACCCTTCCCTTCCTCTGGACTCTGGGTTCCTTTGATTTGGGCCTGGATCTGGGTTCTTCTAGGGCTTATTTTTAAATCTCTTTTTGAGTCCCAGGTCCAGGGGTGTCACCATGCCTGGAGGTCAGGCCCTGAGGAGGGAAGATTCTGCTTCCCCTTTCTCTCCCAGACAAGGAGCAAAATGCTCTCACCCATCATACTCCAGACAATAACCAATAACCCTGTGAGAAGCAGGTGTTCCATTTCACAGATGAGGAAACTGAGGCTCAAAGAAGACATGCTCAGACTCACAGAAGCCTAAAGTTCTGTCTGTGAATGCACAGGCCTCCTTGCCCATAGTGCCCCTGACAGAAAATTAGGAGTAGCTATTTTTTCAGCCCATTTTGCAAATGAGTCTCCCCAGAAGTCACTAGCCTGCTGGAGGAGAAGAGAATCTCAGCTTCTGTCCCAACACTTGGCCTCCCTTCTCTGTGGGCCTGACAAGTCCCAAGCCCGGGCCTCACTCAGGATGCCCCAGCCAAACAGATTGTGGCCAGGAAGGGCCCACTGTTAGCCTGGGGCAGAGCCCCCCAAGACACCACACGTAGAAACACAAACTGGCATCAACAGACCCAGCCATTCCAACCAGTGTCACAATCCACTGCTACATGCTCTCCAGATACCCACAACCAGCCTGGGGCAGTGGCCCCTATGTCCCTGCTCAAAGGCAGTGGTAGTGGCATACCTGCGAGGAACCTGTTATTACATGTGGCCATCTCCCCCTCCAGGATTGGGATGGAGTGAGTTTGCGTTGCAATTTCAGATTCCAACAAACACTCAGTGGCTCAGGGCAACCCCTTCCCCTGCATCTAGCCCTTGGCGCTGATGGACCTGAAGGCTGCCTGGTGCCAGAGCTGGGTGACAGCCCATACCACCTCCCCACAGTGTCCAAGTCCATGTCCTCATGCCTGGACCCCTCCGCACCATCTCCCTATATTCCCTCTCGCTTCCTCAAATCCACTCTCAGCAGCTGGAGTGATCTTGCAAAATATAAACAAATACTCCCCTCTGACAACCTCTAATGGCTTCACTTTGCACTTGTAGTAAGGTCCCAACTGAACCCTCAAATTTCAGGTGCTCACTCTCATCACTGCTCCCAGCTGCCCACCCACCCTGGCACGTTTCCTGCCCTTTAATCTGCCTTTTTACTCCCACCTAAGGACCTTTGCTTCTCTCTCCTTTTGGAATGTACCCCTCCCCCAACCCTGTCTCTCTCTGTTCCTGAGGCTGACTCAGTCAGGAGATCTAACCTGAAATACCACTTACCACCTCGCCAGCAAGCACCTTCCCTGGCCACTCAGTGTGGTCACCCCTGCTCTCCTGATGCTATCTCTACATTATCTTGTTTGCTTTTTCTTTATCCTGACAATGCTCATCTCTTTGGAATTAACTTCTTTGTATATTTGTGTGCTTGATTGATATCTGTCTCTCTGGAAGGCAAACTCCTTGTGGGCCTAGAAATCTTGTTTGCTTATTTATCTGGGCTTACTAGGAACAGGTCTCTCTCCAGCTATGCCACCCAGCCTCTCGGTGAACAGCTGGGTGGCAGGTGGTGGTAGAAAGGAATAGCCAGAGGAGATGGGCACAGGTTGGGTGGATCTAGGCCCTGGAAGCTAGTCCCTTTGAAAACCCTAGCTTATAGGCTGCTGCTAACTGATAGAACTTTTGAGACTATTTAATCACTGTCCTTTAGGCTGGAGATCAGAGAGGCTGTGGCCTGGCCTCAGATCACACAGCATCTGCAGCAGAGCCAGTAAGAGAAAACTTGGCACTGGATTTCAAGGAGATGGGGGACTTCATTTTAAAAATCCTCCTTTAAACTTCTAATGAAAACACTTTTTTCCCCATGGCCTTTCCTGATTACAATTTAGGAAAAATAAAAACTCCCTTTCCCACTCCTAGTTTACCAGAATTAACACTGGACATTGGTCCCCTCAGGCTTTTTTCAAGGCACACATACTTCGTTACTTAATGGGGTCTCCCCCCATGCAGCTGCATAGCCTATGTTTTCCTTTCAAGGCTGTTGACTGAGGACTTGTAAACCACAAGCAGCATGCACCAGGCGCCTCTCCCAGCAGTCACATATGTCAGACGGGCGCAGGCCAGCTGGGCTGACTGTCCCTACACTATATTCGGGTCATTGGAGAAGCCACAGGGTGCAGAGCTGGCGCGGGAAGCCACTGGGCAGTGACTCAGGTTGGCTTTGCCCATTTGGATGCTGGGCAGGAAGACATCCAGTGTTCTGTCCCTGACTCCTGGACATGTCAGAACGCCCATGGGTATGGCACGTGACCATGGGGCTGCCTAATGGGGCAGTGGTTACGTCTCTGCTGCTCTTCCAGGCCAGTTATCCTCCTGCTGACTTGGAAAGTCTGGGGTCAGGCCTATTGTTTGAGCGCCCAAGGCACCAACTTCTCTCTCTTCCTCAACATCATGGTGCTCCAGGGGAGACAGCTGCCAAACACTGCAATGTAGAAAAATGACAGTGATCTCTGTGCACTGCCGTCATCCCTATCACCACGTCAGGCCGGACCCTGCGGGAGTGCCAGAGTGGGCTCCTGGCAGGGCCCGGGAGGCAGCTCTACCTGGGCCACAGATTGGCAGGCTGGTCCTGTACTTCCAGGTGGTCCTTGAGGCCAGTGAGGAGGAAAGACTTGTACAAAGGTCAATGGCCAGGTAGTGACTACAGCACCCCTGGTATCTTGGCATCACACTGGCATAAAAAGAATCACAGCAAGGGAAAAAGGAAAAGGAGGCTCTGAATGCTGGGCCTTGCCAATCTGTGAAATGGGACATGGAACTGAAAGGCACGTCGTGGTACCTTTCAGGAACCAGTGGGGTGAGATGAACAGGGAGGTGCAGACAGAGTGGTGGGGAGAGAGGCAGAAAGAGAAGCCTGAGAGCTCCCTGCAGTGGGGAGTGGGGTTGCGGGCGTGGGTGGGCAGAGCTGTGTGGGTCCTCTCCTTGGACCTTTCTGAACCAGGAAGCCGTTTGGGTTCCTGCTTGGGCCCTGGGGATATGGGAAGAAGGTGGTCATTCATCTCTGGTCTCAGGGACACTCCAGCTCTGCCTCTTCCACAAGGCCAGGACTGGGGTTAAGGTTCCATGGGCCCCAGGGAATGTAGATTCTGGCTCCCAGGAATACCCTGGGGAGCAGAGGTGGAGAGTAACCAGTCTCAGGTCACACAGCAGGTTGGAAGCAAAAGTAGGAGTGGAATGTGAGCATCCTGACTCTTGCATTTGCTTCTCTCTGGTTCCAGTGGGGAAGATCCTGGCCCTGGGCTTGGGTGATCAGCTGAGCTGTCGGTGGTAGAGATGTAGCACTGTCAAGGGGAAGGCCTAGATGGCTGCTCAGGTGCACTACAAGGGAAACAGGTGGCAGGCAGGGACTCACTCCCGTTCATTCATTGAACTTTTCCCGAGTGCTTCCCCTTGACACCCCTATGGATGGGGCCTGGGAGCAATGACCATGCTTCAGTCCCACCAACAGAAAGCTCCCAGCTAAGGTTCAAGGTTAAGGACCCAGATATCTTGACTCTTAGGCTCAAGCTCAGTTTGCGTCCAGTCTGGCCCACAGTCATGGTCCCTCTGCCTGCTGACCCAGTAACAGTTCAGAAACGAACCCACAGCTTTGTCTCCAGCTCTCTCCTTCACAGTTAAGAGCCAGCCCAGCTTCTCCCAGAGGCAGACTTTAACCACTTCCACCTTCACTGCTTTAGGGATTTCTCATTCTCCAGACTTTATAATTCTTCATATTCTTGGCTGAAATGCACTGGTGCTCTCAGTGGCTCATGAGGTGACCTTGGGTAAGCCACTTCCCTCTGGGCCTCAATTTTCCCTTCTGGGAAATGGGACCACTTTTGCTTCACCCCTGGGATTGCTGGGTCAGAAATGTGATACTATTCTGCCAGCTAAGCAGCCCTGTGCACTTGCTGATTTTTATTGCTTTTTGCAGTAAGAAACGGTGCCATCCTGGGGCTGACATCTTGACTAAATGCTCCAGGGTTTTCCTCTGCATTTGAGGTGCTGGCCAGGCACCCTACTTCCCATCCCCTGCCCTGTCCCAGCTCATTCCGTGATGACACGGAGCTGCAAAAGGCTGATGCAAGCTGGAAGGAGGGAATGAAACAGAATCAAGTGGGGCGGATGGAGCTCCACCCTCGCCCTGTGGGACACCGGGCCCTGCTCCTGCCTGCTTGTTTGCACCTGCTGATGTAATCGCTGGGCCTCCTGGGCTCAGGGTTCCGTCTGCTCACCTCGGGACCCAAGCTAGAGCCAGAGGAAGGGTGCGAGGTCAGGAGAGGGGGTGCACAGCCACATACACCACAACAGGATTCTCCCCCAGGGAGGAGTGGCTGGGCCCCAAGAGGGCAGAGGGGAGGAAAGAGCCTGAAACACTGCATGAAGTTATATGAAGAGCATGTGGTCTGGAGTCATCTGGATCTGACTTAACCCCAGCTTATCACCGTGCCACTTTAGGGGAGTGGTACCACAGCTCTGAGCCTGACTCCCTTCACAGAGCAAAGATTTTGCAAAATGATCCTAGTACACCAGGAAGACACTAGAATAGTCCCAGGGCAACACCAACTCACTGGGTGACTCTTGGCTAGCTGCCTTGCCTCCTAGGACCTCAGTTTGTTTATCTGTAAAATGGGCATAGCATTACTATGCCCTCCTCACAGAGACAATCGGGGCCAGAGGAGTGAAAGTGCAGCAGGACACTAAAACATGTGGGTGGCTTGGGGGACCTAGGACAGTTGGGAGGGGTTCTCACCAGGAAGCTGGGGTTCTCAGAGACTGGGCAGGGAGGTAAGGCCTGTCAGCTGTACTAGCTGCTTAGTCCCAAGAGTCTCCCCTTGGGGAGGAAGGCATGGAAGAGGAGTGCATGGTTCCCAAGAGGCCTTCAAGGAGCCATCAAAAACACGTAAGTGGCAAGGAAGACAACAAAGACAAGCTCCGAGAAACGGCAAGGCCATCTGCCGAGGGCCCCGGACACCATGGACACTTAGGGTTTGGGGATCACTCTGTCTTCAGACTGTAATTCTCAGAGCTGGTTTCCCTGGAGACGCCTTTGCTCTTTCCCTGAGAAAGGGGAGGAGGAAAGAGCCTCACGGAATTCACCTGTCTCTTTGGTTGGCATCTATGGCTCCCAGAAGATGGAATCAGTGGGGAGGAGTCAGTCATCTCCATTGTCAGTCCCCAATCTCTTAGCCCAGGGGGAGTATGGGTACCTTTCCTAACTCAGTTCTGCCAGGCTGCTCTGGAAGGGTAACAGCACTCCAGCGTAATGCATGGGCTTCCCACCACGAACACCCACCTTTCCCCTTAGACAGGACATATGGGTAACCGGCACCAGCTTGGGTGTACAGGTTGATCGAACCATGTGGGGCACTGGGTGTACATCATCACTGAATCCCCCAAGAACCTTCGAGGCAGGGACTCTAATTATGACAGCAGGTGAGGAAGCTGAGGCACTGAGAGGTTAAGGAACTTGTCCACAGCCACAGAATAAATAAGATTGCAGCACTGTAATCTGGGGCTCCCTGCTCTAAGCCCATACTTGTTAACCTCTGTACCAGTGACTCAAACTGCGGCGGGTACCAGGGTCACCTGGAGGTAAAACCCAGAGTGCAGAGGCCACCCTCCCCTACCCTGTGCAGGATCCATTCACTAGGGCAGGGACCAGGCTTGACAAGAACAGGCATTTCCAACAAGTTGCCAGGTACGGCTGCTATCCACACTAGTTTGCCTCCCAACAGAAAATCTGAAACACTTAGTGCACATAATGGTGCTTCACGCAGGTCAGTTCCTTTCCCCCGAGTGCTTCTATGATTCAGCTGGAGACCTTTCAAAAGGAACTAAAGGAATTACAGGGCAGCATGGTGCTGGCTACCTTCACTTGAATCAGACCCAGGTGTGTGGTAATAACCATAATGATAGCCATCACCTGTGCTCTTGCAAATTAGCCTCTCAGCCTCAGTTTCTTTATCTGCAAAATGGGGGTAATAGGATTTCTAGGAAGGATTAAACACATCATACACAGAAATTGCTTAGAACAGTCCCGGCACATCAAAAGAACTTAGTGAGTGTAAGCTGCATTGTCTGTATTATTACCATTCTAACTATCTACAGCATCTATATTATCTTTCCAACATTGCTGTGAGGCTGGTATTAAGACCCACCTCCATGCTTTACCGGAAGGCACCTGGGGGGATAAGTATGTGTCCAAGTCACACAGTCCCTCGGTGGCAGAGAAAAGAGCCTTAGTCAGCTTTAGGACCCTAGTGGTGGGAACTCAGGGGTCCACCATGAGTACAGATGCCCACTCTGGCCACTTCCTCCAGAGAGGATGGAGGGTTATTTTCTTATGCTTCCTGGGCTCCACTTTAGACCCCCAAGTTTGGCCCAGGAGACAATCAGTGTCACTGGTGAAAGGAGAACGTCCCAGTAGGGAGCCAGAGGCTGCAGTCAGCCACCCACGCTGATGCCCTCAGGCAGCCAGAAGCCCCTCCTTCCCTGTCTGTCTGTCCTCTGTCCTCTGGCTTGCTCCCCTTCTGAGGAACCCTCCAGGGGTGGGTGGCTTGGTGTTGACTGGTCCAGGTCCAGGTCACATGCTTCTTTCCCTGAGACCCCCTGCTCCCAAGTCCCCTGGGATTCCAATTCAAAACAATAAGGGCTTCTGATTGCCCTTGATGTAAAGGTTTAGTAGGTGGCTAATTTTAGCTGACAAATACTCGGCATCTTCCCAGCCGCCGTCACTGCCGCACTGTGCGCTGGACAAATGGCCTTGGTTTTCCTCTCTGATTGTTCTCAGCTGGGGGGCTGGGGGCTGACTCTAGCTCAGGACAATTCCCTTTGTGTCTGCTTCCGGGCAACTCTTAATAACTCAGGGAAGGCGATGGGACAGCCTGGAGTTCTCAGCCGGAGTGCCGGGCTCCCACCCCCACCTGGGCTTTGGCCCAGGTGCTTCACAGGGTGGGGTGTCTCCAAAAGTAGCATTTAAATAGGATTTGGTGGTCACAGTCTCAAATCCTCAGGGGTAGGGACAGAGCTGAGGGCTTGTGGCCTGAAGGGGCCTCCTATGGACAGATGGGGAGGCCCAGGCCCAAAAAGGATGTGACTGGCCTAAGGTCACACAGCACTCTGTTAGAGCTGGGCCTGGAGAACAAGTCTACAGACTCAACAACACCCACCACTAGGGTCCTAAAGTTCCCACCACTAGGGTCCTAAAGCTCTCTGTACACATGGAGGAGACATCCTGCTGCCGTCTATGCTTCACGCAGTGTGGGGATACCTCAAAGTGTAAGATGCCCAGACTGCATGTCTGCCATTTTCTTGGCCTTCGGTGGAGACACCTGGAATGCTGCCCTGCCTCCCCTCACCTGGCTGAATCCCTCATCTGGCTGAATCCCAATCTGTGTTCAGGTCTTCAGGTCTCATCTTAAAGGTCACCTCCTCAGAGAGCCCAGCCCTAACTGTGCCCATCCCAACATCACCAGGGCCCTGGCTCTTCCTCTGGTATTTCTTTTCTTAAGGTCTGCATCAACTTTTAAAGTTATGTACTCATTTGTGTATTTCCTTGTTAATGTCTGGGTCCTCACCAGACCTTTGGGTGCTGGGAGTAGATGCATGGAGTTAGTCACAACTAAATCGAACCCGCTATGTGGACTCTGGGGCTGGGTCCTGGAGCTCATGCTGTGCCAAATGCGCTGGGTGGGGGTGTCCTGGAGCAGTGACTGGAGCCTCTAAATGCCATGCCCAACCTCTAAACTTAAGGTTCAGTACAGTGGCTATTTGTCCTCTAGTGTGGACACATTCAGATATTCCCAGCAGTAGGATGGCCTCATTGGTGCTTTCTGCCTGAACACTATCCTAGCTGGAGAGACTGTGTGCCCACGACTGGCCCCAGTGCCAGCCTAGCACACAGTATATGTTTAATAAATGCTTCTTGCATGAATGGAAGAACCTCTTGGGCTCCTTCTGGATCCTCTGCTCCGTGAGGAACAGGCCTCGATTGGATCTATGTCCCACCCTTCCCATAGATGGCTCTGGAAGCAAAAGAAATGAGGAGCCTTGGGAAAGGGCACCCATGGCTCAGGGTGGCCCCACCCTAGAGGGCTGTGTGCTGGCCTTGAAGCCCCCAGCTCTGCCCGGCCCCCCACCACTCCAGCCGGGACCCAGCACGCTATAATTAGAGTCCTCCTTCCAGGCTCCGGTAATGAGGGGGTGTCGGGTGCCAGGCGTAATTACAGCTTGGTTAAAACGAACAGGAACCGCCTCCAAGCCAAATTACAAAGTCTGCTGCCGGACTCCCTCCTGCCCCGCTCCCTTTTTATGGGGCTGGTTAGAGGGAGGGCCTGGCGAGTTTATGGAGAAGCCAGCTCAGGCTGGGGTTGCGGTCTAGGGAGAGTGGAGAGCTGACAGTCTGTGCCTGTGTTGCTTTGAAACTGTCCTCGCACCTCCCCCCATCCCACTCTTGTTCAAATTCCCAGGTCAGGCAGGAATGGGCTGCTCTTACCACCCTTTTATTCAGCGCCCCCCATATTGGGTACCCACAATGGGCACAAGCTCCATTGTCCCTACTTTACTAACTGAACTTGAGCCTTAACCACCTTGCCCTAAATCATGAGGCCAGAAGGGGCAGATCAAGGGCTCAAGCCAGGCCCAGACAGGGAGGAGGTTCTAGAACAGAGTACACTTCTCTTGTGCCCCTTATTGCACTGGGCACAGTATGGGCCACCAAGACAGGCTTAGTGAATCCTGAAAGTCATGTGTTTGAATCCTCTCCCTCTAGAGATGAAGAAACGGAGACTCCCATTTCCACTGGCATTTCAGGATCCAGAATCAGAGCCAGGATGTGGGGGGCCTCATAGGCCTCAGAATCGCAGGATGTTAGTGTGGAAGAGCTACAGAGAGTCTAGTCCAGGGGCAAATACACAGCAGTCTGGTCCAGCCTGAGCCTGGCAGACATCGTCGATCGACCACTGTTTGTGGTAGGCCTGGACACAGCCTCAGACTCCTCCTCAACACCGGCCTGCACTCAGTCTACCCATCCAACAATGAAGAAAAGATTCTGCTGTCCCAGATGTGACTAGTCCTTGTTCATCCTCACTTAACTGGGGAAACAGTGTCCAGGGTTGGGGGTCACTTGCCTCAGTAACAGAGCACCTCAAACTCCCTGATGGCCAGCCTCCCTGAACTGCCCGCTGGCCACTCCCACTGTATCCTCCGCCCAGCCCTGTCAACTCGGGACTTGCTGTGTGGGAAAGACTCAGAGACTCCAGCCCCCAGGGTCCCGCAGCACTGGCCTAGCTGGCTGCTCTGCCACCCTGACCAGAAGGACGCTTTCGGAAGGGACTGCGGGGCAACCGGCTTGCTCACAGCAGAGGTGTCCTGGGGCGGCAGAGGCAGCCTCTGCCTTGCCCTCGTGGCCCACCCCTTCCTGGGCCTCTTGGCCAGGCTCTCCTCCCAGCCCGAAAAGCTGGCTCCAGCCACCCGCTGCCCACTCACCACAATTGGCCCGTGGTGACTCAGTCTTCTTGTTACCTCCTTCTCCTCCCCCAACCCCCACTTCTGCCCCTGGCGTCCCCCGCTCTGACAAGCCTCTTCAATAGTGCCTTTGATCCCGGCTCTCCAGGCTCTTGAACAAGGAGGGACTTCTGCCTTCAGCACAGGGGTGTGGGAGACGTGGGTCTGGGAAGACTGTCCATGATGGGACGGGCACCACCCTGAGCTCCTTCCTCACTTTCATGTGACCCTCTCCCACCTCACCTAGAGGACCAAAGGTCCCGAGACTAGAGGCCCTCCAGAAAAGGTGTGGAAGCCACTGAGATTTCTGGGAGGTGCCTGCCTCACCCAGCAGTGCCAGGCCTGGACTGGAGGGCATTTTCAAAAGGACACTTTAATTAGGGAACAGGGCAGCCAGCCAGGGGGATTATAGGCCACACCCAGTGCCATCATAGGCCTCTAAACTCCCAGGCCCAGCCTGCCCCTCTCACTTCCACCAACAGCTTCCTTCTCCCTGGGGTGGTGGGAAGGGAGGCACCTGAGCACCCCTACTTGCTCCCCAACAGTGGGGCCCCTGGAAAGGAACGCTGCAGGTCTCAGGTGTGCTTCCATGGAGTCTGGGATCTCAGACATGGAAATGGGTGTGGGAGACATTTGGCAGAAGTGGAGAAGTCGACCTCTGAGCAGGAGGCAGGGGCCACCCATATACTGCTTCATGGAAGGGAATGGGCACAAGAGCCTCCACCCCTGACTGTGCATGACCCCTACTCTCCCCACCACAAGGGACGATGACAAAGGTTTGTCTGTCTCTTAGAAGCTCTGACTCACGCCAGATAGTGCTGTTCCAGGGGCCTCCCCAGCAGACAGTATCTCCCCTATCTAAGACAGAGTTGCTTGAGCTGTCTGCTCTTATATGTCAGGCCTGGCTGAGAGACTGTGCCCCACAGGGTATTTCTGTACCCTAATTTTCTCCTCTATAAAGCAAAGATCTACACAAATCTACCAGGCCTGTTTTTCAGATAAAGAGAGTCACATATGTGAAAGTAATCAGAACAGGGTCTGCCTGGGCACTCAGTCAACTCATACTGATCTTGCTGAAGTTTAAGTCCTGCCCATGCATGAACTGGCTGCGTGACCCTGGACAAACCACTTCATCTCTCTGAGTCTCAGTTTCTTAATCTTCAGTTGGGGTGAACAGTGCACTCTTCTTTAGATACAAAAGGGTTTTATTAACTGTAGAGGGCTGAACAAGTCTAAAATTATTCATTATTTTTCTAATGAATGGCTACACTTACCTTGCCTCCACCCTGCCCATGAGGTGAGGCTAGGCCTCTTCTACCCCAGCTCATTTGTGCGACTCTGGGGACTTCTGGCTCACGTGGTCCTACACAGCTGCCCACCCTGAGACTCAGTCTGTCTCGACTTCTGCCAGTTGTCTTCTATACGGGGAGGTGACAGGAGGGTCCTAGAGCAGGCTGGAGGAGGGGTTTTGGATGCTGAGTTCTCTGGGGAGACATCCTGACCCATTAGGTAGATCCTCTGCCCAGTTGGGCATCAACCTCAAGAGAAAAAAGCAATGTTGGGGTGAGGTGGGGGACTGGATGACCCTCACTCAAGTGGGCTAGAGTCAGTTAGGCAAAGCCCATCCTGGATTCCTCCTGTCCTTTCTCTGCAGCAACTCCAGAAAGGTTCCTTGGGATGCCCCAAATCTGGTGACCTTGGACAAGTCACTTCCTTTCTCTGAGCCTTCTTCCTCTAAAAGGATGTTCTACAAGTACATAACTTGTCCTGCTGCTCTTGGATGCTTGGGAATGGAGTGTTCAGGTAAGGCACAGGGAAGCTAACCCCTCCACAAAGCTCAGTGAGAAGCTGGGCTTCCTTGGAGGGGCCACAAGGCTGGGTTTGGAAGGAAGCAGAGGTGGCCTCTGGATACTCAAGAAGTGAAAGTGGTAGAGGCTTGCAGGGTTTCTCCCTGATCTGTATCCCTGTCCTCCTATTCTGGCTTTGGCTAGCAGGCAGGCAAGTGCGGTACCCCCTCCCGCGGCAGAACTCGGACAGTGGACAGATGTTTCCAGTCTAGACCAAGAGGTGGGAGCCCTGCCTGAGCTGAGTGCACCCCATGTCTCACCAGGAGGGCAAGGCCCTTGCATTTAGTGGAAAGAGCCAGGCACAACCAGGACAGAATTCAGCATCAACATCAATTGGCAAGGGACATTACCTCTCTGGATCTTGGTTTCTTTACCAATAAAATGGGGCAAGCAGTCCCTCCCCCGAAGGTAACTGCGAGGAACGACTGTGATCCCAGCCCAGGGCCTGGCTTGAGGCACACTCTCAAAAGCGGTTCCTGGTAAAAGCCGTGCTGTCCTCGAGCATGCTGCATCAAGACTCTGGGCCTCTGTTTTCTTGTCTGTAAAGTGGGTATCGGCCCAGCCTACCTCCATCACAGGCATGAAAGGCCTGGTGCACAGCAGGCACTCATGGGTGTCTGTGGAAGCCAGATGCCAGGTGACCTGGCAGAGTTCCTTACACACCTGGCCACAGCCCACTCCAGTTCCAGGGAAGGGACAGAGCCTCACCTCCGTCCTGCAAGAGGCACAGGTTGTTTTCTTCCTCCTGCTTGTCAGGTCCCAGATGGCTGCTGGGCCCCCAGCCAGGGGCAACACCTTCCAAACCCACACGCACCTCCGTGCAGCACCTGGTGTGAGGAGGCGGCAGTTCATGGGCTAGTCAGGGATACCTGCTTGCCAGGGGCCGGGGAGGGGGGCCGGGAGCCCAGGAGGTAGCCTTGGTTCTGCCCATTTCACAGAAGAACTAGCCATCTATATACTTGCCTAGAAGCCTGGTGGGTGCCAGGAGCCAAAAGAGACACCAAGGGCCTTAGACCCCTGACCTGAAGCCAGTGCCTCCTCTTCACTTAGGATTTCACTCAACCCAAATTTTCTGATTCCCTATCTTTTTGGTGGGTGGGAAGAATGGTCCCCTGTAACAGATGAGGAACAGGAGGGGCAGGAGAGTTGGGTCTGGCTCATAGTTGGGGGTGAAGTTGGGGTTTAACCCCAAGTTGTTCCCTTCCCACCACCATGAGGTCAGGCACACTGATTGGCAGACACCAGTGGAGAGGAGCATGGCAAGGTCTTGGGGTGCCATTGACTCTCCTCCCACTTGCCCCTCAGTGCTTGGCCAAGGACCTCAAAGAGCACCTGCAGCTTAAGAGAGGGAATCCCCTGGGGAGTGACTTTCCAGGGATCCCATTCAACCTACCCCTGATAGGATGGTCCACACTAGCTGCTGGGCCCCTTTCCCTCTGTCCCAATTCTCCCACACCCAATATACAGGTTGGTGGGCAACTGGGCCCTTGGGCTCTTGCCTCACCTCTGGGGTCTCCCCTAGAGAGGTTGGACTGGGGCTAGGTTGCTAGATGGTGCCACCCTCTCTTGCACCTCTGCCCTACCTGTCCTCTCAGAGCCTTCGATGTGCCTGCCTCTGGCCTCTGCCTGAGTTCCCTCTGTTCCCTCTCTCGTCCTCGCCGCCAGGCAATGAGAGCTGCTCCTGTCACTGGAGCTAGCTCCTGGCAGAATTATTTCCCCCTATGCTGGGCTTCCATTAGTCAGTAAGTATACCGGGCCTGGTGGGGGGGCACACTGGGGGCGAGGGGAGTCATAAATCATAGTGACTCTCTCTCCCCACCCAGCCACGGACAGCCTGGAGCTCTGCTGGCTCAGCTGAGTCTCCCGTCCTGGAGGAACGGAGACCAGGGCCAGAGTGGTTGGAAGGGAGGAGGGGAGTGGCATAGGGTGTGGCAGGCACACAGCCACCCGTCGTCACCTCTGGGCTATGCCACTGTGTCGGCGGCACCGCAGTCCCCTAGATTGTCACCTGACGATCACCCAAGGAAGAGGACATGGAAAGGACTTTGGCAAGTCACCGAGCCTGTTTCCTGGTCTGTAAAATGGGGTGATCACACAGCAACCCCACAGAGTTCATAGGAGGATCACCTGAGACATCCCACTCACCGCAATCTCCAAGCACAAAATGCCACAGAGAATGAGTCAATAAATAAATAATCACTCGCTTCCCTTCTGTGGGGGCCCAGAAATGGGAGTGCTGGCCTGTTTGCCTAGGTTTAAAGCCACACCTTTTACACCCTACTCTTCCCTTTAGCTGGACAGACACAGCTCTTTTGGTTGGAATCGCCATGGGCAAAACAAATCTCAGCAGAGCCTTGGGAGTCAGACCCACTGTTTGGAAAGGGTGAGGATTCAGTCCAGGCTGGTACAGTACAGGAGCCTTTGGCATCCTCTGTGAACAAAGTTTGGTTGAGAAAATTAAATGAGATCACAGGGGTGATATTAAAAGAGCAAATTGCTTTAAAGGGCTTCCGCTCCTTCCAGATCTTGCTGCAGATGGATGGCGCTAATTACCAACAAGGAGTGGCCCCGCTCAGTAAAGCAGGTCCCTAAGGGCCCCAGTGTTTCTAACTTAGGGACTCTGGAAGCAGAAGCGGGAGCTCCTATAATCTCCAATTCCCATTCCCCTCCCCCATCACAGTGGTACCTGGGTGGAGTCTGGAAGTCTGCATGATCTGAGAGATACTTTTACCATCTCCCAGGTCCACGCACATTGCTGGGACTTCTGAGAATGACAACTGGGGGTGATTCTTGGTCCAAATCCACAAAGCAATCTGGCCACACATGTCTAGGAGGGCATGTCTTCTCATCTAGAGCTCCACTTGAGAAGTTGTCCTGAAGTGCTTAGCCAAGCTGTGTGCACAGAGATGTTCGCTGCGGTGTTATTACCAGGGTAAAATATCCAACCATGGGGTAGTGGATTGAGGATACAAAAGCACATGCCCAGTGTGGACATTCCCAGGTATTAATAGTGCTAAGTACGGAGTCTCTGTACTCACACGAGCAAGTTCGTGGAATAATGTGAAGTGGAGATCAGAATGTGAATCAAAACATTTACAACAAACCTAGGTCTGAGCCTGAAAGGAAACACACTCATATGCAAGTAATGGTTGGGTCTGGCTGCTGGGTCTGGCTGACTATTTTCCAGATCTTTGTTTCTCATTATTTGAGGCAATCTGGCAACTTTATCGGGACAGTATAAATACTTTTTGGGCCCTGAAGTACTAAGGAGAGGACTAGAGCCTGGTGTTCGTTCAAAGAGTCCAGAATTTAGCTAGTGATCCTTAAGCTGCTTTGCTGGAAGCTGAGAGAAACAGTCTAGGCTCCGCTAGTTAGTAACAACCTCAGAGCTGGGAGCTTGCGGGGGCCCGGGGTGTCCATCCCCCTGCTAGGTGCACCTGTTGCCACAGGAAAGCCTCTCTGGGGATCCCCATTGTTCTCTGGCCAGAGGTGGGGGGCAGAGAGAATGGCTGGCTCCAAAGCCAGGAAATAAATCTTCCCCCACAACCCAGCCTCTCCATTCAGACTGCCTTATTGATGGGGACCCAGGGGGCCTGGGGGGAGCGAGCCGCCTTCCTAGGATGCGTGAGAAAATTTCCCTGTGTTGGGCCCACGCCGTCTTATAGACTCTGGGGGCCCATCCTGGAGGCTTCCTCTGTCTGCTTCCTGGCGTTGTCAGCCCCGCGCCCCCACAGCAGCAGGACGCCAGGCGCCCACAGTCCTGGAGCCAGCTTGTACTCCTCCCGTCACCATAACTCTTCAAACCCAGGCCTCGGGGTGGGGGTGGTTAAGATGATCTCCCTGTGCCTTATTGGGTCTAATAGTCTATGCAGGGAGGAGATTACCATCATCAGCTCCCCTAGCATATACAGACCTCCCCACCTCCATGGTAGGTATAGAAAGCCAGGTATATTTGCGTACAGTTTACATAATTTGCATAGCCACCTGCTAGAGTGGAAAGATCACTGAAAGATTCAGAAACCATGGAGTCTAGTCCCGACAATACTGCAACTCAATGTGACCTTGAGCAACGTTTCTGTCTTTTCTAAGCAAGTCTCCCTACTGGCAAAGTGGGGACCCCACTATTGGTCTTTAAGTTGACATGATATGGTGGGAAAGAAGGACATATTATGGAGCAGGGAGAAGGTCCCCGAGATGCCGCTCTGACATGACCCCCTCCTGGGACAGGTGTTCTTTTAAATCCCCTTGGGAGACATTCCAGAGCCAGCTGTTCTGACCTCCTGGGCCCCACCTGAACCACCAGTGCTCACCCTGGGCTGTGCAGGTCCCCAGAGGGGAGAGGCATCAGGGCCCTGCCCAACACTCCTGCCCATCCTCATGCCCTTTCCTTGGCAGCCCTGGGAAAAGCAGCAGCTTCTGACACCCTGGAAATGCTTTGAACCAAATGCCAGGGCACTTGGCAGGGTCCCAGGGAGAGGGAGGCAAAGTCCCAGGCTGTCCATGAATTGAGTGGACGGAGCACATGTGCACAAGCATATAGGTGTATGTGCGTTGCACACACGTGCATGTGCGTGCATGCACACACACACACCAACTATCTTGTAGCCTAGATCAAAATTATGGTGGAGGAAGCAGTGACATCAGACTGCCAGTCCTGGCATTGCCACCCTGGTCTTTGCTGCGAGCTTGCCCACCTACGGCAGGTATTTTATAGGCAAAGGAAAAGGGGGTGGTGGAAAGAAAACCTCATTCCTGGGAAGCTCTGTGGTTGCTGTGCCTTGCATCAGAATCTCTGGGGCATGGTGTCAGGGGAAGGGCAGGATGCCCAAACTCCAGGAACTGTCTACTCAGGACCTGGGCTTTGGGGCAGTGGGGTGGCTAGCGGGGTGGAGTGTGCTATGGGAAAAAAGGTGGTAGGTTAACTTTCTGACAGGGGTGTGGCATTTCTGATACTCAGGGGTGAGGCGCTTGGGCCTTCAGGGTCCCCTGAGGCTGGAGTCAACAGTGAGAAAGTGTGGGGGACAGAGGACACAGGCCAGAGACGAGGGAATGAGGGATGGGGGGGGGAAGTGGGGAGGAGAAATTAGAGGTCTGAGCTGCAAATCAGTAGACCCTGGACGTTTCTGGAAGTCTCAGGCACTTCTCCCTCCCTGGAATGTACTCTATGCCTCCAAGGCCTTCACTCTCCCATAGATAAGGATGCTGTCAAATGCAGTCAAATTAGGCACATCACTTCACCTCCCTGAGCTGGTTTCCACTCCAAAAAGGGAGAAACAATGCCTACCTCTTGAATTGTTCTGAGGATTTAAATGAGGCAAAAGCTCTAAGTTCGGCCCAGTACTTGGCACTACACAAAAGCTGAAAAACTGCTAGTGGCTGCTATTATTAGCAACTTCTCTCCAAGCCTCCAGCCTCAGTTTCCTCTTTTGTACAATGCAATACAAGTCACCCCTTCACAGGGCAACTGTGAGATTAGAAAGAGATGAGAGATATGAACGTACTCTGTAAACACAAGTGGGTGAGGCTGAGGGCGTGAGGCTGCTGTTATCAGCGCTCTGTGGGACCGATGCTGGGCTCCTTGGTAGGCAGCAGGTCAAACCGGGCCCCGCCCTGGTACACAGCCACAGAAGGGAGCAGGCTCCATACTGCTCTGGGACAATTCCACATGCAGTAGGGCCCAACGTTGCCCCATTTGACAGATGGAAAAACCTAGGCAACAGACCAGCCCACAGTCACACAGCACAGAGAGTGAGCCAACTCTGAAGAGACTAGATCCAGAAAGGTAAAACTCAAAATTTAGATACCACGGAAGAGGGCATTAACTGTTCTCTCTCCCCAACCCTATTAAATATTGTAATGCACTTATTTTAATCCAGATCTCAAGTCGCTCTTTTGTTGTGAGGGGAAAAAAACAACACTGCATCTCATTTCATTTACAAAACTGTCACACCTGGTACACTTAAAGAGGCAAAGTTCCAGAAAAGTCCAATTTGACAGAAAATGAAATGAATGACTTGAAATATATCTCTCAGCCCATGGATTATTTTTAGAAAAAAAAAATTGAAGTAAAATGCGTATCGTCCCCACTTCTTTCCTATCCGTGCTCCAGAGTGCAGCTGTAAGACCCTCACAGGACATGGTCATTCCTGGTCCTTGATCTGCCCAGGACTGACAGTGTAGCAGGGTGTTCAGAAGGGCACAGACTCAGGGCCTTCGTAGGGACTGGGTATGTTCTGCAACTTTAATCACTCTGCCTGTGGGAATGAGAACCAATCTCAAGACAAACAGCATTAAAAGCAAACTGACTAAATCGTACACCACCTTCACGGCACAGGATGGATTCTCATTTCCCATCGTGGGGCACATGGAAAATCGCTTTGGCAGACAGGGAGGTGTGTTCTGAGGCCTGTGAGCCGGAAGGCCAGGGCAGTTGCCTTTAAATGCCATTTACGGAGTGTTCCTATCATACCAACAGCTACGACATTAAAGGGTAAAAGTTTAAAAACTGCACAAAGACTTATGAATACTGCAGCTGTTGGGGACCAGCTGCAGACAGACACATCATCAGTATGTCTGTCCAGGCTTCCCTGAGCTGTCCCTGTGCCTACTGACCAGCTGAAAGAGGATGAGGTTTGTCGGGGGAGAAGGCAAAGTAAAGGGAGAGAGGGAAAGGCAGTTTTGTATGTGTTTGTGTATAGGTGTATGTTGTGTTTGTATATATTTGGGGGTATGTGTACATGGGGGCCTATGTGTTTAAGCATGAAAATAAGTATGTAAGCACCAGTGAAAATTTATGAGCATATGCTGGAAAAGCTCTTGCCTTCCTTACGTTGACTAGCTTGGCAGAAGCTAAGATTCTCTAACTACTCAAATAAGCAATGGAATGGCCGCTGACAGATTTTCCCTCCCTGGATCCTGGTTTCCATATCTACATTTGTAAGACTGAAATAAACAAAAAGACAATACTGTGGTAACCACTGCTACCATGGCTGAGCCCGTGGCAGACATCACTAATCAATTTGGCACTCTGTCTGACTGAGCCTCATCATAGTTTCAGAATCAACGCAGCTTCTAGAAGGCATCACTGATTGTTTAGAAGTAGTAGGCATGAGGAAAACAATTTGCCACCCTTGAACTCGATAGTCTCTCAAGCTCTGTGTTATATCTAGTATGCTATAAGAATCCCCTTCTTTAGTTTCTATTATGGATCTAGACCTACGTCACCACCTGTCAGAGACAGAGAAATATGTTCCTGCTCAAAACAAAAGTTATCAATTTTGGGGTGCTGGTAGTCAGAAGGGCTATAACCCTTGGTGAAACCACTAGAGAATAATGAGACTTTGTGAGTGAGCCCTAGATCAGTGAGGGCAAATACCTGGCATCCCTTACCCACTAATTAGTAATTAGTCACATTACTAATTGAAGTTGACCTTTACAAATGAATCCAGATGTGGCCCTGGAATTCCTCTCACCATAACACACTGGGTAGTGCCCCTCAGGTTTTCAAAATGGCCA
Source organism: Talpa occidentalis (assembly GCF_014898055.3). Taxonomy (NCBI): domain Eukaryota; kingdom Metazoa; phylum Chordata; class Mammalia; order Eulipotyphla; family Talpidae; genus Talpa; species Talpa occidentalis. Next base: position 43,306,100 of record NW_023605194.1, read on the forward strand.
CCTAAGATTAATTGTTTTTGCCACTGTTACCCTAGACTATGAGGTACAGGTAATATAGGTCTGGGGAGGTGAGAGTTATCAGGGAAGACTTCTGGGAGAAGCAAGAATTAAGCTGGAATTTGAGAAAGCACCCAAACATGCAAACTAGGTAGAGGAATGAGAAAGATGGAGACGCCAAGATAGCAGCATCCTGTTTGGATACAGTGGAACAGCTGGAGAGCCAGGATCAGCCCTGGAGGTCAGGCTCTGCTGTTGGCCCCACTGGCATGGCCCCCTCAATAAAGGCATCCTGGAGAGCAGGGCCTGGGGCCCCTATATGGGGAGAGTCTTTCAGCTGGGTGGTCTAGGTACAGTGGGGTACCCCAGGGCTCCCAGTGCCCTGCCCTGCTCAGGAAGTACCTTTACCAAGTTAGGCCCTGAGTGGGCAGGGAGATGGCACCCATGGCCCAAACACCTTCCACCTGGCCCCCTGGACTGTTGTCTTGGGCTTGGACATGTGCTTGGAAAAGGAAACCATATCCCCACCCTATTCCAGGAAGCAGACACAGCCTGAGTGCCAGAGTAGGAAGAGAGAAATCTGGACTCCAAAAGACCCGACGGGCACTAGAATACATGACCAGTGTCTTTATGAGGGATCTTTCCAGAAGGTCTCTGTCCTGTGGCCTAACCTTGATTTTACTTTCTATACAATGAGTTACCCAGTGGGCTAGATATCTACACTAGTGCTTTGGGAGACATGCAGGGGGAGCTGAGGGGTAATGGGAGGGAGGGACCATGAGAGGGGACTCTCCTGGAGTTTAGGATGACAGGTGGGAAGCCACATCCTCAGGGACCGCTCTAGATTGCAAGAGCTGCCTATAAAGTGTGGTTGCAGCAGAGCTGTGAGGTGCCTGACACTGGGCTCAGATGCATACACTCACAGCTACATCTCTCTGTCACTACTGTCCCCATCCCTCGGGAACCCCCTAGCCCTTGCAAGCTGGGGCTGGCGTAGCTGGGCCAGGATATGAGAAGCATCAGGGAGCTGAGTTGGCTGCCCGAATGGACTCCCCTTGGCAGAGTGGCTATGTTAGGGCAAGATCTTAGGCTGCTGGTGCCCAGACTGCAAGGCTCTGTTGCCAAGGCCGGTGGGCAGCATGCCTGAGACACCCAGAAGTGGAGATGAACACCTTGGCATGTGCACGGGCTGGACATGGGGCCACAATCATGTTCTTATCTGTACGTTCAACCCTGGGGTCAGGCAGGCACCTGTGTGGGGCTGCACCAGGAAACTGGGATGCAGATTGGCCCCCCTGAACACTACATGAGGCTCACTGGCCTCTGTGCCAAAGGGAGTTATGTTTGGGGGCACCTGGCCAACTGGTGCAAATACAAGTATGGTGTCCACCACTGCCTGTAGGAATAAGGAGGTTGTGAGGAGAGAAAGGAGATTAGGGTCTGATGGGGTGTGCACTTTAATCTCTATGCTTGTGTGTGTGTGTAAAACTGCCACTGCCTCAGTGTGTACCTGAAAGTGGTGCATGTGAGTGTTCACTGTGAGTCCAGGCACCTCGGTGTGCACACGAACATGTGCATGTTAATGTGCATGTATAGAAGCTGCTTTTACAACAAAGATCTTGGGCTGCAAAGAGAAAATGATGATATTCTTATGAACACCAAGTGCAGCAGATACTAGCTGGTCTACTGGGGGCTGTTAGACTAACCCCGTGTCCATTCTGCCTAATACATAAATTACTAATGTAAATTAAAGGATAATTGAAGCCCTTTAGGCCCAAATACTTAAATTATTTAACAGGCAGTCAGGAATGGGAGAAAAAAGGAGGAAGAGCTGAGTTTAACACCCAGAGAAAAAAGTGCAAATTCAGGGGAACCTCCCACAATTTCATCCCTCTTGAATGGGGGGGAGATTGCACAGGCCCTGGGAGGAGTTCAGGAAGGGAGGCCCCTCCTGACCCAGGACTCCATTCTCTGGGCTCTGTCTGTCCTGCCTTCCTCCCTCCTGGCTGTCGACTCCTGGGGCATTCCTGCTTGGGTAAGCGCTGCTGAGGCCAGAGGCAAGGCTGCTGGCCCAGGGGTGTGTGGCAGTGGTGAAGGGAGCGAAATCCTCTTCTGCTCCTCAGAGGCAGGACAGAAAGGCTGCAAGGCTGGGCCACGAGAAGGTGAGAGATGGTTCGGGGCCCGCAGCAGTTCCAGGGTGAAGGAGGTATCTCCTTCCCTAAAATATCACAAGCCTGGCATGGCAGCACCAGAAGTGGGGTTTTCAGGGGTCATTGAGTCCACCCTTCAGTACAGAGGAGGGGAATCAGCAGCTGCAGTGTTCCTGATTCTCTCTCCTTTTTCCTGAGGCCTCAAGAGGGATCTCCTGGATATAAGTAAGACCCCAAATCACTAGGAAACCTGATTTTCCCTGGTATACCTGACCCCAGGCAAAGCACATAAGGAAGCCGGTCTTCCTTAAGGCCTCTGTCTCATGTCTATCACTTGTCGCCTGGTTTCTCAGAGCCCCATATGGCACAGAACTCCCAATCATGCAGATTCCTGTTTGGGGTGCTATGGTCAATGTGCACGTCCTTGCCAGGGTCAGGGGCATGGGAGCCAGCAGTGAGGACGCTCTGAAACAGCTCAGCTGGGCTGGAGAATGAGGACCAGGTGAGAAGTGCTGAGAGTCAGGTCTGGGAAGCTCAGAGGGTGAGGTCTCCAGCTGACAGTGTTTGCAACATCTGGGAGCTTGTCCAACAGCAGAACCCTAAGTGGGCGAGAAAAAAACGAGCCAGGCCTGTTGATTCACCTCTCCTCTCTGCGTGTTACCCGGGTGGGTGCGGGGGTGAAGGAACTGCTGGAGGTCTGGCCAGCTCCAACTGTGTCTTCTCCAACCCTGACCCTCCCCGTTAGGCCCAGTTCCAAAGGCACCTGCTCCAGGAAGCCGTCCCCCATATGCTGGGGCTGCTCATGCCACAACAGCCTAAGCTGTTGTCACCTGTGTGTGACCTCTCTGTTCTCAGACACCAAGAGCTCCTTGCAGTGGGATCCTTATTATCTCGAGGAGCCATTGCCAAACAGCTGGCATTCAATACATGCTCAGTGACGAACTTCTTGGCTCGGCCTGGGCCTGGACATGCCTCTAGTGGACAAAGAGGGCCATGGCTATCTCCTTTGGTTTGTCCTGGGATGTGGAAAAGGCTAGAGACTGAGCTGCTGTGGAAGTGGCCTTCTCCAAGCAGTCTCGGCCTGCAGGGTAGGTCTCTGGTCACACAAGGAATGGGCAAGGGACCTCGCCCCATGCTGTGGGGAGCACAAGGAAACTGGAGTGGTGAACAGTCACCCTGGGAGACTGCTGGTGACACGGCTGACTTTCCTCTTTGGATCTGGGTCTCAGTCTCACGGATCCTAGAGCATATGCCCTGCGTCAGAGGGCGGGGGTGGGATCAAAAGGATGGTGGATACAGAAGGGTTCTGACAAATGCAGACTATTAAGATGATTCTATTCTCCCTCTCCCCCTCCCTCTCATCCATCCATGTTTCCATGCATCCATCCACCCTCCCTCCTTTTCTTCCCTCTCTCCATTTAGTCATTGCTTATCAGTGAAGAAATATTTAATGTGACATGTAATTTGGTCACTTTCTGTAGGAGAGCAAGCAGCCCAGAGGGCCCATAGGACATTTCCCCACCTTGGCCCCAATTCCCACAAGGGGGGATTCCCTTATCATCCAGACCCCCCTTGCATTCAGACCTTGCTGTCCACTAGCCTTGGAGATTCACAAAGCTAGCTCTCGAGATGGAACATCTGGGGTCCTCTCACCTTTGCTGGAATGTGGGGTTTCCATTTTGCTGAAATCTCTCCATGACTCCTCACTCCCCCCAGAACCTCACATCTCCCAACTGGCCCAACCTCCTCCCCTGCAACTCCATCTCATTCACAAATGAATTCCTGCCAGCTCTACCCTTGTTTTGGGGGCAGTCTAGGCCAGTTGGTACTCTGCTGCCCTGGAGTCTGATTTTTCCTCAACCTCCTAGAGATGAGGGTCTTGTTTCCCCCAGTTAAACCACCAGCTGCCTGAGGTCAAGTCCCAGCTTGGGTCTTGTCCTCTCAGGGCCTCCTCCACCTCCACCCTGATTCAGGCATGCCACGCCTTCCGCAAACCCTCACAGGGAGACAGAGCAGTGGGGAGACACAGCCCCGGGCATGTGTAGGGTGTAACAGTTAGGGAGCAGTCACAGCCCCAGCCTCCTCAGCCCTCCATGAGGACAGCAGAGCTGTCATTATTTTCTGTATTTTAACAAGAGGCAGGACCACAAGCCCCAACACAGAGACAGGAGAATATGAACTCCATGGCCACCCGAGAGCCCAGTTTGCCAGATGGAGAGGGTCAGATCAGTCTCCAGAGGGAAGCTGGGGGCAGGGGAGGGACTACTAGGAGTCCAAGAAGCTGATGGAGGAGCTGGCTGGAAATCTCTCTACCTGCCACGTGGCCAGGCTGCCGCACTTAGCCTACTACCCATTAGCTACTGGGGATGGGATGACAAAATCTGAGAACAAATCTTTCCCCTTTGTTCCTCCACCTGGGGCTAGCTGGGTCGCCTCTTCTCTCGGCACCACCAGACCTGATTTGGGTCTGGTAAAGAAGGCCTGATAGCAGGGCCCTCTGCCCCAGAGTCAGGCCCCATGACCCCACTAACAAGGCAGAGCTGGGCCCAGACCAGCACTTCCCAGATATGAAGTGGTTGTGAATCACCTGAGCTCCTACTGACATGTAGACTCTGATCCAGAGGATTTGGGATAGGGCTGGGACTTTCCATTTCTAACAAGCTCCCAGGTGATGCTGGTCCGGGGACCACAATTTGAGTAGCAAAGCTCTGAAGGGCTCTGTGTGATGGACTCTGGTTTCACCCAACTCTTCAAAAACACTCAGCCCCAGCTTCCCAGAGAGCCAGCGTCATGGAGAAAGGACACGTCATGTCAAATAAAAAGAAATCTTTTCAGAAGTGGTCCCTGAGGGTGGGGGGTAGGGGGAATGGAGGTCAGAGAGAAGAGAGCTTGGGGACAATAGTGAATAGAGCTGGGATTATTTCCTGAACTCTGACTCCTCGTGGGAACGGGGTTATGAAAAGCTTTTCTTAAAATGGTTATTATTTAGTGGGCTGTCCAAAATAAACACACACACGCACTGCACGGAGCCAGGCAGGAAGTGAGAAACATCTGGGAGACATCTGGCTGCCGGAGAACTGGGAAGCTGGTTGGGGAGGGCCGGAGAGAGCTGGGGATGGCGATCTCTGTGCCGTGATCACCCAGAGAGGTACACTGCCACGCCGGCACGCACAGCCCAGCCAGCTCTTTCCACTCCCCAAGCCCCTCCCTCAATCCCAGGGCAGTCCCCAGGACCCACAGGATCCTGGTTCACAGCAGGGCGCCAGAGAACACAGGTTCTCGGAAGCGGACATCCTTGCTCTCTGCATCCGTCCCCTGTCTTTCCTCCTCCCTCCTCTCCAGCTCTTGGATGCTATTATATTTATGATTTGCCTCTGAATACGCAAGCTGAGTGTTTTCCTTCCACCTGCTCCCTGGTTATCCTAGAAAAGCACCGCAGGAAGTAGGGAGGTAGAGCGTGCCCCAAAGCAGGCATCAGGGGGCTGAAGGCATCACCTAATGCCAGTCTTGAGGTTCCTCTAGGTCTTAATTTCCTTGCCTGTAAAGTGGTATGTGACTCTCCTGCCTGGCTGATGGGAGAGAGAACACTAGTGAATATTCATCCAAATGAGATTTACTGCAAGCTTTCTGCAGTGCCAGAAGGCTGCTGGATGTCATTTTAAGACATTGTGATTCAAACCTAGGGATCCAAGTTTAGGGCATAGTGTCTGCATGATCCCAGGGTGGGGGCCACCCTCTCCCTGCAGGCACTGTGCACCCTGTGAAAGTTGAGGCTCAGAGACTTGTCATGATTGGGTGCTGGGGTACTCTTACTGCTTTTGTATGGGGAATGGTGTGCAGGGGCTCCTCCAAGGAGACTTGAACGGTATTGTGTATTTCCATGTGCCCAAGGATGCTTGGTTCAGCACTTGCCACAGCACAATAGGTGGTGGGTAAATAAATGGGGCAGCATGGGATTATGAAAAGGGCACAGGTTCTGGAGACAGACCTACTGGGTACAGATCCTGGTGCTGCCACACACAAGCTGTGTGACCTTGGGCAAATTGCTTCACCTCTCTGGGCCTCAGAGTCCTCAACTACAATTTGGAGAGAACAATATTTAGCTCCAAGGATTAAGCACATTAGACCTTTCACACAGTGCTGATGCATGGTCAGCACTCAACCAATATTATTACAAGCACAGAAGAGATTTTAAGAGCATTCCCCCCCAGTATGTGATCCACCATATGTGATCACCATTGCTGCATATTTTCCTCTGTGTTTACTGGCTGAGTGCCTACACTATGCTGGACACAGGATGGATGACATCTTCCACAAACCTTCAGAGCTATGCTAGTTAAGGTTGCTGCCACTAGCTGCATGTGGCTGTTTAAAGTTTAATTAATTAAAATTAAAAATTCAGTCTCTTAGTTGCATCGCCCTATTTCCAGTGCTCAACAGTCACACGCAGCTAGTGGCTACCATATTAGACAGAGCAGGTAGGGAACAGGCCCATCACTGCCAGTGCTGCTCCAGAGGAAAGTGTGATGGCCCACTGCACAGAAGGGGAAACTGAGGCTGAAATCCAGGCTTTTCAGCTCAGCGTTGAAGCTGCACACTGCTTCCACCACACCCTGTCAGTGGAAGGGCTAGATTCTCATCAGGTGTCACAGGGTCCACAACTGCTGGCAGGGCCAACCCAGAGCACAGTAGATGGCACATAGGACCTGGCTGTCCCTCCCCAGGTGTCATCTATGCATGTATGTATGACAATGTGAGAGCCACTGATAAAGAACTGAGGACAGGGTCATCAGGTTCACTTGGCCTGCCAAGATAGAACTCTAACCCTGTGCAGGAGACAGAGGGTCTCCCAGAGCACAATGGCAGGGGAACTGAGTGACAGGCTTACCATATGTGCGAAGCACTTGAAGAAGAGGAGAATCCCTGCCTGATGATGCAGGAGCCAGTTTAAGAAGGGGCTGCCTGCGGGGCTGCTCCAAAGAAGTCCACTCCTCCTTTTTGGCTGGATTCCATTTTTGGGCCGAACTAGCTTGGGGGTCCCCACAGTACCTCCCCATGAATTTCACTACTTTCTGGCCTTGTCGGTTTGGACACCCTGAGCCTCAGCTTGCTCATCTGTTTAAAGGAGGTCAGAGTGGACCAGGCAAGGTCACGTGTGTGAGCACCAAGCACTGGCATACCTGGCATACCTTAGGAGATGTTACACAGAAAGGCCAAAGGGAGGGCCAAAAGCAAACTGGCCTATGCCCCTTCCCTGTCCCTTCAGACTCCACTCCAAGCCACAGCTGTCAGTTCAGAAGAAGGGCCTCAGGCCTTAGCAGAGCGCATCAGCCCCTCTCTGGAGCCTCTCGGAGTCCCAGGCTTTCACTGGAAGGCAGGGACTCCAGGCCTGCCCCATATCAGAGGTGATATACCTGATAAAGGGGCAGCAGCCTGAGCTGCTATTATCCCCACTGTTGGAAGTTTATTATTAAGATTAACCTGGCCCTCACCCGTTCTAATGGGCCTAGAGGACCATTATGCTCTCCATCTTTGGGCGGCACTTAGATGCTCTGGGCCTCTACTTGGGCAATGGTAATGGGAGACTCCTTCCAGCTCTGACAACCTGTGATTTAAAGATAGAGATCTCCTGGTGAGGTGCCAGGCCTGGAAGAAGACAGATTTTCTGTCCTGGTGCCAGTTACAACTGTTATTGTTCAAGTCCGGTCCATGCTCCCAGGGACTCAGCTAGATATGCCTGATAAGCACATTCTCCTCCCTCCTCTACCCAGATAATACAGGGCTACCTGGGCTATGCTCAGTGCAGGGGGCAGGGGTTGGGCAGAGGAGAGCAAGGCCATTTCCAAGGGCAGCTCTGTCCCTGGGGCTCATGTGCTCACCGTAGCCTGCAGCTCATTCCCTGAGCCACACTAACCTTGGGCAGGTCAGCCACTGGGTTCTATGATGCAAGCAGGTTCTGACTCCAGATGACTGAGCTGCAGTATAGAGGTGGAGTGGTTGAGGGGGCCTTGAAATACCTTTGCAATAAGCTGAGGCAAAGCCTAGGCCATCTGTGGGGGTCTCTGGATGCTGTGCACTCATAGTCTCTCTAGGGGGCCCCTTGGGCATGTCAACCACCAGGCTTCTTGGGGATGTTGGGGCAACCCCTTCTCTAATTGAAGATAATCACAGCTGAGCAATTCAGTATAGGTCCTGGGAGCCACTGAAGCCACCAGGCACAATGGAGGAACCGGTGGTGGCATGAGGATGATAGGTGTGAGGTCTGGAGGTGCGCTCCTGGGGCATGAGGCCGAGCTGGTGACTGGGTTTCTCTGGAAGAGGACGATCATGTTTCTGCCTAAGGAGGCTTTGGGGACGACCAGGGTCGATACAAGGAGAGTGCACAGAATAGTTCCTGGAATTCACAGAGGCCACCATGATGATGGACTCTTAGAAACATGAAGTTTAAAAGCAAAAGAATCATAGCATCATGAACTCCCAGGCTGTTCGTGAAAAGAAGCTTAGCGAATCATCCAGACCTCCCCCTCCAGGCAGGAATCCCTGCCAAAGTCTTCTTTGGCCCTTGGGGACATGTACCAAGGAGCCTGCTGTCTCTTACTTCTAAGGGCCATCAAAGGAACCCTCTGGTTTCTTAGCCACAGGCATTCTCAGACGAGACAGAAGGATGGCCAGAAATATCAAATTGCCTTCTGCTTTCCCTGCCTTCCCTTTCCCCTTAGTGTTTCAGAAAGGAGGTGGAGTGACGGGGGGTTGAGGGGGGAGTCTGTCTCTTCTGGGGTGGGAGGAAATCATTACTGCTGGTCTCTGTTTAGCCATAACCCTAACAGGAAGTGATTGTGTGGGCCCCTGGGAGGCTGGAGTCTGAAGAAGCAGAAGGCAGGATTATGGATGGAGACTGAGCACCCCAGGCTCGACACCCATGTGCACCCTGCTGACCCTATGCCCATGCTGGAGCCTGAAAAGGACACACATCCCCTCTTGTGCTGGGCCCACTGGCTCTTGGGGAGGGGCACTGCCCACACTCTGAGAGCCTTCTTTCCTTACTGAAGATATTGGGGTCCTGGGGGAAGAGGAAATTAGGGCTCCAGGAGGTATGTCAGGAGAGGAATTGTGTCCTTGGTGGCAAGTGGCTGGCACAGGACCAGGGGATAGAAGCCAGAGGAGGCAGATTTCAGTTCAACACCAAGAGCTGTCCAAGTCACCCATGAATGGAGCAGGGCAAGTGGCATTAGAGTGGCAGTCCACCGGGGCTGGGGAGTAGGGGTTGGCGTAGGAGAAGTACAGCTTACAATCACTGGGTTCTTTGGGGGACAGAGTTTCAGGGCAGAGAGACCTCAGGTCAGAAGGTGGGGTGCAGGAGGGAAGCCTGGCTCGAAAGGGACAGCACCAAATGTGCCACCTGCCTGCCCCTGTCTGAGCCTCTGGCCAGCCTCCCCCCACCTCCAAGTGTCCCACATGGATCACCTGTTTATTTCTCCACAACCAAGTCAGGTCTCCCCCATGGAGTGGGAAGCTCCCTGAGGGCAGGCCCAATTGTTTATATGTACAAGTTGCCATGGAAAAATACAGTAGAACCCTCTGAAATGGACCTAAGAAATCTGGACTTCCAGCTCACTCAGAAATTCTCTGGCACCAACTCATGGCCCAGGAACCTGCTGCCTACGAAGGGGACACCTTGCTTCCACCCTTGCAATGCTGAATAAAGAAGGGTGGGTGGGAATGGGTTTATTAGACTGGACCCTGTTCATCTTAGCACCAAATACTTATATTAGCATTGGGAGTACACTTCTCAGCACTTGCAATTCATCAGCCCATGTGCCAAGCATTTCTCTGGGATCCTCCAAATACCCTCATAGCCTCCCAGGAGGTAGGAACAGCTGGTGAGGGGGGGAAGGGGGTGAAAGGTGAATAGATTAGCCAGTGACATTCAGGGGATCTCTGATCTGCTCAGTAAGGATGGGGAACCACAACCTGCCACCTAGCCATCCCTTGTCCCATGCACCCTGCAAATGACATGACCCCATAGTCTTACTCTGTCCCCACTGCTTCAGGAATCCTTCCCCAAGTATAAGATTCCCTTATGGGGTAGGGGGCTCTATGGACCTTCCTGTGTGGAAGATGGTTCCCCTTCTTAGAGTTGCTGCTAAAACCCCACCCCCACACCAAAAAATCACCTGCTGCTTTGTAAACTCAGACTGCCAGGTGGCTGCTGGGTGAGAAGAGGGAAGTCAGTCCCTCCTGGTCACAGCTCCTCAGGTGCAAAGGGTGGGTTTCAGGTGACTGGAGGGCCACTCAAACGTGAACCACTCTCCCCCTGCTGTTCAGGGCTGCTCAAGGGCAGGGCAAGGAGCAAGGAATTTCTAAGTATGAGCCAGGGAGGCCCAGCAGCAGCCTGCAGATGCAATGGGGAGGGGAAGGCACAGCGTGGAACAGGGGTGAGGTCAAGGCCGGGCAGGAACCATGGGGAATCCTGAGTAAGGAGGAGGAAGCACAAGCGTGAGTGTGAACAGTGAAGCTTGGGGTCATTGGCAGGGTCCAGGACAAAAGCAACTCGGGGAAGTGACCCACGAACATTTTGCCTCCATAGGCTGTGACCCCAAGTGTGCCCCAAGTCTGTCCCTGGTGGGCCCCCTGGCCTTTGAACCCCATGGGTGGCAGCTAGCACTCTCCAAAACAGTCTACCCCTGAGTTCTTGGAGCAATCCCTTCCTGGGGCTCCAAATCTCCCGAGAGTGGTGTTTCCAAGAGGAAGGTTTTTCACAAGGGGTTGGGGTACACCAGCGCCTTCTTATTTTTAATGTTCACATGCCTATTAATCTAATTTCTGAAAGGTCCCCTGATTCTTGCCCGAGCGGGTACAGGGTTATTTGCGGTGAAGTTAATTAGGTGACACAGTGGGGGTAGCTACCTTCTCTTTGGACCCACCCTATGGGAAAACAGAGGATGCCCCTTGGTTCCCAATTACCTGCCTGTTAGCGGCCCTTCCCCACCTTCCTTATCTCCCCAGCTTAGGTTACCCACGTTCCTCACCCAGCTCACCACAAATGAAAATGGACTGGCTGGCATTTTGGTATTTTATTGCTTTTACTTGCCTTCAGGTAAGCATTAAATGTTTCTTAAAACAGAAAAAAAGGACTTAGAAACCCTCGTAAAAAGCATTCCTGCTCTCGCTAATGCCATCCCTGCCAGGTCCTATAGAGGCCGCAGGCGGGTGGAGGGCACCACACTCTGTATCTGCACTACACAGACTAACAGCGAACACTGAATCCTCATTATTCTTATCCCCATTTTACAGGTGGGAGACACAGGACCTGAGAGGTAAAATAATCACCTGATGTCTCATGGTCACTAAAAGGCAGAACTGAGCTTGGGCTTCAGGCTACCAGACTCCAGAGACCCCTAAACGTCACGGTGACGGACGGTATGAGACAGACTGATAATCATTCCATTTCACAGTAGGGCTAAGTCTTGGATGAGCCAAGAAACCTGTTGGAGAACACATGGCTAAGAGTAGGGAAGGCAGCATGTGGGCCCTGTCTGTTGTTAGAGCTTGTCCACCTCAGTATGAGGTGACCCAGAGAAAGGGGTCCTTGGGGAATGTACTCACAAAGCTTTGGGGCTCTTAGTCCCCAAGTTTAGATACTGACTCCTTGGCCTCTGCCTCTCCACACCAACCCTAAATCCCCAGTTTTCCCCTCCCCCATACTTCCCATCCCCACCCGGGTTCCCCACCCCCCACCACCAGGAAGCCTCCCTCCATCCCAGCGTGGACCCCTCCTCTGAGTTAAAGCAAATGTGAGCTTTCTTCACAGGTATCTTTTCTCTCTCCTGAAATGCAATTTTCTGAGTTCCTTGGGGCAAGTTCTGGGTCCCCTTAGGCTGGGCACAGAGGAGGGGATCAGAAATAATGGGGGAATTAATAATATCATTTTCAGGAGAAATCTAAGAGCAGGGGCCTCTCTCTGTGGTCTCTTGAGATGCCAATGGACTTCAAAGAGCCCCAGGCCACCGTAGACCAGGGCTTAAGACCCAAAGAAGCACAGGAGACCTCTCTTACACAGAAGAGAAACCCAGCCACAGCTAATAGTGGGAGCATGGAGGAATAGGAGTGACTGGTGGCTTGAATGGGGCTCAAGCAGAGGCACCCACGGAATGAGGAGGCCACTGTCTGAGAATAGGGGCGGAGGGAGCCCCGGGCCCAGCTCCGAGGAGCTCCGAGAAACACTTTACGACTTTCTAAGTGGGCGCTCTGCTGACAGTTTAACAGCCAGGCCAGCTCCTCCCAGCCCCGGGCTTCATATTTATGAGCTGAAGACTCCGTTCTAGCTGAAGGATCTGAGGGGGAGGCTCAAGAATTCAACCCACACCACCCGATCCTCAGTCTTCTGGCTCCAAGGCCAGGAAGTCATAAAAAATGATCTTGCATCTCTTTCCTTCCCCCAAATGGTTCTGGGGGGTGGGGGAAGGGACAGCAAGCAGAGGTTGGGGGAAGGGAAGGGAAGGCTTTTCCAAAGCTCATGCAAATACTCTTGGAGAGAAATGGCTGACCCCTCACCTCCCAATGTTCCACTGCCCAGCCTCCTGCAGTCGGCTCTGCTAGTCCTATGGGCTCTAGTCTGAGCTAATGGCCAAATGTACTTGGATTTATGGGGCACCTACTTCAAGCCAAGACATTGCCTCTAACATCTCATTTAATCTTCACAACAGCCCTGAGAAGTATTAAAAGGTTTGCAAAAGTGGTGTCTGTGAGTTCAGGTTTCCATTGTTCCCTCCTGTCCCCACAAAGAGAAGATTGTATATCCTCATTCCATACAGGCTGTTTCCCCACTTTACAACTGACAACAGTACGGCCCAGAGAGGGAAAGGAACTTGCCCGAGGCCACACAGCATATTAGTGGCAAAGTGTGAACGTGAACATAGGGGCCCCAATTCCCTGTCAGTAGGGCCCATGATAGACTTCTGCCATGCCAGTGGTGAGATGGACATGACTGCTCCTCATTCTGAACTGTCTCCCTGCTGGAAGTGACTGGATGCACTCTCTAGCTCTGAGGCAGGGCATCTAGACCCTGGTGATGGGGTGTCACTTCTCCTTTTCAGTCTGGGACCAGGACTAGTTCTAGTCATCCTCTAAACCCTCCAAAGCTGGGCATTGGGAGTCCTCTAGCACTCTCCTTCCCTGTCCCTAAGTGTCCTCAGCCCCTAGTCTGGCTTGGGAAGGGCCAGCGTCTCCCACAGGATGTGGCCGTCTGGCTGGCTGCAGCCTCTACCACGTCCCCTCTGGGTACTGTCCAGGCCCAATGATGAAGAACGCTGACCACGGAAGTGACCCCACCCTCTGCCCCCATCCCAGCCCACTCTGGCCCAGCCCCCATACCCCTTTTTTCCATGGAAGTGGGTCAGTCCCACTCAGGGGAGCAAGTCCACAGCTCTCTGCTAAAGCTAGGGGCTCAGGCGACAGTGAGGGCTTAGTAAATAGCTGTCAAGGCCCCAGATGGGTGAGGGGGGGCTATCAGGGTCTGGAGACAAGGCCTGTTCATGGCCACAGGCCTCTTGCAGAGGAGGCCCCCTCCTCTCTTTCCCTGTGGTTGGGCCCCCATCCTTGGTAGCCCCCCTAGTGAGGGGCTGTCTGCAGATAATCAGAGAACAGATTCGGAAAGAAGGAAGAAAAAAAAGCACTCAGGCGCCAGACAGGATCCTTATCTTCTGGGGCGGAATGTCAGAGGCAGCGGCAGGCAGTGGGGCAGGAGTCCTGAACCAGAGGCCTGGCATTTGCAGCCAGGCAGGGAGGAGGGGCTCTGCTCTGAGCGCTGGGAGGGGGCTGGGAGCCTGGCCGAATGGTCTCTTCTGGGCCTGCAGAGCTTAGGACCAGTGGGAATCTTGTCTTACCCAGGAGGGGGTTCAGATGCCAAATCTCCCCCTCGTCCAGTCTGGCTCTTCAGACTGGCTCTGGGACCCCCACAAGAGTGCAGGAAAGGGGGGACCCTGGTGAGTCCCTCAAATTACCAGAAAGGTAGGAGGACACCCAGACCCAACAGTCATCAACTGGTTGGGCCTTGTCTTAGCCACAAGACTCTGAACCCCTGAGCAGCCTCACCTGTAGCATGGGGATTAACCCCATCACCGCATGCATGGAGCTACTGGGTCCTGCTCTGAGAAACTGCAGAAACCAGAAAGGGCCAGAGGGGTAGGGAGCATCATGCCCGGTGCTCTGGGCCTCCCATCTCAGGAGAACTCCTTGCCGGTTTTCACATAGCTTGGGGCCCCAAGAATGGCCTCTTGAGGGGCTTCATTTCTTAGGGCTGACTCCTAAGAACACTTTCAGTGAAATCCCATATCGTGGCCAGGGTCCCTGTCACAGAAAGCAAAGTAGTTTTTCTTGCAGGGTGTTGTTTGTCCTGCAAACAATGTCCATATTTCTTGGCCTGGACTTTTCCTCTGGGACTGAGTTGAATCCCAAAGATGAGGGGTCATCTCTGCGGGGATCCCTGCAAAGGGCCCTGGAGAAGGGCACTGTCCATGAGGGTTAGGGCACAGGCCCTAGATTTGGGTTCAAATCCAGACTCCTTGGCAATGTCACCCTGGGCAAAAGTCTTCTCCCTACCCCCCACTCTGGGACCTCAATGTCTAAAATGACAATGATGTCTTTTCAGCTCTAACATTCTGTGACTTTGCGCTTGACCTAACAGTTGAGCCTCTGCCCCTGAAAAACTTGAACTGTTACAAGATGAGACAAGAAACACACACATCAAAGAAGCATCAAATGAAGTGTGACCCATGTATCTTGGGGCCACCTATGCAGACCCTGGTCCTCATTTCCTGGTGGCCTCAGCCAGGAGCAGTCAGAGCGGCTGGGCTGGGCCTCTTGCTGGAGTCAGGCTAGTGCACTGCTCAGGGAGGGGGCCGGAGGAGGAAATGCCAGTGAGTGTGAGTGCCCAACAAAGAAGGAAAGACTTCTGGCTGGTACTGGGGATTAAAGGCACGCTCCCCTGTGCCCCGCCCCTCAGCCCCATAAGGGCCTGGCGGGCCTGTCCCCCAGCTGTCATCTGCAGGGGCTGGTCCTCATTACTGCTGTGGCAGCTGGGGGGCAGCAGGCAGGCTGCAGAGGGAACTACTTTGGGGCCTCAGTGAGGATGGACAGGAGATGGTGGAGGGGACAGAGAGGAGGAAGGGAGAGAGCAGGAGGAGGAGGTCTGAAGCCTTGGCCAGTGGGAGGGGCGAAGGTGAGAGCTGGCTGGAGCCTCCAGCATTTTCCGGGCTGTTATTCTGGGTAACTTTTTATTTATTCAGAGGCTGGGGATGCGGCTTAGCATCTGTCGGCTCAATATTTATGACCAGCGCATCGGCCTTGTACTGCAGACCCCGTGATGGGGCTGCCGCAGGACCCTCTTTGCTCATCTCGTGATCGCCAGGACACACCCGGAAACCTGCAGGGAAGGGGTGAAGGGCAGTGCCTTCCCAAAAGACCACTTAATTCAACTCTTTTGGTTTGGCTCTAGGGAAACCGAGGCCCAGAAAGAAAAAGAGGTAGCCTTGCTCAAGGTCACAGGGCACCCTGACACTTGATCCCTGATCTCTGGGCTTTCTAGAACAGATGAACCACATCAAGAGCTGTGACAGTGATCTGTCCCCTGGTCCCCCACCAGGTGCAGGCAGAGCCCACAGAAATCTTGGCATAGGGCTGCAGCTTTGCCACCAGAGTCTTTCACAAGGCACTCAAAGTCACTGAGCCTCAGTTTCTGACTCTGCACGAGCAAGGTAATCAGACCCACCTCACACAGTGGTTAGGAGGACTGCATGGAAACTGTAAAGTGTTTTGCAACTAAAACTTATTGATTTAGATGCTGCATAGACGGAGTGGGAAGATGTAAGGCAGGATGGCCGTGGGGGAGAGGTGGCACCTATCCAGGGCCACCAAATCCCTTCCTTATCACGGCTGCCAAGGCAAGGCAGGAGGCAACTAACTGATCAACAGCAAAAGCACCGTCTGACCAACTGAAGTCATGTCAGTGACCCAGTGCAGTGCTGGGGGTGCCGTTGGCAGAGTTGGTATTGACGTCACACTCCACCCAGCTCCAAGCCTTCCAGCAGCCGTGAGGTCAGCTCGCAGAGCAGGCGCCCTCCCCCACCCGCCATGTGCTGAGCCAAGAGGAGCATGGCACTGCCAGGGCCGGGGCCGGGCGCCAGCCTGGATTCCACGGGTTCCTCCTTCCTCCTGCAAGCTCCTCTGCAATCGCTTCTCCTCCAGCCCCCCTGATTGTGTCTCAGAGCATTTCCCCCATGAACACAAGATTGCTGCTTCTCATATAACACATAAGCTGTGGTGTGAACTTCTGGTAAATGAAGATCTTATTTAAAACTGTGTGCTACCAGGGGAGGGGAAGAGACAGGTTCCAACATAGCTCAGCCGTCTCGCCAGGAAAAGGAGGTGCTGGGGTTGTGCATAGAGCCATCGGCTGGGTCCTGGGGAGTCACCGGAGAGTCACAGGACTGGTCAATGCTCCAGACTTATCGACTAAGGTCAAACAGGATATCACTTTCCTGATCTGTGCAGGAGGGTAGGACAAGGAGGCTGCCCCCACCGGAGGTTTAGGTTTGCTATGTGGAACAGGGCAGCTTAACCTTGCAGGGATCTCCAAGAAAGGCAGCACCTTGGAACAGAGAGACTTGGGAGGGGGCCGACTCCTGGGCCTTTCACCTGAACAGCACAGCAGAGCCACCTGGGCTGCCTTTAAAGCTGCCAATCCCCAGGCCAGACCCAAAGACCAATTAAGTCAGGGACACTGGGCAGGACCCAGGCCAAGGTGAACCCATTGTTCAGCCAGGGTTGAGAAGGACAGATCTAGTCTCTTTTTAACATGAGGTGCACATGCGAATCAGCTGGGTGCCTTGTGAAAATGCATATCCCAGGCTTCCTAAACCAGAACCCTCTAGGGGCAAAGACCAGGCTTGTGGATTTTGAAAAGAATTCTAGCAGATTCTTAGTACAACCTTGATTATTCATTCAATGAATCCTGTTCACCAAGGGCCCACTGTGCCAGGCACTGTTCTGGGCTCTGAGGGACATGGCCCTGTCCTCTTGAGTTTACGTGATAGTGGGGTGACCCATGATAAACTAGAAAGCACACAAGTATGTACACAAATACTTCAGATGGTATAAGAAGACTAAAAGAGGCAGGGGGGTCACAGGGACTTCTCTGAGGAAGGGACATGAGACCTGGGTGGCAGGGAGGAGCCAGCCATGCCAAGTTCAGTGGGGAGAGTGCTCCAATTAGAGGCCTGAGAGTTGCGCGCTCCTGTCCGCTGCAGCCCTATACTTTGCTCAACCCCCCACTCAGCCCCTCATTTCCAGGGTGCTGGCTAGACAGATAATGCTGGATAAAAGCCAGTCAGTGTCACAATCACCCTCTGGCCCCTCAGGATATTCTACAGGCTGCTGGGCTAAGAGGAGTTTAGGAAAATATAGCCGGAAGCTATAAGGGGATACAATTATTTACCTCAGTGATCAGGGGTCCAACCCCCTCAGTGAACAGATGGGGAAGCAGAGGCTGAGGGAGAGGCTATGGTCCACACTGTGTGGCAGCTCAGCTCTGAAAGGCTGAGTAGGACCATGACTTTCTTATGGCGCTTGCTTGCTCCAGTCAGGTCCAAGGCCCACCCCTCCCCTCCCCCCAAACCCCTGCTACTTGGTGCTGTCAAGATAAACAACCTGCATGTTTCAGCCACAGCATAAGCCTGTGACATACCCAGGGAGCTCGGGTGGTGGGAATATGGGGGCTTCCCCTCCCATAATCTCACTGAGGGTGGGGCGGTCTTTCCTCCCACCCCAGGGAACCCATCAAAGGCCAGACAGAATGGTGCCAGATAAGGGTGTGGGATTTGGAATTTAGTGGAATCTGGAATTTCCCCTATGGGGAAGGCTGGTCCCAGCTGTCCACCCATGGTGAGCATCCAAGGGAAGGGCATGACATTCTGGGGAAGGGGGAGGCGCCCTGGTACTCAGGGTCAGAGGCCTGATGTGGATGGAAGGATGGAAAGAAGGTAACTGGATGGACTGTCCAGGAGTGGCAAGCTAGGTCACCGGGTCACTCTGTGTACAGACCATTGACAGTGGCCACTGGCTTGCTCTTGTTCAGCCCTGATTTCCGCCTTTGATTGTGGTGCCGCCAGGAGGGCAGAGGCCCGGATGCCTGTTCTGGGGACAGCATTCCTGTCCCCTGAGCAAGTGTACACCCCTGCCCTCTCTGGCCCTTCGGAACTAAAGCCCTGACAGTTCCTCCTAATCTGCTAAGTTTTCAGGAGGTAAAACCTAGAGTAAGACAATGCTCTGGAAGGACCACCCAGAATAACCTAGAATGCTTCTTAATTGTTTCCTCAGTGATTCAAGTGTGGAGAGGGGCTAGTAAGGGGGCTAATCAGTTGAGGACAAAGCAAGTCAGGAGACCACTTGGGCCAATCACCCCTTCTCTCTGCCTCAGTTCCCCCAGCTGAAAGAGGGGAGTGAAAACATCTGTGTTGGGGTTGTTGAGAAGTTCAGATTCACCTGTGAAGGTGCTTTTTGCAAAAAGCACCCCATTTCTGTAAGCAATGGTTGCCACCTTGATATGGTGGGAGGGGAAGCCAGCAAGACAACCCCCTAGAAGGAATCTTGGGAAGGAAGTTCAGGGCAGTGAAATGAAGCTGGCCTGGAGTGGCTGGGAATTTCTGGTGTGCTGGCTCTTCTCAGCAGCGATCAGGGCCGTGGGGCCCAAGCAAGCTGACTACAGACTTCTAGAGGCTCCTCTCCCTAGAGAGATCAGACCCTCAGCTGGTGCTGCCCTTCCCTCTCAAGCTGTACAGGGCCCGGAGCGGGGCCAAGAAGGATGCGTCAAGGGTGTAATAAACATCTTATTGACTGGTAAGCAGAGTTCTCAGAGCTTGGAGTGCGACCTTCCGGCAATTATGCCCTCCACCGGGCAGCCCAAGGCCCCCTCCCGCTCTCTGGAAGCTGGGGTCTGGCTCACCCCTTCTCCTCCAGATTTTGCTGACCGGCAGACAAGATCCTGGAGGGTACATAGGGGTTCCTGATCTTCTCCCCACATGCCCCGGTGAATGCACATTCCCTCTGACCAATCCTTAGAATGGCACTGGCTGGGGAGAGGGGCTGACTGATGCTGGCTCTGGGAAAGCCCCGTTCTGTCCATGCATCAACAGCTCTTTATTGAGCAGAATGCCATGGGTGGGGGATGCTGCATTTTTCAAAGCGGGTCCAAGTCTTTCACTCACCATACAATTTATCCACAAGTCCCTGAGCAGCCAGCACTCACTGGGACATCCAGGGAGATCACTGCGAATAAGACCTGGTGCCAGGAAGGAGTATGATTAAGATGAGGATCCTAACTAGTGTAGGCTGTGTGAGCTAAGATAGTAAGGTAGATCACTTCACTTCCCTGAGCCCCACTTTGGTCCTCTAAGACTCTCCTTCCAGAGGTATTCCTAGGACTAAATGGATGGGTGCCAAGTGGCCAATGTGGGCATGAGAGCAGGCCCAAAGTAGGCTCTGGGACTCAGTGGGCCTATAACGTAGCTGGCATTCAGATGGAGTGTATGTGGATGGGACCCTCCCAGGTTAAGGTGACTACAAATACAGCAGCCACCTGAGTGTCTTCTACAGTGCCTTAGCTCTGTATAGAATGGAGGTGTGTGTGTGTGTGCGCGTGTGCGTGTGTATTGCAAAGGGCTGGAAAAGGAGGGTCCAAGGGCTATCTGATACCCAGGGAACAACCTGCAGGCCCTGTAGGTAAATAAGTAAAATCATACTCCACATTGTGCCAGGCCCTTTGCACACACATACAAGCTAATCGTGACATTGGTCCCATCACTTTTTTGTGAGGAGAGTGGTATATAACTCATTACCCTCCATTTTACAGAAGAGGAAATCAAGCCTCAGAGGGTTGAAGAAAAGTGCACAGGACTACATGGAGCCAAGTCACCTTTCAAAACAGGGTAGGGATGGCACTCTTGGGTTCCTGCCACTCTCCACCTTCCTTGGGGGCAGCTCAGGGAATCTGGCCCCCACCCTACATAGGGCTCACTGCATAGATCTACAAGTAGAGTGGAGAGGGGCAACTGCCGAAGAAACAGAATATATTCAAAAGGCCATTAAAAGAGAATGAGAAGAGAGGGCTGGGACTGACTGAGTTTTAAATCTACTTCTTTCTTAGATGAAAGGTAGCATCCTATAGATTCTAGTCTGTGCTTTGCTTCTTGTCAAGATGTCCCAGGAATCTCTCCATCAGTTTTTGGAGAGTTTCATCTTTTTCATAGCTGCATAGTACTCCAGTACAGGCGTATGCTGTCATTTATTCAACTCTTCTGTGGGGCATTCAGGTGGTTTCCAAACTTTTGCAATTATAAACAATGTTGCAATGAATCACCAGGGCATATGTGCTTTTGTACTGATAAAGATGTATTTTATAGGAAGATTTCTAGAGGTAGGATTGTTGGGTCAAAAAATTAAGGGTGTAGGTACTTTTGTTAGGTATCACCAAATTATTTATCCCAAGGACTGTACCAATCTGCTTTCTACCCACAGTATCTGAAAATGCTGTTTCTCACAGCTTCCCAACAGAATCTCTGATCAAAATCTTTATTTTTTAGTCTTATAGGTAAGAGGTTATATCTTAGAATTGTCTTGATTTGTATTTTTTAGAATTAGGAGTTTTAACATTTTTTTTTTTGTTTGAGGGTCACTGTCATATTTTATTTTGTGCATAGTTTATTCAAATATGTTTTCCACTTTTAAAAAATCAGGTTTTTAATCCCTTACCCCTCAATATTTCAGAGTACTTTGTCTATTAGAGATATTAGTTCTTTGTCTGTGGTCTATGTTATAAACATTTTCTCCCACTTTGTAAAATATTTCGTCTTTTGACTTTCCTTAGGGTGCTTTATTGTCTATTTTTTAAAAAATTATGCAAAAAAATAATCATGATAACATCTTTCCCTACCCCAATGTTAAAAGGAACTCATCCAGGGGAGTCTTCATCTCCTGCTTACACAGTATTGATATTTACATCAATACTGCGCAATACATTGATGTTTACAAAAACCCATTGATGTTTACAAAAACCCCTTGGAGTTTTTCTGCATGATGTGAAACTTTATCTTTTTCCAAATGGCTACCCACTTGTCCCCCCACCATTTATTAAAAAGTCTGTGTTTATTGCAGTGATTGAAGACATCACCTTTGCCAAATACATTTTCATATGCATTCGGGCCTAACTCAGTACTCTGTCTTATCTTCAACTGATCTATCTGCCAATTAATGCACCAATACCACATTGTTTTAAT
Organism: Talpa occidentalis; assembly: GCF_014898055.3. Classification (NCBI taxonomy): domain Eukaryota; kingdom Metazoa; phylum Chordata; class Mammalia; order Eulipotyphla; family Talpidae; genus Talpa; species Talpa occidentalis. The sequence continues at coordinate 43,327,575 of NW_023605194.1, forward strand.
TATAGAGGCATTATAGTTGTGTTTCAATGTCTGGTAGGGATAGTTTTACTTCTCTACGCATTCTTCTGCCTCTAATTGAGGTCTCTTGTTTAGTCACTTTGGCTAATACTCCTAGCACAGTGTTGAGTTAATGTGAGGTTAGGTAGGTGTCTATGCTTTATTCCTGAACTTTAATGGAAATACTTGACATTTCCTCCTTAAATAAACACTAGCTTTAGGACTAGGCTTTATATATTTTATGATACTAAAAAGGTATGCTTTAATTCCTATTTTCTTCAGCGTTTATCCCATGAAAGGGTGATAAATTTTGCCCACGACTTTTTCAGCATTGATAATCATATGGCTTTGTTTATATGGGATATGATATTAATTTGGCATGTTATTAATATTAATGGGTTAATTTTGAACCAAACTTGCACACCTAAAATAAGGCCATTACGTATTATTTGCTTAAAAATAGAATAAAGTGGATATCAATGATGACAGCTACCCTTAATTGAGCTTTGTCCTCTACACACATCATGAACACTATCATGATTCAATCTTCAGACAGTTATGTGGAGCAGTATTATTAGTATTCCTTAGTATTTCCACTTCACAGATGAAAAAACTGAGATGAAAGTGAAGTTGCCTGGCCAACATCACACAGTTACCAAATAAGAGACAGCACTGAATCCTCAGTCAGTGATTCCAAAGGCCTTGTTACAGTGGCACATATTAGGTAGGCAGGATCACTTGGCTGTTACTTAGTAACAGTAAAAATGCTTATTTGATAAGATGTTGGAAGGGGAACAGCTCTCTGTAGAAACTGGGTGGGGGTGGGGTGGGGATGGGGATTCCTGCTCCTATTTCCAGAAGCTTGAGTTGCCTTTCTCAACCCATTCCCATGCGAGCTTTGCAGTGTAAAGGTGTGAGGGGCAGGAGAGTGCTGTCAGCAAGCGGTCTGCAGGTGCCCCTGGAGTCTGCAAGGTAAGGCAGATCTTCCTCCCACGGCTCCCAGCTCCACTCTGTCCTGGCATTTATGGCTCAGGCTCCTGACGGTGTGGGAGCAACTTGGAGAACAGAGACTGACCCCGGGAGGTGGTGGGCTGTGAGGGAACTCACAGTGCAGAGGAGAAAACCCTACCCCTCCATTCCCGTTGGTCCGCATGCCCCGTTTTCTAAGAACGGGCAGTCAGCTGAGGGATTATGTAACTTCTGGTGGGCATGGCAGATGGTGTGCTGGCTTGGACACATCAACCTAGCACCGATACTAACCTTCCCTGACGTGGCACCCCAGCCTCCTGTGCTCTGGGGTGTGGAGCACTGAGAGGGATGGAAGCGACCCAAACGCTTGTCATCTAGCTCAATAGCTGTGGCCAGCCAGGCCACAGGGAGAAGGCAGGACCCACCCACCAGCAGAGGCCCCAGCCCTGGCCTCCCTGCCCCATGGCTCTCAGACGCCAGAGCTCATTGCACAGGAGGCTGCCTGGCTCCTTCCACCTCAGATTAGCAGCCTCTGGAGTTTGGAGCACAGTTTCCAAAGCACCTCTCTGGGTGTTACCATCTGGGAGATGTTACCATCTTCTTTGGTCCTGCCAGGCATTCAGTTTTTTTTATTCCTTTTGCTCATGAGTAAACTGAGGCTCAAAGAGGGTGAGTGATTTGCTCAACACCCTCAACAGAATTGAAGCTTCTAGACTCCGAGTCCAGTCCTCTTTCCAAAAGCGTGTGAGCCGCAGTAGGTCACCACGTCACCCAGTGGGCCATTCTGAAACGTATGTCTAATATTCCCCACGTCAGGATGGGAGTGTTAAAAAGGAAGAGGGGGCGTAACCTGCGATTTGTGGATGATTTCCTTCCAAGCAGAAAGAAGAGGAAACTTATCTTAATTGACTGTGCTCCATCTCATCTGATCTCCCTAACAACCAGTTAGGGCCCCCATTTTACAGTGAGGAGATGTAGGCTCGGGGAATTGCAGTCAGCGATGAAGCCAGGACTTGAGCTCAGTTCTGTGATTCTAGGGTGGAACCTTTTCATTTGGACAGATAAGGGCACTGAAGCCCAGAGAGGGAAAAGCACACAACAGATTAGCTGCATGGCTGGGATCAGAATCCAGGCTTCCTATTCTTCAGCTTGGAGTTCTCTCTGTTATAGTCTCTCTCTCTCTGTCTTCTCCTCCTCCTCCTCCTCCTCCTCTGTGTGTGTGTGTGAATACAGAAGTGGGGTGCATCAGTAGGAAAATGTGGCTCAGATCAGATTTGTGGCAGGGGTCCTATGTCCAGCCCCACCTGTCTTGGACTGCCTGACAGGAATTCCAGATCAGCCTGGGGTAGGGGCTCCCAGCAAGAGCCAGCAGGTGCCTAGCTGTGGGTGGTAGCTGGGCTAGGTATACTGCTGCCTCAGCCATGGGCCTGGGGGTGTTTAATCTCCCAGGGATGCTCCCTGATGGTTAATAATAGATGTAGAGCCAGGAAAGCCTGGCTCAGTTTATAGACCCAGCAGCCAAAACTGCTCCCCTGCACCAAACCCAGATTCTGCCAAGCTGGTGGCAGTTGCTATGGAGGGCTGAGGCTTGTGGTCAGACCCTGTCCATGAGTGTTCAGCTATTCCTGCTCCTAGGCCTCGGAGTCAGTGTTCATGAATAGGCACTCTTGGGTCACTAGAAGGTAAAGTGGAGGGAAATCATCAGTGGGCTGGGGATACAAAGGATAAACATTTTGAATGGGCCTTGACTAACCTTGCTTTGTGAAGGCCACCTTGCAGATAAGCACACAGTGTACCAGTCCACAGGAAGCCTGCCAGCGTGTTTCTCCACACAAAGGGGCTGAGGGCACTTGACCACAGTAATTGGTTAATTCTTTGTGGCTCCACGGAACTTAATGAATAAACTCTTTTCTGACCCCTGAAGACTTGCCTTCCATCATGCCTGGTACATAGTAAATGATAAAAGAAAGGAAGCAGGAGTGAATGACGGGGGAGAGGTAGGCAAACAGGAGTGGGAGAGTCACAAAGCAACAGGAATCTTCCAATTCTTTGGCTACTCATCCACAGCAGCAAGCCCAAGACACAGCAGGGACCGAGCCATAGCAACCTCTTGGGTGAGTGAGGCCAGACTATGAGCTCCCCATTCACCCATTCTTCAAGTCTTTATGGAGCACCTGCTGAGTGCCAGGAACTGTGCTGGGCATCAGGAACAGCGAGTGAGTAAAGTCAGACAAGTCAGACCCAGTATCTCCAGTCACCCAGTGTCACAGTTTGCTCTTCATGATCGAGTTGTTTCCACCCACTGACCCTGCTTCCCCACCAGGGCCCTGGCTCTGCGACAAGGAAAAGCATGCCAGGCTGCCTCATGCCATGAACCCCAACTCAGACCACTGCTCCCTCTGTCTCTGAGTATCACTCTGCCCTGCAGTACCAACAATGACTAAAGGTGGGGTGGGGGAGGGGACCAGGAACAATTTTCCTGGAATTTCTGATTCAACTTCTTGTTAGGTCCGCATCCTCCATGGGTGCCCAGGTCCCAGGCTGGGCAGGCGGGCGCCTCTGATCACATTACAAGAGCTGCTTTCCATCGGCTCTGTCTCCTGACGCCAGTAATGCCTCCAGACGCCACTTGGAGCCTTCTGGGGGTTGCAGGCTCCTGGGTGATCTCAGCAAAAGACATTTCTTCCAGACCTGGAGGATTCACCAGCTCAGGTGAGCACCAGGGGCCAGAAAAGGCAGCCTTCCTCTTTCTGCCCCTCTGCCTGGCTCTCAGGTCAAACCGGAAGCTGCTACCAGGGATTCTGGGCCCTGCTCTCCTGCCCAGAGGTATACAGGAAGAAAAGCAAGACCCAGCCCCAGCCAGGGCTTGGGGAGGCGGGGCGGGGGTGGGGGGGAGAGGCAGGAAGGAAAGAAGGCAAAGGAAATCAATGGAGCACATACTCTGTGCCAGGATCGCATGCATGGTCTCATATTACATCACTGCCTGGCGATCCCTAACAGATGGGGACACTGAGGTTCAGAGGTCGAGCCACCTGGCTCAGGTATTTAGTAAGATTAAAATCCTTTTAATTCCAAAGACTTGGCTCTTTCTATTGTACTAAGAAAGGACCTCTGGTCTGAGAAGCCTTGCTTTACTAAGTGATCAGATATGAGTCACTGGCTGAATTTGGAATTTATTCCCTGGGTGGATGTGCCAGATGTTACCAACCCACACCTTCACATACACTTCCCCTACCAGGAATGCCCTCTCTGTTTATCCAAACTCTGCTCATCCTTTAAAGGCCAACTAAGTAGCATCCTTTCCTCCTCCAAGAAGGCTTCCCTCACCAGCCACCCAGGTCCATAGGAGACGTCTCTCAACTCATAAGCAGTTTCTGTCATTAAACTCGTACTTGGTACTGCTGATGATGCTGATGATGACAGTGAATGTTACTGAGCTCTTTAAAATATGCAAACACACATATGCATTGAGAATGAGACATATGCATTATCTCATTCATCTCTACTACAATCTGATGAGAACTGACGCTAATACTGCTCCAGGAAACTAAAGCTCAGAGAGGGCGGACAACCTGCTTGAGGTCACACAGTCAGATGGTGGCACAGCTAGGATTCAAAACCAAGTAATCCGCACAGCCTGCTCTCCAAGCACCAAGCAAAATCCCTCCCAGGACACACACATCTTTGGCTCATCCTTGAAGGGGCTCCTCTCTGTTGCTCCATCACATATTCCTCTCACAGCCCAGAGTCACGGGTCCCGCATAATGATTATGTTTCAAGAAGTGACACAAAGCCTATCATTTCAAGGGTTAGGCCTATGCTTTGCCCACTTTGACTGCAGAGCCCAGTACTTGCTCAGATTGAATGAATGTGTACATAAACCAATTTTTAGGGCTGAAACAATGTTCCAGCACCCAACGAATGGACAGGATTCCTCATACCCCACCCCAAGCTCAGTGCCCCTACAAATGGGAAAAACAAAGCAGTGGATGGCATAGCCAGGCCTGGGCATGTTCCCACCATACCTTCTGTTCCCACCATACCCTCCACAGCTTCCTCTTGAACGTTGGAGAGGTGGGATGGCATGGCAGGGTCGGGGAAGAAGCCCTCTTCTCTTACATGCCAAGGATGTCTCTGACAATGGGATCCTTCTCTACTGCTGGCACTGCTTGGTGCTGGGGCACTTAGTCTCTAAGCCAAGAGATGCTTATGGAGCAGGAAAAAGGGACCAAGGTCCTGGAGGGTGATTTATGACCTCAGAGAGAGAGAGAGAGAGAGAGAGAGAGAGAGAGAGAGAGACCCAGGCCGCATAATGTTCACAAGGGCATTCCAGTCAATATATTGACTTTCTGGAGGGGCCTCTGTAAACACAAGTGGTTCTGAGCCTTGGCTACCTCTGCACCGTGTTGGATGCTGGGGTCTCTTCAGTTAGAACCAGGCGAAAAAAACTCCCTAGTCTTTATCCTTCTACCTTTCCTTCACCCCAAACGGACAGCTGGGAGACCAGCCAGGTTCAGAGAGGAGAAGGTACTTGTTCAAGTTCATATGGCAGAAGAATAGCCACGAGTTGCTGGGCCTCCAGGCCCTGAGCCTCCCTTTTTCTCCCCTGACTTGCACTCCTCTGGAGGAAGAAGGCTTAGGCATTGCAGAGCTCCCTCCTGAAGCACCTGGGTGCTCCCTGGGTGCTCCCGTGTGCCAGGAACTGTGCTATGTGCTTTCTCATATATCATTGATATTGTTTTCAAAATAAGCCAGTGAAAACCATGTTTTATCCTCATTTAATAGATGAGAAACTGAGGCCTAGTGCAGTTAGATGAGTTACGCAAAGCCACAGAGTAAGTGGCATTGCTGGGAGGCTATGTTAACCTCACGATTCTAGCTGGCTATGTAGTATACCCTCTAAACTTGCAGCTGAGGCCCTGAGGAGCAGAGTGTAGAAGGATGGGGTTCCTAAAGTGGTGATGAAAAATGAGCCTTTTCCCTCTAACTGGCTCATGGGAGTGGCTGGGAATTTTGTCCTTCCTTCCTTTTTTTTTTTTTTAAAGATTTATTTATTTATTTATTTATTTATACAAGCACTGGGTACAGTCAGAAGCACAAGAGGGTGAGAGAATTCACCAGAGCCAGAGCGGGGAGCAGAACAGGCAGACTGACGAAGTACACTGCTGAGGAGAGCAGTGGGCGGCAGGAGAGGTCTGCGCGCCATGTGGGACCCTCACCAGCGGCCGGGGATCAAACCGGCGCTGCAGAGGCTATGGGCAGCTTCACAGCCCAGTGCTCAACCACTGTGCCACCGGGGAGGCCCCTGTCCTTCCTTTCTTATCCATACTGTGTTCTTGGCAGGAACATGGCCCAGGTAGAGACATTTACCTCATGCTCTTGCCCCAATATAAACCCTGCAAGTGTTTGAAAGTATTTGCTAGTTCAATCCTTCTTGAAGAACCACAGAAAGAGAATTAAAAAATTAGAAGTCCTTATATGTGAAGCTCCCACCAAAGGACCCAGCCCATAGTCAGAGGTAACTGAGAGGGGCGGTTCCCCCAGGCACACCCTCCAGTTGAGGCTGGCTCACCAAACATTGAGGCCCACTTGAGATAGCAGCTGAGGCACTGACAGGGTCAATTTCCAAGCACAGGAGAGAGATCTGGGGCTGCGTACCCCTGCCCATGTCCCCCAGCCAGCAAGTCCCATCCCATGTTCTCTTAGAAAGACCTGAACAGGAGAGAGTCAAAATCTGGCTCCCATCTATCTCCCTCTCCTGAAAGCCCACGGCTTAGACTCCTGATTCTTTGCAGATATTGGCATCGCCCTCACTTGGCATCTGAGATCTGAATGTCAAAAAATAAGAAATCCTTATCTGTCAAGCTCCCACCAAAGGACCCAGCCCATAGTCAGTCGTATGGTTTTGGACTGGACCTCAGCATTGGCACAGACAGTAATGTCCTTGAGGCCTGGGGCCAGGGTTGCTCTGGCTCTGACACGAGTCCTTGGTCAGCTTCCTAGTAACATCCATTTTTCTGATGGGATTCCTACAAAGATGAAGTGAGATCCCACAAATACGAGGGTTTTATAATCTGAAAAAGTCTATGCACATGGGTGGAGCTGGCACATGCGTTAGGTCTCCTTGCTCCACAGCAACACATCTTCAAGTGCTCCTGGCGTTGGGGATGGCAGGCCTCACCACGGGCACAACTGGGACAGCGGGGGGGATTACCTATGACCAAGAAGGCGGTGAGGACAGTGAGTCCCGGGCTCACATGTATGTCTGTGTTCCTTGTGTCCTCTTTCAATTGCTTCCATGGAGAGCCCCAGCCCCTGCCATGCCCATCTTTGAGTTCTGCCTACCTCTTCTTCAGTGAATTCCAGGAGACCCCACGGCCTCTTGTGGCTCGAGCAGGAGCCTGACGCATTTCAGAAAGCACAACTTCACACCACAGGCCGGTCCCTGGTTTGGGTAAGCTGGGACCTGATTGTAGTAGATCCCAGGGCTCAAGCCCCTGTCCTCCTGAGCCCCTGTCCTCACCCAAGCTCCTGAGCTGGTTTTAGGGCCTATCTGTAGCCAACCTCTAGGCAGGCCTGGCCCATCTGCCCTCCTTAGAGGAAGCTAACTTCTGCCCTTCTACTCCAGAACCTGGCACTTAGATCAAATCCTGCCCACAACCCCCAATCAGGGCAAAAGGAGGTCTCCTTAGTGTGGAAAAGCAAATGCCCTGGGGCCCACCCCCAAGAGGCATCCCCCACAAAATGCAATGGATGGAGTTTCTCTTGGCTGGTGGTGACTCACTATCCCCACACTACACATACCTATTTATACACAAACACACCATAGCCTCACCCACATGCACACTGTACAGCCCCCCCACACCCAAACATACACATAGCCATCTGTATCGCGTATCACTGCCATATACAAAAGCACAGCTGTCCTCAGCACACACACACAGTTCCCCTACACACAGCCTCTGCACACTTCACCTCCACACCTGACACCCTAACCCAACACATCTACCCCACCCGTCCCAACGCACTCTCACCTCTGCCCCACCTCCTTAATATACATTCTCTCTCTCTCTCTCTCTCTCTCTCTCACACACACACACACACACACACACACACACTCCTTAATACACATTCTCACACCCACAGCTTGCCTTCCTAGAGAAATGAGCGGGGAAATTGTGAGGCGCTGGGGGCAGCCTGTTCCGGGAGGTGAGAAGGAAGGAGGCTCGGCAGCGGCTGGCTTGGCTGTGGCAGTAGAGCTCCCAGGGATCCAGCAGACTCATTTAGCTCTGCAGGGGAGGGGAGTGGCGAGGGGGTCTAGGGGATCCGCTGAAGAAGGCGGGGAGGAGCAGGCTGCACTGAGGTGCGGTGTGGAACAACCCCCAGGTAACTGCTAGGCAGACCCAGCAAGCTGTGGAGATGCTAATCAGGCCCTCCCACCGCCAGGGTGAATTCAGGAGCTTCCAGCAACCCAGTGCTTTTGGAGAGAAGGAAGAGGAAACCAAAGGGGTGGGGGGGGGGCGGCAGGGAGGCGGCGTATCTACGCCTGCACTTCAGCAAATGTTTTCACTGCCATCAGCATCGCCAAAGCCGCTGATTGGAGAAAAAGGGGTACCACTGGGATCAGTAGCTTGGCCTCGTGGGTGCAGCGGCTGGGGCAATGCCAGGCAGGAGTTCGAATCCTGAGCGCCACCCAACTCACACGGAGGAGCCATGACCAGGTCCCAGAGGCCGGACTTCCCCAAAAAGGCCAGGAGGAGAGGCTCACCCAAATGTGTCTGGTGGGGAGACATTCTCAAGTCACCCCTGGGGCACCTGGCTGAACCCAGGCCCTGAGGAGGAGGAGGTGGCACCACAGCCGCAACTTCATAAGCAAATCAATAGGGTGGAATGCACAGAATCCCTGGGGCACCCTCCCCCCATGCCCTTCCTTGTATTATTCTGACTATGGTTGTTTTAAAAATTTTCCGTAAAAAAGGAGAAATGCACAGAAAGCACTTGTTTGGTTTCATTTTGCCTTCACAGTTTTAGTGACTCCATTTGTGGAAACTGTTTAGGAAGCTGGTGAGAAGGCGGAGGAGTCCAGGAGAAGCCCAGCTCTGGCTTCAGCTGCCCCTGGCTCCTCTCTCCCCCTGGGGGCCAGCAGCCCAGACAACGCCTTCTCTCTGCTCTTCAGCTCCTCAGCCACAGCCCCAAGCCGCTAAGTCCCAAGTGCTGTCCTATGACCTGTTCTCCCCCTTTTTCTACAGGCCTTGGTGGGTTCTAAGTTGTCTCCTTTCCACGCAAGCCTACCTCTGCGGTTCAAAAGATCACTGGGTGAGCCGGCAGTTACAGACTGCTGTTGCCAGCAGACGCTGGGGGAGGCCATTCAAAATCACTACCCTTGTTCTCTAAGCACTTGGAATCGAAGGAGCCCTGCTCCTCCAGCCTCAAATCAAAATCTGGCAGCCCACACCACCCCCAAAGTCTTAGGCAGCACACACACTCCTCGGAAGACATTAGTGGGGAAGGGAAGGGAGGTGGAGACAGACCTCTTCTTTCCTGATGGCCAGAAATAGGGTCATTCATCTATCTTCAGTGCAGGAGAAACCCAACAATGAAGTAGATGGGGAGGAGCTGGCCCTCGAAGCTTCAAAGTAAAAAGCAAATATTATATATATTCTGACCCAACTACACGTCTGAGCGTAGAACTCTGAAATGGTAGCGATTTGCCCTGCAGGCTAAGGGAGCTTGGCTTATGATTTATCCCAGCTGGGGAAACCTGGGACAATTACTGAGAAGCTCAAGGCTGGGGATCAGGGTTGGGGCTGCCTTTGGGCATTTACCCATTCTCAGGACCTGACCTCTAACCTTTGGTCCTGCCATGTCATCCACCTCTCCTGGTTCCATGGTCCCAATATCTTCCACCCATCCTGTTACATGTCCTAGTCAAACCTGATACCAAACCAACCTTATCTTTAGCTTCCTGCCTTAGGCGGTGCCTTGATTTCAGATTCTCAATCATAGACCCAAGGTGGCCAGTCTGCAGCCCTACGGGAACTAAGGAGTCAGGATTAGACTGAAGTCTGCCAGGCCTAAGTTCAAGTCCCAGCTCTTCCCTCAGTTCCCTTTTTTCTGCTGTTGTCAAAGATTTATTTATGCACACAAGAAGTGGGGTACAGGCCAGGGTAGTGGGGAGGGAAGGGGAGTTAGAGGATTCACTAGAGACAGAGTGGGGAGAGGAACAGGCGGACTGACTGAAATACACTGCTGAGGGGAGCAGCAGTGAGAGAGGGGAGGGCTGCTGTGCCAGGTGGGTCAGCTCCCTGGCTGGGGATGGAGCTCCTGCTGCAGTGGCTGCTGATAGCTTCATAGCTACGAATTAACCCCTTGCGCCACCAGGGAGGCCCTCAGTCCCAATGTAACCTCAGGCAAGCCAGGGCCTGTCCCAAAGCTCTAGAGGTTAAATAAGTGGGTAGGAGAAGAGGGGAATGTTTCTGTCCTACAGAATTCCCAGTTTGGGGAGTGGGGAGACAAGGGAGGAGAGAAAATGACATTCAAAATTCCTTTCCTTCCCTGAAGTGGTACTTTTACTTTAATGAGAAAACTCATTAAGCCACTCTTGAGTTTCCATTTGTTTAAGTGAAATGGGTGTTTGCTATAGTGTAAAGGGAGACGAGGCTGGGTCACCTCAACACCCCCCACCCCACCCACCCACACACAAGACAGAGACACTAAGAAAACTCCGACTCTAATTGCACCTTAAAAAGAAGTGTTATCATGACACCTTGATTCCTTCTCAACAATCCCAGCCAGAGGCCAAGGAAAGAAAGGCTCATTAAAAGCTCCAGGAAAGGCTGAGGGGAGGAGTAGGTGGAGATTCCCAAGCTTTTGAAGTGGCCTGCCTTGGTCCATCACTTGCTGACATCTCTTTCTAAGGTCTGGGGTTTTATGTTCTGGGTTTGATTTCTCCACCATCAAACTTTATGGTTAAAAGAACCCTTGGCACAGTAAATGGAACTCATTCCTATTTCACTGTGGACAAGGGTGGGGGAGGACAGAGAGGAGCCTGCCACGGAGGGGAACTTGTGCATTCCCAGAAATAGCCCTCCTGGGTAAAGACAGCCTCCTCGGCTCCACTTGATATGACAAAGAGGTGGATGGAGTCACAAGGAAGAGTCCAGTGTGGCCTGAATCGACTTGGCTGTTGGACATGAGCCCTGCATACAAGTCTATGATCTGAGGTCAAGAGAAGGCAAGATTTGAAGAGAGGCCAACCCTCAGGCCTTGATTTTCCCAGTAATGAGGGATCCACTGGGAAGACCCGCAGAACATTCTGAAATATGCTCTGTGCCTTGGCGTTAGAGAAAAAGGCTGTGTAGGAGGAAGGGGCATGTTCTCCCTCCTGAAGGCAGTTTCTAAGGGCCGCGCATTCTGGGCAAAGGGAAGGCTGCAGGCAGACCCCACCAGTTGGCCCCTCTCCAGGCTGGTGGGCAGGCAGCTCCTGCTGCGCTAAGTAATGAGCACAATTCCAACACGGGTTCTGCTCGCTAGTGAGAAATCAAAGCCCAGTATTAGAGGCCATTTCTGGCTGGGCACTGTTCATGCCCAAATCCATCAAAGTCCTGGGCCTGGGGCTTCTTCTGGGAAGGTGGGGGCTGGATGCTTTGTTAAGCAGGAACTGCAGACCACCCCCAGCCTCAATGGCTGAGCCCACTTTCAAGCTCCAGAAAACTTGAGGCCAACTAGGCTGGTCCTTCTGCCTACCCAAGCCACCACCCCCAACATCCTCAGTATTTATTTGTGATCCCACTGACTTGCTGGTACAAAAAACAGCTTCCCAAGATGCCACCCTGTCCATATGCCATTCACTGAGACTTCACCCTACCCTTCACCCCCCCCCCAAAAACACCCTCAAACCAGAAACCAGCACTCCAGCACAGCACCTCCCACATCCAATTGCATTCTGTAAAACAAGGTTGGTCATTCAGCAGTCTGCCCCCTCTCCCATCATTACCTTCCAACTTCAAAACACGTCTTTAAATACCAGAGTCTGCCCAAATCATAATTAACTTGGATCAAATGATTGAGTGTCGTAACTTTACAACACAGGGCTAGAAAAAAAACTGGGGGATGTGCTAAAACCAATCCCTCACTCCCTGGTCGTGGGAATCATTAATTCCAGAAAGAGGAGTCTGGTTATGGGGGGTGGGGGGTGGGGGGTGGGGAAGGGGGAGCGGATGTCTACAGTGCAGGGGCAGATGGAAGGGGGAGGCATGCGTCACCTTATCCACTTTCTGCACCGGTCTTCCTGCCCCATTCGCAGCCTCAACTCGGAAAGCTCACGCGCGGCAGGGTGACCCCACCCCTACCCTGCGCGGGGAGCCTGGACCAGCGGCGGGGCCAGCCCACCTGCCGGTTCCGCGGGACTCTCGCCTCCAGGGTGAGCGCCTCATCCCAGGGAAGGCGCAGCCCAGTCAGCAACGACCCGCCCAGCTGCGGACAAGACGCGCGCACATCCACGCCGGAGGGCAGTGGGTGCCGGTGGTGCTGGCGGTGGGTGTGTAGGGAAATTATTTTAAGGGCCCACCTTACGGCATCTCGCTGGGTCCAGAGTGGGAGGGTACAGGGGCGAGCGCGCTTGGTCTGCTTCCAGGACGGGGGAAATGTCAGTGACCCATTTAAAAGAAAACTCGGCAGGATCACTAGGTACTTCATTCCCCTTCCCCCCTCCCCACCGCCCCCCCCCCCAAACAAAGACCGCAGGTTACACGATTTCGGGTAAAGCGGTGTGAGCAGGATCTAGTCCTCCCGCCTACACCGGCCGAAGCCCTCCAACCCTCCCCCGCCAGGCAGAGCGCACCCCGCGCACCCCGCGCACCCCGCGCTCGGGTCTCTCCCTCCCTGCGGTCCGCGGATTCCGGTCGGTGCAGCGCGCTAGAGCCCGGGCGAGCCGGGCCGGGGCTCGGAAGTTGCCGGCGAAAGGCAGCGAGCGCACACCTGGGCCGAGAAGCGACAGTTTGTTGTTGCTGTTGCCGTTTCCTTTCGGAGTCGCAGCCAGGCGCGCGACGAGCCAGGGCCCACGGGGGCGCACCCCCTGGAAGCCTAGCCCCCGGCCCGGACACCCGCTCCAAGGAGCAGCCCCCGCCTCTCCCGGGGGCGCAGGACGCTCGCGGCTGGCTCAGAACACACCCCGTCAGACACCCCCGGTGACAGACCCCGAGCGCGGCCGCGCCATCGCCCCGCGGTGGGGCACAGCGATCTACCTTCTAACTTGGGCACCCCGGCCGCTTTCTCCACGCGCGCCGACGGGCGACCGGCCGCAGCCACTCCGGGCCAGAGTGAGGCGCCAGGGGACCTACCCTCACCCCGCGCCCCCATGCCGGCGCGCTCCTTACCTGCGTGGCTCAGCGTCGGGTCCCAGCAGAGCAGCAGCGCCAGCAGCAGCGCACCCCGCGCTCCGCTCCGCGCCCACATGCTCCCGCGGCCCGGCTCGGGCGCCTCTCCCCCGGGGAGCTCTCCCTGGCCCCAGCCTCGCCGCCGCCGTCTCCGTCTCCGCCGCTTCCTCCTCGCCGTCTTCCCGGGCGCCCGGTCGCGCCAGCCCGTGCCCTCCGTTGGGGCAGAGGCAGCCACGCTGCGCGGAGGGCGGCCGTGCGCTCGGGGCGCTCCCCAGCCGGGCGCCGGCGCGCCCCTCGCTGCGCTCCCCGGGCAGCCGGGCTCCGAGCGCGCCCCGGGCACCAGCGCCCCGGCTCCGAAGTTGCGCGACCCCAGGTGAGTGCACTTGAGGGGCGTCCACAGCAGCCGCGCCGCGCCGTCCGAGCCCCGGAGCGTGCCTCTGCGCCCCGCCGCTGCCCGCGGCCCCGGGGTCCTCGCCGGTCCCCGCCGCCAGCCACAATGCCGCGCGCCGCGGCTCGCCCGCCCGAGCGAGTCCGCGAGCTGAAGGGAACCGCGCGCGGCCTGGGCGGGGCCTGGGTGGGCGGGGGCGGAGCCGCCTGGGGAACCCCGAGGGGAGAACCGACAGCCACCCAGGCGCGGCCTCTGTAGGGCCGGGGACCCGGCAGGGGGGGCCTCGCGAGACGCGGGGCCCAGCGCGTTGGAAAGCCCGGTCCCTGGATTGCAGCTGGAAGCGGAGTCGCCCCGATTTTCCTTTCCAAAAACTAAGGAAGGGTAACTTTGCTCTCTGCTTTGGCGTGACGGTGGCATTTATCTCCTCTGATTAAGCTCAGGAATTCCACTTTTGGCTTTCTGGAGTGTATGCACTCTAGGCCTTCCAGTTATCGGGGTCTTTTGAAAACAAACGAATAATTAAATAAAGGCTCCCTAAATGAGAAAGTCTCAAAAATTGAAGTTCTGGTTAAGCTGGGACTTACAGCTATGTGAACTTGGGTGTAGGCTTGGATCTTCTTGATTGGCCTTATTTGTCTGTAAGATCTGGGACAAAACTTTACCAGACGCCTCTGTACCCCCATAGCACTTCAGGTCCTAAGGTGTTAAAAACCTGACCACCAGAAACCTTGGGGTAGAAGGGAGAGGGCAACCATTTTTGGCTCGATGTGAACTTGGGCTCTGCCCCTTACCTGCTGTGTGACCTTGAACAAGTTACCTAACCATTGTGATGTTCCCTTCATCATCATCTGTAAATTGAAGAATAACAATAATAACTATCACATAAGGGGATATAAAATCGAATGGAGAAAAATGTATGAAAACTGCAACAGCCATCTCTTTTCCCAAGATTTCCTCTCACAGTCAGTCTGATTCCTGCAGGAAAGTCTCGGGCACCCCAGGGTGGGCCGAAGGGCATGTGGGACCATGTGGGGTTTGGGGATGGATGATGTCTTGAGATGGAAACCCAGTGCCGTCAGAAAGGTTGGACCAGCTGACAGCAACAGAGATCTTCTGTGTGCCAGGAGCAAGGTTTAATGTTTTATATGCACCCCATCAGGTAATCCTCACAACTCTGAGGTAAGTGCCATCTGTAACCCCAGGTTATAGATGAGCGGAAACAACAGAGATATAGTCATTTGCCCCAGACGGTACAGATATGAGTAAATGTGCGTGTGAAAGAAAGGGGCTGGGGAGATGGGATTGGAAAGAAACTCTCTGAACCGGGGCGCCTACACCCCTGCGCCCCTCTGGAGCTGGACAGAGCTGGGAGAACAGGCTGGCAACCAGAAAGGATGTCCCTTTGCCTACGCCTAATCTGTTCACTACTTGGAATTTTTCCAGAGCTGGGGTTTAGGCTCACTCCTCAAATATAGCCGCAGTGGGCTGCCTGAGGAAAGGTGAAGGGAGTCAGAGAGAGGTCCTGCCAGGCCCAGGATCTAGTAGTGGATGTGCTACAATAGGGCCTAGTGTCTACAGGGCCACATCCTGAACTGGAGGAGAAAAAGTACTTGGGGGCCATACCTGTATTCTGGAAAGGAGCTTGGGGGGGCAGAGTGGCCTTCTCCAGCTGTCTCCCAGTACCCTCTCCACACAATCCCGCCCACAGAACAAGGTCTGGAGCATCTGAGAGAGGGTACATGCGGGTACTGGCCCTCTCCAGCCCCCTGGCTGGCTCCCAGGATCAGAAGGTGGATATGAGTGGGACTCCCTGGGGAACACTTTGTCCAATTAAAAAAGGTCCCTGTGGGCAAAAGTAGGTGGGTTATTTTTAGTTTGACCCAGGAAAGCCCAAGCACCCCTGGCCAGTTCCACCCATCCACATAACTGTCAGTGCACGAACACACACACACACACACACACACACACGTGCGCGCACGCACGCACAGTGACAAGCACACATCATTAATACACACCTATCAAGATATATACAAGTGAACATATAATAAAGACTCACAGGTGCAAGATGACCCCCCCAGAAAGCACACACATACTCTGTCACAGTCACAAGCATAGGTACACACATCCAAAAGCACAAATGCACTCTTAGTCAGGTGATGCTGAAGACAAACATATTTAGGTCTTAACTACCGCCAGGAAACACATACAGGGACCCACATCTGACTATCAGCTGGACACAGGCACTTGATCAAGGACTCGGTGATGGATTGCGCAGTATCAACCTCAGCAGTGACACAACATGCAGAGACCCCCATAGGGCTCACTCTCACCCTCAAGGCCAGTGAAATATTAGATTTTTCAAAAGGTCCTATCTTCAGGACTTTGCTCTTCCCACAGTAGCAGTCCCAGTCAGGTTCTTCTAGCGCCCAGTGTCAAGTTTCATGACTTTGTATAATTCCTGGAGAAATGGGGGGTGGGTGGGATGTGGAAGCAAAAAGAGAAAGGCCTTTTCCCCTATCCTGCTATTCCTGTCTCACTCCCACACCCCCAGCCTTAACTCTATTTGAACTCTAGAAATTTGCCCATGGGAGGTCTCTGGCCCTGCCTTTCCTCCAGGACTTACCACAGTTCCTCCAGGACTTCCTCCAGGACTTAAGGGTGGCCTTACCACATGGGGTAGCCCTCCATAACTCCCTTGTACCCCCTCTCGTGCCTGTCAAATGTCTGAAAGAATACCCCTTCCCAGCCACCTGCCGCTAAGCCACCTATGGCCGTGTAGTTGCTTCCCAGTCCCAGCATTCTCTGAGGGCCCCTCTAGGCTGGGCTAGGAAAAGAGCTTCAGAGGCAATCAGTTTCCCTGAGCTCACCCCTTTCCCCAGGATGGGTGAAGATGGACAAGACCAAGCCCACGGGATGGCGGCGGTGGTGGGGGTCGGGAGGGGGGTTGCAGTAGTTGGATTAAGATTTGCTAGGGGGTTCCCAAACCCGGTGTCATCAGACTCAGCGCCAAGGGGTCCTGCTATCAGTTAAGAAAGGAGACACAGGCAATGAGCTGCTTGGAGGCAGCCCTCTCCCCTTTCCTGTTTTTCCTGTTTACCATTATGTATCCAGCACCTAAGTCTCTATCCTGCACATAGTAGGCACATGTCTGTATTGGCTAAGTGGGTCCATCAATGAGGCTGTGGGAGTGAGGGGTTGTTGGTCAAAGGTTTATAGCCTTGCCAAGTGGGCCCAGACAGGGTCCTCTCACCTGCCCTCTGTTTCCTGGATTCCTGGAGGGGCCTTGAGGCTAGAGGTGGGGCCGCCTTTGTGCAATATAGCTGCTTTGCAATCAGGTCCTCCAGAACCATTTCAGACCCTGAGCAGGGGTTACATGTGCTTTTATGGGCTACCTTCATTCCTCCCAAACTAGAAGAGTGTGTCAGAGACAGAGCTCTGGATGGCTAGGCCTGGGGATGCCCTTACCGGCTGGGGACCTTGAGCTGGCTGCGGAGTCTTTCCAAGTATCCATTTCCTCACTTGTAAAGTGCAAACAATAACTGCCTCATAGCATTAAAAGGAATATACACAAAGTCCCTAACCTGGCTGAATACAAGCAATCTTTTTTATAAGAAGGATGATTTCAAAGCAGCTGTAGGGCTCCTGGCCGGAATGGTAGCAGGTTGCAGGAGTGGTTGGCGGCATTGGGCTGGCGCCTGCCTCGGAGGCGAACACGAGTGTGCCGGCAGGTGCCACTAGGCGGCGCGCTGCAGCGCACGCCTCCTCCTGGCCGCTTCTACCTCCATCCTAAAATCAGGAAGGGAGCACGCCCCTGGTTTCCATGACACCTGCCCAAGGGGCAGCTCTAGCTCGCTGGATTGTTAGGGAAGGGGGTTCTTGGGGCATCAGGTTTGCAGGATAAGAAGATTTGGATGGGAAAGAACACAATCCCTCTGACCACCGGTTTAGAAAGGACCTCAAAACTCTGGACCCTGGGAAGGGAGCTCCCTAAGGTGAAATCCTTTAAGCTCCGCCATCTCTTTGTAATAATATTATGGTGTCAAATGTTGGGCTTGCTATGTAAGCACAATTACTACCCCATTTAACGGATGAAGGAACTGAGGCGCAGAAAGGTGATGTGCCCAAGGGCACAAAGTGGCCAGTGCAATGACTGTGCAATGAGATTCAACACAATATTCAAACACAATATTCAAGCACAATATTTATACTATTGTAGTGCCAGGATGGGGCAGAGCAGGTTCTCTAAGATCCCATGCAGACGGGGTAAGGTGGAGTCCTGGAGCCCTCGGTGGCTTTCTCAGGCTTTTATTGAGCTTTTACATGTAGTGTAGCAACCAGGTACACAGCAGGCAGGGGTGCTGGGGGTGCCAGGAGGCTGGCAGGCCTCCAAGCCCCCAGCAAGTCTTCACTCTGGGCTTCTCTGGCATTCTTTCTCCCCTTCTCTCTCTTCTCTTCGGCCTCTGCTTCTCTATCTCAATACTGAGCCATGGCCCGCAGAAGTAAACAATGCAACTTATAACAATATAACAAATGCAGGTGCCCCATCAGGCAGGGCACTCCTGATGGCAGGAGGGCAGAAAAGCCTGAAAACCATTTACCCTGCACTATCCAGACTCAGGCTTGTACTCTTTTTTTAAAATTGAGATAAAATTCACTTAATAAAATATATC
This sequence comes from Talpa occidentalis, assembly GCF_014898055.3. NCBI lineage: Eukaryota > Metazoa > Chordata > Mammalia > Eulipotyphla > Talpidae > Talpa > Talpa occidentalis. Next base: position 43,345,976 of record NW_023605194.1, read on the forward strand.
ATTTAAAAGTGTACAATTCAATGTATTTTAATATAGGGAGACTCTTGTACAACCATCACACTTATCGGATTCCACAATATTTCATCACCCCCCAAAGAAACCCCATGCCATTCAGCAGTCACTCCACATCCTCCTCTCCTCCCGCCCCTGGCAACCACGAATCTACTTTCTGTCTCTATGGATTTGCCTTTCCTGAGAGTTTTGTGCCCATGGAATCACACACGTGGTCTGGGTCGTCAAGCTTGGGCTCTGAACCTCTGCTAAATACTGTGACACCCTCCTCCCACCCCATCAGATTCCCCCTCTCCCAAGGGAGGGCCTTCTGACTCTGTCGGAAATGAGGGTTCTGGATGCTGACTGTGCTGGACAAAGACCACATGGGAGCTGAGTTGTGGGATCCTCTTTCAGGCTGGGGTTTCCACAGACTCAGGAGGGCAGCTGGGAAGTAGAAAAGCCAGGGAAGTTTGGTCCCAGGCAATGAGACCCTGGCCCAGGCCTAGGGGCCCTGGGAGAGAGAAAGAAATGCTTCTAACTTGACTTGGTGCCTCATTGAGAGTGGGGTCTGGGCAGTGGGTGAGAGATGGGGGCTGGGGAGCCAGTTAGGAAAAGTGGGGGTTGCAATGGAAAAAGTGATATGAGAGGAGGGTGGACTGGGTTGAAGATGGGGCATTTGGTGAGTGAGGCACCAGCACACAATTGTGAGGGCAGGACTCACCAGTGCTGCAGGAGTGATGACACCCTAAAGAACAACCAGGCCCACTCACCCATACAGAACCACCACAGTAAGCCAGATACTGTGTCAAGAGCTGTATGTGAATTTGCTTCTTCTAACTCCATGATAACTCATGAAGTGGAGACTGTGATTATGCCCCTTTTAAAAAGGGGACAACAGGGCCTCCCTGGTGGCGCTAGGTGTTAAGCACCACACTATGAAGCAATTCATAGCCTCTGCAGCACGAGTTTGATCCCCAGCCAGGGAGCTATCCACATGGTGCAGCAGACCTCTCTTGTCTCGCCCACTGCTCCCCTCAGCAGTGTATTTCAGTCAGTCTGCCTGTTCTGTTCCCCACTCTGTCTCTAATGAATTCTCTCACCCCCAGCATCTCTGCCCTGTACCCCAGCTCTTACATGCATAAATAAATATATCTTTAAAAAATTAAAAAAAAATAAAAAGGGGACAACGGTGACTCAGGTACCGCTACGTAGCTAGAGGCCAGTCTGGATCTAGAGTCTACACTTCCGACAGCAAGGGACGCCCTCTCCAAATCCATAGGTGTAGTTCTTCATCTTGGCACTGTGATTTCTCATTGTTCATCTCCACTGCTCTTGGAGGGAGGTGTTAATCATGGGCCCATTAAAATGGAAACAGGCTGGAGAGGGAAAGAACAGCCAGTGAGGACTGCTGCTCAGTTTGAAACCTGCATTCTTAAGATCCATCCACACTACCAGAGTCTTCCAGGTCCTACCTGGGGTGATGAATGGGGAATTATCTGTAAGGGTAAGAGGAAGAAGAGTGGACACATGCTAACAGGGAGGCTATTAAAATAGCAAGAATGGCCTTTTAAATAATTACTCCCCAACTCTATGGTTTTAAATATTGCGATTTGAATGTATTCAGGTAAACATCAAATTACTTTGATAAAAACGTCAAGGCACTTCATATTTGTCTTAAATATGGGCAATAAAAAGGCCTTTTGGCATTTCAAGTATGTCCAAGCTCAGAACTGGTCATGTGATGCTTTCAGTATTGTTCATGTAATGCTTACAGACTATTAATCAAATTAAGCACAATATTTATACTATCCAGAGAATATGAGATAATGTAAATCATTCACTCTCTGAGATGAATATTTAAACTGACTTTATAAAACACTATTTTTATCATTACAATTCCGTAAAGCTTTTATTTGGACAAAAGTATAATTCTTAAGTGACAGCAGTTCCTTTAAAAAAGCAAGAGCTAGTTCAGAATTAATTTGGAAGACAGACAAAATCTCCATATTTCTGGTTGGATTTCTATATTTTCAATAATAGATTCTTTTGAGGCCTAAGTTGACCCTGAAGATAATTCACTGTTATTTTCCAGATAAAGGTCAAAGAAATCATTTAGTGGATAGTATTCTTGACATGCCTCCTGTGTGCTTTCTGCAAGAGCAGGAGAAAAAGAAGTCCTGTTCTTGTGAAGTATCCTCCTCTTGGATGTGTGGAAAACGAAGATGCTATTGGAGGAAGAGTCAGAGGAAAGAAACCCAATATTGAGCAAGGGTGTGTGCGTGTGTGGAGAGAGAAAGAGAGAGAGAGAGAGAGAGAGAGAGAGAGAGAGAGAGAGAGAGAGAGAGAACCTTTCCTCTCTGTTGAATACTGGCTTCATATTTGTTGATGGCGGGCACAATGGGGAGGGTAACTTGTCCGATCCTTTGCTTTTCTGGTACCATCAGCAATCAACTCATCTTGTTCTGCATATTTAGATTTCTCTTCATGCTTTTCCTATGCTATAAATCAATTCCACACAAACTAGGAAGTTTATCTCCTCTTTGGTTGCTTCTAGATCTGCTGTTCCCAGTCAAGCTTTATCCTGGCATCCTTTAAGCACACACATGAGGAATGTATATACACATAGTATACACATGATGAAAGCAAGTTCAGAATTAATTTGGAAGACAGACAAAATCCCATGTTTCTGGTTGGAGCTCTAGATTTTCAATAACAGAGGTTTAAGTCTACACATGATGAATGTGTATACAGAGACACATTTTTTCTCTCAACATGGCTAAGCTTTTCTAGACTATTACCTTTTCTTTCAAGTTGTTTGGTAAATTGTGTAGTGAGGGACTTATAAACAAGTGAAAACTTCTGCTCCAAATTAAAAGACTTATGAAAGAAGCCCAAAGCTCACGCCCAGAATATCATCAGCCAAGAAATCGGAACTCAGACTGATGTTGCCTGGCTGGTGCTGCCTAGCGGAACCAGGAGAACCCAAGAACTAGCACACTTAAGGTCATGTCCAATTCCTCCTCTTCTCTCACTTTTAAAACATTTAATTGAGGTATAGTTTATGTATAATGAAATGCACAGATCCTAATTGGAGAGTTCTATGGCATATGCCAAGTGACAGCACCTAGTAACCACGGTCCCAGTCAAGATACGGAGATTTCCATCACTCAGAAAACTCCCTTTCCCAAGGAACACAATCCTTGCCCTGTAGGGAAACCACTGTCCTGATTTCTACCATGATAGATTATTGCTTATTCCTGATTTTGCGTAATATTTTGCTTATTCCTTAAAGTCACACACATGGAATCAGATGCTATATTGTCTCCTTTCACTCAGCATGGTGACTGAGGTTCATTCTGGGTTATTTGGATGTGCCATTTTTTTTTTGGTAATGTTATTACCTTGTTATTACTTGTTATTTCAGTGTATACTATACTGAATAGTATTAATTATTTGAATATACCGTAATTTGTTTATCCATTCTCTTATAATGGACATTTGGACTTTGGCTCATTTTAGTTTAGTATGAATAAAGATGCTATGAATATTCTTGAACAAATCTTTTTTTGTGGGCACATGTTTTTCTTTCTCTGTGTTAAATACCTATGAGAGAAATTGCTGGGTCATGGGTTAGTTTCACAGAATACTGCTAAAGCAGTTTTTGAAAGTTATTATAACAGTGTGTATTTATACTCCCACCCTCAGTGTGTGAGGGATCCAGTTGTTTCACATCCTTGTCAACATTTGCTATTGTCAGTCTTTACAATGTTAGCTGATGGATGTGAAGTGGTATCCCAGTCCAGTTTTTATTGACACTGCCTGATAGCTCCTGATGCTGATCACTGTTCCATGTGCTTGATCACATGCATGGTCATTTGTGTATCTTTCATGAAGAATCTATTCAACTTATTTTCATTGAGATTTCCGCTTTTTATTATGGGTTTGTAGGAGTTCCTTAAATGTTCCAAGTAAACCATAGTCAGATATATAAGTATTGTGAATATTTTCTTCCGGTCATCAGTTTGCTTTTTCATTTTGTCAACAATGTGTGTCGAAGAGCCACTAGTTTAAATTTTGTTTTTTTTTAAAAAAAAGATTTATTTATTTATGCATACAAGAGCTGGGGTGCAGGCCAGAAGTGTGGGGGTGGGAAGGGTAAGAGGATTCACCAGAGACAGAGTGGGGAGCAGAACAGGCAGATCTACAAAAATACACTGCTGAGAGGAGCAGCAGGCGAGACAAGAGAGGTCTGCTGCTCCATGTGGTTTAGCTCCCTGGCCAGGGATCAAACTAGTGCTGCAGTGACTGTGGATAACTTCATAATGCTGATACTTAACCCCTTGTACCACCAGGGAGGCCCCACTATTTTAAATTTTGATGAATACCAATTCTTTAATGTTTTTCTTTTGCGATTAATGCATTCTATGTCATAAAGATATTCTCTTATGTCACCCTCCAAACGTTTGTTATAATTGGCCTTTATGTTTGTCTGTTATCCATCTCTAATTATTTTTTATTGTGTATAATTGACAAAACATTATATTAGCTTTGGGTATACAATATAGTGATTTGATATCTTCATATATTGTGAATTTAATATTTTAATGCATGGTGTGAGGTATAGGCTGAGGCTCACTTTTTCCTATATCATTATCTAGTTCCAGCACCAGGTCTTCAAAAAGACTTACTTTTTCCCATTACATTGCTTTTGCCCCCTTTAACAAAATCAATGGACTGTATAAATGTAGATCTATTTCTGTATCCTCTGCTCTGTTTCATTAATCTATTTGTCTATCTTTATTCTAATACCATACCTACACTTAATCTTTATGTCCTCTAACCTTTTCCATTTTTTTTCAATATTACTTTGGTTCTTCTAGATCATTAACATTTCCATTATCTTTAGAATCAGCTGTTAATTTGCGCGCATGCGCACACACACACACACACACACACACACACACACACACGATGGGATTTTGAGAAGATGGCATTGAATGTAGAAATCAATTTGGGGAGAATTGGCATTTTAATATTGAGTCTTTTAATTCACAAACAGGGATATCTCTATACTCTCTTAATTTCTCTTGGCATTGTTTTGTAGTTTTCAGTGTAGAGGCTTTGCACATTTTTATTAAATTTACTTTTATATATCTTTTGGGTTTTGAGGCAGTAAAATGTTTTTAGATCATTTTATAAAAGTATGAAAATACAGTTGATTTTGTATAATAACCTTGTATACTATGACTTGCTAAATTCACCTATTAGCCCTAGTTGTTTTATCGTCAGTTTTTTGTATTCCATGCAGAAACAAACATATCATCTGTGAATAAAAAACATTTTACTCATTCCATTCCAATTGTTATGAATTATATTTATTTCTCTTGTCTTATTGTACTGGCTAAATCTCCAGTACAATGTTCAATAGAAGATGTTAGCATAGACATTTCAGGTTTTAGGGGAAAGCATTCAGTTCACCATTAAGTATGATGTCAATTAACTATGATATTAAATGACAGGTTTTCATAGCTTTCTGTTATTATAATGAGGAAACTCCCTTTTGTTCCTACTTCACTGAGTTTTTTATTTTTAAAAAATATTTATTTATTTATACAAGAACTGGTGTACAGGTCAAGGTACGGGAGGGTGAGAGGATTCACCAGAGACAGAGCAGGGAACAGAACAGGCAGGCGGACCAACACACTGCTGAGGGGAGCAGCAGGTGAGGCAGGAGAGGTCTGCTGCGCCATGTGAGTTGCTTCCTGGCCTGCCAGGGATCAAACCCATGCAGCAGTGGCTGGCAATAGCTTGGTAGTATTGTCTTTAACCCCTGCGCCACCAGGGAGGCCCCTTCTTTACATATTTGGTAGAATTCAGAGAAGACATTGGGACTGGTATTTTCTTTGTTGGAAGCTTTTAATTATTAATTCAATTTGTTGACAGACAGACTATTAATATTTTCTATTTCTTTTTGGGTCTGTTTTGGTGAGTTGTACTCTGATGAAATTTATTCCTTTCATCTAAATTGTCAGACTTATTTGTATGTGGTTTTAAAATATCTGTGAAACCTACAGTGATAACCCCTCTATTGTTTTTGATATGGGTAATTTGATTTTCTTCTTGTGCTCTTTTTTTCTTGTTCAATCTGCTGATGAAGTTATCAATTTTATCAATCTTTTCAAATAACCAAATTTGTCTTTAATGAATTTTTCTATTATTTGTCTATTTTCTACTTTATCATTTCCCACTCTTTACTAATTCTCTGTTTACTTACTTTAAAGTTAATTTACTCTTCTTTTTCTCTCTTAAGGCTTATTGCTATCTAGTATAAGCATTTAGAGCAATACTTTCTTTTTGGCACCACTTTAGTTACATCTCATAAGTTTTTATATGTTTTATTTTCAATTTCATTTAATTTGTTAAAGTAACCAAAAATAGGGGGAAACAAAGGAGCAGGAAATAGAATGAACGAACAAAACAAATAAAATGACTGATTCAAGTCATAACATTCAATAATTGCTTTAAATGTAACTAACCTAAATATATCAATTAGAAGACAGTGGTTAAAAAAATTACCTAATTACATGTTGTCTTTAAGAAATTCACTTCATATGTAGCAATATATAGGTAGGTTAAAAGTAAAAAAAAGGGGCAAATATGCCATACAAATGCTAACTTTGAAAAAGTAGGAATAGCCATATTAATATTGGATAAAGCACATTTCAAAGCAAAGAGAATCACCAGAGACAAGGAGTATATTAAATATTGACAGACGGGACCATATGCCAAAAAGACATGGAAATCCTAATGTGTATGCTCCAAATTACAGAGCTCAAAGTATATGAAGCAAAAACTAATAAAACTGAGAGAAGAAATAGGAATAGACAAATATGCAGTTGTAGATTTGTAGATTATCAATTTTATATGTTTCTGAATTCAATTTGCTACTATTTTGTTAAGGATGTTCAATATTCAATGTTCATGAAGGAGGTTGATCTATAATTTTATTTTTTGTAATATTTTTGTGAGGCCTTGGTGTAGGGTCATGCTGCTTTGGAGGTATGGTTGTAGATTTTGACTTCTGTTTCTCAGCAACTGGTAGAAGTAGTTGGCAAAAAAAAAAAAGAACTAGAGGGCCTCCCTAGTGGTGCAAGGGGTTAAGATGCAACCTATGAAGCTATCTGCAGCTAATGCAGCATGAGTTCGATGCCCAGCCAGGGAGCAACCCACATGGCGCAGCAGACCTCTCCTGACTCGCTCCCTGCTCCCCTCAGCAGTGTATTTCAGTTAGTCTGCCTGTTCTGTTCTCCACTGTCTCTGGTGAATCCTCTCACTCCCCCTACACCTCTGGTCTGTACCCCAGTTCTTGTATGCATAAATAAATAAATCTTTTTAAAAAAATGAACTAGAATATAGAGGAACTGGGAAACACTAATAGTCAACAGGATCTAATAGATATCTGTAAAAGATTATAACCAAAACAGTAGAATACACATTCTTTCAATTGTTTTGGAAAACATCTAAAGTATGCCATATCCTGCACTGTAAAGCAAATCTCAACAAATCAAAGAAAAAGAATACTTACTTGGAAATTAAATAATTGAATAATCCATTGGTAGATTAGGAAGTCACAAAAGAAATTTAAAATAATACATAAAATTGAATGATAGTGAAAATACAGCATATCAAAATTTGTAAAATGCAGTAAAGCGTTGATGGGAGGGACATTTATAGCAGTGAATATTTGCAATGGAAGAGAGGGTAGGATCTCAAATCAATTTCAGTTAGTTCAAAAATATTATCTAATTTCCCAGATTATTCATTAACCCATGAATAATTTACAAATGTGCTGTTTACTTTACAAATATGTAGCATTTTCCAGACACATTTTTGTTAATGATATATCCAAGTATGGTCACAAAAGAAACTTTTTATCATTTCAGTTCTTTTCAATTTATTAAAATTTGTTTTCTGGATAGACAGATATGTTTTATCTTGATGATTAATCTGTGTGCATATATAAATAATATGTATTCTGTAATTGTTCAATGTAATGTTCTATGACTGTCCACTAGATAGTCTGAGAGTTCCAACAACTAACAATATCTGTACAAAATCTGAAGTGTACTTTCTGTCAAGTACTTAAAAATAGTGTTAAGATATACAAACAAAGTTTCTCTAATTCTTCCTTTAGTTTATGACTATTCACTTCATGTATCTGAAACTTCATTATTGAAGCATAGAAGTAGAGGAGTATCATGTCTTTTTGACAAACTGAACTTTGATCATGATGTAATGTCCCTCTTTATTGCTGGTAATACTTTTGTTTTAAGTGTTACTTTGTCTGATATTAGTATAACAACAGATTTCTTTCTTACATGATAAGAAAAGTTTGTTTTATGTTACAGCACAATATTGTAGATAGAAGATATAATTACATTTGAGCAATAAAGAAAAGGCAAACAAATCTATTATCTAAATCAATATGAACTTTACATATTTGGTGTACTTATGAACCATAGCATATATTGAAAAAAATAAACAGCTATATTAAAATATAATTGACATATAATAAACTGTACATAGTTAACATGTATAATCTGTATGTTTTGACATATATATACACACACCCCATGAAATCATCCCTATATTGAGACATAACTGAGTGAACACATCCATTTTTCCTAGACGTTTTCCCATGCTTTGTAATATCTTCCTCCTGCCCCTACCTCTTTCTCCTACCTCTCCCTCTCCCCACTTACCAAGCAAACTACTTTTTGTTGCTATGTTAGTTTGTAGTTTCTAGAGTCTTATAAACATGGAATCATACAATATGTACTCTTCTGTTGTCTAGTTTCTTTTTATTCAGCATACTTATTTTAAGATTCATCTATATTATTGAGTATACCAAAAGCTTATTCTCTTTTATTTCAGAGTAGTAATATATTATATGGACATAGCATAATTTGTTGATTCAAGTACATGTTGATGATTCCATTTGGGGGCAACATGTGAACTGCTATGAACATTGGGTATAAGTTTTTTATGAATACGTAGTTTCATTACTTCTGGGTAAATATCTAGGAATGTGATACCTGGGACATACTGGGATACATCCTGGGATATACCTGAGATATAAATGGTAGGTATCTATTTAAACTTTTAAGCTACTGACAAACTGGTTTCCAAAGTGGTTGAACCATTTACATTCTCACCAGTGCTTGAAAGTTCTAGTTTCTCCACATTCTTGTAAATATGTTACTGTCATTCTTCTTAATTGTAATCATTCTAATAGGTCTGTAGTAATATGTCACTGTGGTTTTAAAAACTGGCATTTCCCTAGTGACTAATGATGTTGAGCATCTTTATGTACATTTATTTGCCATTTATATCTTACCTGATGAAGTATCTGTTTAAATATTTGTCCATTTTTAATTGGTTATTTCTTTTCTTGTTTTTGAGATTGATATATTTTGGGTATAAGTCCTTTATCAGATATATACTTTGGAGAGATTTTCTCCTAGTTTATGGCATGTCTTTTCAATATTTTAATAATGTCTTTTAAAGGGCAGAAGTTTTTCATTTTGATGAAATCCAATTTATCAGTTTGTTCTTTTATGGATTGTGCTTTTGTTGGTATAGCTAAGAAAACTTTCTTTAAAAAGGCTTTTTGCTTTGTTTTCTTCTAGAAGTTTTAGGTTTTATATTTGGGTGTGTAATCCATTTTGAGTTAGTCTTTTTTTTTGTATATGAGATGAGGTAGAGATCCAAGACTTTTTCTTTTTGGACATGAATACCCAGTTTTTCTAGGACCATTTACTAAAAACATGGTACCTTTGCACTATGTCAAAATTTGTTCTTCATTTATGTGTGAGTTTACCTTTAGATTCTTTATTCTATATTCCATTTTGTTAATTTATTTGTCTATTATAGTAATAGCACACTGTTTTGATTGCCCTTGCTTTATAATAAATCTTGAAATCAGCTTCTGTTAGGGCTCCAACTTTGTTTTTCTTTTTCAGAGTAGTTTTGACTATTCTAAGACCTTTACATTTATTTCCACATAACATTTTAGAATCAGCTTGTGAATTTCAACTAAAAAGCCCACTGGGATTTTGATTAGAATTACACTGAATCTACATACCAATTTTGGGAAAATTGCCATCTTAATGTTAGATCTTTTTTAATTTCTTTCAGCAATAGTTTGTAATTTCCAGTGTTCATGTGTTTCACATCTTTTATCAGATTCATTCCTAAGTATTTTGATACTATTGTAAATGGTGTTTCTAAAAATTTCAATTTACACCTTTTTTTTGCCAGTCTATAGATATACAATAGGTTTGTAAATATATTGCTCTTACATCCTGCAACCTTGCCGAACTCCATTCTTATAGCTTTCTAGAGATTCCATCAGAATTTTTACATGGTCCGTCATTTTGTTTGCAAATAAAGACAGTTTTATTTATTTATTGCCAACCTAGTTGCCTTATATTTCTTTTCTTGCTTAATTGTACTGGCTGAAAACATACATAATTTTTTCCACCTATATTGAGATATAATTGACATATAACGTTGTGAAAGTTTAAGGTATACAACCTGTCAATTTGATGCACTTGTATATTGTAAAATGATTATCATCTTCATCATATTACATAAGCATCTCTTCTTTTTGTGTGTGGTGGGAACATTTAAGATCTACTCTCTTAGAAACTTCCAAGTATATAAAACAGTATTTTTTTTTTAGATTTTATTTATTTATGCATAGAAGAACTGGGGTACAGGCCAGAGCTGTGGGGGGTGGGGTGAGAGGATTCACCAGAGACAGAGTGGGGACAGAACAGGCAGATTGACGGAAGCACACTACTGAGGGGAGTAGCGAGCAAGCCAGGAGAGGTCTGCTGCACCATGTGGGTAGCTCCCTGGCCGGGGATTGAACTCGTGCTGCAGTGACTGCAGATAGCTTCACAGTCTGCATCTTAACCCCTTGCGCCACGAGGGGGGCCCTATAATACAGTATTGTTAGTCATGTCCACCATGATGTGTATTAGAGACCCAGAACCGATTTAACTTATAGCTGGAGGTTTGTTCCTTTCATCAATATCTTCCCTTTTTCTTCCATCCTGCATCCCCTAGTAACCACCACTTTACTCCCTGTTGCTATGAGTTCAGCTCTTTTAGATTTCTCATATAAGTGTTACCATACAGTATTTTTCTTTCTTTGTTCGGCTTAGACTAACGCTCTTAACAGTCATCCATGTTGTTACAAATGGCAGGATTTCCTTTCTTGTGGCTGAATAATTTTCTGTGTGTATGTGCACGCATGTGTGTATCACATACATGCCACACCTTTATTCATTTATCCAATGTCAGACACTTATGTGGTTTCCCTATCTTAGCTATTGTGACTAATTCTGCAAAGAATGTGGAAGTGCAAATACTTGTTTTTACTTCCTTTGGCTATATACCCAGAAGTAGGATTGCTAAACCATGTGATAGCTCTATTTTCAGTATTTTAAAGGAATCTCCACACTATTTACACAGATTTTATATTGTCTTTCTTCTTCTGTAAAAAAATATCATTGCATTTTGATAGATATTACATTGAATTTATAGATGACTTTGAGAAGTATGGGCAGTTGAACAATACAAATTGTTCTGCTCCATGAACAAAGGCTAGCTTTCCATTTGTTTGTGTCATCTTCAATCATTCATCAAAGTCTTACAGTTTTCAGTATGTAGCTTTCTCATCTTTTTGGTTAAATTTATTCCTAAGTATTTTATTGTTCTGATGAAATTGTGAATGGGGGTGCTTTCTCTTGCTCTTTTTTTTAGATATCTCACTGTTAATGCATGAAAATGTTACTTTTCTGTATGGTGAGTTTGTATCCTACAACTACTAAATCTTGTGATTAGTTCTAACAGTTTATGGGTGGCATTTTTAAGATTTTCTCTATACAAGATCATATCATCTAAAAACAAAGACAATTTTTCTTCTTTTCCAACTTGGATGCCCTTTCTTTTTCTTGCCAGGTTGCTCTGTCTAGGACTTCTAGCTCTAAGCTGAATTAAGAATATTGAGAGTGGGCTTCCTTGTCTTGTTTCTGGAAGGCTTCTGAAAATGGCTTTATTCTGATTGTTTCATTATGATTTTGGAAATCTATTTTTACTGAATATGGAATTGAAGATTGACAGGTGTTGTTTTGTTTTTTAAGGCCATGGTAAAAATATATGTTCCATTATCTTCTAGCTTGCATTTTTTCAGAGAGGTCAAAGTTATCATTGTCCCTCTGATATAGTGTGCCTTTTTTCTCTATCTGTGCTAAGATTTTCTGTTTGCTTTTGTTATTTATTGCTATGTAACAAGTTGCCCCAAAACATAGTGGTTTACATTACACATTAGTTATTTCACAGTTTCTAAGGGTCAGGAATTTGGATGTAGCATGGATTTATGATTTTAGTTTGGGATCTTTCATTAGAATGTGGTCACAAAGTTGACTGGAACTACAATCATCTAAAGGTTTGACTGAGATTGGAGGATATACTTCCAAGATGGTTCTCTCACATGGTCACTCATCAGAGGCATCTGTTCCTTGCTGGTTTTTGGCAGGAGGACCCAGTTTCCCATCATGGGGACCTGTCCCTTGGGTCTGCTTGAGTCTTGCCATGAGCCATGACATATGATTTCCTTTAGATTGATCCAAGAGTGAGCACAGAAGAAGCCACCTCATGACCTCCCTGCCATATTCTTTTTTTTTTTTTTTTTAATTTTTTTTTTAATAGAGGCATGTTTTTATTTATTTATTTATTTGTTTGTTTGTTTGTTTGTTTTGTTTATACATGCACTGGGTACAGTCAGAAGCGCGGGAGGGTGAGAGAATTCACCAGAGCCAGAGTGGGGAGCAGAGCAGGCAGAAGGACCGAAGTACACTGCTGAGGGGAGCAGCGGGCGGCAGGAGAGGTCTGCGCGCCATGTGGGACCCTCCTCTGGTGGCCGGGGAGCAGCCGCGGATTGAACCAGCGCTGCAGAGGCCGCGGGCAGCTTCGCAACCCAGCGCTCAACCGCTGCGCCACCAGGGAGGCCCCTGCCATATTCTTTTTTTTTTAAGTTTAATACACACTACATTTATTTGCACCCACTTCCAAAAATTACTGAACAAGCAGGTTTCTCATATCATTTGTAGTATTGTCTGAATTTTGAGTTTTTTTAATTATTTAATTTTTATTTTTATATTCCCCTTACAATTACAACCCCCTTATTTTGACCCCAAGCCCTCCTTTCTCCACCCCCCACCCCCCATAGAGTGTCTCTGGTTCATAGTTGTTTGTTGATTTTGATATTTTCTTTCTTATATACTAGACAGGACTGACTGAGTTCAACCTGCATTGCAGAGAAGAGGAATTGGCATCACCTCTCAAAAAGATATTAAAGATTTTGGAACACTATAAAGCACAATGCATTTCATTTTTTATTTTCATCAATTTTATTCCAATACATCTAAAGTTCTTTTTTGTCCCTTTCTTATCTTGCTTAGGGTTCATTGAGTATCTTAATCTGTGAGTTGATATTTCTCATAATTTAATGAGCATATCACTGCATATTTTCCTACTTCCTCATATATATATATAAAACTTAAAAGTAGTTATGGGGCCTCCCCGGTGGCGCAGCGGTTGAGCGCTGGGTTGCGAAGCTGCCCGCAGCCTCTGTGGCGCCGGTTCGATCCCGGCTGCTCCCCGGCCACCGGAGGAGGGTCCCACATGGCGCGCAGACCTCTCCTGCCGCCCGCTGCTCCCCTCAGCAGTGTACTTCGGTCCTTCTGCCTGTTCTGCTCCCCGCTCTGGCTCTGATTAATTCACTCACTCTCCTGCGCTTCTGACTGTACCCAGTGTTTGTATGAATAAATAAATCTTAAAAAAAAAAAGTAGTTATGAATGCTACTTAGAAAAAATGTGGTATTTTACTTTATTTGCTTATTTCTTCATAGCGACTTTTCTTTGTCTGGTAGTAAGGAGCTGAGGAATCAGATTCTTTGTAGACTGAATAGATTGTTGTTGGATTTCAACTTTAATTGGATTGAGTTCATCTACAATTAGCTTTATCCCCAACCTCAAGTGCAATGAGCATTCAAATTCAAGATCCTGCCAGAATCCAGTCCAAAGATAACAAAAGGCCATCTGAAACTGCTGCCAAAACTTTTCCCAGCTCAAATAACAAGATCATTACATTTGAGGAAGTACATGAGGTGAGCTCTGTGATATGCCTAGTATAGTGCCTGATACACAGTAACTCCTGTTCAAGGCTAGTTAATTCTTTCCTAGAAGAGCTGCCTCTTAGTGGTTTACATTACACAATAGTTATTTAACAGTTTCTATGGGTCAGGAATTTGGATGTAGCATAGAATTATGATTTTAGCTTTGGATCTTTCATTAGAATGTGGTCACATTCTAATGTGGGAAGGGGGCCTATTGGAATCTTTAGTCCCCCATAATTGATCCCTACTGCTCCCCTAATTATCAACCAAAATACTACTACTTGATATGGACAACTGGCATTTTTCTCTCACGCTTATATAAAAGTATGTCTAAGAGTACTGTTATGGGTTGAATTGTGTCTCCCTCAAGAAAAGATATATTGAGTTCCTAGTCCCTAACCCCTCATTACATGACCTTATTAGGAAATAGGTTCTTTGCAGAGGTAACCATGATGAGGTCATTGGGTCTCATCTGATTGGTGTCCTTACCAAAAAGCAAATTTGGACAAAGAACACACACAGAAGGAAGTCATTGTGGAGACACAGGGAGAATGTCATGTGAAGATGGAAGAGTAGACACATGAAGTTGCAAGTCAAAAAACTCCTAGGACTGCCTACCCCTGCCAGAAGCATAGAAGAGGCAAAGAGGGCTTCTAGCAGAGTCACAGAGGGAGCACAGCCCTGATGACTTCTTGATCTTGGACTTCCGACCTTCGGAATTTTGACACAGTAAATGTCTGTTGCTTTAAGCCACCCAGTTTGTAGCACTTTGAGGTGGCAGTCCTGGGGAAGCTAATACAGTCACCTTTATAATGTGTTACTTTAATTGACCCTAACATATAACCACACACAAGTCCTCTGTGCCCCCTCTATGCCCCCTTACTATCTGAGTTTCTTTCTCCAGTCCTTAGTAGGGGCTCTGGAGCTAAATATGTCCCTTCCCCCACCTGGGGAAGAGGCTACTGATTCCCTGACTGCCTCTCCTGGCTCCCAGTCCCATCCTGCTCTCCCCTTCCAGGAACCACCCATCCCCCTCACTCTCCAAAGGAATAGATGTGGCTCTCCAGAGAGGCCAACAAATCTTGGGTCTCTTCTGTGGGCCTGGGTTCTGCAATCCCCGACCCCATGGGATTCTTGCAGCTCCACCTCCAGGAGAAGGGCACTGCCAGCCCTGCAGGTTTGTATAAAGACACGGAGGGGCCTCCCTGGTGGCACAGCGGGTTGAGCGTAATGCTATGAAGCTGTCTACAGCTTCTGCAGTGTGGGTTCGATTCCCAGCTGGCCAGGGAGATACCCACATGGGGCGGCAGACTTCTCCTGCCTCGCCTGCTGCTCCCCTCAGCAGTGTCTTCATCCGTCTGCCTGTTCTGCTCCCTGCTCTGTCTCTGGTGAATCCTCTCACCCTCCTGCGCCTCTGACCAGTACCCCAGCTCTTGTACAAATAAATAAATCTTAAAAAAAAAAAAGACATGGAGGCTCAGAGCAGTTGGGTGACTGTGCAAAGCAGACAGCTCACTTGGGAAGTATCGGGATCAGTGGTCACTCTGAAGCCTTCCTCTTTGCATTGGCCCAGGTGGCCGCCAGAGCTGCTGTCAGTGCCACCCTAGGCCTCCGTCCTGCCACCCCTGCCTGGGCTGAGGAGTCCTCTGTGGTCTTGGTGTATTCTTACTTGAGAAGCAAGTTGCCTTCCTGGTGGTTCTTGATGGGTGGGAGGGCTCCCCTGAGCTGCGATAGACTTTTCCTGTTGAACAGTAATTTATTGTGTCTCCCACTGAGCTCATCTCGGGGAAAAACACTGTGAAAGGGAGGGCTGCAGCTTGTGAAGACAGTGTGTCCTCTTAGGCACTTTTTTTTTTTTATCACTTATCCTGATGTTAGTCAATTGCATAATAGCCTATTAATTTTTTTCCATCCTCCATCCCCTGACCTGGAAACTTTGCTGAAAGCTGATTGGATCTTTGTGGGGTGGACAGGGTATTCGGAGGCCTGATGTCCAGTTCTGGCTTATTCTTCTTTCTATGTGTGACCTTGAGTTGTGCCCTGATGCTGATAGCAATCATAACGGGTGCGTTGCTGTGACCTGGGTTCTCTGAGCACTTTGTGTGTCATCTCACCGGCACCTGGACCCCTATGAAGCAGGATGTGGGTGCCCCATTACCAAATAAAGGAGGTAAAGCTCAAGAGGCAGAGTAATGCCAATCAGACCACTTGATGAATAATGTCAAGGCTAAGGTTTAAAGAGGCCACTGACTCCACCATGCCATGCTGGTGCCATCCCCCCTTCTGAGCCCCAGTTTCCCCAATTGTGAAATGAGGGGTTGGACTACCTGGTTAAGAGGCCCTTTTCCAGCTGGGTAAATGGCTCCACCCTGCCTCCATACAAATCCCTTCTTCATCCAGCAGTCAGCGACCAGATCCTACGGCTAGCGCAGTGTCGGCGAGCCTTATTGCGTGTATTCCCCTGAGTGCAGGGACCTTGTCTGTCCTCTCAAGGCTGGACCGTCCAGTGAGAGAACAGTGCTGGCGCACAGTAGGTGCTCGGGCAGCGGTCCATGGTCCATGGAGTGGAGTCAGCGCATAGTGCGGACAGGCTTGAGATGCTGCAATGGGGCTGTGGGAGTAAGCGCAGGGTGGCGTGGCTGTGGGGCATAAGGGTCATTTGCAGAAGATAATGGAGTTGGTGGAGTCAGTCTTTGGTTCTTGGGCCAACCCCTTGACTCTCCTCCCAAGCCCATCTCTACCAGATGCCAGCGCACTGTCACCAAGGTCTTATCTACGAACTGTTTGCCTCTTATATAGACTCCCCTACCCCGTATTTTCACAAGATCTGAGTGGAACATAAAGTCCTGGGGGGGCCAAAGGGATGCAGTTTTATATACTGTGAAAGGATACAGGAGACATATTTGCAGGCGACGAGTGTGTAAGCAGGATCTCAGAACCTTCCGGGGGGGCTGCCCTGAGAGAGGTAGCTGCTCTAGTTGCCTATTTAGGGATGGGGAGCAGTTGCCTCACCCCTGATCCTGTGGCAGCTCCCTTCCATTGTTGGAGTGTGGTCCTTTCTTCAGACTCACCCATCTTAGTCTCTTCATTTGATCCAAATCCCAGACAGGGTAGTAACTTGTCTGAAGTCACACAGCAAGACAATGGCCCCTGTTACTGGCCCAGTCTTCTGACTCCCAGGCTTTTCTTTACCTCAGTGATTTTCAATCTGTTTTCAGGGAGTCCCAGGGATCTACTGAGGTAGCTCAGAAGCTGCCATGGAGAAGGATTGAGGACAGTGTTGAGCTGGAGGATTCCAGAACCCTACTCACAGCCTTCCATGTAGTTTGTTGACACATCAGGGTCAGTTCAAGGAAAGGGTTCCACTCCTAGAAGGAAAAAACTTGGAAACCACAGTGACCCTGGGTAAGGGACATGAGCGGGTAGAGACTGCAGAAACAGAGGAGGCAGGAAGACAGCCCCTTTGTGAGGCTGTGATGGCTTCCTTATATCCGCTCTGGATGGTCCAGGGAGGAAATATTTAATAGTGATAGTCCCCAGAGAAGAATTTGATCTGCAGGGAAAGATTATGCGCAGCACCTGGCATAGGAGAAGAAGATGGGGATGATTATGATAATAATACATTTTAGTGTGCTTTTGGTATTATGCCAGGCATTTTTCACAAGATAAATTAAATGGATGTTTGTTGACTGAATAAATAAACAAGATGGATCTAATCTCGTGTAGAGAGACAGGAAGGTACACGAAGTGTTCAGAGTCAGGGAAGTCTTTGACGAGAAATGGGAAGCAGGGTGTTGTAGTCTCAAATCATGATTTACAAATCCAGTCTCCATGGGGTAGCTATTTCCTTTTGGGTGCTGGGTCGGTGACTGGGTGATTGGCCTCCACCACCACTGAGATGTCCTGTCTGCATCCCTGCCCATGAGAACTTCTTCCCCGCTTTCTTTTTTCCATAAGTGAGGGGGCATATGCGGGGGGCCCTGGAGGATTTTTCTATTTGGGAAAACGGCACAGAGGAACAAAGCAATGCTCCTAAGACAACATAGCAATTCCTGTATAGTGCTGCATTCCCTAGAAACCAGTATGGAATCTGGGCCTCTAGATTCTTTCCCTATGACAAAGACCAGGTCAAAGGCGATTTCCAGGACTGGGAAAGACCTGCCTCAAGGAGAAGGGTCCAGAGAAACTAAGGACAAGTTGATCTAGCTCCTCCCTTGACCTGGGAGGATGTTGTTCTGGCCTCCTCTCCTCTCAGGCAAATCACTGTTGAGCTAGGGAGTTTCTGGCAGGCCTGGGGACCTGGGTGGGCCAGACATTACAAGGCAGGAACTGGGGTCACATTTCACTGGCCTGAGTATCCTCTCTATAGCATCAGCACTGACAGGTCTGACGTCTGTCACACTGTGCTCCTGCTGGGACCTCCTGGCCAGCGCTGGCCACAGGAAGCCTGCAGAGGCTGCACAGATGACGCTGCCCAGACCTGTCTGTGCTGCCACTGGGGATGGACAGGGGGTGGAGGGGTAGCCCCACCCTGCTTTACATGCCTGACTGGACTTAGGACACCTTGAGTTTTGGGACCTGCTGACAGTTCAGGGTGACGGTGAGGCACCAGAGCCTAGAAACAGAACCCCAGTTCCTACACTGTAGTCGCAGACTTGGGTCTCTTGAATAAAGTACACTTAAAAAGCCTAGAGTTTTAGCACTTTAAAACAATTTCTTTTTTATTGAGATGAACACAGGGTACTCTGAGAGCACACAGAACGGGGCCTATTCTTCACTCTTAGGGGGCAAAAAAGACTTCTTAGGATCACTCACATCTGAGTCACTTAGTGGATAAATCATATTCTAATACTAATTTTAGGCCAGTATTTAAGACTTTCAGCTCTGTCTAATGGAAATAGCACATGCCATACAAGTATTTTAAATTTTTTCTAGAGCCTACATTAAAGAAGTAAAAAGGAACAGTTGAAATCAATTTTGATATATTTTATTTAACTCAATACAGTTTGTCTTCAACAAACCATGGGGTTACATCCCAATAAACCCATCATAAGTTTAAAATACCATTAATCAAAAATGCATTTAATGCTCATAACCTACCAAACACCACAGCTTAGCCTGGTCTACCTTAATCATCCTCAGAACATGTTCACTTGGGCCTCCCTGGTGGCACAAGGGGCTAAGTCCCAGCACTATGAAGCTAACCCACATGGCATAGCAGATCTCTCCTGTCTTGCCCACTGTTCCCCTCAGCAGTATATTTCAGTCAGTCTGCCTGTTCTGCTCCCCACTCTGTCTCTGGTAAATCCTCTCATCCGCCTGCACCCCAGGTCTTATATGTATAAATAAATAAAATAAATCTTTAAATAAAAAAAGAACACATTCACTCACCTGTAGTTGGGTGAAATCGTCTAACACAAGGCCAATTTTATGGTCAAATGTTGAATATCTCATGTAATTATTGACTCCTGTACTGAAGGTGAGACAGAATAATGGTGTGTGTTCTTAACGTTAGTGCATGCAGCTGAAAATGCACTGAGCCTGGAGAATGTCTGAAGCATTGAACTAAAATTAATTGTTGGACATGGGGATGCAACAGCAATGGGGTCATTTCTCTCACTTCTGATGAGGCTCTCTTGCAGCTGTTGCAATGTTGCTGACCCTCCAGATACAGTGGCCACTGGAACCTTCAGCTCATAGCCACCCCGGTGCACCAGAGAGAGTATAGAACCGACTATGGTAGCCCAGAATCAAAATTCAGAATTCAAAACATGTTTGACTAAGTATGTATTGCTTTCACAACATGATAAAGTTGAAAAATCTTAAGTCAGAACCATTGTAAGTTGGGGGCTGTCTATATACGTAAAATATTATTTCAACATGTAATCAATATAAATATCAGTAGTTACCACATTCTTTTTTAAAAAAATACTAAGTTTTCAAAATCTGGTGTGTATCTTATACTTTGAACACATCTCAGTTTAGATGCTCTGTTTTGATCAGGATTGTTTGACCAATGTTTAAATTTCGTAAAACTTATAGTAGGAAAAGTACCCATGTTGTTCTAAACATACTAAAAAGTTTTCCCCTAAGTGAATCAACTGTCAGTTTTTAGATTTAAATTTAATTTTAAATGAATTAAAATCTAAACAATATAAATGATTAAAAATGAAAGAGCTAAAACTGAGATATGAGTTCCCTAATCTCCCAGCCATATTTCAAAGGCACCATAGCCACTTGTGACCAGAGGCTACTGCCTGGGGTAGCACCGGTATCAATGACAACCTTGAATTTGTCTGCAGCCTTATGCTCAAGTTTCCCTTCCCTCCAGCCTCTGGTGAGCAAGTCACTGCCTTGCTGTCCCTTCACTGGATCACCCCCTCTGCCCTGCCTCCTCCCCAGGCCCTACCTCTTGCAAGAATCATCTGAAAGACTCACAGAGGGGCTCCCACCAGAACTCCCTTTTCTGAACCTCAGTTTTTCCATCCATACTGGAGCAGGTTGGACTAGATAAGCAACCCCACCTTGTGAGTCCCTGACTTGCACTGTGGCCTGTCATTCCCCGTCCCTGGAACCTGCGCTAAAAGCTGGCAGCAGAGGTGGGATGAAGATGTGCCTTTCCCTCTTCTCAGATCTCGTCCTGCTGTAAGTTCCACCTGCTTCCTCATCTTCCTGGAGCTGGCCAGGCCTGCAGGGAGGTGGACACAGCCATGGTGCTCTGAGACCTATCTCCAGTGCCCTCACCGAACGCCTGGGCTTTCCAGACCTGGCATCTGTGTGTGGGGGAGAGCACCCACACAGCCCAACTCTCCCTCCAGAGAAGGCTGAGGCAGGGAGAGGAGCGAATAGGGGTATATGTGTCATAGGTGGGCAGGACGAAGCACCAAAGCTCACTCAGAGAGGGTGAAGTGGCCACCGCCGACAACTACCACCTCCCCTCTGACTCTGGGCTGCCAAGCCTCTCTGGGCCTGTTTTTCTGTCTGCCCAATGGGATCTTCTCATTCTTTGAAATTGGTGACCTTGGACAGGGCGGCAGGGTGGTCATGCCAAATCCAGCTCATGCCTGCAGCTGCCTCCTGGAATGCCTGGGGCATTTGCTCAGCAGCTCCCTAGGGCCTGTTCCTATAGGTGCCATGTGCACTCCAGTAGGAAGCCGAGGCCCCAGCATCCTGTGGGCTCTCATATGGCTACCAGTTGCCCCTATCAACTCCCCTGTGAGAAGCAGCAGCAGCTCTCTCTCTCACTCAGTTTCTCCCCCTGGAGAGACTTTTTGCCACTTTCTGGCCCATGAGTTCAGATGGTGTCCTGTGAAATGCAAACACTGAATGGCCCCAATTCTCTAAACTTTGTGAGAAAACACTCACACTCTCCCTCTCTTTTCTGTGGCTCCTGCCAGCCTAAATTTCCTTGAAGCTAACTTTTTGCAGGTGCTATTACAAAAACGGTAGATATCTTAGGTGTGCATTTACAAATTGGACAGGTACCCCATCTCTGGCGGTTCCCATATTAGTTCCATCCTTCCTCCCAGAGGAATAGTTATGCAGCTGGGTCAAGAAAGGAAGTAGAAACACTTGGCATACTGCCTGGCACACATCAGGGGCTTGATAAATTCAAAGAAGACTAAGACTTAAGATCTAAGAGGTCAGAGGTCCTCTCTTGGTCAGAGGCCCCTCTCTTCAGCCTGGATCCTCGGGGGCACTGGAAGGTGATGAGATAGAAGGTCACAGGAAGGCAGGCATACCCCAAAAAGGTCCTGACATAACTGTTGACTCAACAATTGTCTCTTCCTGGAGTGAGGCCAGTCCTGCAGAGCAACCCAGAGTCCCCTGTCCCTAGTGCCTGCTGGCCAGCAGTTGCCAAAGAATGTGCTCCCCACTCCCTGGAAAGGGACTCTTATTCTCCAGCCGCGGGATTGCTAGTCGTTGCTCAGTCTGGAGGCATGATTGTCCCATCATGTTTCATTCTTTTTAAAGTGTTATTTATGGGGAGGAAAAAAATAACCCATAATGTCGTCACTTCTTTTTTTGGATTATGTAAAACATGATGTGTTAGTTTCTTCCTGGCTTGCCCTTACCCTGCCATGACAGATTACTCCCCTGTAACCTCTGTTTACAGTGTCAGCGTGCACTTCCCAAGTCAGGCCCTAAGACTGTACCGGTAGGGTCACTTTCATCCACATGGCTAAAACATCTATTTTTAAAAGCAGAAATAATTATATGTTTTATATTGGGGTGCAACTTGTTTTGCCACTAAACATGATCACATTAATGTTATTCCAAGTCAACACACTTAAGATCTGCATCATTCTTGTCAAAGCCTGCATAGTGTTCTATAGAAGGGATGCTTCATACTTGGTCTGTCAGTTGTCCATCACTTGAGGTGATTTCAGGTGTGTGTGTGTGTGTGTATGCACACACGTGTTCTCTTGTGTACCCCTCCAGTCTTTCCAGTTAAGAATTGCTTAGCTGGAACTGTGAGGGTGATAATAAAGCCTATGATCCCAATCTGGGGACACTAGTTTATCTAGGGAAACTTGCTACAAAGAGATGGATATAGAATTTTGGCGGCACAGGCAGGGCTGGGAATGGTTTGTGGAGGGCTCCTTCCACATTTCTTTTTTTTTTTTAAAAGATTTATTAATTTATGCATACAAGAACTGGGGTACTGGCCAGAGATGTGGGGGGTGAGAGGATTCACCAGAGACAGCGTGGGGAACAGAACAGGCAGATTTACTGAAATACACTGCTGAGGGGAGCAGCGGGAGAGACAGGAGAGGTCTGCTGTGCCATGTGGGTAGCTCCCTGGTTGGCTGGGGATCGAACTCATGCTGCAGTGGCTGTGGACAGCTTCACAGTGCGGTGCTTAACCCCTTGCACCACCGGGGAGGCCCCTCCTTCCACATTTCTAGCCTGTTCCTGGGTCCGGTTCCCAGCCCAGCTGCTATAAACTGATAGAGCTGAGGTGGGGGTGACTTGGCGTAGGCCCCCATTTCTTGAGGAGCCAAAGGAGAAGCTGCCAGGCCTGGCAGAGAGGCCCGAGGGAGCCCGATACCCAGTGCCCATAGTCACAGCTCTGGACTTGGATGAGGTAGATGGAGGCAGCCCTGTGCGACATGCCCAGCCTGCATGCCGGGGGGCAGCGTGTGGCTGCCCCTGGCTTCTCCTCTCCTCCCTCCTGCATGGAAGATGGTACTGGGGCTGCCGACAGGCTAGAGAAGGGATAGGTTAGAGGCATCTAGGGACTTGGGAGGAGGGGAGATGCTATTAAAAAAGTAATTTGTTGTGTGTGTTTTTTTCTGATTACAAATGTAATGCATATTCATTGTAGAAAATTTGGAAAATAGAGATAAGCACAAAAAGCAAATAAAACCTCTCTTAATCTCCCCATTCAGGGACAGTGACTTACATATCCAGTGTGATGGTTAAGAGCCCAGGCTTGGAGCCTAACTACTTGGGCTGGAATCCCAGTTCTGCCACTAACTAGCTGTGTGACCTTGGATAAATGCCTTAACCCCTCTGTACTGCTCTGTAAGCATTGCTGTGGGGATGAGGTTCTATGTCTGGAAAGATCTTGGCATGTCGAAAGTGCCCACTAATTGTTAGTCATTATTATGACAACAAATCCCCTCCACCTTCACCTGGCTGACTGACAGTTTTCTCAAACTTCACCTGGCTAAAACAAGACTACTTGTTCCACCTCACCCAATGTCTGTCCCCTAGTTTCCCCCCATTTTAGGATATGGTACCCCTAGTGCTTGGGTATCCAGCACTTGGGTTGTCCTTGAGGCCTCTTTTGTATGTCAACCAGTCCACCAGAGGTGATCTTCCAGGCCCGAGAGCAGGAAGAAGAGGAGGGGGAGTGGAAGGGGTAGGAGGAGGAGGTGATGGTGCAGAGGAAGAAGTTGAGGAAAGATTGAGTATCCAAAGAAAGACAGAACATTCTCCTACATGGGGGTGAACACAGGTAACCCACCCGCCCAGCTTGGGTACTCCTGCCCAAACCATGCTCCTTTCCCTCATTCTGCACATTCTGGCTCCAGCCCCTTCTTCTTAGCCACGCTTGCAGCCCCTGCCTCTCCATTCTCTTGGTCCTGTCAATAATTTATAGCTTGTAGGGTACAATAACTATCAATAATGCACGGGCAATAAATTTCTACAGCTCTCCGCACAATTCTGTTCCTCCTAATACATGCAGGGCTGGGGCCTGGTCCTGAACCCTCCCCATTCCGCCTCCAACTGGATCCCCAGTGGCTCAAGAGAAGAGCTGGGTTGGCCAAGGAAGGGAATGGGCTGGCTCACTGGGAGGCTAGCTCATCCACCTCCCAGAGCTGCGTCCTCCAGATCCTGCAGCCAGGCCAGGTCTCAGGCCACTCTGCCCTGCCCCCGACCTCTAAGACCAGCTTCTCACACCCACCTATTTCCAACCTCTCAGTTCTAATACTCTTAATAGTCAGGAAGCACCCCAGTTAAGCTTGCTTTATTTATTTATTTATGGAACCAAAAAAGTATGTATGTTTTATTTAAGCTTGTTTATTAAATGATATAAGCTATAATTTATTTAATTCTAGTCCCACAATACTACTTGCCAATCAGTTTCCTCACCTGTAAATTGGGCTGATAATGCTCATTGTCCCCCCTCCCCATCACACTGCACAGTGGTTTGGGAAGCAGCTATGATATGTCTTTGGAACTCTTGAAGCCAAGCTCTTTAAGGCAAGACTGGCAGGACAAATGTCTGGGAGTGGTCATTATTGCCATCTAGGGAGCACCTGGGTCAAACACTTTGGGGTCTAAATAGAAAGGAGTTGAGAACATAGGAACACATAGACCCTGCCGTCAAAGGGCTTCCTGTTTGGACAAGTAGGAAATGTGCAGTGAATGAAGCTGAGTGTGAGCCTGCAAGGAGTGGTAGGGACTGTGGATAATTGGAGATACATGTGCCAAGGTAGCTACTACTTGGCGATAGCAGATGACGTCAAGGGACTAGTATTACCATATTCACTTATCTATCAAGGGGAATTGGGGATGTGAATTTTTATGAGAAATCTCCTAATTTTTTACAATATGGATTCAAAATTAAAATACTGAAAGGAGGCATAGTGGTAAAGCAAATCCATCAGTGGGCCAAATTTGGCCCAGCTTATTAGGATGGCTTTCAAACTGATTGCTTCTTCCGTGTTTTTCCAAGAAAAGATCAGCTCTAGACAGCTAGACTTCCTGGGAGTCAGGAAGTCTGGGTCTAGTCCTGGTCTTACCAGCTGTGTGGATGGTGTGATTTTGCTCCTCTGAATATAATCCCCTCTTCTGTGTAATGGGGATTCTGGGCTGGATGGTTAGCAAGGCTCCTTCCAGATCTAAGACAAGTGTGGGAATGCTCCAAAGTTACAGAAAAAATAACCAGAGTCTAGGGAGTTAGTTTTAAGCAAGTGTCACAGGTCAGACAGTTTGGGGTGGGTACAGAAAGGACTTGGAGGTGCCCTCTTGAAATAAAGGAGGGGGACACAGTAAATACGCAGACTTTACCAGGGTCTATAGGCCATAACTCATGGGACACTCTTTGGAAGCCTCTGGGCACAAGATCTCTTTGGTCTTTGGTAATCAAGCCCTCCAGTTAGGGTGTAAGACTATCTTTATATCATTTATGGCAAATTGATGCTGCTAACAGATTAGTGGTGAGCCTTCATCTGTTGAGTTTGTCAATGCCTCACAACAACCCTATGAAATAGCATGATCCCAATTAAGAGAGAGAAATAAAAAAGCAAAACCCCACTGAGGCTCAGCAAGGGTAAGCAACTTTTCCAAGGTCACATAGACAGTGCATGCTGGAGCCCTAATTCAAACCTAAGTGTGTTGAATTCCAAATCTCAATCCCTCATTGCTGAGATTCTCCTGCCCTTATCGGTTTAAGGTTTCTGGTATATGGCTTCCCATGCTTTCTGGAGTGGGACTCACCTCTATGGATGCGCGGGAACTGGGGGTGGTGTGGAGAGAACCCCACCATCTGCAGAGCTGGGATGAAGCCACCAGGGAGGGCTGGTGGGGTTATTGGGATCCCAGCCTCCAGAGTTCCTCATAATCACCCTGATGGGGTCAGGGCAGAGCAAGCCACATCCATTTTCCAGAGAGACACATGGAGACCAGAGTGCACTCAGCCCTAACCGTGGCAGAGCCCGGGTATGGGGCGCAGCTCTGGGGCTGGGCAGCCTGGAGCAGGACCTGGCCCTGCTCTTTCTGGCTCTCAGTCCTCCTCCTTGGTAGGCTCTCCTGAGAATTCTGGCTGAGGGCATTCATGGCAGTGCCTGGCTCACCTTAGGTACTCAGGGAACATTTGTGTAAAATAAAGAAAATGGAAAGAGAAGACGATCTTTATTACCATTCCATTTCTTTGGTACAGGTATCCCTTCTTTTCAAAATTTTGTATCACACAACTTCACTTTTGCAGAAGACTTGCCTTACTACCTGCTGTCACTAACAGAAAGAAATCCGAAGAGGATTTCACTTTCATGACAAAAGCGAAAAATCTGGAATAGCGTCCAGCTTCTGTTTGCAGCAACCGTAATGGAGGCAGCTGGCTTCCGGACCAGCAGGAGAGGCACCGCCAAGCTGCTTTCCCGAAACTACTCCACCGACTGCACACGTAGCATATCATTCCTGTTTTTACTATGTGTGGTGCTATTTTTAGGCTCTCCGTGTTATTTAGTATGATTTGGTTGGTTATTTTGGGGGTCTTGGAACGCTCAAATTTTTTTCCATATAAATGAATGGTAATTGCTTTACATCAATTTCCCCTCCCCCCCTTTTTTTGTAGGAACACTCTACTTTTGGATATTGGGGAAAACCTGTTTTTTGGTTAGGGGACAGGAATTACTCTCCTTAAAATAAGGTGATCTGCATTGCTTGATGTGACATTCTAGCTTAAAGAATTTTTAAAAGGAAAAGGGAAAAAGAAAGTCAAAGGGAGGCGGTGGCTCCCAGACACTCAGCAGCAGAATTGAGGTAGGAATATGGGGAGGGGGGCGGAGAAGGATGGGGGTGTTACAGGGCAACCCCACTGTGAAATGGATTGGCCTGACTGTGGGTCAGGTGCACTTAAAAGGGACTTAAGTGCAGGGATGGATGAAAAGGGTAATAAAGGGTTTATGTACAAAAGAAGAGGAAATGAAGAAATAAATAACTTAGGGAGAAAGAGAGAGACATGAATTGGTGAATGTGTCCTACCAGTTGCCAAAAGGTGCTTTAGACTTATGGCAGGCTTTTGGGCCTTGTTTTGGGCCAATCCTGTTTGGGTGGATTTTTACCCATGAGGGGATGGATAACTTTGGGTGCTAGATTTGAAAACAATATTGTCTTTTCTGTATTGCACACTAATTAATTAAAGTTCATTTCCAATAAAGGTCTTATATGTTTCACCTTAACGCAAGGCTTGGGGGTTCTGGGGTGCCCCTCTCTCTGTCCTGTAACAGGGACAGCTGTGGAGGAGACTGAGGCTTTATGAAGGGCTGTCACGGGGGCTACAGGCTCTATCTCTGACTTTTCAGCTCTGAGTGAGTCCATTCTGGGGACAAAGGTTTTACCTGGGGACAGCCAGCAGGTCCTCTGAGGACTTGAGTGATCCTAGGCCAGAAGCTGCAAGTGGGCAGGTTAGACAGGAATGGCAATGGGGTTGCCCTGGGGTTGGCTACCTGGGGAGAGGCCCTCCTGGCTGAGTCTCAGGGTCTGAGGCTGAGGTGGGACTGGGAACCCAGTGAATCACTTTGAAGGATTCTTATTTAAATTGCTCTTCTATTTCTTCTTATTCATCTTAGGCTCACTTTACACCACAAGGTCTTTGTTGATGACAACTTAATCAGAGCAAAGTGTGAATAACCCAGCAAGGTAGGGCACATGGTGACCCAGCACTAATGAAGCCTGGGTGATACCACGTGTCCAAATCATACCCCCAAACCTAGGTTTCAGTTCTGAAGAGGGAACCATCATAACCCCTGACTCCAGCCACAGACCCTTAGTCCTCAGCCAGCTCCCCTTAGAGCCCTGTGTACATTTGTATTTTTCCAAGTAAGCAGTTTCTGGGAAGGGCACCTAGGGTCCTCCCTCCCTACCTGCAGTCTGGCCTCTCCTGCAATATTAATCTGGCTCTTATCAATGTTTCACTTACTTTCTATCCCTCATCACCCCTGCTACTGTCTTCTCACATTTGAGCTTGGAATCATGAAAAATAGATGTTTATTCTACTCGCCTTTACCCTTTTTATCAGGTTTGGAACTTATCAGGAAGTGATTTTGCTCAAATATTCTCCCAGTCATCTGATTCCCTAGCCCTTCATCCCTTCCTGCCCTAGCTGTACCTTGTAACTGGACCCTCTTCCCCCTTTTCAAGGCACCCTCTGCACATTGTCTATGTATTCTTGGGCAGGCACAAGGAGAGGGAGGATGGGACTGAGAGGAGCTAATTCACTTGCCCAAGGCCACACAGGAAAATGTTAATGTTTACAAAGGGGTAAGAGTCATGTCTGGAAGTTATTTTCTCTGATCTTTTGGTCTGGGGTGCCCCTCCATCAATATTGCTCCCAGCCCCCCATTGCATTCTCTAACAGAATGGGCTCCTGAGGTCCAACCCCTTTCCTTTTTATAGCATGATAGAAACAATAAGATCTAAGAGGGAGAGAAGAGGCAGGGGAAAACTGAGTGCCTGGGGCAGGCTGACTGAGTATGGATGTCAGGGCTTGCCTGACCCCTGAGCTGGAGGCTCTGGGTGGCTCTCTGGGCTGCCTTTACCCCCAGAATTCCTGCTCTTGGAAAAGATGCCATTAGCTGCACCTCAGATTCGAGGGCCACATCATGGGCAGGATCCTGAGGAGGCGATGGCTAGACTGGGATCTCACACCTTGGACTTGGCTCTTGGAATAAAGGGCTTCCTTTGAGCAGAACTGGGTTCCAGAAGAGAGGCTGGGATCTTTAAACAACTGCTTGACTCATTAGGGAGCTAAGGGTGGCCAAGAATTCCCCAGCAGTTTCTGTGTCGCTGAACCCTGATACCCATCATGAACACCCAGATATGGCATTTGTCTGGCTTGGTCTGTGGTTTAGGAAGAAGCTAATGGGCAAAAATCGAGTGCGCATGATAACGTGCCCAGTGCTTGATATAAGAAGCTAGGCAGAGAAGGGTCCTGCGTGTGAATCTCCTCCATGGGAGCCCCAATCTTGTCTTCCTGCTGCTCCATTTATTATTGCAGTATCAACAACAAAGATCAGAAAGACATCCTTATCAAGTCATAGCATACTGCTCTTCAAAAGCAAAGTACCTTAAGTGTATGAACATCCCTGGTTCCATCTGTGGGAGTCTGTGCCAGTCACCATAAAATGATTGTCCTCCCAAGTCCCTTCCAGGCTCAGGTCAGACTAGACACTAGCAGTCCCCGTACCTGCAAACATACCAGGCACTACCTAGATACCAAGCCCTATTCCCTAATACCAAACATGATGCCTACTGGGAGACCCTAGTGCTTTAGTCTCTTCTGTCAGCTCTGTCTTTGACTTTCAATGCTTGGGAAGGAGGAAGGTTGACTGTTACTGTTGTTTAAAAGCTGGGATTACTTAACATTCAGTGGTGCTGAAACTTACAATTCTCATATGATTTCTCTCAAATCATCCATCTTAATTCCTAGCTTCTATTTATTTTTTCTTAGCATACAAAGATAATACAACAACAAAATCAATAATGTAAATTGTATGGATTTTTATTGACCAATATATCCTTAAGATAAAGAACATTAAATAACTTGAATGACCTTGCAGAAGGCAGATGAGCTCTCCATACTTCCTCTGCAGGGGATGTAGCTTCAAAACAGGACTAATAGGGCTAGCAAGGCTGGCCACTTAGAATATGCCAGAGTGTAAATGTCCTTACAAAGAAGAGAGGCAGATCTGTGGTTCTAACAGTCCCTTGCTTTCACAAACCTAGGGTACCTGAACCTGCTAGAAACTGACAGAGCAGGATTCTGGGAAAGTGTTAAGAGCAATTGTGGGGAAACTGACCAAGTATAGAGTTTGCATGTTCCCTATTTCTCTCTAAGAAGACTGGCAGAAAAGACGCCAGCACTGCCCAAGCCAGGTGCCAAGATACAGCAGGGAAACCCATTTTGTTCCCAGGTGCAGCTTGAGAGGAATTGATGTGTAGGGAACAGGGGAAGGTTCTAGAATTTAGCCTGTTATGGCAGGATAATATCACACTAGTAACTCCAAGAATTCAATGACATGACTTGAAGGCAAGTGAGTTATGAATGGGTCAAGGCCAGTTCTTGCCCAGGTACACATGAATTTGGTTTGGGGTCGTGCTCCTAGGAACCAAGTAGATAGTCCTAGATTTTCTTTATTTTTTATTTTTAGCTATATCAATGACTCTTAAGATGTCTAGCTCCTCCTAAACTCCCAGAGAAGTTTCAGGAATGTAGGGGCATCATGAGAACCAAACATCTGTATTTGGATAAGCTGGGTCTGGGTCAGCAGAGTTTAGTCTGAATCTAGAAGAAAACTTACTGAGGGTCAGTGGGGATACTGCTGTGGGCCCCAGGCAAGGCAGCCTGCTAGCACCTGAGACTTGCTGTGTCCTTGACATATCGGGGCTGCAAGGGCTTCCCATCCTATTTTGGTGCCCTGTGTTGGGGGGTGGGGTGGGCAATAGTTAGAACTCATGTCTAGGGGAATTCCAGTACTGGGGGAAGTGAATTTATCCTGAAAAGTAGTGGTTATGTGTTTATCTACATAAATGATAATGTGCCACCATAGATATGGTGGAATAAAATTAAAAGGGGGGATTGCAACAGGGTGGTCCCCAGGAAAGGGGGAGGTTCCCTGCCCCACCCAAGGGAGGGTGGAGCTAAGCAGGAAGAGAAGAAGCTGCAGGAAGAGACTGAAGGAGGAAGGAAGCAGGATGGAGCCAGGAGACCTGGAGGAGGCGCATGGAGCCTAGAGACACGTGAAGAAACTGCGCTTGCCTTTTGGTCGTGGACTGGGTGACACAGATGTGGGTGAGACCCGTGGGGAGGTGACAATGGCAGCTTTTATCTGGATGTTGATTTTGCTCTTTTCCTTCCGGGCTTGTCTGGTTGTTTGTGACCCTTTTCTGTGGGTCCCCACTGGAAGATGCTTTAGACTTGTGGCAGGCTTTGGGGCCTTGCTCTGGGCCGACCCCATATGGATGGAGTTTTACCCACGAGGGGATGGGTAACTTTGGGTGCTTCATCTAGAAACTAGACTCTTTGCCTCACCTGTATTGTTTCCTAGTTTTTATTAAAGATCCTTCCCATTAAAGTCTCCTATGTTTTTGTGTTGATGCGGCGGATGGTAGAACCCATGTAGAATAGGCAGGTTTGCGGGGTTTGGGCTGCCCCTCTCCCTGTCCTATAACAGTTATGTGTTTATCTACATAAATGATAATGCTGCTGTCTCTTTTGGTCAGACATTTGACTTACCTGTTTCTATGCTATGTAAGTCTAGCCGGTTCTAATGGCATAGCATATCATTCAGCGTAGGTAATATTTATCTTGTCTGACCATGCTATGAAACTGCACTTCTAATGTCCCTTATGTACTTAGGAGGTCTGAGATATCTACAAAACCATGGGACTGCTGGGACATAGTCATATTCAATGACACTAAGTGCTATAATTTCTCAAAGCTAAAGGTGTTTTACCTTCTTATGTACATCACGACTTAAGACTTCTTAAGTAAAAAATCTGATAGGTTAGACATCCTTATAAACTTGTATACTACTTTAATAACCAGAAATGATTCTTTCTTAAACTACCTGTTGATGTGCTTAATATAGTCTCTTCTATTGAACTCCTACCAAATGAAACAAGAACCCCTTATATCTTACACATCCCTTGTCACTTTTTGGGGTGACTTATTTTTGTAATTCTATTAATGCTCAAATGGTAAATGGCCAGGCATCCCCAATTTGTCCTATCTTACTTGCCTTTTGGAACAGTAGATTCTGTTTTATCTAACTCATTAAACCTGTTCATAAGTAAGTTAAAAAGTCCTCCCAAGTTTACATAATAAATCAACCTAACTTACTTAAATCGGCCTTGTCATTTTTTTTTAGTGCTGCTGATCATTTCCAGTTACCAACCATCATTGTGATATGGGTGATAAAGAACAGACCTCAATATTTTCAATCCATTCTTTATTATCTCATTGTGACTTATGATTTTGGTATTAATGAAGGACTTCTTACTGTCTAGGTCAAGTGTTAATCTATCTTTTTGACCAGCTCCTTCATAATGTAGAGATTTCTAACATACAAAAATAGGATGGGCCTGCCCAGTGGTGCAAGGGGTTAAGACGCAACCTATGAAGCTATCTGCGGCCAAGAGCCGCACGAGTTTGATCCCCAACCAGGGAGCAATCCACTTGGCGCAGCAGACCTCTCCTGGCTCACCTGCTGCTCCCCTCAGCAGTGTACTTTGGTCAATCTGCCCGTTCTGTTTCCCACTCTGTCTCTGGTGAATCCTCTCAACCCCCACACCTCTGGCCTGTACCCAAGTTCTTGTATACATAAATAAATAAATCTTTAAAAAAATAGGATGTTCTACCATTCAAAATCCTACTTTCTGTGGAGCTGCTACTGGTACTATTCCTCCTCCTACTCTCTGACCCCATCTAATGTTGCATTCAAACATTTGGCTTCTCACCTCCTGATCTCTATTAGAGACTGGCAGAATACACCCACCATCTTGTAGATTTTACAGAGTTTTCTATTGTCCAGCTTATTAAATTCATGCTTCTGTGATCCATCTGAAAGGTCACCTTTGGGCTACATATTTGCTTGTTTCTATTTCTGAACTTTAAGAACTATATATCTTGGGGCTATAAATCTGACTTTTCAAAAAATTTACTGTTGGAGATCATACTTCAGGCCCAAAGACCTGAAAACGAACACTTATTTTTTGTCTGAACAATTGTATGCACCATCTTATTCAATCTTAATGAATGTGCTAGGCTATAAATCTTTCATTGGTGGCGTGATGGGAGGAAAAGGTGCCATGGAATTTAATCTACTTTTTCAAGCCATCAATGCCATTAGTATAAAGACAAAACATTAGGTCTCATGGAGAAAGTCTGAACCATCGGTTTCTTCAAGATATACTTAGTGACTGAAAGCCAATGTAGCAAGTCATTTTATGCAGTTCTTAACTCCTCCTTGACCCGCTGGCTCTCAAGTGAGAGTGAGCTAATCTTGTAAGCAGTAGCTAACTTTTGGAATTAGCACCTAAGTTTAAAATACAGCTGTTCTATTGAACAAGGCTGCAGGGGCTGTGATGTGGTACCTCCCATGCCTGTCTGTTCATTCACATGTGGTATTTTCACAACCTAGTTAATGACTGAATCTTTTTTCACTTTGGAAATGCTTAGTGATAAGAGTCTTAAGGAAACCACGAGAGACCACTTAATAGCAAATGAAAGCAGTTGAATTGGCTAAATATGGTGAGGTTTGAGTGCACAAGTCCTTCCAGCCAGATTAGCTATTGTCCAGTTTCTGTTCCTTGGCAGTTAATTCAAAGTAAGACCATCTGGATTTGTGTACAGTTACATATTCAACAGCAACATCCTGCCTTCCTGGGGTGGGGTGAGATCTTATATTACCTACTCTTAATTGTAAAAATTAAGATAATATTAATGAAATATATTGTTAATATCACAAAGCAGCCTGGAGGTTTTTTTTTCCCTTTCTATAAGAGGTCATCCAACCTTTCCTATAAAGAGCCAGAGAGTAAATATCTTAGGTTTTGTGGGCTAAGAGGTCAATTTGAGTAAATTGTAAAGATACTAATATAACAAAACTTCCACTAGACTTTATCGGTGAAATTAAAAACAACTGAATATAATAACGTCATACAGGCTTACTTGGTCTTTGAGAAATTTTATTCATGGTTGAAAATTAGTTTCCCCACAATCAAAACCAGATGCAAAAGCTGATTTGTTAATGCTGATTTATAATGAAATTAATGTATTTGATATTAAAAATGCCTGTTTAGATTACAAGATTAAAATCTTATCAGATTACATTCCATTTAGTGCATTGAGTTGAACCATGTCCTTGGAAGGGGCTTCTGGGGCATGATAGGTGGGCGGTAAGGACAGACATAAAAAAAAGAAGCAAAGGTACATATACACCACTGAAGAATCCATATGAATTGACATAGACGGCCTGTAAATAACCCTATGCACTCATTAGGGTGATTATAATCAAGACAAACAATAAGTGTTGGTGAGAACATAGAGAAGTTGGAAGCTTCCTACATTGCTGGTAATAATATAAAATGGTGCAGCTACTGTTAAGCAGCTTGGAAGCTTTCAAGATGTTAAAATAGAGTTGCTAGATGATCAGAAAAATATCTGTATGTCTCTTACCATGATGTTGAGGTCTCTGGACAGTTTTCTATACCCAAAAGAGTAACAGAACCACAACGATCCTGGGTTCTAGAGCAAATATTAGGGCTGCTAGGATATAAAAGCCTAGTCTGTTCATTGACTTAACCTCATAAGTGAGTCTTAGAGGATATTTGGGAAGTCTTAGATAACTCCACTCCAATCTTCCAAGTTTGTACAGTCACTGAGAGCTCAAAAGTCAATATAATTCCATTGGCTCTGAGGCATGATGGTAGGGTGGTTGTAGGGCAATATAACTAAAACTTTGGAGACAGAAGCATAAAATGAGACTAGAAGTTAGATGGGGCCAGATCAGTATATAGTAAATATAGTGGATCCTTACCTTTCCACCCTCTTTCTATACTGCAGAAGATGGACACTTGTTTTTTAGATTTCTTTATTTTCCTACAGTTTCATAGCTAAAACTCTAGATGCAAATAGATTCTGCCAACTGGAGGTACTTGAGGCTGTCTTCTACAGGCAAGCCAGGATCAGGGTATTCTAGTATCTGCACTAACTCTGGGGTGTCAAGGAGGTTGAGGCTGTGACTTCCTGCTTCATCTGCTAGGTTGCTGCGAAGGTGTCAGTTCCCCTGGTGGCCTAGTTCTGTGGTGCTACTCTGGCAGTCATTCTCTGAAGCCAGCCTAAAGTCTGTTAATTTTCAAGGATATTGTAAACTTAAAATTCTTTCAAGGATATTGTAAACTTATAATTCGGTGACCTATTGCTACCTAAGATAATCAGAATAGTTTCTTAAACTATGGCTACTTTCTGAACTTCAAGGCCAAAATTAGGTATACATAGCCACTGAAATAGGTGGGTGTCACCAGAATTACCTTTCCTTCAAGATTGCTCTGGTCACTGAACAGAAGTGCTGCAGGGGTTGAGTTGGGATAAGTACAAGTTAAGCCAGTGTCAACTAGAAATGGTGATGACAATGAAGCCAGGGAAAACAATTGACACTTAAAACTTCAGTGGGAAAAAATATAATATTATTTGGTGACCAGGTTAGAGAAAGAGAGGGGGTTTCTCCATTGTTCTAATTGTTCTAAGTGCTAGGCAATCAAAAGTAAGTAAGTAAATGTGCTTAGTTAACAAAGTGGAGAACATTACAAAACTAGGATTCATGAGAAAGGTTACAGACTTAGTTTTGGCAAGATTAGTTTGCACTGCCTGTGGGATGTCTGAGTATAAACATCAAACAGGTAACAAAACATTGAGCTCCCAAAAGTTAGAGGAGCATTAGGAAGATGAACTTCAAGTTCACTATCTAGGAAGAATGTACAATTACTAAATAATCTCAGATTTTACATGGCCAAATTGGGGCACCCGGAGGAAACACACACTTAATGTTGGGCAAATTACAAAGGGGGACTGAAAAATAGATTATGAAGACTGAAGAGCAAAACCAGGAGGCTTGGGAGTGTGGCAATCAAAGAAGCTTTTCAAAAGAAGTTGAATGTTGAAGGGTTTTAGTAAGAAGGATGGAGTGGGTGTACCTATTGCATTTATCCAAATAGGAATATTATGGTATCTATAGAAGCTGTTAAAGTAATCAAAACTTGATTGAACTAGATTGAATTGATAACTCATTTTGACACTTTGGCCATGAGAGAAGAAATAAGGAGGGTTTCTTGAGATTTTTTCAGGGTGAGAGAAATCGTGAAATTTCTTAGGATAAGGTAGTTTTTCTCTGGAATAGTAAACCTTAAGAAAAGGATACATGACACAGGTGGACAATTATCTTTTCTAACATTGCTTAATAAGGTATAGATTACAGATCAGATTGTAGACTTATGGCAAAGTTCCTACTGCACCTGAATGAGAGAACAAACTTGTCTGAGAATGAAGGAAAGCAAATGTGCAGTGTTCTCGCTGACTGGCCACAAACTTGAGGTACTAAGAATGGGAGAAGCTGATCAAGTTATGCGAGCTTCTGAAGCTGCTTCATACAGGAAGCTCTTTGCTCTACTTCCTGGGCACTTGGGCATATGCTTTAGGCTCCCACATGCTTTATAGGGTGGTCCCTGTCTTGTTCATGGTTGGGGAATCAGGATTTTATTGCTGGAGGTGGATAAAGTAATAGGTTCTGCATCATTCCTTGCAATTCTTTGGAGCCAGGGTCATTTTTCCTACAGAATCATCCATACTTGGATTTTTTCTCTTAGTAATTTTCATTGAAACATTGGTATTCATTTTTTAAACTTTGTTGTAGGCACAAAAGACCTGGGAAAGAAACACCATTAACTCCCTCCAGAATAATGCAACCAAATTGAAAGTCTACCAACAAAAGGCCACACAGGGAAAGAAGTAACAAAAATCACATTCTAGGGGTTCACTGTTTTTAGCAGCCTGAGCTATGCTCTCTAATCATTCTTCACCTGACTTTCAAAAACAACACCCTAGCTCATCAAAATATACATTTTCCATTTGCCTTTTTAAATTAAAAACAATATTTAAAAAGAACTTGAAGGAATTCACAATTGCCTAGCTCGTTTCATTTCACGTGCAGTGTAGGAAGGTCAGGAAGTCTATTCTGCTGCCACAGGATTAGAGGATATTGATCTTCAAGCTTTAACTTTCTTCCAAACAGCGCAGAACAGCCCCAGTTTCAAGTGTGAAAGGACACCGACGATTTCCCAGGAGAATTCCACAGGATGATACAGGTGCCTGAGTTGTTCTTCAGAGTGCTAGGGCTTCGGTCACATTGACACCATTCCCTTGTGTAAAATTTCCCATCTTGGTTCAGTACCTTTCATTCCCTTGTGTAAAATTTCCCATCTTGGTTCAGTACCTTTCATTGAGAGGTCAAGAATTGGCCTGAGAAATTCCCTCATGGAACTGTCTTCCAGAGACAGTTCTGGCTTTCAGATCAGTACAGCTGTTCAATCATTAATGACATAATCAAGCTCCATCCCTTCTTTGGTGTACGGGCTTTCTCAGGATTGGAGCAGTCTTCTATCAGGACCCGGTCACACTCTGTCTAAGACATTGCTGTGTGTTGTCCTCATGTATTTTCTTACAGCCTTCAATCACCATTCGGTAACCAACTTTCACATAATATGTCCTCTTTTCCACCTCCCAGAATCAGAACACCTCTGCAGGTGAGATGCTCTTTGTCACTGCCCTTAATGGCCCGGGTATGTGCGAAATTACTCTCTGCCAAATTAACATCTCCACTAAGGATGAGAATATTTCCAAATGGCTTTCCAGGTAGAATATCAATGTGTAGAATTTTAATGTTCTGATAAGGCAAATCTTCACTTTATCTATCCTACTCCACCAGGTGGTCACCAGCTCTGGGCTAATATCCGTCCAGGTCCCTCCTTGAACTATGGGTGGTAATCACTTCACCTTTCCAGCAATGTCCCCACTCAATTCTTTCCACCCACTTTGCTCAAAAGTCAACTTCTTTGCTCTGTGTGTTACCATCATAGCTCAGAAGGTCCAGCAACGCTAACCCACGTGGGTAAATTCTCAAATTGGCAAAGCTGCCATTCTTTTGTTGTTGCTCACTGAATAGGTGTGTGGCAGCTCTTCATGCTCTGCTCCTGGAAAATGGACAGGAGGACTTCAGAATGGCCTCATTCTCAGCCTCGGTGCAGAGATGAAGTTGAATGTGCTGAACTGTGCTTGCTTCTGTCAGGGCCGGTCAGACCCCATGCTGGCTGCAGGGGAGGGTGCTGCACAGGAGATGAGGGTCTCACTGCATGTCAGGCTGCGGGTGGCCAGAGTGAACCACATAGGGGAGGCCACACTCAGATTTTTCTAACTGATCTCTGTGGTGTGCTTTAATACATTTCCCTCTCCATGGTTTCCTGTAAATCTGTGGTTGGCTCTTGATGAGATTGAAGTTTACTTGCTGGCAAGATGACCTCTCAGGTGGATGTGCACTACCATCAAGATGTCTGCAGTATCCTGCTGTTGGCTTATTGAGGTTAACAGCCATTATCACCTAGTTGTATCGATTAGAGATCTTAATGTGGCAGCGTTCTACCATTCTTCCTCTCTAAAGAGCTAACCCATTAGTTTATCTTTAAAAAGGCAGGATAAATGTGTGATTGTTTATCGACCAGTTCCCATATCTTCACCAAAAATGACTTGGTTTGATTAAGCTGTTTTATCTGATGAGAGCATATCGAAACATCCTCCTGGTGTTCAGATAAGCACATAGCCCAGTCTCTTGGCGACAAGGGTTCTGCAGCAATTACACGGCATTGCCGGTGCTCACAAGTAAGTTCAAAGAACACTGAGTGCTCACATAGAAATCTGCAAAGCATGTAAAGCAGTACTAATTCATGTAGGTCAAGACTATCTGGGAATATAATTGCTGGCCTTTGATAAAAGAATATGCAGGAGATTGAAACCTGCTTAAAAGAATGCTGTCAGAATGATGTGATAACTTCTTTAATAGCAACTTCTGAAATGGCAGAGTTAAGGTTATAATGCTAAGGAAAGCAAGAAAGATGTTTCTCCTAGGCACCAGGAATATGTTGTCCTGACCCCCAAAGTTAATTTCATACAGGCCTTGATGAGACCAGACAAGCAGTTTGTTTAAAATTATCTTCTAGATCCTATCAGTAAAATTCAAGTTTCTTATTATTTTTGATTCAGTGACTTAAAACCTGTTCTGTTGCTTTACTATACTACACTGAATCCGATTAAAGAATATGTGGCTTGGGAAGACATTGGATTTGATTTATTTTAAACACACACCTTCAGGGTATACACTTGTGGTGGCAATTGCTAGTGCAAGTTCCCTCCCGGGCACAAAGACTGACCAGATTCTAACCTCCCTTACATTTGGATGTGGTCACATGCCTGTTCTAGCCAGTAGCACATGACCAACAATGTGTGCTACTTATAAATCTGGCCCATAGTTTTCCTACAGTCTAGTTTTTTCTTCCCCCATCTATCAGTTTAATGGAGAAGACCCAGGGAGGCAGAGCTATGATATAGGGGGATCCCAAGTCCCTGAATAGGGAGGTCCTACCAGGAATAAACACTTTCCACAGTGATGTGAATGAGAACTTTTCAGCTACTGAGGCTGAGATTTGATTACATGTCTATTGTTACTTACTCTTGCCAATGTAACTTACCATACTGTTAAGCATGAGATGCTTTTTATGCTAAGCTTTTCAATTAAGCTGGCCACCTCAATCTTAAACATTGGCCATTAAATGTAAAGTAGGCGTATTAAAGCCTAAAGGGAGTTGAGTCCATTTTTTTTAAAGGGAGAATTTGAGATACACTAGGGTATCTGAGTGGGTCTAACTCACTTGTGGGAGGAAGACCAGGCAGGGAAATGATGTGACAATCGTTTTTAACAAGCTCTTCAAATTATTTGTTATCTATTCATCATGTTCCAGCCTGCTTATTTTCTTGGTTTAAATCCAGAAGTGGAATTTTTGCTCAGAAGTACCTTTTGAATATCTTATCAAATATTGCCAAGCCTTTTTTTCCCCCATCACCATCCCTTGTCCTTTTCCCTCCCCTGCCCTCTTAACCTCAGAGCCCTCAGGATGTTTGTTAACGTCCGTTAGTTTTGAAAGTGTTATCCAGTTGTCTACTATTAAATGTCCTGTATTTTTTATTGTGCTGACTCTATTGTACAGCATTTCCTCATATGCCATGCCTTTTGTTAAATGGTTACACTTCAGCCTTTCTCATAGCTATCTATTAACTCCATGGAGTGTATGCATCACATCACCATGATGTGACAATTGCTAGCTGCTTTGCTCCATCTAAATCAGGAAGGAGAATTGGACCATGAAAGTCCATCTCAGACCCATCAGCCAGTGCACCTAAGCCCAGCATGGCAGGGGGCTGTGGTGAGCTATGAAGCGAGTTCTTCGTAAGTAGATGAAGGATATTCTGACTTAACTGTTGATGAGCACTGTCTGACAGCAAACGGTGTAACAAAGCTGACACTTGTGTGACTGTCACCAGAGTAAAACTTAAGAGTTTTCAGTACCCTGGACTTCCTTTTAGATCCTGACTGCTCCATCTGTTAGTGGTAACACTTAGCTTGCTTCTTAGGAAGCTATTTCCTTACCCCTCTAGTTTATAACACCAGAATGTGCATTGAACTGTAGTTTCATTTTACCTTGATAGATATGACTGCTGTGATATTTGGATAAAATAACTGCAGAAACGTGTATAGATCGAGTGTATGCTTGGATAAATATGCAGAGTTGCATTTGTGTAACTGGCCTTTAGAAGAAAATCATTACCAGCATCTCCAGAAGGTTCCCTGAAGTCTTTCCTTTAGGAATAATCACAACCTCAAGGTATACCCCACTGGTGTCCCCACAGTGTTCTGACTCCTATGTGTATAGATTACTCTTGATTTTTATGCTGTTTATGTATACTGTTTAATGCCCCCCTCCTTTCTGGCACTACAAGTTGTTTCTGACTGATCTTGTATTTTTCTACTCAGTCCTAGAAGCAGCTGTTTTTCCAAAGGAATAGTAGAAACCAAGGTCTGGATGCTGACTCTGCATGATGCTCTTCTTGATGCTTCTAGGCGCAGGCACCTGGTTGAGCAAGAAAGTGTGTGGATACTAAACTGTGTATATATACATTTCTGTAAATATTTCTGTGGTCAGCCATGTTAAAACTAAACATGAATTCATGCTGATGTTTCAAACCCTAATGCATTATTACATAGGACATTCTAGTTCTTTCTCTAGGAGAAATACTCTTATTTCATAGTCTTACTACTTACAGAGCTCAGGGGCCAATGTTAACTAGCTACTGAATGCATATAATAAGCTAGAGAATACTGAGCAAGTCACAGGTTTAACTGCATTTTCTTTCAGGCCCTTTTGAAGCAGATACGGTACCAGATTCACACATGAAAACTGAGGCAGAGAAGTGTCTCAGACATGTGTTAATTCAGCGAATCTTTAGAACACCCTAGGGATGCTGAAGATAATTGTGTATTACTTTTACAATTGAAGAAACCAAGTGCAAAGATTACTTACCCAAAGTTGGTGTGTACTCTAGTTAAGTCGCGTGGCCCCAATACCTGCCTGACCTAGTGACCTTCTTTGTGATACTGCAGCTGACATGGAACCCTGAAACTTAGTTCTCATCGAAAAACAATGATTTTCCCATATTTGCTGGAAGAGAGAGCTCTTAGTCACATCATGACTTAGTCACATCATAACCTGCAATAAAAGACAAGGAAACCAGGTTTTTTCTTGACTACTCAGGTCTAAAGAAATAGATCTAAAACTAAATCCTGCTCACTGGTTTCGCCCTGCTCTGGGGTGAGAATTTACATGTCATTGAGTTGAGGTGACTTTTTAAGCACTGCTCCTTGGTTTGGTTAGCTTTCAAGCAGGGTATCCTGCTGTGACTTTGATGCCAATTTTGCAGGACCCTTGTTTGGGAAACTGGAAAATGCTGGTTTGGATTGAGTCACTACTGCATATATACAGTTGTCCCCCTTCAATTTTTTCCCTTAAAGTCTAACAGTTTTGTGATTTCAGACTACATGCCACTTAGAAGCAAGAGCTGAGCTAGGATGTCTGAGCAGGAAAACTAAAAGGAGGAAGCTCTACTCACCTTTCAATTCCTCTAGGATGCTCAGCTGGATATCTTCCTACTTAAGAGCTACTGAATTTGCCCCCACTTCAGATATAAGCTATGTAGCCAGTTTGAACTGGAGCAAATTGGCTGAGTGCAGGTCTAGAAATGGTTATTTTAATTTTTTTTATTTTGAGTTTCCTGTAGTGGCCACCACCTGGGAACAGGAAGGCAAGAGCCCAGAGGGAGTGTCATCTTCCCAAGGCAGGTGGGTGAGGAGGGAGCTTAGAGTCCACAGGACCAGAGGTTCTTGGGGTTTGGCCCTTCACTACTCACCTGAGCCAAGAGAGCGCTCTGGTCTTTCATGGGGTGTGTCCTGTGTTCATACAAGCTTTTCATCAAGTTTGTGTATCTTGATGTATGAGGAACAACTTCCTTGTGAGGGCATGGCAGACCATGGCAGACCATGGGCAGACAACGGATGCTGCTCTTTCACTGATCTCTTGGGTTTGTCTGACCAACCAGTGACCACTAACTTTGTGTCTTCACATAGTCTGCCTGTCCCTGCTTTGACCAGCTGAGCATCCCCAAATATGTCTTCAAGTCCCGGGGTCTCTGTTCTCAGGTACTGGTTGTAGAGTCTTGCTCCCCAACATCCTCTCTTCTAGGGCTGTATCCCCCTCTGTAGGTCGTTGTCTGCTTTCTCCTGTTAGAGTCAGGATACTACCCAGAAGGAGATGCTGCTTCTGTCTGTGTCCCTGATCTCTAGGCTTCTCATGTGCACTCAGTTCTGGACCACACTCTTAGCCCTGCAGTCTAAACCTACCTTTGGTAGGACTGTGGGAGGTAAAGGACCCACTTCCCACACTAGGGAGTACAGCCCCAGACCCATGGGTATGACAACAGCTAGAAATCCTGGCTGGTGAGTTGTAGCTGCTGCTCTACTGCTGGGCAAGCACAGGGCATGTGGCTTGGGTTATGTTAGGACCTTTCCTGGCTGATAGATGGTTCATTTATTGGTCAAGTGAATCTCCCAGTCCCTGTTGCTACTTCTACTAGTTACACTGACAGTCTTGGTGGTGTTGGGGGAATTGGTAGCATTATCCATGGTGTCATCCTTGATTGCTTTTCATGAATTAGATGAGTGGCTTAGCTGTAGCCTCCCTGATGCTGAGCCATGCTGGGGTTTGGCTTTTTGGTTGTCTGGGTTTGGCTTTTTGGTTGGCTAATACTGACTGGTCAGGAGGCTCAGTGACTAGAGTAAGTCTCAAGATGTACAGGTAGCTTAAGCCTTTGATTATACCAGGGATGTCCATCCTGGGCACCTATTGGACTTAGGGTGCAGGTATATGCCATGCTGGCTCTTGCTATAACTCATGACTGGATCTGATGCCATCCAGCAGTTACTCTCTGCAAAGTTCCCTGGGGCCTATCTCTGATTTCCCATGTTGGCTAGTGTCATTCTCCACCCCTCCCCCACCTCCCCAGCTATAAAAGACAGATTCTGATAGTCTTTCTGATCACATTCTGATTCCTTGTCCTAATTCTCTCTGAAGCTTATCTTCGGAGGCCTTTCTTGGTCTAAGACCTATTTTCTTGCCCTTCTACCTAGGATAGCTTGTCCTGTATACTATGAGCATTATAGTGTGATAACTGCCTATAGTCAAGGCAGCTTATAAGCGCCTTGCTGTTCACAGGGTCTAGTTCTGCAGTGAGATCTTGTTTCTGATCTGATCTTTACCTTTGGACCTAGAGTTTTAGTATATGTGCTGCCAAGTGAACACTGGATCTGGAGTTTTGACAGGATCAAAATTAGGGTAAGAGTCAGGATGTGCCCATACATCTAGAATCAGAAGGGACAGCGGGCTTGAATGCCATTGGCCATGAGGCGTGATGCCCAGCTTTAAATTTTTTTTTAATTTTTGGAGTTACATTTTTGATCTTCCATATGTACACATGTGCTACTTACCCCCACCCCCACCAAGCCACCCACGCTCATACCCCTCTTCCGTCCCCATCGTGTTCCCTTTGGCAACCATCACTTAACATAATCAACTGGATCCCCATCCACTTTTGTCTTAAATGCCACTATTCCATCTTTTTCATGACTTGGTAGTATTCCACTGAGTGTACATTCCAGTTTCTTTATCCGCACATCTGTTGAAGGATGCTCAGCTTTATTTCCAGGCATATGCCAGGTCTTGGCTGTTCTGGAGACTAAAAGCTCAGTCATGGATGACGCTAGCCCCTTATTACAGTCTGGTAGTGTCCTTATAAATAGGATAGACTCTTTTAAACTCTTACTTTCTTTATGGTTTCTCTTCTGAAGGTTGTTTCAGTTCTGAAGACTAACTGGGCAGAAAAGGCCTTCCTCAACCTAGCAGAC
The DNA here is from genome assembly GCF_014898055.3 of Talpa occidentalis. Classification (NCBI taxonomy): domain Eukaryota; kingdom Metazoa; phylum Chordata; class Mammalia; order Eulipotyphla; family Talpidae; genus Talpa; species Talpa occidentalis. The sequence continues at coordinate 43,390,569 of NW_023605194.1, forward strand.
TGGAGAATTCCTGGATTCAGCAGCTGGAGAGTCTTCTTGAAGCCAACTGCCATTACGGAGGCCCCAGGCAGACAAGTTCTGCTGAGCTTGGGTTTTTATGCTCTGGCACTGCCAGTCCTTAGTATTAAGGCCTGGATCATGCTAGGACCTAAGGCTACATATGGAGGCCAAAGACCTGATAGCACTGTCTTCTTCATCTTTCCTCTTTCTACCTTTCTGGTGACTTTAGTGGGCAATTCTGGGCATCACTGCGGCTCATGCCCCAGCTCTTGCTCTTTCCTATTGTTACATACATAAGAGTTCCTTTCCTGGACTGCTAAGACTAGTTCATTCTCCCTGGACCTCCAGCTCAGATTCTTGGAGAAAAGAGCAATCACAGCCATAGCCAGATGCATCAGGAGAACTAGGACTTGTGCTCTGTTCCTTACTTGGCTGAGTACAGGGTCTCTGCTCCTCTCCTGGGTCCTGAGAAGACCATATCTTTGGCCTTTGTATATGGAGTTTATATTCTTAGCATCCAGGCCCCATTCAAGCATGGATTCTTGACATCTGGTCTGTTAGAAAACTCAAACTTAGTGCCTTACTTTTCCACTATCCATACCCAGGAGTCTGGGTGCTCTGGCTGAGAAGAGTCAGTGTAAGGAGGGCTTTTACTGTTTGTCAAGACCTTCCTCTGGCTCAGTAAGGCAGGGATCATCTCTCCTTTTGGGGCCTCTTCCTACCAATATTAGCTTGCTGTTGCTGCCACAATGAAGTACCACAAATGAATGACTCAGTTAAGTTCAGTGTCTTAGTTCTGGAGGCTAGAAGTCTGAGGTCAAATATCAGCAAGTTAGTGCTGAGTGCTGTGGGAATCTGTTCCCTGCTTCTGACTTTGCCTCAGGTGGCTTGCTGGCACCTTGTAGCTTGCCTTACCTTTAATCTCGGCCTTCATCTTGGCATGGGATGTTCCTGTTATAGGCACCAGTCTTATTGGATTAGGGCCCACCCTCAAGACATCATCTTAAGTCGATTACCTATATAAAGACCCCAATCTCTAAATACCTCATATTGAGGTATAAGGAAGTTCAGAACATTCAAAATGTGAATGTGAGAGGCACCACTTAACCATAACACTGCAGTATCTTTCAACCTATAACCCAAATGTATTTCAGCATAACTCAAACCTAGAACAGGGCTCACAGTTACAGGGAATGGTGCACTAAAGACGTGGCTCAGGTCAGGGGACCTGTCTGTTTCATTCTTATCCGTGGGAGTTGTTCTGCAAATTACTTGGCTTTACTTTCTTGGACCAGATGACACACAGTCCCAGAAAGTAACACGGGGTGTATGTGCAAAGGCACTCCTGACTGAGCCTGGATCTGCCTGCCTTCAGGTGTTCTCAAGGATGGTGGCTCAGACCTTCTAGACTGTCAGGAAAGAGTTTGAATTTGGAAGAGACTAAAAGGACTGGTGGCTTGTCTCTGCCAGGAACCCCAAAAGGATTTCAGAACTTCTCAAAGGGTTAGCTGGAACTAAACTTCTTTCCTGCATTCTTGTTTCTCAAAACTAAGGGCTTCAGGACATGCTAGAGGACAGAAGCAGAGTTGGGGTTAGGAAGAACTGGGTTGCTTCCACTTAGAAAGAAATTCAGGAATCTTACCTTAAGAGTGTCCTTCCTAGGAGGCCAGAATAAGAGGTTGGTAGGAGAGGAGCTGGGACTGATTCTTGGAGGGGACTCAAATGGAAGAAACCAAGAGTTACATAATTTTTTCGTGTGAGCCAGTCATGTATAAAAAGATGTGGTATGAGGTCTAAAGTCCTGCCAAGTCTGCTTCTTGGCCAGATGGAATCTTCTGATTGTCTACTGAGTCAGGGTCCCTCCTCTACCTGGCTGCACCTTAGCAACTAGATAAGTTAAAAACAAGCTTGATTCTAGATACCTTCTCTGAACTTGGACCAGATCTGCAGTCAAATGCTCTGCCCCCCTGAGTATACCTCCAACATGGACTGGATCTGAAAATTCAGCAGTCTGGTCACAGGCAGCTCTTTGATGGAGGTGGCACAAGGGAAGGTATATCTGGTTTTGGTGTTAGAGGAATAAGGCTGGCCTTACAGAATGAGTTAGGAAATAGTTGCTCTGCTTCTATGCTCTAAAGGGACTGTAGAGGTTTAATATTTTCATAAATGTTTGGTATCTGTAGTGATAGTCCTGCTTCCATTTCGCATCTTAGTCATTTGTGTCTCGTTAACCTGGGTAGAAGCTTAATTTGTGTCTTCACTTAGTTAGCCTGGGTAGAAGTTTATCAATTATATTGATCTTTTCAAAGAAACTGGCTTTTGGTTTCATTGCATTCCTTGCTCACCCCCAATTGATTTCCTGTTTTCATTTTCATTAATTTCTGCTCTAATTTTTCTTTTGCTTATCTTGGATTCAATTTGCCCTTGTTTCCTAAGGTGGAAATTTAAGATTTTAGTTCTTTAACATGCATTCACTGCTATAAGTTCCCTTTAAGTACTTCTCTCACTATATTATACATCTTAAGTTTTCTTTTTCATCTAGTTCAAAACTTCTCTTTGATTCATGTTATTCAGAAGTGTGTTTAATTCCAAGTTTTTCAGGATCTTGCTACTATGTGTCTGTTGTTGACTTTAACTTAATTCCATTGTGGTTCTAGAACAGACACTGTAAGACTTCTACTCACAGTTAAGGTATGTCTTATTGCCAAGAATGTGGTCTCTTGGGCCTCCCTGGTGGTACAAGGTGGTTGGGCACCACACTATGAGGCAGTCCATGGCCTCTGCAGCATGAGTTTGATCCCCGGCCGGCCAGAGAGAAACTCACATGGCGCGGCAGACCTCTCCTGTTGCTCCCACTGCTTCCCTCAGCAGTGCTTTTTGTCAGTCTGCCTGTTCTGATCTGTCTCTGGTGAGTCCTCTCACCCCCCACATCTCTGGCCTGTACCCCAGCTCTTGTATACATACATACATACATACATACATACATACATACATACTTACATACATAAATCTTTAAAAAAAAAAAGAATGTGGTCTCTTGCTGAATGTTCCATATGAACCTGGGAAAATCTATGGGCTGCTGCTGTTGATATAGATGTTTATGTCTAGCTGATTTGTGCTCAGCAATGAGCTTACTGACTTTCTGAGTGTTGAATTTGTCTACTTGTGAGAGGGATGTTTGTGTCTCCAGCTGTAATAGTGGATTCATCTATTTCTTCCTTGCATATCTACCCATTTTTTGCCTCGTGCGGTTTGACAATGTTAATGTATGTGTGCATAAGAAATGTCTTCTTGGACAATCGACTCCTTTATTATTATATAATGCCCCTTCATTATCTCTGATAACTTTCATCGCTTTCAAGTCAGTTCTGTCTGAAATGGATATAACTCTTCCTGCATTCTCTTCACTGGAGTTACCATGGTATCTCTCTCTATTCATTTTTAATCTGTTTTCAATGTTTCTTATAGACAACAAATAGGTGATGTGTTTTGATTGACTCAGACAATGTCTTAATTGGTACACTTAGATCATTGACTTACTTAGACTATTGACAGTCAATGTAATTGATATAACTGAATTGATCTAACACATTTGTTACTATTTTCAATTTGTTGCCCTTACTCTGTTACTATTTTTGTCTTGCACTCTTTTGTTACCTATATGTCTGTGGTCTTGGAATTTTGATTCTATATTCTTCACATATCCATTATACTCTCACTTTTTAAAATGATTGGTCTAGAGTTTACAATATACATTTACAAATAATCTAAGTCTCCTTTCAAATAATGCTATGCTACTTTATGGGTAGTGAGCATCTTTAGAACAAAATAACCTTAATTCCTCCCATGTCTTGTATCATTACTGTTATTTTACTTATGTGGAAGCATGTATAAGCATACTTAATTGAATACATCACTGCTATTCTGAACAAACTGCCATCTGTTAGATCAACTGTGGATAAAAAAAATTCTGCCTTTATTTATTCTTCCTTTGATCTTCATGTATATCGGTGTTTCTGACCTTATTTTCCTTCTCTTGAAAAAACTTCTAACATTTATTGAAAGGAAAGCTACTGGCAGCAAATTCAATTTTTGAGAATCTCTTTATCTACTTCTGAAGGATGATTTCACAGAGTACAAAATTTTAGGTTGGCATTTCCCCCCACGCCCTTAACATTTCAAATTTCATTATTTCTTCTTGCTTGCAAAATTTGAAAAATGGGATGTAATTCTTTTTTCCCCAAATTTGGATGTAATTAATATCTTTATTCCTCTATAGGTAATGAGTTTCTCACTGACCCTCCTCCCAGTTTCTTTAAGTATTTTTTTTCTTTGATATTCTGTAAATTAAAAATGATAATAAGTTATATTCTTTGGCATTTATTCTGCATGGTGTCATCTGAACTTCCTAGCTCTGTGATTTGGTGTTTGACTTTAAGTTGGGGACATTTTCAGTAAGTTTCAAAATTTTTTTTGCATTCCCATTATACATTTGTTACACCTTCCTCCCCATTTATCTGTCTGTTCCTCCCTCTCCCTTCATCTATTTATTCTCTTTGCTTTTTGGTTTGAGGATTCCATTGCTACATCTACCTCGGATTCTTTCCTCAACCCTTTCCAATCTACTAACTAGCATATCAAAGGAATTCTTTACTTGTTAGTGTCTTTTACCTCTTGTCTCTAGAATTTTTTTTTTCAGTTCTGGGTTTTCATCTCTGATAGATTACCCATCAGTTCTTATATGTTTTCTATTTTATCCATTAGGGCCCTTACTTAGCATATTAATTAAAATTGTCTTAAATTCCTATAGTCTGATAATTCCTACATTCCTGCCATGTCTGGTTCTGATGTCTGCTTTGTCTTTAAACACATTCTGGGATAACTTGTAATTTTTTGATTGCCAGGCATGGAGTACTAGGCAAAAAAGTTGCTGTAAATAGGTCTTTAGTAATGTGGTAATGTTGGAAGAGGAGAAAGGAAACTTTCTAGTCCTAGTGAGCCTCTACCTCTGGACTATGAACTTTATGAGTGTTTTAAGAATTCTCCCTCCCTTGGGGCCTCCCTGGTGGCACAAGGGGTTAAGACACAACCTATGAAGCTATTCCCAGCCACTGCAGCATGAGTTCGATCCCCGGCCAGGGAGATTTCCACATGGCGCAGCAGATCTCCCTCAACAGTGCTTTCAGTCAATCTGCCTGTTCTGCTCCCCACTCTGTCTTCTGGTGAATCCTCTCACCTTCCACATCTCTGGCATGTATCCCAGTTCTTGTATGCATAAATAAATAAATCTTTTTTTAAAAAAGAGCTTTCCTCCTCCCTCTCCATTGATGGTAGAGGATAGCAAGAGTGGTTTGGAATTAGTGAGCCCAAGTTATTTAGGCTCTGATGATATCCCAGAAGGTTAGGACTTAGTTAACTAGTTTCCCCTGAGGGCAGGCCTTGGTAAGAACAGAAATGCTCTGACCTGCACCCCTATGTTTATAGCAGCACTGTTTACAATAGCTAAGCTTTGGAAACAACCCAAATGCCCAAAAATAAATGACTGGATCAAGAAGATGTGGTACATATACACCATGGAATATTACTCAGCAATCAAAAAAGATAAACACATGCAGTTTGCAGCAACGTGGATGGCGCTGGAAGGGATCATGCTCAGCGAAATAAGCCAGAAAGAAAAAGATAAATACCGGATGGTCTCACTCATAACAGGAATCTAGAAAACTTAAATAAGGGACCAGGAAAATGAATAACTATAAGAAAGTGAAAATCAAAATCAACAAAAAACTATGAACCAGAGACACTCTATGGGGGTGAGGGGCGGGGAGGGGAGGGATTGGGGTCAAAATAAGGATATTGCAATTGTATGGGGACTATAAAAATAAAATTTATTTAAAAAAAAAAAAAAGAACAGAATGCTCTGGCTTATTTCAAAATGGTTCCTTTATCCCTCTCACTGCCAGAAGCCAGAGGGAGTTTTTCCTCCTGTATTTGTAGAGGGAACCTGGTCAAACACCCAGAGGTAAATCTCTCACTACTGTGGGCCATCCCTGGGACTGGAATCCCCCTGGAGTTTAACTCTAAGTTGTTCAACAATCTCCAGCAACTCACCAACTATGGCTCAGGTTATCCTACCTTAACTTTGGTTCCCATGGTTGTTTCTGCTCCTGAGTCTCTGCTTTGGTGAGCTGCAATTCCCTGTATTTTCCCCTCAGTCCAATCTTGGGCACCACTTTGTACTATGTCCTTTCCTTTCTTGTGGATCCAAGAAAAATTGCCTTTTTTTTTTTTTTGGAACTCTTCATCTTTTAACTTGTTAGACATAGTGGCAGCTTCACTTGGATTCTTTTTTTTTTTTTTTTTTTTTTTTTTAAGAGGCATGTTTTTATTTATTTATTTATTTGTTTGTTTGTTTGTTCGTTTACACATGCACTGGGTATAGTCAGAAGCGTGGGAGGGTGAGAGAATTCACCAGAGTCAGAGCGGGGAGCAGAGCAGGCAGAAGGACCGAAGTACACTGCTGAGGGGAGCAGCGGGCGGCAGGAGAGGTCTGCGCGCCATGTGGGACCCTCCTCCTGTGGCCGGGGAGCAGCCAGGGATCGAACCGGCGTCGCAGAGGCTGCGGGCAGCTTCGCAACCCAGCGCTCAACCGCTGCGCCACCAGGGAGGCCCATAGTGGCAGCTTCACTTGGAATTTCCCCAAACTGGAAGTCATATACATTTTTTTAATCTACCTTTGGGAGATCATGTTTTGGGGGTTGGTTCCTCTTCCTCCTCCATCAACTATACAAGGAGGGCTGGTTTCAGGAGATAATAGTATGAAGTTTTCAGAGCTTCTATTTTTGTAGACACTGTCTCTCTTAGGAGCAGGCCTGGAATTCTATTGAATATTTGGCAGTGGGAAGTTGGACCCATGGCTCATGGTGCCCAGTTAAATATACAACTCTAGACAGTGTCAGGGGCTAAAATACCTCCTTTTCCTCAGTTCTTTCCCTCTGCTTTTATTAGGGATTCCTGTAGACTTGCATTTATATGATATGAAGGTAACTATTCTCCTAGAAGTTTTTTCACACATAATTGACAAAACTGTATATAAAGTATAAAGCATGGTTTGAGACACATTGTAAAATGATTACCACAATAAACTTGCCACACTCACCATCTCAGTTATTTTTTGGTGACTATAATTGTGCATTATATACTAGAAGTTTGCTAAAAGATCTTAAGCTCTAGTTATTTGATGGCATTTCTGCCTGCCATGCCCTTCTTGATTAAGGCTCATCTGACCAGGCTCTTCTCCTTGACCTGCAGCACCTTTGGGCCACATGCCCTTCTGTTTCTTCTTTACTTTCTGTGTTTAAGTGGCTGCAGAGATGCTGCAAGTTCTCGGTATCTTCTTCACTTAGGCTGACCTCTGGACTGCCCCATCCTAGATCCTATAATCTGTCACCTCCAAAGTAGAGACAAAGTTAGATGCTTAACTTTGCCTGGGTCAGTCCAGCTGTAATCCTTCTTGGTCAGGTTGGCATGCTTTCTTTGTCCTGGTCATGGAATCTACATATTGGGTGCTAGTATTTTGTCGGATCCTTTGTTCTAGAACCATTTTATCCACATTTGCTCACTTGCCATTTTCACTTGCTGTGATTGTGGCCTTCTTCCAGAACTAAATTATGAGTATCTCCACCAGATTCATGGCCACTAGGTCATGTGACTTCAGATAGACTGGAAGGACTAGGGAACCTATCAATGTATCTTCTTGACATCTCACCCCTGGGATCAGCTTGAAGTCTTTAAGAACAAGACCTGCTGTTCTTGTTACAGGGCAACCCCAAAAGGGGAGTGTGTGCGAGTCCTCACCCATACTCTTAAAAAAACTCAGAACAAGGCCAACTGCAGGTACACACAGAAAAGTTAATTGAAAGGCTTATTTACAAAGGGAAATAAGAAGAGGGGGAATCCCAGGGAGAAAGAGAGATACTATGCTCTTGCAGGGTAGAGTATTCTTGACTGAAAAAAAAAATTTTTTTTTTTTGTATTTTAAATATATCATGCTATTTCCTTGTGGCCTGTTGAGAATTCAGTCTTATAGCCCCCCCTTGTATATGAACTTTCTCTAGATGTTTTAGAATTCTTTATCCTTAATTTTTGCCTTTTAAAATTAGAATATGGGGCTTTATGTGGACTTTTTCTTGGCATCTGAGACTCCACTTACACTTTTTTGGATGTATAAAGAACAGAACTTTGTCCAGAAATGTGGTTGCATATGGTATCTGGAATTCTCATTTCCAACGGGAAGATACAACTAAACTTGCTGCCATGTCACCTGACCTGCTTGCCTGGGTCTTTTCTGCTCTTTGGCTTTCATGCCTCTCTAAGTACCGGCATACCCTCCACCTACCCAGGTCTTCCTTTCCATTTAATTCCATTCACAGGTCCAGTAGGGACCTAGGCCTGGAGGTCAGAGATCATATGATATGTTCAGATTCTGATCTCAACTGGTTTTTCTCTAAGCTCACACTTGGCCTTAGTTTCCTTGGTTCATGGAGCAAGGAAATCATATAAATAGAATCTGTCCCTAGCAGAATAGCATCTGTGAATACCAGTAAAGTCCAGGTAGCTCATGATTTGACTTCGATTTTCCATAGCAGGTGGCCGGGGCCTCCAGCGTTGTTGGCAGGTGAGGATTTGTGCTTAAATAAAGCTGTCAACTAGGTCATGGTGCTTCACTTAATATGGAAGTATTGAAAAGCCTCCCACAGGTGAGCCAGATTTAGGCTTCTTTTGTGACAGATCTCACTATATGGAAATTGAGGCAGAGGCAAACAGTGGGATTCTGGCCATGGTCTGGATTATGCTATCTCTGAGAGAAAGTGAGAAGCCAAAGATCTAGCTTTAGCTCCTCCTAGAGACAAGGCATGAAGACTGCTAGAAGAGAAACTGGCATTGGCCTCAGAAGGGACTCACACTGAAAAAACCAGGAGGTGTGGTTGGTTCAGATAAGCCCTAGTATGGGTTCTAAGCTACAACAAGGCCCAGTTAATGGCCAAGAACAGGGCTTCTTGATCTTACTGATGGTAACCCATGCACAGGTATATACAGAGCCCTTCTTAATCTAAGGTTTAGTTCTGAATCTATGGGCATTCTAATTCTGGATACTTTTCCTAAGTATGAGGATTCTCTGCTGCTGGGTCAAGACAGATTCTGAGATAGCAGGGAACACAGAATGGATGTGCTTTATCACACCTGAGCCAACATGTGAAGGATAATGCAGAGGGGGGCTAGAAACTTCTGCTTCAGAATACCCCTAAAAAAGAGGTCAAAATAAAAAAAAGCAGAGGTCAAGATAAAAAGACCAAGGTGGCATCTATGGGATCTACTAAATCTGCTTGAAATGGGGGAAGTACCTGAAACTCAATGGCAAATGGCAGCATGAGTGGGCCCATGACCACAGTGATTGACAACGTGGTCAGCACATCAGCCCTAGAAGAGCATGGCATCCAGCCGGATAGTCTTAATGGTACTAAGGGCTTTAGTTCTAAGAGGCAAAAAAAAACCCCACAAAAAACAGCCCCATTAAAGAACAGAATTTTTGAGCCTGGAATCTCTAGCATTCTTCTTGGACATTGCAGGTAGCCTAAAAAAGTTCATGAAAAGACTGTTTCAACCGTCTTTGAGGGACATCTCAGGCTTTTATACTTGTTTTCTAATGCTCCCCCCTTTCTGCTTTCTAGTTCCTGTGCCCTTGGGTTAAGGTGGATGCCTAACTTCCCATCAGATAAGCAAGTGAGCTCCCTTTGAACTCCACAGGTACTGGAATCTTAAGCTATTGGGGAGAACAGATTTTCGTTAAGTTGACATAAAGAAGGAAAAGGAAACCAAGAGCTTAAAGAAGGATTTTTTTTTTTTTTTGGCAACTGTGATACTAAAGAAAATTAGAATAACTCAGGGATATGTCCAGAGAATAGCAGCTTGTGGCTACTAGATAATATGCATGCAGGAAGCGTGTTCACTCAGGGTGTCCATACTGAGAAACATTGTTTAGGCAGAAGAACTTGGACAGACTACAAAGCAAGGCAAGGGCTCTAGGAATCCTAGTACAAGAAAGAGGAAAAACAAATTTATAGATTTAGCCTCACATCCCTGTTAATATCATGGCTCTTCAGAAGTCCAAAGACTCAATCAAGATGGTATCTTTTTATAATTTTAGAACCTCCAGTGGAGACAGTTAACCAATGATGCCCATGAGCTCATGGTACACGAGCAACATTGGACTACACAGGGATTTTTCTATTCCCATACTCTACCTTCATTCTTCTCCCTCCCTTATCATCTCTAAAAAACAGTGTCATTTGTGAGGTATCTGAATGTTTTCTTTCTTTACTATATGCTATCCCATGTGCAGATATTAACTAGTTACCAATTTTCCTGTCCGGGTCTTACTGGATCATGCTGTGTGTACCTCTAGTCTACCTGTTACATGACACTCCATGGCTTGTGACCACCAAACTCTTCTGAGCTGCTCTTCCAGGAATAGACACCCAACTGTCTCAATCTGTCACCACAAACACTACAGAAGAGCACCCTTATATGTGTGCCACATCTACCTGTAGGACATTTGGGGTTTCACCCCTAGGAACAGAATTGCCTAATTCAACTAAGTGATACCAGGTGCTTCTCCAGAATGGCTGTCGCAGTACATACTCCCATGGCGATGCATGAGAATTCTTGTATCATTGCATCCCTATCAAACTGTATAAAATCCAGCTTTCTAGCACTTGTCAGCTTAATGAGCCTGAAGGGATCTCAGTATCTCTTTGCATTTCTGAGCTTGAACATTTTCTTGTGATAACACTTTGGGTAACTTTGCCTTTGCCTTTTCTTTTGGGGTTCCATCTGTCTTATTTTAGGGGACTCCTTATTCAAAGATAATAATCTCTCATTTGTTTTATTTTTTTATTTTATATAATTCTTACATCATTTTTCATTTTTGCATTATGTTTGCATTTTTATTTTGGTTATATTCCCCATACAATTCCCACCCCCTTTTTCTCATCCTAATCCCTCTTTTCTTCCCCCCCGTCCCCCACTGTAGTGTGTCTCTGGTCTATAGTTGCTTGTTGATTTTGATTTTTACTTTATTGCAATTAGTCTTTTTCCTGGTCCCTTATTTAGGTTTTCTAAATTCCTGCTATGAGTGAGACCATCCGGTATTTTTCTTCGTTGGTTTTATATTGCATTTCAATCTGTTGCCTGACAACTTTGTTCACAGTGTCTTCCATTGAACAGAAACTTAACTTTGATGGAACTCAAACTTTTGCCTATGGTTTATGCAGTTGGGGTTCTTATAACTGGTTTCTTATCCCCAGATCACGTAATTAGTATTTTCTTCTAGGTTCTCTTATTAAAAAAACTCCCTGAAAAACTTTTAGAAATCTCTTTAGCCATAGCTTTTATAAGATTAAAAGCATTGAGTCATATGGTATTTGGTTATTCTGTAGAGAGACCTGGTTTCGCACCCTATTTAGACAAGCTTGCTCTTTATCATTGATGTGTGGGACCCCCTCTATCAGATCTTACACACACTTAGGCCTTGCTCTTGGGTCTGCTTTCATGCAAATACCACATTACCTCTCACTATAGCACCCATTGCTAGGATGAGTCCCTAGACTTTGCAGTGACTTGCCTATTTGTGGTCATTTTTCTCCATATAGACATCAGAGTAAGTTTAAATGAAGCAGGATTTTGGGATTATTTAACTCATGAACTAACTTGGAGAAAAACAAAATCTCATTTTCCAAGACCATGGAGTATTCATTTATTCAGAATCTTATTTAGTACAACATTTTTTTCTTAAATCCTAGAAACCTTTATTGTTAAGGTCATGGCTTGCTAAGTTTATTAAATCTTAAACAAATAAGCTATCTTCTGCTGGAGAAAAAGCTTTCGATTTTTCTTTTTGCTATGTTAATATGGTAAAACACTTCAAATTCTTCTGAATTTGAGTTCCTTTTTCCTAGAATAAAACCTACTTAGTCATGGTATAATTTTAAAATGCCACTGAATTCAGTGAATGTCTTTGTTTTTTGCATTCTTATTTCTCAAGTCATATGCACCTATGACTTTTGGCGGGGCGGGGGTGGGGGGTGGTGCCTGGAAACTAAGTCTGATACTCTGTAGCACTAAGAGAATCATTCTGCCACAAAGCACTTGATATAGCTTACACCTTTTTAAATGCCTAAACATACTCAAGCTTTCAAAAAGGCTGGCTTCAACACCTTCACACATCCTACAGGCATTTGCCCATCGTGGTAGGCTAGTGTCCATGTCGGCCTGCTTTGGGGGGATGTCTTTTAGTGGATGACTCTAATACTACCTTCAGAGAGCCAAGTTAAGTTCATGTTCATACAGCCACAAGAGTCCAACCTCACAAAATCATTTGAGAACTTAATGTCAAGTTTCCTGGCTCAAGTCAAATGAGATACACCATACTTCTGTACTTACAACAACTTCAATTATTTTATTATAGAAGTAGCATACTAATATAGAAAGTATACAAGCAAATATGTCATTCTTGCGCCAGAGCTCTTCACTGTAATGAGTTAGTCCTTATCCTTCCAGATCTTCTCTACATATGAAATGAGATCAAACAGTGTATACTCTCATAACTTGTTTCTGTCATTGATCTCCTTTCATGTCAGAAAGAATTCATTTAATTCACATTTCAGATTTTCCCCAAATGTCCTTTATAGTCCAAACCAGTTTCAATCAGCACCATGCGTTGTCTGGTTCTGTTCAACTTCAATATAGCACAGTCCCTTTTGAAAGTCTGGTCTTTTAGAGACCTGATGAGTTGCTCTACATGGTCCTTACTTCTAGATTGGTCTGGTTACTGATTTTTTTTTTAGTGTTGTCTAGATTGTCCCTCTGTTCTTTGTAATATGCTGGAATCTAGAGTTTGCATCTAAATGCTACAAACACTGAACTTGAAACTATTATAAGTATTAATATTACATGGTCCATCATATCAGAATATATCACTAATGATATGATCCTGCTGGATTAGGGTGGCAGCAGTCCAATCCTTCAATCATGCAGTCTCATTTCACTAAGAAATTAAGTGTTGTTATGTTGCATGACACAAGGCCCAGTATCTTTACTTCTATTTAACAACAGTCTTCACACAAACTGGCAGTCCATGCCTGGATCTGGGGTACTATGCTTAGAGACAATACTGGCCTCAGCATCCTCTACAGATGGTTTAGTACACCTGTAGAAGTTGCCACTCCCCAGAACTTCTGGATGTTCCACCCTTTTGCTAGGGTTCTTGTTTGTCTTTATTGACATGACAAAAGGACTGTAGAGAGAAATCCTATTAAAGATTCAAGCAAGGAACTTTTTTTTGTGTGTGTGCATGGGCCACGCAATAAGAGTGGATTACCCAACAGGAGAGGGGCAACAGCTGTGCCCTGAGCCACACTCCCCACATAAGAGCAGCAGGAGTCCTGCAGTTGATCACCAGGGCAAGGTAGTGGGAAGCAGAGTATTGGCTGGGTGAGGGTTTCATGTTTTTTTTTTTTTTAAAGATTTATTTATTTGTACAAGCACTGGGTATAGGACAGAGGCGCGGGACGGTGAGAGAATTCACCAGAGACAGAGCAGGGAGCAGAACAGGCAGAAGGACCAAAGTACACTGCTGAGGGGAGCAGCAGGCGAGACATGAGAAGTCTGCTGCGCCATGTGGGAATTTCCCTGGCCGGCCGGGAATCGAACCCACGCTGCAGAGACTGCGGACAGCTTCACAGCGCTCTGCTCAACCCACAGCCCCACCAGGGAGGCCCGGTTTTATGGTTCTTAAAACAAACACCTGGTTAGTCCAATGAGAGGAAGGTAAGGTAACAAAGACCAGGTTTTGGGAGCCCAATAGGACATTCATCTTTGCCAACCCTCTTGGGTGCACAGTACTTATCTCACCTGGCTATCCCTCTGCTCCAACAGTGAGTTCGCTCAGACTTACTATTCATCAGCAGGAAGCTGGTGATGAGGAGGACCTGGTTGATTTCCAACAGCTTCTCTTCATTCAAGAGCTCTTCAGCTCTTTTTGCATTTATATTCAGTTCTCATGGAGAGGTTCCCAAGGGGGCGATCCTAGGGAGAGCAGCAACTTGAAGTAGACAGAGAACTTCAGATGACTGTGCTGGTGAACACCCTCTAAATGCAGAACAAAGGCATGCTGTGGCACCTCAGGGCAGTGGCTGTAGCCATGAATGGTAAGCTCTGCCCCCCAGATGAGTGAGGCTGCACAGGAGTGCAGACTTCCTGTCTGTGAAGAGCTTGCTGCTGAGGCTTGAGCCAGGCCAGGTCCTGGAAAAGGGTCTCATAGACTCTTACGCTGTGGCTCATGTCGGAGCTCTGAGTGCATCCAAGGGCACAGAGGCTGGTGCTTCTGACTCCATTGTCAAGTGATCGTGTTTTTGAACCATGGTAATTTTGGTCATGGAGATTGTGGACAAGCAGATACTCCTAGAAGGTGAAGTAGGCATTGTACAGTGAGATGCTCTATAGGCTTTGCCCTGATGGCAACTTGTCTTAGTGTCCAAGGGAGAGATCTGCTTTTTGATCCATCTGTATTCAAGGTGGTTCTGAAATTTGCTGGTCCTTGAAGACCCTTCTTTACTGGCATCTCTAGTACTAGAGGGAACGGTTGAAACTCAACATGTATGAGACCACCTTTGCCATCCCTCCTGGCCCTGGGGACTGTGGGTTGTTCTCTTATCAAAGCACTTCAGCCATCAGAGTGGTGATGTTTTTTCTTTTCTAAGCATAACGAACAGTGGCTGTGACAGGAACTTGTGCATCTTGCTGTCAGTCACTGTTCAATGACCACCTGAATGCCTTGTCTGTTTCCCAATCCCCATGTATCTTGGGTCACATGACTAACTCTCACTGACATAAGTGGAAACAAGGTCCCTTCTGGCTCAAGGCAGGGAGGGTGGGTGTGCCAGCTCATGCTTTTCCTGTGTAGTGGTGACCCCGAAGGCAATGCATTCTGGGTGGGTTGAAGATGGAACATTCCTGGGTCTACACTAGGTAGAGAGTTACACAAACCCCTTACCCTCATGAGATTTGAGCCAGGAGTGAACCTTTGTAAAGCTGCTAGACCTGAGTTGTTGGAGCAGCAACATAACCTTTCTAGGACTAACATGTCCCCCGTGGATTAACACTGCTCTCCCTGCCTCAGCCGTGACAGAGTCTTCACTGCTTCTGTGACAATCTGGTCACTCTCTAGAGCTGTGACAATCTGCCCCAGCTAGCCTCAGCCCGGTGGCCAGGATGCTTGGCTTCTCCCTGCTTTGCTCTCAACTGTGCTGGGCCTCCAGGACCTCCCTTCCATACTCACCATTTCTTTTACCTCTACTTCTAGTAAAATACGAGGTGGTCTTGTTCTTCTGTGATCTCACTTCTTAAAGGCACCCTCAGGAGGAGAATCAGATTTTGTCTACTTTAGTACAACCTAAGACCGAAAACTAATTTTCCATGGAATTCTTGTGCTAGTAAGCAAAAATATTCTAATTTTCTAATACAGTGTCATTTTCATCTAATGAAATTAGCAGAATTAGGGTGCTATAAAACTAGATTTTGAAGGAACTAGAACTTTAAAGGGAAGCATTTGAATATCCTGCCATAAGAATATATTATAAAGAAGCAGGCCTACTTAATGTCACTTAGTGTGCTGGTTTTGCCTCTTCAGGTCTTCATTCAGCAGATGAGGGTTTAGGCAGATGTTTCTCTGGCTCTGTGGCATTTACACACACTTGTGGGCTGCTCAACAGAAGCTCAAACAGATTTGCTGCCCATTTGTACTGACACCTTGACCTTCTTGGGGGTGAAGACTATAAATTTCTCCTTATTAGCCACTGTGATTAGTTCTGTTTTGGATATCTTTATATCCCTGGCCTGTCTGTAAGATGGCTGACAGGTTTCTGTAGGCAGAATTCCTGAAACTCACTGATGGAACATGACTGTTCAATAATGAGACAGGTAGACCAGATACCTATCCTAGGGGGTGGGGTAGGCATCTGGTGCCCCAGGGGCTGTGGTGGGGCTCCTGGGATTACCCCCTGGCAGCCTGGGGGTGTCAAGGATGATGCTGGGCCCTTTCCTCATTCTTTCCGGTTGTATGCAGAGCCCTGCTCTGAGGTGTCTCTCCTGTGGCCTATTGGGACAGCTTTTCTCTTTTCTTCTTATCTGTTTACCCTGAGGTTACATGCATGGGGGGGGGTGGGAGGAGGACTTGTCTGGGGAAGGGACTATTGTCCTTCTTCCTTGGCTTCTCATTTTCCAAATGGGATTTCTTGACATCTCTGGAGTTGGTGTTACGACCAATGACCGCAACCAGCAGGCCTGTCTACTCAGTATCTTTCTCTGCTATCTATTCTTCTGGATCCTTATCTTCCTGTGAGTTTTTTCCCTAGTTCTGATGGGATTCATTCATTCTTTTTTCTTCCTCCACATAGAATCTTCCCTCTCCTGTTTGTTCATGTGTTGGTGCTCATCAGAACCAATGGTCTCCCACTCCAGAGGGAATGGCCTTGGGCATTGAAGAGAGGTGCCCACCTTCCCCTCCTGCCACACTTAAGCATGCTGCCCAGGGCCTTGCCTGGATGGGACAAATGTAGGAACTTGTGTAATTGCCAGTCTTGGTACCTGAGTGTCTAGGCACCAGCTCCCCTCTTGTTTCTTGGATCACCCCCCATCCTGAGAACTTTGTTCTCTTGGCTGTGGCCTAGCTGTGCACCCTTGTCTCCCTCTGATGAATTCAGTGGCACACATGCAGCAGGGAAGATGCTAGAAATCATCCTAGCCAGTGGCAAGCCTCCTTTTTCCTGGGACTTAGGCTGTTCTGCTCCTCACTGCTGCCTCTGCTGGGAGCAGTCAGGTATAATCTGAAGAGGTCTTTGGATTCTCCTGTCCTGGGTCACCCTCCCAGCAGACTATGAGACTATCACCTGGAGTTAATAGTCAAATGTCAAATGGTCGAAGGGAGTGTTCTCCTTGGATCTCCCAGGCAGCTGCTGTGGCACCTGACTCCTGAGTGCCTGACCTATGGAGGTGAAGCCCAGTCTCTGCTCTCAAGGGACTTCATCTCAGGGCACTGATGGAAGCAACCAATGTAGAGCAGACCTCTAAGAACAGAGGGCATGCCAGGGGTGGGGAACAGTCTATCTGGGATCTACCACCTCGCTCTCAGTTCCCTGGCCCTCTTCCTGCTAGAGGCTGTTGCTGTCCTAGGAGCGTCATCTTCTACGAAGTACTGTAGGTCCCAAGGCCTTGACCCCAGAGTCCCGGACCATAGGGCTAGGGGGCTAGGGTATGTCAGCTCGTTCCTTAGGAGCAGTCTGAACCTGCCTGTGGCACCCCTGGGAGGGCTGCTGGTCAGTAAATAAAGACACACTAGACTGTCCTGTCCACCAAATTGGTGCCTGGGCCCGGGCACTGGGGGTACCCTCTGGCACTGTTTTCACATACAAGTGCATCTGTGTCCTCATCAGAATGGTTCTGTGCTGCCCCAGGTTAAACTGGAAACTGAGCTGCAGAGAAAGATAAAAACAGAACTGTCCTTTAAGGATTAGCTCCTTTTAGGCTCCTGGAGACATTAGCGAGAATATCAAGATTAGGGTGGGCTGTGTCAGGTTGGGGCAGCTGGAGTGGCTTGGAGAGAAAAGAAATAGATCTTTATTTAATTTTTAAAAATTAAAATTTTAAATTGAGGCAACATTAGGATGCCCCAATCAGGTTTTGCCCCCACCACTGAATCACCCATAGTCCCCCACCATTGTGATTCCTTTCCTCTTTTTTTCTCACCCCTCCCCCTTCCTCCCTTTCTGGAAGCTTCAGTCTACAGTCAGTTTTCAAGGTTCATTTTTGAGCTTATCTTGATCTGACCTTTAGTTGGGTTCCCTATGTTCCACATATTAGTGAATCCAAGAATGGGTTGCTAAGCTGTGGAGAGCTGTCAGCTAAAAAATGTTGCAAGGCACAGAGGTGAAGGATTATTGAATGGTAGAGACTAGACTCTGTTGTCTAATTATTGGTGGGAAGTGCCCAGTGCCAGGAAGGCTGAGGCAGAGAAGACATTTTATAGGGAAAGGCTCCAGAATGAAGGGTTTGCATCAGCCCTTCAGTTCTGTTTCTATAGTTCAGTTTCTGTCCCCGTGTTAATGCTGAAGGGACTATGTAGCAGCTGGCAGCTGACCTCGTTCTATAGAAGCCTCCTAAGCTCTGACGCAGTGGCTGTCTGGGGATGATATACAACTGAGGCAGGCACCACAGAGTACCCAGGAGCCATCTGAGATGCCCCCTCTGAGTTGAGCTCCCAAATGGGTGTGGTCTCTATGAGGGAAAGTGTGGAGAGAACTAGTTTGTTCTAGAATCTAAATGGAAAGCGGGGCCTCAACCTGCTGTGGTTCTCAGGACTTGACCAGTGGCTTTTCTCTCTCTCTCACTCTCCCTTAGCGTTCACTGCAGCAGGCAGTAGTAGCAGGCAGCTGTGAGCATCCCAGCTCCTGTCTGCTCAGTGCTGGGTGATGAGCCTTGTCCTCAGGACCTCTCAGATGAGGTTGGCCACATTCAGGGTGGTATGGCCTCTCAAACCTGCTCACCTCCTCTTCTATCTTGGGGCTCTGTTCCTGCTGTCCATGAGATATGGGCAGTGGTGGCTGTGGGACACTTTGGCAGCTTGGGTGTGTCTCCACACTATAACATGAACTGAGACTGGCCCTTCCTCATGTCTCTTCTGATCCCAGCGAGGTTCCAGTCTTCAAAGCTGGTTTTGCTTCTCCTACCTCTGAGTTTGCTCCCAATCCAGAAGATGAGGCAACTGAGGGCCAAGTTTGTCCAGCTTGGTCCCATTCTCCCCACCCCTTGGTTTTGACTCTAGTCATACTGGCCAGGTTCTGGATACAGGAGTGGATGTGACCGAAGCCTCCTGACTAGGCCGTGAACTTCTTGTCTAAGCATCTCTCCCTTTCTTCCCAGATGTACTTTCCTAAGAACTCAATGGCAAGGAGTAGCTCTACACATCTATATAGGAAGACCCCAGGATATTTGTTATGCAGGTATGTGTGTGTTTGTGTGTGTGTGTGTGTGTGTGAGATACCATCTAAACTCTATTACAATTGTTGGAAATCCTGAGGAGACCAAAGACCTTAGTGTTGTCACTGCTTAGTCATCTCATTCAGAAAATGGGACCTCAGGGGTTTCTAGATCACAGCAGTTAAACATCTGGTCTTCATTAGACAGAGAGCAGAAATAGTCCATGACCTGGGTCATTGCTATCCAGCCGTAGTTATTTTGAGGAGCTATTCTGTCCTGCCTGACTCAGATTGAACAATCAAAGTCACTTTGGAAGGCTCCGTAAACTGTCCCACAGACCTTTCATCACCAAAGCACATGACTCCTAGTGTCCTGCTTATCTTTGTGACCTGATCAAGACTTTTTGGGGATTCTCTGTGTGGCCACTGGACATGGGCTTTGCCATGGCTGGGGCTGTGGAGAGCCTGGTTCCTGCCTTTGTGAGCATGCGACAGTCCCAGGCTATCAGAGATGGGTGTAGGTAAAGCCTAACCTAGTGTGGGAACTTTACCTGGCAGGTGTCTGAGTTGGTGCTTGAGATTGCATTTCTTCCTAGGAAAAAGTTTCTTCTAGTGGAGACCTCACACAGGAGGCGGGGCTGCTGGCACTGTGCATAGCCTCCTTCAGGGCTGGGGGCTGCTGTTCAGGCTGGGTGCTCCCAGTGAGGGTTCTGAGTCGAAGCACGAATATTTGGGTTCTCACAGGGTCATAGAGCCCTCTGTTCTCCCCAAATGCATATGGTGTGTGGCAGTGTGCCCCTCAGGAGGGGCATGAGGCTTTGGTTCTGATCTTCCACTCAGCCTTGCTGGTTCCCCTTGCTTCCCTGCCATAACTGCTTCTCCTGGAACTTGCCCTCGGGTTGCCAGTACAGTCTCTGGACTTCAAACTACCGTGGTCAGGAGCCTTCTCCTGAGATTAGTCTTGGCTACCTTCTCTTGCCTTAGCATTCTTTCTAGGCCAGGGCCTGCCCTGGGTGTGCTCTCCAGGTTCCTTCATTTTTCTTTTACTCTTTTCCCTCAGGATTCATCTGACTTTTTTGCCTGTGCCCTGTTGTCCAGGCTCCAGGTCACGTCCTACCTGTGGCCTCTAATCTTTCTTTGGCTGCTGCCCCCTTGTTGGCAGCCCACCCCTCTGGTGTTATTGCTAGACTTGACCTGTGATGATCTAGACCATAGAACTCTTTCTTGAGTTTTCTCATGGGTGTCAAGTCAAATGTGCCAGTTTCTATCTAGACAGTCTTATTTTCTATCAGGGTGTGAGACAGGTTCCCTAAGTTTGCAAAGGGAAAGAAGTTCTAGCCTTGCTGGGAGTACTTGGCAATCTTGCATGATACATGACCCTTTCCAGTGACATTTGGTTGGGCTGTGCCTGAGGCTCCAGTAGCTAGGCCTCCTGGCCTGTGCTGGCTGAGAAAACTGAGGCCAGATGCAGAGAGTGCTGGACTGTGGTGGTAGCACATTCAACTGGCATGTTATATGTCCTAAGTTGGAGACTAATGTGAGGACATTTCTCTCATCACCAGAATGCTTGAATCTGGACACCAAATGGTGGAAATGAATATGACACCTCGATATAATATCCTCGTCAATCAGTTTGTCTCTGATAGGGCCGTTGTTCAACATTTAAGATGTTCTGGATTTTACTTTTTAGCCTTGATTATATCTCCTTCTCTAAGGGGGCTGTATCCTGAAGTTTGCATGCCCCTCTGACTGTTGCCTTAAAAACTGACTCCTCTGTAATCTAACCTAGATACTACACAGCAGCTTTCCCATATGGGTAAATGACCTTAATTATCATCCCCATTCACTGTCCTCTGTCCTGTTGATCTCACACCCTGCCTCAGAACACCTCCTGGCCACCAGACTCAGGGCCTTTTTCTTTGACTTGGAGAAAGTTCATCAAGACTATGAAACTGATGCTCCTTATGTCCTTGACTGTTGTAGGGTCCTACTGACCAAGAGACTATATTTCTACTCTTGCCTTTCCTGGATGGTTCAAATCTTGGGTGAGATGAACAAAAATGCTGAATCTTTTTTCAGAACAGAGGGGAGAAATGCTCTGGTCCTGTTTTCTGCCTTGGTGCCACCTCCAGTAATTCCTGGGGGCTGTGGGCAGCTTAAGGAATAAGCATCCAGCCCCATATCCTCCCTAGGAGCACCAGACCCTGCCAGGCCTGCTGCCCTCACTCTAGCAGTGGACTGTTCATCCTCTCAAACTTAACGAGGCTCCCACCTAGGTCTGTCAGTTTTGGATGGATTTGACATCACTCTCGTCCTTGAGAGCCTTAGTGTAAGGTGGCATGAAAGGGTCTGGATTCGGTGTAATAACCAGTGTGAACCTGATGTGTCAGGCTTGGAGTAAAGGCTGACAAAATATTGAGTAAGACAATCCTCACAGACCTGGAAGCGGAGAGACCCATACATAAACACTATCCACCACCGCTTCATGCTTATCCTGGGTTAGCGTGAGAGATCATAATTGGTCTCTGGGCTTCCATTCCCATTCCCTTCCAAACCCACCCTCAATATTTCAAGTATAATATCTCCAAGTACATACCAACAAGGTCTCCCCAAGCAGCCCATAACTCTTAGTGGAAATTCAGATCCTCTGTTCAGTAGAACCCTAGTTACCTCCCAGCACTGCTGCAGCTTTCAGAATCATTCTCTGGGCTGCTCCCCCTGCCTGGGGTGCCAAGGAGGCAGAGCAGAAGTTCCCAGCATGGGTAGGGAATCAAGTTTTGGAAGTTTCAGATCCCTTGTTTAGACTCAGGCAAACAGGCTGACTAGCAGTTTCTTCTGTTCCCAGGTCCAACAGAGACTCTTCCTGGGCCACTGAGTGACTCCCAAGTATCTGCCAGTCCTAGTTCTGTGACTCCTAGTGTGGAGAGGAAGGAAATGCAGGTCTCATCAAGAGATGATTATGGGACCTCCCTAGTGGCACAAGGGGTTAAGCACCGCACTATGAAGCAATCCACAGTCTCTGCAGCATGACTTTGATCCCCAGCTGGCCAGGGAGCAATCCACATGGTGAAGCAGACTTCTCCTGTCTCACCCGCTGCTCCCCTCAGCAGTATATTTCAGTGGATCTTCCTGTTCTGTTCCCCACTCTGTCTCTGGTGAATCCTCTCACCACCAACACCACCCCCGCCCCCGCACCTCTGGCCTGTACCCCGCTCTTGTATGCATAAATAAATAAATCTTAAAAAAAAAAGAGATGATTATGATGACTGCTGATATTTACTTGGCACTTAGGGTGTCTCTCAGCACTTCACATGCATTAATTTATGCAGTCCTCGCAATAACCCTACAGAAGGTACCATAGTCTTATAGATGAGAAAACTGAGGCCCAAAGAACCGAGCAATTTGCATAATTTCATACAGATGTGAAGTGGTAGAGCCAAGATTTGATCTAGTTTTAGGGTGGACATTAGGTAGGATTCTCTAGAGAAACAGACCTAACATGATATAGAGAGACTTAGGAGGGATTGACTCAGTCATGGTGCCTGAAAAGTCCCATCTGTCAACTGGAGCCCAGGAAAGCTGGTGGTGTAGTTCCAGCCCACATCTGAATGCCTGAGGACCTGGAGAGCTAATGGTGTAAGTCCTGGTCCAAATCTAAGGATGTGAGAACCAGAAGCACTTCTGCCCAAGGACAGAAGACGGAGGTGCCAGGTTAAGCAAGAGAGTAAGCTCACCCTTTCTCTGCTTGTTCTTTTCAGGCCCTCAAGAAATTGAATGATGCCCACCTGTGTGGAGTAGACAACCTTAACTCAAGCCTATCAACCCAAATGCTAAACTCTTCTGAAAAAATCCTCACAGACACACTTAGGTGTTTGCTTTTTTCTCAATACTATTAAAAAAGTCATAGCGCTCAGTTGCCAGGATTTTAGTGAACATAGTATACTATTAATACTTCACTCTGCTTATTTCAGCACTTAGCTATATGCACCCCCCTACTGCCCATCAGTCTTATTTTTGATGCCTTCTAAAATAAGTAGACATCTATATACTTCCCCTCAATACTTCAGCATGAATATTAACCAGAGTTTCATATTTGTTAATTTTTTTCATTTGATGTGAAATGACAGTCAGCTGCATTTTCAACCATCATACTCTATTGCTTTTGTACACTGGTTGCACAAAACAGATCAGGGTACCCTCTAGTCATTTTGCAGATGTTTACTGAATGCTCTGTGTGAGAGGATCTTGATACTTTGCAGGTAGATAAAATTCCTTGCTGGGCCTCCCCGGTGGCGCAGCAGTTGAGTGCTGGGTTGCAAAGCTGCCCGCAGCCTCTGCAGCGCCGGTTCGATCCCCAGCTGCTCCCCGGCCACCAGAGGAGGATCCCACATGGCGTGCAGACCTCTCCTGCCGCCCGCTGCTCCTGTCAGCAGTGTACTTCGGTCCTTCTGCCTGCTCTGCTCCCCGCTCTGGCTCTGGTGAATTCTCTCACCCTCTCGCGCTTCTGACTGTACCCAGTGCTTGTATAAATAAATAAATAAATAAATAAATAAATAAATAAATCTTTAAAAAAAAAATTCCTTGCTAAAAGAGTTGGCGTCAAATGCAGAATTGGGCAATACACAGGGTAACATACCAATCAGTGGGAACATGAGGATGAGGCTGCCCATGCAGAGAGAAAATTAGGGTTCACAGGAGAGGTGTTGGTAGAGTTTTGAAGTAGACATTAGTAACTATGAGGGACAACATCTTAGGTGATTGGCACAGCACATGCAAAGGCAGGGATCTGTGAATTGGAATGGCCCACCCATCTGCAGGTAGCCTGGTATGGTTAGAATATAGAATTTTCCCTACGTCTGCTGTAATGAATTGGTAGCTTAAAACACAAATTAGTTTTCTTATAGTCCTAGAAATCTGAAATCTATAATGGGTCTGGCTGGGCTAAAATGAAGGTAGGTAGGGCTGTGTTCATCCTGGAGTCCCAGAGGGGACCATTCCCATGCCTCTTCCTGCATCCCTTGACTCGTGGCCTCCTACCTTCACAGACAGTGATGGCTGGTCAATTGCACATCTCTGATACCGCCCCTGTTGTCCTATCTCTACCTCACTTGCCTCTCTCCACTAATAATGACTCCTTTGATCACATGTGGCCACTTGGATCATCGAGGCTTAGCTCTCCATTTCAAGATCCTTAATCACAACTGCAAAATGCCTTTTGCCATGATAGTAACAGGTCCCAGGGACTGGGATGTGAACATCTTTGGAGGGGCATTTTGCCAACCACAGAGGGATTGGGTGGCAGAGCCCATTGGGGTCATTCAAGCTGGGCTTGGTCTGAGGCTTCTGGGAGGGGATAGCTTTGGAGCAACATGACCTGGATGCAGAGGGGCTGGGTCAAGTGCAGAAATAGTAGGCAATCCAAGTCCTGCCTATTCTGTTCTACCTGTCTGCTTGACACAGGAAGAATTTGCAAAATGAACAAAGGGTGAGGTGAGCCTGCCTCATAGCCAGGTGGGGGGGAACAGGTCTCTGCCAAGTGGAGCTCTCCGTGGGAGGGAGCTGGGCTGCAGCAGGAGGGTGGGCACATGGCTCACGCCCCTCGCCTCCACACAGACTGAGGGTTAAGACAAGTCTATTACTGTTTCCTTGTCACTCTGTCACCCATCTAATGGCCATCGATAGTAGTTGAATGAGAATTGATGGGGAGATAGATTTAATTAACCCCAGTGTCAGCAGCTGCTGGGCCACTGGTTTGTGTGTTAATAGAGCGGCTGCTGGCCCTCTCCAGGGCTGTGCTGGGAGCCTGAGGCTAGAGGAGCAATTGGGCTTGTCAGCAGAGGTGGCCAGGCAGAGGGAGCCGTGGGGGCACAGCCTAGGCTGGCTGCTTTTCATCCAAGAGCTGGCAGCCACCTTGTCAGGCTGACTGTACCCCTGACTCCACTCTCTTTTCTGTATCTAAGCAGGGTGGGACTGAGGGCCCAGCACTGGCTACAACTTCTTGTCTTGTAGACAGCTGGTGCAGCTGGTGTTCAAGGTCCCGCAAATCCAGTCCCATACTTTGTGCCCACTGGCTGGTGTCCGGCCATGAGCTCCCAGCATAGCCTGCTTTTTCCATGTCTCATTCAATCCACTCCCTTCCTTTTCTGGGCTCCACGTGACACCGTCCGCTCACAGCCTGCACCTTTCATCTCCCCCATGTGTAAAACAGGAGTTTGGACTAGTGGCAATGTTAGTGTGCAGCCAGCATCTAGGGCCAACCATCTGACTCTGTCTCCTGCCACAGGATCCCTGTGATCAGTGAGAAGGGATATTAGGGAAAACTGGGCATAGACTCTCCCCATCAAGTGACCAATCTGATTGTGGTCATGACCATGGCCTAGGTCTTCCCTGAGAGGTCCTAGACCCTCCACATTCAGTCCCTAGGACAAGACCCATCGTGGTGACCATTCAACAAATACTTAGAGTGCTTACTGTGTGCTGAGCACAGCACATGGCTTCCATAAGGCCAACAAAGTTCCTGTCCTCATGGAGTTTGCCACCCAGGTGAGGGCAAAGGATAGAGTCCCTCTCCCAATGTCCCTTCTCACTGCCCTAGAACCCCGAAGCCACCAGGCTCTGTCCTTCGAGGACCACAACCACTCCTGGTCAGTGAGCAATGGCTCATCCTGTTGTCACCAGGGAGCACCTGGGCCCCTGTTAGATGGCTAGCGGTGGAAGAGCAATGCCTAAAGAAAATTAAATGGCCAGGATCCCAGGAAACACTTGCCAGAGCTTATAAAGCCCAGGGAGAACCAAGAATCGCCCAAGGGGGAGAAAGGCAGTCCCCAGCCCCAATCTAGAGGTAGGAGATAAAGTCTGAGGAGAGCAAGAAACACCCAGAGAGGGGTAATTCCTTAAAATCATCCAGTTTCTGCATGATAAGGCAGTTCCCTAAACAGGACAAGCAGTACCCCGAAATTCCCAAAGTTTCCCCCCTCCCAAGGGAAGGGCAGAGCTCATTGATACCATGGCAAGTCAGGTCTATCTCTCCCTTGCCTCAACCTACAGCCAGGACTGATAAACTATACCCAGGAGTGCCTGCACAGTACACTCCAGAAAGGGAAGGAGTGAAGAGCTCCTGCACCCCATTTAAGACCAGGGCCCCCACAATTTGTTGGCAGCTGTTCTTACCAAGGACCCTGCCTGCCCATGCACCTTTCCCTGGGTGTCCTTTATTCTGTCTCTAAATAAACTTTGCTTTTGCTTCTGCTAAAGAAGTGGCTGTGACTTCTTCTCACACCATAGTCAAGAGCTGAGGAACCCTGAAATCCAGGAATCCCGGAATCTGACTACTCCCTGACTTGACAGGTGCTTGAGCATGGTCAGAGTAATAAATACAGAAATTCCCTTTTCCACATCTCCTTGTCGTTTTGCCCCTGGGTGGGGACCCTGCTCTTTAAATTGAGGAGGAGGGGGCCTCGCTTCCCGACGGCCCCCGGCTTCCTGGAGCAGCAGGCGCGGGGTGCGCCACACTGGCTGGGGGGCAGGTGTGTGGGCAGCGGCCACCCGGGCCCGCCAGCCACCCAGCGTCCCGTCTGGCAGTCTCCATCCTTGCTTCACACCTCCACTGCCTTTCATTTTCAGCTCTGATTGGTTTTCTTGTTTTAACACATACCCCAGGCCCCATCTTTGACCCCGGTGATGGATTCAGCCTCTCCCTGGGACTCCAGCTGCCAAGCTCCTCTGGAGCCGCTGGGGGTGGGGTAGGGGGAGACGTGGGTGGAAATTACCCTCCATGTTCCAGGATGGGGGTGGGAGGGCAGCACCCTGCCCTGAGCCAGGGTTAGCTCATGGAAGAGCTGGGTGAGGGGTGAGTACCATCATGCTTTGCCATGGGAAGTGGGTTTTCCTCCTCTGGGTCTCCTGTTCCCCTCTGTGCAAAGGGGTGCTGTGGCTGTGGATGTTCATCTGTGAGACATGGATAGTCCTAGGCCTCCAACACATGGGACATTGATTTTCCTTCATGCCTCTGATTGTGCCTGCTCTGGGTGTCTGCCCACCTCTGTCAGGGCCCCCAGAGAATGGGCCAAGGACAAGAACTATATAAATTGCTCTTGCCCCGTTGGACCTGGGGGAGAGCAGAGTCTTCCAGACAATTGAAAGAGGCAAGGCTGTGCCGCCAAATACACAAAATCCCTCCCAGACCTGCCACCCTCTCAACCACAGTGGAACCCCCCCAGGTTCTTGTCACAAGAAAATGACAGGCAACAGGTTGAGGGGGCCCATATCCCAGCCTCTTGGAGGTGGGGTATTGCAGACCATCAGTTGTTTGGTGTGGCCACTCGGAAACATCTGGGTATTTGGCTGCATTCTCACTTTTTAGACAGGTGACTGTGATTCTGTCACTGTGAGCCTGGAGACAGGCGATTACAAGGCTGTTCTCTTTCCCCTGCTCTGCTCTCCTGCTTCTCTGGTGGCTCGTTTATTGTTCTTAAAGTTTAAAGTCTGTAACATGTATTATTGTCACAGATGGAATGATAAAGGGAACAATTAGTGCAAGACCACATTCACACAGATACACACGTTATGTAATTGTTATGAACTGAACTTTTGTGTCCACTTCCCCACACCCCCAATTCATATATTCTAGTCCTGACCTCCAGTGTGGCTATATTTGGAGATGGGACCTGTAGGCAGTAATGAAGGTAAACTGAGGTCATAAGGGTGGGGGCCCAAGCTGATATGTGTTCATGTAAGAAGAGACACCAGAAAGTGTGCTCTCCACCTCCTAACCCTCTTGCACATAGGGAGGAAAGGAGGAGGTGGAGCTATATGTGAAATCGGTCCCCACTGCACAAGCCTCGGGACAAAACCCGCTCCCCCCAACCCCTGTTCCTCACCACTCCGGGCTTGCTGGCTTTGTCAGGGCAGTGAGCCCCAGTGCCTACAGCCTGAGGGCCACTGGGATAGGCCCCTCTAAAAGTAGCTGCTGGAGTTTCCCGGCCCACCACCCAAGCACACTGCCTGTGGACAGCACCCAGGTAGGCCACTGTAGAAGAGGCAGCAACAGGGATCATTTCACCATCTACCATCCCTAGTACCAGCTGCCATGCTGGACCTTAGGCTGCAGCCCTGGGCCTCTGGGACCAGATAAAAATCTCAAGCCCCTCAGCTCCTGATCCAGGACCTCTTGGAGGACTGTTGGGCCTTGTTGAGGCAGCAATGGCACTGTGGCTCCTGGGTTCCGCAGGTAGTGGAATCCATGCATGTCCCAGGCCTGCAGCAGGCTCACCCCACCCTCTTTGTTACACTCAGCCCTGCACTGAGTGCTGTGTGCCTCCAGCCCCACTGAGGCCAGCTCTGGACATGGTTCCTCCAATCCCACAGTTCTATGAACCTGCCCTGACCTCAGGGCAGTTTGAGGCTGTGCAGATGCTGGACATTTGTCTTTTGTATTTGGCAATGGATTGTAAATGCACCAATCAGATTCAAACTCAGTTTCATTCATGGTGGTGAGTTAATTATTTGGATTGAAAAATGGAAACAAGCTGATTGGTGATAATCAGATGCACCAATCAGATGCTTAGGATTGAAAATGGTGTCAATCAAGCTTTAAGGGTGGGAAACTCTGAAAGAGGATATAAAGCAAGGCAGGAGCCAGTCTGGACCCATTCTGCTCCTGGCCTCTGAAAAAAGAAGGACTCAGCAGCTGAGGTCCAAGAAGCATCGAGCAGACTGCCGCACACTCCAGACCACTGTAGACCTTTGCAGACCTTTGGTCACTGTACCTAAATCCAGCCCTGCCTCTGACACTGCCTGCAAAAGCACTGCTGGCCTGGCTGAGTATCTCAAAAAAAGATGGTTGCTGTTTGCTGTTGGTGTAGGCTGGCAACTTAAAGAGAGCTGTAACACTGGTGACTCTGGTCATTGGTGCTCACTGGTACTACTAAGTACTAAGCAGCACGGTTGACAGGTGACTGGCACTGTGTCTGTCCACCTCTGAAAGCTGTCCACTGCTTATGATTGCCTGGCACTGTCTCCTGGTGCTGTTGCCTCCATTGCAGTCCCATCTGGTGTCCAGCGTGTCCAGCCTGGCCTTTAGACTGTTGCTGTGGGCTGCTGTGGTGTCACCTCAGTTCACCTGTGAGTCCCTCCAGCTGCCACCATGATTTGGAACCTGGTGCGCTGCTGACTGGTGTGGCACCAGGTTTAGGCCTCATTGATGGGACAGCACCATCCTGCTCAAAGGGCCTTTGTTTGGGACTTCTGGGCACTGTGGCTACTATCTGGAGTAAGAATGCTGGCCATTTGTGGTCTTAGAAACTCTGTGTTTCCCCAGTTTCCTCTTTGTTCCCTGAGCTATTGAACAACACTATTGTTCCCTGAGCCTGAGTGGTCATGCGATTGTTAGCACATGGATGAGAACCCATAGACAGTGACCTGTCCCCCACCTTGGTGCTATCTTTGGCACTGTTTTAGGCTGTTTTATATGGAAGAGGCAGTGTTTGTAAGCCAGGGAAAGTGCTCATCAGGAACAGAATGGGCTAGATTCTTGTTATCTTGGGTTTCCCCGCCTCCAGAACAGTGGAAAAATAGGCTTCTATTGTTTAAGCCAGCCTATTATGGTGTTTTGTTATGGCAACTTGAACTGACTAAGACAATATCTGTGTGTGTGTGTGTGTGTGTGTGTGTATTTGTGTGTGCTCATGCATGTGCATACATGTCTGTCTGGGGTTGGACAGAGTGCAGAGGAATGAGTTTGACCTGGCTTTCTCTGTTAGTTCTCTTTCTAGTTGTGGGATTTCTAGAAAACCTCTCTGAGTGTCTTTTAATTCATCCTCAAAGCTGGAATACACATAATGCATAGTATACAAGGTGGTTATAAAAATACTTTAGGCTATAAAGGGTGATTGAGATATTATTCTTTTCAGGACCTTAATAAGCAGAACTGTAGTCTTACCTAGGACCTTGTTGGCTCACTTCCTCCTACTGTGGGGCCTCCAGTAGAATCTGAGATGATCATCACAACCCCAAGTCCAGAGCCCCACTCATGCCAGGGGCTCAGCTCAGGACTTAAGCAGTGAGCCATTAGGCCAGGAGGCAGGCTCCTGCTTCTTTGGGCCTGGATGTCTGCGCAGCGGCCAGATAGGCACCCCCCCAACACTGTGTTAGCAGAGACTGGACGTTCATGAAACTTTCTATCCCTATGGTTCAGCATTCAGAAACTCAAGGAAAGGGAAGGGCAGCAAGGCCAAGAAGTCTTCTTGGAGGAGGGGTCCCTGAGCCATAAGGTTTGAGGTATAACATTTAGACATAGAACGAGAAGGAGAGAGGCCTCTAGGTGGAAGTGGGGGAGGCAAATTCATCCCAGACACACTTGCAGGGGGAACTCGTAAAACTTGCTTTCCACTCAGAGAAGACAGACTTGCTTATTAAGTCCTGGAACCTTGGGGAGACCTACAGATGGGGGAATTTGGGTTGCAGATGCCTTGGTTGGCCTTCAGCAGGACTGTCCCTTTTTCCTTATGCAAAAAAACCTTCCCTGTGCCCTATGCTGTGGTCCCTCAACCTCTCTCTTCCAGAAAAAGGCTCTCTTCCTCCCCTGCCCCTCCTGGACAGACTCCATTTCGACAGACCCCATCAGAAATCCTCAGGCCAGTCAATTGAAAATAGCTAAAATCAGTGAGTAAAGAAATAGCAGCAAATGCATATCATTTAGAAAAATATAAGTGCTTGAAGGAACAGCTAAAAGCATTCAGTCTGGCATCCTCTAGGCAGCTGGGCGAGGGTTGGGGCTCAAGGAGGAGACACTTCTCATTAAAGCCTGCGGGCACTCTCTGATATTTTTACTTCAACAAAAATGAAAAATAATTTTTTAACAAATCTTCTTACCTAATCCAATCCCTTCCCTTGCACCAAAAGCCCATCACCTATTATCCTGCCTTGAAACAATTTGAAGTGAAGAGTTTTGTGACTTTGGGGGGTTCCTCATAGGCTCCTCTGGCTGACAGTGGGGAGAGTTATTGTTCCCCTGAGCTTGGGTTATTAGGGCAGGAGAGTTTCCTATCATCTTCTAGGCTCCACATCTTGAGCAGCACAAAGAAGGAGGAAAAAGCCAGAGCTTGGTCATGTCAGGCAGATTGTGCTGCACTGGGATGTGGGGGTGCTGGGTGTGGTCCCTGAGCCACACCACAACCTGCTTCAAACCTGGCCCTCTAGGGCCAGCTTGCTCATCCAGTTGAATTATGTAACCACTCAGCACTGCCTCAATTTCCCCATGGCCTAATATGGCTACTAATACAGCTACCTCACAGGTTGCAGAGGTAGACATGAGCTGCTGAGCGTGAGCATGGAGCCTGGCAGGCCATAGACAATTCACATGCATGAATCATCTGCTATTTGGATCAGAGAATTGCAGAAATTTATAAAATGCTAGGACATTAGTCTCTGGCTGCAGAGGGATCTGAAAGATCATCTTCATTTGGAAGGAGAAAACAGGTTCTGAAAGCCTGAGGCAAAGGAGTCAGAGATCTTCAATCCCCTCCCCCCTGGCCAGCAGGCTGTTGGGCAGGGCCATTGGGGGTGACTGCAAAGCTGGGAGAGGCCCTGGGCTGGGCTGAGGGAACAGAGGCAGAGGGAAGATGGAGGGGAGGGAAGGAAGCAGGAAGCAGATGCCAGCAAGGGAGGGAGTGGTGGTGGCACAGGGGGCGGCTGGGCTGCCCTCCATTGAAAGCGCACTGTGGGCTGCAGAGTGTGTGGCAGGAAGTGACTGTGGTAGGAAGTGTCTGGAGCTGGTGGATGTCGGGCTTGTTAAATGCAGCCGGTGGTGGGAAAGAGCGACCTTCCTGGCTGACCATACACTCAAACTTATCTGTGAGGGCTGTGAAGGTCTGAACCCACAAATTGTCATGGTGGACTGAGCAGTAGCTGTGTGTATGCCTGGGGGTGACTGGGGGAGACCTGGGTTGTGTTGTTCCCTTGACAAGCTAATTCTGAAGGTCATGGTACAGCCAGACTCTATCTTCTGTGTCCCTGGGTGTGTCATGTGGCAGGAGTGGCCTCCAGCTGCTGAAAGGGGTGCCTGGAGGGACAGAAGATCAAGGTTCTTTCAGAAACTTCTTTCTTTCAGCAACCCTCCAAGCCAGCCCCAGCCCCAAGGCCTCCCCAGTCCAGGCTCTGCTTGAGGGAGGTTTTATGCCCTGCTTCCCCTGAGGGGTTCCCAAGATCCTGAAAATGAGACCAGGTTCTGGGGGCTAGAAATCTCTTTTCTGTGATAGGGCTAGTACCAGGCCCCCAAATGTCTTTAAAATTCCTAGTATGGAGAAAAGAGGAGAGGATTTCTATTTAAGAGGGGTTTAGGGGCAGCAAACTGGCTGAGAGGGGATGGTACTGAGGACTTGTCTTGAAGCTGCATTTGCAAAGCAAGCCTCAGAAATGCTACATTCGTTCAGGGGTTCTGATGGAGATGGGGGAAGCCCATTGGAGGAGAAGGGCTTCCAGATGTCCCCAGCGCCTGGTAGGGACAGGGGCAACTTGCAAATCTCTGGAGCTTGACAAAGCCCTTCATGGTTCTTCCTGCTCAGAGACTGGAAAGGAGTTGGCTGATGGGATCAGAGTCTTTCTTTCCTAAGCTGCCCAGCCCCCAATTCCTGCACCCCCCCCCCCAAAAAAAAAAAAGCTGGTCCACCTGAGCAGGAAGGAAAGAGGAAGCTTGTTCTGGAAGTCAGAACACCTTGCCACATGCTCTGTGACCTTGGATTTGTCATTATTCCCCCTTCATCCCCCCCACACACTGCCCTGATTCTCTAGTTCTTAAGCAGTTACACCCCAGTGACTTCTAGAAACCCTATTATCCAGATCCTGCCCAGAGAGGAGCACTAGGAAGGGGCAAAGCTGGCCCAAGTTTCACCTGGCATATTTACCACCGGGACAAGGAGAACGGTGGGCAGGGGCAGGCGTCATGTGTGTGCTCATCTGGGAAGATGCCTGCATTGCCTGGAGACATTGGGAAATCTAGTTGGCCTTGAACTTTCATAGACTCCAAAGCTACAGCTGGCTGGGGATCTGCTCCAGCCTTGCACCTGAGCCAGAGGGTGGTCCGGCAGCATCTAGTCTGGTCATGGATCTCTGACTCCTGGGCACTGTACTGGTTGAGAATCATTCCCTATGAGCCTCAGTTTTCTTCCTTGTAATTGGCCAGCTGAATCTCGTTCAGCCAGCTGGAGCCAAGGGCATCCATCTACTTTCTGTCCTTAAGACGTCTCTGCCAAGGTTAGCATCAGCAGCATGTCCACTAGAGATTTCTCCAGGTGAACAGCCTGCTCCTGGAAATGTTCCTCACGATGAGGGCAGTACTGAGTCCAGCAGAACCAATTTCTGTGAGGTCCTGAGACTTTCCTTCCACAAGTAGGCACACCTGGAGTTTGCAAGTCTTTTATCATATAAATTGCATTTAATCCATATTTCTCCTAAGCTCTACAGGAAAGTGTAGGATTTTCCATTTACCCCTCTTAACCCTGTTTCAAGCTATCGATATCTTTTTGTATCTTGATTCCAAGATCCCACTGTATTAGCTTTCTCTCCCACCCTGTGTCCTCTGTGAATCTGATAAGTGGCCTTCTGTGCCTTTATCCAACCAAGTCTCCCAAGTCTCTGATAAAAGCACAAAGCAAGACTTTGGTCAAGTTCGGAGAAAGCCATGTAGCCTCTGGAGAGCCCTTCAGTTTGATATTGATTCATTAATTAGTCTCTTTGGAAAAAGTTGTTCAACGTGCTACAGATCTGTCTAACACGCTGTCTACAGGGAACTCTTGAGAGATTTTATCAAATGCCCTGATGAAATCCAGAAGTTCTAGGTCTATAGCAATCTTGTGATTCATCAGTCTAGGATCAAAATGGGGGCTTGACCTCCCAATAATCCCATGGCAGTTACTGATGCCCTTTGATAATTGTCCCTCATCTAAATGATTAGTGACCAATTCTAAAATTTAACTCAGAACTAGCATACTTTTGTCTGACATCTCTGGGGTCTATCTTTCTCTTTTTTTGGGGAAAATCAGGACTTTTATATATCTTAATATTTTAGAACACTTCCTTTTCTTTCTTCCTGGACATCGGTTGTTTTCAAGGGGTAGAATTGTTATAGGACAGGAAGAGGGGTAGCCCAAACCCCGCAAACCTGCCTATTCTAAATGGGTTCTGCCATCCGCCGCATGAACATAAAACATAGGAGACTTTAATGGGAAGGATCTTTAATAAAACTAGGAAACAATACAGGTAAGGCAAAGAGTCTAGTTTCTAAATGAAGCACCCAAAGTTACCCGTCCCCTCGTGGGTAAAACGCCATCCAAATGGGATCGGCCCAGAACAAGGCCCCAAAGCCTGCTACAAGTCTACAGCATCTTCCAGTGGGGACCTACAGAAAAGGGTCACAAACAACCAGACAAGCCCGGAAGGAAAAGAGCAAAATCAACATCAAGATAAAAGCTGCCATGGTCACCTCCCCACGGGTCTCACCCACATCTGTGTCACCCAGTCCACGACCAAAAGACAAGCGCAGTTTCTTCACGTGTCTCTGTAACAGGGTGGTCCCCAGGAAAGGGGGAGGTTCCAGGTTCCCTGCCCCACCCAAGGAAGGGTGGAGCTGAGCAGAAAGAGGAAAAGCTGCAAAAGAGACTGAGGAAGAAAGAAAACAGGATGGAGCCAGGAGACCTGGAGGAGGCGCATGGAGCCTAGAGACACGTAAAAAAACTACGCTTGTCTTTGGGTTGTGGACTGGGTGACACAGACGTGGGTGAGACCCATGGGGAGGTGACAATGGCAGCTTTTATCTTGATGTTGATTTTGCTCTTTTCCTTCCGGACTTGTCTGGTTGTTTCTGACCCTTTTCTGTGGGTCCCCACTGGAAGATGCTGTAGACTTGTGGCAGGCTTTGGGGCCTTGTTCTGGGCCAATCCCATATGGATGGACTTTTACCCACGAGGGGACGGGTAACTTTGGGTGCTTCATTTAGAAACTAGACTCTTTGCCTTACCTGTATTGTTTCCTAGTTTTATTAAAGTTCCTTCCCATTAAAGTCTCCTATGTTTTGTGTTGATGCGGCGGATGGCAAAACCCATTTAGAATAGGCAGGTTTGCGGGGCTTGGGCTACCCCTCTCCCTGTCCTATAACATCTCTAGGCTCCATGCACCTCCTCCAGGTCTCCTTCTGGCTCCATCCTGCGTCCTTCCTCAGTCTCTTCTGCAGCTTCTTCTCTTCCTGCTCAGCTCCACCCTCCCTTGGGTAGGGCAGGGAACCTCCCCCTTTCCTGGGGACCACCCTGTTACAGAATCAGGGCACGGGATATGTGCCCCAACTGTCTTTGCCAGGGAAGTTTGCATTTCCTCCTTCTTGAAGTCCAGGGTATCTTTATTCAGCACAAAACTTACTGATCTCCAGGGTGTTAGGGAGCCACCACAGGGTATTTGACATGAAACCAGCCCTCAAAAGATTCCAAGATTCTACCATAGGCAGAGTGTATGCTGAAGTGTAATGCAGATTATTTAAAACTCCATTGTGTTTATAGTAATGCACCAACACTCTCTGGCTTTCCTTGCAGACTTCAGAGTCTCTTAGGAGGAGGAGGGGCGAGGCAAATGGATTATCTGGCCTGCTTCCCCCATACCACTTCAGATCTGATTGTGATGTTGTGGAGATAGCATTTGAAAGGAAAGGGTGTTTCAATTCTTGTTCTCGGGCAATCTCAGGGCACTAAGGGAGGGTAATTGTTAAGGACATGATTGTTCCTTTTCTGTTGGGGGTTAGAAAACAGAGTCATTAAAAACTCTCTGAGCTGGATAGAAAGTGTGTGTGTGTGTGTGTGTGTGTGTCCATCCCCAAAGGTGTTAAGTGTGAGAAAAAGGAGGGAAAGTGTGTACCCTCTCAGGGAGCAGTGGGGGGGTAGGGGTGAAGGAATGTGGAAGGGAGTTTGGGCCCCTTCCCCCACTAGCATCAAAATTGCAGTAACCACAGATTAAGTGACCCCAGGAGACAAGCGGCTCTGTTTCCAAGGGAACCACATGGCTCAATCAAGGCTCCTGAAAGGGAGGGTGAGCCAGGATGTAGCAGCCCTTCAGTCCTCAGAGCAGCAGCCCGGTTTCACCTGTCCAGGGATCCCAGGCAGGTTTCTTAATATCTTATTGGTGAACTTTCACTACTAAGGGTGGTAGAATCAGCTAGAGTCTCTTCCAGGTCTTAACCCCTTGCGCCACCAGGGAGGCCCTAAGGTCCTTGGGCAAGTGGCTAGTGAAGTTGGCTGCTCCTCCCTGGCCCCCCTATCATGCCCCCCATGTCTCAAGGGAGGGGAGATAATCCTATTGCCTCTCTGCAATTCACCCCTTCCCATTTGCACAATGAAAACATTGAATAAAGAGTCTCCAACAATCCCACCAGCTCTGTGATTTTCTTCTGAGACCACTCCCTTCTCTTGTCATATCAAATCCCTCAGCCCAAAGTGTGGGTGGGATCAAGTTTGCAGGGAAGCCATTCTACTTTCCAAATGGAAATCTGGATAAAATACAGGTTTTGATGGTTTTCAGATATTGAGCAGTAGACAGGGCAGGTCTGTAGTTGCTTAGTAAAAGGAAACAAACAGGGCGAGCCTTAGTTTCATCACATTTTTACTCTAAGTTGAGGAACAGAGATTGAAGTTTGGAGGGACCAAGGTGGCCAGACCTGGGGCGGGCAGAGCACTGAGCGTGAGAGCTGCATAGAGAGAAGGAGCTGTAGAGTGTTGCAGAGCCTCTTGGCCTTTGCCTAAGAACTCACCTGAGCTTGGGAGACAGAAAACCAGAGAGAATAACTAGTGAGCAACAAACAGAACACGGTCCAGAGCTTAAGAACTGGAAATTGTTCTTTAAGAAAAAAAAAAAAAAAGATTATTTATGCATACAAGAGCTGGGGTACAGGCCAGAGGTGTGAGGGTGAGGGGATTCACCAGAGACAGAGTGGGGAACAGAACAGGCAGATCAACTGAAATACACTGCTGAGGGGAGCAGCGGGCAAGACAGGAAAGGTCTGCTGCGCCATGTGGGTTGCTCCCTGGCCAGGGATCAAACTTGTGCTGCGGTGGCTGCGGCTAGCTTCATAGTGTCGTGCTTAACCCCTTGCGCCACCAGGGAGGCCCTGGAAATTGTTCTTGTTCACCCCAGCTAGAGTGGGAAGACCTTGTAATACAGGTGACAGTCTTAACTATAATCCCCAGACTTGTTACTACTTTAGCAGTGAGGTTAAATTGTTCCTAGAATAGAGAGTGATCTGGGATCACCTTAGAAAATATGAAATAACAAGCCTTGAAAGGCTCCAAATACTTTCAAGTAACTTAACTTGTGTTCCAGAACAACACTTAAAGGTATTTATGGAAACAAATAAACATATAGCATCCAACAAGGTATAATTCAGAATGTCTGGCGTGTAACCAAGAATTACCAGCGATATTAGTTTTCCATTGCTGCCATAACAAACTACCATAAACCGTGACTTCAAACAATACTTCTTTATAACCTTCAGTTCCTGGGTACACCTAGCTCAAGTGGGCCCTCTTCTTATGCTCTAAAAAGACTGAAATAAAAGTATCAGTTTGCTTAGTTCTCCCTGGAGCTTCGGGTCATCTTCCAAGCTTAACCTAAGTTTCTGTGGTTGTAGAACTGGGGTACCCACTTGCTTGCTGGTTGTCACTTAGGGACTCCCCTCAGTTCTCTGAGGCTTCCCACATTCCTTGTCATGATGCCCCCTCTATCTATCTTCAAACCAGCAATTGTGCGTCAAGTTCTATTGCTCCAAATTTCTTTGGCTCCTCTTCTGCCTCTGTTTTTAAGGGCTCATGTGATTATGTTGGGTTCACTCAGATAATTCAGTGTAATCTCTATTTTTTATTTAAATGACTAGTAAACTTAATTATATCTGCAAAGTACCTTTTCCTATGTAAGTTAATATATTCATAGCTCTCTGGATTACAGCATAGAATCTTCTTGGGGCCCCTAATTCTACCAGATATACAAAGAAGCAGGACAATACAACCTATTCCAGCCTATTTTTCCAGGTGAAAAAATCAGTCATTAAAAATATACCAGAAATGAGAATGATGCTCAAATTAGTGGACAAGGATGTTAAGAGAGTTACTATGAATAGTCTCCGTGTGTTCAAGAAGATGGAGAATATGGCTACATTAAAAGGAGAAATGGAGGATCTATAACCACCCAAATGGAACTTTTAGAAATTAGAAATTTAATGTCTGAAATGATACTGTATTTTCAATACCTGAAAATACAATGGGTGAGATTAACCAAGAATAGATGCTACATTCAAAAAGACAGTAAACCTGAAGATACAGCAATAAAAATGACCCAAATCGAAACACAAAGGGAGACAAAAACCAATCTGTGGACATCTTCAAGCACTCTCAGAATGCCACAAAAAGAAAAGAACAAGTAGTTTTGAACACATAATGACCAAACATTTTCCAAATTTGGTGAAAACTATAAGAAGATCAATGAATCCACAGCAGGCGAAACAAAGAAAACACATATGATTACTTGCTATCCACAAATCTTTAAGGAAATTATTGTTTTTTTTTTTTAAAGATAATATTCCCTTGTTATCCTTTTAATGTCTTTAGAATTTGTTGTGAAATTCCTCTCTGATCACTGATATTAGTCATTTGTGTATTCTCTCTGTCTTTTTCCCCCGAATTTGATAAAATTTAGTCTTGCTAGAAATCTAGACTTGTTAGAATTTAGCAATTTTATTCATCTTCTAGAAGAACCAAACTTTGGTTTTCTCAACTTTTTCTATTGTTTTTCTCTTTCATTAATTTATGCTTTGATCTTTGTCATTGTCTTTCTTCTGCTTACTTTGGGTTTTATTTGCTCTTCTTTCTTTAGTTCCTTAAGGGGGAAGTTGAACATATTGATTTGAGAACTTTCTCCTTTTCCAATATCAATATTTATTGTTATAAACATCCCAAATATTGTGGTAGTAGCTATCCCAAAATTCTACGCTACCAAATTCATGTTTTTCAACAGACTTTATATTTTAGAATGATTTTAGGTTTATAGAAAATTGAGAAAATAGTACAGGATTTCTATATACCCCAAACGTACTTCCTCTCATTATTAACATCTTACATGACTATGCTATATTTGTTACAATTTATGAACCAATATTGATAAATTATTGTTAACTGAAGTTTATGGTTTACTTAGATTTCCTTAGTTTTTGCTCTCGTGTGCTTTTTTCTGTTCAAGGCTGTTATCCAGGATACCACATTACATCTTGTTATCACATCTCTTTAGGTTCCTCTTGGTTCTGGCAGTTTCTCAGACTTTCCTTGTCTTCGATGACCTTGATGGCTTTGAGAATTGGTCAGGTGTTTTGTAGGATTCCCCTCTATTTTACTCTATGAGAATTTGTCTCTTTTTCTCCTGACAATAATGAGGTTATGGATTATTTACAGGAAGACCACAGAGGTGAAATGTGGCCTTCCATTTTTATCACAGCCTATCAAAGTTACTGCTTTGGGTTGAATTATGTTCCCCTCAAAAGATATATTGAATTCCTATTCTACACTACCTCAGACTGTGATCTTATTTGTAAATAGGGTCTCTATGGAGACAATCAAGTTGAAATAAGATTATTACGGTAGGCTATAACCCAGTATGACCAATGTCTTTATAGAAAGGAGAACTTCAGACAGATGCACACAGAGGGAAACTAGCATGAAGATACACAGGGAGAAGATGGCTACGTTATTGGCGTGATACACCTATAAGCCAAGAAACACCAGAAATTCAAGCAAGCACCAGAAGACAGAGAGGCAAGGAAGAATTCTTCCCTAGAGCCATCAGAGTGAACAAGGCCCTGTCAACACCTGGATTTATTGGTACTTTGTTGCCGCAGCCCTAGGAAAATGATACAAGGCCAGACTTTCAACTTGAACTGTCCACAAGCTCTGCTTGGATTCCAGCACCTCTACCCATTCTGCCCCCACCCTCTGCATCAAGGCCTGGAAACTCAAGGCAGTTAGCTACAGCACACAAGGCAGTTAGCTACAGGGCACACTTGATTCATTTCCTGTTTTTTGGAGGTCATTCTCTTTCACTGTCTTATGTCTAGTGTCTTTCAAAATATTGTTTCTTATATTTTCTCTCTCTTTTTTTTTAACTTTTTGTATTGGGTGAGAGTGTAAATGTGGTCCCTCTTACTCTTTCTTGGGCCTACAATTGACAATTTCAAGACTAATAATGCTAACACTAATATTTTTGGGCTTTAAAACATTATGTATAAGTGACATGTATGGTGACAATACACAAGGGATGGGAGAAAAGAAATGGAAGTGTACTGCTGTAAGGTTTTACAGTATCTGTGAAGTGGCATAATATTACATGAAGATAGACTTTGATAAGTTAAAACATGCATAATTCAAGCCCTAGAGCAATTAAGAAACAAAATTTAGGAGCTCCCTGGTGGCTCAAGGGGTTAAGACACAACTTATGGAGCAGTCCACAGCCACTGCAGCACAAGTTCGATCCCCGGGCAGGGAGCTAACCCACATGGCACAGCAGACCTCTCCTGACTCACCTGCTGCTCCCCTCAGCAGTGTATTTCAGTCAATCTGCCTGTTCTGCTCCCCACTCTGTCTCTGGTGAATCCTCCCACCCTCTATACCTCTGGCCTGTACCCCCGTTCTTGTATGCATAAATAAATAAATCTTTGAAAAAAAAAAAAACAAAACTTAAAAGCAAATGGAATAAAAGGAATAACAGCAAACAAAAGGAATAACCAAAAGAACCATGTAGGACAAATAAGAAAAAAATATCAAAATGATACATTTAAACCAGTGATATAAATATTTACATTAAATGTAAAGTGATCTAAACACTCCAATTAACAGGGAGAAATTTGAAGATAGGGTATAAAGGCAAGGCCCATTATATGTTGTTTACAAGTAGCCTATTTTATATAGGAAGACAGATTAAAATGAAAAACATGGACAAATATATATAGTGAAAACCTTAATTCAAAGAAATCTAGAGTGATTGTATCATACAAATTAGATTTTAGACCAAGGAATATTATCAGAGATATTTCATAATGATAAATAGGTCAATTAGCCAGAAGGACATTACAATTTAAATGTGTATATGCTGAACATCAGAGCTTAAAACTAACGAAACAGAAACTGATAAAACTAAAAAAAGAGAGAAATCTATAGTTACAGTTGGAGATTTCAACATTCTTTTCTCAGTCACTGACACAACAAGTACACAAAAAATCAGTAAGAAGAGAGAATTTAACAGAGCACCATCAATCAGCTTGACCTAATTGACATTTATGGAACACTCCACCCAATAGCAGTGGGATATACATTCTTTCCAAATTTGAACATTTACCAAGATAGGGCATATCCTAGATTATAAAATAAAATCAAGAAGATTGGACACATATAAAGCATGTTCTCGGAAAATTCCCAAATATTTGATAATTAGATGACATATCTTAAATAATCAATAGGTCAAAGAAGAAATCTAAAGAGAAATAACATATTTTGCACTGAATGAAAATGAAAAAAAAAGTCAAGATGTGTTGGGTACATCTCAAGCAATACTTAGAGGGAAATTTATAGCTCTAGATGACTGTACTGGAAAAGGATCTTAAATGAATTATTTAAGTTTTACCTGAAGAAACTAGTAAAAGGAGAGAAAAAAAAATCAGAGGTAAGCAGAAGTAAAGAAATAATAGAGATAAGTGGAGAATATTAAGAAGAGAATATTATAAATTAATTTCAACCAATACACTGATAACGTAGATAAAATGGGCAAAAATACTTGAAGGCTCACTCTGGAAGAAGTAAAAGCTTTGAATAGTCTTTTAACTACTTGCTATTGAAATATAATTCAGATAATATAAAATTTCTTATAACAAAGTTCACCATCTTTTAAAAAAAATGTTTTATTAAGATAACATTGGTTTAAAAGACTATATAATTTAGGGGTACAGGCTCACACCTCTTTGTATGTATGTCACTATACTACACCTACCACCAAGCAACCATAATCCTCAACCACAGTCCATTGTGTCTCCTTCCCCTTTTGCTCCCTACTTCCCACCTTCCCCCTCTGGTAACCTCAATTCTACAGTGAAATTTTTAGTTTATTTTGATTTAGGTTTTGTCTGATCATTTGTTTGTTTGTTTTTTTTTATATTCTACATATGAGTAAAATCATCCTGTATTTGTCTTTTTCCTTCTGAATTATTTCATTTAGCATAATTTATTCTTAAACTCCAAAGTGTTTTTTAGCATATTCACAAGATGTGCAGTCATCACATCCATCTAATTCCAGGATATTTTCATCACCCTAAAAAGAAACCCCATACCCATTAATAGTCATTTCCTGTTCTCTTTTTCCCCCAACCCCTCTACACTACTGATCTACTTTTTTTTAAAGATACATTTTTATTTATTTATGCATACAAGAACTGGGGGGGTTGGCCAGAAGTGCAGGTAGTGAGAAGATTCACCAGCGACAGAGTGGGGAACAGAACAGGTGCATCTACTGAAATACACTGCTGAAGGGAGCAGTGGCTAAGACAGGAGAGGTCTGCTGCTCCATATGGGGTAGTTCCCTGGCAGGAGAGCAAACTCATGCCAAAATGGCTGGTGATAGCTTGATAGCACTGAGACTTTAACCCCTGTGCCACCAGGGAGGCCCTAATCTACTTTCTGTCTCTATAGAGTTGCTGATTCTGGCCATTTCATATAAATGGAATCGCATAATAATGACCTTTTGTGTTTGACTCTTTTCAGTTAGCACAAGTATTCAAAATTCATTCATGTTTTACCATATATCATTATTTCATTCTTGTTTATGGCTGAATAATATTCCATATATAGAAATGCCACATTTTATTGATGGACATTTAGAGTGTTTCCATTTTTTAGCTATTATAAATAATGGGTCTACAAAGTTACCTTTATAAGTTTTTGTGTGAACATACGATTTCACTTCTCATGGTAATGTACCTAGGAGTGAAATTCCTGGGTCATATGTTAACCCATTTTAAACTTTTGAGGACCTATCAAGTTATTTTCCACAGTGAACTCACCATTTTACATTCCCATCAACAATTATGAGAGTTAGGGTTCCAATTTCTCCACATGCTTGCTA
Organism: Talpa occidentalis; assembly: GCF_014898055.3. Taxonomy (NCBI): domain Eukaryota; kingdom Metazoa; phylum Chordata; class Mammalia; order Eulipotyphla; family Talpidae; genus Talpa; species Talpa occidentalis. The sequence continues at coordinate 43,433,840 of NW_023605194.1, forward strand.
AGACCTGCTATTTTTTTTTTTTTTTTTGGTAATAGCATCCTAGTGGATATAATATGATATCTTACCATGGTTTTGTTTTGCATTTCCCTAGTGACTAATTATGTTGAACCTCTTTTCATATGCTTATTGGTCATTTGTATATCTTTGGAGCAATATCTATTCAAATATCTTGCCCATTTAACAACTGGATTATTTGTCTATTATTGTTGAGTTGTAATAATTTTTTATATATTCTGAATATATAAAGGCCCTTATCAGGTATGTGATTTGCAAATACTCCCTGCTGTCTTTTCACTTTCTTGATAATGTATTCTGATGCACAAAAGTTTCTCACCTTGATAAAGTCTAATTTATCTGCTTTTTTGTGTGTGCTTTTTGTATCATATTAAGACATCATTGCTTCAGTATGGGCATGTTCCTGCTCAGGAGTGGTGCCCCCATCCCACTGCAGAACCACGTGGGCATGCGTTGTGTGCTCAGGCTGCTCCACTCCACTGTGCATGCAGCCATGTTCACGCAGAATTTACTTGAACGTTCATAACAATTTTGTTTAAAATACCCAACTGGAAATAACACATGTGTTCAGCAACTGATGAATGGATAAACAAACTCTGGTACATCCATACAATGAAATACTAGTCAGCAATAGAAATGACTTAACTGTTCATACACAAAACAACATGGCTAATTCTCAAAGGCATTTCTCTAGGCTAAAAGAAATCAGACCCATTCATAAAAGTACATTTTCCATGATAGTATTTTTATGAAATTTCACAGAAGTTGAAGCTATAATATAATATCTAGTGGTTATCAGTGGCTAGGATTTGGAGGTGGGAATTTGACTTTAAGGAGGTATGAGGGAGTTTGGGGAAGGTAATAGAAATGTTATATATGTTGATTATGGTAGTGGTTAAAGACTATATTTTTTCAATCCCATCAAAGTGTACACTTAAAACTGGTGAAACTTAGTATATGTTAATTAGGTCTCAGTAGATCAAATTAACTCTTTTGTTAATACCAACATGTGGCCAGGATGGAGATGATTGACTGAGACTTTCTTTATTTTACTGATGGGCTAACACCAAGGCCCAGGGAGAGAAAGCACTCAGGAGGCACTGATTCAATGTCTATGCTGTGAGTGGGTGAATGAATTGATGAACAACATGAATGAGTGAGATTGTAACAAATCAAACCCTAGAAGCTGTCTTACACCAAGAAGATCTTCTCCCTTGCACCAGGGTTAAGTGAAAAATGAGAGTTAGCTCTTAACGGAGGCAGGGAACGTATAGGCTCAGAGTGACCTCAGAGACAACCTGTGACCCTCTTCAAGGTGAGTGGGAGTGAAATCAGAGTGATGGACTCAGATATAGTGGGTTAGATCGCCTCTGAATTCCCCACTAAACTTCACATCCCAGGGCAGAATGCATTCAAGATGGGATAGAGGGAGTAGGATGGGCGAAACAGCGTGGATCCTAGCTACTCAGAGTGGTATCTGTGGACCATCAGCATCAGCTGAGAGTTTGTTAGAAATGTTACTCTCAGACCTATTGAATCAGAATCTGCTTTGTAATGTTTGAGAAGTACTCTAGTGAAGGGCTTTGGGAAATTTTGGAGGTTGGGGAAAAGGAAAGGAGCAGAGATCATGCCTGATTCTTCTCCGGAGGCAGTAAGCCACAAAAAGAAGAATAATGGATCTGAGGGATCAAGAACCAGTCACCATGGGCAGATCACTTCTCTTACCTGAACTTTAGGGCTCTCCTCCATAAAATGGGGACATGGAGAAATCCTGCTCATTATCCCCACCACATAGAGAAAGGGAAAAGTTGGGTGTGAAACCTCCTTGGGAGCTGTTGGCTGCTGGGATACACTCCACATAGTTCCTGGTTCCTCTCTACCTGCCACATCACCTGCTGTTTCCCCTCCTGGCTCCCACTGATCTCTGAACTCCCAGCTCAGGCCCAGACCACAGTTGGTGCTCAGCAAATCCTCATGGTGGTTTCATAGCTCTCTGGCCACCCCCCTTCACATTTCTCCTCTTGCTGGTTCCTAAGGGTGGATAAGAGCATGTAAGAAGCCCCATCTCAGGTATGCTAAGAGGAGGAGAAGACCTGGGAACAAGGATAGTTTGTGGGAGGCTGCTGTGGGCTATGTATTCTTGAGGTCTCACACCCTTAAGTACCAGAAGGTCCTCAACTTCCTAGGACCCCAGATAGTTGGTTCCTGGAATACCTGGCCACGTCTGAGCAGGAATATGTCCTATTCAGGTACATGACCATGGCCCAGAGGTAGGACTCATCCTTTCAACTTCAGTTTTCTCTGAGAGGAGGTCTCAGCATGAGGCAGCAGAGCAGCAGCCCTGGATTCTGGAGTCTTAGTCTGGCAGGCCTGGGCCTGGTGTGGACAGCCAGGATTTTATTCCCACTATGAATGGCTAGTCACACAGCATCTGGCTGCCACATGTTTATTCCTCAACTTCTCTAGTTCCCCATGTGTCATGTGATGCCCCTGGCATATATATTACCTCCCTGTGTTCATTTTCCTCCCTCAATATACCAATGTCACCCCTTTAGAATACATTGTTAATCCCCTCAGCACATAATGTCTCTCTTCTGGCATGTATTTCTACATCCACAGCATCAAGTTAACTTGCCTCACATTCATTGTGAACCCCTGGCACCAAGTGCTATTTCTGGAATGCCTGGAGACACCCCTGGCATGCACTGGCACTCACTTTGGCACAGGGAGAATTCTCTGGGCACGTGCATGCTCACTCAGTATGCACTGGGTGAGTGTTGAAGTTTCTTTTCTGGTTCTCATTGCATAGATAAAGCAGAAGGCTTTGTCCCCATGGCTTTTTCGAGGTTTTGCAGGGGCAACTGGGATGGGATTTCATCTGACTGAATTGTTCTTAGCACCAGGTTGTTCTGCTATTCTCAGTCCCACGTAATCTTCCTTCTTCCTTCTCACTCTACTTTTCCTATTCAAAGGGTGGTGATCACAAGAGTCACACCCCAAACCTGGAACCTCGAGTGAGCTTGTTTTCATGTAGTTAGTGCTGGTGAGTGGTACAGAAATACAGTGGTAAGTTTCTCCTCTCCTGTGAAGTGGTGGGATAATATTTCTGCCTTTTAGGTCAGCCTCTCCTAAGAACGGACAGAATATTATTGAGGTACCTACAATGTTGAATTCCTAGTGACGCCTCCTGTTCTATGTACAATCGCAGATGGTTCGCAGGCATCTTCAAGCCCCACTGTGCTTTATGACTAGTCTTTGCCACAGTCACATGCTGCTGTCCGCAGTGCTGAAGCATCCTTAGGTTCAAAGGTGAAGTGCTTTCTCCCATTCTTTCCTATCCTAACTTTCCTGGGACTCACACTTTTATAATTTAACTATTTTAATAAAAGGGGTTTAAAAAACTGTTGTAGCAGAAAAGCCATCAGTTCTTTCACTTCCCAACGAATATAACTGATTCTTAGGCAGTTCTATTATGTTTTCAAAGATGCAATTTTTTCCTTCTGGGAAGTTAGGTTGAGTACCCCCACCCCCCAACCCCATCTGTGCACTGTTTACAAGTTATCCGTATTTCAGGGAGAGATGCTGAGACTTGGTTGGGGGAGGCAATGTATGCTTGGCAAGCATAAAGTATAGCTGATTTCATTCATTTTCTTTAACAAAATCATGAGTATACCCCACCCCCTTGGTTGTCTGAGCTAGAGGCCTCTGAGTCATCTTTAACTCCTAATCCATCACAACCACATGGCCTGCAAGTCACCAAGGCTAGTTCAGGAGTGTACTGAGTCACTTCTTTCTGTGTTTATTCACCTCCACCGCTGTGGCTTTTGTTCAAAACCTCACCTCTGAATCACAGCAATCCAGCTTCTCCTGTGTCTCCTGCTAATTGACCCTCCACACCTGTTTGAGGGCTCTTCATTGTATACAAATGTCAAGGCCAAACTATTTACCACGGCCTCTCTCTAGCCATACACTCAGTCCCTCACCTGCGCTTTTGTGTATGCTGTAGCTCCCACTCTCCCTTCCTCCACTCTTCAGTCTGGAGAATTCACCGGTGTTTCATACCAGCTCAAATGGCGCTCTTCCCTGGAGTCTTTACTGACCTCTTCCAACGGGTCCTCAGCCCTATACTACACAGCTTCTCTGTCTTCTCCCAGTTCAGGGAGAAGATCTTGACAGTCTTGTATTCCTGTCCCAGACTCTTCACACCAGGCCTCACAAATGATGGGTGCAATATAAATTTGCTAGATGCATGCTTGTTTGGTAGATTTTATCAGTCTTATAAATTGAAGCTCCCTGAAGCAATCTCTCCAATCTTTATTCACCAACCATTTTGGGAAATTCTCCTAGTCTTACTCCCTCTCAATGAAATTTTAATTCATTTCATTGTCTTTGTGCCCCCTGTAGGGGCACAAAGCAGCTGCCACCCACCTCTCATCACCTGGCTTCAGAAGCTGGAAGCCCATGTTTGCCACACCTCCCAACACACTTTGTTTCTCTCTTTGAGTAAGAAGGTTCTGGTCCTTTAGCTTTCTCAAAGGTTACTTTATTCAAGAATGATTTTTTTTTTTTTTTTAAATACAGGAGTCTGTGGCCAGAGATAGTGAGATACCCACGTAGTTGACAAGGCCCAGAAGCTGGAAGCAATATTTCCCAGGCCAACACTCTGGTTGTTCTGCCTCTCCTCCTCCTGAAAGTCAGGAGCTAAGATCTCCCAGCCTCAGCCCAAACCCCTGCCTAATGCTCATTAATCAAACTCAGAATTAGGACATTAAACAAATATTTACCTCATGCATAGAGGGGAAGAAAATTTCCCCTAGTTAGAAATGAGTCCTGATATCTCCCTGCAGGAGTGTCTTATTCACTCAGCCTACAAAACTTGGAGCCTGAAGAATGTTGGCCTCAGGGCAGGGTAGGATGGGGAACTAGTGCTAACAGTGGGAGGCAGGCAGACAAAGGGGGCTCAGAATCCTCCCGGCTCCCATTGTTTGTAGTGTGGGGCCATAGTATCTAAGTGTTGGGGATCTAGGGCTTGAGATGGACACGGTGGGTGGGTGCAGGGGCTAGATAGGATCATAATGAAGGTGGGACAATGTTATAGATGTGGATACACAACTCCAGGAGCAAGAAAAGGGAAGGTATTCCCAATGGAGAGGAAGTGAGTTAGGATGAAACTTCCAAGGTGCATATGGAAGAATGGAAAGTCCAAGATGTGGGATCAGAATTTAGGTGTGGGTGTAGGAGAACCTTCTGGGTATACTAGTTGGAAATAGAGTTCTGGATGTGGGTTACCTGTGGAGAGGGCAGAGTTGTAGGTGGATGGATGGGAGAGTAAGCATATGTTTGCTTCTGTTCCATGTGTGTGCATGTGCACACACGTGCGTGCATGTGTGCGTGTATGTGTGTGTGTGTGTCTGTGGTTTGAGGATCACATAGACCAGGAAACAGACTGACCAACAATGTGGAATACTGATGCAGATGAATGCCAAGGGAAACGTTTAAGAGGGGCTGGGGGCTCAGGCAAAGCCTGAGATCATGTAGGGGGAGCTCCCTGTCCTCACTGGCCCCAGAGGCCTGTCCATGGTTCTAGACACAGTGGGTACCTTTACTCTCAAGCAACTGGACCCCAGGAAGTTTCTTGGCTTATACTGTCTGTCCCCACCTGGTACTTGCTATGCTGGAAAGCAGAGTAAGCCCTTCTCAGACTGTGTTCCTCCTCCTACAATGAACCCTGGAGAAGCACTGACTCAAGAGGAGTCTGGGAGGTGCAGCAAGGCTCATTACTCATGAAGACTGAGTGGGACAGGGGCCCTGAGTTCTAGGCATCAGAGTTGATGCCTCCCAGAGATGGGCCTCACAGGACCAGTGGGATTTGAATAATTGCGCGTGAAAGTGGGTTACAGCAAAGGCGTGAGGTGTCAGGAAGCTGAATGGGGTGGTGGTGGGGCAGAAAGGCCAAATCAGCCACAGCATATGGTTTGGATGAGCCTGAGAGTGTTACAGGGCAGGGAGAGGGGCAGCCCAAACCCTGCAAACCTGCTGATTCTAAATGGGTTCTGCCATCCGCCACATCAACACAAAACATATGAGACTTTAAATGGGAAGGAACTTTAATACAATTAGGAAACAATACTGAAAAGGCACAGGATATATTTTCTAAATCAAGCACCCAATGTTACCCGTCCCCTTGTGGGTAAAAGTCCACCCAAGCAGGATTGGCCCAGAGCAAGGCCCCAAAGCCTACCACAAGTCTGAAGCATCTTCCAGTGGGGACCCACAGAAAAGGGTCAGAAACAACCAGACAAGCCTGGAAGGAAAAGAGCAAAATCAAAATCAAGATAAAAGCTGCCATTGTCTCCCCCCCACGGGTCTCACCCACATCTGTGTCACCCAGTCCATGACCAAAAGACAAGCGCAGTTTCTTCACAGCCCCTAGGCTCCATGTGCCTCCTCCAGGTCTCCTTCTGGCTCCATCCTGCTTCCTTCCTTCCTCAGTCTCCTCTGCAGCTTCTCTCTCCCTGCTCAGCTCCACCCTCCATTTGGGTGGGGTGGGGAACCTGGAACTTCCCCCTTTCCTGGGGACCCGCCTGTTACAAGAGGACTGAAAAGTGATAAGCCTAGTGGAGCCAGTGATACAGTGAAGGAGGTCAAGCACAAGACGAAATTGGAAAAAGTGGGGATGGACAAGTGGAGAGAGTACCCGAGTAGCTAAGGATACTCAAAACAAGATAAAACAAAATAAAACATGGGTATGCCAAATGAAATCTGGCTCATGCGCCACCAGTTTGAGGCCCCAGGAGAGTACCAGTGCTCTGGTTGACCAAGTGTGTGTGGCAAAGGCCTTGGGTGGCCAGCCCAGTTGCAGAGGGAAATTCTGCAGTAATGCAGGCATGGACCTGCCAGGGATCACAGAGTAACAAGTGCTTCCTGGTGGGGCATCCCTCACCTTTCCGTTACAGGAACTAGTAGTTTATTGTAGACTTGGCACCATTGGCTTTGGTCCCTATTTGCTTGCCTGAGCACCCAGTTGCCCCAGCAAAGCCTACCTCCCAATTGCCTTCCAAGCTGGTCTCGGTCTGTGAACAGACCTGCCATCTCTCAGCCCATTATAACACTCCAGCTCGGGTTTCAGAGCTGATCAGGCCTGCCTGCTTCATTCAGGCTAGGTCCTCTGGGGTGTGAACTCCCCTCCCATCTCCTCCCAGAGTCACCTAATCCTCTTCCATCCCTGCTGATGAGGTAGGCAGAGGAAGCCTCCAGGCACCCCACCTCCCATTGTTTGTGCTCCTTGAAACGTTTAAAGGGATTAGGGGCTGGGGGCTGGGCGGGGTCTCCTTCAGGGTTGTGTGTTCAGCAGGGGAGTAGATGAGATTCCGCTTTCTTCCATCCCGCTAGTCCAGAAGGGCTGGTGAGTGCAAGATAGATGGTGTGGATAAGGGGGCATCCAATTAATTCCAATTTAAACCCAATTTGGTCTTCTTTATAATTAGAACAGCAGGCGTGTTTTAATAGTGGATTATCTCTCGCAGGCAGTTGTTTGTCATCGCTCTTTCTCTGTACTGGGTCTTCCGGACCACCTCACCCGGGTGGGGGAGATGGAACTCACAGAGCCGGGCCAGGCGTTGGATGGGGAGATCGTTGGATGTGGGTGCAAAGAGGAGTGACTCCAGAGGCTTATGTCCCATCTCAGCCCAAGTCTTGCCGAGGAGATGCCTGCTTGTACCTCAGTTTCCCCATCCATAAGATGGGGAAGGGGCGTGCCAACAAAATTGTTTGCATCCATAAGAGATGAGAGAAGACATGGATGGTAGTATATCTGGAAGGTGCGGTCATAAGTCTCAGAAGGGGAGACAGAAATATGGGCATTGCCGTGTGACCTTGGGTGAGTCATTGACCTTTGTGGGTTTTAGTCTTCTCACTTGTCAAATGGGAATAGTAATAATGATCATCATAATACAAAAGAAAATATAATTTATTAAAAATGTCTTAAAATGCTCCCATAACTAAAAGTTTGCTAATAAATTCTCACACAGGAGGCCTCCACCAGTATCCCTCCCCACCTTGTTCCCTAGCTCTCTAGGGGACATGAAGTGGCCCCAGCATAGTCAAGCTGAGGGGACCAGAGGGGATCTTCAGATATGGGCCTGAAGATCCCAAAACCCTCCTGGAAAAAACGAAGTCCCTCTGGAATTGCAGATTTAATGTGATTATGTTTGGGTTGATTCACTTAGGTGGGCTGTCTGGGTAACACACATCTGTCCAGGTGTGTGAGCCCTTTGTTACCTAATAAACCTGTTTCCAGTCCATGCTGCTTTGGACTCTGGTCTCCATCCTTACATTGACTAGGTAGTCATAATCATCATGCCCATTGGCAGGAAGGGAAACTGAGGCTCAGAAGGAAATGGTCACGCTTTCTCGGGCCAGCTTGCTCTATAGAGCTCAGCAGCCCCGTGGCTCAAATCCAGCCTTACCTAGAGCCCACTCCTCATGATGTACCCCAGGCACCCAGCCACAGCCCAAGACCACTGGCTGTGGCTCTCTCCCCAGTCCTGGGGTTCTGTCCACAGATGTCAGAGCCTGCCCTGCGAGAGGGAATCCCTCACCCACAAACCCAGACTGCCACCTTCTCCCTTCCTGCTTCTCAGCTCCAGGACCTCAGCCACTGCCTGAGGCCTCACAAATCCTCCCAGGGACGTCTGGGTAATTAGGAGATCCTTCATTTACTGATGACACTTTTCATTATCCAGAATGAACGCAGACTTGTTCCCTTCTCACCGCCCAGGCAGGGCTGTTGCTCATGTCGGTGGGATTGATAGGCCAGGTCAGGACTGGTGCTTCCCTCTGCTGCCTCAAGACGGCTGCCCTTTCCAAGAGATGCAGGACCTGTGGCACCGAATCTCTCCCTCCTCTGAGGGCACCCCACACTGAGCCCACAATGCCCTCTCTTTTACACAAGTCAGTGAAGTCTGAATGAGGTTAAACCACTTTCCTAAGGTCACAAAGCTGGTGAATGAAAAATAATCTAGGCTCCTCCCTACCCCACACCCCCAAACCCCATGGACATAGATGCATCAGTGCGTTATCTGATTGGCTCAAACAATTTGAGAACCCTGGTTTTATAACCAAATGCAAAAGGAAAGTCAAAATACCTGATATAGGAGCACCTGACTTGCCCTCATGAATCACACAAGTGTGGGGCTGAATCTCAGACTTTCTCAAGTCAGGGGCTTAGCTGGGGCTCCTAAGCTAGGGTGCTCTGCATGGACAATCCCCAGGCAGCCTGGCTCAGAAAGACTTTGTCTTCTGTTTCTTTTTTTTTAATATTTATTTATACAAGAACCGGGGTACAGGCCAGATGTATGGGAGGGTGAGAGGATTCACCAGAGACAGAGTGGGGAGCAGAACAAACATATCTACTGAAATACACTGCTGAGGAGAGCAGCAGGTGAGACAGGGCAGGTCTGCCATGCCATGTGGGTCTCTCCCTGGCCAGCCGGGATCAAACTCGCACTGCAGAGGCTGTGGACAGCTTCACAGCGCTGCGCTCAACCACCTGCGCCACCAGGGAGGCCCCTGTCTTCTGTTTCTTTTCCATCAGCTAAATCTTGGTACCTGGAAGCACCTCTGGTGGCTGAATGTGGAGTGAGACTAAGTGACCCCCAATATCTTTCTCCCAATCTTGGGCTCCCTGCCAGTCTCAGGTACTTGCCTAGAGAAGTTCCTTCTTCGAGCTAATAGGAGTGCCTCTGACTACATAGGCGGATTTCTGGACTGAACCAAAGAAAGTCCTAAATGTGGGGAGAGGGGAGCTGGGGGTGGGGAGAAGGGACTTAACCTGCCATCTCCTCTGTAAGGCTGAAAAAATGAGGGTCTTGCAGAAAGGCTTTTTCTATCCTGAGGGAATTGCTAAACAGCAGGGTAGTTTATTTATATATGTGAATATATGCATGGATATGTGTGTATGTGTGTACACACACTTTGTGATATTTGTGTGAACTTAACACACAGCATGAAAGCTTAGAGCTGACAAGTGAAATTTAGTTAGCAGGGTGTCCCTTATTCCCAATTTATTGCTCCACCAGGGCCTCGTGCAGGCTGCAGGGCTGGAGAGCTGGTGGCGGGGAGAAGGCCAGTAACCCAGGCACCAGTTGAGTTATGAGTCACGATTTATAAACCATTACGTGCTATGGATCCCAATGATATTTATTGCGTTCTGACCACTTGCATTTCAAAATTTGGTTCTGCAAACGTGAGGAGAAAAGGGACCTTAGAAATGTGTTTGCGAGCTGGGCCTCACCTGGGGGGAGGTCAGCCTGCAACCTTCAGCCTACAGACCTGGGGTAGATGGGCACCCCTGCCCCCAGCTTCTCCTTTCACCTCCTCAGCACCCCAAGAATGGGACCCTAAGAACTTCAGTCCATGTTATGGGAGAAGACGGGGGGTAAAGATGTCATGGTATTTTTGTGGATAAACTCAGGATGAAAGGTAGTGCCATTTTTCTGGCCTCCTCCAGTGCATCAGACACCACCTGGAGCACTTTCTTCCTAACCAGCCTGAGACAGAAGCATCCACATTTCCCTATTGACAGCTGGGGAAGCTGAGGCCCAAAGAGAGGTATGGATTCATTCCTCGAGGCAGCACCGTGTGAGGGGTAACAGCATGGGCTTTGGAGCAGGGCCTCAGAAGATCCCATAAAGTATGTGACTTTGGGCCAGTGACTAAATCTTGCTGAGACTCAGTTGCCATAACTGGAAAAAAAAAGGACTAACTGAGACGATGTGTGGGATGGGCATTTAGGATGATTCAACACTTGATAATTGTTTATTGGCATTATTATTGCTGATAAAGCAAATGGTGGATTTCAAACCAGGTTTGTGGAGCCAGCTCCCAGAACCTTCCACTCATCACTCTGTCTGCAGAGTTTAGTCAAGTCACAGCCCGGAAGAGCATCTCCAGGGAACCCAGACTTATGGACCCCACTTCTGTCCCCGTGCGGTCATTACTAGGGCACCCCCTTCATCTACCTGTTTACCAGCTGCACTTGTGCATGTGTGTGGGCCGGGGAGCATCTCACCTTTCCTTTCCACAGGTTCCTCAAAATCCAGGAGAGCCCGAGGTCTTCTTAACACAGCAAGTCTAGACCATCTAGCCGTTGAAAAACTTGGGGCACCCTGAGCTATTCATGGTTGCTCAGGTTTCTCCCCATAGACCTCCTCAGAGCTTTTATATGCCACGAGGCATGCTATGGCTCTGTGAGAAGGGCATGTGGTATTGAAGAGTTTCCTAACTTCTTCACACCCTCCCCCCACCCCAAACATGCTCATGTTAGCATAAACATGATTGGGAAACACTTGTCTGGCAGATGAGTTGTTTCTTGGCCTTAGAGGACAAACTCTGCTTTCTGAATCCCTTGCTTGTGACCTTGAAACCCCGCATGACCTCTCCTGCTTGCAGGGCCTCCCTTGGGTGCATTTGGGTCTGTTAGAGCAGCGGGACAGAGGGGACCAAGCAGAGAAGAGAGCATCAGAGCCAGATGGCAGACCAAGAGTCCTGGCTCAGCTGAGCACAGAGCACTGTGTGCCCTTGGCAAATGCCTTCCCTTCCCTGGGCCTCAGTTTCCCCACCTGTTAGATCTGATGACCTTGAATGATCTTCCAGTTCAGGCGTTGTGCACTTGGGGCATCTACAGGTCAGGAGGTCTGACTCCTCTTTCTTGACTATCTTCAACCTTCTCCAGCCCCACCAGCTCTTTCCCCCACCCCCCCACCCCAGGGAGAATGACAAAGGAGCCAACAATCCGACCAGGGCTTAATGTAGCTGGAACAATTAATAATTGATGCACAAGGAGACAAGATCTGCCTTAGAGAGATGTGAGAAAGGGGTAAGAGTCTGATAGGAGGGGGCCAGGGTACATGAAGAAGGACAGTTCCACCCAGGCTGGGGCTGGTTACAGGGTGGGCTCTTGGGACCACGTGGCACTGCCGAGGCACCCAGATGCTCCTTACCTGGGGTCCTTGTCAGGCTCTGCAGTAAGACCAGAGGGTGTGCCCCTGGGGACAGAGTCCTGCCATGGTCATCAGTAAGGGGAGAGTGTTAGAAAGGTCTGACAGAAGGGGTGGCCAGGTTTGTCCTGCTCAGGACTACAGGGCCTGAGCTGGTTGGTGCCTGGCCTGCCCATGGACTCTTGAGGTTGGGTGATCCTGGCCTGATGGCAAAAACATGGGGCATCAGAAATCAATTATTTGGGGGGCCCTTGGGGTAGGCTGCCCACCTCGCTGACTCGGGGAATCTGAAGGCCTGGTCTAGGCTATAAGCTTGCAGGATGGCCCGGGCCAATCTCTCTGTCTCTCTGAGTCCAGACCTGAATCTGAGGCACAGACATAAATTCATTCATTAAGCAAACATTCCTAATGTCTATTCCACATTTACTCAAGTCTGACTGGGGTATTGTTAAGAAGCCCTGAGGCCTGGGCATTTGGAGGATGGGAAACAGCACATGGAAAGGCTCATGGGTAAGAGAGAGCTTGCTCAATCAAGGTACAGTAAGGTGCTCTGTGTACTGGAGCCTTGAGTCAGCAGCAGGAGGGGAGGATACCCCAGCACTGTATGGGCCACCTGCAACTTCTTCCTCAGTCAACAGGAAGTCATCAGAGGGTTTTAAATTAAAAGGTAACCTAAGGGGCTAGTGTTTTGGAAAGATCTCTTTAGCTCTGGAGTGCTGCGTGGTTGAAAGGGAATGGGAGCAAGGCAGGAGCCTGATGGCATTTGTGCTGCTAAAGATGACAAGGACTTGCACTAGGGGTGTGGCTGTGAGGTAACAAGCTGAGGACAGGCATGGGACAGGTGAAATGGCCCTGCATGTTTGCTTGGCTTTGACCTCTAGGCCTTGAAGTTGGCAGATGCTATGGTCACTTAGGTGTCAGTTGGGTTTGAGGGACCTCCAGGTAGAGATGTCAATTTGACCCACCACCAAATCTATGGGGTCTGAAACTAAAGAAAGGGGACCAAGCTGATAGAAAGAGGACTTCCTGCAGACCTGTAAGGCAGCCACATGAGGATGCAGAGTCAAGGTTGGGAGGCCTTGCCAATGAAGAAGGTGGAGGGAGTGAGAAGAGGGGAAAGTCCAGCCCAGCACCTCGAGGAAAAGCAATGTATGGTGTGAGCAGAAGATGAAGGGATCTGAGTAGTGTGGGCCATCCGTGCAGTCAGGAACCCAGGCTTGCCTGAAGCTGGGCCTCAATCTGTGGCCGAGACATCATTCCTACTACAAGTCGGCCCTTGGGATTGTCCTAGTGGATAGGGGGCAGTTCCTGTCCCATCATCTCCCCTGCAGGATGGAACCTCGGCTCTCTGACTCCAGGGGCCTCCCAGTGAGTCTTCTCACTGGCTCTGGGAGGACATAGGGTGAAACTCAGCCCAGGACAACCCTGAGTTCACAAGGGAAGGGGATGGTAGGACACTGTCCAGGCAGAGAGGACAGCCTGAAAGAAGACCCAGGGAGGAGAAGGGTCTGGCATTCAGCAGTGCTCACATTTCCCCTGGATCTGGATTTCTTGTATTGCAGCCAGAGAGCAGGGCTGGTGGCCTTAACTCACTGTTGCTTCCTCTAAACGCAGACATTCTACGCAGAAGTTGTTGTGGAGTTGGCTTCCTCCTCCCACTTGTTTGGGACCCATGCCCTGCGCACCGAGTCTCCCTGGAGCTCCCAGAGACTGTACAGTCTCTGTCGTGCACTTACCACATCTCCTGATAGGGCTCTGCCTCCCCTGTGCCCAGACTGGAAGTACAGCACCTCTACCTGCCAGCTGGGAATGACCCTGGAATAAGCCTCCCAGCTTCCTCACTCTTTTCTGAGAAAATTCCAAGGTCCATTCTGCAGTGTCCCAGAGGGACCCCATGGAGTAATCCAGTTGCCCCGAGTAGACAGCTGCTCCTTAATTCCGTTTTCTATGGCTCTCCTCCCCCTTCACTGCTTTCTGGACTCATCTCCTAGGCAAACCACTTGCACTCAAGCCCTTGTTTGAGAGCCAACCTTGGGGGAACCTATAGTAAAACAGGGCTCCAGGGCCAGGACTTGACCTTCATCTTTAGGACCACTGAGATTTCTTGACTCACTAATGCCAAGAGGGCCATAACTTTTGCATCCACTTCCCTTTATGTACCTTGAGCTTGCTCAACTGAAGGTACTTCAGAGATTCTCTGAAAACAATGGCAAGGAATGGCACCTGGAGGCTTGGGACTGGGCTGGATGGAATCATGTGTTTGCAGCAGCAGTTAATGCCTGCTGATTGCAGAGCTGAGTGGGGCAGGAGGAGGAGTAGCAATTAGCTGCTGCAGTGACAGCCCAGACAGGGCTGCTAAATGGGCCCATTAGAGGCATTAGTGAAACAACAGGGTGGTGGCCTGAGCAGAGATGTCCCCTTTCCCCTTTGCTGACATACCTGACTGGGCCTGGGGAGGTTTACCTGAGACTTAATAGGGAGATGTGCCCATAAGCTGAGGGCTGCTTTAAAAGGGTTGTACCCCTTTCCTAAAGCCAAGACCCAGAGGTGGGGTGTCCATCTGTGGTCATTTGGAGTCCACTTGTAGAATGACACCCAGCCAGTAGATAATGACTTTAATGGGGCCTTGCTCAGAGCACTTAACACACTTCCCAGGGCCTTGTGTCAGCCATTAGCTCATTAGCTCAGACCTCTGAGGCCCATTTCACAGATGGGGGAGGGGTGGAAGGGATGAAGTGACATGTTAAAGGTTAACCACATGGTTTTTATCCAAAATCAAGCCTATCTGGCCTCACCCCAGGGACTCTGATTCCCCTTGAGACATGAGACTGGGTTTTATTCATCACTGATCTCCAGCATCTGTGTGATCATCCAGCCTAGGCCAGAGCAAGTGCTTTTAAAAAGTGGATATCAAGAAAGATGAAGATCCAGCAGCCACTGCGGCACTGGGTTCCCAATGCCCTGCCATGTGTGTGAGTGTGTGTGTGTGTGTGTGTGTGTGTGTGTGTGTGTGTGTGTGTGATCAAAGGGTCCGGCAGTCATGGGTTGTAATCCTGGTTGTTGGCCTTATAGACTGCGTGGTCTCAGCCAAATTAACCTCCCAGAGTCTCAATTTCTTCATCTGTGGGATAGAGCTAATAACAGGGTTCATGGGGGTATTGTGAGACCCCATGTGCAGAGAACTTAGACACGTACTTAGCACTTACATGTCCAATAGTGGCAGTGACCTCTTTTCTCTCAGTATTACCAACTTACACAGCCGGATACACAGGGAGCACTTGTCTTTACAACAACATCATGGCTTCCAGAAGGTGACCCAGGCCTGAACTTGGAAAGGCAGCAGGAAAGAGCTGGGGAAAACCCAGACAGAAAGCCCAGGTTGACTTCATGGCAAATTTTCTGGGCCCTGGGGTTCTCCTCCAGACATTCAAGGATGGGGCCCAATGACCCCCAAGGTACTTCAGGTTCTAAAACATCAAATGTGACAAAGGTGGGACTGGTACTGCTGGGGAGAGGTGCCCAGGAGTGGGGTAGCCCAGAAGAGCAGGAACCTTCCTGTAGGTGGTGGCTCTGTGGACATCCCTTGCTGGCACTGTGTGCTCAGCCCATTCATCACTAGATAGAGTGGCAAGGGCCTGGGTGCAGGAGACTGACTCGGAAAAATGACCATCTTGTCCTTGGCTGTCCCAGCCAGAAAGGGGTTGCTCGCTAGGAAGGTGAAGAGATGGGGGAGGTCTGGATGGGGTGCAATCTGGCTGCAGTTGGACTGAGGTGACAGCAAAAGCATCTCTCCCTCAGGGCAACTCAAAGAGAACCCTACCCCTCAGCCCCCCAGCTTGTACAACTCCGGGGGGGAGCTACTCATGCTCTGGATAAAAAAAATGTACCTGCCAATCCTTTCCTAATCTCCTTTTGCTCATCTTCTTTGCATTGGCAGTGACTTCTGGCTGTGTCTGGGAAAATAGAGGCTGCGATCTCTCTCCAGGGACTAGAAGGGGGAAATGAGGCAGAGGAAATCTGAGTGACTTACATTGAATCTATCTCCACTGCAATTCCCTGGGGCACTGAGAAGCCATGAGAAGAAGTTCGAGAAGAAGTTCCCCACACATTTCAGCCTCACAGTCTGCCTTCTTGCATCTCTTTTCATCTGACTCTTTCAGCAATGGGGGGGAGAAGGCAGGAGAGGTTATACCTCGATTTATTGCGGTCAGCTTTATTGTGCTCCTCAGCTATTGCGTTTTTGGATTTTTTAATAGGTTGAAAGTTTGTGGCAGTCCTGCATCCAGCAAGGCTATTGACACTGTTTTTGTTCCAACATCTTGTGTGCACTGCGTGTCTCTGTCACATTTTGTTAATTCTTGCAATATTTCAAATATTTTCACGATGATTATGTCTGCTATGGTGATGTGTGGTCAGGGACAGCTGATGTTGCTATTGTCATTGCTTAGAGCATCAGAAACTGCTCCTATCTAAGAAAGCAAACTTAACTGGTGAATGTTGTGTGTGTTCAGCTACTCCACAGATGGGCGTTACCCCATCTCTCACTCATCCTCACCAGGCCTCCCTACTCCCTGAGACACAACAATATTGAAATTAGGCCAGTTAATAACCCTACCATGGCTTCTAAGTATCCAAGTGAAAAGGAAAGAGTCACATGTCTCAACTTTAACCAAAAGCTAACAATGACTAAGTGTAGTGAGGAAGACATGTGAGAAGCGGAGATAGGCTAGAAGCTAGGCCTCTTATGCTGAGCAGTTAGCCAAGTTGTGAATGAAAAGGAAAAGTTCTTGAAGGAAATTAAAAGCGCTACTCTAATGACCACACAAATGATAAGAAAGCAAAACAGCCTTTTTGCTGATATGGAGAAAGTTTTTGAGGTCTGGATAAAAGATCAAACCAGTCACAAAGCCAAAGTTTAATCCAGAGCAAGTCCCTAACTCTTCAATTCTGTGAAGACTGAGAGAGGTTGGTTCTTGAGGTTTAAGGGAAGAAACCATCTCCACAACATAAAAGTGTAAGGGAAGCAGGAAGCCCCAATTTGGACAATGAAAAGATTTAGCTAAGATCATTGATGAAAGTGGTTACACTAAACAACAGATTTAAAATGTAAATGAAAAGCCTTCTACTGGCAGAAGATGCCATCTAGGACTTTCATAGCTAGACAGGAGAAGTCAGTGCCTGTTATTAAAGCTTCAAAAGACTGGGCTGACTCTTATTAGGGGCTAGTATAGCCCCTAATAAGAATGAAGCCAATATTCATTTACTATCCTGAAAGTTCTAGGACCCTTAGAAATTATATTAAATCTACTCTGCCTGTGCTCTCTAAATGGGACAACAAAGCCCGGGTGACAGCACATCTGTTTACAACATGGTTTACTGAATATTTTAAGCCCACTGTTGAGACCTCCTGCTCAGAACAAAAGGATTCCTTCAAAAATATTACTGTTCATTGACAACACACCTGGTAACCTCGGAGCTCTGATGAAGCTGTGCAAGGAGATTCTTGATCTCAGGCCTGGTAATACAACATCTTTACTTGATTCAGCCCATGGATCAAGTGTCATTTTATTTTCAAGTCTTACTATTAAGAAATACATTTTATAAGGCCATTATCACAATAGGTAGAGATTACTCTGATGGGCCTGGACGTAGTCAATTGAAAACCTTTTGGCTAGGAGTCACCATTCTAGATGCCATTAGCAACATTCGTGATTGATGGGAGGAGGTCAAAATATCAACATTAACAAGAGTTTAGAAGAAGTTGACTCTAACCCTCCTGGATGACTGAGGGATTCAAAACTTCCATGGAGGAATTAACTGTGAATGTAGTGGAAATAGCAAGAGAAACAAAGTTAGAAGTGGAACCTGAAGATGCGACTAAATTGCGGCAATCTCATGATAAAACTTAATAGATGGGGAGATGCTTCTTATGGATAAGCAAAAAAAGTGGTTTCTTGAGATGGGATCTACTCATGGTGAAATGCTGTGGACATTGCTGAAATGACAACAGATTTAGAAAATGACATAAGCTTACTTGGTAAAGCAGGAGCAGGGTTTGAGAAAATTGATTCCAATTTTGAAAGTTCTACTGTGGGTAAAATATTATCAAACAGCATCACATGCCTCAGAGCTGTCTTCCATGAAAGGAAGAGTCACCTGATGCAGCAGACTTCACTGTTGTCCCATTTTAAGAAATCTCCACAGCCACCCCGACCTTCAGCAACTATCACCTTATCAAACAGGAAACAAGACCCTCTGCCAGCAAAGATTATAACTTGCTGAAGGTCCAGATGATGGCTAGCATGTTTTAGTAATAAAGTATTTTTGGTTAAGGCATGCACATTTTTTAGACATAGTATTGTTGCACACTCAATAAACTACAATATAGTGTCAACTTTTACATGTACTGCAACTCCAAACATTTCATGTGACTCACTTTATTGCAATAGTCACTTTATTACAGTGGCCTGAAACCGGACCTACAACGTGGCTGGGAGTGCTGAGCTAGGCCGTTTTACAGACAAGGAAATTGAAGCCCACAGAGAAACCTCACTGCATTGAATGCTCTTACGGAACACTATTTGTTTTTAATGAAAATCGTGAATAGAAAAGCACAAAGATCATATCCTGAATGCTCTAGGTCTCCAAGATAAAGTTGTTTTGTTATTATTTGACCACCTTCCAAGGCTATGAGTTTCCAGAATTTGTCAGTGCAGGGTCAGACCTTGCACAGGCCTGTGTCTGCTGTGGTTCTGGCAACTAGATATTTAGAGGAGCCAATAGTGGGATCAGGGAGTTGGGGTCACCCTGTTGGATTGGCCACTGGTCACACCAATCTCCCTTCCTGCTCTCTGACCCTCCAGACCAAGAGACAGGGGCTGGATCTCCCTAGTCACTCCACCTCCTTCCTGCTGGGGCCAGTGCATACTTGCCAGCTGTGGGGTCAGACCCACCCCCACCTAAGAAGTGCCCTCCCTATCTCCCCCCTTACATATAGTATATATTAAATACCCAGGAGCACCGTGATCATCAAGCAGGCTGTGAGTGGCACACTGCACTTATCCAGGGCACACCTGCACCCTGCAGGCCATTGTTCCCACCTTGCTTTGAAGCCACTAAGGCAACGTAGACTCATGTGCCTGAAGCAACCCCCCCAGATTTATCACATGCCTCCCAATCCCATGGCTTGACTAGTCTTGTCTTCCTGGGCACCAAATTCCCCACCCACTCCAGTCTAATAGAAGAGTGGGGTGTTGAGAGCACACACTCCTGGGGTTGCTGTGACAATTAGAAGGAGAACTTTGCCTATACTGGACCCCGGGGGTGGGGGTGGGGGACGATACTGGGTGAAGGGCAGCAGGTGTGTTATTTGTTAGCATTATCAAACTTGACCAGGGCACAGGCAAGTGCATAGCATTCAAGGCCCCTGCTCTCAGGAATGCAAACTGGCCTCCCACCTTCCTCTCGCCTCCCCTCACAGCTCAGAGGCCTCCTCCTGGGAAACCCCCAACCAGACCAGCCTGCAGACCAAGGAGCCTTGTGCCAGCACAGCCCCAGTAGCTGCCCCAGCTGAGTGCCTGTCCTGTCCACCATCTTCCAGGTGATAAGCTCCATATGTGGGGGCTGGGAGTGGACTTTGGTGTATCCCTGGCATGAAGCACAGAGTAGGAGCTGAAGAAGTGAGTGAAAATAAATGAATGTCCAACATCTGTCTTCTTCTAGCTCCCACTGGTTGCCACTCCATATACCTGGGGCACAGTTCTGTTTATAGTCATTGCCTTGCTTAATCTTCTCCATAGCTCTGAGGAACATGCTGTCTGCATTTTACAGGTAAAGAAAGTAACTCCAAGAAACCAAGTCACTTGCCATACCAGACAGGCTTTCACTGGGCAAAGAGAGAGGTCCTCAAGTCCTCACCCTGGGAGATTAAGGGAAGGGCCTGGGTTTCACAGGTGATGGAGTTGCTGAGAGGCCAAACAGGATGGTGTGGGATGCAGGGATCAGCCATGGCACAATGTCATGTCACTGTAGACAGAGAGTCATGGAGAAGCCGGAGTTTCACAGGGATGTCCTGCAAGAGCTGAAGTCTCAGAGCACATGCTGCCCAAGCCAGAAAGGAAGGGAGGAATACTCTGGGTCTCCCCTTCCTCCTGCCCTCCGCCGCCACCATGCCTTGCCTCCCACTGAGACAGGGAACTGTGTGGAGCAGAGCCAGGGGAGACTGAGAGATGAGTCAGGACAAACAAGCCAGGTTGCACAGCAACGAGTGGTCCTGGGACTCTGTTCCAGGACCGTCCCACTCCCTCCTGAGTGCTAGACTGCCTGGCCTCGGCACTCTGCTTCTGCCTCCCCAGCCTGGACTCTGCCCTTCCTTTCCTCACCACCATCTCTCCTTAAGGAGCAGCCCTGTTCTCACAATAAGCTTGGTGGCTGCTGGGCCCCCAGGACGCTACACAATCAGTGCAACATGGCTTCTTGACAACCTGAGACATGCTGGTCTCCACCCCCATGGTCATGGTGCTACCCCTTTCTCTGACTCCCCTGGACCTCACCTCACCTCCAGTTTTGCCTCTTTCAGGCTCCCCGAGTGTTTCTCATGGTTGGCTCCTAGCCTCCAGATGGGTTCTACTCTCCTACCCAACAATAACTCTCCATTGACCTCCATTGACCTCCCCTTCAGCTAATTGCGTAGCAGAGCATATCACACGGCTGTCTCCAGGCTCTATCTCCTCTGTCCCATCCCATCCTCTCCATTGCAATGGAATGTTGGCAGCTGTCAAGTCCTCCGGTGACTGTGAGTACCCACCAGTGGTCCCATCGCTGCCCTCCTCTCCCTTGCTGTCCTTGGTTCAATTGCACAGTCACTCTCCGTTTGCGATTGTCCTTCCTTTGCCCTGACCCCTTGGTTGTCCCTCTACCCCACCCCCACCCCCACCTCCTCAATCTCCTACGTGGATTCTTTATGACAGCCTCTAACTATCAGGGAGACTTCTTTTTTCTATCCATACCCCCTTCCTAGATCATCTCACCAGCTGGGGGTTTTAAAGTCCGACTTCTCGCTGGTGTCTTCCACATTTATATCTGCTGCCTGCATGCCGCTTAAGTCTGCATTTGTTTCCGCAGTACCTGCCTGGTGAGCTCACAGGGATATATAACCGTGCAGCCATCTGAAATCATCACGGTGAAAGCAGAGCTCTCAGTGCCCCCATTCCCCCTGCAAATCAATGAGCCTCCCCCTTTTGGGAATTGGTCCACCATCCACACATAGCTCAGTCCAAACTTCAATTCCTTCCTCTCTGTTCTTGCTGCAACCAATCCATCCTAAGACTGTGGCTCAGCTCCTGAATTACATCCCTAAACTCTCCTCTTCTCACCATTGTCACTGCCATGGTCCCAGCCAGGCCATTGTCAGCTCCCCTCTTGATCACTGGAATAGCTTTACTGCTCCTCTGTTCTGCTTCCATCTGTTCACACAGTGGCCAAGGTTATCTTCGTAAAACATGAGTTCAGGGCACCTCACCCCCATCCTTAATATGCTCCAGCGGCTTCCTATTATACCTAGAACAAAATCTAAACTCCTTACTGGGGCTTTTGAGGGAGGCTACTTGGATCTGGCTGATGGGAGGGTGGCTGCTTCTACTAACAGGTGCCTGCTTCTACTAACAGGTGCCTGCAACCCCCTCGCTCACAGGCTCCAGACACAGAGGCCTTCTTGTGTCCCCCGAATATGAATATGCCCCTCATTTCTGCTCAGGGCTTGCCTTTGCCAGGAGTGCTCTGTCTGCTTCCTCAGGCCTGCCTGCCTTGACCCCTAGGTTAAAGGAGTTTCCCGCCATCCCGGAGGACATGAGTCCGTGTGCCTTCCATGAGGATATGTTTGCTCATCTTATTTCCATTGCATCTCCAGCATACAACCCAGCCTCCCATACTGAGTGAGTGATTTGTCCCATTGTGCTTGTGAGAAAACAACACAAAAGGAGGTTGTTTGGTGGTGGTTATTCAGCTGGCGGCAAGCAGCTGGCTCAGTCCCCCTCATGGCCAGCCTGGTTTGCATGTAGTCCGAAGGGGCAGGGATATCTTGGTGAGCTGAGAGGGTAGGTTGGGGGACAGGAGGCCTCATAGCCTGCAGACCCTCCCTCCTTGTCTGCCTATGATGGATGCTCAGCCCAGAGACTTTTCCTTTTATTCTTCCTCTCTCTGTCTCTCTCCCCACTGGGTCTTTTTAGGAGGTAATTACAGCCAAAGTGGACAATCTGTCTTTTTATTTTTAGGCTTTGACGTTCAGACACCAGGCCCTGGACAGCAAGTGCTGCCTAGAAATAGGTGGCTGATGCCCAAAAGGAGCCTCTATTGGGTCTTGCTGTGAGCTGGGTTGTGGGGTTGTGGGGAGGTGTTGATAGGCACACCCCTGCAATGGCCTGGGGCATGGGAAGAGCCTTGCTTAGGGAATCAGAAGACCTAGGGTCAGGCCATTTCTACTCTATGGCCTCAGGCAAGTCCCTGGCCCTCTCTCTGCCTGGCCTTCCAACCTAGGCATGATGAAGGGGAGGTCCAGCCGCCCTGAGGTCTCTGGGGCAGAGAGATCCTGGCCTGCTTGGGAGGGACTTTCCAGGCATCCCTGTGCTGAGAGATAAGGGGAAGGAAGAGCCAGCCTGAGAGACACCTGGGAAGGCCAGCGTGGCCAGTGAGCAGGGACTGGAGTGCTGTCACACCTTTCCTTCCTTCTCTTTCTTCCTGTGGTCCTTGCTCTTTCATTGTTCCCAAGTTATATCTGGCTCATCCTTCCTCCTCAGGCTTCCCTCACTCTGCTCCCCTATTTGCTAAGGGCTCAGGGGACAGACCATGACCCTCATGGGCTGACAAACAGGAGGCGCCAGCCCTAAGGTCACAGGCTTCAGCACATCCAGCTGTTTCCTCGGTCGCCCTGGCCTCAGCCCAGCTGGCCAGAACTTCTCTCTGTAAGGTATGTGGGTGACAATCTCCTCAGGGGTTCACCCAAATACCTACTCACTCGGTCATTTACTTACTCTTTTAAAAATTATTCACTGGCTGCCAGGTACTAGGGAACGACGGGAACAGCCAAGGAATTTTC
Source organism: Talpa occidentalis (assembly GCF_014898055.3). Classification (NCBI taxonomy): domain Eukaryota; kingdom Metazoa; phylum Chordata; class Mammalia; order Eulipotyphla; family Talpidae; genus Talpa; species Talpa occidentalis. The sequence goes on from NW_023605194.1 coordinate 43,456,946, forward strand.
TTTCTAGTTGGAAGAAGCAAACAACAAAATCGTAGCCAAAAAAGAATGTTTTTTTTAAAGATTGATTTATTTATGCATACAAGAACTGGGGTACAGGCCAGAGGTGTGGGAGGTGAGAGGATTCACCAGAGACAGAGCAGGGAACAGAACAGGCAGATTGACCAATGTACACAGCAGAGGGGAGCAGCGGGCGAGACAGGAGAGGTCTATGTGCCATGTGGGATGCTCCCTGGCCGGGTGGGGATCGAACTCGTGCTGCAGAGGCCATGGATAGCTTCATAGGTTGCATCTTAACCTCTTGCACCACCAGGGAGGCCCCCAAAGGAGAAGTTTTAGGTAGAGAACAATGATGTAAAGACAAAATGAAAAGTAAGTGGCATTGAGAGATTAACAAGGGTGGCTGCTTCTGACTGGGTGAGCAGGGACAGTCTGTCAGAAAAGGGGACATTTGAGCTGAGACCTGCCTGACAAGAAGGAAGAAGGGACCCCTGCTAACTGCTGGGGAGGCATGGGTGCCCCCTCTGGGGACTTGATTCCGGTGAAGGGGGCCTCACTGGTGTGGATGAGACCACTGACTGCCTGGCGTCAGAACTCGCTTGCACGGATCCCCCCCATTTGAGGGTGAGGAGGCCTCTGGGAGCTTTAGGAGAAATCTGAGTTCAGGTTCAAGACCTCAGGTAGCCAAGTCCACCGAGAACCAACTGGCTTCTGTGGGCAAGTAGGTCCAGTTCTGCCAAGGGGGTTCTTCTCTCTGCTCCTTAGGGGTTATGTCTGGAATACTGGATCACTGAGCTGGAAACTGCGCCTGGAGAAGAGCCCAGTCAAGTGGACAGGGCTAGACATGACCAGGCCCCACAGCCCGCAGTAACAAAGTGGGACCATCCGGGTCTCCTGCTCCTCAGGCTCCCTGTCTTCTGTGGTCAGAGATTGGGAAAATGGAAAGTGTGGGCTTGTGAGGGATCCAATGTGCAGCTGCCTTTGCCTGAAGGAGGATTAATGACCTGTTCTCCCAGTTGGGCCCAAAAGCATTAGGAACATTGGAGGTCACCGAGACCAGAGTGGTGGGAAAGAGGCTCGGAGATCTGAAGGGGACACAATCCTAACAACCCCAGGCCTGCTCTGTCCTGGAGCCCATGGAGACTCCCCCTGCGGGGCTTAGGCAGAACTTATCTCTCTGGCAAGTCCCCAGGCCTCAGGCAGGGATGGGCAGAAGGAAATGCTTGTCCTAGAGGCCCAGGGGGACCCTCAGCAAGGCGGCTGCTGGGTGGATCTGGAGAGTATCAGGGTGGAGGCCCAACCAAGTGGCCTGCAGGCTGGTACAACAACCCAGTTTTCGGAAAGTTCAGGCAAGGAGGTTTTTTTATGTATCTGACAAGCCCCTCTCCACACACTACAAGGACACAGGGACCTGACTCCTGTGCCCTCATTCTGCCAAGCAAGCAATATAGTGCAGAGAGTAAGGTGACCCTCATGATGTGCCAGATACTGTTTAAAGCAATTTGTGTGATAATCCTGTTAATCCTGCAAACTATGATGCTCCCATTTTACTGATGAGTAAACTGAGGCACCAGGTTGCAAAATAACTCACTTAAGATGGCACAGCTGAAAGAGTCAGGATTTGAACCCAGGCAACCTATCACTAGAGCCCATGTCCCTAGCTGCCTGTCTCCTCACTACCTCGAGTTTAATGCTGTAGCCACAGGCCCTCTGGGTTAGAAAAGGGGCATGTGTGGTAGAACAGCACTAAACACACAGTGAAGGGGGCTGCTCCAGCGCCCACCTTCCTGTAACCCTGGAGCACCCCCCACTTTCCCCTGGGGAGGATGGAACTCACGTGGGGCGGCCTGGCTGCCTGCTGGACCCTCTGGCCTCCTTTGCTGCTGCAGGTTCTGGCTCTGGCTCCGAACGCCCCAGCTTTTGGTCGGCTCCATTCCAAGTTCTTTTATTAATTCCCTCACTCTCCAGCAAGAGAACTTTAATTAGCCCAACCGATTTATCTATATAAATACAAACGGATGGCGCTCCACGGTGAGGCGGGGAAGTAAAAGGGGAGCTGGGCCAGCGGGTTGCCTAGGGCAGAGGAAGTGACAACCGAGCCTTCCCAGCAACCAAAAATATGACTTTAATATTGCGTGCACGTGTGTGCGTGTGTGTGCGGGCTCCAGACGGGTGAGGCCCCCTTCTGGGCTATGGGAGACCACAGAGCAGGGGTTGGGGGCTGTGTGCTGTCACCCCGCCATGGGAGAGCCTGTTTTCAGAGCTGAGCTGCTTCTGCTCCTCGGGAAGTCCTGGCTCTCCCTCACCTAAGTGCAACATGGTGTGTCCCAGTCTCCATCAGCACTCCTGCCACTCATCCTGCCCTGGGCAGACAGGAAACGCATGATGGATCACCTTGTTGGAGGGGTTCACTTTGGACTTCCGGGACTCCTCCTAGGGTGAGGGCAGGGGAGGGGCTGATGACAGCAGAACTCCCAGTCCAGCCCTGGGAGGCTCAGTTTTGGAGACTGGCTCCAGGCATACGCCTCTGTCTTGCTGACACGTGGCCGTCCCCACTCCCCACCATCAAGGTCAGATCTTCTTCTCTGCCGCTGACACACAGCTCGGCCATCATAACTGCCAGGGTCTCCACCATGTTTCTTTGCTCTTGCTGCCCGCCCTGTCCTTCGGGCGGGAGTCAAGGACCAGGGCGAGGGTGGGGAGGGCAGCCAGAAACCTGCCAGTGGTTGGGGGTAGTTAGCACGAGGGTCGACCTGAGGTTTCGGCCTTCACCTAAGGAATGCGGGGTCAGGCTCTGGCTCCTGCCTTTAGAAGCTGTGAGAGGACCTGTCTGACGTCATTGCCCAGCTGGGAAATGGGCTGAGGTGAGACGGGATGCCGAGTACCAGATAGGCTGGTCCTCTGCAGAGGAGCCCTGCTGGCCGGGGCTGTGACCACGTCTGAGTCATAGGCTTTTCAGGGCCACGAGTGTGGTAGAACAGCACCTTGAACAGCACCTCTTGAGCCCCATTTGAGCCTCAGAGAATGGCCGGCAGAGTGCTGGTTCTTAGCTACCCAGCCCAGTGGGGCCGAGGAGGAGGCCCTGGAGCACTGTGGAACAGCAAATACAGAAATCCCTGGTGTCATGGCAGCTTTTCCGAGCAGAGTCCAAGAGCGGCAAACTATTCTTAGTCGGTGCCCCGTCACGTGGTGAGCAGCATGTCATTAGTGGGCAGGGAGGGAGGAGCTGCCAGATTAACCCTGCAAGGGCCTGGGTATCACAAGGGACGGGAGAAGAAACCCCTGCAGCTGGGGAGGAGGGAGCTTGGAATTTTGAATTTCATCTAAGGGGCATCCTGTAAGGGGCATTCTTGGTGGACACGGAGTGAACACCCCTTGGGTGGATGTGATCATCAAGGCCCGAGAAGAACTTGCATGGCGAGGCGGGTGCCCTCCATCAGCAACAACCATTTCCTGAAGGAGAAACCTAAGCAAATGTGCAAGCAGCCCTGGCAGGGCAGGAGAACAAATCCTGTGCCATTTCTACCACAAATGTGGTACTGTGACTGGGAGCAAGTCACGGCTCTCCGCTGGTCCTTGATCTAAACTTGATGATCTTTACGCTCTGTCATTTTATGACACAGATCCAAGCAGAGTCAGAGCTGAGGCTTCCATGACTCTGAGCATTCCCCTTGCTGGTTTTCAATGATTTTACCACGAGGACCCTGCCCATGTTCTTTTTTGATACTGGCAAGACTTATGGTACATTATCTTTTTTATGCAATCTGTCAGCAGATCTAGCATGATGGCCTGAGACATGGGCTAGACTAGTTTGATAAGTTGAAGGGGGCAAAGCTGGGCGTGAAGGTGAGGGAATGACCTGTAAGAAGACCCAGAGCAGCTGCAGGGGCCTGAGCATCTGGGTGTGTGGCAAGGGAACAGCCTGGAAGGGGCACGCATGAGTTCACTAGAGCTTCAGGGGTGCAGACCGCCTGCTCTCTCTCCTTCCTGCCCCTTTTGTCTGCCTCACTCCTCTGTGCCCCCAGTCGGGGTCTGACCTCCCCAGCGGTCAGGCAGGTCTCCTCTCCTCTTCTCCCTTGGGGTCACTGCAGACCCAGCCAGTGCTTGCTCAGGGGGTGGGGGGCTCCTCTCCTGTCCAGCCAGCCCTGAGCCCACCCTCCGCCTGTTCATTCATTCCTGCTTCACCCTCGCCTCCTCTGTGCTGGCCACTGATTTCCTTTCTAATTAATCACTGCTGGTCTCCAGCGGTGTCCTTCCCTCCCCAGCTCATTTGCCTAAAGAAATGAGTTGCTTTGTCGAGGAGAAACAAAAGCTTTCCAGATCTAGTTCCTCTCTCCCCTCCCTGAGTCCCTGAGACTTGGGGGCCAAGGTCCTCTCTGGGACCAAGAGGAGGAGGCGCTGGGCTGCAGGGAGAGCTGCCTCCTTTTCCCCAAGTAAACCGGAACAAGCAATTCCCAATGGGCACCGAAAGAAGAAGGTGTTTTGAGGTCCTGATGGGGGTGGGAGGGAGAGGGTGGCGAAGGCCAGGCTCCCTGTGCACCCCTGCCCCACCGGACTGCAGCAGCTAGGATGTGGCCGTGTTTTGTAAAAGCTAATAAGCTTTGGATCCCCAAATGGAGTCCAGAGATAGGAACTTGTCAGCAGGTCTCTCATAAGCAGACACTGAAACCCCACAGTGCAGGACATGACTCATCATGTCATGGGGAAGAAGAGGGATGGGAGGTAGTATTTGAGGGGCTCCTGGAGGGAGAGGCTGTGGGGGAGATGAGGAGTGCCTCGCAGAGGAACTCTCGGGCTCTGGAGTCACCCAGAGAACCACAGAGGGAACCAGGCTTGCCGCTCCACCCTCCCTCTACCCAGACCTCAGACCAGGTCCAAGAGTAGCACTCACCTATGGAACCAGATCAGGATGTTCCTGGGGCAGCAGGACCCCACCCAGTAACTGATGGGGCCTGAGATCAGAAAGCTCTGGGTCCAAAACCATCCCAGCTGCTCCAGCACAGCAAGGGCAAGGCCTCTGAGCCTCGGTGTTCCCATCTGAAGAATGGAGATCACAGTCACTCCTGCTTCTCAGTGTTGCTAGGGAGTCCCAGCACCAGGCCTGGCACAGAGCAAGGGTCCATGAATACCAGTGACTACTTATGTTATTATCAGGGTCTCCTGTTTTAGGAGTGGGATGCAATCGAGGGACCATTACAGGCCAGCCTGGAATGGACTCTAATTTATTTTTCGAAAGTAAATGACGTGTAAACTGCTCTTCTGCTATTATTTGTGAATGTAGTGCTGAAACCCCCATAGCTGATGGAGATATAGCACAGGACCCAGTGTCAGGGACGAGCGTCTAGCCACCTGCCCCAGGCCACCAGAGATCCAGGGGTCATGACCTATATTTTCTGAGAGGAACCCCGTCTGTCCTGGAATTCAGTCCTGTGAAATCCATGGCCTTACTAGGGGCCTGGGTGGTGCTGGTGGTTCCAGCTGGGCTTGCGAAGGAGCAAGCCACACAATAGACACCGCAGTACTTAGCTAGGAGGTAACCAGTCAACCTGCCTGTTCTTAGCCAGAGGTTACCCTCTCTTCTCCCTACTTTCCACCCAGGGTTGAGTGTCTGGGAAAAAACTGAGCTCCGAATACCTGAGCTGAGGTAAGCAGGGTACCCCTGAGGCTCTGAAATTAGACCAGAGGGTACAGACAGACAGATTTTCACCAGGGACAGGTGCGTCTCCCCATAGCCACTGCCCTGAGAAGCTCTGGAGCTGTAGGAAGAACAGTGCTCAGAGAGAGGCCCTTTCCCCTGCTCTGCTTCTCGGTTCCCTTGACTCAGGAAGGAGGATTGGACTACGACTCCCCTGTGATTTAAGATCTCTTCCGGCTAAAACAGGCGAGGAGCCGTAGCAGCACAGGCTGAGAGAGGGGACGGCAGATTGAGGTGGAGGCTGCCCGCTGCTGGGATGTAGCTTCCCTGTCTGTGAAAAGGAGCTGCTCCCTTCCCTCCTCAGGAGGGGCCCTGGGTTGGGAATGATACGGGAACTTCAGGGCCCTTCCAGTTGTGGATTTATGAGCTAGGTGGCCCTGGGTGCTGACATATGACAGAGATCTCTTTAGGATAGCACCTGGTAGATATGCAACAGGGTGGTCCCCAGGAAAGGGGGAGGTTCCCTGCCCCACCCAAGGGAGGGTGGAGCTGAGCAGCAAGAGAAGAAGCTGCAGGAAGAGACAGAGGAAGGAAGCAGGATGGAGCAAGGAGACCTGGAGGAGGCGCATGGAGCCTAGAGACACGTGAAGAAACTGAGCTTGTCTTTTGGTCGTGGACTGGGTGACACAGATGTGGGTGAGACCCGTGGGGAGGTGACAATGGCAGCTTTTATCTTAATGTTGATTTTGCTCTTTTCCTTCCGGACTTGTCCGGTTGTTTGTGACCCTTCTCTGTGGGTCCCCACTGGAAGATGCTTTAGACTTTTAGCAGGCTTTGGGGCTTTGCTCTGGGCCAATCCCATTTGGATGGACTTTTACCCACGAGGGGACGGGTAACTTTGGATGCTTCATTTAGAAACTAGATTATTTGCCTTACCTGTATTGTTTCCTAGTTTTATTAAAGTTCCTTCCCATTAAAGTCTCATATGTTTTGTGTTGATGCGGCGGATGGCAGAACCCATTTAGAATAGGCAGTTTTGCGGGGTTTGGGCTGCCTCTCTCCCTGTCCTATAACAGATTCCCCAAGGAGTAAGGTAGGTACAGAACTGAGAAGGAGGGAATAAATGACTGGCTCTTAGAAGCAACCTTATGAATAATCAAAATTAAAATTTATGTAGCATTTAATAGTTCACAAAACACAGTGATATCTAACAATTCCCCAAATCAGCCCAACTACCTCACCAGTTTTATTGCACCCTACTTATGTATGAGGAAACTGATGCTTGAAGAGATTAAGTCCTGTCCCTAGAATAAGGGGAAACTTCCTGGCTTTATGATTTTTCCAGAGGCATAGCTGAGGAAGAACTCAGGACCATCCTAGGCAGTTGATGTGATGGCAGCCCTGCCATAGACGGTTGGGCAGGTTGTTCACTGTACCAGGGTTCCTGACTAAAGGTTATGATTATGACTGGGATCCAGTCTCTCTGCTCACCAAGTCACACTCCTTGTGGAGCTGCAGTGCCTGGGGCGCAAAGACACCATATAGATCAGTGGCACCATGACTGCGCTAGCTACCCTGTGGACTGCTTTGCCCTTAGTTTCCTGAATTGAAACACAGGATAATCTTCTCTTTTCCAAGTTCCCCTTCCCTCAAGGGAAGTAGAACCAATGAGCAGTGGAGAAAATCAATACACTAGAAGTGCTTTGAGCTCCTTGAAGATAAGCTTCCTGACAAAGAGAGAGGTGATTAAAGGCAGGGCCACTTACTTGGTGGCACTGATAGGGATCACAGAACGGGTCTGGATGTCTGGGATGGGTGTGTGTGTGTGTGTGTGTGTGTGTGTGTGTGCATGTTTGTGTGACAGACATTAGCCTGTGGACACTGGCTTCAGGATTTGGGGGACCAAAGCTTGTGTTTCCTGGTTTCTGAGCTCCCATGATGCTCAATGACTGTACCTGTGGGAGTTTGATACACATTTGTTCTCACTGAGTTGAATTGCCTGTACATTCCTATCATTGCTTCTGCTCCCTCTACAAAAATGCAGTAACCCACTAACCACACCCAACAGGGCGCTGAGAGTGCAGAGACCAGACTTCAAAACCTGACTACATCAGGAAGATGCTGCAATCTCTGACATCTGGCGCTCCTGATTTCAGTTTCCTGGCATGCAAAGTAAGGTGTTGGACCAAAGGGCTTATGGCGGGGCTCCCTCCATGCAGTCAGAAACAGTGGATGCCTGGATATGTACATGCATCTACACAGAGCCCCCCTCTTTTCTCTGAAGGCGTTGAGATAAAACAGAGCCTAATCTACACCAGGGAGCTGGGCCTTTGCCTGAGGGGCTGCAGGCACAAATTGGGCCGTCGTGTTTCATTACTTCCACCAAGTTGGGTCCCACCATCTCACCTCTATCCCCCGGCAAACTGGGGGCGACAGGCAGACAGCGCAGTGGGGGCAGGAGCCCACACCACCACCCACCAGGCCCCCTGACTCTACCATCAAAGAGGACAGGAGAGGGAGGGGGCCCAGCCGGGGAGGATTTTTAATGACCCCAAATCCTGGCAACTCATTACGTCTCAGATAAGGCAATGGGAGCTGTCACTCTGAGATGCAGCCAAGGAGGCTCCCTAGAGAAATTTTGCCGCCTTCTCGTTAATCTTCTTATAAACATTGTTATTTATTTTTTCTTATTTTATCCGACATGTGTCAAGCAGCCCCTGCTAAGCCTGTGACATCTCCAGGGAGGCTGGAGGAGGTTTGAGGATGGCCCATGGCTCCCCCAGCCTAGCCCCTCCCCAGGCCTGTCCTCTGACTAGCCAAGCTCCTGCCCCAGGCTGGTGGCTTTGTGATGCTTGCGGGAACCAGGTCTTGGGCCAGGACATGCTGGACATCTGGGAGCTGGCCGTCAGAGCCAGGAGATCACAAACCATGCCAACCCGGGCTGGTTCCAATGCAGAGAAGGAAGGGCTGCGTGCCACCACTGGCATCTGGGAGAAGCACACAGCTGCATGGAAGCCCCCAGGCTTGCTCTGCATGTATGTGATTAGCACCCAAAGCAGCAATCGTCACCTCTGCCACCAATAGAGACCTCGTGCCCAGCACTGTGCTCAGTGCCCTTCAATCATTAGTTCTTGTTTACTGCCCAGAGCAGCACCATGAGGTTGCTCCTGATATCAGTCCTGTTTTTAGGTGAGGAAAGTGAGAGCCAGGGAGGTTATACCACCTACCCAAGGTCGCCCAGACTGGAGGGCACAGGCTGAGGGTTTGAACCCTGCTGCTCCAATGCAGAGCTAATACAGTGCTTTCCTGCCCTTCCCGTGGCAGCCTCCTTGGAGCGTTCTGGAATTCTGGGAGAGAGGCAAAGCGGGGGATCCTCTCCCCTTTTCAAAGATAAAGAAACAGGCTCAGAGACTTGCCTGGGGCCATGCTGCTATCGCTAGAACCCAGGTCTCCTGGCTCTGGTTCAGAGTTCTTTCTGGAAGTCCTCAAACATCTTCCATATAACCTCTTCTGAGTTCCGAGGGGCCTTCTGACCCTCTGTTACAGGGACGGGGCAATGCTGGGAGTGTACAGAGAAAGGGTCACAGGGCACAGGGAAATCAGTAGAGCTCCCTCCAGTTATAGTTCCTGGTACACATTTGTAATGAGCCTTATGGATTTCGCACGGTGGGTCCCTGTTAATAAAGTGGGCTATAAAGCAGCAGACCCCCTTTTAGTGAGTATGTATTTATTATGTGTATATGCATGCTCCCCCCCACACACACGGGGGGGAGGGGGAGAGAGAGAGACATTGCATAGGAAACAAAAGATTGGATTTGTTGCTTTGCTTTCAGAATAGCCAAGGCAATATTTTGAATATTTCTGGGTTTTGGGCGATCCTGAATCAAGAAAACAGCACATGTGGTTTTTTTTTTTTTAAAACCTTTTATTTAAAAATAATTTTAGGTTTATAGAAGAGTTCCAAAACAGTAGAGTTCCCATGTACCCTTTACCCAGCTTCCCCTAAAATTAGCAATGTTAACATCTTGTTTCATTTTGAATTTCATCAGTTTTTCTATTGGTAAAAAACTGGATCTTTATCACATCCTATCAGAGACCCATGGCATCAGCAGGACTTCTCACTGGAGATGCTGACCTTGATCACAGGTTAAGGGGTATCTGCTGGGTCTCTCAAATGCTGTGTTGCTACCTACCTCTCCATGCTCCATTCTTAGAAGCAAGTTGCTAGGAGAGGATTTAAGCCCCACCTCTTGGGATATGTATGACTTGGTGGGCGTATGTTAAAACCACCATACTAATTAAGAAATTTGGGGTGGAGGGAAGAGGTACTTTGAAACTATTCAAGTTTGCCCCCTAATTTGAACAGCCTTCGCTGGGTGCAGCCAGCATCAATGCCTACCTTGGTGATCTAACGGGGGTTTTCTACTTCCCTGATCCTTCTAATTTATTAGTTGGAATTCAATATTCTTGTTATTTATTGTGTCATTTAGCTGCTTCCAGTTCTGGTCTCTGGAAGCTCTTGCAGGTTTGCTCCTCTGTTTTTTTGATATGGTTCCTCCCCCACCTTTTATTTTTTGGCTACAAGCCTATCATGTAGTTTTTGTTGCTTTGTTTATAGCACTACCTTTCTTTCTAAGACCACAAAGTATTCCAGGATGAGCCTGTATTTTCTCTGCCCAGCCGTGGAATCAGCCATTTCTCCAAGGAGCCCTGATCTCATTTATTGGAACATATACTTAGAAACCAAAATCTGGGTGCTAGGAAGGCACACATCTTGGAAATCACTTTTTTTTTAATTCAAGATTTTATTTATTTATTTTTTATTATTTTTTAAATTTTGTATATTTTTTACATCATTTTTCATTTTTGCACAATGTATGCATTTCATCTTGGTTATGGCCCCCATACAATTCCCACCCCCTTTGTTTTGATCCTGCTCCCTCCCCCCCCTTAGTGTGTCTCCGGTTTATAGTTGCTTATTGATTTTGATTTTTACTTTATTATAATGAGTCTTTTTCCTGGTCCCTTATTTAGGTTTGAAGTCACTTTTTACACTAATAAAGTATCTGGTACTTGGCTATTGGCATCTGGCATCATCAGGGAGCCGTATACATTTGTGGCTGTGTATGTTTGTGTAACACGCCTGGACCTCCAGGTCTCCCTCCAGAACGACTTTGGAAGGTCATCTCCAGGGCAAGGGATGCTGCTCCAGATTTAAATCCTTACTGCTGGCATTATAGTGCCATGCAGTCCGCTCTTCATCCGGCCTCCAGTATAAACATCCAACTTTTCATCCGCTCGGGCAGGATGTGCAAGCCAAAGAGTTTGACACGTCTTCAAAATGTCGATGAACCATTTGGGAAATATTAAATCGTCATTTAATGATTCTCCTCAGATTTTACTCAATTATAAATTTAATATTCCTGACATTTTCCTTTACTCCTATGGAGGCTCTGAGGCTCCAGAGACTGGGGAGAGAGCCCCAGAAACAAGTGTGAGTGCAAAGGAAGTAGGGTGGGGAGGGTGCCTCACCCCTCTGGCTAGCTTCCCAAGTTACATGGGAACAACGGAAACAAAACCGAGGCTGAGAAAAATGAAATGGGAATAGTTGCGAATGGGTGCTGTTCTGTTTGCATGACAGAGTCCAAGCTCAGGATCCAGATGGCTCTCGCTTCCACACCTGCCTCTGTCGGTGCTCACCTGTGTGACGTGGGTGAGTGAGCTCACCTCTCTGGGCCTCAGTTGTTATGTCTATAACATGGAGTAACAGTTTCTACTGCAGGGGGTTGTTACAGGGGCCAAGTGCTTTACCACAGTGCTCACAGATGCTCAATAATAATAGCAATACTTAACAGTAAGAAGGGAGTCCCAGTTATCAGTCAGTGACAATGTTATCCTGATCACCTGGAGTTAAGATCAAAACAGGAGTCAAATTTAAGTATCCGGATGGTCTCACTCATAGCAGGAATTTAGAAAACCTAAATAAGGGACCAGGAAAAAGACAAATTAATACGAAGTAAAAATCAAAATCAACAAGCAACTATAAACCAGAGACACACGGCGGTGGGGGGTTCGGGGGCAGGGAGAGGAAGGACTAGGGTCAAAATAAGGGGGGGGGTGTACTTGTATGGGGAATATAACCAAAATGATAATGCATACATTGTGCAAAAATGAAAAATGGTGTAAGAATTTGTAAGAATTATATAAAATAAAAATTAATTAAAAAATTTAAGTATCTGTTATGCACATTTTTTTTTTTAAATAGGCTTTATTTTTGCAGAGGTTTAAATGCATAGCAAAATTAAATAGAAGCGATAGAGATTTCCCATAGCTCTCCTGTCCTCCCCCAGCTTCCCCTACTATCAAAAATCTCACACCAGAGTGACACATTTATTACAAGTGGTTAACTTAATTGACAGGTCAGCACCCAAAGTCCATAGTTTATATGAGCTCAAGCTTGTTGTTATATAGTCTCTGTGTTTGGACAAATGTATAATGACAAATATCTCTATCATTATAGTGTTAAACAGAATAGTTTCACTGCCCTAAAGAATCCTCTGTGCCTTGCCTATTCATGCCCCCCTTCCTCCCATAATCCCTGGCAACCACCAACACTCTTACTGCGTCCATAGTTTTGGCTTTTCCAGAATCCCATATACTGGGAATCATATAGTATGTAGCCTTTTCAGATTGGCTTCTTTCACTTAACCTTATGCATTTGTTTCTTCCACACCTTTTCATGGCTTGATGATGTATTTCTTTTTAATGCTAAATAACATTCTGGATCTACCATTGTCTAGATGTGCCACAGTTTACTGACCCAATCACCTATTGCTGGACATCTTGATGGCTTTTTGGCAATTATGAATAAAGCTGCTATAGATATTGTGAGCTTTTTGTTTGGTACTAAGTTTTCTACACCTTAGGAAAAATACCAAGGAGCATAATAAGAGTATGCTTATTTTATTTTTGTAAGAAACTACCACTCTCTTCCAAAGTGCCTGTACCATGTTGCATTCCCATCAGCAATGAGGGAGAGTTCTTTTTGCTCCACATCCTCACCAGCTTTTTTGATGGTGTCAGTGTTTCAGATTTTGGCTGTTCTACTAACAGGTGTGTTGTGGTTCCCACTGTTGACACTGTTGTTTTAACTTTCAATTCTGTAATGACATATGATGTTGAACCTCTTTTCACATGTGTATTTACCATCAGTACATTTTCTTTGGTGAGGTGTCTGTTAGTATCTTCTGCACCTTTTTTAAAGGGTCTGTTTGCTTAGTGTTGAATTTCAAGAGTTCCTTATATATTTTGGATAACAGTCCTTCATCAGATGTTATTTGCAAATAATTTCTTCCGATCTTTGGCTTGTCTTCTCATTCTCTTAACAGTGTCTTTCATAGAAATGGTATTTTTAATTTTAATGAAGCCCAACTTATCAATTATTTGCTACATGGGTCATGCTTTTGGTGTTGCATCTAAAGAGCCAGCAAAGTCATCTTGATTTCCCCTTTGTTATCTTCTCAGAGTTTTATAGTTTTATATTTTAAATTTAGGTCTTTGATGCAAGCTGTGATAAATTTTCTTAAGAGTATAAAGTCTGTATCCAGATTCATTATTCAGTTGTTCAGTACCATTTGTTGAAAAGTCTATCTTTGCTCCATTTACAGGCATTTTCTCTTGAGTTGTTCAAAAACATCCCAGAACAGAGTGCCCTATAGTCCCCACACACCCTGCTTACCCACTGCACTGGGAAGGACCCTTTGGAGAGAGGCCTTGGGCCTGATCTACAGATCACGGAGTAGGGAGGAACTTCAGTCAGGCATCCTTCAATATCAAGGGCAGGGACCTCATGCTGACCAGGATTGGGGACAGGTGGTTCTCAGAGCAGGAGACTAGGGGATTAGTCTCCATGTTAGCTTGACCAAGGGGTTCTCATGGTTGAGGAAACTGCAGCCTCAGACCTCCATGAGTTAGGAGCACAGCCCAGGGGTGGGCAACCCCACAATTGGGCACACAGAAACATTCATGCACACTCACCTTCTCAGGAACCTGGATAGCTGCTCCCCTGACTGACCAGTTATACTCTGCTGTTGTCCCCTCCCCTTGAGGGGTTTATTTTGGGGCTTCCAGCTAGCTTCTCAGTGGCTGGGGGAGGCAAGGATTTCTGTTCAATGTGGGTCTCAGGAGGTCGGGGAGGAGATAGGTCTGTGTATATGGTGCTGTCCTCTGCCCCCAGCCAGCCCTGTGGGATGACTCAAGGTCTGTTCCCCATCAGTGAAACGGGCAGCACGAGACCCAATCCTCCCTCAGGACAGAGTCTTGGTCCTTCAAAATGGAGGCAGGGACACCAGCCAGCCCAACCCTCCTCCAGGCCCCAACTCCTAAAGGCCTTATTGGCCTGGCGGCTAGAAAGTGGGGGTTCTGAGAGACCCAGGCCTCCCCCAGCCCTGTCAAGCCTGTCTCTGTACAGAGAAATGGATGCTACTCCTGACATGTTTGCCACCTGAGCCAGGTGCTGTGCTGGCCCCTTCCAGCCATGGTGTCTCATTTCATCCCATGATAAGCCTGCAGACCTGGCACCACTGTCTCCTCCATATGTGAAGCCCAGAAAGGCAGCTCAGCAGGGTGGTCAGAGCTCCAAGCTATAGCTTGGTATTCTCAGTCTCAGCTTCCTCACCTGTCAATGGGAGTAATCATACCCCCTCACTGAGCTGCCGTGAGACGTGCATGAGACGGAGCTAAAGGACACAGTGGCAGCGCAGAGCAAGCGCTGGCGTGGATCTCTGCTACTGTGAGTGCAGCCCTGGGTCTGAACCAGGAATGCCTGGCTCTGGAAACCGCATCCTTTCTTCTCCTCACTCTCCTGCCCCCCACTAGACTGTCAAGGCAGGTGCTCAGGATGGGGAGACGCGCAGCCTGTGGGAGTGAGTTTTGAGAGCTAGGGTTCGGATATGGGGGAGCTCACTCCGTGGGTCCAGTACCTTGTCAGGCGTGTTCCTCTGCATCATTTTGTCACCTGGGCTGGGACCAAACCAGAGATGGTTGGGACCAGGCCAAGGTCACCCAGTGGGCCCCTAGGTCCCAGCTCCTGCTGTCCCCAGAGGAGCCACACTCCTGATGAGCAAAGCCCTCACGTCTGCTGCTCTGTAACCACTGACCACGCTGTGCACTTGTCCATCTGGGTTGGACACAGTGTCCCCAGGGCATGAAATTCATTTTCTTTATGTCTGGTGGAGGATTGAGTGCTCGGCTGAAATCCAACAAATCATAGTGATTGCAAAAACAAGCACAGCTATGGCCCTGTGTTTGCGGGACACACTCACACACACACACACACATACAGGTATGCACAGCTCCTCACACACACACATACACTGCTTCACACACACCCTCATGCTAGCTCACTCACACACACAATCTTACTGATTCACACTCACTTATAATCTCCCACACTCACACCCATTCACCCTCATTCAGACTCACTGCTTCACACACACATACTTTTACCAGGTCTTGCTCACAGACAGTTTCACACTTAAGCACATATACACTTATGCACTAAGAAAATAAACACACAAATTCACACACACACACACACTCACACAAACTCAGGTGGCTGTTGGACTCCCCATTCTGCATCAGTGATGCTCTCCCAAGCGTGGGAACATCCGAGAAGAAGCTACTTCCCCTTCTCCCCCCTTGCCTTCCCCTTCTCCTTAAATTTTTCCAAGTCCAGCTCCAAATTCACCTCCCCCAGGAAGGCTCCTGGACTTCACCCCTAACCTGGACTTCCCTTCCTCTCTGGGCTCCCATCAAGTTAATGGCAGCATATTTCTCTGCCCTTGTTCAGCAGCCAGTGTTTGCGGAGCACCTACTATGTGCTGGGAACAGATAGTCCCTCACATCTTCCACTGGATGGAGAGATCCCCCGGAGGACAGAGCAGCCTCACAGCATTTATGCTCTGAGGGTGTGGCTCCTACTCAAAGAGTAGAAGAAGGCCTGTCTTCTCCAGATTCCTGTTGGCCAGTAGCCTTCCTATGACCAAGTATCCCCCAAAGCTTGCTCTCACTCATGCAGCTCTCCTGCCTCCGCACCCCTGACCCTCCATGCCCACCTCCTCCTGCACATCCACTCAGATCCAGCCAGGTGCCTCAGCGAGTCCCCGCCCAGGGACAGTCTGGTTTAGTGTGGCCCCTGCCTGTCTCCCTGTGGGACCATGGACACCTGTCGGGCAGACAGGTCTGTGTTCACAGAGCCTCCCACTGAGTGGCTTTTGTTGGGATTTGAGCTGAGCATCCCAAGAGGTGCTTTCTCAGTGTAAAAGTTTTTCTCTCCAGAGGGATGCAAGCTGGTGCCCGCTTACTTTTCTCTGTACATCTGAAGCCCAGATCCCGTTATGCTGCAGTTTATAGACTCCACAGACCTGAGCCTTGGATGTGAGTCCTCTCCCCCCAACTTCCTTTTCATGTCTCAATTGAAATTCTCCATATACTTGGATATATACTTCTCAGTATACTTTCTCCAGGAAGTCTGGAGAAATTTATCCCAAATCTAGGTGCCCCCCTCTGGGCACCCCATACTCCATCATAGCTCCATCTTGCTCTAGTACAATTGCTTGTCTACCTCTGTCAGCCCAGCCTGTTTTCTATGAAGACAGATGTTTGGTATGCTCCTCACTGCTGCTGCCTCTCCAGGGCCTAGCATGGTGCTTAGTACACAGCAGGCATTCAGCCACTGCTCCAGGAAGGGGTGAGGAGTGCAATACATCCACTGGCTTCTCCACACTCTGTGATCTTGCAGACTGTGAAGTCGAAGGGAATCCTGGATTTTCCTTTCTACAATGCAGCTCCTCCTGGGTGAGCGTCCACCTTGGGCTTTTCTAGTCCCATGAGCTTCATCCTTCTTTGAAAACTCAGTCTTTGCTCATTACTCCCCCAGGTATTCTCTGTCCCCATCACTTTCTCAGATGCCCGAATGTCCCCATGAGATCTTCTGTGCTGAGTGCCAGATCCCAGAGGCTGTCCCAGGATATGTAAGACAAAGAAGCCCCATGCCTGGGAGACTCCTGACCTAGGGAGACCTTCCTCCAGTTATTTCCCCAATTCCTGGACTGCTCCCTCCTTTGATATTGACCTCTTGGGGGAACAGCTTATATCTCTTTAGGCACTGCCAGGAAAGTGAAGGCAGAACATGCTTCTTCACATCTGGGGCCTGAGAAGGGGAACTGGAGAAAATAGTTTTCACAAATTCCTGGGATTTTGCAACTGTCAGAGTTTGATGGAAACTGGGGAGTTTGGGGCCATGGCATCCTGGTGACCCCAGTGGGACACATGGCTTGGCCCAGGACCCACATGAGTCATGGCTCTGAGGCTCCTTCCTGTGTGACCTTGACAGAGCCAAGAAACTTTGCACGTCTCCTTGGCCTATAATTCAAGGGTCTTCACCCTCTGGCCTGAAATAGTCTTTTCTACCACGCTTATTTCTTTCCTTGTTGATCCCAGGCAACCAAATTCCCAGGATCTTCTAATATCCTGCCTCAAGGACTTTGCCTTTTATAGGTGCCTCTGCTGGAGAGGCCCCATCCCAACTCAAATTATTATTTGCTGCCTGCTTCTTGCTGTGTCTCCCACCAGAAGCTAATCAGTCATGGTTATGTATGCATCTCATGGCTCAGCCTTTGGCGTAGAGTGGATACTCAATAAATCCCTGTTGAATGAATGAGTTGAATGGATCAGCTCTCCTGGAAGCAAGCAGAGCCTGAGTGAGGGATTCTCATACACCTGTTAGATTAGGGGATGCTCCCAGGTGAGCCCCATAACGGTATGAGGACACAAGAAAAGCTAGCCCAGACTATGAACACAGTGGCAATCTAGCCTCAGCCTCAATCGACTGGGAGGGACATGTGCCCCCTTTAGGCAACATGTCAGCTTTTTCCTCCTGGTACCAGTCAGACCCCAGGTGCAGGGATAAACTCTCAGGCACTTCCTTTCTCCCAGTGAGGGAGACATCAGCAGCCAGCACTGGCAGGTACTGGGGGAGGGATGTACAAGCCTGGGTTGGGGAGGCACACCCACAGTGTGCCTGAGCTGAAGGGGCCCAGAGCTGAAGGGGCCTTGCAGCCTAGATATCTCAGGATGGGCTCAGTCACGCCTGGTGAGTAGCAAATCAGACATCTGACAGCTCATCTCGGTCTCCAAATGTCACTTAATTTCTGTCCCGTTCCTACCTCCTAGCCTATTTTCTCGTTGCGTTTTCCCACTGGCTATGAGAACAGTAGGTGAACATTTTCCTCGGAGTCACCACCCCAATCTGTGTGTCTGGGAGTTTCTCCCTGCAGCTTATTTCCTGAAAAAAAAAAGGAGACCCAGGAGACAGTGTCCCCATGGCCACACGTCTGAGACAGCCCTGGGAAGATGCACCGTGCCCCAGCCCTTCTTGGGACTCTTCGAGGTGATGCGGAGGGCAGGCCAGGTGGGCGGGGCTCGGCAATGACAAATGGACTCTTCCCTCCTCCGACAGCTATTGACGACTGGGGCATTTGAGTTTTTCTCTCTTCTCTGTCGGCTCTTTTAATTGAAAAATATAAAGAAAACGCCTATTGATTCCTTGTAACTGATAAGCTACTCACTCCTGGGTCTTTTTAATCAGGAGCCTGAGTCTGGCTTGAAGCCCAAGGGAAGGAAAGGGGTAGGAGGGGAGGAGCACAGTGAGGGCTCTGGGCTGCTCTCCTCTCCTCCCAACACACTTGGCCAAGAGGCTTCAAGACTGAGGATTAAAGAAGAGTTCAGGAGCCTTCCCCTTCTGAAAGGTTTAAAGTTTCTAATTTTTGAAGCACATAATTATCCTTAACATTTACACAACACTTTGCATTTATCAAGCAATTTACATTTGCAAAGCTCCTCCATATTAATTGTCTCATTTGATCAAACTGTTTACTGCAGGGGACAGCTGGCCCAGGCATCATCCTCCACTTACCAAGCTTCTGGACGATGGAAACTGCTCGCAACAGTCCTGGGAAATAGCCTGGGCAGACATTACTGCCCCATTTTATAGATGAAGAAACTGAGGTTCAGAAACATTGTAACTGGGCAGTAGAAACAGTCCAGAGTGAGACCCCCTCCAGGTGGCTCTGCACTAGAACCCCTCCAGGTGGCTCTGCACTAGAATTGAAGTTCTGGGTTCCCCTAGTTGCTAAGATACAGGAATCATCTATACAGGTTCAGCAGGCTCCTGTTCAGTGTGGATCCCTGTCAGACTTGAAGAAAATCCTCCTAAGAAAAATGGTGATTGATCATTGTCATGTGCTAAGCAGAAGATTTTCCCTTCCACAGAGAGCGTTCATCTCAGGCAGAATCTGTCAGCAAGGCGATGGACGAGATGACCCCTCTAAGCCCCTTCTGGCACAAGAAAGCTACGATTTGCAGAGTTCTAGGAGAATGACTGCCCCTCAGCCTAAATGGAGGAAACTCAGCCTACTTGTTTTCCTTTTGGCACACACCAAGACATGAGTCATAGAAGGTGAAGGGAAAATTTATTGTATTATCAATATTTAATATCTCCAGGGAGGTGACATCAGCAAAATTGCCTGTCCTGGCAGAGCCATCTAGGTGGACGGTGGGAAAGGCCTTCATCTCCCGGACACCCCGCCCTTCCCACACAGGAGCAGTGGAAATTTATGGGCTTCTGGAAGAGGCACAGGCACTGTGGAGGGTGACGCATCCTCCGGCACCTGTGCTGGCCTGGGGATTGCTCCCCATGGCCCCTCGCCTAGTCAAGATCCAGCAGAGGTGGAAGCTGGTGATTTATTCCTGGGCCTGGGGCTAGTGAAAGAACAGGTGAGTGTGGGGTGGTTGATGATGTGATGACCCAGCCGGGGTGGCGACCTCACCACTGTGAATTGCCTGAGATATGATCTCAAGCCCCTGGTGTCATCAAAGTTAGTGTGAATCTGACAGAAACTTGGCCTGTGGCAGGAAGACATCAAATAAGGAAGAGAGTCAACATCTTGTGGCCTCTCCTGCCCAGTGAGTGACCTTCTAGAACTTTCCCTGTAAAATGGGAGTTATTGGCTCTGCCTCATTTATTGTGAGTGTTGAAAAGGTGATCCTCTTGATCTGGCCTGGCCCAGGGCTGGTCCAGGAGAGGCTCAGTCCCAGCCGCCTCCACTGTGCCTCAGGGGAGCAGGCAGGGAGAACCCGGGGAGCAGGTGGTATGCAGGCTGTGATGTGCAAGAAGGGGAAGGAAATGGAAATGAATGTGAACTACGGGGGAGGGGGGGTTGGTAGTGGTGGTGGTGGTGTGTGTGTTTCTTGGCTCTCTGATGCCTCTCATTTAACCCCATCATTGCTTACTGGGAAAACTAAGGCTCAGAGATGCTACGTGGTGTGCCAAAAACTAAATCTATGGCTATTTGACATTTTTTGTGTTCTTAACCTGCCCCAGGTAAGACTGGGGAAGCGAGCAGTAGCAGAGACAGTCCCCACAGCCTTAGAGGCTAGAGCACGCCAGCATCCGTCTCGCCCAGCAAGGATTCCTCTTCCCAAAAGGGTCTGGGACTACTGGGGTAACCACCCCAATCTGACCAGTGTACCCCAGCATCTCCATCAGGAGCAAAAGTCTGACAGTTATAGGGCCTCCCTGGTGGCACAAGGGGTTAAGTCTCAGCACTGTGAAGCTATTGGCAGCCACTGCAGCACAAGTTCAATCCCCCGGCCAGGGAGGTGACACATATAGCACAGCAGACCTCTCCTGTCTACCCCGCTGCTCCCCTCAGCAGTGTGTTTCAGTCAGTCTGCCTGTCCTGTTCCCCACCCTGTCTCTGGTGAGTCCTCTTACCACCCCCCTGTACCCTAGTCTACACCTCAGCTCTTGTATGCATAAATAAATAAATAAATAAAAAAATCCTGACAGTTATGAAGTCTTGAGGTACCCAGGAAGTGGCTCCTGCCTCCCCCAGGAGACCAAAAGGACTGTTCGCAGGTGCTGCTTCTGCCTGGGGTCCTGGATGGCTGTGTGACTGTGTGCAAGCTCATTCTGCTTTCTGGGTCTCAGTTTCCCCATCGCTAAAGAAAAAGCTGGACTGGATTATCACCACCAGCTTTTATGTGACAAACTTCCCTGGAGAGCACAAGATGGACTCTGCCCATGGGAGTTTGCGTGCCATGAGTGACTGTGACAATGAGCATGTCACCAGCTAGGAATGAGTGCCCTCAGGGTCAGCCAGAGCCAAGCAGGACCCAGGGGGCAGGGCCACTGCTGGAGAAGAGGCAGAGTTTTGGAGTATGGGTGTGGCTCAACCGGATGAGGAGGGGCCAACAAGGACATATCCAGAGCTGTGGGGTGGGAGGGGCAGCTCTGTGTCCCCAAGTCAGGCAGTGAGGCTGGGTGAGGTGAGGATGAATGAAGTTCAAAACAAAAGAAATGGCAGAGAAGGGACTTGAGGTCAAGTCGGGAGTGAGCAGCCAGCATGCCTTAAACTCATGCCATGTGAGGTCAGTGAAACCGTGGGGGCAAGGTAGAAAAGTGACCAAGCTGTGCAGAGAGGAACCTATTAGTGTGTTCGGGCTACAGAAACAAATGGCTGCAGATGGGTGGCTTAAGAGGACAGAAATAGATGTGAAATGCAAAAGTCCAAAATCCAGGTGTTTGCAGGGTCCAGCTCCTCGGAGGCCTCTGGGGAGGATCCTTCCTTACCTCTTCCAGCTGCAGGGAGTTGCCAATTTTGTCTTTCCTCTGCTTGTAGATGTCTCTGTCCAGTCCCTGCCTCCACATCACAGGGTGATCTCCACATGTGCCTCTGCTCCCTCCAAATGATACTCTTCTTCTAAGGATGCAGCAATTGCATTAAGGCCCACCCTAATCCAGGGAAACCTCACTTTAATAACATCTGCAAAAGCGCTGTTTCCAAATAAGTCACATCCCCAGGTATTGGCTGGAGGGAAGTGGAGGGACACCATTCAGCCCAGTCCTGGAGGGCTGGTGGCAGGTGGGAGCCAAGCATGGCTGCTCTGGCCTGAGCCTGTCTGAAAGGTGGCATCGTCCTGCTGAGACCAGGCCTGCTGGCTCCCAACAGGGCTTGGTAGGAATGGCTGGGATTTGGGGTGGGAGTCACTCTTAGAAGTTTTTTAGATATTTGGGGCCCACTTTTAGAAAAACTTGCCACTTTGTGTAGCTCCTTATGAGTATAGAAAATTCTAGGCAGTGGGCTAATGGGCCAGAGGAGAATGGATTTCCTCCTGCAGAGCAGGGTGGTGCAAGGCAAATGCAGGAGCCAGGAGCTCTCCTAATCCTTGCCTGCCTCACTCACTGTGTGACCCTAGAGAAATGAATTCCCTCTCTGAGCTTTATTCCCCCATGTGAGACACAAGGCTGGGACTCACTGACCTCCACAGGTGCTTGCATGAGTAGAACTTTATATGTATATGTATGCGTGTATTTGCATGTGTATTTTAATTGAAGTAACATTGAATTATAACATACAAGTTCCAGGTGTATATCATAAATCGTTATCGATCAACATCTGTATAAATTGAACAAAGCTAACTACCAAAAGCCCAATTCTATCTGGAGGTTTGTTTTGGAAGACTGGTGCACCCCATGATATGGGAGTCAATCCCAGCGATGCAGGGGCTCCCTGAGCCTGACCCCTGGACATGACCACTCACTCTGGCAAAAGCTGGCCACTTGTCAGCGCAACATGGGCTCAAAGGATCCCCTACCCCTCAACACACAACCACACTCATTATTTTTTTTTTGAGAGAGAGAAATCAGAGGATCTGATGGTGCTGAGTGAGGCAGATGGGGGGTGGGGGACATTGGGGGACATGAAAGGCAGAGGGCAGGGGCAGAAATTGTGCTTCTCCTAGCAACCCTGGCTCTGCAGCTCCCAGGACAGGGGTTGTATGAGAGATGTCTCCAATCAACAGGATGGTAAATAAAACTGGGCTTGGTCTGCCCCACATTGAGGCCAGAGCAGAGAGCCACCCACTCTGGCTGTGTGTAAATATCCAGGCATAAAGGACTCTCTCTCTCTCTCAATTGCTCTCTCCCCCTTCTCCCCGCCCCCCACTCTCCCACTCTCCCCACCTTGGTCTTCTCTGCTCCTGATCCCCAGGCCCTGGGAAGCAGAGAACCTGGCCTTTTCTGCTCCCAGAACATCCCTATTCTCTTAGCACAATGGGGGGTATACTCAGTAATTCCCTGCAATCATGTCCCCCCAGGGCCCCACTGGATTCTCAGAAGGCTGGAATAGTCCTGCCCTCCATGAGGTCAAATCCAGCCTCTACCTGGAGGTGACAGACCCCGCCCCTCTGCTGGCTGCCCCTGGGGTCTGAGGTAGCCAGAGAAGGATGGCCAGGGGAGCAGACTCCCGAAGCCTGAAGCCCCTTGATTCTGAGCATATGAACACACACACGCGCACACAAACACACACATGCCCAGGGCCACATCCAACCAGGTTTACATATATAGACACACCCACCTCCTCATATTCACATGCAGCTATATACAAAGCCCCCCAAACATGAGTTCCCACCATCCCCAGAATCAGTCCCTCCCTAAGTGCATGCTGTGGGCTCCAGGTAGAGGCCCAGGATGGGACCTCATCCTCCCCAACCTGCCATCAGGGGATCCTGTCGTGGTCTGGGCTAGGACACTTGTTTGCTCAGAAAAGAGCAGCTTACGTCTCCCCCTCCCCGTCCTGCACCTGTATAGGGCACACCAACAGCACCCAAACTTCTCTCCCATCATCACCCTATCTTAGCTAAAGTACCCATGTAAGCTGCTCTCAGACCAGAATTTGGGGCCAATAGTTTATTTGGGAGGTGATACCAGGAGATGTGGTGAGGGAGTGAGGTGTGAGGCAGGGCGAGGGGTGGAGGGTGTATCGAGAGTGGGTTCCTGCAGAGAGCAACTAGAGCTCAATCCTGCTCAGATCCTTCTGGAAGATTAACTACTACAATCCTCAGAACGGCTCCCCTCCTGGAGGGGCAAGGATGCCTGAGTATTTACCCATCAGTTCCCATCCCTCATTGCTTGAGGGTCTAATTCCCTGGAACATCTGTCTCCTCTCTAAGGCAGGCATGCTTCTTGGCCAGAACACCCTCCAGAAGGGAGATTTGGTACAATGGCACAACCCAGCCGGGCTGCTGGTGACCTCTGGGATATCCTGAGGGGATCATCCCAGTGCTCTGTGCCCCACCCACTCTAGTCATGTGCAAATATCCCGGTGTAAGCTACACACACGCACACACACACACACACACGCACACACACACACGCACACACACACACACACACACTTGTGCGCACGCGCTCTTTCTCTCTCTCATCTTAGCCATTCCCCCTGCTCTCCCCACCCAGATCCTCTCTGCTCCTGGTCCTGGGAAGCCTTTCCCACTCCCAGAAGATCCCCATCCCCCTGGCAGGAGGACAGGTCTGTCTCCCCCAGCTGTAGGAGCCCCCATTCCCAAGGCCCCTCCTCACCACCATCTTCCATTTGGTTCTCAGGTTTCAGCGCCTGGCTTCAGCCCAATCTATCAGCGGCAATCTCAGGCTTTGAAGCTAGAGACTCCCCAGACAGACAAAGGGGCGACTGCAAGGAGGGGGCTCTGGGGTGCCAGCCCAGGTGTGCAGCGATTATCTTGGGGGCCTAATCAAGGTGCCTTGTCCCCAGCTCAGTTTATGAATGACGGCCACCCCCGCCCCTCCAACCACTCCCCATGCTGGCTGCCAGGACGGCGACAGACACCTGCTAGGCTCTGGACCCCTTCCCTCCCCTGCCCTGCATCCTTTTGTACCAGCACAAAGGGGGACAAAGCCAGGGCCCACCTGCTGAGGGGGAGGCCCTAGGGCTCCCACTTCTCAGCTGTGACCACACTCTGCTAGTGAATGCCAGAATTTCCTTTTGGGCAGGGGGTACCACAGAGAGATCGACAGACAGACGGACAGCAGCCCGAGATAAATAGCAGGATGAGAGCGGATCCATCCTGGATTGCTGCCGAGAAGAGGTGCCCCTGGGGTGTGCAAGATGAGTGCCCTTGGTCACTGAGCTGGGTGCACCCCCACACTCCCCAGGGACCCTAGAAGATCTCCTTCAACCCCATTTGGGAAGCAGGACCAGAACCAGCCCCATCTTTTACAAAAGGAATTGGAGAGAAATAAAACTCAGAATAGTTGAGTCTACAATGTTCACCCAACGTGGGGCCCTGAAGCCAGACTGCTGGATGGCACCTCTCAGTGTCTGAAGCACCTGCCCTCTGCGTGGGGATGGGGAGGGCCACGTGGGTATGATGTGGAACAGGTGGGTTTAGCAGGAGCCGGAGTGGACTGACCCACGTTGACCTTGACCAACCTCCTGTCTCCTGGGCCCCTCAGGGACAGGGGCAGCCAAGCTCTCACCCCCTTCCAAATCCTCTTCCTCTTCCCAACTCTCTCTGAGCCTGCTACAGTGGGGGGTTGACTCATATACAGTATGTGTGGTGTGTTTGTGCAACATGGCGGCCTCAGCTTTTCCTTGGAGCCTGGGGCAGAGGGGAAGGAGAAATACAGAGGGCATGGAGAGAGACAGAGGTCACCTGAGCCTCGGCCCCCTAGAAAAGAGCTGGAACCCGGGAGCTAGACAGAAATAGAAGGGAGCCAAACTAGGCAGTGATGTTTCCTGGAGAGAGACCATCTAGCTAGGCTCCTCTGCGCCCAGACTGTTAAGATGAGCCATGGGCTTCCCCGGGACCATCCTTCAGAGTTGGGGAGGGCTGACGAGGCAAGGGAACACATTATTCACAGCTAAAGAAAGACTCATTACTTTGCACCAACCTTTGGCTGGTATTGAATATACCATCGTTCCCCTCTTAACAAATGGCATCTTGAGGGTTTAATTAACTTCTTAGCACCCTCAGGCAGGCGGCCTGGCCCCCACCACCAGATGAAGCCTGAGTCAGCCTGCTGAGGTACAGTGATGGCCTTCAGGGGAGACAGCTGCAGCTGATGTGGACAGGCCCAGGGGAAGGGCAGGACCCTCCTCCCCCTCACCACTCATGTTGTAGATGGGGACACTGAGTCTGAGAAGGGAGAAGGTGACTTGGGCAGCTCACTCAGGTTCTATAGCAAAATAACCAGGTCTAGAATTCAAGCCATGAGCAAGTGGGACAATTCTGGAGCTTTAACTTCCTCAGTTCATTTGCTTCAGTGTCTGCATGGCACAGAGTGATTCTGTAATTACTGGCTTAACTTGAGCGAGATGCATGGCAAAGCTGGCTTGAGACTAAGTCCTTCCAAACCATCATTCTCATCACCGTAAACACTCCCCAAGCCCTTCCGCTGCATCCGACACTGAGCTAAGTTCTTTCATGCACTGTCTTCTTTAGTGCTTATGTCGGCCCCAAGAGACCAGTGTTATTACTGGTCCCGTTTTTCAGATGAGGAAACTGAGGCTCCAAGAGATTAAGTAACACTCCAGAAGGCCCCTTAGCTGAACCCGTAAGCCTGACTGCTTCTGTGGAGAAGAACCAAGCCATTTCACTGAAAGGAGAAACCGAGGGTTGCCCAAGGTCACTCAGTGGACTCGTGGCTTCTGATTCCGGGTCCAGTGAAGACCCTTTCATGCGCGGCACGTAGCCAATCCTTTATGCTCCACTTGACGCTCTCCCCTCCCCTCACCCATTGCCTTTCCCTCTTGTCGGGCCAGGCCCCCAGCTTCATGAACCTTGCTGGGAAGCCCCAGAGCAAAAAAACTAACCAGGGCTCGGGAGTCAGGCCCAGACCGTATCTGCTCTGTCTGTCCATCCTGTGGTCCTGAGGCAAGTCACTCCCCCTAGCAGAACCTCCATTTCTTCATCTGGCAAATTAAAACGTGCCTCACAGGACATTTGTGAGAATTAAATATGTGCTTAAAGCACTTAGCCCGATGTATGTCATATCATAGAAAGCACTCGATAACAGTATCATTAGGATGAAGATTTGACCTGGCCAAGAATCAGCCCCTCTCTCCTGCATCCAGCTACTGCACTTGCCCACACTCCTTGGGATGGGGACCTGTTCAATAGCCCCTGCTCCCTTTTTGGAATTGGGGCAGAAAAGTCCTGGAGCCCAAAGATGCCAGAACAGGGCCTCCCCGCCCAGAGGAGCAGGAGGGCTGCCTCTCGGGCTGCAGGCTAATTAATTGTGCCTGCTGACAGCAGAGAGGGGCTGCGCTTTCTGCCGACGAGTCCAGAGCAATGATGGAATAATGGGCTCTAATGCACTGGTCTTCTCCGGGGACCTGTCTTTCATCCCCAACAAAACTAATTAATGATAGCAATAAATAAACCAATCCAGCCCACACTGCCCGGAGCAGCCAGGGCTCAGGGAGAAAAGCCTGTTGCTGGCCAGACCAGGGAACATTGTGACCCAGGTCCTCCGTGCAGGTGGGGTGGAGAGAGGACCCTAGAATGTCAGGTGGGGCTGGGCAGGAGTTGTGAGGCCCAAGATCTCCACTAAATTTGAGGCTGGAAACTTGGGAGCTATGAGTTCTAATCCAAACTAGCCACCGCCCGTTGCTAAATGACCTTGTCAGGTCATTCTAGATCTCTCAGCTTAGGATGTTAATGCCATTTGGATAAAACCCAAGTAACCTGTAAGTCAGGGAAGGGCATGTTTCCTTTTATGGCCTAGAAAGCCGGATAGGTCAGGCATCTTACAGGAAGGATATCCTACCCTTGGGCCTTGGGTTAGTGGTTGCTGCAACTCAAAAAGCACTAATATCAGTGGTCTTCAACTTTGAGCACCACTCAGGACCCTGGAGGGCCTGATGAAACCCAGATGTGGCCCTCCCCCAGTTTCAGAGTCAGAGGGGACCTGAGAATCTAACTTTCTA
Source organism: Talpa occidentalis (assembly GCF_014898055.3). Taxonomy (NCBI): domain Eukaryota; kingdom Metazoa; phylum Chordata; class Mammalia; order Eulipotyphla; family Talpidae; genus Talpa; species Talpa occidentalis. The sequence continues at coordinate 43,484,429 of NW_023605194.1, forward strand.
GCAAGTTTTCCAAAGCACATCCCCTGCCTCTTCTTGCACACCTCCACTAACAGGGAGCTCACTCCCTCCCATAGCAGGGTACCCCATTCTAAGATTATATAGAAGTTTATTTTGCCATTTTGTTTTTAGTACAAGTTCAAATCAGCCTCCCACAATAAACTCCCCTGACTACCTCTATTTTGGGACTCAGTTTCCTTAAAGTTCCCTTTCAGCCTCCCCGGTGGCCCAGCAGTTGAGAGCTGGGTTGTGAAGCTGCCCGCAGCCTCTGCAGCACCAGTTCGATCTCCGGCCAACGGGCGAGGGTCCCACATGGCGTGCAGACCTCTCCTGCTGCTCCCCTCAGCAGTATACTTTGGTCCTTCTGCCTGCTCTGCTTCCTGCTCTGGCTCTGGTGAATTCTCTCACCCTCTCGTGCTTCTGATTGTACCCAGTGCTTGTATGTATAAATCAATCAATCAATCAATCAATCAATATATAAATCTTTAAAAAATAAAAAATAAAAAAAGTTCCCTTTCAGCTTTGATACTATAATCCCTGGATTGGAGACTGGTCTCTACCATTCACTGGGGCGTTGGGAAGGCCAGTGTGAACTCTGAGCCTCCATTTTTCCCTCTGTACAATGGGTTAGGAATAAGATACAGAGTTGAGTATGTAGAGCTCAGTGTGGATGTGAGATGCTATTGCTGTGTTATGTGTACCTTGAGTTCAGCTGGGAATCCCATCTCTAGACCAGTTAATTTTTCCCCAAGCCTCTCTATTTGCAAGTGAGGTGAGCTTCATCTCCCTCCCTGGATGTACTGGGGAGAAAGGATGTCCTGAGCAAACTCCATACAAGTTTTGTGGACTCCACTCCTACTCCAGACCAAAGCCATCAAGACACTGGGAACTACAAATCCCATCATCACCAAAGGGAGGGCTGCTGGGAACTGAGGGTGGAGTCAAGAGCCAGGTTTGGTGTAAAATCAGACATGTGGGCCTTGAGAGATCTCTCTTGGCCTCTCAGCTCTTGGATTGACTTTTGGCTTTTTGCCAGCTCTCAGCGTGCCATTGGGATTCCAGGTCAGCAGAACTGGAAGAATGCATGCACGAATCTATCTCCCTCTTTTTCTCTCTGAGTTATTCATTTCTTCATTTCCACTTCTTTTGTAAATAAACCCTTTATTAATGTTTTTGTGTGTGCCTGCAATTGAGTGTTATTATTAGTCCCTCTTTTTTTTTTCCCCAAAGATTTATTTATTTATTTATACAAGCACTGGGTACAGTCAGAAGCATGAGAGGGTGAGAGAATTCACCAGAGCCAGAGGGGGATCAGAACAGGCAGACTGACGAAATACACTGCTGAGGGGAGCAGCAGGCGTGGCAGGAGAGGTCTGTTGCACCATGTGGGATCCTCACCGGCAGCCGGGGATAGAACTGGTGCTGCAGAGGCTGTGGGCAGCTTCCCAGCCCAGCGCTCAACCGCTGCACCACCAGGGGAGGCCCTTATTATAAGTCCCTCTTAAGCGCGGATGAACCCCTTTCATATCAGGGTTGCCCTGTAACAGATGTAGAGCATTTTAAACCATAAACATACCCTTCTGTCTCCCAACTTGTACCCGATCCCCCGTGGAACCTGTGGCCAGGGCTCTGGTGTGCCCCTGGGCTGAGCTCTTCTCCTGGAAGTGCTGGAAGCCAAGGCCAGCGACCAGGGGTGTCTGCAGACTGGGTGCTGCTCCCACCAGGGGCATGAATCCTGGCTCCAGCTTTTTTGTGCAGCAGTTCAGCACCTCAGAGTTTGGCCCAGGATCTTACAAGTGTCTGAGCCCAATTGTAGGTCCAATAGAAACTCCCCCCTCCTTTGCATACAGTAGGGTTCCCAGGTGCAGGCAGCAGAAGTCCACACTAACTGAGTAACAATAGGATCTATTGCATGGATACTGGGCACAATGGAATCACTGGAAGGGCTGGAAAACACACCCAGACTGCACAATGCCACCCAATCAGTTTGAGGAAGTCTTGCCCTGAGCATGGGAAGCCACCCATTTTTCTGTCTAGAGGACCTCGGCACACCCCTACCTACAGCTTATACCCCTAATGCTCACATAGCTGCCTGGAGGCCTCTGCCCACCACCAAAATGGCATTCCCAAGGTCCTGAATATGTGCCATTGCCCACCTAATTGGCATGCCTCAGCTAATGGGCCCACATCTGAACCGCAAGGGAGGTTGGGATTTTCAGTTTCTGGAACAGCAGGTAGGCTCTGCCTCCCAGCAGGAGCGGGAAGTCCTCCAAATACAGAATGAGGGTTCAGATCTGTGGCAGGAAAAAGAAGCTGGTGGCTACTCCTATTCAATGCAACCTACCTTTGGCAAGCATCACTGTGCAGAAAGATCATGGGCAGGATGAAGATAAAAATAACAGCTTACCCTTGTATGTGCCAGCCATTCTTCTAAGGGCTAGGCGTGGATCACCCAATCCAGGCCTCTCAATATCCTTATGTGGGAAGTACTTTAATTATTGCAATCACCCGCTCTGTTTCAGCAACAAGAGAACTGAAAACCCAGAGGAGTTACCTGTAGTCACGCAACTAGAATGAAGCAGACCCCAGATTTGGCCTCCCTTGTCCAGTTCCTGGGCTTGCATTCCTGGTGCTCTCTGACCTTCTCCTCTGTTATACACACAGGAGACCCAGACACTGCCCTCAGAGAGCAGGAGAAATACTCACCGCTGCAATACAAGGCACATCAGGCCCAGGACCAGAATCACTGAGTGGCCAGGGACTGGAGTGGAGAGGAGTCAGCATTATCCTTTGGGTGCAGGAGGTGGGGAGGCATCCTTCAGCTGGAGCCAATCCTATTCAGTGGTTTTCCTGGCTCAGGGTCCAGCCCCGATCTCAGACTTGTCCACTGCTAGGATGCTGTGGGTGGTAGGTGCTGTTGACATTGGAAGATGAGGGGTGATTTCCTATAAGCCACCGTGAGTAAAGCCTGATCAAGCTTTGCCCAGACAGTGCCAGCTGTCCCTAGCAGCCAGAGGAGCACTTCTGAGGTCAAATGTAAACAGATAAAACCCAGGTTGGCCTGGGGTATAAGTTCCTGTTTCCAGCTCCGACTCTACTAATGGAATAACAGAATGAAATATACCTATGTGTCCACGTCTGAGCTTTGCTCACAGGGACCACGCTTCAGTTAATTGATCTGAGGTGGGTCTTTCATGGGCAGTTTGAGATATTCCCAAGGTGATTCTAAGTGCAGCCCAGGTGGAAAACTCCTGCCTCTGGGAATCTAGACCTCCTCTCGGTCTGGTAAAACTGGGAGAGGCTTCTTGCAGAGCTCCACCCATTTCTATATCCCCATTCTGAGCTCCCAGAGTGGGCAACTAAATGCTAGAATGCAAGACTGAAAAAAGACCCCCTATTGCACCCAAAATAACCCAACTTACTCAGTGCTACAAACAGCCTGGAGAGAGAGAAACAAGGGCTCTTAGGGAAGCCACAACAAGATAGGGACAATCTGAATCCCAGAAAAGTCACCCTCTCCAGGAAGCCCCCCCACCCCCGATTGCCTTCACTCCTTTCTCATGTACAAAAGGGATAAATGATCATAAGTGCTTCCCATCCTCCTTCACACAAGTCAAATGTAGTCTCCTCCGTGAAGCTCCCTGGATGCTCGCAGTCAAGGAATGCAGGAAGACTAACATTGCCCCCACAAATGCTGTGTATGAGTGTGCGTGTGTAGTGTGTGTGTGCATGCATGCATGCGTGTGTGTGTGTCCTTTTCTCTCTGGCACCAGACTATGGAACTTTCTAGTTTACCAGCCTCTGCTCCCCTCTCCCACCCTCTTTATTCCTCTCTATCTACTCCTAATCTCTGTGAGCAGCTTCCTGGGTTACCCAGCCTAAAGTATAGATGATCAAATGGGGGACACTGAGGGACCTGAGAAAGAGCTATATTCACCACACCTGTCCCCTGGCATCTATTATCCAGTCCCTCCCCAGCATTACCATTGGCTGGGCCATCATCTCCAATAGCAGAGGAAGCACAGAGTGGATGCAGGCCACACATCTGGGTCTGAGTCTGGGCTCGGTCACATTCTGGGCATGCGTGCTTGACTGAACACTCCCTCTCTGGGGCCTGAGCTGTCTCTCCATCCACAGAATGCTCAGGTACAGGACGGCAGACACTGTCGTCCCTTTCCGACGCAAGCATTCTGATTCTCAACATAGGCCAGAGAGAGGGCTTGGGCCTCACGTACATATTCTCCCCCTTTTGAACTACAAGGTCTTGTGTGGTGGTTTGAGAGCTCCTTCAACATAGCTCTGCACCGATCCTACCCTGAAAAGTAGGCGCGGTCTCTCCTCTGTTCTGGAATGGTAAGCTAGACCGGGGGCCGAGGGAGGCCCCATGCGAGGCACACAGGGCCCCCTTAGCTGAGAGGCTCATAACAAGGGACTCCCATCTGTGTTGCCTTCAGCTGAGAGACTCAGAGCTCTGGGTCCAAGAGCCTAAAGGGAGGGATATTTACGGTTTAATAACTGGCCTATTGATTCTCATTTATTTGCCGCCAACGGGGCTTACTGAGGAAGTGAAGGCGAAAGGACTGTGTTTGTAAATAAGTCTCCAGTTGTCCCCATCACTCAGCCTGCCAGGCTGCTTCTGGACGGGGAGGTGAGCTGGGTTAATAAACTGCAGTGCCCTCTGCTTAGGCAAGCTCAGACATGCAGCCAGCGGGACAGCAGCCACCCAAACCAGCCCCCGGGGCCCTCCTGAGCTCAAGCCCCTTCCCTGCACTCTTCCTACTTAGCCATGCACTTTCACATTTATGATCTCATTTAACTGTTTTGTTCAAAGGAGGAAGAGCAGAGTTGAGTAGCCTACTTAACAGGAGAGAAATGTAGTGATTATATAATGTATTTGAAGGTATCCCGCCAGGAAAAGGAGGCTGGCTGTGTTAGCTATTGCTGTGTAACAAACCGTGCCCAAATTTAGTAGCTTAAAATAAAACTAGCATTTCTCATGAATCCGTGGGTCAGCTGAGCAGTTGGGCTGATCTGAACCAGGCACCAGTGACATGGGAGGATGCCTGGCGAGCTGGAGGACCAGCTGGGTTGCTGCTGTCGGACAATCTTGGCTGGGACTACTGGGCTTTGCTCCATGTGTCTGTTATATCCTGGCGGCAGGCTGGCCTGGGTTTGTTCTCACAGAGGCGGCAGGAGCCCAAGAGGGGATGTGGAAAGGCACAACCACCTTAACAGGCCTCTTCTTGTAAGACGCTTGCTACCATTGACCAGAGCAAGTCAGTGTGGGAGGCACCACTTAAAGCTGCAGATACTGCGAGGAGAGACAAATTGAGGTCATTAGTGACATCAGTCTAGCACACTGACCCAAGAGCACTGTACTTCCCTCTTCTTTCAAGCATTACCCTTTTTCCCTCAAAAAAAGAAAAGAAATCTGAGCTTTGAACTAACAGGAATGCTATTGCCATCCCCCATCTGAGAAGCCAGGTCAGCCCTCTAGAAACTTGAGGCTTGATCTAGGTGGTACCAGAATGCGCAATTGAGACTGAAAGTTTGAGCTAAAAAGGTAGAGGGACTTTCCAAGGACCAAAGCCCTTATACAATAGAAAAAAAAAAAAAGACTCTTTAGAAAGGTCATGAGCATCCTGTCCCTGGGAAAGTGTAACACAGAGAGGGTGCAGACTCAATGCTGTGGGAGGGATTCTGCCTTAAATGAGATTGGATGCAGACCAATAAAGTCCAATCCCCCTTCCAGTCCCATAAATTCAGAAGTTTATAAAAGAATGGGCCAATTACTGCAGACCCAAGACTGGGGAATGCTATTATCCAACCCCTGTCTCTTCTAGTCTGGCGCGAGGCATGGTCGTCCCTAAGTACAAGTGCAGGAGAGAGCTGCTTTGAGCAGAGAGCATAAGAGCATGAGAAACACAGATGTCTCCTCTCCAGTCACGTAGAATCAAAGGGAGAGGGAAGCTTGGAGCAGAAAGCCCTCAGCCAGCCCTAGAGAGGCAGCCTGGCACAGCGAAGAGTGTGGACCCTGGAGCCAGACACCTGGTTGGAAATGACCTGGGGTCAGAGTTTGCTCTTTCCCAGCCTCATGCCCTCATCTAAAAGCGGAGAGCATTGCCAGGCTGCACGGTCCTGGAAGTTACATGAGATAATGGAAATGTAACTTCCTTGAAATGAAAAGTAGACTCAGCAACTGTGTTTTTTTTTTCCTTTCCTCTTTGAGTCACAGCAGATGAAAATGAGAGATGACATAAAATCCATGTTCCTTCAGGCCCACCGTGGCTACTTGCCCCTGCCTCTCTCTGCTTATCCAGAGGGGGCCGCTCAGACTTCTGGGTGGGAGGACATGATGTCCCAAGGGAGGGGCAGGGCCAGGTGAGAGAAAGGAGATGGCTCCTGGTCAGGACAGCCCCCTCTCCACCCACCCCCAAGTATGACTAACCAGGCAGGCCCCAGACTGACTGCAACAGTTCACTAACCACCTGCCTCCTCCTCCAATTCCGGCCTCCGGGAAGAGCCCCTTCTCTGTGGCAGGAACCTCATTAATGGAGAGAGAATTGGCGGGGGGGAAGTAGAACGCTGTCTATTGAAGGACTGTTTCTTCTTTCCGGAGCCTTGGGAAGTTTCTTAGATAATAATAGTTACAGAACCTCACCTTTGAGCAGGCCGCAGAGTTCTCCCCAAGTCTGCAGTACTTTTGATCATCTCTACTTTAGGTTGGTTCCCCAGAAAGCTGCTCACAGAGACTGGGAGTAGTTAGAGGAGTAACAAAGATGCAAGAGGGGAGCTGGGGCTGGTGGACTGGAAAGTTTGATAGTTTGGTGCCAGAGGCTGTCCTGAGGCTGCCTGGCTGGCATGTTGCCTGAACTACCAGTCACCAGACTGACAGACACAGTGGGCATTCGACTGACAGATGTGTGACTGACCGGCTTTCACATCTCACTGACTGACTCAGCAACGAGCCAACAAAGGGAGTGTCTGACTGATGGACTCGGAGGTTGGCTGACACAGCGTGTGAATGAGGTGCATATGGATTGCCTGACTGAAGACTGTCTCACGGACTCACTGACTCAAACACTGACATGGGGACTGGCCAATTAATTGCCTGACTAGATTGATATAGTGTCTAACTGACAGACTCATAGGTTACCCAAATACTGCCAACAAACTTAGCATCCTTCAGTCTGACTGACAGACTTGTGGGTTTCCTGACTAAAGTTGTCTCACCATTGTGGGGGCTGACAGACAATATCTATATGGCAGACTGATTAACTAGCTGTTTCACCTTGGACTACCTCATGACCATCTCACTGACTGACTCACACTTGCTAACATTATAATTGACCAACTAGCTAATTTATTGATTGACATGCTGATCACTGACAGCTCTACGCAGACAGGCCTTTCACACTAACCCTCATAGCAATGGGCTGCATACCCGCAGAATGACTGACAACGCGGCTGACCTTGTAATAGTTAACTGACTGCCTGACAGCAGTGACTAAAACATTGACTGACGGAACAGCTGACCACCATACAGCGCAATTCACTGGATGATTGAAAGCAGACAGGCCTGCTCAATGACAGCTGGACTGACTTGCTAGCTGATGGACCAACCCACCACTTAACAACTGTGCTATTGCCTGACTGACCCCGGCACTGACAGATGGCTGGCTGGCTGACCACCAACACAGCAGCAGCCTGCTGTGCAAACGGACAGGACTAACAGGTCGATAGGCTTCCTGGGTGATAGAGGGAAGCATTTTCAGGAATCCTCTTTAGTGCCTTGCTCTGTCTTCTCCCTGATCCTTCATCTCCCAGCTTGACTCCTTCACTACACACTTGTTTTAATCTTAATTTTTTTTATTTTTTGTATGACGCATACATACAAAGTTAGCATTCATGAAAAGCCTAAAGGAGGAAAATTAAAGGAACACTGGTAGACTACCCATTAGACCTAGAGGTGGGCTGGTGGCCTCCATCTGCGGCATAGTACAACTACCTGGGGAGCTTCTGACAAATATCCACGCCTGCCTCTGTCCCCAGAGATGCTCAGCTAATTGGTCTGGGGAGGGCCTAGGGTTGCTGGATCATAGGGTCATTCTATTTGTAGTGTTTTTTTTTAATCTTTGTTTTTAAAGATTTATTTTATTTATTTATGCATATTAGAGCTGGGGTGTAGACCAGAGATGCGGGGGGAAGGGCACAGGAGGAAGGTGAAAGGATTCATCAGAGACAGAGTGGGGAGCAGAACCGACAAATTGACTGAAAAACACTGCTGAGGGGAGCAGCGGGCGAGACAGGAGAGGTCTGCTGCGCCATGTGGGTTCGCTCCCTGGCTGGGATCGAACTTGTGCTGCAGAGGCTACTGATAGCTTCATAGTGCTGAGACTTAACCCCTTGCACCACCAGGGAGGCCCTATTTGTAGTGTTTAGGGGAAACTTCTTTCATTTTCTACAAAGGCTGCACCAATGTGGCATCAGTGCTTTTGAGAAGCTCCCTGAGTGGTTCTGATGTATCATGGGCCATCTGTCCCTGGGCTAAACCATTACAGTATCTTGACTTAACCTCACTACCCAAAGTGTGCTCTGAACCTGCAGCAGAGCTGCATGTGGACGTATAAAGGAAATGCAGACTCTCAACACCCACCAGACCCCCTAAATGAGAATCTGCTTGTTAACAAGACCCCTGGGTGACCGTGCACATATTAATGTTTGAGAAACCCTGCCTAGGTAGTCCCTGCATGTGCCTTGCAAACTGTTCCTCCTCCCTCCCTGCCTGAGGTAACCACTGTTTCCCATTTCACTCATTATCCCTTTGCCTTTCTTTGTGGCTTCATTTAAATCATCATGTTTAGTTTGCTTCCTTTGGTTCTTCATACCAATGAGATAACTCAGCATATATTTTTCTGTGATACTTTTTTTGCCCCAATTTTTTTCTACAGTTGTCCATGTTGTGTGCAGCTTTCTCATCCTCAGTTTTCACTGCTGTATAGTACTCTAATGTGTAAATAGATACAGTCTATTTGTTTATGCTAAAAATAGACACCTGGATTATTTCTAATTGTTATTTTGGGCCATTGTTTCATAGCTTGATGCATAACACCATGCTCATTCTTAATTTCTCTGGCACATGTGCACAAGAATCTCTCTATGGGGTATTCTCTCTATTCAGCCAGTGAGAATGCATATTCTGTAGGATAAGGAAATGTCCGTCCTGTTCAGTAATATCAAACTGCTCCATGTGCACACATATAGACTGCCCTGCTCATCTTCTCCCTGTTCCCAAGGTCTCCTCCTGTCTCTGCCAGCCCCACCCCATCCTCCAGATAGCAGAAAGCACAGATCTGCCATATCCTCTTCATTAGCACCTGCTTCCCACTCTGGAACTGCCACATTTCTCTGAGAACAGGTAGTGAAGTAACTATGGTCTGTCTTTTACCCACAGCTTCTCCTCTTTTGTTATGGCAGCCCAGGCACCTTGGGGATAGGCCTGTCTGGAATTTTCTGGCTCCAGTCTGACCTCAGGTTGAGAGACTTACAGGGGTTCAAGTGACTTTGGGGCTAATAAGGGGAAAAATTTTGTTAGTCAAGTTCTCCAGAAAAACAGAATCAGTAATGTGTGTGTGTGTATGTGTCTATGTGTGTATGTGTGTGTGTAAATATTGGCTCCTATGGTTGTGAAGGCTGAGGAGACCTACAGTGTGCTGTCCACTCACTGGAGAATCAGAAAATCTGGTATAATTCAGTCTGCGTTTGATGGCTTAAGAATCATAAACTCCAATGTCTGAGGACAGCAAAGATGGACATCTCAGCTCAAGAAGAGAAAGAATTCGCACTTAATTCATTTTTTGGTTCCACTTGGCTCTTTAATGGATTGGAGATGTTCTCTGTGAGAATATCTTTATTCGGTCCTCTGATTCAAATGCTAATCACTTCTGGGGACACTCTCACAGATGCACCCAGAAATACTGTTTTATCAGCTATCTGGGCATCCCTAACCCCAGTCAAGTTGACATAAAATTAACCATGACACATGTGTAAACACAAGGGACAGTGACACTCAAGATTTATTGGGTGGTGTGTGGACAAGGTAGCCTGAGAAGGGAAGTCCCACACAGCGTGACATGCAGAGTTTAAAAGGGAAGGGGTCAGCAGGACTGGATAGACTTAGTGTCTCGGTGATGTTATTCTGCTGGGATTGTGGGGGAGGAGAGGAATTGTGCTGGATCCAATTGTGCTGGAGCGTGGCCTTCTGGCAGCGCTCTCTTATTATGGCCATCGGAGTGAGGTTTTGTGGGGGTGGGCAAGGTTATTTAAGTAGGTCATAAATAGGGCACTAAATAGTTAAAATCTGTTTGTTTGGGCTATTTTTTAAACTACTGGATGGGTAACAATTTGAATTTAGACAGCAGGCTTTTGAGCTAATGGAGCACATTCTGCAGAAAGAAAGAAATAACTTAGGGGCTCCTACTCAGAAGTCATCTTTGGCATATACATATATGTTCCCAGAACTTTAGGAAACAGAGCCCAGAGAAGGGTCCCTGACAGGTTCAGTGTGGGTCTGAGGTGAGTCACAAGGTGAGCCCACAAGCCTCTATTTGCATTTCTGAAAAATCAATTAAGGTAAGCAGCACACACAGTATTCCCTCTTTCAGGCTGCAAACACCTACTGTGCACTTGGCCCTGAGTTGTTCTGCCTGCCACCTGAGGGTCTTGGAGCTATGGGGTTTTCCTGGTCTGTGGGGCCCCCTCTCACTACTCCCCTCCCCCGCTGCCACCCCTACTCTTTCCAGCAGGCATCCAGGTGGAAGGAAAGAAATTTGGAAGTCAGGTGCCAAATGAAAGCAACAGCAAGCATTAACTGAGCACTTACTATGCAAAAGGCACGCATCAAGCATTTTCTCCACATTCTCTCCTTTTGTCTCTACTGATGAGATTGTTGGAGTGCGGGGTCCTTGGGTTCACTCTGGGAAATGTTTCACCAGAACTCCTGTTTCAGCGGCACGCGGCCATGACACAGAGACGTTAGTTATATTTAAAGAGCAAGTTCATGTGGGAAAGAGAAAGGGACAGGTTTACTAAGAGAGGCCTGCATGGTCACAGGCGGGCGGCCTTGAGGAGAGCGGCCTCCACTGAACAAGGTCATTGAAGTGAAGTCCTGGCACGGTACAGATCATGGGCATCCAGAAATCTTCTGCCCTGCAGAGGGAGAGAGTTGGTGAGACGAGGCACCTGCATAGTCACAGGAGGGCAGTGGGAGCGCTGCTCCGAGCATATGTGGAGACTGCATTGATATAGGTCTTTTCTCTTTGGGAGGGGTCACTCTTCCGTGGGGTGGCCTGCTCGTTGCTGATGTTGGGTAACAGGCAAAACTAGAAAGGGATCAGAGATTCCGGGGTGGGCCCAATCTCCATGTCTTGTGATAAGGCACTGGTGCCTAAGGGTCACGACCTCTACAGCTGGGTTAATGTCATGTTATTCCCCTCCACCCCCACCTCCTTGTGTGAGTCAGGGTCTGGTCTTGGACACCTCCTTTCCAGTCTTTCTATTCTTGTCCTCCATCATCTACAACAAACTTATGCAGAATTAGGTCATGAGGTGCATATAGAAGAATGTGTATGTGTGTGTGTGTGTGTGTGTGTATTTGTACACAGAGGGTACATGCACTCTGTGCATGCTGGTCTGTATCTTGCTTTGTTCCCCTCAATGACATACCTTGCAGATTATTTGAGTTCGTTACATACAGCGTGGTCCAGGGTTCTGTTGTACTAAAATGAAACAAACCTTTCTTGATAGACATTTAGATTTTTCCAACATTCCTTTTACTTTGTTTGTTTGGGGGGAAAATTCCTAGAGGTTGAATCGCAGTGTCACTCTTAGGTACCTCCCGTAGTCAGAGCCATGGGTTGGGAGTCGGGTGTGCAGGAAGCTCAGACTGTGAGTCTTAGGAGAGGAAGGGATGAGAAAGGAGGAAGCTGAGAGTGGAGGAAGAGAAGTGGGGGTGAGGTGCCCCCTTCTGCAGGTGCAGGTGGAGCTGGGGCCTGCACCCCCAGGGACACTCACTCTGGGCTGGGCGGGTGTGGGGTGGGAAAAGAGTGGTGAGCGGTGGAAGGCACCGGCTCCGTGTGCGTCCATGTTTTCCAAAGTCTGTTCTGAATTGCCTTGTTCCACCTCTCCCCGTACCTTCTCCCCCCCATGCCTTCCCATCCTCCCTCCTTGCCCAGCCTGGAAAAATCCAGTCAGAATTAATAAAAACAGCAGCTTGCTTAGAGACGGAGGGCGAGGGATAGAGAGAGTTTGGGGGCCTGATATTTCCCTCATGTGCAATAATCTGGTGGTGAGATCTGGAATTAAAACCCCCTTCCTAGAGCCTTTATTAATATTAGCTCCTAATGCATAATTACCTGGCAAACCCAGGGGGCCTGATGCTGTGTCCCCCTGCCCCCACTCATCTCCCATCTGCCAGGCTCCCTGGTGGGGGGAAGTCCCCGGGGCCACAGCGCAGAGGCACTGCTGAACAGGCAGGGCTGCCTGTCCTCTCTGCAGCGACTGGCCTCCTGGTGACCGCGAGCAGCTCACTGCCCTCTGTAGCCAGAGAGGGCCAGAGCACTTGGGGGCCCAGGGGACTCGCTCAGTATCATACAGCTGCTGGGGGGAAGGATTGGGACCAGGACCACACCTTGGGACACCCAGTCTCTGCTCCGCTCTTGCCCCAAGGAGCTCAAACTCCCATTGGGGACAACAGAATGAGACAGAGAGATCATTCAAAAGACAATGGCAGATGCAAACAAGGCCAGGCCGTCGTGGGCTGGAGTGACCATAGGGACTCCTAGCCACATCGTCCAAGGATGAGTGAGGAAAGAACCATCGATACTCAACAACATGAGTGGTGATCCAGGAAGGCCAGGAAAGAAGGTCAGGCCTGGACTACTGGAGGCCTTGAGTCAGGATGAGCTAGGGCTAGGCTCTCCCAGAGATTTTGACAATCGCTTGAGTTCCTACCCTACTGCCCATAGCTGAGACCAAGGAAATGGCCACCCATAAGCCTCACCTCAAGCTGCACCAGCTCCCTCGCTGGCCGAGTTCCTGAGGGCCTACTGTGTGCACATCTCCATCACTCCTTACACTTCTCAGGTTTCACCAGGCCAACAATAAACACCAAAGGCCCAGAAAGGGGGAAAGACTCATTAAAGTCACACAGCAAGCCTGTGTCAGAGTGCCTGGGTTGTGTCCTCAAGGAGTCAGGAGTCCCAGTGACTCTGTTCTTAGCTTCAGGACCACCACCTCAGAGCTGTCTGGACCTCCCATCTGGGGGCAATGAGAAACCAGGGTGCAAAAGTTTAAGACAGCCCCTGTACAGTTCCAAGGCCATGCTGGCTCTCTGTTCTCAGTCCCACAGTGGGCCAGGCCATCTGCTTTATGCAGTTGGACTGAAAGACAGCTCATGCTGCCCCCTGGCTGGGCTGACCTAGATTAGCAGAAAATAACTCTCTCCAGTAAAAATAATCCAAATGCACCATTGCTCCCTACCCTGTGCTCCAGGCATAGCCAGAGTACAGCTCAGGCTCAGGCCCTGAAAATGGCTCCACCTTCCCCACCCAGAAGAAGCCCCTTGGGTGGGGACCACAGCCTGGAATGGGAGCCACACCATCCCTGTTTCTCCTGTGGCCATGAAGTGGTCAGTCTCACTAGATCCTCAGAGCACCAGGTGTTGGGCATTATTGGCCCCATTTTTCTGAAAATGTACCTAAGGTTCAGAGGGGTGAAGTGATTTGCCCAAGCTCATACAGCAAGTAAGCAGCAAGGATGAATATTACTCTTTCTGGCTCCAGAGTGAATGTTAGTTTTAAGGCCTGCACTGTGCCTCTGAATATTCTGGAAACCTGCTCAGGCCTACTTCCTCTAGAAGACCTCGAGCCCTGGCCCCACAGAGGCTTGAGCTTCTTGGGCTCTGGCAACCTTGCTTCTGTCTCCTGCTCCCATAACCCTCTCCTCCACCCCACAGCCGACTCGCTTTGCCTGCCTCCTGGTGCCTACGAGTCAGGTTCCGGACTCCTAATGCCTGGTAGTGGGTCCTAGCTCCACCACTTAGGAACTGATTTGGGAAGGTGACAGCATTTGCTTTCCTGTCTGTAAAATGGGACCAATAATAGCATCCACGTCCCAGGGCCATTGCATGGTGCGTGTGAGATGATCTGTAGCACATGACAAGTGCTCTGTGGGTACCACCTGCTGCTGTTGTGGTTCATCTCAGGGCTGTGAACTGACTTCAAAGCAGAGTGACTGGTATCCAGGCACCAGTCTCTTCTTTTCTGCTCCCCTCCTAGCTGGAGAAAGCTCCTTGAATCTGGATTGTGTCCCCCAAGGTCCAGTCTATGTGGATTATTCCGCCGACTGCTCAGTGATAATTACTGAGTGGTGGCTGAGTGCTGGCTGCTTTTGGGGTGCAGGGAGAAATGCCAGTGGCCAGAGTGGGAGGGTACTGTGTCCAGTCTCCCTCCCCAGGTGTGATGAGGGAGCTCTGGCATGCACTGGCTATTTGTTGCCAGCTCTGCCTGGCAACAAGGCCAGAGGAAGGCACAAACAGGCGGGTGGTGGGAACTCTGGCCCAGTGGTGGGTGGGTGAGTCTAGCAGATAGTGTCCAGCTGGACCACTTCTTAGTGAAGGCCACACAATCTACCCTCCAGTGGGTTTAAATGATCTGTCTACTGATGTCAAGCCAGAGGCTCTCCACGACATGCTAGCAGATGGGCAACAGGCATCCCTTTGCATAACTCCCATGATGGGGAGCTCATTTCACTTCTCCAGCAACAGCCAGTATGGAATGTCTTGAGCTGAGGTCTGCCTCCTCATAACATCCATCCTGTCCTCCTTAAGTGCTTCCCCCAAGACAACTGTGCCATCTCTCGCACACTTTCCTTCAGTTGGGTTAAGGGCTTGGAGTCTGGACACAAGGACCTGGGTGTGATTCCTGGCTCTCACTTCCTAGAAGTGTGGCCTGGGGTCAGTTACATATCCTCGCTGAGCCTCAGTTTTACCTCCTACAAAATGGGTATTTAAAAAAATACTCTACAAAGAGCATTCTAGGTGCTCTTCAATACCAGATTTCCTTCCCTTTATGAAAGGCAGTGGTGGAAGGTGGTCTCAAGCTCCAAGCTCCATCTACTCCTTTCATAGAGGGCAATAAGGAGCCATGGAGGGCTTTAGAGCAGAATTAGGGCCTGATTGGAGGTGATCTCCATCTGCTAAGTCATCAGACTGTCAATAAGATCTAGAGGGGCTCAAGTGGGGCAGAATTCCTACAAGTAAGGGCCCAGGGAGACTTCTTCTGAAAGCCTGAGGAGCTTCCAGGAGCTCCCAGGAGCTCCCAGACATTGGTGGGGCTCCTATTTAACCACCCTGACACGCCACAAACTCTGAGGCAGCTGTCTTCAGTGGCAAGTGCTATCTATGTTCATGTCCTGGTGAAAGGCAAGGTCATCTCCAATTCCAGCCTCCACACCAGTGTGTCAACCAGCTACTCAGCCAGCAGCCCACAAGCCAGGCTCTGCTCCTGAGAACCTGGAGGTGACAGACCAAGGGCCCAGCACGGGGCAAGGCCCTCTCAGGGCCAGGAAGTCCAGCCCCTAAGGACATTCTGTCCTAGCCAACCAGAAAAGTCTTTGTCACAAGGGATGAAAGGAGAGAAGCAAGATACGAATGCCACATTTCCCGGTAAGCCACCTTAGTGATTTATTAACACCCCGACATTCACTAGTTTCTTCTATGAGTCTCTTTCTCTCTCTCTTTTTCCCCCACCTTCCTACCTACTCATATATCATATCTATCTGTCTATCTACATCTATCTATCTATCTATCTATCTATCTATCTATCTATCTATCTATTTATCTATCTGTCATTTATTAATCAAAAGCCCTTATTGGTCTTGAGAGGTTGTTATGAACATCAAATAGGAGAATAGATACAAACTGTAAAGCCCTTTTTCTGCAAACGGAGTTATTATCATCCTGCATTTGTATATGGAGAGAGTCCTAGACAGCACTTCAGTGAGGTGAGGGGTCCCCTCCCCACACCGATCCTCAGTTTCCCTGCCTGCACAAATGCTCTGTAAAGTCTGCGCAGCTCTAAAACGCCAGGGGCAGATTCCTCTAGGGGAAAATGGACATGCCGACAAGCCCTCTGTCTCAGCAAAGTGATCTCCTCTCTCAGGGGATGCAGTCTCCCCACTGGCGCGGCTGGTGATTAATACGCCCTGAGTGGGGCTCCTGACCTGCTGTCAGGGACATCAAGGTAAGTGCCCATCCACAGGCTGAGGGCTCCATCGATGAATAAATAATAACAGCAGAGAAGTAATGGGATCTGGGGAGGCCGCTTAGGATAATGGAACGACAGACGTGGCGTGGAGCCCCAGGGACCAGAAGTGCCGGAAGAGCTGCCGGGAGGGGTGGAAGGAACTGGGCGTGTGCACACGCAGCAGGGTTCTGTCTGCTGACTGGGACGACAATAAACCCCTGTCCTGGTCCTGGGTGACTACACCCGGTAGTTCCTATTACAGCTATAAGCAATGGGCTTTCAAATCATGCAGACCTGGTGCTTTTCTGCCTCAGGTTCCACACTTGAGCCACAGTTTCCACATTTGCACAGTGGATGTGATAAGAAGATAATGTGAGGTGCTAACATGCATAAGCCCCCCGCCAGTGCTCGTGTTGCCTGGCCCCAGAGTGATGGTGCTTCTTTCAGCTCATTGAAATCGTAGTTCAAAACTGTCCTGTGAACCAGGCAAGGAAGAAAGGTGCTCACTTCCCAAATGAGGAGACTGGGACTTGGAAAGGTGATGTCTATTTGCAGAAAATTCTAGCTGTGCCCCTGGCTATGTTTACTGAACACTGACTCAATACCTACATTGTAGCCCTGTCTGCTGGGCAGGTCTTAGGGGACAGCAAAGGGTGGATCAATATTCTAGAAGATCTCATGGTCAAGAAGGAGGTGTAAGTGAGGCAAAGGGTGAGTCACCTAAATAAGGCCCCAAATGAAAACCACAGGACATCATCATACATACACTAGAGTGGTCCAGTGGAAAAGGCTGATGATCCCTTTTGTGTGGCCAGGGATGTGGGCCAAGTGGAATGCTCACACTTTGCTGACGAAAATAAAATGCTACACCCACATCACAAAAGGTGGGACACTTTCTTATAAATCAAAACTTACAACTATCCTTGACCCAGCAATTCTACTCCTAGGTGTGAACCTGAGAAAATGAAAGCCTATGTTCACACAAAGTTTTGTACACAAATACACAGTTAATAATGTCTAAGGCCTAAAATCAACCCAAGTTTCTATCGACAGGTAGAGGGATCAATGCATTGCAGCCAAGCCATGCAGTGGAATAGCCAAACTTGCTTCATGTAGACATGTGGAATCACGTAGCCTAGAGTCAATACTGTGCTAAAGGAAAGACTCCAGACACAAGAATACATATGGTATGATTTAATTTATAGAAAAGGGAAATCTAGTCACCTTTGATGGAATGCAGAACAGAGATTTTTTGGGGGGGCCAAGTTGGGTAAGGGAAACTAATTGCAAAATGCAGGAAATGAATTTCTGGGGTAATAGAAATGTTCTATATTGCGACTGTGGTTATATACGTATATACATTTTCAAAACTTATGAAATTCTTCATTTGAATGGGTATATTTTATTGTACATAAATTTTACTTCCAAAAAGTTGATTACAAACCAAATCAAAACACAAGCACCAAAATATAAAAATGCCAGCCAGAGTAATCTGAGCAGCTGGCAATCCCCAAAAAGCATATGAGCATAAGGAGTGTCCAACTAAGGGCCCCAGTATAAACATCCCATTAGGCATGAGGTCAGTGGCTGGATTAAAGGAGGGACAAGTCTTTCCCCCTCTGGACTGGCTGAGCTGTGCTGCCATGGGGTGTAGACCCCCTTCCTGAGCACTGGGAGCAGAGCAGCCTCTCCTCAGACCCAGTCTCCTGCCCCTTCCTCCCCAGGGAGCTCCTCCAGTTGAGGATCAGCCAGCTCAGGGCTGCCAACAGCCCACACAGCTTCTTCATGAGAATTCAAAAAGAATCCTCAGCTGAGAAATTTGCCAAGATGATGAGAATTTGTGTAAAAATAAAGGAGCCCCATCCTCCAAGTACACCCAGCTCCTTACCACTTGGTCAGCAGGGCACAGATTGGGTTTCAGTCCCCACTTGCAACCTAAGCTCAGGCCTTTGTTCAAGATTCCACTGAAGGCTTCACACTATGCCTCCATCCAGGAAACTGCTCTGCCCTGTCTGCCCTTGAGAAAGTCCTGTCCCCCTCCTGCCTCAGTTCCCCATTTGTCAAATGGAAACAAACAGTTGTAAAAATCTGATGAGATAAGAAAAAGGAAGTTGCTTTGAAAAGTATGATATGCCAGTTTTTCCCGAGCTTACTGGAGGATGGATGGATAATGGATGAATGGACGGATAATAGTTGGATGGATGGATGGTAGGTAAATAGATGGCGGACTAATGGATGGACAGTTGGTTGGTTGGCTGGCTGGATGGACAGATGAACTGAATGGATGGATTGTTGAATGGGTGCGTGGATGGGTAAGTCGATGGATAGATGACATGATGATCTCTGAATCCCAGGGTTATGTTCCCTGTACTCTCCCTGGCGGTGAAAAGCAGAGAATGAGATCTGGGGTCCACATATTAGTATCTTCTGACCTCCACCCCACACACACTCTCTAGTCATTCCCAGATAAAATCTATCCCTAGTTCATGACCACGCGGAACCAAATGCCAAGTGCAATCTTCCTTCTGGGGCTTGTGGCAACAAGTCTGGCATGTGGATCTTGGGTGTGGAAGAATTGAGCCTGCTTCTCCCCCAACCAGGACTCCTCCCTCCACGGGGTGGAAGACCCTGGCTGAGGAGCTTCCTTTCCAAGGCGCTGATCTATAATGATTGTTCTTGCCTCTTAGTCTCTTTCTCTATAAAAGGATGGACAGAGACAAGACAATTAAAAGGCGGCTTCCCAGCTGCCCTGGAGAGAGTCAATGAATAATAACAGACTTCCAGCTGCAGCCTGGCTAAGGCTTGGGAACAGCCAGCTCCAAAAAGCTTAGGATCCCGGGTAGAATCATATAATTTCTTAAAGAACCAGGACTTTGAGGGAACAGAGGGCCATCCTCCCTTTGTTGGGATGAGGAGCGTGACTATCTCCTACAGGAGGGGCCACTTTCCTCTGGTTCCCTCAACCTGCTGCCTGAGCCGAGCAGGAGATAGAACTGACTTGCTGTCAGCTGGCTAATGTCCACAGCTCAGTTCTGGCCCTGCCCAAGCTGTGTGGCCTCAGGTAGGGTCTGAGCCTCTCTGACCCTCTGTTTCTGCACGTGTGAGATGGATGATGAGGCAGCAAACCCCACAGGCCTCCCACTTGAGAAGCAATGCTCTGCTTTGTCTAGGGGAGCAGAACAGAGTAGGTAGAGGGCTGGCGCCCAGGTCTCCTGGTGTCTCAGTGTTTCTTCAAAGAGCAGGAAATCAGAGCCTGGGGAGGGGGTGAGGGGTACATGTCCCTCAGAGCATTGCCTACATCTCCCCCTCCCACCACCTGCAGCCTCGTCCTAAGGGGGCTCCCTCACAGCCTGTTGCAACACCCTCCACTCCCACAGAGGCAACTGTGACCCAGGAGTTCAAGCCAGGGTGTCAGCATTTGCCTTCAGCCCATGCACTGCTTCAAGGTTTCACAGGACTAAGAGCCAGAGGGGAGAAGCAGCTTGCCCAAGACCACCGGCTTCTGAAACAAAGGTCTCAGCACTCCCCAGCAGTATTTTAGCCTCATCCTTACAGGATCCACCATGTGCCTTGTCTGCAGGAAGATTTCTTGAGCCCCCTAGACCAGATCCTCCTTTGTGGACCCTGAAGCCCATCTCTCTTGCACTCCTACTTCTCCCTTAATGTATGTGCTCCCCAGAAATCGGACACACCCAAGGACATTTTGGAGAGATCCCCAGTGCCTAAGGCAGTGTCTCTGCATAATAAATGATTAATGGGACTTTCTTTGCAACATCCCCCTACGTTGGTACTTTGGCTCCCAAAGATGGGGGTGGGGGGCCCTATGGAGGGAGGTGGGGTGGTGAGAATAACTCACAGGCAGGCCCTGGACTTGGGCAACAATGATGAGTCCAGTCCTAACTCCAGTTCTGACCTGGCTGCACTGGGCCACTGAACTACCAAGAAGGACAAAAGAACTGCACGGTGGCGCTCACTGCAGCAAGGTGAAGAAGGATGGGGAGCCAGGAGTGATGTGCTCGGCAGGGAAGGTGAGTAATGAGTGCAGGTGCAGGTGTTTATTTAGTGAGCAGGAATCGCGAGGCTGAGGACCAGTCCTACCCCGGCACGTGGCCCAGACTCTGGCCAGGAGAGTCTCAGTGACACCAAGAGGACTCAGGAGGGGCCTGTCCCTGCCTCACCTACCCTTCCTTGCCCTGGCTCTGGGATCCCTTCCCGAGGCCCAGTCACTTGGGGAACTCTGCCTTCCCATGGAGGCCCAGCGCCCCAGTCTCATCTCCAGTCAACTTTTTCCTCTCTCCTCACCCCATTCCTCAGCTCCTAGGCTCAGGCCTCCAGTGTGGAAGAAACAATTGTTTTCAGAGTCCAGGATTTCACCTTCGGTCTGACTCCTGGGTAGTGCTCTTTCTTCATCTATCTCTGTGGCCTCATTGCCTGCATGTGCAGGGCCTTGGTTTCTCCATTTACATAAAAAATGGTTTCCTGAAGGAACATTCCCTTGCCCTGCCTGCCCCCAACTCCCTCCTCAATGTGTGAGCAGATGAAGTGTGGCCTCCAAGAGAGAGTGGCAGGGCCTCAGATAAACAGCAGAGTGTGGCCAAAGGCCAGATGTGGGTCCCCTGCCTTCCTTTGCCTGTCCACCCCATGGGAGAGGACAGCCAAATCCAGTGGGCAGGTGTGGACAGGGATTGGTGCAGAAGACCCTGACTTCTTCATTTGTGGAGGAGAGAGGATGCTACCCCCTCCCCTTGTGGCTTCACATTTTCCTCTGGATGGAGAGAGACCCTTTCCAAGCAGGGCGGGGACCAGCTGGGGTTTTGAGAAGTGAATGTGATTGCAAGGAAATATGTGTGGCTGGGACAGGTGCCCAGTTCAGGGCTGCTATGGAAGGGGCAAGGCTGCCCTCCCCTAGGTCAGACACCTGGCTGGGGAAGCAGGACAGCCACCTCGCAGGCCTGCGGAGGGTCAGCCTGCAGGGCTGGAGCCTGCCTTGAGGCCTCCCTGCCTCCTATACTCACTGCCCAGCTCGCCTCCTCTTTGTCTTTCCAGCTCAAGGAGATGCGGAACAGAGGCAGGACCAGTGGCTGGCCAGGCCCCTTCCTTCCAGTATGTGCTGATGTTCCCCGCACCGTGCAGCAGGGACCTGGGAGAGAAGACACCCCGTCGAGCAGGAGACAGCCACGGCTTTGGAACCAGTGGACTGGGGGCAGATCACAGCTCCTGCTTCTCCAATGGGTGGATGCAGCCCGAGCTCTCCAAGGATGTCCTGGATAATGGCCTTCACCCCCCACGAGGAGATGACTGGCACTAGTTAAGCAATTGGGTCCAGAACAGGCGTAGAGGGGGCAGGGGGAGAGGTTCATATTGGATGAAAAGAGTCTGGCCTAGGCTAGGGCTGCAACTAAGGTAGATTTGGTGAGATGGGCAGTGACCTACTCCAGGGGTCACCATGCTGATCCACTGATGCTAATTTTTCTGTGATCAGTTGGCCTTAGGGAATTCCATATATCACCATAAGTCTGAATTGGGGGTGATACATTTGTGGGTGCAGGAGGAATTTGGGTCACCTTGTCATTTGATTTCCTTGTGTGTCTTCGTGTGTGCGCTGGTCCCGAGAATCAGGCCACTATCGCCAGCAATGAGTCCCTGCGCTGTCTGACTCATGATGCCCCAGCTCCAAGTGCCTTCCTGAGCGCCAGTCTTCTGAGGCACTCTGGGGCTCAGTCTGAGGTCCCTGGAACTGGAATCTAGGAAATGACTTGCTTGAAGGTAGTTGGGGAAGCGGGGAGGTGATCCTAGGAAGCAGGTGCAAAATGGTGAGCAAAATAGGGAAGGAGGGAGGTAATCCCATGGTGTGTTATCATACGGGTAACAGCAGCTGGCAACTGGGGCTCCATCTCAGAAGCCTTGGTTCAGAGCTATTCTGAAGCACAAGAAATGGGGAGTATTTAACCTATCAGTTCCCAACTCCACAGCCAAGGGTTACCATATGGATGCTAATTGTCCCCTAACCACACAGACACACACACACACACACACACACACACACACACACACTTCCCAGTTGCACACACAGGAGCCCATGCCATGGTGAGTGGACACTATTCACACCTGCAAAAAGGTGAGTCACTGTCAAGTTGAACCTGTGGGAAGCTGGTCAAACCTGTGCAGAACAGGAGCCCACGCCGTGGCTGGAGTGAGAGGCGGGACTGAGAGAATCGGGTCTCCCCTACAGTTGTCTGCTTCAAGGTGTGGCGGTACATCTCAAACTAGACATCTTTACTGGGGGCAAAGGCAGGGCTCGGGGCTGCCATTCAACTTTGGCCTACGACCCCTTTGAAGTGGACACCTCTGTGCAAAGAAGCCCCCCATCTGCGTTTGGGGTCAGGAGCCAGAGTCTGACCAGAACGTCTGTGCTAGTCCTGGGGTAGACGTGGGAGTGTTTGGTGAAGCCCACAGGGAGGCTGTGTGTCTGCCTTTGAAAAATGGTCCCATTGGACCTGTCTCACCATAACGAATGAGCTTGGTCAGGAGCTAGTGAGGCCTACAGACGCCCAGAGAGGCTTGCCCACCTGCCAAAGCAGACCTGTCCCATTGGCGGTAGTTAACCTTGTGCTAATGGAGCGAACCCAGCCAGGCAGCAGCATCCTGGGAGCGGGCTCTGCCGACTGCGCAGCCAGGGAGGGGGCTCATCTCTCCTCTGCCTCCATTTGCATTCCCTTTCCTCTGCCCTCTGACTCTTCTACCCTCTCTGGACCACACCTGGAGTTCCTGGGTTGAGTGGGGGGGAGCACTGAAGATCCCAGAGCCCTTTGGGGTAGCCAGAAGGCCCACAGCACCTCCTCCGCAGCTCCTAGAGAACCCCAATAAAAGCCAGCTCTCCCACAGCACCAAGAATCAGCCACCCACTCAGTGACTCGGCCTTCATGGAGCAGGGGCCTCAGAGATGACAGACTTGGGTAAAAATCCCTATTCTGAGTGACTGCAAACAAGTTCCTGCCCCTGCCAGGTCTGCACCTCCTCGACTGTGATTGGGGTTGTGCAACTTGTCCCTCAGGCTTGCTGCTGGCACGAGAGCTCAGGTACAATGCTTGGCTCTTAGCAGGCACCCGCTATGTGCTGATTTTACTGTTGTAGCAGGATGGAGAGAGTATGGGCAGGAGTCAATGTTCAGAGAATGATGTTCCAGGCCCAGAGCTGAGAAGAAAGGGTCCACCTTCTAGGGCAGAGAACTTGCAGTGTTGGGTCCTAGCTCCCTCTCAGATCATTGGGGAAAACAGATTCGGTGCATGCAGATTCATGGTTCATTATTATAGTTTTAATAAACTGGAAGGAAACTTTAAAAATCATCAACTTCACTAATAAACTAACAAATACAAATTCAAATAATAATAATAATAAGGTGCAATGTATCACCTAGAAAATTGCCAACGATTCTCTAAATCCAACACTGGTTTGAGTGATGGTACATTATGCGTCCGAGTGAAAACTGGCACATCCTTCCAAAGAGCAATTAAAGAGGAAGATTTGAACATCTTCATGAGCACTTTTTAACTCAGTAATCCTGCTCCTCATATTTATCAAGGAAATGCCTTAAGGATGTTTATCTAAGTGCTGATCAAGAGTTATTAATGAATGCCTAGTGCCAATGATAAAATCTTGGTCAAATGGATCCGGGTACTCCCCACTTCTCACTGGAACACCAGGAGCCATGAAGAATGATGCATCCGCATGTTCACACCTTTCAACCATCTTCAGAAAGAATCAATAAAGGGTAACAACAGGTCCCTCTGAAGGCGAAAGGGGGAGATGAGGAAAGGGATGGGCGGGAAATTCATTTTCCATCAATCCTCTTTAGTATTGTTTGAATTATTTATCATGTCCCGGGATTATCTCTTCAAATAAAATAAACTAAGATTTAAAAGACAATGATGGAGAAAAGTAATTTTGTCAGGTCAACAGTTGAAGTAGACTAGGGGTGGCTATCTCCCAAAATGTTAACCATGATTATTTCTGGCAAGGGAACACTTTTTCCTTTCTCTGGTCTCTCTCCCACCCCCTTATAGCCCATGATAGAAGGGGAGTTTATACAGTAAATTGTCCCAGCCCAGGATATTTGGGGGCCACCTGCACTAGAGGGCAAGGTCTCCATACTGGAAAGCCATGAGCATCTTTGTGAGCTCTTTGTCCTGCCTCAACCACATCACTGCCGGCTGTGGAAAGTGGGCTGGTCCTGCCCTGAAGAGGCAGCCATCTTATATTTGAGGATCAGGGGGAAGGGACAGAAAGTTCTTAAAGGCTTCCAGGCCTGGGTTCTCTATCTTGACCCTTACATAGTCCCATATTTATTAGTAAATTTATAAATGGAGTAGCATGTGAAGTCCCACCTGACCACCGTTCCTCAGACTTTGCTTTTTCAGTCAGGAACTCTGCATGGGACAGGGTTGGGGGTGGGGGTATGTGGAGGGGAATGTGATCTAGGACTTTCTATATTGCATCGTAATAGCTCAGAATCTTCCCTCAGAACAATTCTCTTTGAGTAGTGGGAGTAAAGGATATTTTAACTTTTATGTTTATGTTAATCTATATTTTTCAGTCTTTCTGTTATTTAGTAATCCTAACATATTTTTCTGAGGGAAGAAATTCCCTGTTGCACAGCCTTACTGAAGATGGGGCCTTGGCGATGTTTTTTATGAGATAGACACCTGCCCCCACAACTTTCTTTTTAATCAGGTCATCGAATTCTCCTAAGAAGTCTTTTGTGGACATCAAATTGCCTCTGTGCTTGGAGGGGATTAGGAAATGCCAGTTTTGATCCCAGGGGATTGGTTTTTTGGAAGAACCATGTCTTCTGAAGAGCAGAGGGGCTGTGAGAGAGGGCGTTCAAGTCAACACGTATTAATGCCTGACATTTGTACAACACCCTGTGATTTACAGAGAGCGTCCACATCCATTATCCCCTTTGATCCTCCCAGAAACCCTGGGAGAGGCAGGACTTCCTCTGGGAACAGGAAAGAAATTATTAGCAGTCCCATTTGACTCATGGGGAAACTGAGGCACAAAGTGGTTAATTGCCCAAAGCGGTAGAACCAGACTATAAATGAAGCCGTCTGTTGCTGCAGCCTACCCCCTTACACTAGAGTCTTTCCCAAGCTTGAGCCTCAGTTTCCCTGTCTGACAAAGTGGGGGGAAATAGTACTGCTATCCTGGGTGCTGGGGTTCATGTGAGGATTGAGCTAGTCCACTGACTCACTTAGTACTGTTTGGCATATAGTAAGTGGAGTCAACTAACTCTGATGAACAGGTACAGGTCTGTGCCGTGCCAAGTCGAAGGCCGCCTCACCAACCTGCATCCTACGTATATGCTGAGTGCCCCTCTGCACAGGGTTTTTGGTGGGGAGAGAATTAAACAAGATAAAGGGGCTACGCGCAAAGGAGATGGTCCTCTAGCAGAACAGAGGGGCCAGTAGGCAAAGTGGTTGTTAACAACCAGGGCTTTATGAGAGCACTTAAAAGTAAGGCTTTTAATATGATTACCCCTAAAGTCTCTTTGGCTCTCTGAATTCTATCACTTTTTTTTAAAAGAATATTCCTTGCTCTAAGTTCAACTCCAATAGTAACTCCTTCAAACTTTAGACAAAATTAGCCAAAATGCCCTAGAAGTCAACAGAACCACCAGATAAGAATATCTTCTTGCTACTGCCACCTTCTTCACAGTGCTCTTTTGGATAAGCCCTCAAATCTGCCAGCTTGTAGAGTATCAAAAGCCCAGTCCCCCTCACCATAACTTCCTGCTGGAGCCAGATCATAGCTGACCAGAGAGCCGATTGTTAGCTTTTCAGAAACTTTGAGATTCAGCCGACCTTAGGGTAGTAGCTAGAAAAGGGAGATGGTGATTTGGAAACCGGCAAAAACTACAAAACTGTATTTCTGGCCCCCTCAGTCCCTTGCCCACTCATCCCCCTACTCCCCTCTGCAGACGGTTGTTAAATATTTAGCAGCAGCACTGCTGCAGGGTCACAAATTACAGCAAGCAACCATGAGAGGCTAAGAAGAAGGTCCCACTTTAATCCCAAAGCTAATGTGTGTGCTGTCTAATTTCATTTCCACTCTGGTTTCTTTCCAGCCCTGGACCAAT
The DNA here is from genome assembly GCF_014898055.3 of Talpa occidentalis. Lineage (NCBI taxonomy): Eukaryota > Metazoa > Chordata > Mammalia > Eulipotyphla > Talpidae > Talpa > Talpa occidentalis. The sequence goes on from NW_023605194.1 coordinate 43,510,865, forward strand.
GAGACTCAGAAGATCCCCTGTGCTGTGGGGTCAGGAGAAAGGAGGTGGTGGCAGTTTGATGTGAAATGAGACGATGTCTACCTGCAGCTTGGGAACTTTCCACATTTCAGAGGCCAGAATGAATGAGCCAGGTTTGCCCCAGGGCTGAGTCCATGGCCTTTCCCCAGCTCTCCTGTCTGCAAGTGTATCTGCTCTGTCTCATTTATGGTGTCTGCAGGTCTAGTTCTTCAAACAAATGAGCCCAGGATGTGGGTGCTTGGGTATTTCCTGCCCACATGCAAATCCTAGGGAGCAGCAATGCAGCCCATAACACTGCTACCATCCCTACCCGAGGCCCAGGCCCTGGAAAAGGTAGAACAGATGTTGGTCCCATGTCTGCTAGGCCAGGGCCTCTCACTCTCTGGCCTCATCTGCCTTTTGTAAAACAAAAGGGAAGGACACACTTCTCTTTTCCTGGAGTGGCTCTGGGAACTCTTCTTGGTGACAGCACTGTATTTGGAAAAAAATGTGTTGGTCTGCACATCAGGATTAATGTCACAAACTGTGGTCATGGAACTGCCACTGGGCCTGGGTTCTGTGCAAGGGGGCTTCTCGTGTATTGTACCTGGTGATGGGGCTCAGTTTGGGGAGGTAGAAGCAGTAGCTGGAGCAGAGCTAAAAAGTTCTCCGTAGTTTGGGGTGGGAAATATCTGGGCCTGGGGGAAACATGGAGGGCAGGAAGGGCTTGAGATGAGGAAGCTCAAGAGGCTGGCCTTGGGAGGAAAAAGAGGAGATAAAAACAAGCCAGTGGTGCTAACCCAGAAGGGACAGAAGCCTGAGCTAAATTCTGTTAAATTCTGTTAAATTCCTTCTGAAGTGTAGCACATAAGGAGAAGCAACAAATCATACAGCTATATAGTTCAGTGGATCTTGAGATACCGCCCCTTTCTCATCAATCTCAACCTCTGCACCCCAGCACCAGGGGACCCCTCTGAGCATGCACAGGAGCTTAGCCCAAATGAAGGGGAATTAACTCCTACAGGGCCTGCTGCAGAGCCAGCCTCCACCAGTAGGGACAGAGCCAGAGGGTAAATGTCAGCCCCCCACCTTCCCCGGGGACAATCCTGGGAGACATCCATTGTGTCTGGGGAGATCTCACCGAATGGAGCCCCAGTAGCTTACAGTGTCCATCTCAATAACACACCCATTTCCTTTTTCTCTTCTCCGGAAACTTGGTGATGTTTCTGGGGTCCCCTCCCGTATCAAGTACCTGTTCCCAAGCCCTTATCACTGCCTCTGCCTCTGCCTCGGGGCCACCTAAACTAATGGTCCAATTCAGGTTTTGTTTTTAAAGTTGGGAGACTGGACTTAATGGTTTGGATGTGCTCAACCAGTAAGACTGGGGTCCCAGGGGCATTTTGCTTGGCCAAGGGGAGACCTGAGTGACACCCCTCCCCAGTGTGAGGAATTATGGCAGAGAAGAGGGAAGACAGTGGGAGGACAGGCTTGGCAGGCTCCTGCTGTGACAAAAGGGTGCTGAGCATCAATGGGGTGCCGAGCTTGCCTCATCTGCGCTGGCCAGTTCAGCAGACACTAGCCCTGGGTGGCCCTGGGCACTTGACTGAGCTTCGTAAATGTAAATCACACCCCAGAATTTGAAGATTTAGTATTTAAACAGCATGGAAAATTAATGCTTTATGTTGATTCAATTTCACAATAATATTTTGGACATATTAGATGAACGTAAATATTACTGAAATTAATTTCATTTCTTTCTTTTTACTTATTTAATGTGGCTGTTAGAAAACGTGAAATCAAGGGTGGGCTCATGTTGGAGATAGACGCTATATTCCTGCTGGCGGCCTGGGTTAGGGGCTGTGTTCCACATCACATCTGCATCTCAGAGCATGGCAGATGCCACACTGACCTTGCCTCTTCCCAGACGGTGTGGCTGAAGCTCAGGGAGGTCAAGCACTTTGACCCAAGTCTCCGCATCCATGTTTGTTTCTAGTCTAGGGTGCTACTCTAACAAGGTGGTCCCCAGGAAAGGGGGAGGTTCCCTGCCCCACCCAAGGGAGGGTGGAGCTGAGCAGGAAGAGAAGAAGCTGCAGAAGAGACTGAGGAAGGAAGAAGCAGGATGGAGCCAGGAGACCTGGAGGAGGCGCATGGAGCCTAGAGACACGTGAAGAAACTGTGCTTGTCTTTTGGTCGTGGACTGGGTAACACAGATGTGGGTGAGACCCATGGGGAGGTGACCATGGCAGCTTTTATCTTGATGTTGATTTTGCTCTTTTCCTTCCGGGCTTGTCCGGTTGTTTGTGACCCTTTCCTGTGGGTCCCCACTGGAAGATGCTTTAGACTTGTGGCAGGCTTTGGGGCCTTGCTCTGGGCCAATCCCATTTGGATGGACTTTTACCCACGACGGAATGGGTAACTTTAGGTGCTTCATTTAGAAACTAGATTCTTTGCCTTACCTGTATTGTTTCCTAGTTTTATTAAAGTTCCTTTTCATTAAAGTCTCCTATGTTTTGTGTTGATGCGGCGGATGGCAGAACCCATTTAGAATAGGCAGGTTTGCGGGGTTTTGGGCTGCCCCTCTCCCTGTCCTATAACACTACCTTCAGAGGTGGTGGCTTCTGTACAAGAGAGTGATTCACTCTGTGAATCACAGAGCTTCCACTGTGAAGCTTCAAGTCCAGAGTAGAGAGGGTAAGTTTGGGGTAGCTGACCTTGAAGATGGCATCCAGCCCCGAGGCTATTTTTGGGGGTGAGGGGTAGATGGGCTGGGGACATTGCTTCCTTCTCCCGTCATCAATCAGGGGCCCCTGCCTCCAGGACTTCTCAGCCCCACCTTCCCACCCACTGGACTGCACCCACGCTCTCCCCACTATCAATCTCCTGCATAATTTATGGGAACCATCAAAGTTAATTAATGCTGTAGTTACGGAGCCATCCCAATGTAATTATTGTGTAACTGGATTATAATTTAGGTAATTCCCCACAAAGAGCTTATTGCTTATGCAAGAAAGTCAGGGATTTTTTTACCCAGTGATTGATGAGGGTGTTGGGGGCGGACAGGGATACTGGAAGACAGTGTGAGACTGGGGGTATCACCAGGAGGAGGGCAGAGCTTGCAATCCTCTGGGGCCTACCCTAGCCCTGGAGGTGAGAAAGCCAGGGTTAGGAGGAACATTTCTGCCCTCTGCACCTGCCTGGCCTTTCTTTCCTATCCTGCTGGCTTGGACCTGTGTGTAGCCTCCATCCCACTCCTGGTTGCTTCTGCCTCCACTTCACAGCTGATCTCCAGTCCCACCCCACCCACAGCAAACTGTTCATTCTGGCTGAAGTTCCAAGTTATCTGCCTGTCCCAGGGCAGCATATTTCACATCTCATGACTGTTCTCCAGCTGCCAGACCACAACTGAATAAACACTCAATGCCAGGAACAAAAGTGTCATGAACCCCAAACTCGCGCTGAGGGAGTGGCAGATAACCCGGGCTCCCTAGTGCCTGGAAACTTGTAGATCCGGGTGAGGCCAGCTGCACTGTGCTTCATGGCTATGAGCTTTCAGCATAGCCAACCTTCACAACCCAACCCATGCAGACCCCCTTCCTGCCTGCATAGTCTGCCCTCAGACAGGCCAAAACTCTTTGGAGCCTCTGTTTCCTTATCTGTTAAATGGGAATAGCATTACACCTTTAGAGTTTGTGGTTGCAAGCAAAATATCCAATTCTAGACAAGTGAAACAGAATTTCCCAGAAAACTATCAGGTAACATAAAGCATCAAGAAGAGACTGGGGCCAGGTTTGAGGACAGATTTCTCTGTGCTAAGAAACCTGCAAATAGCAACGATTTTGTCCTGGATAGTGCCCACTCTGGTCAGAGTTTGGTTGGTATTCTCTCTGAATGCAGACTCTTCAGAGCCAGTCCTCTTGGTTGTGGGCATTTCGGTCCTCCTGGCTGCGGGCATCTGCAGTGGCCAGGCATATCTCACCACAATTTCTAGGTTCATCTTTCACTTCAGTCTTTCCTCGGCTTTCTGGTACATTCAAATTATTCTCTCTCTCCAAAAACAATATGCTCGGTGACTGTTCTATTAAAGCATCGAGCCTCCACAGGTAGTGTTTACACAGGTTATATTTAGATATATTAAGAGCCAACTGGTCTCAGGTCTCCATCTGTCTCCTGTCTGCTTCCTGCCAAGCAGAGCCTGAGGGAAGGATTCAGGGGCACAAGATTACAGAGGTGTTTCTCTGGGAAACCCTCAAGGGGGTGGGTGAGAGAGTGAGAGCTGAAGAGGAGGGGTATGGAAGGATCTCAAGGGCGGTCTGTCCTGGCCTGTTGAAGGCACTGGGCAGCACAGCACCCCACCCCACCGCAGGTGGTCCTGCCTGAGGCAAGGGCTGGGCTTCTGTCCCAGCGGGTGGGCAGTCACTGGAAAGAGGAGTGGGGAGCGGTGTGGCTTCTCGGCCCTGTCAGTCGACTAATTCCAGCTGACCCAAGTGAGTCTCTGGGAGTTGTCGGCAGTGCTCATGGCACATCAGCTGGGGAAGAGACCCAAGTCTGAGCACAGGGGCCCTGCGTGTGGCCAAACAGCATCTTCCACAGCACCTTTCAATGCTCTGGGCCTCACTTGTTACTTTCTGTCATGTGCTGTCTAAAGCCAGCACAGAGCAGAAGTATATAAACAGTGTATAGAAGAGAGTGAGCACTAGAAAGAAATCTAACTGCATAAGTCCTGCCCTCTGGGTAGCCCCCCAAAGCCTTGAGTTTCTCACTGAGTTGCCTGAAAATCTCTCTTCTGCTGAGGGACTAGAGGGGCAGCCCATGAGAGGAGCCAGGTCCTAAACAGGCAGCTCATGGGCACTTTATGCCCCCTCTGGGGCAGGGGGATTTCATCGCTTGAAGCAAAACTCAGAGCATAGATGTGACTGGCCCATCCCACACTGCAATGGCAAAAAATAGGGTAGTACCAGCCTGGGCCTGGCCAGAGGCCCCCACAGAAGGCAGGCAATGCCCCTAAAGCCTAGCAACACCCCCATTTCACATAGTCCAAGGAGTCAGAAAAGGGCTCTAAAGCAGTGCTAGGTGCAGAGGACCACCTCCTGGCTAGGACCCAGCCTCAGGGTCTCTCCTGATGGGCCCTCTGCACCGACCAGTGGCTGCTTGCTGGGTCCTGCAAAGGCTGAGGAGGTGGGGCCCCTCATAACCCTTAGCATTCTCTCCTTGTAGGTGAGGCCCAGCCCAGGGCAGGCAGAACTGTCCAGGAAGAAAGGAGAGGCAGGACTGAGGTTTTGGTGGGCAGGTGCGATCACATCCCTGTGCAGCAGTGTGGAAGGCACTGTGCTCACAGCAGATGGGCAGGGAGGAGTGTTACCTGCTCAGCCTTCATGGAATTCTCGGTTTAATTAGGTAATAATATACCCATTATTCGCAATATATGCACATCTGTGTTTGGTTTACTGAAGCCTTTCACACATGCACAATCTAAAATCCCTTCAATCCTCTCATCCCCACTTTACAGAAGAGAGAAAGTGAGGCCCAGAACTCCAAGTTTACCCCATTAATAATTGTCAGAGACTAGACTCAGAATCAGATTCTCAGACATTAAATTCTCATGCTTTCCATTGAACCACACTGAAATAGGAATTAATGAGTCTGGTGTCTAGGAGGCAGTAAGACAATAACATAAATAACCTCAGGGTCCCTGGGCTTTCTTTTCAATGACTGCTTTAGCAAAGTCAGAAGCATATGGAGCATACTGTTTTGCAAGCTGCTTTTTTTCTTAATATCTTGTGACCATTTCCCCATGGCATCAAATATTCTTTTATTAGGCTATCATTTTTAATGGCTGTATGGTATTCCATCACATGAATGCACCATAATTTATTTAACCAATCTCTGTGTTGGACCTTTAAGCTATTCCCAGTCTTTTGCCTTCATAAACAAGGTTATGACAGGCACCCTTATACATAAATCTTTGCACCCATTTCAAATTGCTTCCTTAGGCTCAAAAGGATGTATCCTTTTAAAAACAATTTTTGGTGTCTATTACCGCATTTCCTGAGGTTGTTCATTTGCCCTCAATCTCAGAGATGGTAAAAAAAATCAACAAATAAAACTAGAAAAACACAAATTTTTAAAATTGCATCGTGATCCAAATCTGCAGGTAATCAATTTTGTTCCTTGGGCAGTTTACTCCTCCTCTCTGGCCCTTTGTAAATTCATGTATGGGACGACCAGTTAGATACACTAGGCTCTATATTATTTCTGCTTCTCACATTCTCAAAATGCACAGGGAAAGTCCCAGGCTGTTCAGTCTGCAGGATAAAGCAGGCCCCATGGGCACCCTGGAGGAGGTGTGACCTGAATCACCCCTGAGAGATACATGGAGATTAGGAGAAAGATATGGAGGAGTGAGTGCAAGCATCCTCTTCTATGTGAATTTGCAGAATAATGGGGAAACTTGAGCACATGGATTCTTGGTCAGCCAGGGGCCAGCCAGTCAGAATGCTGCCACATGGGTCTTGCCAGAGAGAGGGGCCAGCGCAAAAAACACAAGAAGTTATAGGGTCATTTGGGCCTCACAGACTGCTGCTGACACAGCATCAGGACCCCATCAGCTTTCCTTTTAAGGGGGTAAAACTCCTGTCTTCAGGCTCGGGTAGATTGACACCTGTGAGAGTAGGAATGCTGCCTCCAGGTAGGCCTGAAACCCAGAGGCAGTTTGCATGATTTTATGGATCTAGCAAGTGGAACTTGGACCAAGTGACATCACCTCATTATTTGTTATCTCCTAAGTTGAAAAGCAGGAGCAGGAACACACCCCACATTTGTTCGGTGACCACTTCACAGGTTGGCCTTAGGAGTCTCTGTGCTGGGCTCCATGCTAGGGACTGGCACAGTGGACAGTGACCATGAACTCTCACTGCTGAGGCTCCAGAGGGAGATGGGCACTAAAGAAAAGATCCCTAAATGGATCAATAACTATGTACAAATTCAGGTAAGAACTCTGAAGAATACAAGAGTTCTCACATTCTTATATTCTATAAGAACATGAAATGGGGAGCATACAATGATTCAGCCCCAGGAGGGGTGTCTTGGAATGTTTTCCAGAAGTGACATTTGTGATGAATATAAAAAATAAGAAGTGAATGATGAGATTTGGGGTGAGGGGAAAGGCAATCCTGGCAGAGAACTCAGCAGGCAAAAGACCCAAAGGCAGGACAATCAGGCCCTCTCAAGCCAGCAAATAATGCAAAGTACGAGAGGAACCAAAATTAAGAGGCTGCTGGGCCCATTTTGGGGGCCAAGCAAGGGACAGGTGCATAGCCAGCAAAGTTCAGCACCTAGGTGAGGGAAGAAATGCAACGGGAAGCAGAGGCCTGGAATTACCTTCCTTGACTCTCACTTGCTCAGGTTGGCAGCCAGCATTTGAGCTTATTCAGGTACTTACTGTGAGGCCACAGCTCCTCTGCCTTCCTGGAACCACAGGAGATTGAAGCAGCTCAACATGCAAGGCGGGAACCAGGGAGGCCTTGGAGGAGGTCAGTCTTTGTTTGTGACAGGAAGTGGGAGAGTAGATGAGGGTCCCCGACGTGGGCAATGCATCATGCTGCTAACTCACCTGGGGATCTTCAGATAAAATGTTTACTAATTGCTCTGAGACAGTACACACACACACACACACACACACACACACACACACACACACACACTCTCCTTTTGCTCATACACACACAAAGGACTTTTGGAAAATTGGCACTGGAGGCCATAGGCAACTTTCCAGCCCAGAACAATGGAAAAATAATCCTCCACCCCTGCCTGCTGAATTCTGGCCTGTGGGAGAGACACTGGTCACAGCACACCCACTGTTCAGGCCTGGAGTTAGTACTTCTACCGACATCCCTAACCCTCACCACAACCCTGGGAGATTAGGCATCCCAGTGGGGCAGGTGGGGAAACTGAGGCTTAGGGGGCATATATCTTGCCCAAAGCCACACAGCCAGCAGGTAGAAAAGGTGGCTTCAACCCAAACCTGTCAGCTGCCAACCCAGAGCTCATTAGTTTAGGTCTAAAGGCTGGTAGGGACATGCAGGAAAGGGCCACGGCCTTAGAATCATATAAGACAAGGTGAGTGTGGACAGTGCAGTCTGGAACTAAAAATCCAGTGCTCTGGACTGGTATTGCTGGCTCCCTCACTGACGTACTCATTAACACTGCCTGATCAATTACACAGCAGCATTCTGCCTCCGTTTACCATTTGTATATTGGGGGGTAAAATCCTGCACTCACAAAGAAGGGTGCACATCATGGGAGGACTGTGTTTCCAATGAAAACAAAGCCCAGTATGAGCAGCGGATGGTGTTGTCAGCATCATTATTAATGTCATTAATAATAATGTCTGTAATAAATCGTGAGGCTGCCAGATCACGTGCTAAATAGAGGGTGACTACTAATTTCCCCTCATACTTGTCTGGTGCTCTGGGCTCCTCAAGGTTTCCTTCATCCATCATCCCTTTAATCATCCCCCAGTTCTCCCTGTGGAGGAGGCCCAGGGTAGAGACTGCGGAAGGTCAGGCCTCAGGGTCAGCTGCCCCCGTATAAATGGATGGACACCTGAGACCCAGGGAAGGAGGGACTCACCCAGGATCACCCAGAAAAGGGCAGGAGGAGCTGGGACTTGGACCTGACTTTCTGATTCTAAATACAGCCCCCCCCCCCCTTCACTCACTCCTTCCCCATCCCCCAGTTCATCCAGAATTGGCCCTTTCAGCTGGGTTCTCATGGAGACAAAGACTGCTTCTGGCAGTGAAAATTCAGGCCTCAAGGCAGAGCATCAGGTGGAGAGTGGGGGCAGGGCCCTTCCCAGGCTGTCTGGGAAGAGAGGGTCCAGCTATCTGCTCTCTTATTCCTACTTACTTCTCCTTTTCCACATGGAAGCGACCCCAAGCATGACAGGAAGGTGAGGAACCAGCCTCCTGATCTCAGTCAAATTCCTCAGACCCTTATCTTGTGGTTTCTCCTCAGTTTACCCACCTCTGAAATGGCCCTGGAGACTTTACTCCCTCAAGGACGGGGCAACTCCAAGGAATCCAGCCTGAACATTGAGAGGGACATTGGAGGGAAGCAGAATGCTGGCCACAGTTCCTCCTTCCTGCCCTGGACTGGCTGCTGGAAGGTGCAAAGGATCTCCTGGGTCCCGCTCCTCTGCCCAGGCCCAGTCCCTAGGCCTCTCAGTCTGACAAGTTCATGCAGAGAGGAGGTCTGGACAGAGGAGCTCTCATCCCCATCAGGACTTCTCGTACAGGCCTTCCTATGAAGTCCAAGCCACACAGCTTCCCTCTAATTACTCTCATTCCCCCACCATCCCCCACCCCATTCCCAAGGTCAGATTTCAAGGGAACTCCTCCCTGAGTTCAGTATCCCCCACAGACACAATCCCACCTCCAATCTTTACTCTACAGGCTGCCCTGTGAGAATCCCAGACCCCAAGTTCAGGAGTCCAAACCTGGGCCTCTACTCCAGGCCTTCCTGATCAGTTTTCCCAATTTCCTGCAGCCCCTTGAGGGGAAGCCTTGCCTTCTGTGGACTCTACTCTTTCCTAAGAATAGATACCCCTTCCTCCAGACGTGCCCATTCCCCAGATACAGGCCGTCCCTACACTGAGAACCCCCAGGATCTTGATCTTTCCTCTCTTGTTGGCACCTCTGTTTTCAACCTGAGTTTTCCTGAATGTGTCTGCTCCCCACTCTACCCCCCAACACACAAGTACATCCCACACTGGGACCTCCTTGGGAGAATTTTATCTAGAGCAGAGAGTTTCATTCAGGAACTGCCACACCAAAGTGACAGTCTGTTGTATCAAAATGAAAAGTCCCCAAACTCCTAGCTACACAGCCAGCAGAAATGTATGCATGTAGTCTTCAAAATCTACATCCTAGGCCATTCAGAACACTATGCATAATAGCTAAAAACTGAAAACAAATTACACTTCCATGAACAGAGCATGGATAAGTTGGGGAATACTCCATAGTTGTGAAAAATGAAGGGCAACATTAGTGTGTTGCTTCACAATGAGGGTATGTTCTGAGAAATGCATCCTTTACATGATTCTATCATTGTGTGAATGTCATAGAGTGGAATTATACAGACCTAGATGGTACAGCCAATGGGGCCATTGACTTAGATGTAGTCCATCCTCGACCAAGATATTAAGCCATGCATGACTATACTGTTACATGTACATGTACAAGTATGAGACATAAGCAAGAACGTATTACATGATTCTAAATTATATAAAGCTCTAAATCAGACTAAGCTAATCTGAAGTGTTAGAAGTCAGAGTACTTTGTGGGAGAGAGTCTCAGGATAGAGGGGTAAAACCTGTGCTATCTTTGTAGTGCACACTTTCTTCAGCTGGACGGGGGTTTAAAAATGGAATTGAATGATGCCACCAACCTCTGAGACTTTCACTTTCACAAATGTAAAAGGGACATAATGCTCGTGCCCGACTTGCTCCAGTTGTCTAAAGCCTTCATGAAAATGTTCTGAGGAGTCTGAGGAGTCTCCAAGGGATCAGGGAGGTTCCAGGAAGCTTCCCCTGGACCTGGGATGGCTCCTGACATGCAAACCAATCTACCTTGAAATTGTTTGTTCCGGGTAGGCAGTAAGTAGAGCTCTGCCGGCCTCACACAGGCAGATGTTTGCCTGGCAAATGACCTGGTGGCCGGAGATACTGCACAGCGGCTCCTGCTTTCTGGGTTCAGTGATATACTGATGTTTAACAACCAGCAACTGCAGGGAGAAGGTGGAAAAGCCTTGGTTTGTAGTGTTTGCCAATTTCTGCGCTGTAAATACTCCCACTATGGCTGATTTCAGGCTGCCAACATGACATCACTGAACACAGCGTGGGGAAGACATGCTTCATACAAGCCGCAGTGAACCATAAACCAGCTCCAGTGCAGCACTGGGGGCCTCCTCCCAGGGCACAGCTTCCTGGCCCAGCATGGAGGTGGGGGTTCAAGGGTCTGAGGATGAAAGCCATGAGGGAGGCTTGGACAGTGGGAGGGTACGCCTTACAACCGCCCATTGTCCCTCCAGAAAGACTACTTTTCCCTTCCCAATTCGTATTTAAATAGGGGTCTAACCCTCTTCCCACGTGCTATAGCCTCACCTCTCTACATAACTACCCCCTAACAGATCTCCCACCAAATTCTCTGAGCTCCTCTGAAGCTGTCACATTCATCCTCTCCTCTCATCCACCATCACATCATCGTCCTTCCCTTACCTGTCACCTGAACTCCTAAAACAGCCTCCCAGTGGCCTCTTTCCTCCAGCCTCACCTTCTATGCCCCCACTCTTACTCCCCAAGAGATTTTCCTTTGTAGAGTCAACAGTGATCTTCATAAAACAGAAATTTAACTGTAGTAGTATGTCATTGGGGAACTCTCACAGGTCCCCAGAGTCTATGAAACCAACCTCTCTGTCTGGCAATTCAATGGCACAAGCTAAGACATTCCCTGCATGTAGACACCACCCCCTCTGCTACTTTTGCAAATAGTTCCTTTAGTCAAGCCTCCCTAGGGGCCTATCTGGTCTTTGCTGGGCTCCTGGCAGATACAAAGAGGGGAAAGGGAACATAAAGCCAAGAGCACCCTGCCTGGCTCCCAATACCAGTTCTGGTGGGGCACTCTGGCCCCTCTAACCCAATTCACCCCCAACTAGCACGCTGGGGGAGAGAGACCTCATCCGAGGTCAGGGAGGCAGGACGTAATGAGGGCAAAGGCCAGATTTAGGGCCCAGGGTTAGGAGGCTTCCAGTCGAGGGCACCCAAACTCCAATCAGCCCAGTGGCACACTGCTCTTGAATGAAAATGAAAATCACATCCCTCATGTGGGTAACATTTTGATTTCAGTGTGAAACCATTGACAACAGCAGGAGTTATACTCTCTGGATCCTACTGTGCACTAGGAGCTTCATACAATTGACTGCTGATCCTCACAGCCTATAAAATGGATATTTCAGTACTCTTTGGGCAAAGAGGATACTAAGGTGCAGAGGGGGTCTAACTTGTCCAGAGTCCCCGAGTCAGGAAAAAGCAACCCTAGGCCTCAAGCCCAGGACCACTTGTGTGTGCCCCTCACTCGTCTCGGCTGTGCACACAGACCTCGCCCTGCGTGCAGCTACTCACTGCAGCCGTGGGGCAGGCAGAGTTGGCTCGAGGGTGTCTTTTGATAAGTGGGGAGACAGAGGTACCTGGTTTAGAGGCTTCCAGGAGGCCAGCCACAGAGCCAAGACAACTCACACCCCTGAGGGTGTCCTCTCTGCTCACCTGTGTGGACGGGTGGAGTTTTATGGTTCCCATGGAAACTTGACTGACACTACGAAAGCCTTTAAGAGAACCCAGCCCAACATGTGACTACGGTGATGGCTTACAAGAGACTGGGTGGTGGGAATTTTATGGGAATTTATATATATATAATGATATATATATATATATATATAGTTATTTATAAATATTTAAAGTTTTAAAATTTTAAACATAAATATTTTTACAAAAAAAGAAAGATTGAGAACCCACCCCAGTTTCAGCTCTGGCTTCACAGACATTGCTCTGGGAGTCACCCTGGGAGCCACCTCTCACAGGGTGCTCATCCTCTGGAGTTTCCAGAGCCCTTTCTCGTGCACTGTTAAGTGTGATCCAAAAGCGAGCCAGGTGGGGATTCTTCTACCCATTTTACAGGTAAGAGCCCGAGTGTCATGAGGCCCTCAAGTCAGCCAACGCCCTGCCCTGTCTGCAGCCTTAAGAGGTGGCTTGACGATGATCTGTCAGGGCTGCCTGCTTCTGAGTGACCTTGGTCCAAAGGCGCTAAAGAATGGGGGGGATGGGCAAGGACTTAGGTGCTCCAAGTCAGGACCAATGTGAGCCCCGAATGGGGTGAGGTGTGCAGGGAGCGCCTGAGAGCCTTGCCCTGGAGGCTGCTGCCCACACTCTCTCCCAGCACACCTATTAGGGCTGAGTTGGGTCAAAAGGACTGAAGTGCCCCACCAGAGCTGGTGTTTGGGGCCAGGCAGGAGTGAACAGTTTTCACCTTTCCTTTCACCCTTTCATCTCTGAGTTCAGAGCAGAGGCCCTCACGTGCTGGCTGCTGGGGCTGCAACAACATCAGGAGCAGAGAACAGATAGTCTGCGGCCCCCTGTGAGGCCAGGATCCCGAGTCCCTTTGGGGATAACACTGTCTTCTTCCACCCATGTTCATAATTACGCAGGGATGATGGTATAGACAGGAACAGACGGACAGGAGGTGTGGTCACCCTGCCTGGATAATCAGCCCTATCCCCATTTAAAAGACAAATCAAGGGTGAGAGATTGTGATTTGCAGGGACTCCATTGGCAAAGGCAAGCAAGGTGCAGACCCAAATCAGATTTGACTGCAGGTTTGCTCCTGGCATGCCCTCTGCCCTACTCACACAGTTGTAATATCTCTCACTGATCAGCACTCCTCAGGCCAGACTTTGTCCTAAGCACTATACATTCATTATCTCATTAAATTCTCATAATCAGCTTAAAAAAGAGATGAGCATTATCCATCTTTTAGCTGTGAGGGCACCAAAAAGCTAAGTCACTTGCCGGAGTCACGCATTGTTGGCAGCGTTGGAGCAGAGACAATAAACCCAGCAGTCGGGGAAGTGTGTGGAGGAGGCTGGTGGGGGTGGGGAGAGGGGAGAACCAAGTCTGGCCAACTGCACGGTGGGGTGGAGGTGGGAGGAGAGTGGGTGGCCCATGGAGAAATGTCCATCTTGGAGGACTTCCTAAAGGAGGCCCCCACCCAAAGGAGCAGCCGACGAGGAGGACCACAGCGCGACCTCTCTCCTCTCAGCGCGCCCAGGCCGCCAGCAGCTTGCAGGAAAATGCACATTCCAGGTTTGCCGTCCCAGCCTGGAGGGTCCAGCACCCGCGTTTCCACAGCAACTGTATCCTTAACAGCATCCACTAAGGACATTATTTGGCTGCAGCGAGCACATACAATCTTCTGATTACCGCGGAAGGTATTGAGAGCTGTCTCCCTCTCAAGGGTCCCCACCCCTTCTTGGAAAAATGGATGCTACCCAAAAACAAAGTGGGGGGAAGATCAGGGAGGAAGCGTCCTCGAGGAAGAGAGGAAGAAATGGGAATAAAAATCAATGTTTGCATTAATGGAGCTGCCTGTTCAGCATTTCTCCCCTTTTATAGATTTAGATAACGTGCTCGTCAGGGATATCTTCATTTCCCAGAGCAAAGAAATTAATTACTCACTAATGGTTCAGTTCAAAAATTAATTCGTGCTACCGTCTTAAATATGTCATTATTAATCAATTGACAGTGTGGGGCTGGCGGAGAGAGGTGTGCGTTTGGGTCCAGGATGTTCTGGCAACCTGGAGCTAGACTCAGAGGCTGGGGTTAGAGGTTGCAGGTCTGAGAGGGGGGCCTGGGCAAAGTCCTCTGGGCCCCCAGTTTCCGGTCTATACAGGAGGAGGGTTGGACTTGAGCAACCTCCCGTAACTGCAGAATTCATTCAGTACAACAGGATGCAGAACTCCAATATCCAAGAAGTGTGGGGGGCCCGAGGCCCTCAGTCTTGCCTCCCCACTCTCCCCAGGGCTCTTCAGAGCAGTTGGAAACCTTCGGAGGAGGGTGTCTGAGCTCCATGACCCCTTGGTTCTCTGGGGTGGGGGTCTTGGAGGTTTCGTCCTCCAGGACAGCAGCTGGCCTTTCCTGTGCACTGACCCACACCTGCTTCAACTCGAGCACGACTCTCCGCGCTGGACAGGCAACTCCACAGGGCTGGGCGGTTGCTCCCTACTGCAGCTTCAGTGCCCACGGGACCTGGCACACGTAGGCACTCCATAGGTGTTTATGGTTTGACTGATGGTTTGGTTGAAGCACCCTGCCAGCGCCCACGCTCTCCCTGCTCTCCACACAGTACCACTTAACCATCTGTTGTTTCCCTGTGATGCTTCAAGTCTCCAAGGCACTTCCCTCCCCTCATGTGACTGTTGCACAGCGCATGTTGTAGTTCCCATTGGACAGATGAGGGAGTGAGAGGCCAGACCAGGGCCATGCTGGCAGATGGTGGGCCTGAGCCCAGGCCCCCTGGCATCCAGCCTTGTGCTGGGGAGGCGGGAGGAGATGTCCTCACCCTAGAGTGTGGACCTGACTCAGCCCAGCTCCCGCAGAAGAGACGTACAAAGAACTGAACTATGTACCACCTCTTAGACTCATGGTGTTCCAGACGTCCACAGGGATGCCTGGATCTGAGTATTTGTGCAGGTGGGAAACTGAGTCCCAGAGGGGTAGGGTTGACCCCCCAGCAAAGCAAGACAGGGACTCCCAAGGGTGGGACCTGAAAGATAACATATTCCCAGTTGTCTCCATCCCCTTGAGGACTGCGCCTGTCTGCCGGCTTAGGGGAGGGTCTCACTAGAACCTGGATGGTGGACAGGATGACCCTTAGTGCTGACCTGTGAGGCCCGAGGACTCTCAGTGAAGAGGTGGAAGCAGCAAGTGAACTGGCTGGGAAACAGCAGAATTAGGACTGATTTCCCAGGTGATTGGAGGGCCTGGGGAGAAGTCATGAGAAGGGGTGTGTGGTGGAGGGACTAGAGGCCCCTTTCAGCCTCACCTCTGCTGCTCGTGGAGGAGTCTAGGACTTGTCTAACAAACCAAAATTTACTGAGCACCTACTGTGTGCCAGCCATCTTGCAACTGTCCTTCCACTCAGGCTTCGTCACTGGCCCATTCACAGACAAAGAAACTGAGGCTCAGAGAGGGAAGGGGCTTCCCCTGTGTTACCCAGCTTGGCATAAGGCCCAGAGTACAGGGGAAGCAGGAGAGCTTCAGAGCAGGTGTGAGGAGAGATGGAGAAGAGAAGAACATTCAGCCTGGTTTCCCTGGCGACGCTGAATGCCCACAACCACTCTTACCCAAGACAAATAATAATTATAATCCACAACATCAATGGACACTTGCGGCTCTCTGTATACCCTGGAGGGGGAGGGACGCAGGCAGTCTGCACAGGTTTCAGAGCCCAGAGAGCTGTGCCTGGTCCCAGTGGCTCTCTAGACCCGCTGTGGGACCTTGAATAAGTCAGCCTCTGTCCCTTTATCAGGACAACGGGCTAAATCCCTCATGTTTGGTAAAAGATTCAAACAAGAGGATTCATGTAAAGGCTTAGTAAATTGAAAGCTCTATGTAAGTGTCTTCACACAATTGCTTCTTGGCTAGCTAGTTTCCGGCTTGATGGGAAGTCTGGGAACCACCCACTGACCTCTGCCATGCATTTCCTTCTCTCACCGGGCATGATGCAGACCTACTTTGCAACAGGCTCATGGGTACTGGGGCCCTGGCACAAGGCACAGCCAGCTTGAGGCAGCCCCCTCCATCTGTACTTACCTTCTCCAGCAGCTGCACTGACATGCAGGCACCCACACACACACTCCATCACTATGCACTTATATGCCTTCAGACACACTCATGTGTGCACCCTAACAACAGAGACATGCTCACTTAACCGATGTGCTAATGCATGCTTGTACACACACAGGTGCCCCCACCTTACACTCTCCTGGTCACAAAACATATGGGGTGGGGCAGGCACACACATACATCAGCGCATGAGCCATGAGCACATAGCACACACATACACACACACACACACACACACACACACACATACTCAATCATTCATGTTCTGACCATGAAAGAGAACTAACACTGCAGGTGGGATGGAGCACAATTGCTGCTGCTTTCAAGGGAAGAAGGAGTATTGGGTGTCAGCAGCACCCATCCACTTTGCCCTTTCTCTGTCTACCTCCCTCTTTACGCCCTCCCTCCCAGTCTACCTGGTGCTCTGGACGTGGCCCTGCCCTGCTTGGAGCATTACCACTCCCTGCCCCCCACCATCTCTGACTAGTTGGGAAGGAACAGGGAAGTTCTCCTTCTGATTGTGAGGATGATCTAAGCACCAGAGAGGCCCAGTGAGTTGCCCAAGGTCACACAGCAGCATCTGACATCCCCATAGTCAAGCTTTATGTCTCCTGTGGTCACTTCCTCACCCACCTACCCTCCTTCTCCTCATCCGTCATCAGTTTCTTCTCAATCTCTGCGGCACCTGCTCTCTCTCTGCCCTGTCTCATAATTTTCATCTGCCTCCCCTTATCTCTTTATCTGTATGTCACTCTGTGATTTTGTGGTTCTTTTCTTTTTTTAGAAGATTCATTTATTTATGCATACAAGAGCTAGAGTGTAGGCCAGAGGTGTGGAGGTGAGAGGATTCACCAGAGACAGAGTGGGGAGCAGAACAGGCAGATTGACTGAAATACACTGCTGAGGGGAGCAGCAGGTGCGACAGGAGAGGTCTGCTGTGCCATGTGGGTCACCTCACTGGCCGGTGATTGAACTTGTGCTGCAGTCGCTGCTGATAGCTTCATAGTACAGGAAGAGTTCTCATAGACTTTACCCCTTCTGCCACCAGGGAGACCCGATTCTGGGTTCTATCTCTGAGACCCCACATTCCTCTGTGGTCGTCTTACACCTTTTCCCTGGGCTGGACACTGAAGGACGAAAGGTCTTCTGTGTGTGCTGTTCACACAGTCTGTGTACCTTTCAGCCAGGTCGAGGCTGGTAGACAGTCATCATGGGCCCTTCATAGGCCCTCACTGTCCCACCAGTCCCACTGAGATAATTTAGGTGGAGGCAGAGAACCTCAGGAAGGGGTGTTGTGCATAGAGGGGTGACTACCTCTCCTCTAACTCCTATGGTGCAGTTTCCCCAGTACAGGGCAACAGAGGCTTGGAAACTGCCCCCACCCCCAACCCACCCAATGCAGACCTAAGCCAAGGCTCTTGGCCAGGATTTTGTGCAGAATCTAACCTATTTAACTCATAGCACCCATTGGCTGAGCAGACACCATTACTTTAAATTAAATTGAGTTGGGGGCTAGTTTAAAATGGACAGGTTTAAGTGTGAAGATGGCATTTAGCTCTAGTGAATGCAAACAGTGGGAGTTGAGCTAGGTGGGTCAGGTTTGGGCTGAATTGGGTTGGAGTGTTGCCTCTGGAGGAGAAGTCTCAGGCAGCTCAGATTGTGTTTGTGAAGCCACAGCAGCCTGGACACTATGTGTGTCTGTTCCCTCTTCTTTAGTTGGTGTTTATTACAACATAACCAGGCTCAGCCCAAGGGAAAGCAGAAAGTGATTAAAACGTATATTGATTTAAGTACCGTGGGAAATCGGCTGGTGCCTTCAAATTGCACAGAACTGGGTTAATCCCTCCTTCCACTCAAGCATCCATATTTCCTGAGTGGGTGTCCCTTAAACAAACACACTGGCCCTGAGATCCCAAAGGGAAAAGCCTCGCCCATGAATGGAGGGTACCTTGTAGTACAGGGACTTGTAGCAGAGCTTTGGGGTTGAGTCTAGGCAATGTAAGATAGACTAGTGAAGGCTATTATGTGGCAGGTGCTCTCTCTTCTATACTCTTCAAAATGTGCCTGTCCTTGGTGCCAAGCGTTTAGAACCTTGGAGAAGACTGTTTAATCCAATCAGTTCCTGCTAAGTGTCCCTATATGTGGTCTTCTTCATGAAGGACGTTCTGGACCTCCTCGGCTCTCAGAGAAGAGCGTAGGAAGGATGAAGATGAGATTTATGACTCTTTCAAGTTGTCCACAGACTCTGGAGTCCAACATACCTGGTGTCTATCACAGAGTGAGGGCTGGCATTAGTCTGTGAGAAGGAGCAGCATTTGTGTCGCTACTTATAATGCACCCCTGCGGCCACTATGTCACCCTCAGTCTGCAGTAAGTAGGGTGGCAATTATGAAGTACATTTTATGAATGTGGAACCTGAACCTTAGAAAGGTTAAGTGGTTTTCCCAAGGGCACACAGCAACAAGACTTGAACCAGCTGTTCATATTTTCAAGATGACATTCTTTCTCCCACATGATACTACATCTTGCTGGGATGTCACACCTCTAATAATGATTTCCTTGATTTAATTGGCTGTCTATTAAGCTCGCTCTAGAGCTTAGGAAATACTGATTGACAAGTAATTCTAAACATGTACTGGATGGTCCCAAAACTCTCCTCTCCAATCTATGGTGTTGACTTCTCGCCCACCTCCATCAGTGCCTTGTACTCCCCCAAACTGACATCTGCCTTTCCGTGCTCTCTGGGGAGGGTGATGATGTGAAGGTAAAGTGAAGTGGCAGTAGCCAAGTGAGCTGGTGAGCCCTCCCTCTCTCTCCCCAGTTCAGCTGGCAGACTTGCTTCACCTGGATAACAGCTTGGTTACCCAACTAAAGCACCAGCCTTGGTCTGAGCAGATGCTTACTCTACTATGGCAGCCTGGAAATGGAGTCAAATAAATTGGCCTTGAGCTGTCAAAGAAGAGCCAAGCTCCCAATCACAACTTGGTGTGGGAGAGTAACAATTGTTAAACACACACTCACACAGACACAGATATATATACACACATACATGTGAGTGCAATAAAAGGCTCCTACTAAGTATTCTGAGAGCTGGACCAAAGTATGGGATTCCTGCCCTCTCATACACATTATATGATGGTATTGGAAATGTGGGGTAAAAGGTTATAGGAAGCTATGCACAAGTGCTACCTAAGAGAGATCATTCTAAAAACTAGAACAGTCTCACCATTAAGCAGACTGCTTTGGAAGTAGTGAGCAACCCATTTCTGGAAATGTGCAAGCTGATTATGCCTTACTTGTCATAATACTCCACATCATACTTGTATGTCGTGTCAGTAGGATATGGAGGAATGTGCCAGCAGCTTAGACCTGGTCTTGTGATCCCCATATTTCCATTGACTGTGGTCCTAGGCAAACCATAGGCCTTCTGTTCTGCTGTGAAGTCATGGGTGAGTCCATGGCTTTGAAACTGAGCTCTGTGGGCCCTGTGGTTCCCAGAACTGCCTCAGAGGGGCCGTGATGGGAAGGCAAAGGGAAGAGTAACCTGGATGCTACTCTGGCTTCACAAAACTGTGCAGCTTCAAAGTAAGATATTTAATCAAGGATCCCTGCTGAGAAAGGTTGTTTAAAATCCAAAATAGAGGATTGAAAAGGCCCTCCTAGCTCTGGCATCTGGACTTAGAATCCCATTTCAGAGATGCTTCGCCAATTAATGCTTATTAGTGTTCAGTCTCACTCTCAATGGTCTCTGTCCTCAGTCCCCTCAGAAGACAAAACCATGTGTGACCAACATTTGAGTTCAAGTTTAGTTGAATCTAACACTTAGTTTGCATCAGGTGCCCTTCTGCTTCCCGGAAATAACTTGAGGCGTGATTGGGAAAGTTGCTAACCTTAGAGCGTTGGGCCAAGGCTGGTAGGGGAAATGCTTTTCCCTATTCTCTGAGGGAGGTGAGGGTGACCCCAGGGCAGATGAGAACAGGGAAGAGAGGACCCATTCAGTTCTCAAGGATGTGGGAAACCAAGCCTTGGGCCTGACCATAGAGATGGGGCTTCCCTCTAAGTCAGCAGCCACCAACAGGGACAGATTTCCTTCTGGTGGTCCCAGGGGCCTGGACAGAGAGGTTCATCAGCATATATGAGAAAACCATGACCACCTGGCATAAGTACAGCACAGGATTTGTTGGTTGAACCGACACCAACTTGCAGGTGTAGCCTCTGAAGAAATTGAATTAATTGCAGTCTTAAGATTCCCTGCCTCATGGGGCTCCTGGGTATGCAGTGAAGCCTACCAAAAAGGGTGAGACCTAAGATCAGGGATATATAGTAACCCCTGCACTGACCAGTCATACCGCAGACATACTGACATCAGTTTCTGGAACATAGCATGTGCAGAGTGCATGCTCCAGATGCTCAAAGTAGAGAGACCCCTGGGAATTTTCACCCCCATGGATGGTGGTCCAGTTATCCATTTCTATATAATAAACCACCCCAAAATGTATTGACTTAACAATTTAGTAGAGGCAGTAATAGCAGCAGCAGCAGCTTTACCCCACTGTACAGGTCAAGCATTCAGAGAGGTGCAGTGGGAATGACGTCCGTGGCCTCAGCTGAGATGACCCAAATGACGGGGATTTGGAACTGACTGGGCATCTCTCTACCTCCACAGGTTGCCTCCATATGGCCGCTTTGGCCTTCCCCACAACACGGCAGTCTCCGCCAAGAAATCCAGGGGGAACTGCCAATGCTTTTAGAGGCTGGGCCTGGATCTGGCATAGCTTCACTTCCGCTGCCCTCCTTAGTCAAAGCAGTCAGGCCCGCCAAGATTCAAGGGAGGGGAAACATAGCCACCACTCAATCAGAAGAAGGTCAAAGAATTTCTGGCCCTATTTAATCCACCAGATGATATGCTAATTTTCCATAAAAATTGCCACAAATTCAGTGGCTTAAAATTACAACCACTTATTATCTCACAATTGTGTAGGTCAGAAGTACAGGCAGGTTCCTGCTCTGGAACTCACAAGAACAAAACCATTCTGCGGTCAGAGCCCTGTTCTTTCTTGAGGTTTCAGGGTTGAATCTGCTTCGAAGCTCAGTTTGGTTGTGGGCAGAATTCCGTTCCACGTGGCTATAGGACTGAGATCCCTGTTTTCTGGCCAGCTCTTTTCACCTTCTAGAGGCTGCCTGCATTCCTTGGTTCCTGGCTCTCTTCCTCTGTCTTGCATCTTGCATCTCAGCAAAGGAAGGTCAAGTTCTTCTCATCCTTTGAATCCACTTCACCTCTCCACTGCTTTCCCTTCCATGTCGCTCTGAGTCTTCAGTCTTCCTCTTTTGTTTATGAGGCAATCCAGGATAATCTATTTTAAGGGGAACTGGTTAGAAAATTTAATTCCATCTACAAAGTCCCTTCATGGCGGTTACTAGGTATTTTTTAATTGAATAAGCAGGGACAAGCTCCTGGGGGTACCTTTAGAATTCTCCCACTACAGATGGTTTCCTATAGAAGATGAAGAGTGGGTTGGGTTCTGATCTGGATAGGATCTGGAGGGGCACAGAGAAAGGGGCATCCCTGGCAAGCGGTGTGACAGAGAGAAAGACACAGAAGCAGGGTTGCCATGGTGTGCCGAGGAAAAACTCATTAGATGGACACCTTTGTGGCAGCTGGGCAGGAGACAGCAGAGTGGGGGACAAGGTCCCCAAAAGAGTCCACATTGAAGAATTTGAGCTGAAGGAACCAGCACTTTGGTTCAGAGATAATTAACTAGGATTTCATGCCCCCCTGGGGGTTGGGGGGGAATAGTGGGGTTCAGGATGCCTTAAAACTTCACACAAAACACTATCTTACATGAATATATGCATTTTTCTGGAGAGACACTTTCATCATATTCTGCAAGGAGTCCCAGACTGACAAAGGGTACACCACTGATCATTAATCTTTCATTTTACTCATTCTTATCTTAGGTCATTTTTGAGCTAGGCCTGGTGTTGGGCACGGAGAAGACCAACACAAACAAGAAAGTTTCACTCCTCACCCTGCATGGATTTGTAGTCATGTGGAGTGTGGGCAAGCGATTGGGCTTTGATAATTCAGAGAGCTGAGTGCCGAGTGCCAAGATGGGCAAATACAGAGAAACTTAGAAGCAGGCATGAGGCACACGGAGTCCTGGCTCCCCCTCCTCCCCCGGTACTCCATGTCACAGGCTTATCTCCCCTCTACCTCTTCAGGCCCGTCTTGTCTCGCCGTGCTCTACAGGCAGGGTTAGAATAGGGCAAGGGCATTCCCCAAAGAGGACTCATCTGGAGGAAGTGAGATCTGCAATGTGGAATTAGCCCGCTGCAAAGTCATGGTGCTGGGCCATATTCCAAGCCAGTGGGTCCCAAAGGCCTAGAAATGCAAAAGAACACAGAGTCTTGAAGGAATGAATCTGTCCTGCTTTTCTCCTGGACATCCCTGAGTCCTTTCTCCCACTAGCTCTGGAACCAGATAGGACCTGTCTGTGCATTTTTCCGTTTCTTCCACCCCCACCACCAGAAACCTGGTAGGTTAGGAAAGATGACATATTTCACTTGTGCTGTGTGACCTTGGACAGGTCAGTAACTCCCTCTGGACCCTGGTTCCCACCAGTTGAATAAAACAGTCTCGGACAAGCCTTGAATAAAACAAAGATCTTGAAGGCCCTGGAGTTAGGCTATGACCTTATTCAGTCAGATGAATCCTCTTTGAGGAATGCCCTTGCAATTCTAATCCTGCCCAAAGAGCGCAGCAAGACAAGCTGGGCCTGAAGAGGAAGAGGGGAGATCGGCCTGTGACCTGGTGGCTGGGGGAGGTGGAGGGGGTAGTCTGTCCCCCACCTTCCAGCCCAAACCCGCCACTAATGAGGTCTGTCTTTGGAGTAATTAGCCGCAATCACAGCGCAGTGCATTAGGCAGACAAGGCCTTGGTGTGGCAGCAGCTCCCAGGAAGCAAGAGCCCAGGGCTTTGAACACTGCATTATGGCAGGGGATGAGTCCTAATGTCACTTAATTACCCCAGACAGCCTCAGATGTAATCGAGTCTGGATGGGCTGGCGGGAGCGGGTGCAGACTTCCAGAGGAGGCTGATGTGTTTATAACGACGCCACTTTGTAAGACAAATCTGGTTTTGGTGGCCTGAAGATGAGGACATGGTAGGGGCGGGCAGGAGAAGGTTGCAGTAGCATCCAGACAAGGCCCCTTCATTCCCCAAACCCTAGGAGATCTTGACCCTAAATGGCTGGATATCTGCATTTATCTCCCTGAGAAAGCAAGAAATTTGGGGGGATGGGAAGAACCCTAATTTCTTATCTCTCATTCAAGAGACTGTAGAGGGTCAAATCTTTCCTCTTTGCTCATCCATTTCATTTCCTGACGATGGTGAATGGTGGATAAAGGATGAAGCATCACCAGGTGGGGAGCTGAAGACCACACTGTGAGAGAATTAATGGACACTCCAGAGTCAAGTTTCAAACACAGACTCTCAAGTCACAATCCTATCCATACAAGGCTAGAGACCTAGCCATGCAAGAACTTCTAAAAGGTCCTTGAAGGCAGGAACCATGTCTGCCTTTCTCACCTTTTATATTGCCAGCAACTAACTCCCTGCCTGGACATAGCAGATACTTAGCAAATGTTTACTGATAAGAGGAAGTGAATGGATGCCACTAACCTGCTTATCATCTCTCTCACTTTACCTCAGTGTCCTGCTTTGGGGAACGAATTTAATGATTCCCAGCTCACCAACCAGGGCTGTGAGGGCAACTGTCAGTGAGTTAATGACCACAAAAGCACTCCAAAAGGCCAGGAGCCCCCAAAAAAGGTAAAGGGAGCAACTATAGCTGGGGCCTTCTTACTCTCCTGCCTCCTCTGCCACCCCAGAGAAGAGTGACCACCTGGGCCAGGGGGAAGTGAAGACTTCAGTGAAACTGTTCAAGGCTTAGAGAGGCCAAGGACTTATCTCCTTCAAGCTGTCTCTCCCTCTTTTTTTTTTATCTTAGAATTTTTTTTAAGATTAATTTATTTATTTATACAAGCACTGGGTACAGTCAGAAGCACGGGAGGGTGAGAGAATCCACCAGAGCCAGAGCGGGGAGCAGAACAGGCAGACTGACAAAATACACTGCTGAGAGGAGCAGCGGGTGTGTCAGGAGAGGTCTGTCACGCCATGTGGGACCCTCGCTGGGGGCCGGGAATCGAACCGGCACTGCAGAGGCTGCAGGCAGCATCTCAGCCCAGCGCTCAACCACTGCACCACCAGGGGAGGCCCCTACCTCTCCCTCTTGGGCCTGATATATTTCCCAAGCAGCAGGAAAGCAGACCCTTGCATTTCTAGTAGAAGAGCTTCTTTTTATCTGTAATTTTTGGAATGGCTGCCAGAAAAGTTCTTTGAGGCCTAATAATGGAGGGGGTTGCACTAATTATGAGACATGGTGATGGAACACCACTCAGGTGGAGATCTTGTGCAGAAGTTAGTTCAAAATGTCAAGTAGAATATATTATAATAATAGGCAGCATTAGACTAAGGCTTCCCACAGATTGCCAGGCACACAGGAGAAGCTTGGAGGACAACCAGCCCTCATGGGCCATGTGCTAAGGTTTAGAGATTAGGGAAGGTTGCAGATGATTTGAGCTACAGAAGGAGGAGTAAGAGAAGTTGCAGACAGATCAAGATTTCAAATGCTGAACTAGAAGTTGGAATAATACCCTCTCCCTTCCCAACAGGTGGAGATGGTGATACAGAGATGCATCCTGAAGTCTCTCTCTTCTCCCTCTTCTGGGCCCTCTCTTTTCAGGGATTTCTGCCCCTAACTTGTTGTGTGACCTTGATTAATTCGTTACCTGTCTCTGAGTGTTTGCATTTCTACTAGGACAATGGAAGACTGGACTATATATGGCTGTGATACCCCTTCTAACTTTGATATTTTATCTGCCTGTCACACAAAGAGGGCTATGGGAGGCACTGACTCTCCTTGGAATCCCTATCACAGTACCCCAGAGCCCACATACCCCCTCCCTGGGGTTCCAGCAGTCACTGTGACCCACAGTGACATTGAGAGACGAGCTGTTCTTTACGCTGCCCAATGGGCCATGTGCCAACACCTGCCTTCTCACCATGAGCTATACGTCACTGTCTCAGCATGTTGGGGAAAAGACAGCTTCATTAGCTCCTCCCGAGCCATCCGTCCCCCAGTGCAGAGATGAATGAACCCCTCCCACCCCCATCAGCCTGGAAGGGCTCAGAGCACTAAGTGAAGTCTCTAACGGGCCTTTCCAAGTCTCTCTTCTCTGTATACTTCTCCCATCAGAGGTCATAGGACTTCTCTATAAGGCAGGAGACACCAGCCCCTTGGCATGTACACCTCAGATCTCCTATATCACAATTCTCCATGCCTGGAGTCCCATCATTAGAGGTACTTCTGCCTCCAAAAATATATTATAATTGCAAACACCTCTGGCATAAGGAGGGAGAGCACAACAGCCTAGACTCTAACTAGGCTGGTCCTAGCTCTGCTGTGTCACTTTGGACAACTGGTTTCCCCATCCTGACCTTTAATTTTCCCATATTTAAATGAAGAATTAATGTAGAATCTAGATCATATCCAAGTCCCATGACATCTGATATTGTGAAGTCTCATGGGGGAAATCTGGGATTCTGAGAAGATGCCAGTATATCTGAGGGAAAGTATCCTATATCCTATTCCTTCTGTGGGTACCAAGGCCACCAAACACATGACTTAAGTTTATGAGATACAAAAGAGCAGTTAGTTAACATAGATTTCTTCCTCTAAACCACTTTCTTGAGAAATGGTCCTCATTTGGAACTTCTAGTTACCAGGCATGGTCAGGGATGCTGCCAAGTTGTGGGCAGGGGGCAGAGTTGAAGCTGAAATTTACCTTGGTGTCTGGGTTGATAATAGGCCTGAGAGAGAAAAAGGGTTTGTTCCCAAAGATTTTGCTTGACCTCCAGGAAATGATTCTGCCTCTCTGCTGAGATGACCTCTGGGCCATCTTGAGTGCCCCATGAGAAAAGAGAGAAAAGGAGAAAAGAGAGTTACCCATCCCCACCTGCTTGTTCACCCCAACAGATATAAGCCCCTTGGTTTTCATAGAGCAAGAGGTAGGTAGTTAACCTGTATTGTAACAGAGTGCGAGGGAACTCCCCGTCTCCATAAAGTCATGTAAAGACCTCAGAGGTTGATCTCAAGAGAGGAAACCTTTCCCTGGAACTATTTGGGCTCTAGTGGTGTGAGTGGATGGAAATCTCCTTGAAAGTTCCCTAAAACTGAAGCTGAGGCAGCCATAAAAACTGTACAATGAGGGTGTTGGATCAACTCCCAATAGTTCAGAGAAAACAGGAAGATGGAGGATCACGTACATGATTTGGAAAATCATTTCCTTATTTTTAGGGAAAAAATAAGGCAGGTCCCTGTGCCTACATGAATGTGATGTAACCCACCAATGCCATTATGGAGTGGAACACCAGAAGGATTCTTTTCACAGGGCATCCATGAGTTTCAGCTAACCTCCCCTTAGAGTAACTTTCACTTCACTTACAGTCTTGGAAGAGCAATAGCAGTTTAATGAAGAGTTCCTATGTTAAAATACCACATAATTTACCCAATGCCCCTTACACATTGTCACAAGAAACTGGGGAGGCACTGATCCTCAATTCAGGGCATCACCCCAGCCCTGCAGCACCATATAAGACATAGCCCTTGGGCCTCCCCTGGTGGTGCAGTGGTTGAGCGCTGGGCTGTGAAGCTGCCTGCAGTCTCTGCAGCGCCAGTTCAATCCCCGGCCCCCAGCGAGAGTCCCACATGGTGCGACAGACCTCTCCTGCTGCGCCCGCTGATCCCCTCAGCAGTGTATTTTGTCAGTCTGCCTGTTCTGTTCCCCGCTCTGGCTCTGGTGAAATTCTCTCACCCTCCCACGCTTCTGACTGTACCCAGTGCTTGTATAAATAAATAAATAAATCTTTAAACAAAACAAAACAAAAAAAAGACATAGGCCTGGACCTATGTCTTGTGTGTTTCAGCACAAGAAGCTGAAATCACACTGAGTGTAAGGCTACTGTTGCTCAATGCGGGGCCTGGATGACAAGTTCTCTCAGAGATTAGGAAGAGTCAGAGTTGGTATAAAACCATGACTATGGCAAAGACTCAGGGGTGAAAAAGAAGAGCATGTCTGAGGTTGGAGAGAAGGTTCTTCTGGCTGGAATAAGGATAGTGTGAAGAAGTGGATAGGGCTCAGAAAGAGCCTTCAGAGTCTGTTTAAGGAACTTAGAACTTGAGCTTGTAAGTAGAACAAATCTATTAAAGGTTTTTTGATAGCAGAAAGGACTATAGCTGGGAGGGCCGTGAGAGATCATATAATCCAACCTGTGTTAAAGGTGAAACGCCTGAGATCCAGAGAAGGGAAGGGTTATGCTTAAAATCATCCAGGGTTTTATGCTTAAAACCATCTACAGCTGCTGGTCACCCAGCTTCCCCCTGAATCCAGAGAGAAGGCAGGGTGCTGTTACTATTAGCACCACTGTTCCCACTGGCTCAGCTTCCCACTAGGAGGGTTGTAGGTGTTTTCAGCACCACACAATACAGGACAGCTCCCGGAACACCCAGTTTCCCTGCCAGGAAGCCTTTGGGGGTTGGGGGTGGTTTGAAAGAGTCGTGCGAGAGGGATTGGTGTGTTCATTTCTATTATCAGGGGACCCAGATGTAAAATGAATGCCTGTGATATTTATCCCTATCATCGCTAATAATAAATGGCCTGATTTGTCAAGCAGGGACAGATTCAAAGATGTCAATTAAGACGAGTAAAAAGCCCAGCTGTACTGTATTTATCTGCGGTGCAGATGCTTGGCAAAGGAAAAGACTCTGGGACTTAGGACTTCCATGTCCCCACCCTGCTCCCACCTTCCTCCACCTCAACCCCCCCACCTTACCTTCACCTCCCTCTTGTCTGCCTCCCTCTGTCTTTCCCCACATGTTTTGTACACACACTTTACTATACCTTTGTCTCTTTCTTTTTTTCATTTTCTCCTCTTTTTCTTTCTTCTCTTGATGCTTATCCCTCCCTCTCTCCTAGCCCCCTGGACAGTCCTTCCTTCACTATCATTCCTTGGCTGACAAATATCTTCTCTTTGTCTCCTGTTCCTGTATCTCTTCTCTCTGTTTCTCTTCCCAAAAACCTCTGGCTGCTATGACCCTCTTTCCAAACTGGCCTCCTCCGTGATTTCAGTTCAAAGCATATACCAGATTCAGAGTGTTAAGTGGGTGTGAGTCATTGAAGGAAAACAGGAAATACCACAAATCTGAAGGCTTTTACTAAACAACAAATTGAGCCAGTCTTTTAGAGACTTTGCTTTGAAAAACAAAATAAAACAAGATCCAAGGAATCAATTTGACTGGGTCTCTGAACATCGATTAAAATTGAAACTAGCACCTGAACCTAAGGAGGAACTTCTCAATGCTGCCTACCTTGGCCTTGAACCAATTATGTATGAGACCTGGGGGTCCCAAGTGCAGGACTTTATTCAGGCAGCTGAGGGTTCCAAGTAGCATTAAGAATCCTCTTTCTACATCTTGGACCTCTCCAATCAAGAAGTCACAGAGAAATGCCCTCAGGTGAAAATTGGTCCTACATGGGCCATTGTACTCTAAATGGAGTGTAAGATGTGAGGATTTGTTCATTTTAGTACTTTTTATGGGGACAAGGGACCTCAGAGAGGTGACAATGCATCAGACTGGCAGCCTCTACTCACTGGTATTGTGGAAAATTGTTGGCCTCTTCTAGAAAGTACATTCCACCCAGACACTCCAAGCTGGGGTAGGTGTCTCTACCCCATTATGCCGTGACTCTCCTCTTAACAACAGTGAAAATGACTTCCTGGATTATGGCATCTGCATCCAGAGTTGCTTGGTATGTTTCCTGCACCTTCAGCCCCAGTCTCATAGCCTCTTCAGTCCACTATTACTGCACAGTGTGGAATACAAGGACTTGCCAGGGGCCAGAGTTACATTCACTCTGGCTAGTTCTAAACTGATCCCAGAGTGGGTTAGTCAGGGAGAAGGTTAAATGGCCTTAGCATATAACTGGTGGTGCCAACTTGGTCAGTACCATTTGCCCAGGCCTTATCAACTGGGTGTGGTCAGAGAGCCCTTCAGTCACATCCTGAAATGTCTCTGCATCCATAAGGAAATTAGGAAACCTGTCCCCAACAGGTTGAGGAAATACTTCTCACATGAGCACCACACTTCCTGATTTAATAACTCAATCCTATCCTTGCCTGCCTTCTGCTCATTTCTCAGAAGCAGCTGACAGCACGCTCCAAGTTCTGATGTCCCCGAGCAAGAACTTCAGGCCCTCCTTCCAAAGACTAGGGTTTCTCAGTTTCCCTTTCTTCCTTCCCTTTTTTCGCCTGCCCCAGAAGCTCAGCTGAGCCATCCTCGGTGTGGCATAGTGACTTCTACAGTGGCCATGATTATTTAGATTTGGGTTTCAGGAGTTAAGTCACCTGACTCTAGCCCCAACCCTTTGCTACATCTGGTGAAAACTTTGGATGGTGATTTGTAGTTTTCAAAGCAGTTCCACATTCATGATCTTTTTTTGTTACTTGTAATCTTGTTTGATCTTTAAACAGTCTTAGGAAGAAACAGATGATGTGGTTTCATCCACACTTTCCATTTTGGAGCTTGCATTAAAATACAGACTCCTTGCCTTGTATTGCTTCCTCTGCTCCACATCTTCAAAGTCTGTTTGCGAGATAGTCTGAGAATGATCAAATGATGCCAAGATAATGTCTGAAACTGATCTTTGAGTTCTTGGGAGGACAGGTGTCATAGACAAAACAATGATTGTCACAGCCAGTAGCAGGTATTTAAAGTCACCAGTCCATGGCTCAATTTGAACTCACAAAGGCCAAAAATCCTATGTAAGGACACCATGATCCCCTAGAAATTACTCTGGGCTAGTAAGTTGGCAGTGTTTTCTGTAAGCCTGTAATTTACTCCTTTCTTTTTGTGTATCACTGGAGTAATAATAATAATAACAGTAATAATGATGACGATAAACATTTATTCAGCACATAATGCTTTCAAAACATTGGGCTAAGTACGTCCCATGTGTTGTTTTGCTCATTGATCATAGCAACCCCATAGCATGGGTGCTTTTATCTCCCCCTTTGCAAGGAAGACTAAAGTTCAAGGATGTTAAATAACCTGTCCAAGTGTATTGCTTATATGTGACAAGCAGCACTTGACATCAAATCAGTATTTCTCCAAAGCTGGAGCTTAGGACAACTTTTTCCCTCCCTCTTATCCTGAGTTTCAGCCTCCTGGCTGGCTGAGGCCTTGGCAGAGATGCAAACGGAGGCAATTCTTCCATCAGTAGACTACCCCGGGTCTCTTCATCCAGGTAAGTAATCACTGAGGCTTTGTAGAAACTGATGTCCACTCTACTGTCTGGGATGCTCTTGCTGCTCAGTCACAATTGCAGAAGCTGTTGGTATTCCACCCATGTCCCCTCACCTAGCACTTCACGACTCACTGGCTCAAGTGTCAGCTGTCAGCATACTCATTTCTGTCTGAGGATTTTCTCTAATGGCTGGGTCTTCTTTCTTGGTTATGTAGAGAAGACCAGAAATGCCAGACTATTAACACCTCCTGGGAGCAAACTTTTACTTCTGACTGATGGGAGCTGGTGAATAAACACACCAGGTCCCCAGCACTGGAGTGGTCCAGCACTGGAGTGAGTTCCATCCCAGTTCTCCAAGTCCCCCAGCAGAGAGAGGCTCCACTCACCTAGCTGGTTCCATAATGGCCCCACTGTCTCTTGTCCCCACCCGTGTTCCCATGTTAACATTGTCTCAGATCGACTTCTGTAGGAACCCAAACAAATGCTCTCCTCCCCACTATCAGCAGTGTCCTCCTGAGCTGGCATGTGGCTGGGTGACATAATCAGAGAGCAGATAACATTTTTCTATTCAAACACCCTGGTGCCTTCCCAATACCCTCCCAATGAACTCCAGCTGGCTGTCAATGTCCCCCATTCTCTGGCCCCTGCCCACCTTGTCTCTGGGTACCTCTTCTCCCATTGGCTTAAGTCCAAAGGTAGTATCACACCTCCAGGACCCTGGCCCTGCAGGTCTCTCTGCCCAAAGCTGCTCCTCACAGTTGCCTCTACTTTACCTGATGAACATCCACCGAAGTTTCAAAACTCTGCTCAAGGGTCACTTCCTCTGGGGAAGTCATTCCTCACCACCTGCCTCAGGAAAAGAGACCATCTGCAGGAAGCCATGGACAGACCTGAGCTGCCTCTCTCGCAGCCCCCATGACCCAGAGTGGGTCATGTCTCCTATTAAATGCTGCACTCCCTGAGGGCAGGGGCCGATCTGGTTCATCTTTAGTCAGGCCAGGCCCTAATCAATACAAGTTGAATGAGTGGTGGTCTGTGAGCTGACAGGAGGAAGAACAGGAAGAGGTCAGCCTGGGCAGGTGCTGCCCTACATCATAGTGCAGGCTGTGCTTGGTCTCTGATGGTGTCAGAGCCCAGAGCCCACCCCGACCCCATACATCCAGAAAAACTGGACACAATGAGTCACACATAGTACCCTGTCCCTCTTCCCCTCAGTCCTGCCTGTCCCAGTCAATCAGATGCCATCCAAACTGGGGTCTCCTCTGTACCCAGACCATCCCAAGTGATCACTGGAGATGACCTGAGTATCCCCCCTCTAGGGGTGCTGTAAGCATTCAAGATGACCATGAAACGGCCCAACATATTTCCCAGAATGCAGGTGGTGTGTTCCATAAGTGACTGCATAGATGAGGAGATATCCATACATCTGTGTTAGAAGGGACTTTAGCCAATTTTAGCCCAGTCACTCCATTTCACAGATGGGCAAGCTGAGGCCCAGAGAGCAATCATTCCCTCAAGGTGACAGAATCCATCAGGGACAGAGCTGGGCATCTGAGCTCCTTGGCTGTGTTCTCTCCATTGCATGAATCGACTTCCTTGTGGCCGTCACTGTTTACCTAAAATAGTTTAAAGCCTTTTCTCTTCCCACTGCCCCCATGCTGCATCCTTGTACAGAGTATACCAAAGGCTTCCCACCCACTGCCCCATCCTAGTAAGCCTTCTCACACCTGGCTGCCCACACCTGCACATGCACCCCCACCTTCATCAGCAAAGATCTACCTATTTCCCAGGTGTGGATCTCCATGGCTGCAAGAGACTGAAAGGGACTTGGGAGTCACTCCTCCACAGCTCCCTCCCCAGATCTCAAGGTTCCCCAGCAAAAAGGCCAGACCTGGGGACTGGCTGGGTGACAGGATGGCCCCTTATTCATTCTGCAAATATCAGCTGACCTCTCATAATGCCCTAAGCTCTGGGGTCCAGAGCTAACCCAGTCATTGTCTCCACCAAGATGTTCAGGGTTAGAATAAAGGGGCAAACAGACAAGACAAAGAAGGGGCTCCTTGTGTGAGGCAAACACTCCTTAAGGCAAAGCCCAGGAATGTGGGATCCTGGGCAGCAGCAGGGCTGTGATTACCTCCAGGAGGGCCACAGGGCCCAGGCAGTGAATCCCACAGCTCCTAGGGAATGCCAGCTTTGGAATTGACTTTCGATGGGGAGCCCACCTATAGCCCTTCTATAGAGAAAGAAGTAGGGGACCATTCCCTCTCCTCCCCTCCCCCAGGCTCTTCTCCCCACTCCAGCCCCAGCTCATGCCCCCTCCCCCTCTCGAATCATCCTATTAATAACTTGTGATACCATTAGCTTTTGCTGTCACCAGCACTGACAACTCAGAAGCCCCTGAGAGCTGTCTGCAGAGACACAATAAATGAGAACTCTTAATTAACACCTCCCTTAACTAAATAAATTAATTTTATGCAGTAGTGATGTCAGCAATGTGACTTGCTGATGACTGAGGCAACTTGGACAGACTTGGCAAGGGCTGCAGAGCAGGCCCAGCTTGTAAACCTTGGCAGGGAGTCCGTGGCAGCAGGGCTATGGGAGTAGGTGCCTGGGGATGGCATCCCAAGTAGGGCATTCAGGTCCAGGCAGTGTCAGGCAGCCCCATGAGGTTGCACCAAATGGGAAGTCAGACACTTCCCAGCTTTGCCTGTCTGCCTTTACCTCCCGAACGGCCTTGTGCAACCTTCTTGGTTTTTCTGTGCCTGTTTCCCTCATCTGTAAAATGGGCATCACTGGAACTTGGGGGCAAAGAAGGCCATGATGGCAGACCTCCTCTCATCAGACAGAAAATGTGCTCAAACCTCAGGCTGAGCCTGCTCCTTATGGAGGGAGCTCCTGGACAGCCTTGGAGCACAGTCCTGAAATCAGCCTCAGGCCCTGACCCCACTCTTGAACCCATCTGAGAACTGAACCCCAGTTCTGCCTGGGTCCTGAATAAGTTCTTATTTGAGTTTCAGCATGAGCCCCCAGCTGCTATCACTGGGAACTGGTCCCTGACCCCAGTCCCATTCTGTCAGGCCTCAGCCCCAGGCCCCAGACATCCCCCTCATTAGCTCCTCAGGACTACACTGTGCTCTAATTTGTGTGAGATTCACCTTGCAAGAGGCAAAGAGGCCCCTGCTTTCTCTGGTTCACACCACAGGCACCTCCATGAAAGAGATCACCCTTCTGCCCACTCTGCTGCCCCCAATACTTGTGTGTCATTGGTCACTTTCCCAGTTGGTGCCATGCCCAGCAATCAGAGTGCAGAGACATCAAGCAACTCACCAAGCAGGGACTGAAAGTCACCCAGAGGGTTCCTCTATTGCCCTCTGTAGGGAAAGTTGGTTCCAGGCTTCCTGAGCTGAGTGGGCAGCAGTTCTAATCCATCCACTCAGCCATTCACTCACTCAACAGATGTCTGCCCAGTGCAAGGCACTCTGGGGGCCAAAACAGACATGGCCCCTGCTCTCAAGGGGGTGCACAGGCTGGGCAGAGATAAGACTTGTTTCCTGTAACTGCACCAAATATTTCACAGTTGCTGCTTCACTTCCTCCCAACACACACACGCACACGCACACGCACACGCACACACACACACCCCACAGGCTGACAAAGTGAAGACACACCTTGAAAGGAACATGTGGAAAAAGGCGGGGGAGAAGTTGACCTCAGGGAACCTCTCCAGCCACTGTCATGGGACAGGTTGGGAGGGTGGCATCTCTCCCACCATTGGTGATGTTGCAGGAAGGAGGCCCCTGTAGGTGGCTGTGGGGACACACGGTGCTGCAGCAGTAATCAGGTCCACTTCCGCAGGAACGGGGCAATGACGTCATCATGTCCCCAGGGACAGGGGCTGACCCACAGTGACCTACCCAGAGCCCCATCTCTGCAGGGTGATGGAGTGGTGGTGAGTAGAGGCTGGGCTAGGGCTGCAGAACCACTGCCCACCAGGCCCCTGTGTGGGGGGCACAGCCAGGGCGGGATGTCAGAGATTGAGGCCAGAAACCCAGGGCTGGGCGTGCCTGACTTATATCAATAGGTGATAGAATCACCCTACTGCTCGCGCTTCCCAGCATTATGCAAGTGTGAGCTCAAGACCCCTTCAGCGTATCTTCCCCATTCCAGCTCTCCCGACTTCTTAGCACCTCCTTAAACTCAAAGCAATTCCAACCAGCACCTGAGATTCAACTACGGGGCAGGAGGCAGCCCCTGTAAGCTCTGGTTCCCGAGGTGTGTGAGAAGCCGTGTGGCCTTGTGCACGTCAGTGTCCTTGTCTAGGAAGCAGGACTGTTGGTGCCCTTAGAGACATTAGAGACTCACTATGCATGGCTCATGGCTGGAGGGCACAGTAGGTGTCCAGCCATTTGGAGTTCCCCCGTCTTTGCACACCCCTCTGCCATGGAGCCCGCTCCAGGCCCCAGAGTCCCAGGAACAACTCTGAATGTCTAATGTTTCTTCACCCAGACCCCTCCATGATCTTCTCTTGGGGTGCTCCTCGGTTTCTGCTTGCATGCCTCGTGGGCTGAGCACTTACTACCCAAGGCAGATGGAGCCAGTTCTAAGTTGGCAGATGCCTCCACATGTCCCAAGTAGCCTGTGTCCAGCTTGGCTCCTGGTGATCCCTCCACCTGTGGCCATCACAAGGGTACAGGCCTGAGTTCAGTCTTCTCTGGGCTTTTGATCAGGGTGCCTTGGGGAAAGTGAACCCAAGGACCAAATCAACCCAGAGTGTCACCCCCCACCCCCACACCCTGATCTCTTGCCCTCTCTCCAGCCCTCACAAGGAGCTTCCCCAATGCCCTAAAGTCTCCAAAGCCCCCACTCTCATGGAACTGGAACAGAGTGTTAACAAGTGTTCCTTCTGGGCCTTCAGGTTTTGGACACTGCTGACCTTAATTCATCGAGGAATGGCTTTCTAATGGTGAAATTATGGACATCAGGGCATTGGGCATTTAGGTGAGAGGAAGATTTGGGCATAAGAATCTTCTTAGCGTCCTTCCAATCACACCCCGTGAGGTATCTCACTTCCCTCAAGATAAGATCTTTCTACAGAGACAAACAGATCTGAAAGGGGGTCACCAGCCCCCACGCGGTTGTGGGCATGTTTTAGAACTTGAAATCTGCTCTTCAACAGAAGGGATGAGTCAAAGCAGCTGGAAAAGCTGCAGCTTTAAGATTAGCTCTCCAGTCCAGAACAGGGAAGAATGGCGGGGATTGATTTTTGGGTCCTCCTGGAGACTGGGATCTGAAATCAATCTGGCAATTAACAGGCAAGGTGTGAAGTGGTTGCTGGATTTCAGACTCCCCGAAACTCGAAACTCGCCAGGTTCATCTCCTTTCCTAGAGGACAGGCTCTGACGCCTTGGTGACACGTCTTGCCCTCTCCCCCTTGGTCCTGGCTGCAGTTCCTGTGGACCCCTGCTGGGTGGACCTATCACCTTGCAGGGCCACAATGTGGGCTGGGAGGAGGGGTCCAGATGGCAAAGCTGGCAGGACAGGGAGCAGGAAGGCCTTCCCCAGGCCCACACCACAATGTTAGGGGCAGTGTGGGATACTGGGTGTTACCCTGGTGAAATAAAAGCAAATTCTAGGGGCCCTTTCCAATCTCCTCCTCACCTCCAGTTCACATTCTCCATAGGGAGAAAGATAAAGGGGCAGGGGTGCTTCTGGGAGCTCACTTTCCTGTGGGCCAGTGCAGTGGGAACAGAGGGACAGAGAGCTGTCTCCTACGTTCTCTACCTGGCCTGCCAACCAAGCCTGGGCAATGCTGGCAAATGGGACCAGCACCTGCTCTTCTTTTTCCAAAGAGACAAGGGTAAAGTAAACCAGTCACCAGAGTGCGACTAAGGCAGCCTCTATACCCACCATTCAAGGGGTCATAGGGTAGCAGAGCAGAAGGACCCTTGGTGTCATCTAAGGCAACCCTCGCCCTCCCCACTGGAATGGAGACAAGTGGCACGACAGTGAAGAGAATGGTACAGGCAAAGGTCAGGTTCAGAGCACGGTGCCTAAGAGCCGCGTTGGGGACAGAAAGGGCTTGAACATGGGGACCCTTCCAGACATGGGCAAGAGGTGGTCACCCCAGCCGCTGTCACCAGCATTCCACCACCTACTGCCATGCATGGCATGCCGGGATCACCCAGACCCCCTCATCAACATCTCTCCTTGCTGTCCAGGGGGCCCCTCTCTCTGGCCAATTGGCCAGCACCAGATAGATGCATTCACAATCTCCATTACATCTCCATTGCCCAAATTTCTTTCCCTCGTTTTTCTTGCTAGAAGACAGTTTTAAAAAACGAGTCCCTGAGCTCAGCCCGTTTCCAGCCTCGTTAATTTCGTGCCCCACCTCATTTGTTCAGAGGACCTACTTTCCCCTCGCCCGCTGCTGCCTTCCTCCCGCCAGCTATATTGGGATCTCTGCTCCGTCCTCAGTAACCTTGTGCAGAGTTCTGCGGGAGTTTTTCTCTGCCAAGGAACATGGACTCCAAGGAACCGCAGAGGTCACCTGTTCACATCCAACCCCCTCCTCACGCCTGAAGCTGGAATCCCTTTTCCTGCATCCCCGGCCCAAGGTTATCCAGTCTCGGCTGTATGCCTCCAAGGACAGGCTGCTCACTGTCCAGAAGACAGCCTGTGCCACAGCAGGGCGGCCCCAACTGGGCCCAAGTTCTTCCAGGAGGGAGGAATAGACCTGAGACTCGTTGCCATCCCCTTGCCATAGGTCCCTCTGTGTTTGTCTGAGTCAGCTTTCCCAGATGATATTGCCAGCCCCAAGAGCAGGGTCATGGCATGCATTTCTTGGGTACCCCTTGAGCCACACATTCTTTGGGGACCTTGGATGTGCAAGACACATGACAAAGCACCACCCTCCACTCACATTACTGCTGGTAACGGCACTCACCACTGCCACTGTGCCTCCAGCAGCCATGGGGATAGAGCTGACCCAGAAACTTCTCTCCCATTTGAGCTGAAAATTGCCCCTGTCGCCCCCCTCTCTGGATCTAACCCTGCCTTCAGGAGTCACCGTAGGCAAGTAGAATTCTTCCCTAGACAGACCTGGAGAACAGCCATCATGTTTCCTCCAAGTCCAAATCCAGAATTCCTTCAGTCATCCAGCCCTGGCCTGACTTGTAGCCCTGGCACCACTCACTTCTCTCTGGGAGACACATAGTGAACACCCTTGGGCTGTGGTCTGTGCAGAGTTGGACAGATGTCACCTGTCAATGCAGTGTGAGCTTGCACTAGAGTCTTGGCAGCTGCTGCTCACTCTAGCAGCACATGTGTCCTGCCCCTGTGCCCCCAGAGAGCCAGGTGCTGAATAGCAGCCCACCATTCACCTCAGATGTGCAATGCATGCAAGGCTGAGGACCCACTCTCACCCATGAACCCCAAAGAAACTTGTGCCTGCTGTTTCTACTTCCTCTCATTGTTCGCTCCTGCCATCAGGCCAAGTCCACACACACCATGGAAGCTGCTCTGACCTGGGTCAGCACCAGCCTCCTAATTGTCACTATAGGTCCCCTGATGGCACTGCTGATCAACCCTCTTTGTGATGGGCACGCACAGCCCTATCCAGTCCTTCTCCAGCTCCTAAGCCACAATCTAGTTGACTGCCCTAGCCCCTGACCTTCATGGATTTGCACCCACAACCTGCCTGCACTCTTTCGGGTCCGCTCCATGGCTAGTAAAGTTTGGATATTCCCAGTCTACATTTCTAGCACCCCTGAGCTATGAATACAATTTTCACCTTGCTTTAGAACCTCCTTTGAGGCTGAACCCTTCTTCCAGGAAGCCTGACATAATGCCCCTTGTGCTGCCCAGGCTGCCTGTCACACCTGTGTTCCCTTAGGACTGTTATGGTCCTGCCCACACCACATTCAGTGCCCAGGTGGCACCAGATGGACCAGGGGGCACTGAGAGCTCTGCTCAGTGGGGTGGTGGGCCAACAGAGAGATCTTTTAGGGATTTGTATTGAGAATATATCCAGAACTAGAGCAAGAGTCTGGAGCAAAGAGGATGAGTGGGTGAGCAGGAGAAGCAGGGACCTGAGAGGTGGGGAGGGGAGGAAGACAGCGAGAGCACTGACAGAGCAGCAGCGCAGAGCTGCTGGGCCCTGGGCCCACCTGACTTCCTGCCAATACAGCCCAGTACCTGATGGCCTCTAAGATGCACCCCTGGTCTCCAGACTGTCGTGTATGCACCCCAGGCAGATGAAAGCCCTTCCCCTGCTCAGGTCACAGCCTCTAACACAGGAGACTGAGGCTCCTGAGCGCCTCACAGGGCCTTCCTCCCTCTTCTGCCCCAGGCCTTCCTGAGCAGCCACTTGACCTCTGTGTGAGGGTTGGGGGTGGTGGGCACGTGGGCAGGAGACTGAGGATATAGCTAGGCAGGACTCTGAGGGACACTCAGGGGCTCATGCCTTGCACTGGGGGTGTAGGGTAAGGTAAAACTATCAGGCTTTTCTGCCCTCCTGCCATTAGGAGAGATGACGGAACCCTGTGGTCCCGAATGCATGCCTGATGGCGGGCACCTGGAGTAGGGTGTGGGCCTAGGTAGATGGGATTCACCTGGGTTGAGACTGGGCTTTTAAGAGCGGTGTCACGGGGATGCCAGCAGAAGCCAAGAAAGAAGCAGAGGAGCAGAGAAGCTGAGAGAGAAGCAGGGCCATGAGAAGAGCAGAGAGAATGTGAGAGAACGCCGGAGAGCCCAGAGTGAAGACTTGCTGGAGGCTGGGAGGCCTGCCAGCCTCCCAGTGCCCCTGCCTGCCGTGTAACTGGTAATCCCAGTAAAAGAATGAAAACCCGCCAAGGTCTCCAGGATCTCTCCTCCTTTACCCCATCTGCATGGGATCATAGAAAACCTGCTCCGTGGCCATTCCTGACCTTACAGGGGGCCATCAGGATTTCTGGCTATGTCCTCTCAGCCCACACCAAGCACAACACAGGAGCCCTGGTGATGGAGAAAAGGTGATGTAAGGTCAAAAACCTAGCTCACACAAGGAGGTAGGGATAGAAGAGATTAGCGTAAGCCATCAAGCCAGTTATAGAAATCAAGGCCCTTAGGCATCAACGCCCAGATCAGGAGGCGCAATACCCAGAAACTATCAGACTGCTATAGGGAGTGTCAGGAGCACAAACTATCCACTGACAAAGGTGAGCCCCTCCCTGAAGATGATAAAACCTAACGCAGCCCTCACAATAGGGCAGCACTCTGCCTGCCCACCTGTGACTATGCAGGTGCTTCCTTTCACCAATCTCTCCTCTGCAGGGCAGCAGCCTCCCTGCCTGCCCGTGACACGTACCTGCAGGGGCTTCTCCTCACTGACCTCCCTCAGCAGAGGCCGCTCTCCTCAAGGCTGCCCGCCTGCAACCATGCAGGCCTCGCTCAGCAAACCTGTCCCTTTCGGGGCAGCTCTTCCTGCCTGCTTGTGTCTATGCACATGTCTTACTCTTCTGTCCCTTTCCCTATTAAACCTGCCCTTTAAATATAACTAACATCTCTGTCTCGTGGAGAAACTCGCCGTGTGCTGCTGAAAGGGGAGCTCTGGTGAAACCTTTTCCAGAGTGAACACAAGGACCCCGCACTCCAAACTCCAAAAACCACATCACTGGCACTGAGGTCCTGTCATGCTGGGGCGAAGCTGAAGACTTCTGGGGGTGTTAAAGCAGGAAAAAACCTGAGAAGTGTGGCCTGACTTGACTTTATTGTTGACAAAGCGGGAAACTGAGGCCCAGCGGCAGTGGCTTCAGCCCTGTGAAGAGAGGGCTGCTCCAGGCGATGCTCTCTGCTTCTCGTGGTCTCTCTGGGGGGATATGGTTTCT
Organism: Talpa occidentalis; assembly: GCF_014898055.3. Lineage (NCBI taxonomy): Eukaryota > Metazoa > Chordata > Mammalia > Eulipotyphla > Talpidae > Talpa > Talpa occidentalis. Next base: position 43,551,599 of record NW_023605194.1, read on the forward strand.
TCCTCGTATCTGTGTGACCTTGGGCCAGTCTCCTCAGGTCTCCCCACCTCATTTCCTCCTGCATTTCAGAGGCCTGCAGCTCTGTGTCAGGGATGTGGGGGTGGGAGCACTGCTGCCCTTGGGAGCCAGGTTGTGCAGGGGAGCAGGGCAGGTGAAATTCAGGCCCAGCGTTCCCAGCACTAGGCAGAGCTCAGTAAGAATGGATAGAGCCTGGGCCTGGACCTGGGCTCAAGACCGTCACCTACAGGGTAAGGGCACCCCCTCCCTAACCTGCCTCCCCCACCTGCTGTTTCCCACAATCTCTGAGTGCCAACAGTGCTCCAGAGCAAGCCACCAGCTATTTTTCATCCTGACATGTCATTTCTCTTTGTTCTATCATTTTCCCTCAGAAGATAGTTTGGTGGGGGTGGGGTTGTATATGTGTGTGAGGGTGTGAAAGTATTGGGGGGATATGGAGAAGCATGGGGGTGTCTGAAGGTGTGTATGTGATGTGGTTGAAGGTGGGTGTGAGTATATGAAGGGGTGTGTGTGTGAATATTCCAGAGCAGAAGCTGTGAGGTAATTTGCATATTGTTCACGCTACGTGTGACAGAGAACAAAACTGGGGCCCCATCCCTTTGTTAAGTTGTGCAAGAACTAGTTCTGAGATAGGGTTTCTGTAATAAAAATCAGCCCCTGTGTGGCTAGAGGTGTCAGAGGTACCGATCCTGCTCTCCAAGTCACACAGCAAGTGGTAGGAAGGCAGGGCCCGCCACCCTGTGAGGACACTAGTGCTCAGAGGGGGACAAGGGTTGCCCAAGATCAGGCTGAGGCCAGCACAGGCTGAGTTTCCTGGCTTCTAGGCTGACACTGCCCCTTCCAGGGACCTGACACACCCCCCGTTTTGCTGAGCAGCAGGCAGGCCCAGGACGGAAGCCCAACGAAGTGAGTTCTGCAAGCCCAGTCTAGCCCTCCAGCTCTGCTGCCTGAAAGGGCAGCTCTGGGCCTTCAGAGGGGCCTGGGACTTAACTTCCCCACTTTGCCGCTGACTGTGAAGCATGGTCTGGAGCAGAAGGAGGCTCCCACTGCCTCCCCGCCCCTCCCAGGCCTCTCTCCCTCCTCCTTCCGGAGGTGCAGCCAGCAGAGGCACGGGCTGAGGTGACAGAGGGCCAGGCCTGCTGGGGCCAGTCTGGCAGATGGCAGGGACAGGCAACACACTGGAGAATGACAGAGAGCAGGGCCCACATCTCTCAGCTCACCTGCCAGAGGAAGAAGGAGGGAAGGAGCAAACACTGCGGCCACCCTGCCCCCTGCCTGATCCCCGTCCACGCACAGCCAGAGGAGGTTAGAAGTTGGCCTGGAGAGGAAAGAAAGCAGGGACTGAGGCTCCTATGTGAGAGGGACAGATAACCATGGGCACTGCCTCTCCAACCGCCCAGGGACCCTGTCGGCATGGAAAAGAAAGACTCAGAGAGGGGAGGCAAATGAGAGGGCACTTGAGCTGGCCTGGCCTATCATCATGGAGAATTCTTGAACAGGGCGCCCCATGTCTGCCTTTCCAGCTAAGCAGGCTGCATGGGGGTGAGTAAATAGGAAAGTCCAGAGCATTTCTGGCAGCTAAGCTCCTTGGGAACGCCAGAGTCAAGCTTGCTTAGAGGCGTGCACTCCCACAAGACACTCCTCCGCAGGGTGACTATCTGGTCTCAGTTTACCCAAGACTTTCCTGATTGCAGCACTGACAGCCCAACGTCCCTGCACCCCTAATTCCAGGCCAACCAGGACAGTTGGTCACTCAGTTGCTGCCATGATCATGGGGCCAGGCTGGAGCCAAAGAGTGTAAGAAATTCACCAACTGACCCACCTCATGCCTCTACTTGATGCCCCCAGCTCCCCGGACCTCACATCACACTAGGCAACCTATTCTATTCCGGAGCATCTCTAAGTGCTAGAAAGTTCTTATAGCCACTGACAGTTGCCTCTGTGTGGCTGCTTCTCCCCTTCCTTGTCCCCCTGTCTTCAGCCCACCCCAGAGCACCCAGAGACCTGAGTCTGCTCCTTTGAGGGCAATGTCCTTTAGACACATGGATGCTGAGATCACACCTTCTGGGGCATCTCAAGCTTGACTTCTGCAGCAAGTGATCCCTCCGTGTGTCCTGTCTTGATGTGCTGATGATGAAGAGAGTGGACATGGGGCCACTTTGCACCCACTCTCACCCTGCTTAGCTCACACCCCTCCCTGCTCCATGCTTTCCAGGGTTGCAGGCCCCGTCAGCCTCTCTATCGGCATGCTGCATGGGGCCTACTACGTGCTGTCCCGTCCTGGCACTGACCACACCTGACTTCACAGGGCTGCCATTCTCCTGCGCAAGGACACATTCTCACTGGCTGGGGTTTGAAAGACAAGGGCAGAGCTGGAGATTCGGAGGAGAGGCACCTGGTTTGTCTCCAGGCTCAGCGTCGTCCTGAACCAGGTAAGGGGGATGAAGGGGCCTCCAGAGTGGGAACTTGGCAGTAGGAAGGGATGAGGGGAAGTCCCAAGTGCAACAGGAGCCTTTGGGAAATGGGAGAACCCGATATGTGGCCCCTGAAGGGGAAGCAGACCACAGCGGGAGGCGGGAGGGCACTGCTGTCATCCGAAGGAGATCACTGGGCATCACTCAGATCACGGGGAAACACTGGAGTGAAGCACAGATTCCAGACGTATCTAGAAGGTAAGGCTCCACAGGAATAGCAGTAAATGCAACACAGGTAAAGAGAAAAAGGAGGTACAGAGGTGGTTGCTGATTCCCAAGACTGCTCCACACTCTTGCCAACATTTCGCGATGCTGAACATACTTCGTGACTACTTCCACAGTGGATCTAGGGGCTGAACTAGCCTCCCTGTCCCCACTGCACCTGGGCCACAGGTGACTCTGAGATCCAGGAGTTTGGGGTGCCTGGAAGGTGGCTATGTTCCCTGTAGATGGGCTTCCATAGAGTAGCATGGCTTCCTGAATTCAGCAGCCAACTGGGCCACCATGGCCCTTGGAGAGACTCAGTTCCAGACTCCCCATTGGGTCACAGTGAACCCCACACAGGCAGCCCCCTTCACAGTTATGGAATCAGATCCCTGAAGGGGCAGGGCTGAGCTCCTGGTGTGTTTGGGCGCTCAGTGGAGGTTGAGAACGGCCTCTCTAATTCAGCCCTGTTGTTCGAGGCCCACAGAGGGAGACTAATTCACCCCAGGTCATGCGGCATGCCTCTGGCAAATCCAGGACACAGACCAAGGTTTCTGGCCATGCCCCTGCAATGCCCCCAGTCCTCAGAGTTTCCAGGAATCGATAGGGTGGGCACGCAGCCCTTGGGAGACGGGCAAGGGCTGTCCTTCTGTTAGGGGGAACAGGATGTCGTGCGGGTGAGGACCCACAGTCAGGCAACCCATTTTATATCGGGGCTGCCCTGTAACACTTCCTCTGAGCTTCACTTGCCAGCCTGTCATCCTGCTCGTGAGCCCGAGACAGAGGCAGCCCTCTCCCTCCCGCCCCGCGTCCCCGTCTCCTCCGCGCAGTAAACCTGTCTTGTAAAAGCCCATGAAAGTCCTGGCTGTCAGCCACAAAAGCCTTCTCAGGCCTCTGTGCTGGTCGTGTGTGGCTCCTGGAGAAAGCAGGTGGGGGCGAGATGCTGGCATTCAGCTCCTCCGTAAATCTACGGATGATATTTTTTATCACTTCCCGACATTCCTCTGTAAAAGCTACTCAGCTGTGCTTACAAATTATAGAATTCATTTGATGTCAGGGACCTGGTTAATGGGCTGGGTAAATCCAGCAGAAACAGGTGGGGGCCTCCCAGCTCAGCTCCTGCCTGCCTGTGCAACCTTTGGCCACCAAGCACAGAGTTTCGGCCTCTTCCTCTCTGTCAGATGAGGATGCAGTGTGATGAGGGTAGCCCTGAGGAGTAACGAGGTCACACTGTACCTCCCTGGCTCCAGGACTGCCATGCAGTGGCCCCTCCAGGCTGGGCATGTATTAGAGTGTGTTTAGGGCCAAGGGCTGGGAAATGCAATGGGAGTAGAGCCCAAGATCTGGGGTGCTCAGCCCCAACTCGCCCTCCCTGAGGGCAGCCCCCTGCCCAAAGAGGATGCTCTGGAAACAATAGGGTTAATGCATTCTGGGGGCACCACCTCTCCCTCCCTCCCTTCCTTTCCGTCTCCCACCTACTTCTTCCCCTTCTTTTTTCTCATCTCACATAGCAAGCTTAGATCCTCTCCTCACATGGAATCTTTGAACCTTCCTACATCAAGACTGTTCAGTTCTTAGAAGTTCATTCCTTAGAAGTTCAAGCCCTCCATGAACTGATTGGCTAAGGTTCCCCAAATCCTGGGTTAAGAAGGATTCTGAGACGGCTCCCGGCTGATACCTGCCACTGACCTTGGCGTGTGTGAGCGGTGCAAGCATGGGCTCTTGCTTTGCCATCTTTTCAGGTTCCAGTGTCCTTATCCTATCAATGGCAAAGCTGATATTCAAGAGGAGAGGACACGGTAAGTCAAGAAAGTTAAGAGAGAGGGGCCTGGTATTTCTTTTTTGTTTTTTAAAGATTTATTTATTTATGCATACAAGAACTGGGGTACAGGCCAGAGGTGTGTGTGGGGGGGTGAGAGCATTCACCAGAGAGAGTGGGGAACAGAACAGGCACACTGGCTGAAATACACTGCTGAGGGGAGCAGCAGGCAAGACAGGATAGGTCTGCTGCACCATGTGGGTAGCTCCCAGGCCCTCCAGAGATTGAACTTGTGCTGCAGAGGCTGCGAACAGCTTCACAGTGCTGTGCTTAACCCCTTGTGCCACCAGGGAGGCCCCCTGATATTTCTTAAGCACTGACCTTCTGCTCCGTACCAGCCACCATGTCCACATACCATCCCCTTGGACCTCACCAACCACCTCAACCTTGTGACAAAAGCTCTGGGCAAGGTGGCGGTGTTGTGGTTTCCTGGACGATCTCTCTGGATCTCAGAGTCAGTGACAACCAATGACCAGACCCTGGAGCAGAGGGGCAAGGGGTTGGCCAGGAAGGAATGTTGCAGCAGGAGGCCACAGGTGCTCACAGAGGGGATGACTCGCTCAGACTGGAACCCTCCTCTGGCAGGAGCTGCTCCATTGTACAGGGGAGGCCTCACTCCCAAGATTGTGACTCCAAAACTTTGCTCTTGGGCCTCTCTCATGGTGCAGGGGTTAAAGACAGAGTTATTAAGCAATTGGCAGACACTGCAGCACCAGTTCGATCCCTGACCAGGGAGCAACACACATGGTGGAGCAGACCGCTCCTGTCTTGCCTGCTGCTCCCCTCAGCAGTGTGTTTCTGTCTGTCTGCCTATTCTGCTCCCCACTCTGTCTCTGGTGAATCCTCTCACCCCCCACACCTCTGGCCTGTACCTCAGAGTATGCATAAATAAAATAAAACTTTTTTTAAAAAAAGTTTGCTCTTCCTCACAGCTGCAAACCACTGTAGCCCCGGGCCTCCCCACCTCACCCCGCCCCATCAAGGAAGCTTCTGCTATGGCCAGATTTTGATACTGAAACATCCCTGGGGCAGAGAAAGTCATCACTCAGTATCCTCAGCTGAAAATGGGGGTAATCAGAAAAGCACCTCTATCCCAGAGTCATTGAGTAAAATGAGACAAGGGCTGTGAAAGGGAACCTGACATAAATAAGTGGTTTTATTAAGTTGTCACCCTTTCCGCTGCTGCCTCTGCTGCACTGAGATCACACCAGATGAAACAGGGGGTGCTGTCTCCATGGCAGAGCCTGGGGACTGGGCTGCTGCCCTGAGAAATGGGGGACTCAAGGTCAGGGGAGGCAGGAAGGTGAAGGACTGTGGAGATTTATATTCTGCCAGGATTTTGGGGGAATAGAGCCTGTGAGGGTGTCTTAGGGCTGGGACCAGAGGAAGCTAGTTTCCAAGTATCCCAGGGGTGGCCCTGGTTCCACGCCTGGAGCCAGTCCCGAGCCCCAACACCATATCTCCCTGAACTGTCATCTCCTTGATATGTTACCTCCATCAGTCCTTGGCTTTTATCAAGCACCCCTGTCTATTTCCCAGCAGGAGCAACGCAGAGAGAGGGAAGGCCTGGAATAGAGCAAAAGACCCAGATCTGGTCCCAGCTGGACTGAGTTTCAGGCCAGATGCCCAGACGCCCAGTGATGGCCCAGCACATAGTGGGGCACCATAAAGGCTTTAATGAGTGATAACAAACTGACTAATGGAATGAATGAGAGAAGCATCTTGACTTCTCTGTTCCTACGTCTGTAAAATGGGAAAGTAACACCCCCACAAGGTGGTCATAAATTTCAGAAGCAACATCTGCCCAGACTTTGCACAGAGGCATGCCGAGGGTGCAGTAAACTGGAGCTATTATGATTAGGAAAGACCTTTGCCCTCTCAGAGATCACAAGCTAATTGCCTCTCCGTGGTCAGCCTTCATCCCCAACTCCTGGATGAACCACAGGTCAGCCCACAGCCCCAGAAACTCAATCATTGTCTAATAAAATCACGTGCACACACACACACACACAGACACACGCCCATGTGTCCCTTAATGACAGGAGACTTTCTGAAAAATGTATCATCATTAGGTGATTTCATCATTGCCCACTTCCTCGGCCCTAGCTGGGGCAGCCTGGGTGTGTGAGATGCCCACAGCTCCGCTGAAGGACGCACAGTCCATCGTCCGTTACGTTGCTAAGTGACACGTGACCGTATTGGGAGCAAATATTATAGAAAATCAGAACAACCTGGATTTGAAATTTTCTGCATTTACCTCTGCAATTTTGCTTCAGAAAATGAAGTCATTGTGTGCGACACAAATTAATATAAATATAAATGTCCACTGCTCAGCCAGCCTTCGCCGTCAAGGAGGTTGCAGTGGCTCCAGCCCCGCATGGCAGGCTCACTGTCTCCACCTGCTTAGTGCAGGTCCCACCCCACCTTAGGAAGACCTGGGAAGCCAGGAAGGGCAGGGGGCCCCCACACGCTCATGCTCAGTCCTCTGTGTGGCCTTGTGAAAAAAGGAGCTGGGGTCACCCATCCAAGCCCCTCTCAGACCCATCTGTTTGGTGTTGTGTATTCCAAAGACCTTCTGCGTTCTGGGCAGAAGTGGGCTGGGGAGGTTTCTCTCCCCAGGTCTGGGCCATGCTGGGTCACTTGAAACATTCCCTCTTGGCAGCTCCATGTCTCCAGAGTTCTTCAGTGTGCCCACCGCCTGCACTTGACTCATCTTTTCCTTTGGCAAACATTCATTGAGTGTCTTCCCTGTGCCAGGCAGACAAGGGCAGAGCTGGGTCTGCCCACCGGGTCACCTACCGGGTCACCACATGAGTCATTCAGCTGCGCAAAGGCCCTGGAGGAGTGCATGGTGCTGGGAGACTTGAGCAGGAGCTGGCCCCATCACTTGGCTCCAGGTGACACAGGCTGGAGGGTGGCAGGGGAACAGCATGTGCAAAGGCCTGGAGATAGAAAAAAACAAGCCACATCCAAAAAAAGGAAGAAAACTGCATTGGGGTTCAGTCGACCACAGGCCCCATGCTGGAGAATAGGGACGAAATCTCATCCCAAGTTCCCAACTCCCAGGACCCACTCACCCCACCTCTGACCACCCACACCATTCATGGAATTGTTCCTTCACATTGCACTCCCCTTGCAGATGAAATCATGCAAACAGGTGCTTGGGGCTACTCTGGGTCTCATTGTCCAGTAGGTATGGAGTGATTCTGAGCCCAGGTGAGACTTACCTGGGGCCTACATGAGATCTGCCCACAGCAGCTTCAATCAGAGGGAGCCTGCTGTCTGGCCCGCACCTCTGGTTCAGAGCAACACTGCACACAGACAGTGACATCTCCAAACTCATGGTGCCTGAGGTGTGACTAGCAACTTACTGACCTTGGTAGTGAACAGAGAGCTATATAGGAGGAGTCTGTCTCAAACTGAGCCTCAGTAACTCATGCTTTACCCACAAGAGATTCAGGCATTTGAGACAGTGTTTAGGATCCTCTGGTGTCAGAACAGGGCAGGTTGTAGTCCAGGCCCAAGATCTCTGCAGCTCACCCTGAGTCCCCAAGGCCACCTCCTCCAAGCAGGCTTCCCTCCTCTCTCCAAGCCCCTGGTTGCCCTTGGTTAAATGTGGTTAAATGTGGGACTCCATTCATCGCCAAAGGCCTGAGACCACCATGCTCCCTGGGAGACTAGAGCAGGGGAGACTCACAGTGAACAATTCAAGATGAGCTCAGAGGCCACCACCTCCAGGAAGCAATCTTGCCTCTTATTGGGGAAAAAGCCCTTCTTCTCTGATTTGAGAGACAGAGAAATACTGAAGGAGGGAAGGACAGGGAGGCAAAGAGATAAAGGAGACTTGGAGGCAGAGAGAGAAATAAACGTGGTGTCATCGCTCAAGATTGGCCGGCATCCCCAGAAGGCATCTCTTCTGTCTGGCTCTGTCCACACCCAGGACCGAGAGTGGCCTAGCGCAGCAGCCAGTCAGTGTTTGTTAGATGAAGGAAGGAGAAAAACTATAAAGCAAAGAGGGAGGAATAAGAGAAAAAGATGAGTAGGAGGTCTAGAGAGGAGTCAAATCTGTCTGTCTGTCTGTCTGTCTTTCTGTCTCTCTCTCTCCTTTTGAATTTATATATTTGGGTGAGAATGGAGGGAGGGAATGTAACAGACCTGGCCTTCTTAACCCAGGACATCAAGAGTCTCTGGTGAAGGGGAAATTGGATGCAAGTTCCTGTCTCTCCCCCTCACCCCCCACCCAGGCTACCCCAGCGCCCACACCTCCAGCCAGAGTCCTCCCAGCCAAGGAGACATCCTCACTCACTCCTCCTCCAGATGCAGGTGGCAGAGGGCTCTGAGGGGCCTAGGAGGCCAGGGCAGCACCAAGGCCCTGTCCTCCAGGTGCTCCACGCCCCCCATGTGCAGAGAAAACAAAGCATCCACATGGGCGTGTATGACTTACGACTTTAATCTTCCTGATAGGAGGCCTTTAAAGATTATTTCAGGGATGAAAAAAAAAGAATCCTGGGTAATGAATCATGGCCTTAAGAAGCTGATAAGCAGTAGGGAAGCTGGCGGGGCCTGAGTTCCTGATTTAATTAAAGTCTTACAGATGCTCCCCGAAACAAAATCCATTGTAGCCATCAAGGTGATAAGAGGACTGCAGCTTGCTTTAAACTAACTCACCTGCCTCGTGAATCTTCTTCCTGGTGAAGAGGGTGGATGGGGCCATGTCTTCTGGACCTGGGGCTACGTCACTAGGAACCCCTCAGTGACAGAAGTTGCGTCTCTGAAACTTAGTTTCCACATCTAGCACCCAGGAAGCAAGAAATGAGGCCAGCTGGTCTCCAGCAGGCATCCCAAGTTGGCTTCTGGGTCCTGAACCCCATGCTCCCCAATGAGGTAAGGAGAGATGAGTAGTGTTTCCATACAGGAGAACCCTCTACTCTGGGCCCTGCCCACAGTGCCACCTCCCCTAATCCTGCTTTCCCTCTCCTTCTCCCTGCCCCTCCTGGTCCTACTCTGCACACAACTAGCAGGTGAAGAACAAGCGATAGCCATTCTCAGGAATGATGAGCAACCCTGGCCCCCTGGGCACCCCTGGTCTGAGGAGGGGGTTAGTGGAGTATACGTATCCAGCCAGAATGCACCCTAGAAGGCACAGCCCTTGGGGTAGGTAAGGTCATGGACTCCATCTGACCCCACCACTTCCACCACTGACTCCACAAAGTGTCCAGAGGGAAGCCGGGTGGGCTGAGAAGATGAGGATAGTGGTTAGCGGACCCCGAAACTAGTCAGTGCTTGGGAGTGAATCGGACAGGTGGTGGGTGGATTGATGGTGAATGAGGGATGGGTGGGTGGGTGGATGGGTGGATGGGCGGGTGGATAGCTAGATGGACAAGTACCCAGGGGTGGTGACTGTTTGGTGAAGCTGGGTCCAGCCTGCCCCATGCAGCTCCCTCTCTGACCTGGTCAGCCAAAGCCTGGGTCGGTGCCTGTGCCCAGTGGGGAGGGACCAGCTGGTTCCCCATGGGGGTCAGCACCACAGGGCCAGAGTTGCCAGATAAATCTGAATCTCATATTAATGATGAATAATATTTTTGCAGACTTATGTCCCACATGTTGTATTTATTTGCTGTATCTGTTGCCCCTACACCTCTCTGTCCCCTGTGCCCCTTGCCTGGCAGAGTTACCCCACAGAGAGGCCCTGTGCAGACAGTGTTGATGGTGAGTTTTTTTACTGGGACCTAATTCCTTGAAGCCTCAGGCTATACTAGAGCTGGTGGTGGGAGAGAGAAGATTCCACCAGGAAGCTGTAGGTTGGTATGGGGCAGCATGGAGACTAGTCCCTGCAGGAAAGCCCTTCTGGTCCAGTGTGGGGCTACAGCTGGGGCTGCTGGGGGCTGGCTGCCACCTAGTGGCAAGTGTCAGGATGGCAGGCTGTGCTGCCCAGAGAAGATGGGGCTGGTCCAACTCCCTGTAGCCTCCTTATGCAAGGTTAAGGCAGGAAAGGAAGCTGAAGCCCAAGGTCACCCAAAACCTAAATCTATGTCCCGATCTCAGCCTACTCATAACCTAGTCCCCACATCCAGGCCTCTCCCTCCTATTTCCAGCCACTTAGGGGGCCCCCGAAGCCTGCCCTGTTGAGTCTCTCTCCTGCTCATCAACCTTCAGTGGTTCTCGGTTGCCATGGGATGAAGCAACCCCTATCCATGTTGACATTCAGAGCCCAGAATTCATTCTCCAGATTTTCTCTTTACCTTCTAAATCCTCCTGTGCTCCATCTCCTGGAAACCCCCCCAGTGCTCCTCTCTCTTCTTCCCAGCGGATCCCTCAAGCTGCAAAGCCAGGGCTTCTGTGCCTCACCCCCTTCCTCTGCTCTATGTCTGCTTCCCTGTCTCCTCACAGTCCTGGACTCCCTAACCCGATGGGCCCGAGAGAGCAGGCCTTGAATGCCTCCTCTCTCTGCACTAATGCCCTTGAGAAGCTCAGTTAATTTCACACCTTCAAATTCCAATTACCTACCAAAGACCCCAAAACATATCCCCCTGGCCCAGTGTCAGGACCGGTTTCAGGTTCTCCCCTGAACTCCACACTCCCACTGTCCACCTGCCACCAACACATCCATTTAGAACCTAAAGTTGGTGAGAACAGGACCCAGGATGCCCAAGACCTGCCCCCCTCAGTCTCAGCCTCTGCTATCTCAGTGTTCAGACCAAAACTGTCTTTCTGATACACCCCACATCCAATCCCTCAGCAAAGCCTGCTGGCGCTGCTTTCAGGATCAGCCCAGAATCAACCACTTCTCACCACCTCCACCGCTACCCGGGCTCAAGGAAGGCCGCTGCTTGCCTTCACCAGGTCGGGCTCCTAGCCCAGGGCAGCTGGAGATGCCGGTGCCCACACTTCACCTGCAATCTACACAGACCTCCTGGCAGGTCTCCCCACGTTCACTCTTGTCGTCCCCTCCAGTTCTGTCCCACACAGTCATTCATTCATTCATTCAAGGACAGGCAAAGCCCTTCCTGTCATGGAGCTTCCACAGGTGGCAGGGGAAGCAGGAGGCAGATATTAGATAGCCAATGAGACACAGTTCATTATTTTTACTAGACTCAAGATCAAGCAGAAGTGCAAGGAGTCACAGAAGCAAACAGCAGGGGGAATGGCTATCATCTGAGGTGCAGAAAAGTCTTCCCTGTGAAAGAGTATTAAATCCAAGATCTCAACAATGAGTCTGTTATCTGCATGAGGAGAGAGTGGGGAGAGGTGGAGGGAAAAAAAGATTCATGCAGAGGGAAACACCAGGAGGAAGCCTGAGGAGGGGGGCCCAGAGGTGGGGGCACGTGTGTGGGTGAGACATCACAGGGGAAGGCCTTTGCTGGCAGCACTGGCCTCTCAGAGGCAGAGGGTGGGTGGAAAGACCTCAGCCATCCTGCTGGCTAGAAGTGAACCATCTCTCACAGGAGTGGTGTGTTCCCAGGCCCAGCCATCTGGGGCAGTGAGCTGGGACAGCCACAAGAGTGCAGATTTCAAGGGAGAAAGGGGGTGCCCCCTAGGCCAGTGACAGGCTGATCCACAGGTCCGTATGAGGAATCAGGGAAGGCTTCCTGGTGGAGGACATGAGAGCATCTTATTGGTAGCCAGAGCAGCAGGAGCAACACTTGACAGGGTTTATGAACAAAAGTCGGAGGAGGGCAGGAGCCACATCTGCCTGGCATGTGCATCATTCACACGCAGGAGGGGCTGGGAAACCAGGTATTGAAGGACATGGTGAATGGAAAGGCTGATGGAATTATGAGAGGTCAAAAGGGTTTTGTAGAAAAGTAGAGAAATATAGTCAGAGGGATAAGGCCTAAGCCAGTGTTTGCTCCCCTTATACTCTGCTGCTGTCTGAAGCTGACTGGGTTTGGCTACCGGAGTGGCGGGAGGGGGCACAGACAGAAGGGTAGCTGCTGAGGTCTGCACTAACTCAGGGTGCACGTGGCACCTTGAGGGCAGCACTGACCTTCTCCAAGGGGTTGGGGGCAATGACATCGTTGTCACTGTATCTGTCCAGCACAGTGTGACTGCCCCCGCGGGTACTGGTTGGGGGGATTCTCTTCCCAGCAGGCCCAGAAGAACCCCAACAAATCAGGCCTTCACTCTGGGGCCAAACAGAAGTTCCCAGGAGCCAGGATCCATGAGGGCAACGGTGCTTGGTACACCCGGGATAGGTTAAATAAAATGGGTCCAAACACAGATTTTCCAAATATTTTTAAAGCAGTAGAACTCTCCTGCGAATGTCTCCCTTGGTGTCCCCTGGGAAGGCACCTGGAGAGGCTTTCTGAGAGGTGAACAGAGCTGGCACCAGGGATTGTGTCCTGGCCTTCACCTCTCAAAGCTTCAGTTACCTCATCTGCCAACTGAGCAGATGGCCCTCCATACCCAAAGCAATGGGGGGATGGGGTGACATTAGCAGACGCAGGACTGCACAATTCTGATGCTGGCGCCTCCTTGAGGGGGATTCTTTATGGGACTGGGGGTGAGGCCAAGCTTCCAATGAGGCCCCTGGCTTCCTTGTGCAGGAAGAATCGGGAAGGGCAGAAAGCCCTTCTAGGTCTGGCCTCAGCCCCAGAGCCCACAATGGCCCCATTCTCCCTTACCCACCCCGCCCAGACATCGACCCAGGTAAAAGCTAGTCGCCTCCCTCCTCCCCCACCAGCCCAGAGGCAGCTGGATCTGGACCTCCTGAGGCGGCCCAAGGTGCTTGCTCCCTAAGGACCTCCAAGTTCCTGGGTAATTTCTAACTTCTCATTTATGAGATGGAAACCTGAAGGTCTCTTTCCGCCACCGAAGCATTAAGAGAGCAACAGAACCAGAGCTCCGTCCCTTGTCCTAGTCTCCAGGAGAGGCGAGGGGCCTCCTCCGTGTCCTGCAGATTAGCCTGGAACAAGGCCCTAGGTAACCCAGAAATGACAGGTTATCCCAGAACACGTAGGTGAGTCCAGGCTCGCACTAGGCAACCTATTCTATTCCGGAGCATCTCTAAGTGCTAGAAAGTTCTTATAGACACTGACAGTTGCCTCTATGTGGCTGCTTCTCCCCTTCCTTGTCCCCCTCGCCTAGGACTAGCTCACAGATTAGCCCAAACTCACACATTGACCCGGAAGACACCCATTAGCCCAGGAAGCCCAGAGACACATGGTATCCCAAAATATTTGGGTGAGCTTAGAACACCTGCTAACACAGACAGCCCAGATCTCAGGGCAGTTCAGAACACGCCCAGGTTACTCTGTAGGTTTACTTGGTACACCCGGGATAGGTTAAATAAAATGGGCCCAAAACATAATTTTCCAAATATTTTTAAGGCAGTAGAACTCTCCTGCAAATGAAATCTCACCCGGGCCCTGATGAATAAAACAAATACTGTGGCGCTGCCTTAGCTGGAGGGAGTGGGGGCAGGGGGAAGTGAGGTGAGGTGCTGGCAGTGGGGCACTGGCCAACCCAGCATCCAGAGGACAGCTGTGCCCACTAGCATTAGTCAGTTTCTATGGGGTAAATACTCCCACTGCAGCCGACTTCAGTGGACTTCAAGTTGGGAAGTCAGTGGACTTCAAGTTGGGAAGAGATGCTCATAATTAACTCCACAGCCAGGAGAGCTGGAGACAGCACCCAGCTGCCCGCTCTGCACCCCCACTCTCCTGGAGATGCCTGCATTCTGCGGATCCCATGTGAGGAGCCCAGGTCCAAGATGCAGGGTGTCCCACCTGAGGGGGTTACTAGGCAGCTTCAGGCTTGTGACACCCAAGGGGAATGCAGGAAAATGCTTCCTAGTCCCTGGCAAGTGTATATGGGGGTATGGGGGGAGGCAGAAGATCTGGCCCCAATAATTTCCGGCCTGACTTCCTTTCTGCCCTCTGGGTCTAGCCTTCCCATCTGGACAATGGGAAGCCCAAGGGGCCACCTCCCCAGGTCTGGAGCCATGCCCTAGCAGAACCCCAGCACTGAGTCACTCTTCCTCAAGCCCGCCTCAGCCCAAGCACACCTGTCTCCAGTGCCCTGGCTGTGAAGGGAGTGTCCGACGTTGTCACACGGGCAGTCCAGGCCTGTGGTGGGAGGCCTGCCGGGCCCAGCTCCCTGGATACTGATGCCTGAAGACGCAGCAGGAGGTGACTTCTCACAAGCAGCTGAGAGCATTGGAAGCACCCTACCTACACATCCATTTTTTAATTAAAAATATTTTTAATTATGAAATATTTTGAACATTTAGGAAAGAACCAAAAAGTACAGTCAGCCGCCACCTGGACTTCATTGATGCTAGTATTCAGTTAGTCAGGCGTCCTTCCTGGGAGTTGCTTCTCCTCTGAGCATGCTCAGTGCCCCTGTCCCGGGACCCTCCTCTCCGTGCCTGCCTGCAGTGGTTCTGGCGTGCCTGATGTCTTTCCCGCTAGGAGAGGCTCCCTGAGGATGGGAGCGGAACAGCAGCTCTGTGCTCCTGCCACATGCTCATCCAACATCTCATCCTGACATTTCACCCTGATAACTACCTGATTAGAAAAGGTGAAAATGGAGCCTCCCTGGTGGCGCAAGGGGTTAAGCACCGCACTATGAAGCAGTCCACAGCACGATTTTGATCTCCGGCAGGCCAGGGAGCAACCCACATGGCGCAGCTGACCTCTCCTGTCTCATCCGCTGCTCCCCTCAGTAGTATATTTCAGTCACTCTGCCTGTTCTGTTCCCCGCTCTGTCTCTGGTGAATCCTCTCACCCCCCCGTACCTCTGGCCTGTACCCCAGCTCTTGTATGCGTAAATAAATAAATCTTTAAAAAAATAGAAAAGGTGAAAATGTATTCTCCCCATTTCACAGAAGAGGAAAATGAGGCCTGGGGATTTACCTGAGAGCACTTAGCACAGAGGGCAGGTCAGCACTAGACGCAGGTCTGTCCCTGAAAGAAATGTTCTCTTCCCAGTCAGTGCCGTGAGGCTTCTCCCGTTCCTTCCCTCAAGGCCTCCAGGAGAGACGATTACTGACCATGCTGCGTCAGTAGGTCAATGTGGGGACTGTTGCAGACAAATTGGACCATACCTCTATCCTGTCTTTGAACACCCACCTGAAGCTGATTGAGAATAGTATCATGTGAGGTATTGGGCACCTGTGACGAGAAGACCCAGCCTGCCCCGGAATCCAAGGAACCCCCTCAGGTACATTTACTGCATCCCATGCACCATGCACGCTGATGCATATAAAACATGAGCCATGTCAACTCGAGCAGGGAACAGCAAGAGCTGCCATCCTGGGGGAAATTTGATTTATGTCCTAAAAAGTGAGGCCTGGTAAGGTAGAGAAAGGGGAGAGTCCACCTGGCGGAGGACACCCCACGTTCAGAGACTCAGTGATGGGAAAACATACTGCTCATTTAGGCAGTGAGGCCTTCTGAGAGGATGAGAAAATAAGTGAGGACATTACAGATGCAGCGGATGAATTACACATACAAAAGTTTGTCATCACATGATCCAACAGATGAATTAAACATACAAAACAAGAAAAAAAGAAAAAACCCAAATCAAGGGGAAAAAAGACAACCCAATAAAAAACATTGGCAAAAGACCTGAACAGGCACTCTACAAAAGATGATACCCATCTGCCCAATAAACATGTAAAAAGCTCAATATCATCAGTCATTCAGGAAACGCAAATTAAAACCACAAGTGAGATACCATTACACTCCCACCAAAATTATAAAGGGAGAGTGACTCCCGGTGCCGATGAGATTGTAGAGTCAGCAGAACACTCAACATTGCCAGTGGGAGTGTTCATTGGTTCAATCACTTGGGAAAGTGTTTGGCAGTAGTTAATGAAACTATATATGCCCACATTATGATCCCACAATTCCACTAGCAGGTATTTACCCAAGAGAAATGAAAACAAATGACCACCTACGGACATAGGCAAAATGGTCATCAAAGCTGTATTCATAACAGCTAAGCCTGAAAATACTTCTAAAGTCCATCTACTATATAGTGTCATTAAATGAATGATGAAGTACTATACAGCGATGAAAAAGAACACACAACTGACTTATGCATCTGTGTGGATGTATCTCACAGACACAGACATGATGCTGAGTGAAATGAGTATATGCTGAATGGTTCCATTTAAATAAAGCTTAAGGGTAAAGAAAATTCACTTTGGGGATTAAAGTCTGATTAGAAGTTATCTCTGAGGAGATTAGTCACTAGAAAGGGATACAAAGGAAACTTCTGGACTATTGGAATTGTTCTGTATCCTGATCAATGAGACACTTGTGTGTGTGTACACTCATGCAGAAATCCATTAAGCAATACACTAAAGAAGTGAGCGTTTTATACTGAGATACCCCCCAAAAAGTGGTTTTCATTTCCTCCAGTTGAAGCTAGAGACCAAGTGGAGAGGGCGGGGGAGGGACAAAGCAACCATTTGGGAGACTTTTGCAACATCTTAAGTGAGAGAGTGAGAAAACCAGCAGGAAACCAGTGCTAGGTGTGGGCTCAGTCATGCTGCAAGAGGCAGAGTCAGCGTGTGGGTAGATGGGGGAGTTTTGGGGTGGGGGGTGGAAATAGAGAAACTGGACTGTAGCAGGCCAAGACATGTCTTGGGGTATGGAAACACTTCACTATGTCCAGGTGTCATCTAGAACCAGGGCCCCTGCTGACCCTCCCCAGAACTCTGAGCAACCTCAAAGGGCTGAGCTCCCTATTCGTGGCACATTTCAAAAATACAGTCAACCTCATTTGTTGAGGCCTTCTGGCATCTGTGGAAGGCCCTGTGCTGTGGGCTTTTCTGGAGCTCACTTAGCAAGCCTAGCCTTCCTTTTTTTTACAAATGTGCAAGTTGAGGCCCAGAGGACTGAGTGGTAATGCCAGGACCCCAAACTATTAGCCCACCTGTTGACAATCAAGATTCACCAAAGGTGGATGACCACTTGGTAGGGGTGCAGGAGAGAGGGGTGAGCCAGGAGAGTGGGGTGTGCCTGGAGAATGGAACTTGGGAATCCTTACCTTCTTGGGGCCACCGGGCTTTCTAGGCACAGCCAGGTTTGGGGCTGGATGAAGTGGCAACAACTCTGAACCTGGACATGGAGCAGAGGGAGACTTGGAAGGGACCAAGGCCTCTCCTTGGCCCTCACTCACCTCACTCACCTCTGAGGTAGGTGCTGTTATCCCCACTGTACAGGCAAGGGTCAGCCAGGGGTGGTAAAGACCGCAGCCTCGCAGACCCCAAGGCTAGCTGTCACACTCCACTCCACCTCACCCTGCATCCTGGGCAGGAATTCTGAAGGGGGCAGGAATTCTGAGAGAGCCGGAGATTGAGGGGAGATGAGAAAGAGAAGAGATGCAAAGGAAGCGAGAAAGCGGCAGAGGGGCAGGGCGTGTGGGGCTGAGGCACGGGCGGGCGGGGAGGCAGGTGGTGCTGAGGTGGGAGACAGAGCAGACGTTCTCCCGCAGCTGTGAACTCACGAGACAGACACTGCTGACACAGGCGTGGGGGCGGGGCCCTGACACCCACAGCTCCCCGCTGCATCCCTGAGCCATCTGGGTGCCCACCTTGGTCTAGTGACAAGGGGTGTAAATAAGGAGAGTGGCAGCAGAAGGCCAGGCCAGGCTCTTGCAGGGAGACACCCACCTAGGCTCTTGCAGGGAGACACCGGTGTGGCCTTGAGTCTTACTGCTCTCATCTAGGCGATGGGCCTCTAGAATCCTGCCAGCTTAGCCAGGTGCTACCCTGACATCCAGACAAGTCCCTAGCCCCCAACCCGCCCAATCCTGCAAAGACGCCACTCTGCAGTGATCCACCCCCTCATCCAGCCTCCTGGCTCCCGTAGCCAACTCACACGGCTAACCCAGGGCCTCAGCCTACCCCTCCAAAGGTCGGAGAAACCAAAGACTCTCTGCAGCCTCTCTGACCTCTGGTGTCCTTCTTCTTTCTGTGAAGCAGGTTTTTCTTCCAGCTCTGGTGAGGAAGAAGGTGCCTAGTGATTGAAGGAAGGGGTTGATGATGAGGAAGGGTGGGGAGGCCAAGGGAAATTCATCAACACCACTGTCACCTCTCTTAGAACTGGTTGGGCTCAAACAGGCTCTGCCACTTAAGAACTGTGTGTCGAGGCAAGACACTCAATTTCTCTGAGTTGCTCACCAACAGTTGCCTGCTTTGCAGAGCTGGTATGAGGACCAGGATGTAAGAACCCCCCCAGCCTGGTACCCAGCACTCTGTGGCATAAAAAGTCTTCCCAAGGAGGAGAGGAAAGACAGCCTTGGCGCTAGAAGGCACTCCGAGAATGCTGACTCCAACCCTACTGCCATCCTGAAAGACAGGGACCCTAGAGGGCAGCTGGGAGGCTGGCCGTGCAGTCCTAAGCGCCTGGGTGGCCTGGAGCCCAGTCTCTATCTCCCAGGCCTGTGCTCCCTGGTCTTGGAAGAGGAAGGGAGTGTGGAGGTCGCCTAAAGTCACTCCTGCGTCTTCCGCAGATGCAGCAAATACCTGCTCCATGATGGCATCTGGAGATGCCAGGCAAGAGTGGGCACAGGCGAGCACACCACAGGCCCCCAGAGCTGCAGCTTCATTATGGAGGACAAAAGAACAGTCTTTTCGGAGCCACGGGCCGGGCAAGCTGCAGGAAGAGCTGTGCCTAGATGGGATCCAGACTGGAGGAGCAGGGACTTCCTCTGCTCACTCGTCACTGCGGCCCCCTCTCCCTGGCACAGGCTCTGGGCTTGATTAAGCTGTCACTGCTGCTCGCAATGTCACTTCTGATCAATTCCAAGAGGGACAGAGGGACGAAGGTCGCAGGAACCACAGGTGCCTGAAACAGGCTGCTCCTGATGTCAGCAGCCCTCCTTGGGTCTTTAATGCCAGCCAACTGTCCTGTGGATCCCAGCCCCAGCCCCTGCCCAGCCACACTCCAAAAGGGGGGCACTGTTTACAGCCCCCACTTAATTAAATCAATAAACTACCAATGCAAATCTGGCTATGGGCCAGCTCTCCAGCGCTCTATGCTGAGGGAGGACTGAATTAAGAGCTGCGGCAAGAGAGCAAGAGGAGAAGGGGAGAAGAGGAAAAGGACAGGAGAAAGGCCAACCTGGAAGGGGGCTCAGAAACAGATGGAGTGTCCCCTCCCCCAGGATCCCCTCTCTGGACCATATCATGACCCATATCTTCAGTTGCCCCTAGCATCCTGTTCTAGCCTTTAGACTCTTCTTCCCACTTTTGCCAACATGACTTCAGAAAGATCTATTGTCAGTCATTGACACCATAGTGAGAAATTGAAGTTGAAAAAGACTGCAGAGAATACTTTGGTGCCCTGATCGTTTGGGGGATAAGGGAGCTGTGGCTCAGAGGACTAAGTGTCTCAGCCCATCAGTGGCCAAGTCCATACATACTGAGCCACCAGGTCTGCACTGTGGCCTTCATGCTACACAGTCTTCCAGGCCAGGCTGTGCTTTCCTTACTTTCACAGGATTGGTAGAAGTCAAAGTATCTGACTTGGTAGAAAAGAAGGGCATGTCATGTCAAGGCCAGCATGCCATGCTGGTCAGGGCGGGCTGCCAGAGCAGAAATCTCACAGGGGTCCTCTCTTCAGTATCTTTGGAACTAGGCAGAGTGGAACTTCAGTCAGGGTGCAGTAAACAGACCAACTCACCCCTCTATTCTGCATTCCCCAAGGACCTGGTTGTCAGGAAGCCTGTCCATTAGGGGAGGTTGTGTGGGATTGGGTCAGTCCCTAGTCTTTTCTGGGCCTCATTTTCTCCATCTGATCCTAAGGTGTGCAGAATAAGCTGTAAGTGATTTCCAACTCAGATCCTCTCTGCAATAGGGTTCATAAAGGGAGACCTACCTTTTAACAAGCCTGGAGCTGGCCTGGACAGCAAATGTCTGTGTTTGGAGCCAGAGGCAGTCCAGTCACAACTGACTTGCTGGGAGGGTCCCAGGGCTCAGCCATGAATCCCAAGTTCCCTCCATTTTCCCATCCGTAAAATGGGCATAATGATATGTGTGGGTCCTACATGTGGGAGGATAGTGCACTAATGAATGCTCTCAGAGCCTCAGGTGAGAAAAAGGGGCACCTCTAGCAGACCAGGGGATATAGGACAGCTGCTCTAGTACCCTGATGCCTGGCTGGATTCTGGGCCCCACCCCAATGGCCTGAGAAACAGCCCTCAGCAACCTGTTAACCTCTAGTCCCTGGTAGAGAGCTTCCCAATATACACTCCCTCTGGAACCTTGAGAAAATCTTCCCCCCATGCCAGGACTCCCCCAGATCTGTCCTCTGCAAATGACTCTGAAGTCCTATGACTCATGTTCCCAACTCCAAGGAAAGTGACAGTTTCACTCACTTCCCCTCCATCTGACTGAGGAAGCATGGGCAAGGTGCCTGCCATCTGGAGGCTACGTGGTCCCTGGGCATCAATCATCACAGTACACAAATCTTAAGTTGAGTGGTCCAGATGCCCCAGGTAGGAAAGCAAACATAAGTCACTATGGTCTTCCATTCCCTAGCCCTAGCAGACATCACTAATCAATCACATAACTTTCCGGCTTAACCTGACTGTATGCCTGGAAGCAGCCTCCTGGGTCCTTCTGCTACTATGCGCCAGACTGCCCCCAATCTGATTACAGGATTTAGCAAGCAAAATGGGGCTTACCTCCCTGCAAAGGCCTAAGAATCATGGCTGGGCTAGACACAGGAGACTTCCTGGAGGCAGAGGTTTTCACCTAATGCTAGAAATAAGAGTCTGTATAGTTGTAGGGAATGGAGAGGGTGTTCTATGCAGCAAGAGCAGTGTGAGTAGGAATCTGGAGAGGAAAATCTGCACAGTATATTCAAGGACAGTGGGATCACCCCAGGAGTAGAAGGAGGCAGAGTGGAAGGTGGGGGAGGTGCTCAAAGTAAGAGGCCAGATCCACTCTTCTCCCCAATCTGGAGATGGATCCACAGCTCCTTCCCTTCTGCACTCACTCCCCAACCTGGGGAGATTCTGGAGGGGCCTGGGGTAAGCAAGGTTGTGCTGGCCATTGCCTGTCAACCTCCTGGATGATAAGGAAATATACAACCTTGTTAAAATGGCATGTTGCTGCCCAATCTGAGTTGCAGAGTAGGTGCCAGGAGGCACAAGCCATCTCTACCAGGCCAGCTTCATGGATGATTTACAACTGTGTCCAGCCCAATCCATCCACTGGCCCAGGGGTAGCCCATGCTGCAGGGAAAGATGTCCTCTGTCACTGCACACCAGGGGCAAGTGCAAAAGGGTCAGCTTAGATTATAACACTTACCTAGACTTCTAGACCTTCCTTCCCCCCACAGAGGATACACAAGTGAAGCACAGGTGCACAGCCCAACACTTTTCCCTTCCCCGAGTCCCTCCCTGGGAGATATATCAACTTTATCAACAAATATCAACTCTAGCTTTCCTTCAGAACCTATCTTAATGTTCACCTCTATCAGGGCGCCCACAAGGATCTATCCCCAAAACCCAACCAGTTGCACAGATTAGCAGATCTGTTTATAGTTCTAATCTAAAGCTAACATGCTGAGGGATTTGTGCAAGCCACCCCTCTACCCAGGCCTCAGTTTCCATCACTGAGGGAGTCACAGAAGATCATCCAAGGACTCTAAGAACTCTTCCATTATTTCCAGATGGAGGAGTCCATTGCCTGGCTGGTCTAAGACCATTAGGTCATCTGGAGTCCATCCACCTGCTCGGGCATTTAGACTGCAGCCTGGGTACTGAGGAGCAACTGATGAGGCCCAGAACCTCAGATTGAAACAGCTGGAGGGGCCTCAAAAACCACCTGGTCCAAACCCTATCTTTCCCAGATGGATAGTGGAGGCTCAGAGAGGGAAATGACTTGCCTAAGGCCACACAGCAAGCCACCCACAGCCCAAACTCCTACTTTATTTAGCTGGGGTCTTACTGGGTGACATGGTTCATGGTAAAATGCTAAGCTTACTGTTCTATCCCTGCCTGGGGTAAGGGCAGAGGCTCATGGGACCTGATTTGTGGGTACACAAAAGAAAGAGAAAAAAATGGCCACCATCTGCCAAGCACCTCCAATTAAGACAAGAGGAGGAGATTCTAGTGAGAAATGGAAGCCAAAGAGAGTTTCCTTCCCTTTTAACCTCTCCCTGCCAGCTCCCTGCTGCCTGTCATTTCACCATAAGCAAAGCACCACTTTGGGTTAAACACTGTCCCTTTTAGAGGAAGTTATTAAGTAATTTCCAACCACCTACTCCCAGTATAGATGACTTTGTCAGAAGTCCTGCTATGGGTTAATAGGGGCCTAAAATCACATAAGGGACCCAAAGTGAAACACCTGATTCCTTTCAGGGCACAAAGACAAGTTTCTAGGAATCTTTACCCACAGGCAACCCTGTGACCTATGCTGACTTATAATGCTCTTAGAGCCTGGCAGACCTGCTTGTCACAAAGCCCCAGGGCCCTCAGAACCCCCAGAGTTAGGCGACAGCCAACTCCTCGGCTGCTGGCCAGGCTGCAGGAGTAGGGGCACAGGTGGACATGAACTTTGACTCAGAAAGCGACATACCAAAGGCCCTCACCTAAGGGAAGTCTCACCCAGCAGAATCCCTCAGTCAGGTGCATGGACCTGGCCTATGTGTTGCTCTGGACTCTAAATTTCTCTCCCTCTTTCTGTCTTTGTTTCAGCCTCTGCCAGTCTCCTCCTCCAGGTTGCTTTCGATAGCTCTGATCTCCTGGCTTCAGTCTCTATTCCTCTTTGTCTCTCTGTATCTTCTTTCCCTCATCCACCCATCACCTCCCCTCATCTCTCTCTCCTCCACACCCCAGCCCTCCAGGCCTGCAGAGTTTCCCACCAGAGTGCTGAATCGGGGTTTCTCTCTCAGTTGTGAGCTGAGGAAAACCATCACTGTCTCCCCAGTAGCGCCTTCCCAGGCAGCCTCCTCTCACCATTTCCCTACATTTCAACACCTGAATTTTAAACATATCTGGTGCTCAGCCCTGAGCCAGACCCTCAGGCAGGCGTGGGGCATTACGAGGGCAGAGGTAGGGACAGGCAGCTCAAAGGGTCAGGGAGAGCTGCTGAGCCTCAGGCTGCCCCAGACACTTGGCAAACATTATCCCAGGCCATCTGCAAATATCCAAGGTGAGTTTTAATTTCCCCTCTTTACATGCAAGGAAATCAAGGCACAGAGACATGAAGGGACCTCCCCAGCCAGACAGGCTGCTGGGTCTCTAGTCTCTGTTTCCCTGAGCCCAAAGATCTGGGAGACCCAGACTAGAGGTGCATCAGGGATTTGAACCTCCAGCCCTCGAGTGCCTCCAGAGTTGTTCTCAAACTAGCCTGGGGCCAGCAGCTGAGGAGTTGACTGTGCCTCCACTTCTTGAAGAGTTATGGTTAGAGAGCCTGGAGCTGTGGGCCTGTGCCCTGGGCTCTTGTGGAGGATGGCCTGGCTGGGGCAGCTGCCCCAACTGAATGTGATGGGGTAGAGGAGGGTGAGGAGCCTGGAGGCCGGTACAATGATCACAGGACACCCCAAGTTAGGGCACAGTCAACTCCTCAGCTGCTGGCCCCCGGCCAATTGGAGAAACAGGCCAGTTTGAGAACAACTCTGGGGTCACTGTGACGGCCTGCCCAGGAGGACTGGGGATATGTGGGACAACTCCCAGGAGTTAGGCCTGAGCAAAAAGAAATCCTGACTCTCCACTTAACTGACTGTAAATTATTTAACCCCTCTGTGCCTCAGTTTCCCCACCTCTAAAACGGTGATAATAATATAGATCTGTTACAGGCTTGTTTGGGGGATTAAATGAGTCTGTAGACATGGATTAACACATTACCCGATACCCAGTAAGCCCTGAATGCACATAGGCTATCATTATCATCATAGTTGTTAGTATAAGGAGAGAAGGGGATGGATGGATGGATGGATGGATGGATGGATGGATGGATGGATGGATGGGAATGAGGAAAAAAGGGTTATATGTGAAGGTGTAGATGGATGGATGGACTGGTGGGTGGGTGGGTGGGTGGAATGAAAGAATATTAATCCTTAAGTCAAAAGACGCTAGAAGACAAAGGACAGAGGATGAATGCAGTTTGGACACCTTGCATTTCAAGTGCTTCGCAAGGCACCCCATCAAAAGTGTTTGGAGCAGCTGAAGACACAGGCCTGAAGCCCAGAAGCACGGACGGGGCTGGGGTTTGGGTATTCTTAACCACAGGCGAGGAGGAAAGGCCAGGGAAGTAGGACTGGGATGTACTGGGAGGAGAAGCCAGGATTGAACCCTAGTGACCTGTCCCAACTCTTGCAGTTACAGTTGTCAAAAAACAAACTGCAGGTAATTTAAGGAAAAAGCAAAAACAACAACAACAAAAAATATAAATCCTTGTAACTGAAAGATCAGAAACAGCTTGGTCTGGGTGCTCCATAGAGGGCTTGGGAATCTTTCTTCTTTTCCTTCCACCACGTGGTTCCATTTTCCTCCCCTCTTCCTCAAGCAGATTCTCGAAGAGGCCCTGACAGCTCAAGTTGTCACCCCTGCCCTATCAAGAGGACAGACACTCCACCTCTCCCCAATCCAGCAAAAACCCAATAGGGGCTCCCACTGGTTGCACATATGCCTTAAAACAAGGAGGTGGATCGGCTCCAGCTCACCAACAGGGACTGACACTAGGTGGGTGTGTGTCAGGGGCCTGAGGAAAGCCACACACTGGCAGCCAGAGAAGGCACTGGGTGCCAGGCAGACCCCACAGCGGCCTGCTTCACCCTCCAACACCAGCAGTGAATGGAAGGGACAAATGGCACCCACAGAGGTTTGTCCAGCGAGGTGGGGGGACACTAGGAAAAGTTCAAAGACGTGGACACCAAAAAAAATCAGGATTCCAGAAGGAAGGAGTGGCCACCATGTCAGCTGCTGCCACAGAGGCCGTTAGATTGGCCACCAGTGGCCAAGAGTGAGTAACAATGACAAAATCCAAAAACTGCTACCTCCCAGGGAAACTTTCCAGAGAGGGGTGGATCTGGGGGACCCTAGCATGGGGCGGCAAGGAAGAGGGACTTAGGGATGAGGATGGAAGCAGAAGAGTGGGAGGCCGAGGGGATGTGAGAAGTAGAGGAGGAACAGGAGGCCTGCCAAGCCTCAGGGAGAGCCGAACAAGGGGACTCGGGGACCAGGACGGAGGGGACCAGGGAAAGCAACGAGACAAAGGAAAAGGAGAGAGAAAAACACCAGCTCCTGGGCCCTTCCTCCCCTCCCCCAATGCTGAAAGTTAAAAATAGGCTGTGTGGTGAGAGGGAGACAGAATGAGAGCAGTCATCTGAGGGAGAGAGGGTAAAGGAGCTGGGACGGCAGGGATTCCTTACAAGCCCGGCAAGTTTGAGGATGACAGCAGCAGACGTGTCTGCATCCCTCCCACCCAGCAGGGACCCTGGCCACACTTCCGGTGTCCGTGAGTGAGGCCCACCCTGCAGCTCAGCTTAGCCCGTGGCACAGCAACCCCCATCGCCATGATTTCAGGCTCATCTAGTGCATCCTGGGTACCAGCTGTGGACACCCAGAACTGGCAGGGTGGACATCACAGCCCCACAGTACAGATGGGAAGACTGAGTCTCAGAGAGTCATGGGACAGGCCCACTGAGTCCTGGGCACCACTCAGAGGAGCTGGCCACAGGGAGGAGCCTGTGGGAGTGAGTGACCCCCACACATACCCTATGCCAGTACCCAGCATCACAGAAGGTGCAAGGAGAGGGTAGGTGGGCAAGTCAGAAGGTGATCTGGCCATAAATCCCACGGTAACTTCACCATTTTCCTGCACTTACAGCTCTGGTTGGGAAACTGAGGCCCAGAGAGGGCAAGCTCTACAGCCAGCTGCTAGCAGTGACAGAAGGAGGTGCTGAGAACACAGAGAACTTTCTGTTCCCAGCATGGCCCCGCCCCTACCCGGCTGGGTGGCCGGGCTAGACCCCCTCCCTGCTCAGAGCTCCAGCTCTCTCATCCCCGCTGCCCTTCCTGCTACCTCCCTGGGCACGCCCTGTGGAGGGACTAATTAGTGGTTGGTTTGCAGAGGCAAAGCCCCACATAAACAAACACAGAGGCTTATTAGTCCTCAGAGTCTGAGAGGAAGGCCAACAAGGAGCTGCTGCTGTGCTGACAGGACTGGTTTCCCTGCCCAACTTTAGGGTGTCATTACTTTTGTTAGCAGACAGTGTGATTATTGGATGTTGTTAATAATCTCTTACATTTATAGATGGCTTTTCTTCCAGAGATCTTAAAGCTCTTCCACATTTAGCTTCCCCTCGTTGTCAGGTCAATTCCACAGCACAGAAAAGAATGTGTCTCCATGTTTTTGTGAGGCATAGGGAGGTTAGGACACTTATCCAGAGCCACACAGCAAATTAGCAATAGAACTAGAGTCAGTATTTATAGCCTTCTGGGAGCCAGGAAGGACCCGTGTTCTGCACACTCATTGATTCTCACGCTCCCTCTGGCCATCTCAGGCCCACCCCTTACACTTGACTTCCAGATTTGACCCCACTTGATGACAGCAGAGCTAGTGGAATGATTATGCAGGAGGACACAAAAGCTTAAAGAAATGAAGTGACTTGTTCAAGATCACACAGCAATGGGCAGGGGGAAGGCTCGAATCCAGGTCTCTGGCCCCTGCTTCCGGTGCTCCAGCCAGGGCAGCACTGCCCCATCTACCCCAGAGCTGACCTGGGGAAGCACTAGGAGAAGCATCGGTGGGGGCGGGGCCCTTGTACCCCCAGGAGAAAGGAAGGCCCTCTATGATTAGTCCTGCTGCAGGAGGGGAGGGCTGAGCCAGGGCAGGTGGGGTGACAGCCCCTCGCTTGACCCACAAATGGTTCTAAAAGAGCATGAGGAGGATCCATGTGGCCCAGTTGAGAGGAGATCCTCAGTGGCCTGAGTGATCAAGCCAGGCTCCCCTGTGTGGGTCCCCACGTCCTCAGTCACCTTGGAGGATGAGCCCCGAGGTTCCTCTGGTTCTGAGGACGATGAGGTCTGCCAGCAGGGCCCAGCCACCAGAGTCCGTCTGGGAACTGTGGGTGAGGTTACTATGGGGGCGAACCCTGCCCAGTCTCCCACATGTCTGGGCAGCCAACTGCAGAGGGAAAGCCCAGTCTTACACCAGTCACTGCCGCAGCCGGCCTTGACCCTGGGCAAGTCCTTGGTGGTCTGTCTCCTCGTCTAAGGAATGAGGGAGTGTCTGTAATGTCCCTCTGTCCTGGGGCAGCTATGACCGAGGGTCCTAGGGGTGTGGACTCACAGTTCAGGATGTTTTAGGGGGAGAGGGGGAGGTCTGATTCTGACGTTGATAAGCATTGATCACCTAGTCTCCCTGGCGACAGAGACACAGCGATTAGCTGCATCCATCTTCCCTCGGAGCCGCTGGCCCCAGAGCCCCAGCCCTGGCTGCCAGCCTGGGAGGCTCCAAGAGGGAGGGCTGGCTCCTCCCAAGCTCCAGCTCCCGGCTGCGCAGGCAGCCCAAACCCTCGGTTAATGAAGACCGATGGCTTGCCTGGGACGGAGGGGAGGTGGAAGGCGGGCAGGGCTAGTGCTAATGGGAACAGTTAAATGGGCAGGAGTTAGAAGGGGAGACTGGATTGATTGTGGAGAAAGAGGACAGGGAATGAAGGCAGGGAGGGTCACCCCCAGCCCCCTCCTGAGAACAGAATATAGGGGTCGCTTCACAGAATATAGGGGTGGAGGGGCCCAGCGCTGGGTCACAGCTGCTTCTGACTTTGGGAGGGAAGGAATAATAGATTTGATCATCCCAAAGGTCTAGGAGTAATGGGGGAAGAAAGCCAGCCAGACCCCCCACAACCCAGGCAGAGCAGATGTCCAAAGACGATCTCCCCGGAGCCCCATCCACTCTAGGAGGCAGACACTGTCACTTCACTTGACAGCTGGACAAACTGAGCCCAGAAAGGGCCCAAGACTTCTACCATGTCACCCAGAGTGAGCCTGAGCTTGACCTTGGGCTTGCTGCTTCTCGTCCCAGAGAACCCCAGCACCCCCCACCAGCCCCGCTCCTGATCTGTAAGCTGAGCAAGCAGGAGGTTTGTGTGTCCCCTGAAGAGGAATGCTCCAGACCACTGGCCAGCCCACCTGATAACAGGTTTGGGGGAGTGGTGGGGAGGGACATGAAGTCTGGGGTATGTGACATGCTACTCGCTCAACCAAAAGTGACAGGACTAAGTCAGCCCGGACTAATTTGGACTGATGCTAAAATGCTGCTCTCTGCCTCTAAGGCAGGACTGTGAGTTGGGCAACCATCAACTCATAGAGAGAACAGGGATTGTTTGTCCACTTGGAAACTGGGGGGTCCCTGCCTTGCCTAAGGGAGGGAGAGAGAAGAGGAAAGTTAGGGAATGGTAGAATTGGTTGGAATCCTTGGTTTGTTGCTGGCACAGCTTAGTAAAGGCGACCCCACATCCATTCTACTTCCACCCACCACGGGGCATACATGGGAGCCTCTGGGCAACAAAGCAGGAATCAGGAGGACAGGCAGCTCCCTCCTTCACCCCTCATATCTAAGAGGCACAGGGTTCTGGTGGTGGTACACCCATCACACCCCAGCACCCCAGCTCCCACCTCTTCTGTGGCCCTGGCTGCAGGGAGCCAGGGCTTTGGGAACCTGCAGACCTGAGTTTGAACCCCAGTCCTGCCAAGTGTCTCGCTGAGCAATTCAGCCTCTCTGGGCCATAATCGCCTTCCCTGTAAACGAGGAGATAACAAAACCTCCTCTGCAGGTTTGTGAGGATTAATTAGAAAAATGTGTGATTTCTGGCACTTGGTAGGCTTTCCACAGCTCTTACCTTCACAGCTCTGACTTGACCAAGTTCAAGTCCTCACTGCTTTTCCCCCTGAAGCCTCATAAGCTTCTGGCCTGATGCCATTACTCCAGTCCCTCGTCCCCTCTATTTCCTCCTCCATGCCCTGCAGGTGACCTTCCTGAAATGATCATCTGATCCTGGTTGCTTCTGGACTTAGAAATCTGTCAGCCCTCGATATGGGAAATTAAAGAATGACTGCCAACTTCGTTCAGTTATATCCTAAGATTTATATGTATGAAATGACATGTGATATGCTTCAAAATAACCTAAGGGTGGAGAGCGTGGGCCAGGCTAGAGACACACAAACTTGGCAAAGTATCATTGCGCGGGTGTCAGGTCATTTACCCTAGATCCCTGCTTGTGTGGGTGTTTGGAGTTTTCTGTAATAAAGCTTTTAAAATGTGGCTGGAGAATGGATAAAAAAAATGGCAGCTGGTGATCAGCCTAGTGGGTATGTGGGGTCCACACTACATACTTTTGTGTGTATTTGTATGAAAAGTTTCTTTCTTTTTTTTAAGGAACTCACACGTGATCCTCTCTGTTGCCCCAGGATGCTCCTTTCACACAGCTCCGTTGCCCTCGGTGAGGCACACCCAGATCTCTGACACTTTCCTGGCCCCAGCCCTGGCCCCTTATCCCTGGCATTCCTGGCTCTGGGCACAGTCAGCAGGTGGTCACTCCCCTATGTGCCTCCATGTGTCCTGCTCTGTCCCCTCGGGCAGCTTGTCTTGCCACCCTGCCAGCCAAGAGGGCAACTTCTCAGCTCACGAATCACCTCCTATGGGAATCTGGTCCTATTTCTCCTATGGTCTCCACCCTGATAACTGACCTCTGCTTCCTGGAAGTCCCCATAATCCATTCATTCTGGAACACAGGCTGCAAGTGTTCCCAGAATCCAGCAGGAAGCCTGAAACAGAGTATTGTAAGGTCTCACCCAAAGCAGGACGTCATGCGGGTATCATTTCCTGAGGTTGCCCTGCCCCCTGTTGGTGGAAAGAAGTATTGCGAGGATGGCTAGCAGCAGAAGACCCCACCAGAGTCCACCATTTTCTCCCCTCCCTCATTGAGCAGAGCTCTGGACTAGGCTCCAGGGGGAAGCCCACACAGAAACAGGCAGGAACCTGTCACCTGCAGCCTCTTCAGATCCTCAGGCTCCAGGGCAACCTCACTGAGGAATTGCCTTAGAAATGGGCCACACCCTCCCTCCAGGAGCCTGACCTTTGCTCTCAGGCCTGCTCTGCTGGCTTGCCCATACTCTGCCCCAAACTCAGTCTCTGCCTGGCCAACTCCTGGAAAATATTTACGGTGTACACCAAATGCCCCCTCCACATG
Source organism: Talpa occidentalis (assembly GCF_014898055.3). Classification (NCBI taxonomy): domain Eukaryota; kingdom Metazoa; phylum Chordata; class Mammalia; order Eulipotyphla; family Talpidae; genus Talpa; species Talpa occidentalis. The sequence goes on from NW_023605194.1 coordinate 43,582,276, forward strand.
GACTCTTCACTATCAGCAGCACGCAGTTACTCTGCCGCTCTATTATATGTAGAGAGAGAGCAACGGCATCTCTGTATTAGCACGTGTCACTCGTATTAGCGGTGTGACCATCTCCCTCCCTAGACCAGAGGGTCCTTGAGAGAAGACACTGCTTCTCAGCATGGCAGAGACCCATGAAGAACTGAATTTGTGTGTTCAGTTTCTCCCACTATTCCACTTTTACCCAAAGCTCCCTGATGCCCTTGGGAAGGAAACCTGACTCACCGGACAGGACATGGGAGGTGTTGTCCTCTAAGAGAAAACCCGGGACTTTCTACTGCTGTCCACTATGACAGCTACGAGTCACAGGTGTCCCTCAGACAGCTGAACATGTGACCTACTCCTCACTCATTGTCAAGAACTGTGCAGACAGCTGGAGCCAACCCAGAAAGGAGAGGATTGAAAGGAGAGAGCACCCTGTCACTGGAGGTATTCAGGGGACATGGGATGCCTCATCCCGCACACCAGCGGCTGCCTCCTAGAGTGTTCAGCTGCTCAGATGCCCCCTAAGCTGTCTGTCAGGCCTCACTTCATCCAACAGTATTTACTAAGTGCCTGTCTGAGCCAGGCGCTGAGCTGAGCACCAGGGATGTGGTGGTGAAAGGCCAACTGTCACCTGGGGACAAAATCGCCACGTCACTAACTGACAGAGAGTCATTGCCACAGACCCTTCTTGAGGAGTAATGGTGGTCCCGTCAGAGTCAGGCAGGGACAAGTGGGTGTATTGTAGATGGAGGACGGAGCTGCCTCCCAGAGGGGAGGCTTTGTGGGCCTGAGGAGGGGGCGGAGGCACTGGGTTTCAGAGTTTCGCCAAGGCACCGAGACCAGGAGGAGAAGGGCACAGCTTGGAGGAGAAGCTCTGAGGAGCTGCCCGGTGTGTTGTGGGGGAGGGGCCTTCATCTGAGGCACTCAGAGAAGCCAGTTGTTGGAGCAGAAGTATCAGCAACAGAGAGGAAGCCTGGGACCTGACAGCGACACCTCTGGGGCAAGTGCAAGGACAGCAGCCCAGAAAAGCAGGTGGGACTCGATGCAATGAGAGCAGAGACCTTGACAATCACCTGAGTCGAGGGGGAGGGAGCAAGAGCCCCCCCCAGAGTCAATATCACAATTCCAGTCATTTTGAAGAAAGAGTCTCTACCACATTCTAATTTAATTTGAGGATATTTTAAGTAACACTCCTTACATTCCAAGGGCGAGAAGCATTTATAACTGCAAGCATCATCTCAATATGCCCTTCCCCTCCTCTCAGCACCACATGCCAAGCACAGTGCTTGGCATGTAGAAATCAAGCAAGAACAGATGCAGAAGGACAGGAGGGAGGAAGGGAAGGAAACTTACCTGGGCTGCATGCGCCTGGAAGGACAGTGCATGAAAACAGACGCAGGGATCAGAATTATAAACTTGTCAAGCTTAGAATTGGAAGGACTCTCAGGGCCATCTGGTTGGAAGCTCAGCCCATGCGCCAGTCCCCAGCATCCCCAACAGAGTCGGCCACATCCAACCACTGCCAGACAGTACAAAGGAGCTCTCTGCTCCTGAGGGAGACTGATCCCAAGTGGGGCAGGCTGGCCCAAGTTCTCCTGACCAATGGAAAAATATTAGAAGTAAATAAAAGAGTTCATCAGCCTGACTGGAGATTTAGAAAACATCAAAATTTATAACAAGCAGTAGCCAATGAGAAATATAATAGTGGGCCTCCCTGGTGGCTCAAGGGGTTAAGATACAACCTATGAAGATATCCACAGCCACTGCAGCGCGAGTTCGATGCCCCGCCAGGGATCTACCCACATAGCACAGCCCATCTCCTGTCTTGCCTGTTGCTCCCCTCAGCAGTGTATTTCAGTCAGTCTGCCTGCTCTGTTCCCCACTCTGTCTCTGGTGAATTCTCTCACCCACCACGTCTCTGGCCTGTGCCCAGTTCTTGTATGCATAAATAAATAAATCTTTTAAAAAAAGAAAGAGAGAGAAATATAATAGGAAAAAACCCCATACATAATGGCCAACCCAGATTATAAACTACCTAAGAATAAACTTAATGAGAAATAGCCAAGTCCTGTATGAAGAACATGATAAAACTTTACTGAAGGACATAAAGAAGGTCTGGCTAAATGGAGCCATACATCATGCTCCAAAATAGGAAGACTGAATAATACAAAGATGTCAATTCTTCCCAAATTAAATCTATAAATCCAATGCATTCCCAATCAGACCTCTAAAAGGGATTTTTATAGAACTTGACAAGCTGATTTTAAAGCTCATCTTAAAGAGTAAACAAGCAAGAATAGCCAAGAACACCTTGAAAAAGAAGAAAAACGAGATAAGACTTAACCTACCAGATATCGAAATGCATTCTAAAGCTAGAGTAATTAAAACACGGTGGAGGTGATGGACCAAAAGGAACGGAACAAAGAATCCAGAAACCAAGTAATGGGGATTATGGGATTCAGCATAGTACAAAAATAACATTCAGCTGAGGGGGAGGTGGGGATGAACTGGTCAATGTCTTAAAACCTAATATGAGATGATTAACTACCTAGAAAATAAAGCAGTATGTGTTTTGCAGTCATAAAAATTATTATTAGTATTAGTATATCTCATAGGGCATCCAAAAGTAAATTCCCTCGACGAGTTTAATACTCTGGAATTTTACCAACAGGAAAAGATTTAGAAGGCGATAGAGACAAATAGTTGTTCATCTTGGGGTGAGGAAGTCCCTTCTAAGCAAGAAATGAAATCCAGACAATGTAAGGGAAAAGACAGACATTTGACTTTCTAAAAATTAAATATTTCACTTTCTGACTAAGTTAAAAAGCACATGAGATTCAGAGAATATATTTGCAACATATATCATAAGTAAGGGGCTATTATCCAATAAATCATGAAGAGAAGGACCACCCTGAATTAAGAAAACAAAAGTAAGTGGGTTAGTGGAGAGGGGGTGGGTGAGAAAGCCCAGAACTTATGTTAAAGAGCAGGTGTCAGTGAGGACAGGGGGTCTGGTTCCCATGGAGATCCCTGTGGCATACCAAGAGGCAGGAAATGGATACTCACCTGCTAGGCCTGGCCCCACTGGCTGAGATGGGGTTTGAACTCCCCCTCACTGCATCTGTCCACAGCAGAGGGTGTTGTTTGGGTAAAGGAAGTCTGAGGCACAAAGGCAAGGTGGAAAGAGAAATCATGGGCAGGTGATCTTTGGGAAGGTGTAGGGGATACAAGTGGGAATGCCAGGCACCTGACATGGACTATCTCAGTTGGTCATTACAAAAACCCTACAAGGTGCCTGTTATCATTAGCCCCGTTTTATAGTTGAGGAAACTGAGGCTCCAAAAGGTTCAGTAACTCGTTCAAGATGCCGCAGTCAGGCCAGTGGAGGGGCCAGCCCTCACTCTCCCAGCGCTGGAGTGGCCTCTGGCGGTCACCCAGGTGGGTGCAGAGGTGCTGGAGAAGGCGCTGTCTTTCTCTTTATGCCCAGTCGTGTTATCCCTGATTGCGAGCTGTTTATTGGATTCTTTTATTTTTAATATGGGCACATGTTCTTCCTGTTAACTTTTTTAAAAATTGGTTTTCCAAACTGGTTTTCCAAAATTGGTTTTCCTTAGCTTAGAATTTAAGGGAAAAAAGTTAATATACATATATTAGTGTCAGAGTTGTCATCATTAGTATTTCTTCACAATAGTTTATATGTTGCTCAGCAGCCGTATCAGCTACCAAAATACAACGACGACAATACACGAACATGGATTTTGGAAGTGCTGGTGGGGAAGGTATTAAATCCAGGGCAGGGAGCCAGGCCCCGTAGAGGATTCAAAGACATCAATTTACATGCTCCAGGAGCAAGGGGGAGGATGGAAGTGCACGGAGGAAAGGGACCAAGGATGGTCAGGAAGCAGTGGGTGGCACAGAGAAGGCTCCCTGGCAGGGAGGACTTGCTGGGAAGCAAATGAAGCCAGAGTCCCAGGCTTTCCTTGAAGGGACCCTTCCAAGAACTAACATGGTCGTACGTTTTTACAAATTTTGATGTGTGTGTGTGTGTGTGTGTGTGTGTGTGTGTGTATTTTAAGTGCAGTAGGTTAAGCCCTTTGTCTCTTGCCACTCTGGTTGTCCCTCCTGCACACTCCTTGTGTTGGCTTGTGTTCAAGGGGATGTTGAGCATGTCTGGACATCAGGTCAAGGGCAAGTTGAGTTGTGGATACACTTAATTTGGATTTAGAGGTTTACAGGAGGGCCTCCCTGGTGGCACAAGGGTGTTAAGCACAGCACTATGAAGCAGTCCACAGCCTCTGCAGCATGAGTTCGAACCCCCGGCTGGCCAGGGAGCAACCCACATGGCTCAGCAGACCTCTCCTGACTCGCCCACTGCACCCTCAGAGCAGTGTACCTCGGTCGATCTGCCTGTTCTATTCCCCACTCTGTCTCTGGTGAACCCTCTCACCCCCCTGCACCTCTGGCCTGTGTCCCCAGCTCTTGTATGCATAAATTAATGAACTAAAAAAAAATAGAGGGCTACAGGAATGTGATTCTCAATCATGTCCACCGCTAGACTACTTATTACTAGTCATTCCAGTTGTAGGAATACCTTCCAGAAAGAGCCCCATGTCCCCCTGTGCCAAATCACCAGCATGGTGACAGAAAGATTCAGGGCAGAAGCTGTAAGAGATGTGAATGTGCCTGTGGTCCCAACAGAGAAGCATGTGGGTAATGGGAGTGTAACAGGGTGGTCCCCAGGAAAGGGGGAGGTTCCAGGTTCCCTGCCCCACCCAAATGGAGGGTGGAGCTGAGCAGGGAGAGAAGAAGCTTTAGAGGAGACTGAGGAAGGAAGGAAGCAGGATGGAGATCCAGAAGGAGACCTGGAGGAGGCACATGGGGCCTAGAGACACGTGAAGAAACTGTGCTTGCCTTTTGGTCGTGGACTGGGTGACACAGATGTGGGTGAGAGACCCAAGGGGAGGTGACAATGGCGGCTTTTATCTTGATTTTGATTTTGCTCTTTTCCTTCTGGGCTTGTCTGGTTGTTTCTGACCCTTTTCTGTGGGTCCCCACTGGAAGATGCTTCAGACTTGTGGCAGGCTTTGGGGCCTTGCTCTGGGCCAATCCCATTTGGATGGAGTTTTACCAACGAGGGGACGGGTAACTTTGGGTGTTTGATTTAGAAACTAGATTCTTTGCCTTACCTGTATTGTTTCCTAGTTGTATTAAAGTTCCTTCCCATTAAAGTCTCATATGTTTTTGTGTTGATGCGGCGAATGGCAGAACCCATTTAGAATAGGCAGGTTTGGGGGGTCTGGGGTGCACCTCTCCCTGCCCTATAACAGGAGGAGAGACAGAGATCCAGGTGTACAGAGCTGGTATCTAACTGCTAGAAAATTCTTCCAATCATCTGATGTGTAATATATGCAAGAGAATGATTTCATTTTTTTAAGCTTCTGTGCTTGGTTTCTGTTGCTTAGCGTAACGCTTTTGAGATTTACTCATGTTGTTGCATGGGCAGTTTATTCCTTTATATTGCTGAGTAGTATTCCAGTGTACGAATGACCCATATGTGTCTGTTCACACATCTGCAGATGGGCATTTGGATTGTTTCCAAACACACCTACTATACATATTTGTAATGGGTTCTTGGGTGGACATGTTTTCATTTCTCTTGGAGAGTTACTGCGCTTCATAAAGTAAGGGTATGTTGGGGGGGTTGCTGTTGGCCTAGGTGCTGCAGCTTTCTCAAAGTCCCTTCCTTTGTGTGCCACCCCCTTCTTCCATCGCAGCCAGAATGCCCCAGTTTCCTGCTCCACAGGTGACCCAAGGCTACAAGGCCCAGGCCCAGAGGGGTTTCCTGCACCTTCCCCAGGGCAAGGGATTTTTCGTCTGCAGAACATGAAGCCATAATGGATTTTTATCTGGACCCTGGGAGGGACAGGGTTTGTTGGCCCTCTCCTGGTGACTCCAGCCTTTTGCTCCTGTGAGACCAGAACCAGGGGAGGGAGGCGGAGTTTGGCACTCGTCCCCAAAGGGCTGTGGCCAATCCCCTCCTGTACTTGCTTGATTGAGAGGGGTCAGCTGCCCATCTCAGGCTCTTTGCCCATTTTCTCCTGCGCATCAGTGGAGACCCATAAACAAAAGCTATTGGTGTGTGCAAGAGCCCCGCCCCCCCTCCTCCCCCGGGCAAACTCCTCGAGGCACTGCCACCCCGGGTGCCTGAGTTCTCCAGGCGGACAAGCCAGCACACACCTGGCTTCCAACCATTTGCTAAAATGTTAGCTTATTTTTATTAACCCTCTTGCGTGGAAGTTGTGTCTCCCCCTCCCACCCCCAGGGCGCGCCGGTGAGCTGGTCTGCACCCCTGACTCCTTGGTTGCCTGTGACCTCAGCTCCCTTGTGAAAAGAAGAAAAGTGATGATACTGTGATTTCTCCAGGTCTTTCTCCTTGTCAGTGTGGGTGCTAGTCCTGGGCCAGTGCAACGTCTGCCTGTCTTTGAAACCTGCCTTTCTCCTTCTACCCATTTACCCTTGGCAACCCTTTTGCTCCTTTTTTTTTTTTTTTTTCAAATTAGCAACATTTATTATATAATGGTTATGTGCCAGGTGCTTTTCAAGCAATTGCTCATTATTTAAATATTTCCTTACATCGTTGTTCAATTTTTTACAGCAATTGATTTCTCCCTTCAGGTATAGTCCCCAGTTCTCCCTCCACCACTGCACCTGTGATCCATCACCCTAGCCCCATGTGCTCTTCCCTCCCCTGTTTTGACCCCTCAACCTCCTCTTCCCCTGCTGGATGCCCCAGGTCTATGGTCAGCTTGCAGGTTTGGTCATTTTTTTCTTAACCTTTTGTTTGGTTTCTCTGTATTCAACATGTAAGTGAAACCACCTGATATTTATCTGTTTCCTTCTTACTCTTAACACTCCACTTTGGGGTACCAATTGATTTGTCCTGTTATCTATTGCTGTATAACATGCCACCTCAAAATTTAGTGGCTTAGGACCTCCTTGGTGGCACAGGGGTTTTAGTCTCAACACTATCAAACTATCGCTAGCAACTGTGGCATGAGTTAGATCCCTGGCCAGGTTGCTGACCTACATGGTGCAGCAGACCTCTCCTGTCTTGCCTGCTGCTCCCTTCAGCAGTGTATTTCAGTAAATCCCCCTGTTCTGTTCCCCACTCTGTCTCTGGCGAGTCCTCTCACCCCCCATACCTCTGGCCTACACCCCAGTTCTTCTATGCAAAAAATAAATAAAAATAAAGCTTTAAAAAAATTGGTGGCTTAAAATGAAAACATACTGCCATTTCTCATAGTTCCGTGAGTTGCCAGGTCCCTGCTGGGCACTGTTTTCACATGGGGTTGCAGTCAGATCTTCGCAGAGATTGAAGTCATCCCAAGGTCTGGGCAGCAGAGAAGCCTCCTCCCTGCCTGGCAGATGATTACAGAAGACACCGAGGTGAGTACTGGGAGTCAAGGGTCACTGGAGGGCCAGCTTTGAAGACCAGCCAAGTTCTGCCTAACGTTGTACACAACAGGAACTTTGACAGTTAAGTCTTAAATGTATTTAAGTATAAATATGACACCAAAAAAGGAGAATATTTTTGTGATGCAGTGGGAGGGGACAAATTAAAAAAAAAGGTTTAAAAGCACAAGATTATAAAATAGAGAGAAGAAAGATTGATCATACTATGTCAAAATTAAGATTTCTGCCAACAAAGGACATCATGAAGGAATTGAGTATACAGAGGGTGGAATGGGAGGAGATATTTGCAATATCTAAAGCTGACATGCAATTAATGTGATTAATTGTGCCTAGACAGACACTCCTGCAAATTAACTAAAAAGTATAAAAGCACAGTAAATTATAAAAAACTGGCAAAGGACAGTAGAAAGCAATTTGCAAACAATAAGCCCCCATGCTAACAAGCATAGGAAGAGGTGCTCAGCATCATGAGTAATAGACAAATGTAACGGCAAACAACGAGGTATCATTTTATACCTATTAACTAGGCAAAATGCAGAAAACTAGATAGTGCCAAGTGCGAGTATGAGTGTGTGAGGCACGAAGGGTAATAAGAGCCCTCCAAATTGCATATGAGGACTGACTGATGCAGCCATTCTGGACAGCGTCTGGAACTCTTTGGGGATACACACCCCATGGGGAATGACTGGATTTGTGAGACATGCTTTTATTTGCCTAGGACATTCCCACAGGCCAGGGAGTTACTGAGTTGGAAGAGACGCCCCTGAAAAATCAATTTGTTGTTTTGCCCTGTGTGTGTGCATGTGTGTGTCTGTGCATCTGCAGGTTGCACACTCATGTGTTTGGGGTATTAGTGGTGGTGGTGGTACAGTTGGAGGCCACCTGAGTGTCCATCCCTGGTAGAGCAATAAACCATGCCTGAGTCTCACCGCCACGGTGTGGTCTACCATATACAAAAAATACAGATGCAACCACAAGCACATTTTCACAAGAACTCATACAAATAAAATTACTTATTAACACATTAGAAAACACTATTGGGAGGAGAGGAATCCAAGTGGCGCATGGGGGTAAAGGTTAATAGGAAAAATGTTTTTTAATTAGACCACTTATATTGGCTGACTTCAAGACTTACAAAGCTATAGTAATGAACACAGTATGGTATTACCATCAAGATGGACAAATACTGATAGATTGTCAGGGAGGAGGGGAAATTTCTCCCTTCATCTTGGGCTGACCAACTGACCAAATGAACACCAGGAAGATTGGTAGGAGAAAAAAATCTAATTTAATTACGTGCATGGGGGACTCTACATAGACAGAAGGAGGGCAAAGACAGTGAGGTAAATGGGAACATATAATTCTGAGCTTGGATCCAAACGCTGGACTAGGATGGAGCATCAAGGAGAGATGAGGGAGATTCCCGTGACCGGGAGAGGGTGAGTCACATGATGAAGAGCGGATGCTCTGTAATTAGTGTAGCGGGGAGAAATAGCGGGGTGAAGCCAGAGGCTCGGGGGTAAAAGAATCCACCAGAGACAGAGGGGAGAACAGAAAAGGCAGATTTATTGAAATACCTTGCAAGGGAGATGTCTGCACATAAAGGATTTGAGGCTCCCTTTTATAACCTGTTTTTGTGGGCTTTTCCTGACTGGAAGAGTCAGTTTGGGCCACTTAGTGCTGGGATGCCTTGTCTTGGGAGTTGGCCTTTGGCACAGAATGAGCCCTCGCCCTGCTTCTGCATTCATGGTCAAAATGACCAGTCTTATGGCCTGGTTCCCATAGCAACCTTATCAATTCCCTTTATCTATTCCAGTCCCCCAAAGCTCCTGCTGGGCAAGGAGTGGGGGCTTAGCTTTTAACCTTGTTACCTGACAATCAGATGTTTGTCTTGCCTTACACCTAGTTTTTTCAGACAGAAAGGCTATTTCTGGTAATAATCCCTATTCTGGGTAACAACCCCAATTTTCATCTTTCGAGGTAGTTAAGGGATTAGTTAAAATTTCTCAGGAGACTGCCAGGGCCTCCACTGACTTCATCTTGAAATTAGCCACATGCCAAAGTGGTGTGTCATGGGCGGTACTATTCTTAATATCTTGGGGAGGTCTTACCCTTAAGATTAATGGAACAGAATAGAGAACCCACAAGTTAACCTATATATATGAGGACAATTGATGTTTATAATGGTAGGAAGGCAAGGAAGAAAGGAACAACTGAATATATTCATATGCAAAAGTGAGGCTGGATCTATTAGGTTGTCAGAAAAATCATGACACATTTTTGCATAGAAAACAGAAAAAATATGTCATGACTTTACCAACAAGCCTACATAAGCATATAAAAATTAACTCAAAATGGATCTAAGATCAACATGTAGAACCAAAAGCTATAAAACCATAGAACAAAGTCTTAGAGACCTTGGGTTACCGTAACAAATAAGCACATGAATAGGTGATCAATATCATTAATCATTAAGGAAACTCAAAACCACAATGACACTAGCAACCATTAGGATGGTTAAAAATGAACAGACAACCATACCAAGGATTGGTCATTTGTGAGGGTGGAAGGGTACTGGAATTTCTCCTATATTGCTGGTAAGGATGTAAAATGGTACAACCATTTTAAAAAGCATTTTGGCAGTTTCCTAACAGTTATAAACATACAACTACCCATATGATCTAGCCATGCCATTCTAGGTATCTATCCAAGAAAAGCAGAAGCATATATACAAAGCATATATACAAACTCCATACATATATACAAAGCATATATACAAAGCATACATACAAACTCCATACAAAGAGTTGCATGTGTAAGTTCAAGGCAACTTCATTGGTAATAGTCAAAAACTGGAAACAGAGCCTCCCCTAGTGGCACAGCGGTTGAGGGCTGGTCTGTGAAGCTGCCCACAGCCTCTGAAGCGCCCATTCCATCTCCGGCTGCTGGCTAGGGTCCCGCATGGCGTGCAGACCTCTCCTGCCGCGCCTGCTGCTCCCCTCAGCAGTGTACTTCGTCAGTCTGCCTGTTCTGTTCCCCGCTCTGGCTCTGGTGAAATCTCTCACCCTCCCGCGAGCTTCTGACTGTACCCAGTGCTTGTATAAATAAATAAATCTTAAAAAAAAAACAAACAACTGGAAACAACCCCAACGCCCATGAGAAATTGTGGCATATCCATACAATGTAATATTATAAGATTTTACTTAGTCCATAAAAAGGAAGAAACTCGATCCATGCAAGGACATGGGTGAACCTAAGTAATTATGCTGAGTGAAAGAAAGCAGACTCAAAAATACACACTGTATAATTTCCATTTACATAAAATTCTAGGAAATGTAATCTTTAGTGCGTGGAAGCAGATCAACGGTTGTCTGACAAGGGAGGACACTTTTAGGAGTGATGGATATGTTCACGATGGATATGTTCACGATGATATGTCTGCACAGGGGCATATGTCCAAAGACATCAAACTGTACACTTTAAATATGGATTTTACTGGATGTCAATATCTCCACAAAGTATTTTTGAAAAAGTCAGTCTCGCGCCAGAGTCACAGCGTTGTAAGTGGTTGTAAGCGGCGGTGCAGGATCCGGCTCAGCAGCCTTGTTTCGGAGCCTGAGCACACCTGAGCCCTGATGTCCAGGTAACAAAGGCCAGGAGGAAAGTGCCGGAAGGGAACGGACGAACGGACGGAGCCGGCTGCCCCGGCCGAGTTAATGATTATGGGTGGGCGGCCCCTCCCGGGTGCACGCACCGCCCCCCTGCACCCAAGCGCTGCCCCGCCCGACGGCCGCCCATTGCGCCGCGAGCCGTGAGGCCTCTCCGCCGCCACCTGCTGCGGGTCCGCGTCCGCGCCGCGTCCAGACATGGTGAGGGGGGGCAGGCGCTGCTGCGATCCCCGCAGCTCCATTAGGAGCCGGCGCGCGGGCGGGGCGGAGAGGAAGGGGCCGGCGCTGGGTCTCTGCGGGGCCGACAGCCAGGAACCGGTGGGGTGGCCCAGTGGGGGCGGGGAGGTTCTCTTCCAGCCCCTAGACGATCTGCCTCACCCCGATCTCGGAGAGTCGGGGGTCTCCGCCCCGCTCCACCCTCCCGGTGGTGTCCTAGAACTGAGGTCGGGGGCAGGGAGGTGGCAGATGGGGGACTGGCGAGGCGGGAGCCCAGGCCTGCCCCTGGCTGCCAGGCCGGTGCCCCCTTAGTGCAAATCTGAGGGCGGGGCCTAGTGACCTCCCTGGGCGGAGGTGGGCGGGGCAGCCCGGTGAGCCCGTGCTGGTTCTGGTCTCCCTGGGGTGGGGGTAGGGGGGTCGCCAGTTTGTGAGTGTGTAAAAGCGGGGAGATTCCATCCGCATCCTCCTCTGTGTGTCTGTGCTGACCTGCCTTGCACTTATGGGCACAGGGCTGGCGAAGGCCTCTGTACTCCCAGTGCCTACCCCCACCTCCCAGTGCGCCCCTGGCACTTAAGTCAAGGCTAATGCTCAAGATGGGGAGCTGATTGCTCAGGACCTACCCCGCGGGAAGGTCTCAAGCCCTGTGGTTAGCTGTGCTTCAAGGAGGCAGTCTAGAGGCGGGGAGCTTTACCTAACAGCCTGTTTCAGGCTCCAAAGCAGTGGAACAGTAGGGCCTGTGATGACACCTGGTAGGGGGGGGCAGAGGCTGTTTTGATGGCTGCAGTGGGTGGGAAGGGTGGTGGGGAGTGAGGCTGATGGTGAGGTGCTCTGTGGCTTCAGAGATGCAGGGCATGGGTAATCAGTAACTCCTCTGCACCCTCCCCCAGAGGCTAAGGCCCGTCCAGGCCTGACTTGTGATTTACTAAGCAAACAAGCCCCTGCCCCCTCTCTAATTCCATCTCTAAAGGGCTTGTCAGTTAGTTCAGCCCCAGGCTGTGAGACTTGGGGGATTCCAGACTCTTAAGTCTTCTTTGGGGAGGTGAGAGGATCTCCTAGGAGCTCACTAGTACCCACCTACTCCTTTCGGAACCAGAGAATTAAACAGGTGGTTTCTGATGCCTTGGCTGACATCTGGTCATCCTGTTGCCTGGAAACAGGGACCAGGCTTATCAGCTGCTGAGAAAGGGCCTTTCTGAAATGAAGCCAGGCTGAGCACCAGATACAGATCTCTACTGCGTTTCCAAGGCCTGGAGAGAAGCCGGACCAAGCCAGATCAGTCCAGAGACAACTTGTGTTTTCAAAAGGGAAAAAAGGATGAGGACTGAGGGCTCTGCAATGCTTTTCCAATCCCACCCAAACCAGCCAGGCCTATCTCAGCCTCCTTGCCTGTCTCAGGCCAGGCCTATCTAAGCCTCTTCTGAAAATGCAAATGGTGTTCCCTTAATAAGAAGCAATGGTGTTTACTCGTGTCCCATTGGCTCCTCTTGCTGCTCTGTCCCGTGGAAGTTCTCGTCCTCTTTTGCCCTGACCCAAGAGAGATGTGCACCAGGCCTGCTGGCCCATGTTGGCAGAACAGGTGCTTCACCCAGTCCCATTGACTCCACCCAAGGCTCCCCATCTTTGACCTACCTCATACACACTAAATTAACCCCCTTACATTTTCTTCCCAGACCTTACTGATTTCATTTTTAATTGAGCACGCTCGAGTTTCTGCCGTTGGCTGGCTCTGTTTGAGAAGCCTAGGCTCTGGAATCCCTTAAACGCCTAGACCTGGATCCTCCTAGAGGATGCAGCTGCCCTTCGTACCATCTGCTCTGTAATGTGCCTATGTGAGGTGCTTGAGGTAAACAGGACGGGCACTAGGTTTACCAACTGCCCAAGTTATTTCCTCTTTGGGGATTGAGCTTGGTGGTCCTGTCTTCCCAAGTGGACAGAAAAGGTGGGAAAATCTGAGTAACCTAGGCCAGACGGATGGGAACCAGAGGCTGCAGGGGGCGTGTGCAGCACCCACAGGGAGGTAGTGCCGTGGTTGCCAACTGCAGTGTAGCTGAGAGTCGCCTGGACATGTTGAGCACCATTTCCTCCGCCCAGCTGGCTGAAGGGATGCAGGCTTAGACCCACTGTCTGTGCTCTCACTGACTGGGGGCGGGGTGAGGGGATGAGGTGGGAGGTGGGGGGAGGTCCACTTCCCCTCTCTAGGCCTCAGTTTCCTCTTAAATACACCTGACATGGGTACCAGTAGGGGCATGGGGTGGCCTGGATCTCCCCATAATAGAAAAAGGAAATTGGCCAGCCAGCGGTTCTCTTTCTGAAAGGTTGTGTTGTAATACAGACGTATCTGGGCTTGAATTTGCTTTTATTCCCTTGTTAAGAGACCTCTCTCTTTTTTTTTTTTTTTTTTTGGTGGGGGGAGGGCTGTGTAATGCTTTGGCAGGGGGCAGGGGTGGCGGGAGTGTTTCTCAGTCCCAGTGACTTTTCTTACACCTCAGAATCTGTTCTAAGTGGAGTATCAAGCCTAAGAACCTATCAGATCGGAGCCAGGGCCCTACCTCCCAGTCCATCGCTTTAGACCAGCTGCCCTTTGCATCCCCAGAGTAGCCAGAGGAGTCTGGCTAACTGCCCCCAAAGGTCAGGGCCCTCTCTTTTGTCCTGTAAAAAGAAATGCCCTTAGGCCTCTGGTTTTTTGATGTTGTTGTTTGTTTTCTTCCTTTTGCAGGCTGGCAAAGCACACAGGCTAAGTGCTGAAGAGAGGGACCAGCTGCTGCCAAACTTGAGGGCTGTGGGGTGGAATGAGCTGGAAGGCCGAGATGCCATCTTCAAGCAGTTCCATTTCAAAGACTTCAACAGGGTACAGCACCAGGGCTGATGGGTCACACTCCAGAACTGGCCTCTCTCTTCGAGTCCTCATGCCAAGGCTCAGACACGACACTACCTGTTTCTGGGAAAGTGTCATCCTGGGGGATTGGAGAGTGGGGAGGCGGGTCTTGGGCTCCCCGTGCCTGGGGTTTTCCCAGACTATCCTCAGAGGAGATAGTTCAGGGTGGAAAGAGGGGCACATGAAGACATTGTAGTAAACAGCCAGAATTGGGCAGGACAGAAATGCAAACCGCCCTGGCATTCCCACCTTGTTAGTGATTCCAGTAACAAGACTCTTCCTGCTACAAGACCACCTGCAGCCACAGAACCCGTGGCAGGATTCCAGGGGCAGTGATTAGAGCTAGAGAGGTCTCCTTACAGGGAGCTAGCCCACCCTTATGTCTCTACACATACACTGGCCTTTAAAAAGGCGCCCAGCCATGTGTCTCTCAGAACACTGACCTGGGTCTCATTTCACTAAATAGGCTTTTGGCTTCATGACGAGAGTGGCGCTGCAGGCTGAGAAACTGGACCACCACCCTGAATGGTTTAACGTGTACAACAAGGTGAGTGAGGTGGGCTTGCTGTGCTTGGCCTGTGTGAGTTCTGAAAACTCCAGTTTGTTCGGAAGACCCTTTTCTGGGATCTGCCTCCGGCCCTTATTCACCCAAAGGCTGACTAGCTACTTGCTGCCCCTGACCAGTTCACCCCCTTCCATAAGCCACATAAACACCCCTGGAAAATACTGTCTCATTAAAAGACTGGTGAGATCACTTATGGTCAAAGGAGACACTAAAAGGCCAACCCAAAGGAAGGAAAGTCTGTGGGAATTAGGCATCCTTGTTAATAGCGCTAAATGGCCTCAATCGTTTTGGAGGCATGAAGAAAGAAAAAGTAATAAATCTGAACTAAGGATACCCATGCACAGCAAACAGATCAGACTGTTTGCTTAATGAATGGAAACAGATTAAGTGCCTGCCGTTTGCCAAGAGCAGTGCTGGGCTCTTTATGAAAACATTAAAACGAAGAGACTATCTGGAAAAGGGTAGCACTTCGGAGCCAAAGTTGGTCATTGGTCTTGTGAGCTTTCAGATTGCTCTTGATATTTGGGTATCTCATTTTCAGCCTTCAGCTGAAGTCACCACTACTTGTGGAGACTAGTAGAAGGCAGACATGTCAGGAGCCTTAGTGTGGCCAGGCCAGTGCCCAGGGACTCCCTCCTGTTTTTAGGTAAGCTCGTGGGATCAGCTGGCCCCGAATCTCTGGTTTTGTTTCAGGTCCACATCACCCTGAGCACCCATGAGTGTGCAGGCCTGTCAGAACGGGACATAAACCTGGCCAGCTTCATCGAACAAGTAGCAGTGACCATGACCTAGACCTGCCCTTTGAATTCTTCAGGGGAAGGGGTGACTGAACTGGGAATCCAAAAAGGGAACTCGGGAGCCCAAGGATCTAGCTGCACTCAGAACTGTCATGTTGACCCTGTGGCCTCTGCTTAGGGTGAGTCCTTGCTGTGGAAAGAGAAGCCAGCATCTCTGCCAACACCAGGACCATAGACCTTCGTCCCCCACACCGTTCTCTTCATCCTTGGGGCTCTGTTACATGTACACTAATTTGAGTAAGATCTTCCCTTTTATAACTTCCAAGCAGTAATTTTCTTTCTGGCCGTATCTTGATCTTTTCCTGTTTCATTTCTCAAGAAGCTGAGTAGAGCTGTGTTCTAAGATTGATAAAGTCTCATCGTAGAAAACAGGACCCTAAGTCAACCCCATCCAGTAGTAACAGAAACACATGCTTTCATGCCTCAAATAAAAAGTATTGTTTCACTTGGCCTCAGGCTCTAGAATCTTTTTCCAAGGTCAATCCAAAGTGAAGCCAGTGGGCATTTAAAGCACTTACTCTGCGCAAGACACTATTCAAAGCCCTGGGGGAAGAGGAGCCCAGGCCACTCTGCCTTGGGGTTGTTCATGATCTTCTAGGGGACTTCAACAGGAAAACAGTTAACGATTACTGGGCAGGGTGAATTAAGTCAATGCCAGATGCAAGAAGTCAGCTAAGGGAACATGAAGCAATGAACTAACTCTGGAGGCTTCATCTGAGATGTACCTGGAAGTACTGAATAGGATTCTTGAGGCAGAGGTGCCTGAGGGAGCCCCTGAGCAAACATAAAGGTAGAAGGCACCCGTCCTACAGGCCGGCTGGGGCCTCATTTTCTTCCTGGCCTCTAACATCTGACGGGGAGATTTCTAATCTTGATAGTTTCTACAGTTTCTTAGAAACTTAGCTGAAGACCCAAGGCTCACCTGCTTTTACTCTCTCTGGGAGAAAACGAAAGCCAGAGCTAAGGAGTAACAGGTTATTTATTATCCAAGCAGTTAAGGAGTTGATCTGCAGGTGGTCTGACCAGGAACTCTCTACGGCAGAATGTCCCCCCGGATGTCTGTGAGAAGAGACACAGAGCAGTCTCCTCTCCCCTATGTGCAGGGCTGTCACTTCACACAAGCCATTATGCAAGAGGCTGGGAAGCCATTCTCCAGATGGGTTCTCATCTTGTACCCCTAACCTGAAGCTGCCTGGGTCCCAAGGCATAATGACTTCAAGCTATAAATGCAGGGTCACCTGGAGCAGGCAATTTAGCATTACCATGCCCCAGTTATCCTGGATGAGTTGGTCCTGCAGCAGCACCAGAAAAATAAAATTGGTGCTTGAGAAAATAAGCATATTATTGGGTAAGATGGGACTACAGGACCTCCTTCCCAGCCTCTAGGATGGTAAGGACTCTTGGCACCTATGTTAATAGCAAGCTCTCAGCACAGTTCAGACAGTGGCCCTCCGTCTGCTCCACTGCTGACTAGATGATTCTAAGTGTACTTTGACCTGATGACCGGCTTAGGATTAGGGGACAGAAGCCACCAAACATGGAGTTGTGGACTAGTATTATGTCACCTTTCTGCCTCTGCTTATTCGCAAGGACCAAAGGTGAAAAAAACACCAATCAAGCGGACACTACAGTTGTAGGAAGCACCTTTATGTGGGACACAGATTCAGGTAACTTTTTTTAACAAACATTTATTCTAATGTTAATGCAAATAATTGAAAATAAAGGGACAGATGCTTAGGAGAGATTATGATTTAAAAAAAAAAGGCAGGAAAAAGTAAAACTCAAGAAAAGGCTTCCGAATACCTGACTTTTGCTTACCCGTGGTAGAGCTAGTGGTTGTCAAAATCTGTCTTCGTTATTACTTCTGTTACTACTGGTTCTAATTAACAACAGCTCTTTGCTACCAAGGACCCACAGAGAATGTTTATAACTGTAAGAAGATATAAGCATCCAGACATCCAGGCCTAACCAAGTATAGGCCAGCCCCTCTCTCTGTAGTGTAGCATTCACCCCAAAGTAAGTAGAGGCCCAGGGATCTGAGTCATTTAGCAGAAAACTATTGCAAAGGTGGTATGCCTCAGCTTGATCCTGGTAAAGTCTGAATGGGCTGAAAGACAGTGAAAAGCAGGGTCACCTCAATGACAGCCTTCGAAACCCTAATATAACCCTTTGGAACGACTTCTCAGTTATGATGGCGCAAGAAGCTCAGTTACGTTGGCACAGACAACCGGAGCAGTTCTAGCAGCTCCCAAACCAAACACAGGGCTGCAAGTCAGTGTCCTTCGCTAAGAGAGAGCCAAGTACCCAGCTGGCTGGAGACCATCCCAGATGGCTTAATGCATCATGAAGGTATAAGCAGAAGTGGATGACGAAAATGACGGAAATATAAGGCAGTGCCCAGGCCCTGAGTCACTGAAAGACCTGAGCTCTAGACCACCTTAAAACAGGTATGATCACCATTCCCGCGCCGCGCGCCGCCCCCCCCCCCCCCACTACCTATGAAAGTGTTTCCAGCTGACAGGATTGCTGTTCCCTGCCTGGGTCTATTGGCCTTGGTATCAGCGTCACACACAACCGTTCCACCAAAAGGGGGCGCGCTCTCATCAGTAGCCAGGTCAAGAGCTCCTGCCACCCCCTCCTGGGATCTCCCTGTGCCCAAATAAATGAATGCAACCATTCAAGACGATTAACATTTGGGATATTTTATTACTTAATTTTTTAAAAGAGATTATTGCTGCAATGAGGAAGGGTTACTAAGAAAGAGAGGGGAGGTTAAAGACAAAAGATTTAAGAGGCAAGTACCATTTTCCAAGTATAAAACTGGTAATATTAAAAGTGACATGGCAGTATTTTCACACAACTACTTCTACTGCACAAACAACAGTACAGTTTTCGCAGAAGCCAAAATGACATCTGCCAGCAACATGATATTAAGACATTCCTCCGCCTCTTCCAGACTAGGTGTTACTACATGCACAGATACACACAGAATGCAAAGCCCGCAAGTACTGGATCAAACTAAGGCTTGTGATCATAAATGAAAGTGGCAACAGTAGGTCCCTTTGAAATACACCATCACCCCTGGCAACAACGTGGTCACAGCACAGAGGAAGGTCCCAAGGAGACACTGGAAACAACAGCACAATCTGTAGGGCACGTGCAGCGCCACTTTAGAAGCTGACAAATCAGTGGTGCCTGCCAGAGCATCTGCCCTGCACTGCCACCAACTTAAGAACGCACTGGGGACCCAAGAGACGTCACGCACAGCTCCCACCACAGCTTCTCTTTCAGGAGGTACCCACCAGTTTAGCAACTGAAGGGATTGTGACTCCCATGTCCAAAAGATGTCAGACAGACAGACACACACACACATACACCGGACTTTTGGAACCCACGATAGGCAGGAAGAGACATACCTACACACACACACACACGCACACCCCCAAACCAGCCCCACAATGATGGCTAGCTAGTCACAGTTACTATGCAGGAAGTACAGTGCTACAGAACACTTCAGACAAAAAGCCTGGGGGAAAGTCAGTGAGCCTGGCTCTCTGGCCAGCATTCCCAGCAGAGGCGAGAGGACACTAGCCTGAGGAGGCTGAATATTCAGGAGTCCCTGAGAAGGGCAATGGAACAGAGGAAAGTTTCTCCTGACTTATCCTAAGTACTCCTCTACCCAAAGAAAAGCCTCAAAGACTGATTACTTCCTCTAGGGTCTGTCAGGAATAGCCCCCACTGCTCACGGCTGAAGAGAAAGGCACACGATATGTTGTCATCAGACAGGAGGGGTGAGGGCCCATGCAGGGGAGGAGGAAGTGGGTGCAGGGTCTGGTCCTCTCCCTGCACCACCCTGAGCAACTAGTCTTAGGAAGGAATCCCAAGCCCGAGTCCACAAACAACACTTGCCATCATGTTTTCCTATTCCAAAAAGCTTATCTCATCTTAGCCAGGCTGAAAAGCATCTTGTACCTGAGGCTAAGTTGCCATAGTACCTTTGGGAGCTGAATAAAGGGGGGAAAGGCAGGAAGGACACACTAATGGAGAGAGAAAAGTGTCCTTGCCTTGGGGGCGCTCTCATGCCTCCGTGCACCCACTTAGGGTAAGCCAAAGCAACTTGTGAAGGTGCTTTTGAGCTGTTTCTTCAAGCAAAACATTCTCATACATGATGCCTTAAAGCAACAGAGGGCAGGACGATCACCAGCACCCTTGTGACATGCATCTGAAGTCAGGTGCTCATCCTACTCTGATCCTCAGCAAAGTGTAGAAAACAGTCTGGCTTCTGAGCACCAGCAGGCATACTCAGATCATGCCATTTCAGAGAGACAGCCCTGGACCAGAAAGTCCTAGATTCTCGGGAAACCACACCCTCTTCCTAGTCCAAGAAACAAGAACAAATCAATGGGTCAACCTTTCAAACAACAATCTCCAAAAATGATGGCACCCGAGTGCCAAATAGGACTGCCAGCACAGAGGAGGACCAAGGGGCCGCTCCCAAGTTTCCTTGTCGATGGGGCCTGCAAACTGGGAATAGCCTGGTGATGTGTGTCCTGGAAAAACAAATTCTAATAAAAGTGACTCTAAGAGGGCCAACTAACCTACTCAAAGAGGACAGCTGAAAAGGCCTCCTGTTTAGAGTATGGCTAACACCCACTGGGGGACATCTGTTACCTAAATGCTTCCCATCTGACTAGCCAATCTGCCTGAAATAACAAAGAAAACCTTCTAGCTCATAAACTGTACCCCAGCTTCCCTAAGGAATCAGGACAGGTCAGAGTTGCCACACAATGATTAAGTGGTAGTTGAAAGCTAGAGAGGTTAGAGAAGGAAATGGTTATAATAACTCCTAGGGTAACATTTATAACAAGGGCAAAATAATTATGTAATGGAATTTTGGGGGGATCTTCACATTAAAAACCATAAAAGGATGATGAAAGGAGGAACAAGAATCCTGAGGATCAAGCTGTCGCATGGTCTGTTTCATTGTGCTCTATGGAGCAAGACCATGTTGAAAATGTGCGTGGCCTGTTCCATACCCCGAGAATCTTCTGGAGGCCAGAAGTGCCATGGGGCTAGAAAGGGTCTGGGCTCAGCGGGGTTTTGGAGAACCATTCATTTGGCTGCCCTGAGTTACAGCATCTGTGCTGAAAAGGCTGTCCAAGAAGACCGAGCTCAATTCTGCCACCAGGTTCCTGTCGACGGTTGCCTGGGCCATGCCGTAGATCGCACCCTGCAGAGCAGCCCAAGAATCCGTATTAGTGACAAGGGGTACAGGAACAAAGATACAGCTGTGGCACTGCCCTCCTCATCCCTCCATCCTTGCTTTCCATGTGCCCTTCTCTCCCTCACTCCATTTCCATGCCAAGCACCATTCCTTCAGAAAAACGTCTGGCATAGTAAAATTTTCATAGGCACTTCCCAGTCTGCCTTTCTGCCCAAAGGAAACAGCCTATGGAATTTACTCTAGAAAATTCCAGAGAATACAGCTTTACTGCCTTTGCTGTGTCAAAATTTTCTTCTCCAATAGACACTACCACCATATGCCTTTGTACTTAGCATTTTCAAATTTATAAGGTGCTTTAGATATAGTCTATCTCATTTGAGCCTAAAAAACTCTGGGTATCAGTGAGACGCAGATATCTGGCTGCAATTAATAAATAAAGAAAGAGGTCTGTGGATTAGGGATTTGTGGATTAGGCAGGAACAGACTCAAGGTCATCTAATTCTTTCAAACCACCCACCTAAACTTCCACAAGAAGAAAAACCCCAAGTGTCCCTACCATTCCTGTGGTCTTTGCTTTAGGATTTTTCATGATCTGAGTGACAGACTCCCGGACGTCCTTTAGGAACTGGACGGCTACTCGCTTCCGGGTGTGTACTAGCGTGACGCAGAAATGAATACTAAAAGAGAATAAGGAGACAAAGATGAACCTTGGAAAAAGAGAAAAATGTTCTAAAATAAAGCAGCCCCCAATATAGGAATGTTTTGATTGCTTCTACATGCTATTTGTGACAAGTATTAGTTGTGATTCCTAGTCCTAGGAATCAAGGTCTCAGATACATGCTTGTCAAGCACGGGGTAGCATGAGGGCTTCTCATCATCATCAAGCACCACCCTGACAGAATGGCTGTTCTGCCCCACCCCTCCCCTCAAAAACTGTCAACTGCTATTCCTTCGACCATGTGACCACCAATGGGACGTTCCTATCATAGATGATAAACACTCATGGGGATAGGGCATCATAGAAAGCTAAGAGAAAACCACATTAAAGGAGGCAGTAGCAGGACTGAATTACTAGAAGTCCTTCAGAAGGTTTTGAGCTAAGTATTACTCAGGTAATGAGTCGGTATGTGGCTGTAGACAAAGATGGATCAGAGTATAGAGCCTAGAAAGATTTGGGGTACCAGGGTGAGGGGGTTCTCATGGCCATCCACTGGTCTTAAGAGGCAACCTAACTGCCAGGGTTTTAAAGCTGTCTTCGTTTCGATATTGAATAGCACCACGTGCTAGGCTCTAGCAAAGCCAGCTCTATGTCCCAGGTCACCTTCCAACCCCAGTTCTTCAAAAGTCATGAAGCAAAGGACAGCAAAGAACTTCTTCAAGCTTACCTGGGTGGGAACTGCAACTGGTTCAAGAACCAGCCTTTAGCAGTCATCAGGTTAGATAGTCGATAGATGTCAAAATCACGGGAGCCCAGGGCAATGACTGATACCTGAGGGTTCCCGAAAACAAAGATGCCCTTGACAGTTTCCAGTCTTAAAAAGGGAACAAAAAAGGAAATTTAGCCACATATATTCCTCAGGTCATCATTTTAATCAACCAATATCTCCCTTATGACACAAACTAACCTTTCGGAGCTTTAGATTTTCCGCTTCTAAAATAAGGTGGCTAGACAGAAATCAGCAATTCCTAAATATTCAAAGGGCCAAATTGCATTTAGAGCCAATGAAACAGAATCACCAACTCCTAACCTGTCTGCCCAACTCCCGTATTAAGACATGGCCCCAAAGGCATCTGAGGCATAAAAGATGTACTTTAAAAAATACCCTGAAAAAAATCCCTCCATGTCTACAGTTTTAAAGTCATATATGCAAGGCCTAAAGCATGAAATGGTACCGCGTTTCTTAACAGATGGGTATATGAGAACCATATGCAGGCCTTTTCCAAATGAAACAGAACTTACTGACTGCTTTCATTCACCCTCAATGTTCTGAATAAGCCTCCCCAGTCTCTCCCCAGACAGAGAGAGACTGGCACATAATACATAACAGATGTTAGACATAGTATGCAGTCTAGTTCAAGTCTCAGACTAAACCCAGATTTTATCACACACGCCCCTTTTGCCCCAACCCCCAACCCTTTATCTCCAGTTCTTTTATTATTCCAGTGATTCTCCAAGTGTGATTCCTATACCAGCAGCATCAATACCTAATCAGAACTTCCTAGTAATACAAACACTCAGACTCCTATAAAGATCTACCAAATCAGAATTCTAAGAGTGGGGCTCGGCAATCTGCATTTTAACTAGCCCCTCTAGGTGACTCAGATACGTGCTCAAGCTTGAGAACCACTGTCTTCACCACTAAACTGTACATGAATAGTTGGTAAGAGCTGCCAATTGTTCAGACAATCCTGGAAACAAGACGGGCTACAGATGAAGCCCCAATTTGACCCTCCAACTCATAGCAGAGCAAGAAAGCATATCTTTCCAGGTTAGTACCAGACCCCTAAGCTGATGTCTAAACCCATGGTCTCTAAAAGGACAGCAAATGGGGTTGGAATTCTGGGAGTGTGGCCAGACCTCGAGCCCACCAGCATACAAGGAAGATACAAGGCAGAACACCAATCTTCCACACATACATACTCTGACTTGAGGTAGCGAGTAGTTCTGATGATCTGTCTGGTTGCATCAACATATCCACTCTCACCCATGTGCATCAGGGCAGCCCAACAAGCTGCACTGATGCCACCAGGCCGAGAGCCTGCGATGGTTGGGGAAGCATAGATGCCACCCTGCCAATCTGTAGCAACGAAGAACTGATAGCTCCTGTACTTCTTGTCACTGTATAACAGCACTGAAGAGCCTTTGGGGGCGTAGCCATACTGAGGGGGAGAAGAAGCACACAGGTGAGTGCACAGTTCTGTACAGCAGACCTGTCCCAGGACTCTCATATCATGGAGATTTCTCCTTGTCATGTTGGTTTCTCTAATAATACATTTCCCACTCACATTAAAGAATTCAAACTTAGAATGTTAAATGGCAGGGCCTCCCCGGTGGCGCAGCGGTTGAGCGCTGGGCTGCGAGGCTGCCTGCAGCCTCTGCAGCACCAGTTCGATCCCCGGCCACCAGCAAGGGTCCCACATGGCATGCAGACCTCTCCTGCCGCGCCTGCTGCTTCCCCCAGCAGTGTACTTCGTCAGTCTGCCTGTTCTGCTGCTCGCTCTGGCTCTGGTGAATTCTCTCACCCTCCCGCACTTCTGACTGTACCCAGTGCTTGTCCAAATAAATAAATAAATAAATATTTAAAAAAAAAAAGAATGTTAAATGGCAGAGGAAACTTAAGGGATAGCGTTTAAAAACTCTATTTTAGGGATGAGAAAAGTTAACGGGTGTACTTTCTCTCCCTCACCCAGCATGTGGTTTTCCTTCTTTAAAACTTCTCTAGAGTGGCATGTCAGGATGGAAGCAAAGATAACCACTGAAAGCCAGGAGTGGATGGAATTCAAGTGACTTGACTCCCTTCCCACCCTTTTCGCTTCATATTGTACTTGCTTTCTGAGAACATTATGGTACTTAGAATCTAGCAGCAAATTAATCCAGCTTTAAAATAAACTCAGTACTTGTTTCCTTATAGAAAATGTGCCCTCCTACTTAACTCTCACTAAAACTGACATGGAAAGGACTGCAATCCTTGAACCAAACAAGGGCGGAGGGTAAGAAAAGCAGCACAGGAGATCCATGGACAGCAAAGCAAATATCAGCCCTGACTGAAGATTCGATACTGCTCCTTTAGAATTTGAAAAACAGGTCTTTACTAGAATTTACTAGACTCCAGTTAAAAACCAGCTCTGAAAGTGCAACCACAGAGCACATGTCCCTGAGGCTGCAACTGCTTCTCTCTCATCTGGAGATAGGTGATCAGAATCCTACTGATCTGGCAGGCACAGGCATTTCAAACATTACAAGCCAAACATTCCTGAATAAGTTCTTCCCTCTTTTCCAAAGGACTGCTGCCAACACACTGCTGTCACTGAGATGCTGGAGCCCCAGGAGTGGCTGCATTAACATCCTCTTAGAAATCCAGCATCAACCTTTCTTCTACTGCCCCACCCTCCTGCCCCAACGAATGTCAAGGCTTCACAGGACTTTTCTGTAAGGGTCACTACACTAGCATGTCTTGGTTATATACAGTCAGTGGACAGAGAAATGCTCTTCACCATGTGACTGACACAAAGGGAACATATTCCTTTTCACTATTGCTTGTCCTCTCTATCACTATACCTTGTCACCTGAATCAATGGCCTGGTAAGAGCAAAAAGCCAGATTTAATTTTATATTTTGTTATATTCACGGGAAAGGTTAATATTTTATCCAATTTATTTTGTTGAAATTAATCAAAAATAATTGTCTACTCTGATTAGATATTTGGTCTCTTCCCAAGCTTACCTTGTGAGTATCAGCTGAAATGCTGGTCACACCTTTGACTCGGAAATCAAATGGGTATTCCAATGGGTATCCTGCTTTCTCCATAAAGACGATGAGGAAGCCCCCCAGACAAGCATCCACGTGAAGAGGTATTTTGTATTTGACAGCCAGCTAGTTTCAAAAAACAAAAACCTCACGAGAATTTCATTTATAGCCCCTAACAGCCCTATAACAAAAATTTTGCAAAACCTGGGTGGAAGGACAAGGCCATCGTGGACAGGTTTTTCATGTTTTAAAAAACTGGCTGTTTTTGACATTCCTAATAAAGGGTGATTTTTCCAATGCCTTTAGCTTTCAAAATAATTCATCTGAGGGCCTCCCAGGTGGCGCAGCGGTTGAGCGCTGGGTTGCGAAGCTGCCGGCGACCTCTGCGGCGCCGGTTCGATCCCCAGCTGTTCCCCGGCCACCGGAGGAGGGTCCCACATGGTGTGCAGACCTCTCCTGCCGCCCGCTGCTCCCCTCAGCAGTGTACTTCGGTCCTTCTGCCTGCTCTGCTCCCTGCTCTGACTCTGGTGAATTCTCTCACCCTCCCGTGCTTCTGACTGTACCCAGTGCATGTATAAACAAAACAAACAAACAAACAAACAAACTAAATAAATAAAAAAAAAATGCCTCTATAAAAAAAAAAAAATTCATCTGAAATGTGATGTCTATTTGTATTTAAGTAAGCAGGGTCTCCAACTCACTGTAAAATCAAGCAAGAAACGAGCAGCACTCTGATTTAGGTTGCCTCTGGAGGGAGGAAAGGTCCTGCTTTAGGAACTGCAGGTGGGAAGAATTAGGGTGCACTGCAGGGTGACACGCTGAATACCAACCCTACTAGCAAGTAAGGAAATGCAGATGATTTCCTCATCTGAATTGGAATATCAGTACTATTTCAGAACATCCAATTTAAACAAAGACTTCTTCCTGTAGTATTACACCTCCATGGTAGAAGCTAGTAACTTTCAGAGGCTCCAAACACAGCTGCGGGGCTTACCACAGGGCTGATGAGAGCTATTCATCACTACTGTGCTCAACTCTAAACTCAGAATTGCTTCTATTTGACAAATACTGCACCACTAGATTCTATTTTAAAAATCTCAATTTGTCTACCCAACAGCCCATCTCTCACGTACCTTGGCCACTTCAGGGACAGGATCTAATACACCATGAGGAAACTGGGGGACAGAACAGACGAGCATCGCAGTATTCCTGGAGATCGCTCTTCTCATTGCCTAGGGTTTTAAAGTTTCAAGGAAAGTGAGAAGCCACATTACAGTTACTCTCTCCCCCTATGAGGGTAATCCAGGCTACCAGCTAGCCTTCTGGTTGTACTTGTGCCCCTTCTTATCCTGTCCAGACTGGGAGAATACTGACCCATCAGGGGGACAGAACACAAACAAGGCTTGATGGGTGAGGAAACATCATCTGACAATACAGCACAGTAAGAAAACAAACACACTGAAACCCCCAGGCAAGATGACTGGAGATAAAAATATTCGGCTAAAAGCCAAAGGTGGGGCCTCCCAGGTGGCACAAGGGGTTAAGGCGCAACCTATGAAGCTATCTGCAGCCACTGCAGCACGAGTTCAATCCCCGGCCAGGGAGCAATCCACATGGCACAGCAGACCTCTCCTGTCTTGCCCGCTGCTCTCTTCAGCAGTGTATTTCAGTCAATCTGTCTGTTCTGTTCCCTACGCTGTCTCTGGTGAATCCTCTCACACCCCCACACCTCTGGCTTGTACCCCAGTTCTTGTATGCATAAATAAATAAATCTTTAAAAAAAATAAATAAATAAAAGCCAAAGGTGAATCCCAGCCCCACCTACTTGCAATAAAAACCTTGAGGAAGCTACTTCCCTTCACCAGGTCTGTGCCCTCAACTGTGAACTTCAATACTAATGGCCTCCATCCTCCAGAGGCTGTCATAGGATCAAATGCAGTTTTGACATCACTCTGAAAACTGGAAAGGTTTATGCAAGGCATAAAAGTATCCACGCTTTTATGAACAAAAAAATCCTGCTTTTTGTGACAACATGGATGAAGCTGGACATCATTATGGTAAGCTAAATATGCTAGGAATAGAAAGACAAATTACTGCATGATCTTCCTGATAGGTGGAATCTAACATAGTAAGAAGCACAATGTAGAATGGTGGTTGCCAGGGGCTGGAGAATGAAGGTAAAGTTGGTCAAGGAGTACCAAGTTTCAGTTATACAAGATGAGTATGTTCTGGAGATCGAACGCATAGCCACGTGACATTACTTATCCAATACTTCATTGTATACCTGAAATCTGCTTGGATGATAGTCTTAAGTATTCTAACCATGAAAAGAAAAAAGAAAGAAGGAAAATGGTAATCATGTGAGGTGATGGATATGTTAAGTAGCTAGATCACAGGGGTCATTTCACAGGGGTGGAGGGGAGGAGGTGGGGTAGGGGAGTGTGTAGCAAAACATTGAGCTGTATACCTTAAATATGTTTTTTTGTCAATAATTAATATCAGTTAATACCTCAATAAAGATGGGGAGGGAGATAATGCTAGTAAGATACATAAATCTGAAAAAGTACTATAATGGCATTGGTACTAATTAAGGTCAATCAAAACCACAATGAGAATCTTAGAGCAAGTTAGTCCATCAGTGTTTTACAAACAGAAAAGAGCAAATGATAGTACTGAAGCAAAAGCCAGATCCAGAAGTCTCAAGTTAGGGACTAGGTCATCTTCCTGTTAGAAGTCATGAATCTATGAAAGAACTGAAGCTGCAATCAATCACTACTCTCAGTGGCAGTTCATTCAGTTCTGACTGCTACAATCGAAGGCATTTCCACCTTATCTGCAGGTTACACCAGAAAAAAACCTATTCAATCAGGAGCATTTCCTGGTCCTCCTCATCCCAGGCAGACAATGGCCCCTCAGAGAAACTCACCCGAACATCCACCTCCATCATTTTGTTCAGTGGAACTCGTATAATCTTCATCCCAAAATAACTGGCTGCTTTGTCAAATGCAGCATGGGCACTTTGAGGGGCCACACTAAATGACAGGGAAGAAAATCATGAAATTCAGATCAAAATAGGGTTTGAGAGAGCATGGTTAGCAGCTAACTGATGTCACTAGAGTAAACTTACTATTTTTTCTCAAATTTTACGAAGCTTATACTGCTTCTTAAGCATGAACAAAAAGAGGTGAACTAATTTTCTATAGAATCCTTCTCACTCTTTCTACTATTTAGAAAATCATTTTGGCAAGAGGAAGAACTCAAAAGTAGGCCCACATGGAGGAATCTAAAGCACAAATTAGGGCTGACAGGCAAAGATAAGAGAGAGGGATTTTGGATCAGATCAATATGAAGCAGAGCCTGCTAATGTCTGGCTATCCAAAGACGGTGCCTCAGTGGGAAGCAAACTCCTGCCACAGCGCATGTTCAAGTGGAAAATGTGAGACTGCTTGACAGGGATGTTACAGCAGCAGTCAGTGATCAGTGGTCTCCTCCATCTCTGAAAGACCACGATCCACATTTTTCCTACACTCTTGGAAGCAGCATTTCAAACGGTATTGAAAAAAGGAAACCTAGCCATACTTAAGTTTCTGCTTTCAGACTCTCCTCAGTTACTCCACTTTTGCAATTAAACCTGCTTCCTTAAGGGAGAAAAATGAATTAATGAGTATCAAACACCAAAGAGAGTAAGTACCAAGCACTGAAGATTTATGAAGATTATTAAGGAAGATATCAGCCTGATTTATTCTCTTAGGCTAAATATGAATCACAGCATGAAATCATGTGCAAGAAAATCTTTAGTCAGTGACACTTGTGGGAAAAAACATTAAACTAAAAGATGTGGTAAAAATACACTGGACAAGGAGACAGTGTAGAGGAAAAAACTGCAACCAAATATTAAAATTATGTCTATGGCAATATAGGTAAATCTCAGAAGATTTTTATAATTTTCCTTCTTGGGCTGAATTTCCTTAGAGAGCACCCTGAGTCAGTCTCTACACTTACATAACATTCACTGAACTAAGAGAAGCAGAGAACTTTCCTTACACTCCAGATAATTTACAATAAATAGCACGAAGTTCAAAGATGTAGTCTTTGAATTACACTTTTAAAAATAAGTATTTCATTCTTACTCTCAGTATAGAAGTACATGTTTTTAAACTTAGGGGGCTGGGAAAGGGAATAATGTTCAAAAATCAACTCCTCCACTGAGGATTTGGCTGAATGAAGGATAAGGGTCAAGGGCACAGGACTGAAAGAAAGCAGATTGGAGCTGCCAGAGGAAGAGAAGCAGAAAATAGATTTTCAGGCTGTTTCACATAGCAGTATTTCAAACAGACAAATCTCAAAAAGGAAAAAAAAAAACCAGCCAGATATACATACATTTCTGGAGTTTTGATCCCATTGTCTATAGCAAGGTCCCGATAAGCTTTGCAGGCCATCAGTATACTCTCTGTCCCCCCAGAGGTCACCTGTAATAAAGAAGTGATGCCATCTGTAGAGCAGAGCTAGGAACAGCTATCAGTGTGTACTTCCTGCCCTAGTTTTTTTGGTGCCTGATGCAGGAACAGGTAAGGTCTTGTATGCATGGTACAGAGCAGACACAGTTGTATCTTCCAAAGAAAAATTTGATTTTGTTGGCTAAACTCAATCTTGATTTGGGAGAAGAGTAAAATCCACTACGTAAGAATGCGCAGAAGTTCTACATTGTATGGACAAACATACATCTGTTCAGATCTGTGCACAATCCATCAACCTTTCCATATTCGTTTGTCCAACTGCACATAGGAGAGGGAATTTTGACATCCAAAAGCACCAGAATGTATATCTGACTTTGAAATTTTAATGCCCACTGAAGAATGTACAATTATAAATCTAGTGACTTATGCAATACATTAGAAGCTCAAGAAACATTCAGACACACCAAAGAGAACTTGTGGTTTTGACAAATTTGAAAGTAGAAGCCTCTGCTTAGAATTTTGTTATCTTACCTGAAACAAAGCAAAATCCTAATGTTCTGAAATGAATAAAAATGTTTTCCTTAAGTTAGGCCTAGCCCCTCTAAAGCAGGTGGATTTGTTTTACCAGAGTTGAAATAAAAAGACTCAGAGATTATTTCATGCCTTCTGTTTTCCTCACTGGATTATATACTCATGAAGGGGAGGCCAATATTGAATAGACCCTTGATTAACATTTCTTAATGCTTCATTTGACTCCCAGTAAACCATGACCAACACACACAACACAGCACATCAGACCCATCTGTCTATCTTTTGGTAACATCCAAGAGTGAATAATTTCAAAATGAACAGGGCAGGGAAAAAGCCGAAGCAATGAGCTAGGTGGTTATTGTCTTAGAATCATCATTTCCGAAGATTCATATAATCTTAGTTTTGTTTTTTTTTTTTTATTTTACAGTTTGAGCCCCTGAGACTAACGTGATTCAGCCATGAGCATCTGTTGATACTAAGTAAAACTATCTACATCTTCAACTTAGTATAGCTTAATATGAGAAGGAAAAAAGAGAGGGTGACTGTTGATATTTCCTAATAACCACATATAAGATAAAAATACCATTTAATACAGAAGTTTGAAGGTTATTAGCCTAGTAATTTTTGGATTCAGGAAGTCTGAAGCATGTGATCACCATCCACAAAGTAATGCCTGGAACTTGGGCACAGGTCACTTGTGTGTAGCCTCTGCATTTCAATGCTAGAGAAGACAAATGCTTACAGCTGAGGTCATCTCTGCAAATCATCTGCATTTCCTGTGAGCCAGCATGAAACCTCAGAATGTCACATGGGGAGTCAAACCAGTTGTGAAGAAATTTAGGAGAGGACCAGCAAAGTCAAAGTCTGCAGTGAGTCTACCTCTTACCAAAGTCCAATAATGACATAAGCAAAAATATTTCCAAACTGCCAGTCAACCACTTCATATGTACTTTTTAGCCCACTAACTAATCAAATCAACATCACCATTTGTTACACAAACATCAGTGTACTTTTGCCTGCAAAATCAGGAACATCTAAATTCTACTTCTGATTTTTATGTCTCACCCCCAAATTCTATGTTTAAATATGCTCATAATCTCCTATTTTCCTCCATTCCCAGAAGACAGAAATTTAAATAACTACTTGTTATGGTATTCAACTTCTTCCAACGTTAATAAAAACCTTCTAATATCTGACACGTTTATCAGGAAAAAAGAGTGGAGTATGCCCTATTTGGAAAATTTTCTCTTACGTGTTGTTTGGGCCCAATGGCATCTGCACAAGCCAAAGACGTTCTCCCTGGCAACCTAATTTGAGTATATGAAGTTACTTCTCATCTATTCTAACTGAAGCAAATCAAGTTAATAAAAAGTAAAAGAGTTTAGGTTGAAGAATAAAGACTGAGAAGAGATTAAGACCTCAGTTGGAAAATAATCTAAAGACAGTCCAGCCCATTTGGCTTTGTCTTCTTGTTCTCCATCTCTGAACTCCTTTATTCTTAAGCCAACTAAATGAGACTCAATTTACAGCAAAATAATAAACTTATAAGTCAAGTAAAACAAATAGTGTAGTAAAACAATATAGTTCAACAGAATTATATGAATGGCTTAGTATGTGGGTGGTTGGGTGGATAAAAGCCAAGAATAATATACCAAAATATTTATATTTAGATGGATTAAGGGTAATTATCCCTTAATGAATTAAGGGTATTCCTTTACCCAATCTAGTAACTATATGTAGATTTATAGCATTTCAGAACAAAAAAAAACTGAAGAGAAAAAATAACTAGAAGACTATATACCAAAATGTCAATACTCTACAGACTAAAAAATTATAAGCACTATTTTAAAATTGCTGCTGCTATGGATTTTTCCAAAATAATCATATATTACATGTGTAATGTTTTTAATAAATGCTTCAATTTTAAGCTAAAAATAAATCATGGCTACCACTTGCATATTACTTACACATCCACAGGAATCTGGCCCCCCATTAAACAGGGAACAAGCTATCCTCACAATCTCTGCCTCTATCTTACGTAGTCCTGGGAAGATGTCTGGATGCAGCGGATTACTCCATGCAAAATCTCCATAAGCCTGCAAATAAATACAAGCAGATGTGAAGACAACTGCACTGTAAGGGACAAAGAATCATGTATTAAACAAGAGTCCCTAGGTAGTAGGTGCAGCTCTAGAAACTGCAAAAATGCTGTTACTTTCTCCAACCTGAAGATTAAAACACATGTGCAAACATGTGTTTGCACACATGGCTAGGATAAAAAGCACAAAGGTGGTTAAAGTACAGACTAAAACACCAAACAGCCCCAGTTTCAAGTCCCACTTTTGCCTAGCACTCCTAGCTGTCATCTTAGGTCAAGTAAGGTTAGTTTCTTCATATGCTAAAGGTAATAATTATGGTACCAATCCAGTAAGGTTCCAGCAATAAGTAAACAATATAATGTATGCAGGGCACCTAAAAGAGTATATGGCGCAAAACAGCCATGTTGTAAGTATGGCACCAGTTGCATGTACATGATGGTAAAGGGCATTAAAGAGAAGATGATGAACAACTTGAGAGGTCTGGAGGTATCCGCTGAGGGGAGAACCTTGAGACATGATCAGGGATTCATCATTTACAACAGCTGGTGTGAAGAAGGGACAGGAAAGCCACATTATAAGAGTATGGTGTGCTCAGTAAAGAGAAGGCATGGGAAAGTTACAGGAGTGGCTGAGCAAAATAGGTGGGAGTTGTTCATGAAGGACTTGCATTTTCTGTTACAAAAGCAGCTTGTATTTTGTCCCACAGACAGAGGGAAGCCATTAGAGGATTTTTAAGCAAAGAAGTAAAATCAAGATATAGCTGTAATATTCAGTGAAGTGTGAGCAGTTTCATAGTTATAATATCAAACTTGAAGGTCTAGGGACTATCCGTCCAATGCTAATTTTATGTGACAAAGTGGGATTTTAAAAATAAATCTGATTGGAAATTAAGAAAGCTAAAGGTAACTCTAAAGTCAACAACAAAATGAGAATTATCTGAATCATGAGGAGTACTGCTTATTCTCAGATCATTTGATTTGAGAATTAAGTGAGTGGAATCATTTTCACTGGTATAGAAAATTAAGCCCAACTTTCCATCCTTTGTCTTTTCTTATCAAACAGACTATGATGTCTTATTAACAATCTCAAAAGATGGAACCTCTC
Source organism: Talpa occidentalis (assembly GCF_014898055.3). Taxonomy (NCBI): domain Eukaryota; kingdom Metazoa; phylum Chordata; class Mammalia; order Eulipotyphla; family Talpidae; genus Talpa; species Talpa occidentalis. The sequence goes on from NW_023605194.1 coordinate 43,615,777, forward strand.
CAAGTTACCTGCCTTCTGCACAGGGAAACATAAATAATGTACTTATGGATTGAAGATATCTTTGACAATATTATACATATTCACCTGTGTCTAGGTAAAGAGATCATTCTTTTTTTTTATAAGAAAATAATTTTTTTTAATTTTATTTTTATATTTCCCATACAATTGCAACCCCCTTATTTTGACCCCAATCCCTCCTTTCCCTGCCCTCCTCCCCCATAGTGTGTCTCTGGTTCATAGTTGTTTGTTGATTTTGATTTTTTCTTTCTTATATTTTTTCTTTCTTTTCTTATTCTTTTTCCTGGTCCCTTATTTAGGTTTTCTAGATTCCTGCTATGAATGAGACCATCCTCTATTTTTCTTTTTCTTTCTGGCTTATTTCGCTGAGCATGATCCCTTCCAGCTCCATCCATGTTGCTGCAAATTGCATGTATTTATCTTTTTTGAATGCTGAATAATATTCCATGGTGTATATGTACCACATCTTCTTGATCCAGTCATCTATTTTTGGGCATTTGGGTTGTTTCCAAAACTTAGCTATTGTGTAAATAGTGGTGCTATAAACATAGGGGTGCAGGTGCTCTTTGGAATTAATGTTTCTGTGTCCTTTGGGTAAATACCTAGGAGGGAATTATTGGATCATATGGAAGCTCTATCTTCAGTAGGTTGAGGAATCTCCACACAGCTCTCATAGTGGTTGGAGCAGTTTGCACTCCCACCAGCAGTGCAGGAGAATTCCTTTTTCTCCACATCCTCGCCAACATTTGTTGTTGCTAGTTTTTTTAATATGTGCCATTCTCACTGGTGTGAGATGGTAAGGAGATCACTTCTTAACTTCTTTAATTTTAACAATAAACTTTCCTTAAATCATTTTTTTAATTACAAAAGAAAAAAAATGAGGTAATATAAACTGGCAGAGACCACACACCCTCCCTTAGAATACTGGGCATTCACCTTCACAAGGAGTTCGGTGAGCTGCTCTTCCCCACTGTAGACGGCTCCAGAGGCTCTCCCATCTTGCCACACACCATCTGCAGAGAAAGTTAAGTCAATGAGTCAGTAAGCAGGAATCTTTGGGAAGAACAAGTTTTAATAAAGAAGCCCCTCTGGGGAAAAAAGAGAAAAAAAAAAAAAAACCACTTAAGTGGACATTCAAGACAGTCATTATACTGAATCAAGAAAGAATTCCAATAAAGAACTATCACCAAATCATGATGAAAGATTATCAACAACAGTGTGGAAAAGTTATTAACAGCATCTACTACAGTGTCCTCATTCCCACCTGCCTTGTAGTAGCAGAAAAACTTTCCTCTATTTATAAACTCACTTTCTATTCTCTGAGCCTGAATTTTTTCGGCAATCGTTTCCTCCCTCTCACCCTGGGAACTGTTATGAACAGAGTTAGCAGAAAGAAGCAAGACAAAAGTGTGAAATTTGAGTTTATTATCATCAGAGTTGGAGCCAAGGGAACAAATCCCGAACTAAACAAACCATGCTGAGACAAGGACCCCTGAGCCTCAGGGGTCCTTCAGATGAGCTTAGAAATCCATAGAATTAGCCACCTGCTTCCAGCAACTTATGCTGTAGCATAAGGATCAGGAACACTGTCAACACTGGGATAAAGTTCAGAGGGAAGCTTCCTGACATCCACTTCCTGTCTACATTATAGCAACAAATCTGCTGATATGGGTGTCTGAGATCCTTTGCTACTGAAAGTAGGCATGTTACAGAAAAACACTAACATAAAGTATCTACAGCTCCAATGAGAGAGCAAAGTACTGAGCAGTGACTACCCAGAGAAACCCCTCAATCTCACCCTGCGTTAAGCTCTGCTACCAGTCTGATTTTCCCTCTTTCCTTGGAGGACACTGCTCTGTACCAAGAATGTCTTCAGATCAGAGGTCATTAGCCCTTTAAAAACAGGGCCCATGGTTTCACTTACTGTTCTTTTACTGGTGTTACAGAGTATAACAATAGATAGGGACTTAAAAAGTGGAAGGGAAGGAAATATGGGCAGCAAATAATCACCATAATCATGAAAATCTTTAATATACAGGTGTCAGGGTGCTAATCCCTGCTTTACGTCACCAATAAATCCTGGACAGGATCCAATATAAAAAACTCAATACCTGTCAATTAGAAATTTAAAATGCATTTGTTTTGAAATGCCATGTGTTACCCTGTATTGAATCCTAGAAAAGAAAAAAGGCATTTATAGAAAAACTTATGAAGAATTTGTAGCTTAAGATTGTACTGTATAATGTTAATTTTTCAGTTTTTTTTTTTTTTAAGATTTATTTTATGCATGTAAGAGCTGGGGTACAGGCCAGAGGTGTGGGGGGGTGAGAGGATTCATCAGAGACAGAGTGGGGAACAGAATAGGCAGACCAAAGTATACTGCTGAGGGGAGCAGCAGGCAAGTCAGGAGAGGTCTGCTGCGCCATAATTTTTCAGTTTGACAAACATACCATAATTATTTTAGAGGTTAACATCAGGAAAAGGCGGGTGAGGGGCAGAGCAGAAATCTGAATTGTCTTTGCAAATTTTTTATATCTCTAAAATTATGCCAAACCAAAAATTATTTTTTAAAAATATTTATAATATGATCTTAATCTGTAATAAATTATATTAAAGTTATATTTAACATTTATTCAGGACTTACTAAATGACAGGAGTTCTACATTTACATGTATGCTCTCAATCTCGATCATCATCCTTTCAGATAAGCACTATTATTATTATGGTTAACTTCATTAATAGGTTATTGGAAAGTGTTACTTTTAAGTGAAATGACTTATAAGGAAACCAATTTATCACAACTTAACTGATATAAATAAATAAGAGTTAAGTTCCCATGGTAAGCTTGTAAAGATCAAAGTACTTCTGTTAAACAATCATTTGTATTCATCTATTTTCCGACCTGATTATCCCCATTCAGGGTGTTGGGTGGCCAGAGTTAATCCCAGCAGTTCAGGGCAGAAGATAGGCACCAACCCTGAGTAGGATGCCTGTCTGTCAAAGGCACACTCAGCCAACACCCACAGTCACAAAGTCGGGGACATGCAGGCATGACAATGAACCTCATGTGCACATCTTTGGGATGTGTGAGAGGAAGCTGGAGTACCTGGAGAAAAACCACACAGACAGGGGCGCCCAGTAGATCTGGCTGGGAACTGACTGTGTTTTCCTCATTAATGTTATAACAAATGACTTTATTCAAGGACCTGCTGTTTCCTCATTGCAGAGACAGAAACTGAGGGAGAGAGAAGTTAAGGAACTCACCCAAGTCACACGTGGTCAAGCCAGGATGTGAATCTGGGCTGATTCCACAGGTTAAACTCTTAAATGTCTATCCTGGTGCATTTATCCTTCTCATATGTGCTCATACATGTTATGTATGCATGTATGGATGGATGGATGGATGTGTGTGTGACTACAACACAAAACACTATTAACATTCTGATATAGATACAGATACATATATATCGTGTGTTTATCTTTTGATGATGGAATTGGTAATTTTTCATTTTCTTTTGTTTCTCTGGGCATCTTTCCTAACTTCTATAATGAATCTATATTTCATTCATATCACTTATGAATCTCTTTTTAAAACACAAATGTATCTTGTTTTATTCAGGCTTAGAAAAGGATACCAAACCAAGTTCCACACTCTCTGAGATTTGTGTGCTTTATAGATGAAAAATGAACTTAAATGCAATTTTTAAAATAAGAAATTCAACCTCTGAAACAGGGAGTTGACTTCCAAAACATGTAGGTACAAGGGATGATCTGATCTTAACCTTTAATGACACCCACACCCACCCTGGTAAGGAAAGAGATACACTGGTAAAGAATCATACCCATAGAGCTGTATTCCTTGAGCTTCTCCAGAACTTCAGATGAGCTCAGACCTTGAGAGGGCAGAGCTTTCACGTACTCTTTGTCTATTTTCAGGAATGACATGCTCTTGTTAATATCATCCTTGGTCTTCTTCAATATATCTTGGATCTCCAAAGATAAGAAAAACAAATTAACAAGGCAATGGAAGAAAATAGTACAGAGAGTAAATGAACCAGCTGAGACATCAAGTCAACAGCTCAGGGCTGGGAACTCCACAAGTGCTACAAAACAAGAATGGCATTATTTCTACAGAGATATGGAAACATTTTGACTAGTCAGCCACTTTCTGGTATGTGCAAGTTTCTTAGAAATATGAAAAGTTCACTTTCTCTCCGAAGGTCAAAGATGCATCCAATCCCACCTCTGCCCACATTTCTTCTGCCACATTGATATCACCATTGCTTTACTTGATCTTCATTTGCTAATATCACCACTTCCTGAGCACAATACTTGGACCTTGTTCCTGCCCTGGTAGCAGCCACAGTGCGTGCACTAAAGAAACAAAGGTAGAGCCATAAACAGTAGCCAGATTTTGTTGCTTGTGCCACGTAATGAGTTCCTTCAACAGAGCACACCAGGAATCTGGAAGTCCGACCCAACTCCTACCTACAAGACATTCTGGAAACTTTCAGGAAGCTTGCATTATCTCCTTAGGTTATCAACTGAAATCTAAGTAGTAGGAGGAGCTAAGGTCCTTTCTGCTGCATAATTTATCAACTATGGCTATTTCTTTTCCATTCTCATAGCCACAGCTTCTGAAACATTCTCTCATTCATTCACTTACTCCCTTAATAAGTAAGTGTTGAACTTAATAAATACTGTGGGCAGAGATGCAGTCAATGAAAACTGAAGCAGTGACTGGGGTTTACAGGTTTGGGGCGAGTGGCGAAGACCACAATTTGTGTTTCAGTGAGATGGTTTTCATCGGTATATGTATTAAAGTTTGACGCTCCAGATGTTACTCCAAACTATTTAGATTTTCTCATCTCTAGCTGTAGGTGAACAAAAACCACTAGGGTCTTCTTGTATATGACCCTTCTTAAAACCACAGGAAAGCCACTCCTTTAAAACACGTCTGTAGCTGCCTAACAATGGCAGGCAGCAGAGTCCACATTCTTGGGCCAGGCATGCCATACACATGCCAGTATTTTTAAAGCTGTAAATAAAGAACTTGTGCTGCATACATGGCAACCACGCACAGGAACAGGCTATGAAAGCTCAGTTCCCATGCACGGACTGTGCTGTTGTGATAAAACAAACAAAAAATAAGAGGTATGTTAGAAAGACAACAACTACTTTCCCACCCCCAATTCTTGCCTCAGAACCTCTAATCACATTACCCAATTTTAATTTCTTCATCGCATTCAAAATGCAATCCTTACACACTTGCTTACTTGTTTTCTGTCTAAATATGTAAATGCCAAAGAGGAAGGATTGGGTCTTGTTCATCACTCTACCCCCAGCACCCAAGAGGGCACTCGACAAGAAGGTGTTCAATAAACCAGCACTGAATAAGCGAGTGCAGATGTGTGAACGAGGGGAGAATATACACACACACTCAAATAACTTCTTGTTCCTGAACCTCAAAATCTGCAAAAAAAAGAAGAAAGCTGATTATATAGTTGTGAGTATCTTCTAAGTGTTATTTCATGAATTTAAAATAGGTTCTGAAATTCTAGTGTTTGTCTCAAAATTCGAATTAAAGGAGACAAGTGTAAGGGTGGAAAAAATATAGGGACTGAGGAGAAATGCTGCTCTCTTAACCTTTGTGCTACAGTTCCTCCATGATGCCTGTGCCTCGGCCCTACCCCTTACTCTCTAAGCTCTAAATTAGATTTAATCTTAGGGCTGAATATCATTTGGGAAGCAAATAAAAGTCTATCTACTCTTATTCCCTTTCTTTGTCCTAATTACTCTACTTTCCCACAGCTAAGGAGAGAGAGAATTCTGGGATAACTGTTAGCACAGTAGTATGATTAGATTTTGGTCAAAAGCTAAAGACAACTCACAACTTCTCTGGTTTGCCAGGAAAGGGAAAAAGGAATTAAAAGGCAAAAGTGAAAGAAAGCTTGAAGGCAGATTAAGGCTGGGAAAGCTTGAAGGAAAACCAAGGAGAGTCAGGGTACTGGGGGAAACGATGATCTCAAAGGCTCGCTAGCCTTCCTTCTATTTTGCAATGGGGCCTTGTCCTATTAATTGTCATTGGTGATAAAGAATCTGTGGGAAGGGTACAGAGGTGACTGTCTTATCTGGTGTGTTTGAGGGTGGAGAGGATAGTGTGAAGGGCACATACTATATTGTAGATAGGTACAAAGGGCAAGAGAGTAGCTCTGTTATCTAAGTTTGTAAACCTGGGATCAGCAAAATACAGTCCAGATTTGACCTACCACTTGTCTTGGCAAAGAGAGTTTTATTGGAACACAGCCAGGTCCATGCCTTTACTTGTCACCCTACTGCTTTCCCTCTAAAAGGGCACACTTGAGGAGTGGGGCGGACACAGCATGGCTCACAAAGCCTAAAATGTTTCACATCTAGTCCATTACAGAGAGTTTGCCAATCCCTGCTCTAAACCACATAAACACCCAACCCAAGGATAAATACAGGAAATTCTCACTTAATGTCACAAGTTTTTGGAAACTTGGACCTTCAGCAAAATGACGTTTAAGGAAATGAGATCCTTGAATATTTTTTCATTTAACATTGGGTGATATTTTTCTTTCCCTCCTAATTATAACAGACGATGTTATTCAAGGACCTGCTTTATCTAAGTTCAGCCCAGTCAAATACTGCTCTAAAGAATTGTGTCTCTACTGCAATTGTATGGGGAATATAAAAATAAAATTTATTATTAAAAAAAAAAAAAAGAATTGTGTCTCTACTGGCAGGTTTTCTAACTTAAAATTCTTCCTTAACAGACAAAATTCTTCCTTAACAGACTCTTCGTTTCGGGCCTCCCCGGTGGTGCAGCGGTTGAGTGCTGGGTTGCGAAGCTGCCCGCAGCCTCTGCAGCGCCGGTTCGATCCCCGGCTGCTCCCCGGCCACCGGAGGAGGGTCCCACATGGCGCGCAGACCTCTCCTGCTGCCCGCTGCTCCCCTCAGCAGTGTACTTCGGTCCTTCTGCCTGCTCTGCTCCCCTCTCTGGCTCTGGTGAATTCTCTCACCCTCCCACGCTTCTGATTGCACCCAGTGCTTGTATAAATAAATAAATAAATAAATCTTTAAAAAAAAAAAAAAAAAACAAAAAAAAACCCAGACTCCTCCTTTCTCCTTAAGTCAAATAAGCTGGAGAAAGGGTTAAGTCACACTTCTCAACCTTGGCACTTCTCTGTTGTGGGGGGCTGTCCTGTCCACTGTAGAATGTTTAGCAGGACCCCTGGCCAGCACCTACTGGATGACAACAACAAGCGCTACCCTCCAGTTATTATAACCAAAAATGTCTCCAAATATTGTCAGATGTTCCTACGGGACAAAATCACCCTCCCTGCTTGAGAAAACTAGGTTCAATAAATAGGAAGAAAGAAATATGATTACAGGAGGAGAGTGGCTGGAGATGGTCTGGAGATCTATAGCTTCTACTTACCTTGCGGCCAATAATAGGCATCTTCCTGATGAGCTTGAAACATTTCTTTTTAAACCTTGACCATAAACCTAAAGAAACAGATGGTTTTATTATTCGAGTAAATTTCCATGATTATGACCTACTAGCCACAGTGATGGAATTTAATATTCAATATTTCCTCCACAGCCTTACTTCAGTTCACAAAGGTAACACATTTATGTGGCTCAAATGTGTAAACATACACACACAGAGAGAAAGTCTCACCTATCTCCCAGTCTCATGTAAACACTACTATTAGTTTCTAATTACCCTTTTAGAATTTCTTCACGTATATAAAAGAAAAAAAGATATAGTTTTATTTGTGTCTCCTTTTACCCACAAGGCAGCATACTCCAGTACTGTACTAACTTTGCCTACTGAGAAATGTAAGAGATCAATCATTTTTATAGCTGCCAAGTATTCCATCATATGGATATTCCATAATTTACTTAACCTGTCCCTTCCTAAAGTGTAATTTGGTTGTTTCTAATATTTGCTATTACAAACCACACTGAAATAAATTCCATGTAACACACACCCTAACATATACCTGACAGTCTACCATAGGAGAAATTCCCAGAAGTGTTCAGTCCAGAGTTCTTTACCTTCCCAAGGTCTCCACATGCCCAACATTTCTCTCCCTTCTCCACAAATAACCAACACATACTGTTTTTTAGGGCTTGTGTTTCAGTCTCTCATTGAACACTTTCATCCTAGCAACATTTTCTGGACCTAAAATTAGCCTTTATCATGAACACCAATCAGAATCCTTTCTGTTGGACAGTACAAAGGACAAATATGGAATTCTGATGCTGTCGACTATAAATATGTGACATCTAAATAGATTGTATATCTTTTAATGCATGATTGTGACAAGATTTTGAAATTGGCACAGAAGTCAGGGCATACTATCCAAAGGGAACCAAGGGTCAAAGCATTTATAATTTGTTCAAGGCCACAAATCAAATCATGATAGATGATTTATCTGAAGTCTTTGTTTTTCACTCTATAAAAGTAGAAATTTTCAGTTTTTCCAGATGAAGAAAAGGAATCTAGACCTAGCTTTCATACAGGGCAAGAACTGAATATGAACTTTCACTGCATTCCTAAGAGATCTGAGCATTACAAATCCCTGGCCAGACGCTCTTTCTCAACAGCCAGAATGTATCCGTATCTTCCTTTGATATCTGTTACAAAATGCCTTATATCTTCACTAGTTGTTTCTGCTTAGGTTGTATCCCTGTCGTTTTTAGCTGAAAGTCTGTAAGTATCTGGGATAAGACCAGGTAACTAAAACAGAGATTGCATAAGAAGACAAGACTGAAACTACTGTAGCTATTGTTTTGTTTGAATTTTGGAGTATTTCCTTCCCATGCTATGTTCAACATGCTAGTATACAGAACTGAGATTAGGCTGTACATACAATGGTATATCTATACTCTTTTCACTTATTTTCTACATCATTAAAAATTCTTTTTTTAAGATCTATGTATTTATGCATACAATTATGCATACAAGAACTGGGGTACAGGCCAGAGGTGTGGGGGGTGAGAGGATTAACCAGAGACAGAGTGGGGAACAGAACACACAGATATATTGAAATACACTGCTGAGGGGAGCAGGGGCAAGTCAGGAGAGGTCTGCTACAACATGTGGGTTAGCTCCCTGGCTAGGGATCGAACTCGTGCTATAGTGGCTGCAGATAGCTTCATAGTGCTGTGTCTTCACCCCTTGTGCCACCAGGGAGGCCCCTCATTAAACACATTTTAAATGTTACCCTGATAGTCCATCAAGGGAGTATAATCTAGTGCTGGTTATATTTAAGCTGCTTGTTATTTGACTATTTCTAATAATACAAAAGCTATACAAATTCAAAACCACTTCCTTACTTAATAGATGAAGTGATTAATGAGTGAGGTAAAAGAGACCTAAAAATTAGCAAACTGAGTCAGACTTCCAAAAGGACAGTTATTTGTCTACGTGGAAGAGAAAAGAATAGACTAATTTTGGCAAAGTTGTAAGATATGGGGTAGAAAAAACAGAATACAGCATCAAAGATGGACAAATTAAAAAAGGAAAGATCATGTGGTAGGAATCTAAAGATGATCTCAGGAGAAAAAGTCCCCAGAGGTACAGAAAGAAAGGCAGGTTATGTTAAGGCAATAAACAGGAAATGCCAGTGATAAGAACAGCAATGCACAGTTCAAACTTAAAAATTCTTCTCACACAAGTTACACCCACTCAATCCTATAGTCCCATGACCAGGTGAGGCAGGTATTGTTATGATCGTTTTATTGTAAGGAAAACAGTCAAGAGAGATGAAGGATATTGTTGCCCAAGGTGCCAGGGCTAGAAACCAGGAGAGTTTACCACCTCCTCCCACATAGAAATTTGGTATCTGTTGATGAACTACGGGCAATCCCACAGTTAAAATCAACATCAAGTAGTAATGATATGAGCAGATAATCAGAAAGTAGAATTAATTGAGATAACACCCAAGAACTGCTCATACCTGCCCACCCTCCTGCCACTGCAGTTCTTATCTAGCCCAGTGGCTATCCTGTTTTCCAGAACTACCCCTCTCCCTCAGAAGGGTATTCAGGGTCTGAGGAGCAGCAAAATTCCTCACCAGCCGAGACTTTAGACTTCTCTAGGGCAATATACTAATAATGACTTGATCGTTCAGTGATATGTACAAATATTTCTCCATTAGCAGGGTGTTGGGGAAAAAAATAGCAATTTTATCAAAATTATCTTCCATCTCTGGCAAGAAGACATTTTTATCTGTCTAAATTCAAGTTGGAAATTGCAAAATAAAAAGTGTGCATCTGTGTTAAACTGCACGGAAATGCCAACAGCAGTAATTTGTGACCTACAAAAACTATACTTTGTCTGGTTCAGCCTATTTCAGATATAGAAATAGATAAAGATACATAAATGCTGTTTATCTCTATGTAACAAGATGTTAATTTTGTTTTTACATTATTATCTATATTTTCTAAATGTTCTACCATGAACAAGTTATTACTTTTATAATAAAAAATGTTATAAAAAATAAAACAACTGAAATGTTTTGGAGTTCAGCTTATGAAGATTTAGGTAACATACCCTATTAATTTACTGCTACTACTAAAATTCTCATAGGATGCTCAAAGTCCAGTCTGTTCCTTTTGAACACTAAAGGTAAGTAGGTAAGAACCGGAACCTAAGAGGGTTGTGCCTTCACCAGTTAAGCAAAATGCACATGGATACCATGGACTGCAGAACTGAAAACAGAAATAAATACCTAAAGCTAAAGCTAATCACAGCAAAGAAATATATATCTCAAGATTTCTAACCACAAGCTGGTTTCACAAGTACCACCTTAAAATGACAAGCACGGGCCTCCCCTTGTGGCGCAGGAGGTCTGTGCAGCCTCTGCAGTGGTTTGATCTCCACCAGCCAGCCAGCCAGGGAGGGTCCCACAGGGTGCGGCAGACCTCTCCTGTCTCACCTGCTGCTCCCCTCAGCAGTGTATTTCGTCAGTATGCCTGTTCTGTTCCCGCTCTGTCTCTGGTGAATCCTCTCACCGCACCCCCCCCCACCCCCACCCCAGAGCATCTGGCCTATACCCTGGTTCTTGGGTTCTTGTATAAATAGATAAATAAATCTTAAAAAAAAAAAAAAAAAAAAAAGGACAAGCACACAGAATGGTGGCTGGGGTGCGGGGAGTTAGGGCTTAATGGGTGCAGAGTTTCAGTTTAGGATGATGGAAAGGCTGCAGAAATGGATGGTAGATGGTTGTACATTAATGTAAATATAATACTTAATATTTCTGAACAATAAACAAAAATGGGTAAAATGGCAGATTTCTGTTAAGTATATTTTAGAATAAAAAAAAAGAACATTTATTGCTACTCCTAAGGGTCCTCTGGAACAGACTACCTGGCGGGTCAAGATGGTAGACACTACTGTATGAAATGCTTCCTGGAAAAGCAATAAAACCTGAGCAGAAAGACAACATTGAGCCCATACCCACACCACTGAGCAGATGCAGCTAAAGGGCTAGTTAGTCTAATGTGTCAGAGTTTATGAGGAAACCCTGTAAGGACTAATAGCAAAAACTGAAGACAGGGTTTTAAAGGCAGCAGTAAACTACAATTTAGACAGGGAGTTCTGTCTCATTTTCATTGTAATTAAGTGCAGAATTTATTACGCCATCACTCTGCAATGTTACTAGAATGGCTCTGTGGCTACTGCGTGGTAGAGAGGTAAAAACAGAATCTGGCTTATCTAAGCTAACTTCCTGGAGGAAGAGGAAGAAAAGCAAAATAAGTATAGTTAAAGAATCCCTTCAACCAGGCATTATCAGGGAAGCAAACAGGAAATTTTAAAAACATGAGAAATGACAAGCAATTTTCTTCAATGTTACTGGTTTCCTATCCCAAGGAAATGAACTCAGACTCAGACATTTTACCAAGAGCACAGAAGGGCTGCAGGGGGGTGTTAGAAAATACCCCCCACCACTGCTAACATTTGAATTTGGGTGAAATCAAGCAAAACTTACCAAGCACAGCCTGCAGGGTAAAAACAATTCACAAGGAGGTAACATGGAAACCAGAACTCCAAATTGGGAAGGGGAGAGGAGTGGGCAAGAGAAGAACCTAAATCTTCGAAAAGACAGAGGATCTACACACTGATCACAAGAAACTTATCTTCTTCTGCATGCCCTAAGAGGTGGGCTCCTTCATCCCCTTGGGAGTCTGACTCCCTAACTCACTCCCAGGGAAGCTTAACATGTTCTGTTGGCTGACATCAGAAGTTCAACTCCAAGACAGGAGATGTGTAATGCTTGCACACTATCCCCAGGGCCTAGCACAGTGCTTGGCACATAGCAGGTACTCACAGGGTCCTCTCATGAGGAATGTTCCAATTTTACATACTCTTTATTTAAAAAGATGGCCTAAAAAGCAATACATTTCTGCTTGGGGAACTCCAGATGACACAATTATGTTCTAGGCAAGAAACTAGAACTGAATTTAAGCCACACTCTGAGATATCCTTGCTATGAATAATTTCTCAGAAGTTTTGATGTAAGCTGCATATCCATATCAACACAAGTAGAGAGTTACATAAGAGATATCTACCAGTCAACGGATAATGTGCTATTTTTCACTTACGGAGCTTTTAAAAATCATAACCAAAAGGTAAGAAGTTAATTCAATGTGTCAGTATGGGTCCAAGGCTAGTGAAATCCCACTAAACCTCTACCTTTACAGCAGGGGTGGCATACTTACTCTCAGGCTGGAACACAAACTCATATACCCAGACTATCAGCAGGGTCCACACGACACTCCACAAAATCAGCTGCCAGGGCTCATACTTGGTGCAGTGTCCATTTACATAATTCTTGGCTTTTGTGGCATAAACTTCCAAAATCTCGAAGTAGGGCTCAAAGGCCTTCTAGAAACAGAAGAGAAAGAATACTGCATTCAGACGGAGTAACAAAGTCTGTTCTTAGCTTGTTCTCTAATCCTCATTTTTCAAGGGTGAAGCCATTGTTGAATCTGGCCCTACCCCAACAATAATCTTATCATCCTCTAAAGCCCTCAAAGCTTCTTCTCCATTCACTGTCCCTGACAAGTCGTGTGGACTTTGGCAAGATTTTTCATCTTCTGCCTAGTATGTAAGATAAAAAGTTAAGCCAGATCATCTATTAAGCTATAAAGTTTCTATGCCTTGCATATTCATTGTCCCATTCTCTGAACTCAAACTGACCCTCTCAATATGAATGTCTTGCTCTTCTCTATTTGATTTGAATGTTCCCTGTTCTCTAACTCAAGGGTCATCAAACTGTCACTGTAAAAGGCCGAAGAGAAAATCCCGTAAGTGTTAGGGGCCAATTACTCAACATTGCTGCTGTAGCAGAAATGCTGTGAGACACAGGTAAACACATGAAGGTGGCTATGTGCCAACACAACTTAATTGCAGATGCTGAAATCTGAATCTCACATCATTTCCCTTGTCACAAAATAGTCTTCTTTAAACAATTTAAGATCATTCTTACCTCATGGGTTGTACAAAGCGGGCAGGCCACACTTGGTCCATAGGCCAGACTTCCAATCTGCTCAAAGGCCTTATTTGACTAAAGGACTCTTAAAGCAAGGGACCATATCTTCTCATTATGTGTATCCCTCGCTAAACATGGCACAAGCAAGAAAAAAAAATCCCATCAACTGGAAACTTAATATAATACCCACTCACAAGAATTAAGCTCTCCCAGTGAGCTTTCCTCGGGTCCTTGTCCCTGCCTCTACACAGAGCTTATCACACCTGCACTGCAGTCTACTTATCTATTTCTTATCTCCCTGACTGTATGGTTAGTCCTTGAAGACAGACCAAGTCTGTTACAAGACCCAGACTGCCCTGCACAAAATAAGTTCATTATAAGTTATTTGTTCATTTACCTGACATTAGTGAAGAAATCCCAGTGTTTAAGGCATTAAGTTGGGGGAGCATTAAGGTAAGTATCATTAGAGTCTTGTCCCTACTGCGTTTACAAGCTAACAGGAGAGATCTGTGTGTACAGGTGTGCAAGCACACACACACAGGCACATACACACACAGAGGCACACAGATATAAGTGAGTAATTAAAACCCTTTGGAATAAACACTATATATAAAAAGGATGTAAGTGAAATGTTCAGAGAGACCACAGAGGAAGGTCCACTTACCTAAGGGGTGATGGAGATGATATGACAGAGGATAAATCTAAGCTAGATAAAGGGTAAAAGAATGATCTAAGAAAATTCTCTAGGCAGAAAGGTTAAAAGAATAAAGTGTTGTAACAGGAAGAGAGAGTAGCAACTGCCAATGCTTAAGGAAATGGCAAAAATTTCTGTGTGGTAAGAATTTCAAGTAGGTGAAGCCAGAGAACATATCTGTCCAGTGCTGAGGCCCCAGCATAGAACACAGTGCCTGGCACATACTCTGGACTAAATAAAAACTTGAACTGTGACTGACAGTGAGCAAGTGAATGAGAGAAGAAGTCCCAATCACAGAGTTAAGACTGGGGGACGTACACTAGGTCCTGAATAAAATGGTCTTGGTGGGGGCGGGAAGTGAGAGGCACAGAGAATGAGAATATAATTGATAGGCACTTCTTGTAAAGTGACTTGTATCTATTAACATTTTATTTATTTATTTATTTTTAATGATTTAATCTAACGGGTCTCCCCTGGTGGTACAGCGGTTGAGTCTGGGCTGCGAAGCTGCCTGCAGCCTCTGCAGCGCTGGTTCGATCCCCGGCCACCGGCGAGGGTCCCACATGGTGCGACAGACCTCTCCTGCCGCACCCGCTGCTCCCCTCAGCAGTGTATTTCGTCAGTCTGCCTGTTCTGTTCCCCGCTCTGGCTCTGGTGAATTCTCTCACCCTCCCGCGCTTCTGACTGTACCCAGTGCTTGTATAAATAAATAAATAAATCTTTTTTTTTTTTTTTAAAGATTTAATCTAGCTAAGGTTTGTTAGGTTTTTTAAAAAGATTTATTTATTTATGCATACAAGAACTGGGGTACAGGCCAGAGGTGTGGGGGGTGAGAGGGTTCACCAGAGACAGAGTGGGGAACAGAACAGGCAGACTGACTGAAATACACTGTTTAGGGGAGCAGCAGGAGAGTCAGGAGAGGTCTGCCGCACCATGTGAGTTGCTCCCTGGCCGGCTGGGGATCGAACTCGTGCTGCAGAGGCTGCGGATTGCTTCGTAGTGTGGTGTTCAATCCCTTGCGCCACCAGGGAGGCCCTCTATTAACATTTTAAATGATATATATTCCTTTGATCCAGGAATTCTGTTTTTTGACATCAACATACTTCAACATTTATACAAAGACGCATATTCAAAGACATGTATTTCAGTCTTTTCTTTAACAGGTAAAGAAAAAAATGTAATAAATGTTGATTCACAGAGGAATGGTTAAGAGTCAGTAAACTAGAATATACACATATTATGTAACTATACTAAGTAGCATTAAAAAGAAGACAGAGCCATAGGAAGTACTTGGAAAAATTTCTAAAGCATATTGCCAACTAAAAAAAAGCAAAATGCAAAACAGCAACAGCAATAGATGAGTATTTTTAAGGATAATTTGGTAGAAGATGAGTAGCAGATTTGGGGTAAAATTTAGGAAGATTGCTCAAATAGTCCAGGGGAGAAACACTGGGTTTTATTTACCTCAGTATTGGGAAAGAAGAGCACTATGGATATGAAAGATATTTTTGGAGGCCAAAGAAATATGGTATGATAATTTATTAGATACAAAACGTATCAAGTGTAAAGAGTACAGATAATTCCAAATGTTCAAGTTCTGGTTTGAAAGAGTAAAATAAATGGTGTCACTATTAACCACAGTAGACGAGAATAGGAGGGAAGCTGAAGAAGGCAGAGGAGACTTTTCAGAAAAAGAGATTGGTTTAAGTTATGTTCTATAAGATATCTATGCGCAGTGTTGCAACAGGAGCACGAAAGTGTAAGAAGAGGACAACTGCTCAACAAATATTTGTTAACAACACTTAAGCTCTTAACAATTAGGTTGCAATATAAGGTAATTAACACTGGACAAGTACGGGGTTCCCTGGAGGTCACCCATGGAAACACAGCTACCTACAACCCCTCATAGTTCTTGGTGACTATTCCCCAGGGTCCACAGTTGCTATCAACAACCTCAATCCTGCACAGCAATGGTAGTGCCAGACAAAAACTGGGAAAAAGACCAGAGAAGTCTATCATCGTTAAAGGTATGTCAAGATTTTCACCACTATAAAGAATCTTCCGGTGTCAAAGCTGTGATCAAACTAAAGGATTAAATAATATGTGTGAATGGGTTAAAAAACTATCAGTAGGGACCTCTCTGGTGGAGCAGGCAGTTGAGCGCCGCACAGTGAAGCTGTCCGCAGCCCCTGCAGTACAGGCTCGATCCTGGCTAGCTGGCAAGAATCCCACATGGCGAAGCAGACCTTTCCTGTCTTGTTCGCTGCTCCCCTCAGCAGTGTATTTCGTCAGTCTGCCTGTTCTGTTCCCCACTCTGTCTCTGGTGAATCCTCTCACCCTCCCGCGCATCTGGCCTGTACCCCAGTTCCTGTATAAAAATAAAATAAATCTTAAAAAAAAAAAAAACCAATCAATCAAGCAAGCGAGCAAACCAAAAATATACCCCCCCCCAAAAAAAACTATCAGTCAGATCAATTTTCCCTCCAGCGATACCAGTTTCTAATTCACTCCAAAAGGAGAGGCTACCAGTGTCAAAAGATGACTATAGGGCCTCCCCGGTGGCGCAGCGGTTGAGCGCTGGGTTGCAAAGCTGCCCGCGGCCTCTGCGGCGCCGGTTCGATCCCGGCTGCTCCCGGCCACCGGAGGAGGGTCCCACATGGCGCGCAGACCTCTCCTGCCGCCCGCTGCTCCCCTCAGCAGTGTACTTCGGTCCTTCTGCCTGCTCTGTTCTCCGCTCTGGCTCTGGTGAATTCTCTCACCCTCCCGCGCTTCTGACTGTACCCAGTGCATGTATAAACAAAAACAAAACAAAGAAAGAAAGAAAGAAAGAAAAAAACATGCCTCTATATAAAAAAAAAAAAAGATGACTATAAAAATTATCAACAGTTCACAGCACTGAACAAAACAAGTAATATAAAAATTAGTATTGGGGAAAAGCAAAGATCAGCAAATGCAAATTAATTTTAAATGTATAATATATAAGGCATGCGTTCTAACATTTACAAAATTCTAATTCTAATAAAAAAGAATGGAGGTACTATACTTCCAGACTTCAAATTACAAAGTCATAGTGATCAAAACAGTATGGTACTGTTATGAAAACACACAGAGATCAATGGAATAGAATTGAGAGCCCAGAAATAAACCTACACTTACATGGACAATTAATATACAACAAAGAAGCCAAGAACATACAGTGAAGAAAGGAAAGTCTATAGAGAAGAAAAAGTGTTGGGAAATCAAACAGTTACAGGCAAAACTAGACCACGATCTCAGACCATACACAAAATTCAAAGTGGATCAAAGACTTGGCTGTAAGATCTGAAACCATAATAAAGAAGAAAACACAGGCAAAATATTCCATGATGTTGGCTTTAGTGATATTTTTTGGAAACTAAAGCAAAATAAACAAATCAGACTACCTCACATTACAAAGCTTCTGCATGATGAAAGAAACCATCATTAAAACAAAGACATCCTACCAAATGGGAGAAAGTATCTGTACATCATACACCTGAAAAGGGCTGATATCCAAGATCTACAAAAAAAAAACGCAGATAACGATAAAAAACTAACCCATCAAAAAACCAACGATAAAAAACTAACCCATCAAAAAACCAACAGAAAAGCTAAACAGACACTTCTCCAAAGAAGACATATAGACAGCCAGCAGGCACATGAAAGTGTTGATCATCATTTATTATGAGGGAAATGTGAATCAAAACCACAATGAGTAACCACCTCACAGCTGTGAGAATGTCCCACATTAAAAAAAAACAAAAAACAAAAGCAAACTAGAAACAAGTGTTGACAGGGTGTGGAGAAATAGGAATCCTGTATACTGTTGGTGGAAATGTAGCCTAACTAGTCCAATCTCTGTAGAAAACAGTTTAGATGTTTCTCAAGATATTAAAATAAATCTACCATATGATCCAGCAATTCCACTGCTATGATTCTACCCAAGGAATGAAAGAACACTAATTTGAAGGCGTATATGCATTTCTACGTTCAGTGCAGCACTACTTAAAATAGCCAAGCTATATAAAACAACCTAAGCGCCCACAGATAGATGAGTGGATGAAGATGTGGTATATATACACACGGGACTACTACTCAGCATTAAAAAATAAATAAAGATGAAATCTTGCTATTTGCAACAAGAATGGAACTGGAGGAAATGAGCTAAGCAAAATAAGTCAGAAGGAGAAAGACAAATACTAGATGATTTCACTCATATGTAGCATACAAAAATCAAAGCAAAGGAACAGACATAAAGCTCCCAAATTTGTCTGCAGAACTGAGGTTACAAAAGGGGAAGGTGGAGGGTGGTAGGCAAAGGAGGTGAGAGCAACAAATTGACTTGGTAGTGGGTATGGTGTGGAGGTGTGAACCTATACTCCCAAAACAAACAGTGTTTGTAAATATGCCTTACCGTCCCTCAAAAAATAATTAGGAAGAAAAATCCTTAAATATCTCCTCTATGAAGAAATATTTTATATTTTCTTACACCAAAGACAGAACGATACTGTACTTGGACAGGTCTCAGCAAGCTTTCTGAGTAGGAAACTAGGTGATCAGAGATCACATATTCTGGCTTCATTCCAAAGTCCTTCTAGATTATTACTAACAACCTCAGCTCTGTCCCCAATGAAGAAGCACCTCACAACACTGAGAGCTCACTGCATTATTGGGCTCTGTGGGGTAATGTATGCAATCTCCTGGAAAAAAAAAAAAAGGATGAGGCAGTTCCTTGGGGCCTTGCGAAAAGCACAAACCCCGGGCCAGGTACTGATGCAATACTCCAGCCCTTGGGAAACTGACTCTAAATGCTGAAGGAAATTTTAGAGATCAAGTCAACATCTTCACTTTACAAACAGGTCTCAAAGAGAAGCAGCGTGTCTAAACTCCTACAAACAGGTGTGTGTCCTAGTAGGAACTAGGAACCCTGGCTACTGATTCAACCTTCTGTACTCCTTCAGTTCTTCATTCTCAATATTCGCAGACAGAGGCTCTCTCAACATATCACGATCCAGTGCCATTTCAAGAGTTTTCTATTCATAATTTATGCTCTTAGCATAATCAACCTTAGACATGTAAAACAGTTAATAAGAACTAAAACAAACTAAAATTGTACTGCCAGGTCATTACTAGAGATAAACATCTAGATAGAGGTATCACAAGTACTTCATATAATTATTTCCCACCAAGTCTTTTTGCTTACAGTAATACACTTTTTGTTTATATACACCTGCATATATATTTAAAATTATAATACTTAGGGTTCTGTTTAACTTAAATCACATATTGTGTCTTTGACAACACAACAACTATGAATGGTTATCTATAAAGGCCACTAGCTTTTTGTACAAGTCCAGGCAAATCACCAATCTTCACCTCCACTTCTTTATCAAGAAGGGACACAGAATAAAATAGATCAATTGTGCCTGTCAGTATGTGGGGGTGTTTATTACCAGCCTTTGATTAACAGAACAGTAGTGTATATATATTTTTTAAGGATTTATTTACTGAGTATGAGAACTGGAGTGTAGGCCAGAGGTGCAGAAGGTGAGAGGATTCACCAGAGACAGAGTGGGGAGCAGAAGAGGCGGATTTACCGAAATACACTGCTAAGGGAAGCAGTGGGCGAGACAGGAGAGGTCTGCTATGCCTCCTCTCAGGGACTGAACTCAGGCCACAGCAGTGAGAGCGCTGAGACTTAACCCCTACGCCACCAGGGAGGCCCAAGAGAACAATAGTTTGGGTTAAATTTTCCAAAAGTAAAGCATTCCTTCCTTCACACTTTAATATAAAATTGGCAATCCATTCCTTTAGAGAAAAAAACAAAAAGGTTGCCCAGCAAATGTAAAAAACGATAGTAAAGAATACCATAAATCTTTTTAAAATATTAAAGGAAAAAAATCAAGATAAACCTTACTAGTATGAAGAATCAAATTATTAACTATTTTAGGAAGCTACTGTCAAATAATGATCAGTAAGCTTAGTCTTTCTCTTCTTATTCACACCATTTCTACTTTAGTGATTTAGGTTTTAGCCGAAACCTACAAGATACCAAATAATTAACATTCTATACTCAAAAATCCTAATAATAATTAGACAAGTACTAGACAAATAGGCATCTACTAGAATTTATGGGAGTTTAGTAACTTACCCCAATGGTATTGAACTCTTTCAGCTCCCAAATCACTTCAAGGGAGCAAGACACTAACCTGAATGTAACATGCTAGAGGAAATCTACAAATTCTGTAAATTTGGGGCATGATATTTTAAAAAGCATGAGTTTCAAGCTTTCCAACCAATGAGTTTCAAGCTTTCCAACATGGTCCCAAAGAAATGTTATTTTACAACACAATCTAATACTCATAACAAAAGACAGATATAAAGCCAAAAGTTTCCAAAATAATACCTGACACTTTTTTTTTTTAAATGTTGGACCCATCAAATTGATTCCATATCCCTTTAAACAGATCATGACCTTCAGGTTTAAAACTAGTGATTTAGAGTGATTTTTACTCCTGGTTTAAGGTTCCTGTCACTCAGCAGGTATTTTCTAAGTGCCTGGCTTCCTTAAATTTAGAATATGGTTGTGTAATGCAATGAAGGGAGTTAATACTGTTATTTTCTACTTTACACATCTTGATGCTGTTTATGGCTATGATTTATTCTGTTAACATCTTTGTGAGGCCAGGATTATGAGCCGATGAAGTAACTAAGTCCAGAAGATTCACAATTCTTCAGTTGCAGGTTACTTTCCCATTGTATTAGCCCATAGCTATCCCCAGAGACAGCACTCTCTCAGTCCCCAAATATCTTCAAGGGAAGATTTTGTAAGCAAATTTCCCATGGTGGCCCTACCCAAAAAGCTTCCATTCCCCAAAAAGCTTACTTAAGAACTAGTACTGTACCTGACTACTGCCAATTAGACAGTGATTTTCCCCCCATTAAATTTATTAATTACTGCTTATAGCAAAAGAAACATTCCAAAAATGAGTATCACTAAAAGAGGTAAAACATTTGGGAAAACACTTTCAGACCATACCAGGTGCTTCCTTCCTTGGAACTAATACAAATGGTAAAAATCACTTTCCATTATTTACCACAGGGAAACCATCCTATTTGTTTTATTCAAGAGCAGTGGCATCTGCATCCCATCATCTGAGAAGAGAGCTTCCCTGCAATGCTACTGTTGCTACAGACATGCCACCATGGCTTATGGTTTCTGTCATTCAACAGGCATTTTCTGAGTGCCTATAATGCACATGCTGTTTATAGGGCCCAGGTTTATCCATGTGTTTCACTTGAAACTTCCTCTTCCCTTTAAAACTCAAAGATTAGGTGACTATCTGATTACAGAACTAATTAACAGAAAGTCAAAGTTGCCATGACAGCATACAGTGGAAAGAATGAAGCACCTAAATGCATTAAATTATTAGAGAGAATACACAGCAATATTTATACAACTGAAATGACCTCATGAGGGTGTCAGATTAAGAATGAACAGTTTCACTTTACAAATGGGGAAAACTGAAGTCGAGGAAGGTTAAGTGACTTGCTTTATGGCAAACTGATAGTAAGGGACAGAGTCAGACTAAAATCCAAGACTTCACACTTAGAATTGAATTCAAGATGTCAGAAAACATCTCTCACAACTTCAAAATATCGTAAGTACTGAACATTAATTGGAATATAACCTCAAAGAAGAGTACCAAAGAGAACCAACAGCTACAAAGCCAAGCAGAGAAACCAGTAAGACCTTCCGATGTACTTTCTTCTTCCTACTCCTCTCACATTAAAGAAAATCAGGCAAAAGATCAAAGAAAAACATTTCCGCTGAGAAACTGATCTACTCTACCAATTGTTTCTGAACTGCCAAAGAGAAACACGTTCCTTGCCAAAGAAAACGCAGTACTTTTGCTCTACACCTCTCAAACGCCCTGCT
Organism: Talpa occidentalis; assembly: GCF_014898055.3. Classification (NCBI taxonomy): domain Eukaryota; kingdom Metazoa; phylum Chordata; class Mammalia; order Eulipotyphla; family Talpidae; genus Talpa; species Talpa occidentalis. The sequence continues at coordinate 43,637,975 of NW_023605194.1, forward strand.
TGTCCGAATGTGGACTGCTGGCCACAACAGAGACCTGGGTTCCAGTATAAGTCTCACTCACTAAAGGAAAAATTCACACTGGTAATGCCTAATATCAATGAGTCCCTGTAAAATCAGGCTTCTGGGAAAGTTACTTTTTCAAAAAGGTTTATCTTCATAATAACACAGTGTGTTCTTTCATTTCGAATATGCCAAATACACAGTGTGCCTCAATTCAGGTAATTTCTCAAAAGTCAATCAGGGCCCAACTACATTAGCCAATCACACTGTGAATGAATTAGTCCTAGAGACAAAGCACTCAACCCTGGAGTGGGAGAATAACCCAGTAACTGTATTTTAACATCTGAACTTTGCTGATAAGGATACAAACAAGAGGGATGCCATTTTTATATCTCCGACACCATGAGAACCACATCTTCATCATGGTAGAAAATGATTCACTCAACTAAAGTGAAATAATTATAATCTTACATATATTGTACTTATGACAGTCTGTTTTGTGTATCCAAGGACGTTTCTGCCTTCCCCTCTCTCACATCTTTCCTGGTGGCAGGTCTGACCCTGCAGAGGAGTATGACTATTATTTATAACCGGACTTTGTACACACAGCACCCTTCTGCTGGGTTCACAAGATACCGTATCATAGGTCATCAGGAGAAAGGTTAGAGATCTGATCATGACTGACTGCTCTTCATCCCTCACAGGTGAAGACACAGAGGCCCAAAGATCACATGGCTTAGAAATGGCAGAACCAGAACTCAAACCTTCTGACTCAACATGCACTGTTTTTCCACTATGTTTCTTACTCCTCAGTTTTCCAGAGTCAAATATTGTTGGCATAAACTACAAGAAGACCAGCAGGTTTGAAACAGACAATTCTCAGTCATGTCATCTAGTTTATGCCAAAAGCTGAATTACAAGCCCACTGCCTCACAACTCTCTGAACCTAAGACAACATTGCCAAGTGATGTGAGCACTGTCCTATGGAGACTGGACCACCACTCAATAGTCATTTCAAACTGCAAATCTCATTCTCAGAGACTCTCACACATGACTTACCTGCTTTCAAAAAGAAAGGCTGAAAAGTGTGAAAAGTATTTCAGGAGAACTGTCTTCAAAATTATGAAATGTTGCTGTTCAAAGAAACATGAAAATCCAATCCATTTCAGTGATGAAGAAATTGAGATTCAAAGACTAACTAAAATGCGCAATCCCTGGGGTCAAACTAGAGGCACAGCCAACATCAGAATCCAACTTTTTGTTGTATACTCTTTCCATTAAATCAGTGGAATGGATCAAAATCACCCAAATCCATTTCTCTCCCAGAACATCCCACATAGCAGTCAGTAAGTGTAGAGAGGAGACCAGAAACACATAGTTTAAGTAACCTCCCTGCCTCCATTGAACATAATAGGTATCCCTGGTAAAGAACCCTTTCTCTAGACTAGAACATGATGGCCTTCGTCTCCCCATCGCCTTCTTTTATAAAAAAGTAAGCCAATAGTTGGTATCACTGAGACCCAATTGCCAAAAAAAGAGGCTACATATCTCTCAGATGGGGGTGTGTAAAAAGATATCTACTAAGCTTTCCTGGTAGTGTTCGACCCAGGGCCCAGCCACAACATCAGATAATTTGCTCTTCGCTAATAACATTCATTCTTTGATCAGATACTAATGAAAATCCAAATTTTCAATCTTGTAATGATGCAGAGAAGAATGGATTTATTTTAGTGTTCCTTCCACTTTCTCCACCTCTAATATAATTGCACAATTCAACACTCAATATTGTTTTTCAGTAAAGCCAGAAATCCTAGCTTTAAAGCAGGAAGGGACTATTGAGGAAAAGAGAAACCTGTTTTACCCTATCCATCCACTCATTGCCCTGTTAAGATCAAATCATACTCTATAAAGACTGAGACTTATGTTAGAGTGAAATTAAACTACAGAAAAGATCCAAATACTTAATGTTATTTATTCTTACTCTACTTCTGCTGTAAAAACAGAAAACAAAGCTAATCAATCTGATTCTTGTTCACATCACATTCTGCAGAACTTCACAGTGCAACATAAACAGGTAAAAAAAACACTATTGTCTTTATATCCGCAAAAGGCATTGAAGTTTATCAGCTAACACAGATCACAAACCCAAAGAGAAAAGTCCCTTGGGTCATTAGTTAAGAATTGAGCAACAAACCTAACAGCCATTAATGTCAAAGGGACTGAATCATCATTTCTCAGGAGGTAAAGAACAAACCATAAACTTCCTCCAAAATTCCACTATGTAAATCACAAGACCCCAATATCTGAGAAGTTCTCTTTAAAAAGTGTAATGGTCCATATTTTCCCCTCCTGGTCAGGCTTTAAGAGTCAGCTATACATGCTCAGTACAGTTCACAAGCACTAAGAAGTCTGCTGAACTGCTCTATACTTAGCACTGGAGTATTTAGGCAAAGCACTTCACTATCACTGAGATACAAATTGGGCCTCAAAAAGAAGACAAATAGGCCAAGTTCTCAAATCATCAGGAGTGCACTCAAGAAAAATCAAAGTTTCTGAGCTCGTTTTAAAAGCTGACTGCCCTAACACACTGCCAAATAGTCAGTGAAGTAGCCTTTTTAAATATTGTATTTTATAGTCAATTTTAAATATTGTATTTATTTACTCGTGGTCAGAACACGGTATTGAATGAAAACAGGTACTAAATGACAACGGAGACTGATGTGTCAGCTAATGATTCTGGGAACCTCTCTTCTGAAACACATCAAGAAATGTATTGCAGGGAATTTAAAATAATTGAGAAGACTAAAATGCATAAAACTAAGTCCAATATGCAGGTGAACAGGATGAGGGATGCAGAGGTAAGAATGACTATGGATTTTGTTGCTAAATATCAATACATCCTCAGTCTAAGTCAGTAGGTACAATGTGGGGGGAAAGTGCTATGCAAAGTTGAACATGCACGCTGCCGAATTTGCTACAAATGCCCAGAGTCTCTTATAACAAGAAGCTAAATGACTTAGAGTGCATATGGACAGAGGTTACCTTTCAAGGTACAAAAAGAAATTCACTATCCTCTGAAGACCAGAAATGAGAATTCTTTGGATAACTAGCAAGGTCTAGATATAATTCCAAATTCTTCCCACATAAAGAAGTCCTCATTTCCCAGAGCATAATATCATAATTGAGCAGAAGTCATCTGAGCCTATTTTACTAATAGGATTTTATCTACCTTTGTGATACCTAGACTTACCAAATTATAACTATTTATCGAAATCCGCTCTCTTCAATAACCATGTTGCTGTTAGAAATGAGGAATACTGAATACATGCCAAGAAGTGTAACCTAACTTGCAAAGGCTTTCTTCTTTGGAGATTCTAATATATAATCCTGTTCAAAAGAATAAGCCAGAGACCTACCCTCTGGAAAACCTGCCTTCAAAGCTAGTCGCAAAGGAGCTGCATTTTTTTTTTTATTCTACACATTTTTTACATCATTTTTCATTTTTGCACAATGCAATGTATGCATTTCATCTTGGTTATAGACCCCATACAATCCCCACCCCCCCTTGTTTTGATCCTACTCCCTCCGCCCCCTCACGTAGTGTGTCTCTGGTTTATAGTTGCTTGTTAATTTTGACTCTTACTTTATTATAATTAGTCTTTTTCCTGGTCCCTTATTTAGGTTTTCTAAATTCCTGCTATGGGTGAGACCATGTGGTATTTTTCTTTTTCTTTTTGGCTTATTTTGTTGAGCATGATCCCTTCCAGCTCCATCCATGTTGCTGCAAATTGCATGACTTTATCTTTTTTGATTGCTGAGTAATATTCCATTGTGCATATGTACCACATCTTCGTGATTCAGTCATCTTCTTTTGGGCATTTGGGTTGTTTCCCTAGCTTAGCTATTCTAAATAGTGCTGCTATAAACACAGGGGTGCTGGTGCCCTTCTGAATTAATGGTTCTGTGTCCTTTGGGTAAATACGTAGGAGTGTAATTGCTGGATCATATGGAATCTCCATCTTTAGCAGGTTGAGGAATCTCCACACAGCTTTCCATAGTGGTTGGACTAGTGCAGGAGAATTCCTTTTTCTACACATCCTCACCAACATTTGTTGTTGCTAGTTTTTTTTAATATGTGCCATTCTCACTCGTGTAAGATGGTATCTCGTAGTTTTGATTTGCATTTCCCTGATTTCAAGTGATGTTGAACATTTTTTCATATGCCTGTTGGCCATTTGCATTTCCTCTTTGGAGAAGTTTCTTTTTAGCTCTTCTACCCATTTTTTGACTGGATTATCTACTTTGTTTTTGTTGAGTCTCATCACCACAAAGGAGCTACTTTTAAAAACTGAAGACTCTACACTTAAGGTTAACTTTGGAAGAGTTTTAGACTTTGTTCAAAGTACAGGAGAAACCGCGTGCTTCCAATGCAATGTCATACATTGTCTAGGACACCCTTCTGCGTTATCTGATACTGATTATATGGAAGTAATATGACAACTCTAAAAGTTGTAGATAATTGGCAGCAGCTGCAAACTAATCTTCATCTACAAACATGAAAACTGCGTATTCAAAATGACTTCCCTCTCCACTATGGAGGAAACTAGTCTGGCCTCCAGCTGAATAATCATTTTAATATTCCTGATGTATAATTGTGTCTACCTATCCTTTGGACTTCTCCTTTGAACCAGTTATAAATAACTCTGCCTGGTTTCTTTATTATGAGTAAAATATAGTCTTCAGTATGTACTCATTTTATATCTGTATGAGTGTCATAATTTTTTTTTAATTATCTTTTAACAAAAGCTAAATCTACTCATAGAAAGAGATCAGATTTGTGCTATGAGGTTGGGGGAGGATTGGATAAGGTGGTCAAAAAGGTACAAACTTCTAGCTCTAAGACAGATAAGTGCTATGGAGGGTGACTATTGTCAACATTGTTATATGGCATATTGAAAGTCAAATAAAAGAGTAGTTCTAAATGTTCTTGTCACAAGGAAAAAGACATTTTTCCTTTCTTTCTCCTACCCCTACACTTTAAACTTATATGGTGCTGAATATCAATTATATCTCAAAAAAACTCAATTAGAAAAAAGGTAAATGTTCTCAGTCCCTCAAATTCCCTCATCAAAAAAATATTTGTAAACACAAAATTTCACAATTAATTACCAAAGGATCAGAACATTCTGAGGGCCAGTCACTGGGGTTTATATTCCCCAGGCTAGTAAGCCCTTCTGTAAAGCAAATCACAGAAGTAACCTTAGTACGACAAATGATTCTATCAAGAAGATGTGGCATATATACACAATGGAATATTATTCAGCAATCAAAAAAGATAAACTCATGCCATTTGCAGCAACGTGGATGGAACTAGAAGGAATTATGCTCAGTGAAATAAGCCAGAAGGAAAAAGAAAAATATCAGATGGTTTCACTTATAGCAGGAATATAGGGGAACCAAATAAGACATCAAGGGAAAAAAAATAATAACAGTACAAAATACAACAAAGCAAAAAAGGGCAATTATAAATCAGAGACATACTGCAGGGGAGGAGGAGGAAGGAGAGGAATCAAAAGGAGGGAGGGAAGGAGGGAGGAGCACAGGGGACTGAGGTGATGGTGCATGGGTGCCTTGGGAAGGAAATTCCATGGGGACTACACCTAAGGGGGTGGGGGAAGCAAATAATTGTTTAAAAATGAACATTGATGTAAAAAATTTAAAAATATATAAAATATATATTACAAATGGTTCTATCATATGTAAAGTGAGCCCCAAATGACAGTGCACCCTGTAGGTGAAAAGAAAACAGAAACACTATTGGATGTCTCCACTACTTAAATTTTCCAAGAAAAGCTTGATGACTGTAATAAACAAGAATGAAATTCTAACATAAGCTGTGACAGGAGACTTGAAAATCTGACTCTAAGTAAAAAATAAAGTCAATTACAGAAGACTATATATGATTACATTTTCATGAAATGTTTTGAATAAGGAAATATACAGACAAAAAGCAGTTTTATGCTTGCCTAGAGCTAGGGGACTAGGATGACAGAAGGAAGAGACTACTAATAAGTATGGAATTTTTCCTGAGTAAGTTCTAAATTTAATAGTGATGATGGCTGCACAAATCCTGTGAATATACTGAAAACCACAGAATCGTTTGCCTTAAAAAAAAAAAAAAAAAAGCACTATGATCCAGCAATTCCACTGATGTTTACCAAATATTCTCTCAGCTGAGACCAACCACCAAAGATTCTTTTAATTTCACAAACTTGTTAAAAATATAAAAAATAAAAAGATAAAAATAAAAATCTGTGTCTGAAAAGAGTTTCCAAATGGGCAAAAGACAGCAGGAGCTTTGCTATTCCAAAATAAAGAATAAAGCTTTCGACACACACACACACACACACACACACACACAAACCCAACCATAAATATCTAAAAATAACTTAGAAATCTGTAGAGCACTTATGTGTAGATTAGACCAAGAATGTCATTACTATCTAAAGGTATAGTTTTGAAGAGTCTACAAACAGAATCACTAACTTTTAACATGATGATTTAAAACATTTTTAAAACATCATTTTTCCTTTGGTAATTCCTGAACACGAACTCCAGCCACTAAGACAGGATATCTGCAGTCACCTCTGAGCACTGTCCTGAACTGACGCCTCACCACTATGCCTGTGAACTTTCATAGTCACGTCACGGCTGTTCTACAGGTAGCTATGTTGTCCTCGAAAGTCTGAACCAGTAAGCAAAGGCATGTATTTTAATTTTAGATTTCACTTAGAAGCTGTGCATCCTTTGCCACATACTGAACCTCCATGTAATTGGATTTTACCCATCTGCAAAAAGTTACTATTGTTAGAATTCAACCAAAAGTTCACAAGAAAAAAAGAGGAATACTAACCACTCACCTAACCATAAGGTAATATGAAAATGACTGTAGATAACATACACTTACTAAATGTTACATGAATCTGATGTTTTCCTTGTCTCTTCAGGAAAGAGCAAGGGAAAGTAACTAAGGTCACCAAGGGGGAGCTAGGAGAGGATTAAGTGGTTTGAGTCCCATGCATGTGTTGTATTTTCTTACAGATGATGGTAACAAAATACATGATGATCAGGAGCTGCCCCTCAGTTTTGGGCAACTGTTAAGCCAACTCTTAGCCTTCAGTTATCTACTGATTCAATCAGAAGGTTGCAAGTGGCCCCTTAGCCGCCTACAGAAGATTAAATCAGCTACCTGTTGATGTTAAATCAGCTACCAGATAGCATGCTATTGACTGCTGCAGTCATGACTCTTGGGAAAGCATTTGAAATCTTAAGTTCATCAAAAAGGGCTGGGTAATATCATCATAGAGTTAGAAAATAAATTTTATATTTGCCTCAATTACTTCAAAGACTCAGCTCAACACAGATAGATGTATTCTTTTTAGACCCACCTGCCAAAACGCATTTCAAATGAGGGCTTTTAAATGGTTTCAGGAAAAAACCTCCAGAAAACCAGGTTTCCTCAATATTGAGTGCAAAGTGTAAATACAACACAACAACTACTCAGGTTCCAAAGCGTTCCAGAGGATTAAGATTTCAGTCCTGGAATTAACTGCTATGAACGATGTTTTACAACTCTTAAACTTTGCTCTTAACAGAGCCCTTTCAGGACTCAAAGAACTAAGGTTTCTTTGCTTCCATCAAATGTTTATTAATATTTATTGTCTCTATAAGCAAGACCAGGGGGCCTCCCCTGTGACTCAGCAGTTGAGCGCTGGGTTGCGAAGCTGCCCGCAGCCTCTGCAGCGCCGGTTCGATCCCCAGCTGCTCCCCGGCCACCAGAGGAGGGTCCCACATGGCGCGCAGACCTCTCCTGCCGCCCGCTGCTCCCCTCAGCAGTGTACTTCGGTCCTTCTGCCTGCTCTGCTCCCCGCTCTGGCTCTGGTGAATTCTCTCACCCTCCCACGCTTCTGACTGTACCCAGTATTGTATAAATAAATAATAAAAATAAACCTTAAAAAAAAAAAAAGCAAGACCACAGCAAGGGAAATACATTTTCTAGGGAAATGACAAAAAAAGGAAGGGCATTTTACATCTTCAAAGTGTCTCCACTACCCTGGAAAAAGTTCTCAATGATCTCTCCAATGTCTAATGTGCTGATAGCAGAAATCAAAGATTTTTTTGTCTGAAGTTAAATAATAAACAAGTTATATATTAAGAAGCATAGATGAAAGTGCAAATTGGCACAATCACCTTGGAAACCTGTTTGACAATACACCTCATGACCCAGCAATTCTATTTATATTTATAAAGATACAAGAATGTAGAAATGTGGTTCATACTAGCCAAACAGGAGAAACAGAAATGTTCAGCAACTGTAGAATGAATAAATTGCTATGTATTTACACACTGCAAAACTACACAGCAATACTTTTAAAAACTTTTGCTGCATAACACATGGGTGAATCTCAAAAACAAAATGCTGAGCAAAAAAGGACACTAACTGATAAAAGAAAATATTCTGTATGTTTTCATTTACATAGAGTTCAAAACCCAGCAAAACTAAACTATAGTGAGAAGAATGACAACCTTGCGCAGATGTCAACAGAAAGGGATGTGAGGAGTCTGGCAGGATGCTGGGTATTTTTCATATCTTGATCTGGATAATGAGTACAGAGTATCCACATGCAAATATCAAATGACACATACAGTAAATTTTGTGCCCTTTGCTATATGTAAGTTATCCCTCAAAACAAAAATACTATGTTTTTATTTAAGTGATTCATTTATGCATTTTATAGGATAAGACATAGTGAGTCCAATGGAAGACTGCATGCAGTTTATACCTGTACAACAGGCAAATTATTCAGTCACCAAACACTGAAGTTTGCCTATTTCATGACAAAAAGCTCACAGAGCTGTATCATATTAAGTCAAAAAATATTACACAAAAAGCTCAACTTACCAGTAAGATGTAACAACTTTATATTTGTATGTACCTACTAACAAAATCTCAAATATATAAATAAAAACACCCCTTAGAACTGTAAGGAGAAATAGTTAAATAAGTGATAAGGCATAAGAGTTGAAGAGAGACCCACAAAACAAGAAATCCAAGTAGCTAAAAGGATATCACCTCATCAGTAACCAAGGAAATGCATACGGAAACCAGTTAGATTTACATGCCTACCAGACTGGCAAAACTAAAAAGCCTTATAAATATCAATTTGTTAAGCTGTGTAGGAACAAAAATTCCTCTGAATGTTGCCAAACATATAAACCATATCAATCGCTTTAGAAAAGTTTGCAGTTATCTGGAAAGTTAAGATATATACCCTTTACCATCTAGAAATTTCACTCCCAGGAATAAATTCCAGAAAAACTCTTTCACTTGTGAGCTGTTGTTATAAACAAGAAAGATCATAATGACAATGTTTAAAATGATGCCCAAATTGGAAATAACCAAAATGTCAATCCTCCTCGGAATGGATAAATTCTGATTCAGCCATACAATGAATTATACAGCAACGAAAATGAATGCACTAAATAAACTACATGCAACAAGACAGATGAATCTCACAAATATTGAACACAGGAAAATTATATATGTGTATATAAAATATATACGCACATATGCAGATATACACTTACATCAATATAAAAAGTAAACTAAACTCAGGGATGCATAATAGGTGGTGAACGAGTTTGTTTTTTTAAATAGTAAGGCAAAAATTCAAAAAATCACAATAGTGGTTATATCTAGAGGGAAGGAAAGAAGATGTAACAAGAGTGGGGCACATGAGGATGGTGGTGAATATTTTATTTCTTAACCAGGGTGTTACAACTGAGGAAGGAAGGAAGCAGGATGGAGAGCCAGAAGAAGACCTGGAGGAGGCACATGGAGCAGAGAGACACATGAAGAAACTACACTTGCCTTTTGGTCGTGGACTGGGTGACACAGATGTGGGTGAGAGACCCGTGGGGAGGTGACAATGGTGGTTTTTGTCTTGATTTTGATTTTGCTCTTTTCCTTCCAGACTTGTCTGGTTGCTTCTGATCCTTTTCCGTGGGCCCCCACTGGAAGATGCTTTAGACTTGTGGCAGGCTTTGGGGCCTTGTTCTGGGCCAATCCTGCTCGGGTGGACTTTACCCATGAGGAGCCGGGTAACTTTGGGTGCTTGATTTAGAAACTCTATTCTTTGCCTTTCCTATATTGCTTCCTAATCATATTAAAGTTCCTTCCCATTAAAGTCTCATATGTTTTGTGTTAATGCAGTGGATGGCAGAACCTATTTAGAGCAGGCAGGTTTGCGGGGTCTGGGGTGCCCCTCTCCCTGCCCTGTAACAGATTAGATATGATTGTTTATTATTATTCTTTAAAATGTATATGTGCCTATATACTCTTCTTTATGTCACACAAAACATACTTAATTAGGATGAGTGCAAGCCCTTCTACTCCCTTCTTCTTCCGACTGAAACAGGAACCTGACAGCTCGAGCTCGCGCAGCCACCCTGGATCAACAAGGAACATAACTGCAAGTGGTGGGAATGTCCTCAAAGATCTAAGGAATGGCCATGCCAGCAGGAACTTCTATCTTTTAGAAGTTTCTGTCTTTTAAAAGTCTCTGCTTCTTTAAATTTCTCTGCTAAAAACAGCCAAACCTAATCCTGTGACTACAGTGACTTGGACAAATGAAAAACTTTCTAACAATTAAAGCTATCCAACAATGCAAAGAACTCCCCGCGAAGGATTCTGCTCCCACTTTTGGCAGGGCATTGCAGAAGGGATGACTACACAGCAAGGGAAGCTGGACTGCAGGATTTCTAAAGGCCCTTCAGGCAATTAAGATTCTAAGGCTACTGTTGGAACCAAGCAGCTCTGGGCTTGCCAAAGCTGTGGGAACACTTTGCTCTGAAATCCTGTTATCAGTGAGAACATTCCTTTTCTTTAACATTCCATGTTCTACCCGCACTTCAAGACTGCTCAAACACTATCTTCTCACTCGTGCATTCAAATCTAACTGGACCTGGACATGCTGGTCCTTTACTCCTCCAGATCTTCTACTCCACGCTCAAAGGGGCCTCACAGCTTCACTCTATGCACTACAATACCCAGGCTCCCTTCTCCTCTGGTTTCTGATTTGCTTAATCAATGAGAGGCACCCACAGAAGATCAGAGGATGGGAAAAGAAAGTTTCAGGTATTTATTCCCCTGATTCTCCTCTTCTGCTAGGCCAATAGTTGACAGTGAATGCAGGTTTTATCCTCTCCTGCATCTAAGCTCTCTCAAGGTCCCAAAACTATTTCCTTTCTTGCCCCTTAAAAGTGATAATGGTGTGTCACCAAGCCGTATTGGTCTCCCTTAACACTGCCCAGCATTTATAAATAGGCCCCTTCACCTCCTCAATCACCACCATTGTATTGTGGCATGAGATAACTGATTTCGCCAACAAACTACTCTCTGCTTGCACTATTCCATCTTCCCAGAAAGCTCCTGTCTCCCCTTCCCCACAGCATAGTTTTTCTCTCCATAATTGGCTTCTGTATGTTTATACATGGGGATCTCATTCACTATAAACCAATTCCCTGTGGAAAATTTTTAATCCCTGGCTGATTCCCAATTCCGCTACCAATGTGTACAAACTGTATGTAATATTAGACTGGGCAAAGTCCAATTAAGAAAGTAAATGTTACTAAAATTTCCTGACACACAGACTTTTGTAAAGCCAAGCCAAATACTGGGATTTGGGATTTATCTATTTATAACTCCCCTTTCCTTCAGACCAAAGGCTGGAGAAGTTATCATACTTATTATAGCTCTGCTTCATGTATAAGATTGGAACAATGCTAAATACAGTGCTCATCTTACAACGCCCGTCAGATTGTCAACAATCTGAGTATTTCAATGAATGACTTTACCTTCTTCTAGACAATCCTGCAAATAAGATACCAGATTCAAATAAAAGAACTGAGCCTAGTGTCTACCTTTCAGTTTACTGCTAAAATCCCACTTAAGATTCTGAAGGAAAATAGCCCTGCAAAAGAGTCAAGGGTCAAAGATAAAATTCTATTTTTGAATTCAAAAAACAAAAATGGAGATTTAATTGTTTCCAAATCAAGAAGAATGTTGCAGGGGCCTCCCTGGTGGCGCAGCGGTTGAGCGCTGGGCTGGGAAGCTGCCCACAGCCTCTGCAGTGCTGGTTCAATCCCTGGCTGCTCCCTGGCCACAGGAGAAGGGTCCCACATGGCGCGCAGACCTCTCCTGCCACCCGCTGCTCTCCTCAACAGTGTACCTCGGTCCTTCTGCCTGCTCTGCTCCCCGCTCTGGCTCTGGTGAATTCTGTCACCCTCTCGCGCTTCTGACTGTACCCAGTGCTTGTATAAATAAATAAATCTTTTTTTTTTTTTAAAAAGAAGAATGTTGCATAAAAGATTAAAAAAATGCATTTAAGAATTTTACTCTGCTGCAGAAGATCATTCTGTATACTTTCCAATACATATTCCAAAATAGCAGGGCTTGATCTATGGCAAAATACTACAAATACTACAAAATATCTATTAAATGCAAAGACTCATTTCCACACCCACATGAGCGCCAGGGCTACCAGATACAGATCTCTATGTCAGGGAACCCTAGACCATGACTTCTCAACCCCAGCGACTGACATTTTATCAAGATAATTCTTAGTTGTGGGAGCGGGCATTCATAATAGTGATCGTTAGTCACATCTCTGACCTCCACCTCTCAAGTATAACAACGAAAAGTATCTCTAAGACATTGTCAGATATCCTTAGAGGACAAAATCACCTGTGGTTTGGTTGAGAACCACAACCCTAGATAAACAATTATTCAAACCACTCATCTGGCATTACCCGGTGCATACAGTAACCTTAATTCACCTATCTGGGTGGGAAAAAAGAAAAGTCACCCAAGTAGGTTTAACTTTATAACTTTTCCTTAAAATCTGCAAGCATTTTTATATATTTGCAAAGCGGCACCATCCGCGGTAGTAGGGAGGAGGAGGAGAACAAGGATTAAAAAAACGGTTGCCAAAGGAGGGAAAGGTTGCTAAATACTGCCTAACTTGAATTCCCTCTGAAAACATTTCAATCCTCAGTAGATGAGTATACCTGCTCACTTTATTCTCCCTGAGACACAGGTGGAAAGTATTACAGGCCATGGCATGTTATATAAGAACAAATGGAAAAAGGCAAGCAAACCACCCTATTCAAATGAGGACAAAAATAAGGCAAGAAATCACGGAGGACAGACAGCCCAAGCTCCTTGGTCCGTAATATAAGGCTTGTCATTTATGTGGACTCCAGCTGGTCTTCAAGCTTTATTATCACAGCATAAAACCCACACCACAGGGTTTTCTACCCTATCAAATTCAATGTCCTCTTTTTACAACCAATATTTTATAATTAATGTCCCTTTATTTTTATGAAATGAAATTCAAAGATTATAACTTTCTACCTATAGATATAATTCTTAACATTTCATTACAATGCAGACAAGATTATACTAGAAGATGAAAGCACACCCTTTCTAAAGACACATATTTCCAAAGTGTCCCCTAGAAGGCAAAGCTATCCCATCCCTTCTGTCCAGAGGCAGAGCAAACAGGAGAAAGGGATTTGAAATCAGACCAAATGTGGCTAAAATGTGACTCCACCACTTGAATGCTGTGGCTCCCTAAGTCTAGATTTTTACATATAAAAGGAGGAGGCCAACATATTTTTCAAAGGCTTTTGGTAATAATGAAACGAGTCTGTAGAGTATTTCTGTACCTACCATGTAATATATGCTCAATAAATGTTAGCTTTCAGACAGATTTTTCCTGACAACACCTAATATCATATTTCCTAGCTTTTGTCCATCTTATACTCCCAGCAGAAAGGATAGATGACTAGATATCCACTTATCAGATAGTCTAAAAAGATTCACACATAAAAAGAAGTTACATATATGGCTTCTTTTTTTTTTTTTTTTTTAAGATTTATTTATTCGTGCATACAAGAACCGTGTTACAGGCCAGATGCGCAGATGGGTGAGAGGATTCACCAGAGACAGAGCGGGGAACAGAACAGGCAGACTGACTGAAATACACTGCTGAGGGGAGCAGCGGGCAAGACAGGAGAGGTCTGCCGCACCACGTGGGATTCTCGCGGGCCAGCCGGGATCGAACCCGTGCTGTAGCGGCTGTGGACAGCTTCAAAGCCCTGTGCTCAACCGCCTGAGCCACCAGGGGAGGCCCGCATATGACTTCTAAGATTCTTTATAATGTCGAAATTCTACAAAGTGCTGCCCTAAATTAAGGTTAATTTTTTTTATTACCCAGGTCCTTTCTTCCCAGTTAGAGATCTAAGAACATGTCTTATACATCATAAAAAGTAGCTAGAGAAACATTTAGAACTCAGATCATTTACACTAAATCACTTGATTTACTGCCCCACTGAATACCTAGCCCTGGTCAATGGTTCTTCATTGATTAACAGTCAAGGAGAAAATGACACCTTTTCAAGTCATTTTTAAGCAACATGTATAGTATCCTCAGAGAGTGATGATTCACAAGTGCCAATCATTATATAACTTAATTCCTTACACCAACAATCAAAACAAGACCTCTAAACATACTAGATTATCAAAAGAGGAAGTGAAAGGTAGTGGCAAATCAATACTCCAGCATTAATATTCTAGAGTTAATATTCTGAATATGAGTAGTCACTGCTCAGACTGCTAAAGGGAATGAACAGGCCCAAGAAGTAATAAGCACAACTCTGGGAAAGGTGGTCTATTCTACTTACACATAGGAATCTTAATTGATTTAAGAATGCTGATCCGTCAGAGGAAAAAGAGAACTATCAACTGTCTCAAGTCACTCTGCATTAGCCCTCCAAGGTGATAACAGAGGCTGTCTCTGAGTAGTTTACTTCCTTTTGCTTATTTATAGTTTCTATTTTTTGTAACAGACTGCTCTTGTAATACAAATTTAAAATCACATGAGGCTATTATTATCTACTAATAGTCCATGAAATTTGAGGCAAGAGTTTCAGGTAAACTCTTCATCAGGAATCTAGATAAATCAAGTATTACTATGACCTTAAAATCATCTTTTTCCCTGCCCCCAGAGCTAATCACAACCTGGCTTTCCCTCTTCTTTATCCTCCTGCAGATTTTAAAGGTTTTATCTCTACAAGAAGTCAGCACAAGTTACAGGAAAATCTCACTATTAGCTTTTGCCAACTTCCCACTTTTGCCAAGTGACAGCACCAACTCTGGGACAGTGAGAAAGGAATTGTTTTTAAGGCAATATTTTTGCAAAAAAGGAATAGCAGACTCAGAAGTGACTTATTAAAATGTAACCCTCCCCAAATAATTTTTTGAATATTGCTATTTGAAAGTCACAGGTTCCCCCTAATTCTCACATTAAATTCCCTCTATAGAACCATAGAAGTCCCAAGGAAATAAAGTATCATTTTGGTAAACAATCATTTGGCAATAACATTTTCCCTATTCAATGAAAAACCAACAGGAAAAAACAGCCTCTACCAAAGGAAGCATATTCCTCAAACCAACAAGAGCTTAAATTTAAACTAGTTTAATTCAACAAGCATTTGGTAAGCACTGATTACATATAGAGCACTGCAATACGTGTTTGTTCATCTCTAAACAAATAAGACATGATGTCTGCCTTCCAGGGAATCATAACTAACCTGGGAGTCAAACTCTTAAAAACTGATGTATGGTCGAGGAAGACAAAACGTAACACAAGTTTCAAAACCCCTTTCTACGGAAAGGGCGAGATTAAAATCAACTGCAGAATTTTGAAGCTTCTTCGTATACATAAAATATATATTCCTATGTTTAATTAGTTTTGTATCCATCTTAATCATTCAACCTAAACTAAAAGGTGGCAGAAATACTCACCTAGGAAAAAGCAAGTATCGGAGGTGAACTCAAAAGTCTTTGAACTAAAAATAAAACTTAAGGAACAAGTGCCTTCTAACAAAGAGGACGTTTAGAAAAGACTCACCAACATCAGAAGGTCCGTACTCGGCATATTCCTCTCGTCTTCCTTTCAGAGCCTCCCCTCTGCAAAAGGGAACCAGGTTTGTTTACTTCTAAAGCTTTAAACAGTCCACCTGGCCCGCCTAGAGTCGCAAGAGCCTTCAAGAAAGGTTCCCTTCCCTCTTTGAGAGCTCAGATTTCACTCCAGATACCGCACTCCACCCCTAGCAATCCGAGCCAGCGAATCGGAACCCCGCAGCCGCTCCACTTCCCTCCCACAGCTGGTCAAACGAATCCAGACCCAGCTTCCCACAAGGCAGCCCCCCAGGTGCACACAGGGTGCCGCCCAGCCCGCCCCGACCATTCACCCGCCCGGCCGCGCGCCGCCCGGTCCCGGGGCCTGCGTCCGCCGGGCTCCCCGCCCCGCGCTCCCGCCCGCGGCCTCGTCCCGCCCTCCCCAGAACCCCTCTTGGCTCCTGAAAGAGCAGCGAACCCCAGCCGCTAAGTCCACCCCGACCCAGCCGGGGCAGGGGAGCGCCACATCGGCCCCACCTCGGCCCCGGCGCCCTCCCCCCTCGTGAGCCCCCCTCATTCCGCTCACCTCAGGCGGCGCCCCCACCCACCCCAGCCCACCCCCAGCCCACCCCAGCCCACCCCAGGCCTCGGGCGCCCCGCCTCTCCGTCCGGCCCAGCCCCCTTCCTCTCCTCCCCCGAGAGGACCCCTACCTAGTGCTGGCCGGCCGGCGACTCCCCGCCGACGCCCCCTCACCCCGATCCGGAGCCCCCTCCCCAGCCCGGACCCCGCCACCGCCTCTGTCCGGAGCCAGCTTCCCCGCGCCTTCCCTCCGGCTCACGCTGTCGCGGGTCCTGCTCCCTCTCGCCGCGCGATCGACCAGCCGGCCGCGGGGCGCGGGCTCCCCCTGCCGCCGCGGCTCCGGAGATTGAGGGTCCGGCCGCCCCGCCCCCCGCCCCGCCCCTCCCCGCCCCGCCCTCCCGCCTCTCCCGCCTCCCCGCCCGGAAATGGCTCGGGCGGCGCCGGCCCGGCGCCCCCGCCCCGCGTGCGCGGCCCCGCCTCGGCCGCGCGCTCGCCTGACTGAGGCGCCCGGTGCCCTCAGGGCCCCGCGCGGCGAGCGCCCCGCCTGCCGGCCCGAGGGGCGCGCACACCCGGGCCCCCTCGGGAGGGCGCGCCCTCCGCCCCAGGGGGTCTCCAGCCCCGCCGCGCTCGCTGCTGGGAATCTGCTCACTGACTTCGGGCCGCTTGTCGGCGCCGAGTGGAGCGCAGAGCTCTGTGCAGGGTAACCCGAAACGGGGACTCCAGGTGGGTCTCCGGAAAGGCCCTTGGGGTCTTAATGGGTCATCAAAGATTTGCTCCTGGCCTCTTTTCTGGAGACTTGCTGGAGACTTTCAGGAAGCCAGTGATGCCTGAAGAAAAGCAACAGGAAAAGTCCCTTCATGAAAAGTTGCCATCATGAAAATATCATCTCACCGGTTCCTCTCTCCTCCCCCCAAAATGGAGAACAGAAACTATAGTTGTTGGGCAAAAAATGCTGCCCATATTTACTTTAGTAAGCAATGTCGGAGTCATCTAATACTCAAGTGAAACTGGCCACCAGGATCACCAAGGCCATGAAAAACTAAATCTCAAGTATTTTCTATGCCTTGCCCATGTTGTCAGTGGCATTAATTAATTCAGCAGAAACAAAAGGCAGCATAGTTGCAACTCATCAGTAATCTGCATACGGTATTTTTTTAAACAGATTTTGAAAAACAATACCTGGTTAGGATCTTGAAACCTTAACAAAAATGACACTAATGAGGGTACCCATTCCATCCTGTTGCAAACTGCTGTCATGACATTAACATGACATTAACTGTTGTCATGACATCATCTTTTACCATCACTATTCCTCATCTAGTGCTCCTCGGATGAAATTCCTTGCTATCACAAAAGTTCTTTGCCCACCCCTTAGCATTTCCTAATTTTCCATCCAGAATGGTTAAGACTCTGCAGCAGTCTGGGCTTCCCTTCCTTCACCTCCACCCCATCAGAAGTCCTGGACGTTTCTACCATCCAGAACTCCTGAATCAGGCACAGCACTCCTCTTGCTGCTTTGAAATTTCAGGGATGCCCTCCCCACTTCCCCTGCTTGATTTCTTCAGGTCCTAAGAATGCCCTCACTAGTCTCTCTCTTTAGATGCCAACCCCTTTAATCTAGAATCTTGGTGCCAGCTGACGAGAGGCAGGTCCACACCTGATTTCTCCCTATGCTCTCTGCGGTACACCTCAGTTAGGACTCCCCAGCCCTAACTC
The DNA here is from genome assembly GCF_014898055.3 of Talpa occidentalis. NCBI lineage: Eukaryota > Metazoa > Chordata > Mammalia > Eulipotyphla > Talpidae > Talpa > Talpa occidentalis. The sequence goes on from NW_023605194.1 coordinate 43,656,295, forward strand.
AGGCTGGGCAGTCTGTTCATTCTTCCCCATGAACAAAATACATCAGCCATATTGATTAATCCTTACCGTTAGAGAGTTTAGGAAGTAATTAGGTTTAGATGAGGTCGTGAGGGTAGTGCTCCAATAATGGGATCACTGTCCTTAGAAAAAGAGGAAAAGAAACTGGAGTGTTCTCTTCTCTCTCTGTCTCTGTCTCTCTATCTCTCTCTCTCACTGACCCCTCATGCATATACAAAGAAGGGATCATGTGATCACACACTGAAATGGCAGCTATTTGCAAGCCAGAAAGAGGGACCTCACCAAAGCCTCATCCTTGACTCTCCATCCCAGACTGCTGCACTGTGATAAATAGATGTCTGTTGTTTAAGTCACTGTCTATAGTGTTTTGTCATAGCAACCAGAGCTGACTAAGACACTTACTTTACCAAGAGCCATGCTGGGCATCTTTATATACAAGGCCCTATTTATATCCTAATTTGCCCAGGTCATGTGACTCTTAATCACCTCTAATTTTGTAAACAAGGGTACTAAGGCCCAGAGAAGGTAAATGATTATCCCAAAGACACACAGCAGGATAGGTGGAGTTCATGTGGGAAATTAAGGTTTCAGTCTTTGTAAGTAGGACCTAAAATATGTTTGTTGGTTAACTAGAGTCAAAGAATGTCAGCACTTGAGGGGCCTCCAGCTCTTTTTCAAATCAATCCCATAGAAACTGAGCCCCAGGGAAGGACATGATTCTTAGAAGTTTGTGGCATAGCCCAGAAACTCTGTGTGTGTGTGTGTGTGTGTGTGTGTGTGTGTGTGTGTGTGTGTGTGACTTCAAGCCCCTCTGTCCCTCTACCCCATACTGTCTGACTGAATAATAACATCAGTGATTAACAACAGAATCATCAAGTAGAAAAAGGCCAAATGAAAGAGAGAATTATAGCTCCAAGAGAAGAGGGATATAAAAAGGAAGAAATGTTAGCTAAGGAGGGGACACAGGCCAACATCTGTGTCCTTGCCCTCCTCCCTTAGATGCTCATACAGTGGGATCATCAGAATTTCCATGAAGGAGGGGCTTGGCTGGCCCACAGGAGGCAGAGGCGGGGCTGCCTGGAGCATCTATGATCAGAGTTGGTTTCCCAACAGTGAGCTGCAATGGCGTCACCTGGGAGCTAGGTAGGAATGCAGGTTCCTAAGCTCCACTCCAGATCCACTGAATCTGCATCTGCAATTTAAGATCCCTGGGTTACACTTATGACAATAAAGTTTGAGAAGTAAGCCCCTGGACATTTGCAGAGAATACACCTTGTTTATATTAAGATTGCATGTCTGTTTGAGATAGTTTAAGGTAGTTGATGGGGAACATGTGGGGGAGGGAAGGAGAACTACAGTTGCCTAAGGTGTCCTTTGATGCCATCCTGGTACTTTCCAGAATAGCAAGATTGAGAGGAACTGGAAATGGTTATGAGGAACCAATGAGGGACTGAAATTTCTGCCACTTGGGGTGGCAGGGGAGGAGAGAGAGGAGTGTAGAGGAAGATGTTCTGGGATTTCCCCCCACCCCCATGTGGCTGCTTTTTAAAAATGTGTGCCAGGAAATCTGTTACTGCTGAAAATAGCAACTATCCACTGCCAAGTTAATGACACCCTCTCTCCATACACAAGCACATACTCCCTACTCGAAAAGGCAGGCTCACACAAGATACCCATACCTCCATTCCTGTCCCTCACACCACCACCCCACTGGGGAGCTTCTGTGGAAGCTCATCTCAGGAGATGGCTGTGGGCACAACTGCTGCATCTGAGCCCCTCCTGGAAAGGAGTTGTTATAGAACAGGGAGAGGGGCAGCCCAAACCCCGCAAACCTGCCTATTCTACATGGGTTCTGCCATCCGCCGCATCAACACAAAACATAGGAGACTTTAATGAAAAGGAACTTTAATAAAACTAGGAAACAATACAGATAAGGCAAAGAGTCTAGTTTCTAAATGAAGCACCCAAAGTTACCCATTCCCTCGTGGGTAAAAGTCCATCCATATGGGATTGGCCCAGAGCAAGGCCCCAAAGCCTGCCACAAGTCTAAAGCATCTTCCAGTGGGGACCCACAGAAAAGGGTCAGAAACTACCAGACAAGGCCGGAAGGAAAAGAGCAAAATCAACATCAAAATAAAAGCTGCCATGGTCACCTCCCCACGGGTCTCACCCACATCTGTGTTACCCAGTCCACGACCAAAAGACAAGCACAGTTTCTTCACGTGTCTCTAGGCTCCACGCGCCTCCTCCAGGTCTCCTGGCTCCATCCTGCTTCCTTCCTCAGTCTCTTCTGCAGCTTCTCTTCTTCCTGCTCAGCTCCACCCTCCCTTGGGTGGGGCAGGGAACATCCCCCTTTCCTGGGGACCACCCTGTTACAGAGTGACCCACCAGAGAGCCCACTGCTGGACCTACTGGACTGTCCTGCCCAAGAAGAGCAGACAGCTAACACAGAGCAGCAGTCAGGGTGGATCACAACAGAACTGGCCAGTGAGGGAAGGAGAGGCCAAGGTCCAGCCAGGCATAGGAGTACCTGGGCCAAGGAATATGCACCCAGAGGTTGCCACCCTGAAATGAACAAGATGCTATGAATCACTAATATATCTTGCCCCAGGTATCAATTCAGCCAAAAGTCAGAGACACCAAGACCCCAGAGAAGCAAGTTTCTTCCCAAAGAAGTCCTGCTTTTGCTGAGGAAGCCCCCATTGTCATCTGCACTGCACAATCACTTCCAGCACAGCACTAAAAGCAGAGTGTTTACCAGAAACCAAATAAATATAAACTTCCTTGGGCAGAAGGAAACCAGCTGGGGCCTGTGATGACATAACAACTTTGAACCAAGCCGAATGGCCTGTACCCAGATCACTGTGCGGCCTCAGGCAAGTTGCTCTTCCTTGTAGCACCAGAGTTAATAGCATCTCCCCTAAAAGGATGGTAGCAACTATAGGAGATGGATACACGTCCCCAACATAGGCCCCATCCTGCAGTAGACACTCAAGAACTATTGGTCTACCCCACTCCCTGCATGTCCAGGGTAAGTTCAGATAAGATCCCAATGTGGGCTCTGTGACCTGCTACCCCAAACCCAGCCCCTCTTGCCTTCCTGCTCTTGGTCTGACTTCAGTGCCCAGCAGAGCCTGATCCTGACAGTTGATTTTTCCTTCTGACAAGCCGCTTGTCCCACCTAGGGCACCCTAGGCCTTTCCAAGCCTTGTCTGAGATCTGCAGATTGACTGTTTTCCTGATGTTTTTTCATTTGTTTGTTTGTTTACACATCGTTAAGTCCCAGACCAACCAGCACCCTCGGTTAATGAGATTTATGATCTAGAGTGTTATAAATAGGGGGTTTACCTACTTACATGTACTTACCTACTTACCTTCTTCTACAAGGAATTAGTGTCATAACTTTAAAATTAAAAATTATGATATTTCCAATACCATCATACTTGAAGTTGGCAGATGCATGAATTTGTGATGTGTAAGTGTGTATTTAAAAGATGACAATGTTTAGTTGACCATTATTGTCACTATTTCCTTTATATTTGAACTTTTTGGAATCAGGGTTAAGTTAACATCTTTATATAGCACATGTAATCATTGTGAAGGGGAAAGCTACAAACGCAGACCAGAATGGAGGTGTTGTGTTGGCGACTCAATTACTGGCATAAACATGGCCAACAGATTGGGGGGTACAGGGGGCATTTTCCAAAATGGATTAACAGCTGATGAAGTTCCCAAAAAAAATGTGCCTTTTCAGCACAGTAGTTAGAACCCAGGAAGATATAAAATAAAATCATATTTTTTTAAAAAAAATCCACTCCTTGTATACAAAGTGAATTGAACTTTGGGCTCATGTGACTATGAACTGGCTTTTCCCCTACATGAATGTTCTGGCAGGATGCTAAAAAGATGTGTAGGATTTAGGACAATTTTTCGCTGTGGGGGGCTACCCTTGCAATGTCTCCCCTGCAAGATACCTATCATCCATCACTGATGTCAGAGAAATGACCCCATCATGTGGCAGCCAAAACTTTAAAAATGTTAGGATGCTCCATGAGAAACTAAAACTTCTCACTGAAACCTGCTATTGTGGACTAACAACAGAAACGCACTCTCCCACAGCCTCTGGTTCATAGCTCTAGATGAAAATCGGTTAAGCTAGGGGCCTCCCTGGTGGCGCAAGGGGTTAAGCATCAGCATTAGGAAGCTATTCACTGCTGCTGCAGCACAAGTTCGATCCCCAGCCAGGGAGCTACCCACATGGTACAACACACCTCTCCTGTCTCACCAATTGCTCCCCTCAGCAATGTATTTCAGTCAATCTGAAGAGTGGGGAGAAGTGTTCTCTGGTGAATCCTCTCACCCCCCACACCTCTGGCCCAGTTTTTATATTCATAAATAAATAAATCTTTTAAAAAAGAAAAAGAAGGGCCTCCCCGGTGGCGCAGCGGTTGAGCGCTGGGTTGCGAAGCCGCCTGCGGCCTCAGCGGCGCCGGTTCGATCCCCGGCTGCTCCCCGGCCACTGGAGGAGGGTCCCACATGGCGCGCAGACCTCTCCTGCCGCCCGCTGCTCCCCTCAGCAGTGTACTTCGGTCCTTCTGCCTGCTCTGCTCCCCGCTCTGGCTCTGGTGAATTCTCTCACCCTCCCACGCTTCTGACTGTACCCAGTGCATGTATGAACAAACAAACAAACAAACAAACAAATAAATAAATAAATAAAACATGCCTCTATAAAAAAAAAATTAAAAAAAATTAAAAAAAAAAGATTTATTAAAAAAAAAAAGAAAAAGAAAATTGGTTAATCTACAAGGGTTAAGCAATCTAGAACTGTCCATTCCACCTCGCATAGCATGTTAGATCCTCCAAGGAACTTCTCAAGATCTACACATCGAGGTTCTTCTACAGACCTAGTGAATGGAGGGTAGGGCCCAGATATCTGTATTGTGAACACTCCCTAGATAAGGACACCCTTAGATCTATATTTTGAACACCATTTCTTCACCTTCATCCCACAGTGAGTGGGCACTGAACCTAGAATTCCTGACATTCCATCCCAGAAGCCCAGGCCCAGAGAATGCAGTGAAATCTATAGGTTCTTGTGTAGCCTAGGGCACTCAAATGCTGTGTGGCTTTGGCTGCACCATTTACCCTCTCTAGATCTCAATTTCCTCACTCAAAATTGTTAGAAAGAGGAAGCTGCTCTCCAACTCCCGGTCTAGAAATCTTTATGCCCCACTTAGGTAACACTTTCCAAAAACTTCTGTTTGGAAACTCTACCTCTCTGGCCCCCACATTTCCAGGAAGGGCCCTAGATCATGAGGTTGTTTGATGGTGGAGGTGTCATTGCTGGTCCTGATGAGCAGTGTAGCCTGAATGTCCAGGAGGACAGGCCCCTTGTCTCCTTCCTCACTCCCACAGTGTTGACACAGATGGAATGCAATAAAGAAGCCCAGCGTAATAAAAGTCCTCTGTAAACAGAGGACCAAGGGGGTAATTATGAACCTTAGCCATGCTTACTGCTTGCCTGGCCCTGCAGAACCGGTTCCCATGGTTGACTCACTCAGAGGGGCTGGTTTTTGACAGCTGAGCAGCTCTTGCATCTAGCACTCAGAGGTCAGGGCAGGAACAAAGGGCATTTGTCTCCACATGCAGATTAAAAACCTCCTATGTCTTTACAAATGAAATAAAAGATTTCTCCAGAAGTTTAAAAAAACTAAGGACACTTATTCTCCACGCTGAGGGGAAGTGATCAAGGCAGAAAGAGCAAGGACAGCTTGAGTTGAGAATGCAGGATGAGCAGGATTTAACCAGGCAGAGAGGGGTAAGGAATTGTGTCGCCAATGACCAGTGGGGCAAAGGCAGGTCAATGGTGCTAGAGAAATAAGAGTAAGGAACAAGGGAGAGGTCAGGGTAAAAGTCTATAGGGACGGATTTGTCAGGGGAGTGGGCAAATGTCCGTGTCTTTAAGGGTTCATGCAGGTTAAGTGACCCTGCATGAAGGTTAAGTCCATTTGGGAGTATAGGCTTCAGCCTCATTTACTCATTCATTCAGCTTTTAAACACTAAGCTGCAATATCCTGAGTGGAAATGTATCATTGAGCATAACAAAGACCACTGCCCTCATGCAATTTACATTCTAGAAGAAGGAAACAGACAAATAGATATGTGAACTAGAATTTCAGCAAGAAGGGGCCAAGGGCTAGGGAAAGGTGAAAGCAAAGTCAAGTATGAGAAATAGAAAATGTGGGGCATGAGGCAGGATGTCATGGATGCTGCAGCTTTAAGAAAGCTCAACAATTCAATTTTCCAAGCTGTGTGGAGTTTCCTCAAACTACTAAAAATGGAGCTACCATATGACCCAGCAGTTCCACTCCTAAGAATCTACCCAAAAGACACAATAACATTAATTCAAAAGAACACCTGCACCCCTATGTTTACAGCAGCACTATTTACAATAGGTTAGCTATGGAAACAACCCAAATGCCCAAAAATAGATGACTGGATCAAGAAGATGTGGTACATATACACAGTGGAATATTACTCAGCAATCAAAAAAGATAAACTCATGCCATTTGCAGCAACATGGATGGCGCTGGAAGGGATCATGCTCAGCAAAATAAGCCAGAAAGAAAAAGAAAAATACCGGATGGTTTCACTTATGGGAGGAATATAGGGGAACCAAATAAAGGATCAGGAAAAAAATAATAATAAAATAAACTTAACAGTCAATTACAAATCAGAGACTTTCTTCAGAGGAAGGGGAGGGAGAGGAATCAAAACAAGGGAGGGAAGAGCACAAGGGACTATGGTGATGGTTCACGGGTGACTTGGTGGTGGGAATTTTACAAGGACTAAACCTGAGAGGAGAAAGCAAACATTGAACAAAAATGTACAATGATGGGGCCTCCCTGGTGGCGCAAGGGGTTAAGCACCACACTATGAAGCAATCCACAGCCTCTGCAGCACAAGTTCGATCCCTGGCCAGCCAGGGAGAAACCAAATAGTGTGGCAGACTTCTCCTGTCCTGCCCACTGCTCCCCTCAGCAGTGTACTTCCAGCAGTTGCTAGTTCTATTCCCCACTCTGTCTCTGGTGAATCCTCTCACCCCCCACCTCTCTGGCCTGTACCCCAGCTCTTATATGCATAAATAAATCTTTTTAAAAAATGAACAATGATGTAAAATGTATATAAATAAATAAATAATTTTTTAAAATTTCAATTTTCCAGTCAGAAATCTAGACTTTCGGCAAAATTCTAAAATGGTGATGTCCTAGGGGCCTGTCAGGGTCAGGGATAATGTTCACCCTCTTCTATAAGACTGCATTAGTTTCAGCACCCAAAAGACAGAGCTCTGTTAAAGAGCCTGTTACTGTCCCCTTTGAGCCACCTTCAGATATTACCAACTAATGTTTTCAGATATCTGTGGCTGGTGCTTCCCTTTTCTCATTGCCAGAGCTGTCCAAAACTCCTACTATCTTGGGGCAGACACAGAGCCCTCGGCTTGCCCCTGATCTGCTGGGAAGGCTGTTGCTTCAGAAAGGAAGATTCCCTCCCTACAGCAGGAATGACGTGTCGCACTGACACCCAACAGTGTCAAGAGACCCCTCCTGGTCTCTTCCTGGTCCTGGGAGGCACAGGTGGTCAGCAGATCACTCTTTTTTTGTTTTTTGGTTTTTTTAAGGCTTTATTTATTTATTTATACAAGAAACGGGGTACAAGCCAGATTCGTGGGAGGGTGAGAGGATTCACCAGAGACAGAGAGGGAAACAAAACAGGCAGACTGACTGAAATACACTGCTGAGGGGAGCATTAGGCAAGGCAGGAGAGGCCCGCTGTGCCATGTGGGACCCTTGCCAGCCATCTGGGATCGAACCAGCACTGCAGAGGCTGCAGACAACTTCACAGCACTGTGCTCAACCGCCTGCACCACCAGGGAAGGCCCCAGCAGAACACTCTTGATTCTTAGTTCCCACCCAGATATAGAAAGCCAGCATAATTTCTGGTCTAAAGCTGCTGAAAAATGTAGGATCATGTTGTTCTGGACTAGTCCTGTTGCAATTGGACTAGTATTTGGTGACCATGACATAACTTGCTATATCAACCCTGTGTGTTAATTCCGTCCTTTTCCCCTATGCTAGAGAAAGAAAATCTCTAAGTTGTTTGGTGATTGTCAAGCAATTTAAAAGGCCATAAAGGGGAAGAAGACCAAGCAACTCATTCAACTGTTTTGAAGTGTTTTTTGTTGTTGTTGAAATATACCAGACATACAGACAAGTCCACAAATTAAAGATTAGAGCTTCCTAAATACTCATGGAGTGAACATCAACATACACAGCATCAGGTCTGCATGTATGTGGTAAGTCCTCTGTCTGAGAGCTTGGGGTCCTAGAGGATACAGTATTTTTTTTTTTTTAAGATTTATTTATTTATTTATGCATACAAGAGCTGGAGTAGAGGCCAAAGATGTGGGGGTGAGAGGATTCACCAGTGACAGAGTGGGGAACAGAACAGAACAGGTAGATTGACCAAAGTACACTGCTGAGAGGAGCTGCGGGCAAGTCAGGAGATGTCTGCTGCGACATGTGGGTTGCTCCCTGGAATCGAACTTGTGCTGCAGTGGCTGCAGATTGCTTCATAGGTTGTGTCTTAACCCTCGTGCCTCCAGGGAGGCCCCAGGATACAGTATTCTGATTTCTATCCAAAGATCAGCAAGCAACCAATGAAGTTATTTAAATTTAGGAGCTGACTACAGCACATTTGTATTTTAAAACACTCCCTCTGTATCATATGGAAAATTGGCCAGGAGAAGACCCAAATGCTCAGACAAGTTACAAGATGTTTGCATTCCTCCAGGCAAAGAATGAAGATGGCTTTCTAGGGCAGAATAATGGCAAAAGCTTAGAAGATACTCTTGCAAAGAGCACAGATACATGAAAACAAGATTCCCAGAGCTAGAGGTTCCCTGTGTCCTGGTCAGCAGGCTCCCAGGTGTGACCTCAAGCTACACCAGAGAAGTTACAGTCATAGTTCAAGGGAAATTCACTATCTAATAGACAAAACTAACTAGTGACAGCAGAATTGGAGTACCTCTTACTTAACCATGGGGTTCTTTTTGATGGTGTCCCTTAAAATCGGTTGTAGCAGTAGCCAACTGAGCAGTGACCTCCAGGCTGATACTCTTTTTATGTACCTTAGTGTTGTCAGTTGAATTGTGTTCCCCAATAACTCATATATTGAAGGCCTAATCCCCAATACCTTAAAATGAGACATTATTTGAAAATGAGATCATTGCAGCTGTAATTAGTTGAGATAAGGTCATACTATAGTAGGAATATTCATTTTTACAAGAACGGGGTACAGGCCAGATGTGTGGGAGGGTGAGAGGATTCATCAGAGACAGAGTGGGGAACAGAAGAGGCAGAATGACTGAAATACACTGCTGAGGGGAACAGCAGGGGAGACAGGAGAGGTCTACCACACCATGTGGATTGCTCCGCAGCCAGTGGGGATCAAACTGGCACTGCAGAGGCTGCGGACAGCTTCATAGCACTGCGCTCAACTGCCTGTGCCACCAGGGAGCCCCTATATTAGGAATAATCTAATATAACTACTGTCCTTATAAATGCAGGAAATTTGGACACAGACATGCACACAGAAAATATGGAAAGATAAAGGCAGAGAATTAGCTGATGCTTTTACTATCCAAAGCACACCAAAGATTGCCAGCAAACTGCCAGCTTAGGGGAGAGGCACAAGGCAGATTTTTTGTTACATGCTCAGAAGGAACCAGTTCTGCTGATATCGTGATCGCAGAATTCTAGTCTCCAGATCTGAGAGGCAAGAAATCTCTGTTGTTCAAGCCATCCAGTTTATGGTCCTAGCAAATTAATATACCTAAATTCTCAAACTAGCGTCTCCCTGATGGCTCAGGGGTTGAAGACAGCACTATCGAGCTATCACCAGCCACATGAGTTCGATCCCCCACCAGCCAAGAGCAACCCACATGGCGCAGCAGACCTCTCCTGTCTTGCCCGCTGACTCCCCTCACTAGTGTGTTTCAGTAGATCTGTCTGTTCTGCTCCCCATTCTGTCTTTGGTGAATCCTCTCACAACCCCCGCCCCCACACCTCTGGCCTGCACCTCTGGCCTACACCCCAGTTCTTGTATGCATAAATAAATAAATAACTCTTTAAAAATAAATAAATAAATAAAATTTCAAACTAGCCCCCCAAACTCCAGCAGGTTGACAAAGCAGGAAGGGGTGGGGAAAAGTCTGAAGCAGCCAAGTGTCAAAGCAGTGATTGGGGTGGGGAATCTTCCAGAAGTCCTGGGTCCACTGTCAATTGACTTCCTTGTGGAAAAATGGATCTTGAAGCTAGTCCTGCTGGAGGGGACTGCTACATTCAGTTTGGGGATACAAACCAACACCTGCCACTTAGGGAGAGACATCGTAGGGGACACTACTGAGGAAACCAGGCACTTGAACATAGTTCAAATGTCCACTCTAATTCACTCCTATTCACATAATTCAAATACTCTCAATGTTTAAACCATTTCTACTGACTGCCCTTGGAAATACCTAACTCAACATTCCCTAGTTATTGCATCATCTTAGACTCAAACTCATTCCATTTGCATATTCTTACAATTTGCTCCAAATACACAAATCTTCCCAGTTCTTTAAAGCAATTATTTATAACTACTTATTTATAGGCCTGCTCCTGACCCTAGCCACCCACCTCCAGGGAAGCTTTACAATCATTCTGGTGAGGAACAGAGGTCCTAAGGGGATTGCCCAATGTTGTCTCAGAACACAACCTCACAACCATAAAAACAAGTCAAAACCAAAGCCTGCTGTAATGAATCAGTTACAGGACATGTATAAACAAAGGTCGGGGAGATTGCCTGGGCCACATCTCAGGCTATATGGAAATCACTTAACCTGATAAATCTTCCATAACAGATAACCCATAGCAATAATCATTTATCAACAGATATGCTCATCTCTTTGTGAATTATATATCTGGAGAAGATGACCTCAAAGGGAAGACACCCATACAAAGCTCAGTTAACTGAATGCTCTTCTTGAATTTGGCCCACCAGGCCTCTTAAGAGCAACTTCTCTTTCCAACTTCATACTCCCCTTTTCTACCTCACCCTCAGATTTAAAGCACCAAACACAGGGCCTCCCTGGTGGCGCAAGGGATTACACACAGCACTATGAAGCTATCCATAGCCTCTTCAGCACGAGTTCAATCCCCAGCCGGCCAGGGAGCTGACCCACATGGCGCAGCAGACCTCTCCTGTCTCGCCCACTGCTCCCCTCAGCAGTGTATTTCAGTCAATCCACCTGTTCTGTTCCCCACACTGTCTCTGGTGAATCCTTTAACCCCTCGTACCTCTGGCCTGTACCCCAGTTCTTGTATGCATAAATAAATCTTTTAAAATTGCAAAAAAAATAAAATAAAATAGAGCATCAAGCATAGCTGGAGTGATCATGTAACTTATCATTCAATCTGGGATACTTTTGAGACTGAGGACATATTGGTAGGTTTTCTGGGACAACAGGCCTACACTGGACTATTTTGTTCAACCTGGGGCTGCTGATCTCATTAGCTATATGGAACGATTTAAAGTCCCCATAAGAGCCATGGGCTTTTATATCTGCACACTTTTGAGTATGCTTTCTTTTTTACCTTGGAATAATCTCTCCTCCCTGTTCTACTTGGAGCTCATTCCATACCCTCCTCTGTGGCATTTCCTCAAGACTCCTAGGTTGACTTGGGCACCCCTCTGCTGATCTCCACTGTCCCTAGCACTTTTCACATTCTAGCTTCATTTCTTTGGTTCCCTACAAGACCAGTAACCTCTTGAGTACAGGTGTTATATCTTTTCATCTTTTCATTCTCTAGCCAATTCCATGTTGTAGGCACTCAACAAATAAGTGTCTATCTATTCAATGATTTTGTGCTTACCTTGGAGAAAAGGTGGATTTTAGAATTAACTTCAAAGGCAGCCTAAACTTGATTCATGTGGCCAAAGGTAGACTAAGAATACTGACTGGATGCCTCAAGGAGATATATTTCAGTTCAATATTAAGAAGAACTTCCTGGCCAACAGGACTACATCAAAAATGACCAGGTAGCCCTGGACAGTAGAGCATTCCTATCACTAGAGCTGATTTAGTGGCAAATACTACCATAAACTTGGTAAGACTCTTAGAATCAGCACTTAGTGGGTGAATGTCTTGGATAACTAGCTTAGACTGTGGGATTCATTCATTCATTTGTGCAGTGAATATTTACTGGGCACCAAGCATTGCACTGAGAGTTCAATGAATTAGCACAAAAGAAGCACACTTGTCTAACCAGCGTACAGAGAAAGGCCCTATGCTTGGTGATAAACAAAACAATGTGGCCTTTGACCTCTTGGAGGTTGCAAGCTTGCAGCACAGATACATGTCATTGTAAGAATTACTGAGTATTAAAAAAGAGTGTGAGGGAGAGAACTTGGGTAGAAGTCAGAAAAGAAGCATGTAAGTTGAAAAGGGATGAGTGTAGGAAGCTTATTTGGTTCTATGACCTTAGACCAGCCTAGAGAGCTCAGGTTTCTCTCTTTTCTTATGCCTGCTCTTCCAGTTGGGTGACCTTCTTAAGTAATGGTTTAAACCTATATATACCTGTTAATTCTGGAACAGTGAGTCCTGTTCAGGTGACAGATAGCCAAATGACTTTGATCATCTCAGGAAAGACAGGTGGGTGGACCATGTGGGGTCTTAAGTCATGTACTTTTCTTTCCTCTCCTCTAGTCACACAAGCTAGTCACACAGACTTTGGGACAACAGGCACAGGCAATGCCTTAGTGGCTATACCCCAAGAGCCTGGAAGAGACTCAATTTTCAGAGCTGCCAACCCTCATCAAAGCACCCAACAGTATTGGCCATAATCCAGACCTCCACAGACAAAGTAGAAGACAAGATAAGACAAGGGGCATGTGATCACAGGATTTTCTCTTATACACTGATGGGGGATAACACCAGGATTATATAGCAGCCATTCATTAAACATTTGCTTGATTTGAGTAAACAAAATTAAAAGTATGCCATTCATCAAGTCTTCACTATAGGTCAGGCACTGTGGTGGGTGATTACATGTGCATTATTTTATTTAAGCATAAAATAATCCAATAAGGTTGGCAGAATTGCTATCCTTATTTTACAAATGAAGAAATTGAGGATCTGGAAGTTGTCAAAACCTATCTAAATTTGTATAGCTAGAGAATGGCAAGTGTGTTTCCAGAGCCTGTGCTCTTCTCTGTGGATTTTCCATAGGGAGGCATGAAAACCCCCAAAAAGCAGAATGCGTCAAAACAGAGCTACCCTCTCTGAACTCCTAATGTCAGTGCATGTGCGCTCTACAGAGTAGCAGTTTAGGAGGAGTTCACAGCACAAACAACAACATAAGAAAAAAATGTTCTCTTAAAAATTACTCATATTACAAAGGGATAATCTAATATATAAATCTGTGTATCCATATAACAAGGACTAACAAATCAGCAGACAAAATGAACAAAGGATATGAACAGAGATCACAATAAATATATACAAATATGAAAAGATGTTCACTCTCACTAATTAAAGAAATGCAAACATTGATTAAAGAAGTGGCTATATTAATATTGTCAGATAAAGTAGACTTCAGAGCAAAGGAAATTACCAGAGACAGGGGACTTTATATAATGATAAACAGGTCCATCTATCAAGAAGAACATATCACAATCCTAAATGTGTATCACCAGGCAGTACAGTCATAAAATATGCAAATAAAAAACTGATAGGACTGAAAAGAGAAATAGACAAATCTAAAGTTATAATTAGAGATTTCAATGTCTCCCTTTCAACAATTGCTAGAACTGGACAGAACATCAGCAAGGATAGAGAAGAACTCAATGCCACTATCAACTAGCAGAATCTAATGGACATTTATAAAATATTCTACCTAACAACAGCAGAATATACATTTTTTCAAATGGCCACAGAATACATACCAATAAAGACCATATACTGAGTATAAAATAAACTTCAAAAAATTTGAGAGAATTAAAATATATAGTGTTTGTTCTCTAATCACAATGGAACCAAAGTAGAAATTGAAAGTATAGAGAGGGTGGAAAATATCCAAACATTTGAAACTAAAGCATAAACTTCAAACAATCCATGAGTCAAAGTAGAAGTCTCAAGAAAATAAAAAATACATTTAACAAAATGATAATTAAAATATACCAAATTAGAATTTGTGAGATACTGCTAAACTGAGAGGGAAATTTATAGCACTAAATTCATACATTAGAAAAGAATAGTCTTAAATCAATAATCTAAGCTCCTGCCTTGAGAAGGTAGAGGAGGAAAAGCAAAATAAACCCAACATAAACACAAAAAGAAAATAATAAAGATATGGCAGAAATCAATGAAACTGAAAACATAAAACAGAGAAAAATCAATGGAATAAAGGACCACTTCTTTGAAAAGAAAATTTAAATCGACAAACCTTTAGTGATACTGACAAAGAAAAAGAGAAAATCACAAATGGTCAATGTTATAAATGAAATGGGTTATTAATACAATCTTCAAAAGGATAATAAAAGAATACTAGGAATAACTCTTTGCATATAAATTTGACAACTTAAAAGATATGGACCAATTCCTTGAAAAACACAAACTACTATAACTCACCCAATGTGAAATGGATAATTTGAATAGCCCTGTAACTATAAAGAAAATTGTAATTTAAAGACTCTCAAAAAAAAAAAAAATAGAATTCCAAGTCCACATGGTTTTCCTAGAAAGGTCTAGCAAACATTCCAAGAAGAATTAACATGTATATTATGCAATCTTTTGTCCCTTCTCCCCCCCGCCCCAAAGTGGCAAGAACACTTTCCAGTTCATTTTATGAAGTTAGTATTACCCTGTTACCAAAACCAGACCAAGGCAGTATACAATAAAGGAAACCACAGGCCGATATCCCTCATGAAAACAGATATAATAATCTTTAACAAATGGAATTCAACAATACGTCAAAAGAATTATCCATTAGGATCAAGTGAGGTTTATTTCAGAAAGACAAGACTGCTTCAATATGTAAAATCAATCATTGTAAGCCACCATAATAGAAAGTTAAAGAAAAAAAAATGTAAGATCATATCCATTAAGGCCAAAAAAGCACTTGACAAAATTCAATAATATAAAAACCTCTCAGGAAAGTGAAAATAAAGAACAGCTCACCTTAGAAAGGAACACCTACAAAAACCCTACAGCTAACATTACATGTAATGAATAAGACTGGATGCTTATCCCATAAGATCAGAAACAAGACAAGGATATCCACTTTTTACCATTCTCTACTCAATTATTCAAAATAGTATTAGAATTTCTAGTGTGTGCAATAGGTAATAAAGACAAGACACACAGACCGGACAGAAAAAAATTAAAATGTTCCCTATGTGGGTGATATTATTAGCTACTTAAGGAAATCTATAACACATCTCCTTGGACTAATGAGCGGGTTCCCCAAAATCACAGGATACAAAACTAACAAAAAAGTCTACATACTAGCAATGTATGTGTGGACACTGAAAGGCAGGAGGACTGCACTCCATTTCCAGGAAGACAGAATCTCTGACCATAAAGAAAAAAGTAGGTTTCCCTCAGCAGACCGCATGTTCAGTTCTAAAGAATACAGTAGTACCCCCTTGTCTACAGAGGATATGTTCCAAGATCCCAGTGGATGCCTGAAACTACAGATAGCACCAACCCCTATTTTACGCTGTGGTTTTCCCAATACATACACGCCAATGCTAAAGTTTAATTTCTAAATGAGGTGTGGTAAGAAATTAACAACAATGATTAATAATAAAATAAAACCATGACAACACTCTACTGTAATAAAAGTCTTGTGAATGTGAGCTTTCTCTTAAAAAATCTTGTGACATGTAATATTTTCAGACCTCAGTTCATCAGGGATAACTGAAGGGATGGAAAATGAAACTGCAGAGAGGGGAGATTCTAGGTGTGGGGGTGGGGTGGGGACATGGGGGGGTGTGCAATGGGAAGGTGAAGCTGGTTTTACTCTCAGCTGTGTCAGCCCTGACACTGGGAAGCCCCCTAAGTATCTGAAAACATCAGGGTAGTCAGGATGGAAGAGAGTCCTCTCTTCTTTCAAACATGATATATCACTTATCATAACAGCCACCAGGATTCCCGAGAAGCGTGGAAGAGGAGGCTTTCAGAATGGATCACTTCATTTCTGCAGAGACACATCCAGGAAAAGTTAGAGCTTAAAGGGGGACACATACCTGTGTGGATGGAGAAGCATATGGGTCAAGGACAACATGGAAGTTCACTCCCCGGAGGGTGACTGCTGTGATCAGAGTCCCTCCCTTCAGCTGAGAAGGTTAGAAGTTTTGAAGAGTTCGGTTTTGCCTCAAGCAACCCTCCTTCATTTTCTTCCTCCCAGAGTGAAGCTAGAATCTAGAAGCTTTCAGGGCTCTGTTAGGGAGCCAGGGGTGCTGAGAACTCTTGAACAGAATCTTCTCATTCTTGGGACAGCCTCAGGCATAGCCTGAAAACCTTTCCTCTTTCAGCCTGTTTGTGCCCCTCCCAGCCTCTAACCCACCACTGTCTCATAGATTAAAGATAATCCTCACCTCCATTTTACAGGTGTCCAAGTTGAGCCTTAGAGAAATAAAGCAAATTACCCAAGCAATTAGGCAAAGGACTCATTTCACTAGACCCCCCTCCTCCATGAGCTACCAGTGATAATGACTCTTATGTCACTATTTCTAAGCATCACCGGTGTGCCAGGCATGTGGCAAGGTGCTTCACTTTCCTTATTGCTTTTGTCTTTCAAAACATCTTTTGTGAGTAAGTGAGATGCTGCATTTTATAAGTAGAGAGGAGCAACAATGAGCGCTCACTCTTGGTGCCAGGCACTGCTCTAAACACTTTCCTGTGCACTGTCACTCAGTCTCCCCCCAAGTCCTGTGAAAATCAGTGCAAGTATCACTCATTTCAGAGACACAGGACTGAGGCTCAGAGACACCAGGTAGATTGTCTGCTAGGATGTAGCCGGACTGGGATTTGAACTGAGCGTTATTGTGGCTGTTCGGAATCTCCGGCAGTACAAGCGACTTCCCCAAGGAGACATGGCTAGGTGGTGTCAGATTGAAACTCCTGGCCAACAGGAAGCACAGGACCTTCCCACCAGCTATCCTGCCTGGAATAGGGGGCACGGATGCTCTGAGTCACATTCACAGGGTTCCCTCTCTCCATGCCAAGAGATGACTCTGCATGTCTATCCTCAGAAACTGGGTGCATGGAGACAGAACCCGCTTAGGTAGCATTAGGCCCATTCTGTCTGACAGAGCTGGGATCCAACTCTTCCAACTTTCTTCGCCAGTTTTTCTCTCTCTGCCTGTTACTTGCTGGCTGGAACCCGCCCTGACTCTCATTTTCTCCCTAGTCCCCCCACTGAAAATGCCAAATGCAACGTGGAGAGGGAGCTCAGGAAGGGAGAAGATCCTCAGTGAGTCCTGTCTGCCCTCCAGGAGAGGTAAAAGGAGCTGTGTGGGGATGAGGAGAGGGGTTCTGGGGAGTGGTTCTGGAGTTGTAGGGAAGGGGTAACCTAGCAACCACTAGCTCATGCAGTCACAAAGCAGACAGGCTTGCCCACAGAACCAAGGAGCCTTCTCGGTGACTGGTTCTTTTGCTCCTTTCTGCTCTGGCAGCAAGGGCTTCCTACCCACATTCTATAGCGGCGGGCACTTGCCTTCGGTGAGTCCAGGGACCTCTCCAGGGGAGAAAAGAAACACTGCAGCCAGACAGGAGCCTGGGTGGGGGATAGGGGTGGAGCCCAAGGGAGCTGAGTTGGAGAAATATAAGTTCTGTTTCATTACTGATCTGAGCATTCAGACCCCTCCTGCCTGGATGGCTGGGGGCCCAGAGGAAAAGGGAAGTGAGGATGAGGGCAGGGGCAGTGGGCTCAGCCTGTTCCAATCTGGATAAGGCAGGCCTGGCCTGCTCAGTCTCTCTTGACTTCTCTGCAGCAGCTATGGGTGTGATCCATTCATGGCTAATAAAATCAATTGAGTGGGTTCACGTCTAACATTTACAAAATGAAAGCCAAAAGTAGAAAGAAGATGTGAGTCTGCATCAAATGAAGCAAGGGTAAGTATGGCTTGGGGATCTCCTTGCTTCAGTTTCATATCCACAAACCTATGCTCATGCATGTGTTAATTGGGTCATGAGGCAAAAATGAGTTTCTTACTGTGATCATAGTCAAAAGCATTTTGAAAGTGTATATTATGAAAAATATCTTTTCCTACTGGCAGGTGGGTTTGGGGCTATCCTCAAGCCTGTGGCATCTAAGTGCTCTAGGGCACAGGACCCCCACCCTACCCTCATCCAAAGCTCCCTTAAAAGGAAGAACTCTTTCTCTTTTCAAGAAAGAGCCTTTGAATCAGAATGCCTGGTTCCTTGCTGGGTGACCCCAAAGAGTCTTCTCTTTCTCCACCTCAGAGAGTGTGACCCACCCTCCCCACCAAGTTTGGCCCTGGGAATTTCTGTGATTCTGAGGGTTAATTTGAAGAATGCACTGATTTTCTGTCCTAAACCCATTCCTGGCACCTGCAACCCCAGTACTTTGGAGATATATATATATATATATATATATTCAGGTCCAGAGATTTAGATTAATCACAATCCTTAGGTTTGACATCCATCGTCTTTCATCCATTTAATTTCATTAGTTAATAATATAGTGAACATGTGTAAATAATGTTGCAAACCAAGAACTAGAAAATCACCACCAACACATCTTGTCTCCTCCCTCCTTCCCCTCCCCTCAGAAGTAGCCACTAGTCACTTTTGTCATTAACATTTGTTTTTTCCTTGTTTTATCACGCTTATGATAATTTTTCTTGCTTTTGAACTTCATTTTTCAAAAGAATCTTAGGCTACATCAGGACAGTTCCTTGACTTGTAAGATGTATCTGCTGATAAGATGCATCAATGCACTGACTATAGCTGTGGTTCATTCATTTTCCTTGCAATACAATGTTCAATTGTCTGAATCACCACAGCTTGTTTATCCATTCTTCTGCCATTGAACATTTGGATTGTCACCATGTTTTTGCTTATTTGAACAATGTGAGTTTGAATGTTCTTGCAAATAGTCCCAGTTGCACATCTGCAAGAGTTTCTGTTGAGCATGTATCTGGCAGAGGAGTTGCTGCATGGTATGGCATGCACATGTTCAATTTTATAAGATGTTGTCATTTTCCCCCCAAAGTGTTCTGGCTTATACTCCCATCACCAGTCTATGAGAGCGACTGTCATCTGTCTTCTGCACTAGTATTAAGTGTACAAGTCTTTATTCCATTAAACCCTAAAATGACTACGGAGATGACTGAATTGTCCCAGGATCCACAGATAAGGTAAGGTCCCATGTGCACATCCTGCTGGCCAAGGAAGTGGGGTAGGGGTGGGAAGGAAGACAAAGGTAGCCTGGTGAACTCAGCAGAGGAAAGACTCAGCAGTTTTTCCTCACCTTTCATTGTCACCAACCAGGCCCCCAGCGGGGTTCTCAAGCCTGAGTTAGCAGGGGTCACAGCCTGGGGAAAGGGAGGCCATGGTGGCAGGGGGCAGGGGCACTGATTTCTGGGAGTGGCTTCCTCTGTTACTTGCAGGGGATGAGGGAGGCTTCGAATTGCTACTTTCTGAGGTTTGCTTTATTTCTTTAAGTCCCAAGTCTCTTAGTGATGAATCGAAGATGGAACAGGAAACTCAGGTGCCTGATCAGCAGGATCCTCCCAGTGTCCCAGGGCGGAAAGTCTTACTTAGCGTATCCAAAGCCCATCTGTTCTCCTCCAATGAGACTCCTTTCCAGGGCCACAAGGAGAAGGAAATACAGACACCTAGCAGGCAGGTGGTACCACCAGGCCCCAAGTAAACGCAGCTGAGCTTGGATCTTTGCGGGCCGACCTTGACCTCTCCCTCTAGGGGAAAAAGTACAGCATACTCAGAGCAGGGCGGGCTGCAGGGTGGAGGCCAGAGAACCTGAGACGGCTTGTCTCCAGTGAAGCCAAGCCAGTAAGAGCTTGATGCTTCCCTGCGGCGTCACAGCCTGATATCTCTTCCAGGAGGTGCCCCCACAGGAAAGACTTGGTGGTGTAGTCTGGTTTGGTACCGGCTTTGACTGGGCCAAGACTGACCCAAGGGCATGGGGGGAGGTGACCACCTGTAGTTGACTTCTCCTGGGTTGCCAACAGTTTGGCTTGGGGGCAGGCCCTTGCTTGTGTCAGCCCATGTATATATATAATGGGTCTTTGCTCCATCCGAGGTGTTTGGATGAGTAGGTGGGTCTGTGATTTCTGTCTCTGGCTTTAGAGATGGTTTCTGGGGAGAAACTGGGATCCTGGGAGATCCCATCTGCATTCTCTCAAATGGATCCTAGCTTCCTGCTAAGTTATTTTAGGAAGGCTGCCTTCTAAAATCTGGGGCCGGATTGTACCAATTTGGAAAGGACTCTCGGAGAGACCCAGCTTTGCGTGCCATGGGGTGGTATTGAGATACTAGAAAACAGGCACTGAGTTCTGAGCTCAGATGAGCACCACTATGGGGGCTCCATTACCTTCTTCTTGATCCTGTCTTTTAGTCCAAAGGCTGAGCTGAAGCCTGTGAAGAAGTGTGAGGACAATCCAAGGCATCGAGGGAATGACGGGCCACAGAAAGAATTGGTGATCCCAGGGATCATGAAGTTTGAGCTGACCCAAGAGGCACCAAAGACCCCTAAGACCAAAACCCCAGGCGCCTATCGCTTTGGCCGTCTCAGTCACCACTCCTTCTTCTCCCGACACCACCCCCACCCCCAACGTGTGATCCACATCAAAGGTAGGGCTGAGGTAGGCCAAAACCTGGGTGGGGTGGGGGGTGGGGAGTGTTCTTGAAAACTGGAAAGGGGGGAGGCCTCCTGCTTCCAGGTTGAGGTCCAGAGAGGATGGGGACTTGGTCAGGGTCACAGAGCTGTTTGGCCACTGCAGCACTTAGCCAAATCAAGACTTGCCTTGGGAGTTGGGAGGGGTGGGGAGCAGAATAAAAGTCTTAAGGGCAGACTGTGTGTGTGTGTGTGTGTGTGTGTGTAAAATATAGGATTTCCCTCCTTGCTGGATTCTCCCATTTTACAAATCAGACAAATGGATGACATTTTGCCCCAGCTGCTCTCTGTTCTCTAGCTTAGGCCATTTCATCCCTTCACCCATCCATCCATCAACCATTTATTGTATGTGAACAATAGTTCAGGTATTTTTTTAGGTCCTGGGGAATGACAGTGAATAAAACAGGCAGCCCCTGCCCTGATGGGGTTGAGATAGTGGGGGAGGCCAGGAAAGAGACCAGGTACCAGAGTGAGTCTCAAGGCTGGAGAGGAGAGACTGACCAACAACAAGACATTTGAGCAAAGCACTAAAGGAAGAGGCATGAGCCACATGGATATCGGGAAGAATGTCCCAGGTAGAGAGACAACAAGCATACAGGCCGTGAGGCTAGAGCATCTGGGCACCGTTGCAGGAATAGTGGGGATCGAGGGGGAGAAAGGAGAGCATCAGAGAGTACATGGGCCCTGCAGCATTTGACATGGAGTCGTCTTTCCAAGTCAAGTAGGAACCATTGGAAGGTTAAGAGCAAAGCAGTGACAGGAGCGACCTACTGCCCTCTGTGTGGACAGCCAGAAAGGCGGTAATGGAAATATTAGTGAATTTATTCCAGAGATATACAGAAGGTAAAGCCGGCAGGATTTGCTGGTCGATGAAAAATAAAGTATGAAGAAGAGAAATCAAGGCTGATGCCTAGCTTTTGGCCTGAGCAACTGCAGTTGCATTGACTGAGACAAATAAGCCTATGGAAGGAGCCAGTGGAAGGTGGGGAAGGGTCAGGAGTTTGGCTGGGACGTGGGAAACGAGAAGTGTGAGCTGCCTTTCAGACACCCAGGAGGAGGTGGAGAGTGGGCAGCTGGGTGTGGAGTTCGGGCAGAGGCAGGTGTGAGAGCCATTCAGAAGATGGTATTTGAGTGGACATGGCTGGAGAAGATCGTCCGGTATGTATGCACCAGAGATCCGTGCATCCAAGAGAGGAGAACCTGGGGACACAGCCCCGGTACCCCAAGGTGAGAGGTTACAGAGATGAGAAGGAAACAGCAGAGGAGAGGAGGAGGTGGCAGCGAGCTGGAGGGAACCCAAAAATTGAGGGGTCCTGGCACCAAAAGGGAAAGGGAGAGGAGGCGACCTTTCTGAGTCCAAACCAGGCTGCTCCTCCAGGCTTAACCCTCTAATAGGAATAGCACATCACACAGCCCTTCGCTCAGAAGGGCCCTCGCGTGCAAACTGCCTGCCACCACCTCCGAGCTGCCCTGCCCTGTGCCCTACACAGGCTGACAGGTGGTGTGAGGTTCATTGTAAGAGTCTAGTGAAATCTCACTCCCTGTGATCCGAGCCCTCTTATCACAGACTGTGTTTTAATGCCCCCAGCATGACCTCTGTGTGCTCATACCTGCATGTATTACCCCATCATAGAAAACGCAAAGGACTCAGAACTAGGGGCCCAAGGCACCTGGTTCTTTCACCTCTGCCTAATTTACTGCGTGACCCTGAGCAAGTCCCTCCCGCCTCCATTCTGAGTGCCCCTGGGGTGGACCATGCTGGCTGCAGATTTCCTCCCAGCGCTGCGGATCTAAGGGCTGTGGGTACTGGGAGAAGGGGATGTTGGGGCTCTCCCTGTACACTAGCCTCGACTGGTCTCCCAGAGTTCTTGGGGTCCACCTGGGCCACCTTCTCACACCTCTAACCCTTCACAGATCTCACCGGGAAGCCCGTCTGTGTCGTCAGGGACGAGTTCTCTTTGGCAACCTTACCCCGCTATCTGATGGGGATGCCCACCATCTATGGCCCCATTGGTGACCCACAGTCCAATAAGGAACCCCAGCTTTCTTCTGGAGGTACTTGAACCATACACCTTCCCCATGGGCAGCCCTGCTTGGGGGGGTGCCTGAGAAGGAAAGGGCTATTGTTTTTAGGTCAGTGGCTTATGGTGGGGTCCTCCATTTTCCCCCTCATTTCCCTGGGCACCTGCATCTGCATTAGTTCTCTCCCTGCGCACCCCCGCCCAGTGGCTAACAAATGCACCCCTGCTTGTTTTTGAGTTTCTTCTGTACCAAGCAGAAGACAAGCAGATTTGGACAACAGTCTTGTGACTGACAGCTGGAGAAGGGCATGATATTGGAAATATTTAGTAACTTGTAGTCTCAGGTACCAGCTTATCATCTCATCAGCATAGAGCGTGCTGGAGCTGTGTGCCAGGGGCCTCTGCTTTGGCAAGCCTTGCCCTTTCCATACTAGGGTGTGGGAAAGTGGGTAGGGTGGGGAGGAAGGGAGATCCTGGGGGGCAGGACAGTCCTGTGCATGCACAGGTTTGGAAGATGTGCTGTAGTGCTCCTTAATAACCACTCCAGCAGTAGTTCGGTATTTAGTAACAGCACTTTTCCTGAATCTCAGTCCAGCTTCAGAGCCCTAAAAGAGGCAACGCTATAATGAACAATATACAACCTGGTACAGTCTCCAAATAAACCCCAGGCCTTGCACATCGAGCCCTTCCAGCACTCACCACACCCACGCACTCCCAGCCAATGAAATATTCCTGCTCCATCTCTCAAGGACCCTGCCTCTGCTTCTCTCTTTAAGATGTAGGGTGGGCATGGGTTCCATCCCCTGGCCAGCCAGGGAGCAACCCACATGGCGCAGCAGACCTCTCCTGTCTCACCCGCTGCTCCCCTCAGCAGTGTATTTCAGTAGATCTGCCTGTTCTGTTCTCCACTCTGTCTCTGGTGAATCCTCTCACCCCACACACCTCTGGCCTGTACCCCAGTTCTTGTATGCATAAATAATACTTTTTAAAAAAAAGATGTAGGGTACAAAGCTGGGGAGGGGAGCAGGCCTCCCAACACCCTGCACCACAGGGAGGGCAATGGGGAGAACCCAGATGTGGGCCAGCGGGATCTTGTTCCCTCCTCCCAGAGGCATGGAAGAAGGAGTTGAAGGACCTGGCCTCCCGGGTGGCCATCTTCACCAAGGAGAATGAGCTGAAGGACAAGGAGGTGGGTGCTGAACAGAGGAGCTGCCTGGGAAGAGAGGAAATGGATCCATTTCCTGTCCCAAATCCTTCCGAGTCAGTGGGACCTAATCAGTCCTAGAGCACAGGGTCATATGAGGCGCTGTTGGCACGGGAGGAGGGGCCCGGGAACACTTAAGGGAGAGGGTTGCAGTGAGGGCTCAGGAGGAGAGCATGTTCCTAGGGGAGACATCCCAAAAAGAGTGGGAGGTCAGCTAGTGGAAGGGGCGGCGCTCCCAGTAGAGGCGTGCAGCCCAAATCTCAGGGGCTGAAAAGTACAGGACAGCTTGAGATGGGGGGTGAGGGGGCAGGCGGCGGGCATTGGTTGGAGAAAAGGTGAGAGGGGACCAACTTTGAGTGTGGGCAAGAGGAGCTTGTGTTTCCCTCTGAACTTAGTATCTGTTCTCATAAGGAGTGGAGAATCACTGACTCAAGCAGGGTGGGGGTGATCGCATGGGGCCTTTTGCTGATAACCCAGTAAAAATAGTTGGGAGGCAGACTGCAGGGAGTTGGAATTGGTCCTGGGACAGGCCCAGCGCTGTGTGGCTGAGTAGGGTCCTGCCCCTGCCTGAGCAGCAGAGTGCTCACCCCTGCTCGGCAGCTGATTCCCTGCAGAGCTCAGCTTAGCTGCCTGGACCTCAGTTTTCTTATCTTTAAAATGGGCGGAAGGATACTTACTACCAGTCTTAACTGGAATTGCAGGGGCTGGGGACCCCAGGTCTCGTGTCCACAGTCCTGGTTTGGGAGGGTTTCCCAGGGCAAAGAAAAGATGCCAAGCTGTGGGGGATAAAACTGGGGGCAGCTGAACTACGAATTAAGATATGTGGGGGTCCTGACACAGGATATTGTTTGCAAATCCCTGAGGGACTGGGGGAAGGGGAGGGGCAGCAGGGCATGTCTGCCTAAGAGGAAGCATGAAGACCACCCAAGGAGCACTAGAACAGCCAAATGCAATGAAATTTCAGGAGAAAGAGGGAGACGATAGAACGATGAACTGGGGAGAGGGTCTAGGATGGGGTGGGGTGGGGCTGGTCTAGTCAACGTTCTGGATCCTCGCAATGTTTTGATGCTGGGATTCTAGGAGAAGAGGCAGTGATGGGCGTCCTAGGGTGTGACCCACCACCCCTCCTTTCCCCTCCCCTCCCCTCCCTTCCCCTCCCTCCCCTCCTCTCCCCTCCCCTCCCCTCCCCTCCCCTCCCCTCCCCTCCCCTCCCCTCCCCTCCCCTCCCCTCCCCTCCCCTCCCCTCCCCTGCTTTTCCTCTCCTTACCTCTCCTCCCTTGTGTCTGTCTCTGCCTGTCTCTCTCTCTCTGCCTAGAGTGTCAGGACACTTACGTCCCAGCAGAAGGAAGAGCCCCAGCGGAAACAGGGGGCAAAGTACTCAGCTGAGACAGGGAGGCTCATCCCCACTTCCACCAGAGCCATAGGCCGCCACGCCTCCCGCCAGGGTCGAAGGAACTATGCTTCAGGCAAGGACAGAGGAGTCCAGACCATCCTGCAGGATCAGGAGCTGTTGGTAAGGCCCAGGGAAAGCCGACGGCAGGCCCAGCAGAGGCCCTGGTCTGAGGACGACCAGGTGGTACCTGCCCCCAGGCCCGTAGCAATCCCCACTAGGATTCTTCAGACTACTTTTAAGTATGGCCTCTCCCAGGGGTGCTTGCATCTGATCTGAACACTCCAGACCTAGGAGCCAGGACTCTGGGTTCCAGTCTCCTGCTGCCTCCAGGTTTCTGTTAAGCTTTCCCTCCCTGTCAAGTCCTTCCCTCTCAGGGCCTTAGTTCCAGGATCTATCCAAATTGGGAGCATGAACAAGTCATCATGAAGGTCTGCTCGAGCTATGGCATTTGATGAGCTAATGAAGGCAGCTACAATAGTGGAATGACAAGCATGGAGATGAAGGTCCTGCCCACTGTGTCCTCAAAGCACTCCCGGGGACCTGTGCCCCGCAGCCTGGTCTCCTCATACTCCGAAAGGGTCTGATCTATGCTACGGCAAAGCAAAAAGACCACCTTTTCCACATTCAAGTTTCCCCTTCCCGGCCTGAGATGAGTCCATGTCTTCTTCAGTGGGTTACGGCACTGAGATATCTGTGTCCTCCAGGGAAGGCAGACACTGAGACAGCATCTGGGCACCTTCCCTGTGACCAGCACTTTCAAGCCTGTGCTCCCTTTGGAGTCCAGGGAAGTGAATAGAATAGACAGGGCCTGAGATCCTCATGGCACAATGGGGAGGCTGAGGCCCTGCCAGGTGACATTCTGTGGCCCAGGTCCCCAGAGGGAGCAGCAGAGCTGGGACTAGAACACAGTACTTTCTCCACCTTAGGGCGGCCTCACCTTGCCTGGAATTAGGTTCTCGGGTCCCGTGGGGAGGGGGCACAGGGCAGGTAAGTTGGATTGGGAGAATGGAGAAGGGCTCAGGGATAGACAGGGGAGGGGGTCACTGCAGTGAGTATATACATGGGGGTGAGGGTGGGTGCCCAAGTGGCATAAGCCTGGGGAGCAGCCTGCCCAGTTTCCACTCTGCCAAGGATGCAGAGACTTGAGGGGACTGACAAGCCCCTTCAAGTCCTGGGAAGAATAACCTGCCAAGCACTGAGGGGTTCCCACTTTCCTAGGACTCCAGGGGCTACACCTCCCACCACGGGTGCCAACCTCAGCCCACCGTAGCCATGGCCGCCGCCTGCAACCCTGCGTAGGGATCTCCCATAGCCCATCCGAGACAGAGCTGGATCTTTCTTTTCTTGACTGGAGAATGAAGGGGGGGAAAAATCCAGAAGTAACAAAGATGCCAAAGGCTGAGAAAGCTGGGAGCGAAGTGTACGAGTTGCTCTGCAAGAAGGAGCCCCCAGCTGGGCGGTTTGCAGTACCAGCCAGGCCTGACCTTCAGGCTACCCCCTGGGATCACCTCACCTCTTTTCTAATGTCTCCAGACTCTGGGAGCTCCAGGGTGGGGAGGAAGCCCGTGGGGTCCCTGAAGCTCCCACACCAAGGACCCAGGGATTCAAGACTCGGTGCGTCTCCAAGCAACTGATTGGCCAGCTCTGACTTTGCCTTCCCAGTGAAGGAATTGGGGTACAACCCTTCCAAGTGGGGTGAGGGGCCCACCTATATGATTCTGAGGCTTAGTTCTGCCACAATTTCCTTGTGAGTCATCCTCCCATGGTCTTGAATTCCTCATCTGTCCAGTGAGGAGCTTCCTCCAGAGTTCTCTGGAGAGAAGGTCCCCTGTAAAGTGTAAAGAACCATGGAGAGAGGGGGACCATGGGCCACCGTGGGGGCCAATGTGACCAAGCAGTGGCTGTGGGAGGCCACTCGGGAGGGCGGAGAGGGTCTGTGCTGCGGCTGGAAGGTACCATCTGGGCACGCTGACCAGGCCCTCTGCCCACAGGTCTTGGAGCTCCTGTGTCAGATCTTACAGACAGACTCCTTGAGTTCTATCCAGTTCTGGCTACTCTACGCTCCACCAAAGGGTGAGAACACAGCCATCCTGGGGTGCCTGGGTCCTTTTCTCACTGGAGATGGCTGAGGGAGGGCCTCCTCCTCTATCTCTGCCAATATGGATGTCACCTGGCTCCCACCCCAGGGCCCTCCACCTGGGATTCTTCTCCTTTCTCCTTTTGGGAGTCCCAAACTAACCTTTTCCAGCCGGACAATCACACCGCTTCCTCCTCTCCATGCCACAGTAAGACTTACATGAGGAGGACCCCTCCTTCATGCTAACTGCACGCAGGCCCCAGCACCCAGGAGGAAAAAATCCAAAGACTATACTCAGCAGACTCAGTCCTCACCCAGCACTGTGGGAAATGCACACATAGATACAAAACACACACACACACACACACGTATATGCACATGAACACACATGGACACACACGCAGACACGGGACAGTGCGTGTGTCTAAGTGGGAGGGTGAGGAGTGATGAGGGCCGGAGAGCTGGAGAAGGCTTCCCAGAGGGGAAAGCCAGGGGAGAAGGGAAGAGAAGGGAGGAGAGAAGCTTTCCAGGGTGGGTGGGGAGTAAGTGAGAGGGAGCAGTGGGCCAGAGGGTGTTAAGAACAGGGTGCACAGGTGCTTGTATAGCAAGAGTGAGGAGCAGAAGCACTGGATGCTCTGTACACACAGGCCAGGAGGGAAGTAAGGCCCTTCTTACCCACTACAGGGACCTGTGCCAGCTGGTTAGAGCAAGCTGCCCTGGGCCAGGGTTGGCGGGAAGCCCTGACCCCTGCTTCTTGCCTGTTTCATCTAGGGAGGGGATGGGGGCCTTGGTCTTGCCGCTGAGGACTTGTCCTGGCTGTCTTACAGAGAAAGACCTAGCACTGGGGCTCCTGCAGACAGCGGTGGCTCAGCTCCTACCCGAGCCATTACTTTCCATACCAGCAGAAAAACTGCTCGACCAACTCCAAGAAGTACAAGAATTACAAGAGAAACAACTACCACCACCCTCCAGGTGCGCTTGATCGCCTTCATCTGCCCTTCTGTATCCAGAACTGCCCCCTCATGTTCAGCCGCCTGTCCTCCCAAGTGAGGTCAGTGGGTCCAGAGAAGTGAGCCTGGTGCTAGCCACAGCCTGAGCTGGCTGAGCTGGCCCCAAGGAAGAGGCCCAGCCCCTTGCAGGGGACCTTCCACTTCTGTCTGTACTCTCTGAAGGTCGCTTTGCAAACCAGACCAGACTGCTGGCTGTGGGAATGCCTCAGGAGCTGTCTCTTGTAGCCAAGAGACCATCCAGGTCTGAATTACCCCATCTAGTCCTCCAGAAGCTCCTGGTCTTTGGGAAGACAAAAATAGGGGTGAAATGCTAAAACAGGGAGGCAGAAGGACCTTTCTGTCAGCATTAAGTCTGATGGAGAAAGAGAAAGGGTTCAGGAAGGCCCCACAAAGCAGGTGAGTAGGACCTGAATGTTAGTAATGGAACCAGAAATATTGAACACCAGGTACTGTATATCTTTCTGGTCCACAACCACTCACAGAAGCAGTATGATCTCCATTTTACAGATGACAAAACTGAGGCTCGGGGAAAGTTGAATGACTACTCACAGTTATCCTGTTGGTCAGCAGGAGAGCCATGCCCAGCAGCACTCAGATTTACCAGAGCTCTTATTAAAAATGCAGAATCCTAGAGATTCAAACCCAGCAGGGTGGGAATGAACATAGAGAATGTGTAGTTTTAATAATCACCTAGGTATTTCTGATAGACTTGTGGAACTCTGCAGGGTTGGATAGGATTTGAAGTTGAAGAGAGGGGGTAGGGAAATTCAGAAAAGGAGGTTGGCTGTGTGCATACTCTAGGGAATGTTGAGTTTGGGATGGTTGGAATATGGGTGGGTTTGATGAGAAGGGACTGGGTGCTCAGACTTGAAGGTTTGATTTCTTGCTCTCGTCTTGAATTTGGTTTTCTTTTCCATTTGGAGAGACCAGGGGAGACTCATGAGGAAGGCAGGCCCCACTGTGAGCTTGGGCAAGCCACCTCCCACCTTTGAACCTCAGTTTCACCTTCCCAAAACCCCTCTCCCAGAGTTGGAGACAGGAAAAATGATACTGGCTGCAGAGAAGGGCTTGCTGAAGTAGAAAGCTGATACAAGATGGA
Organism: Talpa occidentalis; assembly: GCF_014898055.3. NCBI lineage: Eukaryota > Metazoa > Chordata > Mammalia > Eulipotyphla > Talpidae > Talpa > Talpa occidentalis. Next base: position 43,686,101 of record NW_023605194.1, read on the forward strand.
AGAGCATTATTCGTGCGTGTAAGACTTTCCCTAGGGCAGCAGAGGTCCTGGTCTCCACTCAAACAAGCAGGCTTCCTATTTTAGAGGAAGTAGCAGGCAGGTGAGGGTCTGGGGCAGGCAGGTCCAGGGATCTCCCTACAGCAACTGGGACAGCAAGGCCTTGGTTCCCTGTGGCTGCCGCAGGAAATGGAGTTACAGTTGCCAGGGTCCTGGCTGGGGCTGTGCCAGCCAGGAAAGAGACTTGCTGGCTCTCCAGGAAGGGTGATAACCTGCCTCTCCCAAGAGTGCCTTCCCTCCACTCCCTGCCCATCCTGCTATTCCGCTGTCATGTGCTCCAGCCTGACCTTCCCAGCCTCTTGTTTGTGTTGGTTATAGTCAATCCCTGAAGAAGATGAAGTCACCACCGGTACCAAAAAGCGAGAAACCAGGTAAGTCCACGCAGCAGGTCATGCTGGGGGCACCAAGGCTCATCCAGATTGGACTTCTCGAGGGATTCAAGTCACCCTAGAAATGGGTCTCTGCCCAAGAAAGTCTGGTTTCATCTGTCCACCCTTCCATCCACCCACCCATCCATCCATCCATCCATCCATTCACTCATTCACCCCACACATGCTTTTTTAGCAGTTGTATGTTAGGCTCTGGGCATCTGAGGGAAAATTCAGACAATCCCAGCTGTGGAGGAGCTTGTATGAAGAACTTACATCTAGTGAGGAGTAGTGCAGACAATAAATAAAAACATCTGAGAGGCATAAGTGCCTTCAAGCAGGTGATATGAGAAATAGCAATAAAAAAACAGACAGTAGGAACTACCAGCAGGTGGGAAGAGGCCTCCAAGAGCCGAGTGACAGCAAGGCCCCAGGCCTACACAGGTCTGGAGAGAAACTAGAAGGAGGGCAGCCCCTCTTCCCCCGCTGTGCTGGTGAAAGAGCAAGTAGGCCAGGATGGGGACTGGGGTACTCATGGTTTGGGGAAAGTAGTAAGAAATGAGATGAGGCAGGTGGCCTGTGACAAAGGCCAGGATATGGTTCTTACACTGTGTCTGGGGTGCACTGAAGGGTTTATAAGCAGGATGTGGGGGACCCCTATGGCTCCTGTGTGAAGATAGACTGTTACGGGACAGGAGGGCATAGGGGAGAAGGGGGGAGGCTGTTGTATGAAGCCAGTGCCTGAGACCAGGTCAGGGGTCGGGGGTTGAGGTGAGAGAAGAGGACAGATATTTTGGGGGTATGTTATTCTCCCCCAGACTAGACCTAAGTGCCTGACTGAGTGTCTAACACGAGGGCACTGCATAGACATTTGTTACCTGGGTGTAGAAAGGACAGAGAGTGGTGGTGAAGATCAGAGATGGGAGTTCACCCCTCTCCGGTTACCAGCAGAGCCCAGGGCCAGACTGAGCTTGAAAAGGCTCACCCATACCAGCTCAGGGCCTGTGGCGGCATGGGGTACTCCCGGGGAGGGGCCCAGACGCCCTCATCCTCTCCTGTCTGCTGTCTCCCTTTTTTCAGAATATATTGGGAAAGCGCAAGTTCTCCAGGTGCATTCAAGCGAGAACACAGAGGAGAAAGTGTTGATGCCCAAAGCAGAGGGCTGAAGACTTTTAAGCAAGTGGAGCACTTTGCTACAACGATGAATTGGGCTTCGGGGTTATCCCGATCTCGACGAAAATACCGCATTGTCTATCACATAGAGCCGATTAAAATACAGTCTCCTCTTTGAGAGGCCAGTTCCACTTTCCTATCTGCAACAGCTATGTGCTTGGGGTCATTTATTCCAAGAGAGGGGATGAGATATTCTGAACGATCCCCATTCATTTGAAGAGAATCCAAACCCCACTGTTCATGTGCAGTTGACCTGCTTCTTTTATGCTCCAGAGAACTGAAGGGTGGATGGTAGCTGGGGCAGCCTGAGAAAGGGGTTCTGCACTCCTTGGGCCCAGACACAAGAGTTCTGGTTATAGATGAGGTTGGGAACTCAAAGCTTCCTCAGGAAAATCATCAATCTTCAATCACCAATTACTGAGCCCTAGCCCCGCCGCCACCCCACTCCAACTGACTTAGGTAGCAGGGATGATGAACACTATGAGCTGTTCTGCATCCATTACCTGAGGTGCTGATTTCATGCTCCTAAGAGCTCTATAAGGTAAAATATTAATGTCACACGGTAGAAGGCAGAGCCAGGATCCCAACTCAACATGTTTCATTCTAGAATTCCTGCTCTGTTTCAACATCCTCTACTGATTTACAAACAGCAAACCTTACTAATATTTGTAGTTGCATTTCTGAAAAGCATAAGGGTTATCCAAAAAATGGTGCCTGGCAAAATCCAGAAGGAAAGGGGCATTTTATAAATGAGACCCAGGTGCAGCTAGGGGTGTCCTATCCTTTAAGATCGAGGACTTGACCCTCTGGAAGTCCAATGTCTTCCTTGAGAATTGCCTGGAAAGGTAGGGGGCATGCAGTGGGGAGGCACTGAGGTCAATGTCAAGGTCGCTTATGACTCTGAGTGCCTACTTCTGGCAGTTCAGCCCATGGATGGCAACTCTATTCTATGCACGCAGCACCGCACAGCAGTTCAGATGTATTCAGTCTCTCCGGGTTTTCTCAAAGACCCGGTTTATGCAAAACTTTTCTGTGCATCAGGCTTCAGTCCAGATCAGGGGCTGGATAGGGATTTGCTGTGAACCTAGCTAATAGCTTCACCACAGTCAATATTAAGTCATTTTGTTTTTAAAAGTCCCTGGCCACTGTCCCACTGGGGGATGTTTCCCGGACGGCAGCATCTCTTACATCAACTGTGTCCCTTGCCATCTTGCTGCCCCCAGTTTACCCCGGAAAACCCACATTTCCTTTTTTCCATTTTTTGTATTGTGGTAAAATCAACACAACATGGAATTAACCATTGTAACCATTTTTAACTGTACAGATCAGTGATACTAAGTGCATTTGTATTTCTGCAATCGTCACAACCATCTGGCCACAGAATTATTTTCATCTTGCAAAATGGAAACTTTAGACTCATTCATCAATAACTCTACATCCCCTCTGCTCCCAGGCGCTGGCAACACAGCTCTGCTTTCTCCTTATGGATCTGACTGCTGTGGAGACCTTATGTAAGAGCAGTCTTACTGCATTTGTCCTTTTGTGCCTGGCTCACCTTACTTAGCATAATGTCCTAAAGGCTCATCAACAGCTGGTGTACGAATTCCCACCTACATTTATTATTTTTGTCCATGAAGCACTTCAGCTTCCTCTAGTCCCTGCTCCTAAATCCTCCAGACCCACCTTCGTTGTAAAAACTCCTCAAGGGGCTGAGTCTAAGGTCTGTTTGCGGAATAAGGTCCTTGCCCCTTGGCAGTTAGAGTTGTAATAACATCCCACCTCCTAAGAATTCTTTTCAAAAATCCATGCAGTAAAAATTCCTAGAAGATACCTGCTTCCAGAACAAATCATACTTGGCATGAAAACCCTGATCCTTTAGGTCATCCAAACTCACTTTTCCCAGAAATAAAGCTGTGAGGTTAACACTTGCCACTGAAGATTCTGAAAATTTTCTTATTCCACAGAGTAGACCTCTCTTCAAAGTTGCTTAACCCAGCCTTCAAATTTATTTTGCTTTCCTGTCTCATATTTGCTTTTGCAAATTCCTACAAAATGTTCGCGTCATTGCTTGGCCTCTGCACCCACTGGCATTGTACTTAGAGACAAAGCTTCCTGGGCCTGGCTCTTTGCCCAGTATTTGAGGGTAGATTGTGCACAGATCATTCTCAGCAACCCTGCAGTCTATCAAGAAAGACAAGAGGACGTAGCTGAACCATGTACTCATAAAAACACTGTGGAAATAAACACTGTGACGCGCACATGGGGAATCTGTATCGCTAAAACATGAGCAGCAGAGCTAAGGTATATGACCTGGCCTGATTCTGTTCTCACTCAGCTCATAGGTAGCCCAAAGGGCAGGCATAGCTATTCACAATCTACTGGTAGGAAACTGGAATAGAACAATAGAAACATCAAAGTTCACATAGCCCCTAAGTAATTGTTGCAAGCCCAGTGCAGTCAGACTCCTCCTCCAGTGGTCTCTTCATTCTGTTAGATCTCGCAGGCCACACCCCAAAGCCCATTCATCCCCAGATGAAAGAAATGGACCCTTCACCTTCTTTTCCTCCCGATTCCTCTTCCCTGATCACTTGGATATGGAACAAGACAAGGTTTGCCCTGACTCCCTGGTCATCTTCAAAGTTCCCCAACTGGCCTGCATCCTCTTTCTTCCTTTCAAAGTATCACTGCTGAGTCCTAGAGGGATAGCCAGTTGGGGCAGTTGGAAGATTCCATCTCACGAAGCACCAAAGTCGCAACTGGTCTTTCTGGAAACGTGAGTAGTGTTGGGCCTGACTTCCTCCTCATTTACACTCACCTGCTGTGCCTGAAAACCCTGTCTGGGTCAGAGGCCAGGCTACTGGGCACTGACCTCTGAGGTCTATTTGGCTTTGCAGAGTCTCTGTGCTCTGCTTAACAGTGCTCCCTGTCACAGCAGCATGGCCTGCATCTGGGCATCAAGATGACTTCTCCTGGGTGTCAACATGCCACTGTTCCTTCCTGGTCATTCCTACGTTTTCTTTTTTAAAAAGATTCATTTATGCATACAAGAACTGGGGTGTAAGTCAGAGGTACAGAGGTCAGGGAATTCACCAAAGACAAAGTGGGGAGCAGAACAGGCAGATCTACTGAAATACACTACTGAGGGGAGCAGCAGATGAGAGAGGAGAGGTCTACTGTGCCTTTCCTTGGCCAGCTAGGATCAAACTAGTGCTGCAGTGGTTGCAATAGCTTGATAGAGCTGTCTTTAACCCCTGCGCAATCAGGGAGGCCCTATTCCTAAGTTTTCTCTGACTCCTAGTGCTGGAATTCCTCTTCTCCCTACTCTCTGCTTCTCGCCTAAAGCATAGCATAGATTCCCCCTTCCAATCTTCTCCCCTATAGCTCTAAGTCATCCTTGGAATGTAGTCTCCTTAATCTCTATGGTAGTTATTGTTTGGGGCTGCCCAAAGAGTTCCCCATCCTTCTTCTGCCCCATTAGTGCACCCCCTCCCTTGGGCACAGGGACTGGTTCAGGGGTAGGATAAGCATGTGACTCAAGCCGGGCCAATCACTGTCCTAGGGATTTCTTTTGTGGGGGGAGAGGAACATGAAGAACTGTTGGTGTTTGAGAGGATGCCATCATTGGTCATCATCACTCCATGAAGACCAAGCCCTGGTCACACGTGATGCCCCTGATTCTGCCCCATCCTCCTCCATTATGTGAGACAAATTACTTCTTAATCTAATCGCTGACTTTTGTGCATTTCTAAATAAAATTAACCATCTTACCCATTTTTAAGCGTATAGTTCAATAGTAAATACATCCATATTGTTGGGCTACCCTCACCACCATCTGTCTCTACAGAACTCTCTTTATCTTGCAAATCTGAAGCTCTGTACCTGTTAAGCAATAATTCTCCATTCCCTCTATCCCTAGCCTCTGGCCACTTCTACCTTCCATCTCTTGACTATTCTAGGTATCTCATATAAGAATCACATATATTTGCATTTTTGTGACTGGCTTATCTTATTAAGCATAACGTCCTCAAGATTCATCCAACTTGTTGCATATGTCAGAATTTTCTTCCTTTTCAAGGCTGAATAATCTGTTGCATGTGCATGCTACATTTTTGTTTATTTATCCATTGATAGGTATTTGGGTTTTTTCAGGTTTTTATTCCCCTCCTATTGTGAATAATGCTGCTATGAACACACATGTGTAAAAGTAGTTGAATTTTATGTCATGTGTGAACAAAAGGATCCCGAATAATCTAAGTGGAGACCCCAAAATTAGAATTCAGGATCATCAGACTCCAGAGTCACTGATAAGAGCCCTTGTATCCACTAACTCTGCCCCACTGTTGTTTTTGTCCTTGGTTTCTTTTCTTACTTTCTTACTCTTCTATTCTCTTACTTTCTTGCTGCTCCTTTTCAAATCATTCTCTTGCCTTGCCTGGACATTGATCTCATTTTTCAAAGAGCTCAAGTTATCTTCAGTTTCTTGAGAGAGCAAAACATTTCTTATCCAATATTGTCTTCTGTTTCCTGCATGTCCTCTTTTAGCATGTATATTTCATCTTTCCCTTGCATAGGTAACCTGTGAGGTTTTGCACAGGGACCATGGAGGTTTCTTTTATTTTTTATTATTTTGGACCTGGAACCCTTCTTGTCAATAGTTTCCTATTCTCCTATTCTCACAGAGGGCTTCTTCATTCTCTCTATTTACATGCCCCCTGCCTGCCGCCCACCCCCCCACCCCCTCCCCCTTTCCCTTTCTAGCTGTTTAGGACAGAGGGGTTGAGAGATGGCTGGGGCCTGGGAAACCAGCAAATGAATTAGAGCTCTGTTCTCTTCATTTGTAATTTCATTAAAAATTTTGACCAGTTTTAGATTGAAAGAAAAAAAATGTGAAAATAACACAGAGAATTTCCATATAGGGGAAACATCCAGTTTCCCCTATTATTATTTTTTTTTAATACAGAGCTTTGTTGAAATCATTCACAGGCTATAAAATCCACCTAAAGTGTACAGTCAATGGTTTTTAGTATTCAAGAGTCATGCTTCACAATTAATTCCAGGACATTTTCATCACTCCAAAAAGAAACTCCTACACTCATTAGCAGTCACTATTTCCCTCTAAAGCCCCTACCTCCTCCTTATTCAAACCATTAAACTATTTTTTGTCTCAGGATTTGTTTATTCGGGCCATTTCCTGTAAATGGAATCATACAACGTATGGTTTTATAAATGGCTTCTTTTACTTAGCAGAATATTTTCAAGGCTCATTCATGTTGCAGCATGGTAGTTATTGCCTAAGTACTTTCTTCCTGCCAGCTTGGGGTAGTGCCCATTAGTATGTTTTCCATCTCCATCTAAGATGTTATTCATCTCTAATGGGAGACAAGTACCAGGTGTTTCACTGCCCATGTGGGCACTCCCAAACCTGCAATTTCTTTTCCACTAAACTGGGGGGAACCTGTGAGGTTTTTAGACTTCTCTTTACCCAACTTCTATCACTGCACCACTTTCAGGGAACAAGGCACATGTCTTGGAACCTTTGTGCAGTTTGCCCTTCGTGTAGTTGGCATCTCTAGGTGAATCTTCACGAAACATGTGGCTTTGGTTGAGCCCCTTTCCAAGTTCCTAGATCAGTGACCCATTCCTTGCTGTTTCTTTTTCCTTTGGGCCATTTCAACATGCAAGAGGAAATAAAAATAGCAACAGAGATGCTGTGATAGTAATTGTGCTTTCATTTTTGCTGACTTGGTTGTGAAGGGGTAAAACCTGAACAAGACTAAAGGCAAGAAAATCGACTTGTACTGAAAAACAAAGGCAGCCCTGCTGTTCTTCAGACTGGGAGAAGAGACACAGAGCCAGCCGCAGCAGCTGTAAAATGCCATAATCATCCCCTTGTTAAGTCACTGTTACTTTCTTACCAGTGAGACCCACTGACTGACAATGTTTGCTATTTTTCTATGTTCCTCAGGATGCCCAATGGCTAAGTCACCCTTGCCCATGACCCATCCTCTAGTTACCCCCACACTCCTGATCCTGCCTCAGAAATAGTCACCAATCCAGAATTCATCTCTGCTTTCCTTGGACCTTTCCAGAACCCTTTGGTTGGAACCCAAACCTTAGAAAAGACACCCCTCTCAGTCCTGTTGCTCTGTGGCACTCCATGCTCCTTGGCTGTGATTTTCTTGGACCACAGTCTTGACCTCTGCAGTCTGACGCTGCTTAGCTCTTCAGAGTTGATATTAAACTGGTGTAGCCCAGCTGTTTTTTTCCATTCAGCAAAACTTTTGTTTGTCATCAAAGATCATTAATTTGGGGTAATGATTGCTTAAGTGTTTTCTGCCTGTCAGCAGGAAGAGGGAAAAATAGTGCCTATTAACATTTCTCCCTGATTTATTCACTTCTTCTAAGAGAGGGGTGGACCCCCACATATGCTGCCCATACTGAAGGTAGACAACGGGTTAGTCCCCATCACAGCCCAAGTCAGACAACATTTGGGTGAAGAGCCCCAGGTCAATGTGCAACCCCAGGACCTGTCACAAGTCCTGCCAGGTATGGATGTGGCACTGCCCCAGCAAGCTGTCTCCAGGCACGTCCCTCTTCTCTCTGGGCCTTTGTTTACCCTCAGCTCACTGAGGCCCCTTCTTCCTAGTTAATCTGTGACTTTACAATAAGAGGGTTTCCCGATAATAAAAATCAGTAACATTTGTTAAAGGCTTTCCATGTCCCTGGCACCATGCTTAACATTTTATAAACATCATCGGTACTCATAATAATGAAATTAAATAATATTATTATCCTCATTTTTACATGAGAAAACTGAAACAGGGAGAGGCCAACACGTCACAGCAAAAGGCAACCCATGTATTTAGTCAGCGCAGCATACTGTTTCCCTTAGTGTCACGGAGAGATGACAAAGAACCTGAAGAACAGGGAGGAATGTGACTCCCCTCGGCCACACAGCCAGTGCCCAGGGGTCCTGGCTCCCAGGACAGCACCCTGTACAGATCTGTCTTCCTAATGCTGCTAGTGAGTTTCCCCGAACTTAATCTGGCCAGGACAAAGGGGAGGTTCTCCTAGCAGGGTCCTTTGAAGTAACCATCCCTAGAGCTGCGCACCCTGGACTTCAGAGAAAGGGAAGACAGGGAGGATGCTGTGCTGGCTGCCCTGGGAGCGCCTGGCCTAGCTGGCCAACTAAAATGACCCGCGGCCAGAGAGCCAAACACAGGCCATTAATAAATTTCATTTGACCTTTGCAGGGATTTTTTCTTCTTTCTTTTTTTCCCCCTAACATATAACAATCTGAATTTGGAGCGTCTCTTAAAACATCAGAAGCTATGGAAACACTGGATCTTTGTTCCTCCTGGCAGCAGCTCCCACTCCCCATAGTCACCACCCTCATTTACAGGACTTGCTGAGTCTGAGAGACTGCGCTGGACACCCCCGCTGCTACCCATGTGAGGCTTGCTCTAGCTTTCTCCAGTCCCCTCGCTGAACTCTGGCTCCCATGTTCTCCTGGGCTCTGCACTTCCCTAACAATGACCTAAAGGCCCTGAGACAATCTGTCCTTGCTCTCGGCTAAAACAATTACTCAGTGAGCATTTAGTTCAATCTCTGAAACTTAAAGAGGGTAAACTTTTGTCCACAGTCATGGATCAGGGAAAGTTCTGTGTGAACTATATTTTATTGCATTCTAAGTTACAGAAAATGAAGGGATCCAATTTCATTCACTGCAAAAGGTGTTGGTTGACTGCTTCCTTTTATCTAGATGCCAGGACTATTGTGCACTGACCACATTCCAACTCTGTAGTTCTTTGGAGAAGCAGAAAGATGGACATGGTGGCTTTAGGGTTGGCAAGCAAAGGATGGAGACAATTTCTGTATGGGCCACTCACTGTGTAAATGTCTTCTCTCCTTTCATCATTCTAGGCCTTGGCTTATGCCTGCTAGGAACACCTTCCCAGAGAACATCAGGTGACCTGTAAGAGGATTGTCTTGACTCTGACGTCAATATTAGGAGCCCAACCCCTTTTCTTTTTGCAAACACTGTCACTCAGTGCGTAGCTGGCTGTCTCACGTACACAATTCCAGGCGTGTGTTTCATTTACTATATGGCTTCCCCTTAGCTTCCAGGTAGAGGTTCTCTACCCTTTGCTACCTGTATGCCTTTAGGCAAGTGGCTTCTTTCGCCTCAATTTCCTCATCTGTGAGATGGGGCTAATAATAGCAGCTATTGTCAGACTATTGTCAGGACTCAGTGAGCTGTTAAATGAAGGACATTGCACAGTGCCAGCACACTGTGTATTTTCGGTAAATGTTGTAATATATTCCTCCACAGTCAAGCTCCCATCTCCAGAAATTAATGGAACCTGAAAATCACCACACCTATCTTCCTGACTGCTTTTTATTCAGGGGACAGCTAACATTTACATAGGGGTCTCATGGCTTCACAGCTGCCCCATCAGGATCCAGCCAGAGGAAGCTTCTCCTGCCTGGCAGGTGACAGGGAAAGGGGAGTAGTAACTATCAGATGACAATACAGGCAGAGTTGGGCTGGCACCTGGTCTCCTGCCTCTGAGACCAGTGTTCTGGGTCCTACAACCTGTGACTACTCAGAGACCATCAGCCGAAATGAGGATTCAGAAGCTCCTCAAACATCCTCAGCTCTTGGGGACGTCATTACAAATGCCAGTTCTTACCATGTGGACAGTAATCCCAAAGTTCTAGTAATGTCATCTGTTTGGGTGCTCCAAAGTCTTTCTATCAGTCTTGAATAGTTAGAATGCTGTGCTGTCACACCATTGGAAAAACTAAAATCTGAACCACCTTTCTGGAAGGCAGCTGGGAAATATAAATATCAAATGCCTTTAAAATGTGCTTTTGGTACCTTTTTCACTCCAATTCACTCTGGCAATGTCTCCTAAGAAACATTAGGGAATTGTGAAAAGATTGACCTGACGTCATCGTTTATGGTCCCAGCCAGGCCGGGGAGAGGCCCTGACTCTCGACAGTGTCTCTCCTGCCCCTGCCACTCTGCTGCTTCTTCACTCTGCTTTGAGACCTGCCTGGACAAAAGGAGCCACTGTGCTCTGCCATAAACCCACATTTTCTTTTTAAGATTTATTTTATTTATTTATGCATATAAGAGCTGGAGTGTAGGCCAGAGGTGTGTGTGTAGGGGGGTGGTGGTGAGAGGATTCACCAAAGACATAGTGGGGAGACAGAGCGGGGAACAGAACAGGCAGACTGACTGAAATACACTGCTGAGGGGGGCAGCAGGTGAGACAGGAGAGGTCTGCTGTGCCATGTGGGTAGCTCCCTGGCTGGGGATCTAACTTGAGCTGCAGGGGCTGTGGATGGCTTCATAGTGCTAAGACTTAGCACCTTGCGCCACCAGGGAGGCTCGTAAACCCACATTTGACCCTGAGGGAGAACCCTCCTTCCTGGGCCTCAATCTCCCCCTCTGTAGAGGTGAGGGTTCAGAATATTTTCAGGCTCCTTCCAACCCCCAAAATGCCATGGCTCCACAGGGAGAAATTAGGATCATGAGCAGGTAGATCCCACTTCGACTCTCCCAATACAAACACCACATCAACAAAGACGTTAAATTGGAGGCGGTTTCTTTATGGAAACCCAGCTCTTCTTAAGGTCATGGATGGCCTAGAATCTCTGCAAAATGTGGTGCTTTCCTCACTATTTCTGCGACTTCCTGGAGAAGGGGTGGAGGTAGGGGAGGGCACTGGCCTGCCCTGAACCTCATTCTCCCCCTCCCCCCTGTTTCCCTGGGCTGCTGTTTGCTCCTTTACCTACACCCACACATCCTTCCATTTTTCTCAATTTCCATCAAAATAAACAAAAATCCTGACTCACACAAAGCCATTGTGGTGGGAGAGGGGAGGGTGGTGGTGAACATTCCTAAAGGTTTGAGGAGACAGCAATAGACACAAATTTAATTAAATATCACACACATTAGGCAAACTGTGTCCTAAAAAGGCCCCCTCCCATTTCCACCATCTGTCTTTGTTGCTCCCCCAGCTCCAAAACCACTTTCTCCTCTGCATTATGGAGGCAAGTCAGCTATCCATGGTCACAAAGGGCCCTTTCTCCAGGCTCACTTTTCTCAGCACCCCAGTGGTGCAGACCTATTTACTCAGGGATAAAAATTCCACCACTCACTTAGAAAGGGAAAAGTGGCTGCAAGTCACTTTGTTTCAATGACGATTTTTTGGCCAGTGGCAGCTTTATGAAAGCCTCTTGAGATTTCTTTAATGAGTTCCCCAGTTGCATTTAGAACAAGATGAGATTTTCACAGATTTGAATCACAAAAGTGGGGTTTTTTTCTGCAGCACCATGCAGAGATAAAGTACAGTCCTCAAAACTGGTGGAAGCTGAACGCCAACCTGGCAGTTCCCAGAAGGGCAGGAAAGGGTTGGCAGGAGGGACCGCCCTTCCACAGGTCAGCCGGGTGGGCTTTGGAGCCCCAATGCTCCCCAAACTGGGAATGAGGCTGTCGCTAACAAAGGCCTTCCCTCTCCCCAGCTCCAGCACTCCCAGCAGAGGGTGGCCCCCTACCTGAGGCACTTGGTGAGGACCCCAAGGAAGGAGCTGGAAGTGTGGAAAGAACTCTAGGTCATGGACCAGGAGCTGGATTTGCTGCAAGCAGAAGGTACCAGGACTCCTCTCTGCTTACCTGGCAAGCACCCTCACTTGCCCCCACCTGACAGGGGCTGCATGGCCAAGGGCTTTCATTTGCTGGCCGACAAGGGGCTGGGCCCAGATGTTCTATGGCTGAACCCACACCCGGAATGCCTGCCACATTCCAGCTCTGCATGCCTTCCTTGGTCAGATCTGTTTCCTTCTCAGTCCATCTGTCCAGATTTTAAAGTGGAGAATAAAGCAGAGAAGAAATCACCTTGCAAACTGGCAAATTGCCAGTACAAAGTAAGTACAGTCTAGAAAACAGCTCCTGGTCCAGGATTCCTGCCCAGAATCTAGTCCCCTGTGGCACTGTGGCACTCTGTCTTCCTGCTCATGGCACTCCGGGTGAGATAACCTCGAACCCTCCCAATTCCCATCACCTAAAGATTTCTGGGTCCCCGACATAGTCTCTGGGCCCTTCAGCCTCTGGCCTCTGCTTTGCCCCTAATGTCAACCCAGCTGAAGAATTTGGTTCCTGCATGAATCACCAGAAGGAACCCAACCATAGCGAGCTAGGATTTGGGATTTCAGGAGATTTTACAGGAGATGTGCAGGGAAGAGCCACGCTGCTAGCCCCTAGTGTTCTGCTGTGGCCTTTCTTTTCTCCCCCTCGCTCTTCTGATTGCCTCCTCCTCTCAGATCTCACAAGTGCGCAGATAATACCCCCCACTCAGGAATATCATGGCTTTGGCAGTTGTAGTCAGATTCATTTGTGAGTCAATCGGCAAAGAGGTAGGAGATAAACTCAAATCTACTTTCCCAAATTAAGAAAGGAAATGAGGTTATAAAGGTTTTGGGGGCCAGGGTTGAGAACAAGGAATTCAGTTTTATTGGCTGAAAAGTGGGTCATGGGCAAAGAAAGGTGGACTTGGCTGAAGTTCATTGACGAGTCACAGGGCACAATAAACAAGAAGTAGGAAGTAGGAAGAGGCTTATTTTTTTTTTTTTTTCCAGATAGCTGGGCTTTGAATTTCTGTTGGTGGGGCCCTGTGTCTGGGGAACCTCTCCTCTGTGTTTTCAGTATCTAGCCAGTCATAGAGCTCAGCCCAGCCTGTTTGCTTCTGCTTGTTAGGCTGTGCCAGACAAGGTCCAGGCCCTGCTGGCTGTAAATACCTGAGAAAAGTTTAGTTTATTTTTTTCCTTTTGTCTGAGACCAGTTTAAGCATGTAGCCTCCATTTTAGTACTAGGGCCCCTTGCCTTGTACTAGTGCCCTCTCCCCAGGGGGCATTACCAAGCCCCCTCCTCAAGGGCACCATCCTCTATTCAGTTGCTCAGAAAACAACTCCCCCAGCTCCTGGTGCCAGGGGTTTGCTAATGGGCCGGGGGACTTGACACCCCCAGAGGGCAGCCCACTCAGGATCCTTTCAGGAATGGAAGCCTCTGTCACTGATCTGTACCCTCTTTCTGAACTCTCAGCACTCACAATATCGCCTCACCCACATTGTGGCCTTTACCCTCCAACCCCCTGAGCATGTCTGTCTCTGTCTGAATCTCTTCTTTTTGTTAGGATGCCAGCCGCATTAGATTAGGGCCTACTCCAATGATGTCATCGTAACGAGTTATATCTGCAACAATGCTTTCTCCAAATAAGGACACATTCTGGGTTGTCAGGGGTTGAGTCATCAACATATGAATTTGGAGGGGACATTGTTCAACCTATAACTCTTGTGTAAGGCTCTTCCCGGGGCCCAGCTGGCTGTATTGTCAACTCTTGGCCAGCAGCGTCCTATGCAAGCCAAACACCGTGCAGGACCACTGCAGCCCCCCTGCCCAGCTTGGACCTTCAGGCTCCTTCCTGGGCCCTCTGCTGTTCCCTGACAGCTCTCTTCCTCAGGCCATCCTCCCCACGCCCTGCTGTCAGACACCCTTTGCAAGCTGATAACCCCCACACTGCCTTTTCCAGTCCTGCCTTCTCTCTTGAGCTCCTGTTGCCAACATGCCTTCCTTGGGTCCATGGGCACTACCGATCTAACATGTCTACTATGTAGCTCGTGACTCTGAGCTCCTCCGGCACAGGACCTTCATCCATCTATGTGCTCAGAAACCTGGGCGTGACCCTTGACCCCACATCTAATCCTTCAACAAAGCCTACCTGGCCCTCCTGCAACATTCTGACTCCTGTTCCTGCTGAAGAGCTCCTGCTCGTGCTGTTCCCACCACTGCTCCTGCAATGCTCTTCCCAGCACTTGCCTGCTGGCTCCTCGTCCTTCAGTTCTCAGCACAATCATCACTTCTGAGACCCCGCCACCCTCTGCCTCCCTCCGACCACCTAATCCAAAGAGAGTTCACCTCTTTACCATGTCATGCTGTATATTTCTTTCTTAGCAAGGAATCTGAAAAGATCATCCTCATTGTTGACTCATTCATTAGCTGCCTCCCCTATCAAACTGTGAGCTCCATGAGGGCGAGGACCGTCTCTGCTTTGTCAGCTCCATATAGTGCCAGTGCACACAGAAGTTACTCAAGGAATGCTTGCTGACTGAATGACAAGAAAATGAAGAATTGGGTCTTGCCCTCAAGGAGTCCCAGCTCAGTAGAGCGGAGAGAGAGGCAAAGTCATGAAAATGAGGGACGTGAACACGGAGGTATGTGAAGGATGCACAGAGGAGGGCATCGCTAAGTCAACTGGGTTCCCCAGAGGTGACACCTGGCTCTAGTCTTCCAAGAAGAGTAAAGAAAGGGGAAAAGGCAGGGAACTGCATGAGCACAGGCCTGTAGGAGGGACCATCAGAGTCCCTGCTTGTCCCACACCTTCCTTCTCTGCACCCCACTGTCAGGGCTGCAGTTGTGATGGTCCGTCAAGGCCAGCTCCAGCTGGGGGCATCTGCTCAGGTGGACATGAACCTGTGGACACAGGTACTGAAAAACAGCCCCTGGGCAAGGGAGGGAGAGACCCCAAGCCTGGTGTCTGAAATTGAAGTATGGCTCTGTTGTTCGTGTTGCTGGGGAAGTCTCCCGGGAGACTCGAGGCCACAGTGAAGCTGCTGTCCAGGTGGGACGAGTGGCCAGGGTCGTCTTGGTTTCACGATGTTTCATATATTTTCAATTCATCTGATAACAGAAAAAACTTAAAAGGAGTGAGGTGAGTGCTGGGAGGTTTGTTTGAGGTAATTTTCAGGGAGTTAAATTAGCAATGGGAGAATTTAACTACCTGTTCTCAAGTTTACAACAAAGCCTAGCTCCCCTACTGTTTTGTGCTTTCCTGATTCTATAAGCCTCCTTTCATCAAGGGCTTGGCCAAGGCAGAGTGTGGGGCTCAGATTTTCTGGATGATGGAGCTATGTAAGTGAGCAGGAACACTAAAAGGGAAAAAGTCTCCTCCTCATGGTTGCCCTGGAGGTGAATTTCCAGGTCTCTGTGGATGCTCTTTCACTGTGCTGAGTTGATGGTCCTGCTGGAACTGAGGTAGTCATGACTTGACGACCTTTGACACCCCATGAGACTGTGTCAGCAGGTACAGATGAGAGGCGGAACCCCAGGGCCAAAGCCCTTTTCAGTCCAGCCCAGGGTCCAGTGGGAAACTCTCCCGGAGCCGTCCACTCTTCACTCCACGCACCCACCTACAGTTCAATATTCATTTACTGTGTGCTTCTGTGTGCCAGGCTCCGAGCTAGAGAATCAGCTCCTGCTCTCAGGGGTTTTCAGTGAGTGGTGGAGACCAATAGGCCACACCCAAGAAGGATGCTCTGGGTGCAGGATCCCCCAGAGCAGGATCACAGAGGAGCAACTAAGGCAACAGGGGGCTCCCTAGAGGGATACTGGGCTGACCTGAATAGTAAACAATGAGAAAAGGCTTTAAGCAAGATTGCCCCTCGAGCCAGCAATACCTTCTCTGGGCTGCTGGGAATCAAATAAATCCCTGTCCAATTGAGGGAGTGGAGCAGGTGTTTTCCCCTAGGAAAAGATAATGAAGAATTGGGTCTGCCCAATAGCAGGAAAATAGCAGTGTGTTCTCAGAGATCTTGGGGGGACCCAACATCTCCCATTGTCTTGGTTATGTGACTTTTAAAAGTGATTCTTTATTGAGATAAAACTTGCAAATAAGAAAGTTCATTTAAAAATCTGTGTCATTTATTCAGAGTGTAACCACCACTATAATCACATAGAGAGTACCCCCATTACTCCAAAACGTTCCCCCTGCCCCTTCCAGTCAATCTCTCTCCCATCCCGGCCCTGGCAACTAGTGATCTGTTTTTTATCCTTGTTGTTTTATCTCTTCCAGAACACATGAATCACCTGATGTATGGGCTTTTGGACCTAGGTTTATTTACTTAGCACAAATGCTTGTTAGATCTATCTGAACAGAAGTATTACAAACACACCAGTAGTTTATTCCTTTCTGTGGCTGAATAATATTCTATTGTAAGGATGTGCCTCCGTTTACTGATCCACTCACTATCTGACACATATTTGGGTTGTTTTCAGTTTCTATTTTGAATAAAGTTGCCATGAACATTTGCATACAGGTTGTTTTATGGACAAGTGTCTTCATTTCCCTCCTGTGCATGCTTAGAGGAAGAATTGCTGAGCTGAGGGTAAGTGTATGTTTAACTTCATAAGAAACAGTCCCAATGTCTTCCAAAGTGGTTGTGCCACTTTGCATTCCCACTAAAAAGCATAAGCATTCCAGTTGCTCACAGTCTTCACAACACCCCATGGGATCAAACCTTTAAATTTAGGTGGTTCTAATAGGTAGAAATAGTGAATAGGTGAGATAGTATCTCCCTGCTGCTTTGAATTGCATTTCCCTAAGGACGAGTGATGCCAAGCACCTTTCCATGTACCTTACTTGTCTTCATGTATCTTTTTAGGAAAAGTGTCCAAATCTTTCACCCATTTTTTATTAGGTCGTTTGAGAATTCTTTACATATTTTGAATACAAGTTTGATACCAAATATTTGGTGTGAAATATTTTCCTCCCAGCTTTTGTTTTGTTTTCTCATTTTCTTACCATTGTTTTTTGAAGAGTAGACATTTTCAGTTTTGATCAAGTCCAGTTTTATCAATCTTGTCTTTTGTGGCTTGTGCTTTCAGAGTTTAATCAAGGTCACAGAAATTTGTTTCAACAATGTTTTCTCCCAGGAATTTTATAGTTTATTACCTATGGGTAATAAACTATATTCATTTTGAATGAGCTACTTTTTGCATATGATATGAAGTGAGGGTTGAAGTTTATTTTTTTCCACATGGATCTTCCATTTTTCTAGCATCACTTTATTTATTTATTTATTTATTTATTTATTTATTTATTTATTATAATATTCTTTTTTAAAAATTTATTTATTTATGGCAGAAGGACCAAAGTACACTGCTGAGGGGAGCAACAGGCGGCAGGAGAGGTCTGCGCGCCATGTGGGACCCTCCTCTGGTGGCCAGGGAGCAGCCGGGGATAGAACCGGTGCTGCAGAGGCTGCGGGCATCTTCGCAACCCAGTGCTCAACCGCTGCACCACCGGGGAGGCCCTAGCATCACTTACTTAAAAGACAATCCTTTCCCAATTGAATCACCTTCGTACCTTGTTAAAAACTGACCAAGTTTGTGTGGGTTTATTTTTGGATTTTCTATTCTACTCCATTATTCTCTGTCTAGTCTTACACCAATGCCATACAATCGTGACTCCCAATAATCTAGAAATCAGGTAGTGTAAATTCTCCAACTTTGTTTTTTTTTTTTAAGATTTATTTATTTATGCATACAAAAACTGGGATGTAAGCCAGAGGTGCGTGGGGTGAGAGGATTCACCAGAGAAAATGGGGAGCAGAGCAGGCAGATCTACTGAAATACACTGCTGAGGGGAGCAATGGGTGAGACAGGAGAGGTCTGGTGCGCCATGTGGGTCAGCAACCTAGTCGCCTGGGGATCCAACTCGTGTTGCAGTGGCTGGCGATAGCTTGATAGCTCAGTGTCTTAACCCCTGCACCACCAACTTAATTCTTTTTCAGAATTGTTTTGGCTATTTTAAATCTTTTTCATTTCCACAAAAGCTATATGATCTTTTTGTCAATTTCTTTTTTAAAATTCTGTTGGAATTGATGGGAATAGCCTTAAATGTATAGGTCATTTTGGAGAAAATTGGCATCTTAATGAGACTGATTCATAAACAGTCTACCCTGTTTAGATATTTCCGTGTCTGCCTCAGCAAGGCCCTGTAGTTTTTTATACTTGTACAGAAAAGCATTGTGTTCCTGATGCTTGTAAACAGGTATTGCATTTTTATTTGCACTCTCAAACTTGTTCAGAGCCTCAGGGGGTGCTCTTGTGGGCCCCTGTCCTGCCCCAGCTTTTCCTTGTATGCATCCAGGAGAGGCCTGTGGACAGGAGCTGATGAGTAGGTCCTAGTACATGGTGCCTTGATGATTCCAAATGGTCACAGTAACATTTAAAAATCTGTTAAAATTTCAGTTGTCTTTTCTTACCTGTGTACATGCTCGCTATCTCCATGTTCAAAGAGTGGAGGAAATGCATGTGTGTCCTGCCTCTTCTCACAGGGGGTTTGTCACCCTTTAGAATTTAGTTCAGCTGCTTGCCTTGCAACATCAGCCCTCTGAGGAGCTGAAAAATACGACTTCGTAGCTTATCGGTCTTTCTTTCATTGTTAGGGTGGGTGTGGTGGTCTCCTGTGGTTTCTAGATCCTAAGTGGTGACTTGGGCTTCCAAGTTCCAGGCTGACCATGCCTGCAGGGGTGGGAGGCCACAAGGAGCCTGAAAAAGGGGCAAAACTGACAGGTGGACTCTTGGGGAGCCCTGACTCTACTGCGCCACTACTATGGCTCAGCCAACAGTCCCTGCTACTGGTTCCCCTATGCCCACTCGAGGAATAACCCAGTGACCACGGGAGGCATTTTTGTCATCATCGCCCCCTGCATTTTCTGGTTGTGCTGTTTTCAATGTTATCAAGGCAAATGCTTTCACTCCCATTTTTCAGGTGAGCAGATAAATTCAGGGTTCCTCAGAATTTTAGGTCCCAAGGCTCTTTAGAGCTTTCTCAGCCACCCACATTGGACTCTGTGGGGGCCTCAAGGTGAGTAAAAACTCCTTGAGACTATTTTCTGAGTCTCTCTTCCTAAATTCAAGCACTGCAATCCTGCTTTGAGATGTTGAGCTTCTGCCTAAGAAGTTCATTGAACAAAAGTTTTCAATGGTATAAAATTTTAAATTACTGATCCAACCCAACATGGCAGCTCCTTGTCCTGGCAAGTCCATCAGAGGTCACTACTGGAACAATATGTGAAGGATTCTTAAGTGTATCTGGACTCAGTGGGGGTGGGGAAGGGGTGTGAGTGCAGTGATGGATTTGCTATGCCTGCCATGGGCATATGTTGGGAACACATCAGCAAGCATTTCCTTGAGTTAATCCTGCCCCATGCAATGTGCCAAGGTGCTAGGGCACTTGGAGGGATTCACTCTGCCCATACTTCCCACAACAAGGAAAGCTCTGGTCCAAGGGCGGGTGTCCACCAGGGTGCCCACAGGCCTTCTTGTTGCAGGCCATCCTTTGGCACATGGGACCACAGAACTTGTTGCCTGGACAGTCCCAAGTGCAGTTTCAGGGCCTGGCCTAACATCTTCCTGGCCAGCCCCCTCTGATTGGACTGGGTCATCCTACATATACCTTTAGGCCCAAGTGGCAGCTGTTTAAAAGGAGTAGTTCCCAAGGGGAGACTGTTTGCCGATGGATAAAAATGGAGCTTGAACTTGAGGTTTTGACTACCCCCACACAAGCATTGAGGTCCCTTAAGAGGGTCTCTGTGCCCTTGTCCTGGTTCTATAAATGTTATGGAAAGGTCCATGATACACTCATTGAAAGAGTGTGGTGATGGATTAGTGATGTCTGACTTGGCAAGGAGTGAGGTGTGGATCCTCCAGGAGTTTTACATCTTCCAAGACATTTCACAGGGGCCCACCCTGCCTAATAAGCTGCATTACAATCCTCCCATCTCCTGCTAGGGACTCATGTTCTGCTTTGACTTTTTCAGGGAAAGAGCTCTCATCATCTTCCCTTGCATGTTTGAATAGCTCTACTAATTAGAACACTCTTCCCTATAGAGACCCCAAAACTACCTCCAGGCACTTCCACCCTTTGGACCAAATTCTGGATGGTGGCAGGACCAAGTAAGGGGGCTGAGTCTTCTTGTGCCTCCAGTCCCACCCTATACACCCCCACCCCAATCATCTTGCTACAGCCTAGCCCAGCACATTAGAATTCTGGCTTTGTTGTCCCTCTCCTCCAAAACAGAGAAAAGAAAAACACAACACACTGTTTTCTGATCCAACACAAAGCACCAAGGGCAATATTAATAAATACATAAAAATGTAAAGATTTGGATCTCGAAGGCACAAAAGTTGACACCACACACACAGGCAGGCTGGGCCTCACGGGAATGATTTAGTGTGAACCCAGCATCCCAGGAAGGGGTGGGCAGCAGGTAGAGAAGGCACCTGGGAGCTTCGTCTCTGGCTTCTATTCTCCATAGGGTGAATATACTCCTATTTCTCTAGCCTGGCTCAGAATAGCCGTTTTGCCCTGGGGAAGGAAGAACTGGAAAGCACCTCTATCACCTGCTGGGAAACCCTCAGTATGACTCAGAGTGAGACCCCGGGAGTGGGGGTGGGGAGTAACCTGGGAACAAGGGCAGCTTCCTGAGAGCCTAGGGAAGTCACCTGCCTTGGAGGTAACACCAAGCACAGCGGAGGCCTTACAGTGTGGGTAAGAGACTCACATCCTGCCCTGGGTCACTTGGCCTGGATGGCCTTTGTTATCTACAAGGCCTGGCTATTAATGAGCTCTGGTCTTCAGCCATGAGGCCAGAATCCTCCCACCCCCACCCTACAATCCAAGCATGACAGACCTTTGGCCCCGCCATGTGGATGAAGAAGACCCCTTAAGCCATGTGGACGAAGACCCCTGACTCCAGCAGCAGTGGTCTTTGTAGAAGGGTAATGATGGGAAAGGCAAAGCCAACTCACATCATCTGTTTCCCACCGTCCCCTTCCAGGCTGGACTCCCATTCATGCCCTGAAATGATGACGAAAGTTGCCCTTCCTGGTCTAGCCAGGAGTTTAGCACCATTGGGAAGGTCCAGATTGAGGAAGCCACACATTCCAGAGTGTCACGAGCCCCTTCTCAGGTGGGCTAGGATGAGATTGGGGGGGTCTGCCTTGTGACCTGGAGGCACCAGAAGTAACAGAAAGTGCCATCTGCAGGGGCAGAGCTGAACCTGGACACAGCCCCCCAACCAGCAAAGGCAAGCTGGACTCTGCTCCTTGCCTTTGTGTGGAGGAGCTGTGTGGAACTGTCTCTATGAAGAATGGGGATAACTTGGCTCGACCTATGCCAGCCCTGCAGCCAGGTCCTCACAACTACATTCTCCCCTAGCCCCTTCCTCTCAGAATGCCCTGTGAATGCTCCCCTCCCCTTCCCAGGTCCTGCTTTGCCTCTCTGAGCAGAAAGCCCAACAGATGGGGCCTCCACAGGAATCCTCACAAGTTCTGGCCAAGGCAGGTAGCTGATGGGTCCAGTGTGGGGCTTTAGCTCTGCCCAGGGTTCAGTGGCTATGAAGAGGGGGCATTCGCTGGCCCTCCCCTGGAAGGAGAGATAGACAGGGGTCTCGGAGAGGTTCGACTCCTGGGCTGCCTGCTGAGGTATCTCTTGTTGGGGCTTTCCCTGATCTTTTTTTTTTGCCTTAAACCCCTTCTTTATAGGGTAAAAAGTGTCACAGCCCCAAACTAGAACACCAAGTAGGCAAATAATTTAAAAGGAAGACTGTGCTTGTCCTGCCCCGCTGTGTGTTCTCTGAGTTGGGGTCTCTGGGGCAGCAGAGTGTAAACATGACTGGTGGACTAGGCTAGGAGGCTCATGTGACTGGGGAGGTGGTGGGCATGCCGGTGCCCAAGTGCTCTGGGTCTTCCCTGAGCTGCTCCTTATTGTCAGAAGTTGGTATAGGTGACCCTGTCCAACTCCAAGGTTGCCCCCCAGAGGTGCTTGGGGATGTGCCCCAGAATGCTCCAGGGCCCTGTTTCTGGGGAGTAAAGGGGTGCTGAGTCACTGGGGTGCTTGTGTCCAGAGGTTCTGGGAGCTGTGTGGGTCGGCTATGCTGATGGCCGTCTGATCCTGTTGGTCTCCCAGAGGACTCCACAGTATCTGGAGGGACCGTAGGTCCTGGCATGGAGGTCCCAGGAGTGGATAAGGGTGGTAGTGAGGACAGTCTAGGGTCCGGGCTCACATCCATGCCCAAGGCCTTCTTGGTACAAGACTCACAGCACAGCCGGTGGTAGCCAGGGATGGAACAGTAACGATCGAGCACTTCCATCTGACAGACGAGGGACCTGTCCCCCACGCAGGGCTCCGCTGCACACACGACACAAGGACCAATGCTGGGAGAAGCCCATCAGCAAGGATACAGGCCCCCACCTCCCACTCAACCCACCAGCTACAGGCCTGCTATCTCCTGCTGGAGGGCTTTATTCCAGGGGGCTACAGGCTACCTGACAGGAGAACCAGCCCCAGTAAGAGCCCTTGTGATTTGGTAGAGAGAGGACCCCTTAGAGCTATGGCTCTCCAAGCAGGTATCACCTGAAACTTGTTGAAAATGCCAATTCGCAGACCCCACAGACTTAATAAATCAGAAATGCTAGGGGTGGGGAGGCCAAGGATGGTAGCTCTGTGCTTTAATAAAGCCTTCAAGGTGATTCCAGGGCATGCAAAAATATGAGAGCCACAGCCCTACATTAGTCCTCAGACTTGGCAGCAAACTGGAATGACCTGGAAGCTTCCAAAAGCTTCTACCTTCCTCCTACAACAGAGAGATTGGACAAGTCGGGAGTAGCCTGGGCACTGGTATAGTCTAGCCTGCGGCAAGGTGGGAACCCTGCCAGATAGAAGTGGGAGACTTTGCTCTCTCCCACTTCACCCAGAGGAGTTTGATCCACTTCAGGCAGAGCCAGCAAATGCCCAGGTAACTCATCCATGAGACAAACAGATTCAAAATCCTGTCTCCAGTCAGCACACATTTGAAACAATAAACCCTCCAGCAAGGCATTTGGATTCAGGCAGATTCAGCTTCCAATCAGTCTCTATCACTTAAAAGCAACAAGGCCTTAGGCATGTCACTTAAACTTTCCAACTCTAGTTTCTTCTGTAAAGGGGGGTAACCCTGACATTTATCAATGAATAATAACATTGTCATTATAAATAACATTTATAAAGTTCCTGGCACTGAGTGGTGCTCATTATAGTAGTTTTGCTTACTTTAAAATATAATCTAAAATGCGCTTCTGTTTTGTGATAACTCCAAGTAAGTCTCTCCAGGCAATGTGCAGGCAGAAGCTCTGCTTGTTACTAAGTTCTATGTGCACAACAGCAAGGGAATGAGCGAGGGAGGAAGGAGACAGGAAAGCAGGAGGGGAGGAGGAGGCAGTTAGGAATAGGAGGAAGCCTAGAAAAACTGGAAGTCACTGGCCGCTAGATGGTGCCAGAATCCTAGAATCGGAGTCCCACCCTGTGCACTGGGGAGGAAACGGGAAGGAAACCAGGGACTTGCACAGCCTGAGCTTCAGCACAGGAGCAGGGCAGCAGGAGCCAGAAGAGCCTTTGAGGATACTTAGTCACGCCCCTTTATTTTACAGATGAGTTTGCTGAGCTCAGAGAGGTTCAGGGATTTGCACAAGGTCACATGATTTTTCTGCTACTCATCTTGTCAGACACTGGTCCTTCAGAAGGTGAGGAAGGAAAAGAGAGAAGGAATGGAGGGAGGGGACATAGAACATAAAGCCTGGTACATAGCAGGTGCTCAGCCAATATTTATTAATGGAAAAAGAAAAGGAAGGGGGGAAGTAAAGAAGAAAAATTAGGATAGATGGATGGGAGAGGAATGGATTGATAAATAGGTGGGTGGATGGATGGACAAGTGGGCAGGTGGACGGGTAGACGGATGGATGGATAGAGAGGTGGATGGGTGGATAGATGAGTGGCTGGAAGGGTGGATGGATGGATAGATGGACAGACAGACTGATGGACTCCTGATCGTGAGGCAGAGAGCAATTAGTATTTTTATTGTTAGTTGACAGCTTGGCAGGATGCCTTATTTGATTCTCTCAACAGCCCTGTGAAGGCAGCTCAGATCTACAAATGTTATTCAAAAATCTTAGAACTAGATATGATTCCGAATCCAGAACTTTTGGGCTAGAGCAGTAACAATATGCATACCCATGTATTCATATTGTTACATGACATCCCAGTAGGAATGGGGACTTCTCTTTGCAACTACATATAGCAATGTTTCTGTGAAGGAAACTTGTTAGTTAGGTCAGATTTTGCTGCCAAATGAGTTTCCATCAAACTTAGGGAAATTTGCAGCTTTCTGCATTTTGGAGTCACAGCGAAGGAATGAGCATGATCCCACCTCACACCTGAGGAATCTGAGGTCCCAGGAGGCCAAGCTCTCAGGTCAGACTGGAAGCTGGTCTGCTCCACTGCATGGCCCTTGCTTGTGAGGCCGTCCCGGCCAGAAGGTTGGGGAGGCGGTGGAGGCCTGAGATATACTTACTTGATGGTATCTTGTGAATAAGATGTGGGGGCCCAGACCGTGACACCTCTTGCCCCTCTGCGGTCACAAGTTCCCAGATGTCAGCCTTCATGGTGGCGTTCTGGAGATTTCCTATGGGTGGGGAGAAGCAGCTCTAGTATTTGGGATTTCTAGGGGGCCAGGAGTAAGTGGGGCTGGGTCTCAGGTCTAGGCCAGAGAACGGGGGCCTCCCCCGCTCCTATCCTGCTCACCTTCACAGGCGGGCAGGCTGCAGACCTGGACGGAGTCTGGCTTGTCCCCTGCGCAGGTGGCCCGGCACACCACCTGCCGCTGCTGGATGCCCTCTCCACAGGTGGCTGAGCACTGTCATGGGTGGGCCATGGCCAGGTAAGGGCCAGGTCAGGCCCATTGGTCACGGAGGGTAAGGGGAGAGAAAGAAGAGGGGTCACTGAGCTCCACAGGCAGTCAATGGCCAGGGAAGAAAGGGTGCAGAGAAGGGTGCCAAATCCCCATGACCTGAGGGACATGCAAGGACTCAACAGCCCTAGAACACAGCATCAAACTGGCTGGTGCTCCTGTGCCAGGCAGTAAACAGTACTTTTCCACCACCTAAATGGTTCGCCCTGGCTTGGAAGGTGTCCTCCGGCGCTCCATCCCAGCACTGCAACGGATCCACTATGCGTCACCTGTGCCTGGGTCCTTAAATTTTTTGTGTATCATAAAACTTGTTGCCATGCACCACCCCACATAACTTCAGGGGGCCTCAGGGCCTGGATTATGGGGCAGGATCATCCTACAGCTCATCCCTCTGTTCTCAGCTCAAATGTCACCTCCTCAGAGAAGCCCTCCTTGACCACCCCAGACTCAAGATTGCAGTACTATTTACTGCCCACCCAGTTTTAACTACAATCTGAAATGGTTTTATTATTCATTTACTTGTCCCTTAGGTCTCTCTTAAGTCTCCCTTGTTGGCCTCTGAGCTCCATGTGACACGAACCAGGTCTGTCTGGTAGATGTGGATTCCTGGCATTCTTAGCTCTACAGTGTTCCTGGCACATAATTGGTGATAAGAAAATATTTATTAAGTGCAAGGATGTGCCTTAAGTTGCTTATCTGTAACAAAAGGATATTAGCCCATACCTCATAGCGTGGCATAAGGGTTACAGAGGATAGGGAATAATGGAGGTAAAGGTTTGGCCTGGAGCCAGGGCCCAGGCTATGTAAGAGCTGTTTGGCAGAGTTTTGAGAAAAACCAGATCAGATATAGAAAGAAAAAATCAACCAGAAAGACTGCCTGTAGAAACACCAGATCTCACAGAACTTCTTACACCCAGACCCCCAGAGAATGGGTGCCCAGTTGGCACAGCCCCTCCCACACTCTTCAGACAACTCACCTGGGACCAGGCTCCCGTCCGCCACTGGGCTGGACAGGGCACCCGAAGGCAGGGCCTCCGGGCCTCTGGCCGATCTCCAGGGCAGGTCTTGGCTGGCATGGCCTTATGGGTACCATTCGCAAGGGGCAGCAGGCACTGCACCCCCCGAGTCTGCACCCCCAGCTTGCCACAGCTCCGACTGCAGGCACTCCACTCTTCTGTCACCCAGCTGGAAACAGAGAGGGTGGGAAGTGGAGGGTGGGTGGGATCCCCAGAACCACTATAGGAAGGCACCAGAGTGGGTTGGGACCAGGTAACCTGGCTCTGCAGCTGCTGGGCTGTGTGACCTCAGGAAAGTCACTACTCTCTCCTCTGTCTCCCTATCCAAAAAATGGGTATAATGCATATTTAAATCCTGCTGCCCTGCATGTCCTTGAGCAAGCTATTAACCCCTCTAAGCCTAAGCTACCCTGTCTTCACATCAGGATTCTCTAGACATTTCATAAATATTTGTGTCTACCTTGTGCAGGCACTGTCCTAGGTACTGAGCTACAGCAGTGCACAGAACAGATGAAAATCACAAACTGTATATTAGAACTCTCTCCCCAGGGATCTTGGCACAATTGTGAATATATTGTACAATTTCCCAGCCTAGAAAACCAAACTTAAGACTTAAGTCTGGCAGTTATACAAAATCTGATGCCTGCAGGTAAAGCCAGTGCTTTCACCCCCACTAATGACCAAGGAGCCAAAAAAATTTAACAATGGGTACCCAGCCTTTGCATTTCTGCAGTGTTTCTTTAGAAAAGAGGAAATTAAATCCTGCATGGCCTTCCTCTAATATCAACATATCTTTAGGTCAAGACAACTTGGAATTAGAAGTCCCTCCTATCAAGAATAATTACATTTTTAATGTCAATGACTCACTGTTCCTACTTATAAACTAAATTCCAATTTGTATTTATTGGAATAGCTCTCATGGAGTAAAATCTGTGGGACTGCTTCCTGAGTTTTAAGCCTCACTTATTACCTAATAAACTCTTTGTCTAACTATTATTGAGACGTCACTATCAGTCAACACAATGAAAGCCTGTGATTACATACAGCACTTGGCCTGCAGTAGAGATGCAATAAATGCAGGCACTAAGACTGTCTCCATCACTATCCACACAGCTGTAGCACTATCAGCTGAGAGTCTTCAAGTGTCTTTAAGTCACAAAGCAACCTCCAACAGCATCTTGCGCATATGCCCATTGGATGAATTAGACATAGCAACACTTCCCTAGTGGGGTGGGGAAGGCAGCCCCGACTCCCATTCCTCTCTTAGTTTCCTGAGGCATCTTCTAGTAAATCAGGGCTTTTCCAGCCAACCCCTTTCTTTATGAAACAAAACCAAAAAGCCCTCAAACTTCATTTGGCAATTTTAGGGGTAAGGAAACAAGCTGAGGGGACCTGCCTGGACACCCAAGCAGAGTGGGTCCCCCATGCTCCAGGTTCACAGACATGTGTAAGGGAATAACTATGTAAAGCAAAACATAACAGAAAATCATGGAAGACTTGGGGGTTGGGGATCATGGCCAGGCACAAAGAGGCTGAGCTGGTCACCAGCTCCCACGCTGGTCCTGATCATACAACTGGCCTTGGGGTCCCCCAGCCTGAGGAGATAGGAGCTGCTGACGGCCAGCTGCTCTGGGAAGGGCCTCCGTGAAGGTGGAAACGGACCCTGCTCTCTATAGTGTCCTACTGGTCCTGCCAGGGGGTGATTAAAGCCTGGTGGGGCAGAAGAAGTCTGGGAGCCGGCTCTGACAGACTCAGAAGCCTGACCTGGAACCCTCCACAAGTCACAACTCATGCCATTCCTCGAAGTACCCTACAAATCACCCTGAGAACATGGCCTTATTCTCACAAGCACCTGTATCTTCCTGCCAAGGAATCCCAGCTAGGGGCTCATCAGGGCTGGAGCTCCACAGACCAGGCTGTGGCCCTGGGCCCCAGATGGGTGGGCTGCGAGGAGCTGGTGCACAGAGCCTCAAGCAGTGAAATTTACTTCACCTCCATGGAACCCCTTCCCTCAAACATTGGGGGAAGTTGTGTGCCCAAATTGGGCCTTGGTTTCCTCATCTGTAAAAGAATGCAGAGAGAGACATAACAAAGGAAGCATCTTCCTCCTGGGAGTCCTGCCTGCAATGGCCAGCGCCTCTGAGCAGCAGTGCTGGAGGAAGCAGGCTCAGCTGCACTTCTCCACTTGGGACCAGGACTGAGAGAGGGTCTGTGACACCTAGGGGCATGGAACCAGGCTCCTAATCCTCCCTTAGGAGCACTCACGCAGGCTGGGGGCACGGGTGCTGGTTGCAGCGCCTGCGGATGGGCTTGGGCCTCTTCGTGTGGTCACACAGGTGCCGCTGCACCATGTGGTGGTCTCGGCGGCGCCGGCAGCCATATTTGGTGAACTGGATACCTGTGGAGAGGGCAAGCTGCATGGGGTTCTGCCGCTGCCCAGCCTGGGGCCTCCAGGAAGGTAAACTCTAGAGACCCTAGAGGGTAATCCCACCTCCTTGTACCTTTGCCCCCTTCCTGCCCAAGGCATTGTTTCCTTGATCAGTCCATCTCATGAGCCCTGGTGTAGTATCCACATGGCCGGTGAGACCTTCTGGGGCATACCACCCTCCTGGGGCATACCGCCCTCATCCTAAAGGCCCTACACCCCAGAGATTTTTAAAGAGAATCTGAGGTATGAGCTGGGGTTATGTTAAGTGGAGACATTTTCCCCCCAGCCATTCCTGCTCCTCTCCTGCTGAGAGGCCCTAGGCTGCCCACACAGGCAGCTGGGTGGTGAGGACTGCTGGCGGGGGCAGTTGGTACCTCCTCCGCAGGCCTTGGTGCAGGGGGCCCAGCTCTTGAGTGCCCACTCATAGGTGTCCGTCTCCTCCAGGAGCACATTGTTGCTCCCAATAAGAGGCAGCAGGTCCTCATGGATGACATACTTGTAGGCCAAGCTATTGCGGGGGCCACCCTCAGCCGGAGGGAGCACCTGCAGGGAGATGGAGGAGGTGGCACAGGACTGGAGAACAGAGAAACAAGGCGAGCAGAGGTGGAGGGGTGAAAGGGAAGGATACAGGCCAGAAGCAGAGCCTGTGAGAGCCAGGAGGAGGGCAGCACTGAGTGTGGCCCAGGAGACCATTCAAACTAGCAGCCACTCAGCAAACTGAAGCTAAGCACCCAGTGTGTGCCAGGCCTAAGTTCTAACAAAGGAACTGTATCCTTTGGTCTGCCCCAGTGAGCAGAGCATCCATACTGCCTGTGACTAAAAGATGGTCTATTAAACACACTGGACACTAGAGGCTTATCAGCCTTATGATTGCAAATATTTTCTCCCAGGCTGTCTTCTCACTTTCTTAACAATGTCCTGTGATGTACAAAAATTTTCAATTTCCATGACGCTCAATTTAACTATTTTTTAATTTGTTGCTCATGCTTTTGGTGTCATATCTAAGAATTCAAGGTCATGAGATGTAGCCTTCTGTTTTCTCTAACAGTTCTATGGTTTTAGTTCTTATAATAATATTATATAATATTATTTAGTTCTTATAATAATATAAACTTATATATAAGTTTTCGATTTGAGTTAATTTTATATGTAATGTGAGGCAGGGGTCAGCTTCATTCATTTACATGTAGATATCCAGTTGTCCTAGCATTATTAATCTAAGAGACTATTCTCACTCCCACTGAATGAATTCAAAACCCTCATTGAAAACCAAGAGATGTTTGGGTGACTGATAAATATAGGGGGAATAGAAAATATGCATAGGATCTAATTAAAATGCCTCAGACCCTAAGTAGGCCTCAGACCCTGTCCTTCAGGACTCCCCAAGTGGTGAGGGCATCATCAGGAACAGAACCTGCCCCCAGTCCCTCCATGGGCCAGCGCCAAGGGCACTGCAGCCAGGGCCCCTCCTGGTCTGGTCTTTTGGGTTAGCAGTCATTGCTCCATGAGCCCTGGTCTATGGTTTAGGAAGAGAAAGGTGTGGGTAGTGGTGGATCCCAGGCATGACGGTGGTCCTCAAGGACCAGCAGTACCAGATGGCATCCCTAGGTCAGTTGCCCTGGAAGTCACAGGAAACCAGCCCTGGACTTACTTGTTGGCAATGCCACAATGCCGCAGATGCCAGGAACCACCGGGAACCAGCCCAGGTTTCTCCCACTCCTCCCAGCCCCATTTCTGACCCTTCGTTAAGGAGAACAGACACTGTGTGGTGTTTCTGATCTGATAGTGAGACAAACATTTATTTTCCTCTTTTCACTTGTCATCCTGCCAGCATCTGAGCAGAGAGCTACCTTGACCTTATCCAGGACCCTGATGATACTAGAAAGAGAGGATTTCCACCAGGCCCAAGCCAGTATGGCAGCAGACTGTGAACTAGGGGGACAGGCTAGAGCAGCAAGGGGGTAGGCAGGGGCTGCCACAAAGAGTGGGGCTCACCAGGACAGCGATGGCTTCAGGCAGGGGCCCGTTGGTCTTGAGGTTCTCCTTGGCGTCCTGCACCGAGTACTCCCACTCCAAGCCCATTGAGGTGAAGGTCCGACTCATGGTTTCCTTGCCTTTGGGGTTGAGGATGAAGCTGCCTGTGACCTGATTCTTCACCGCTGGCCAGGGGGAGAAGACACACAGATTTCTGTTCCCCTTCACAGGAGCATACATCAGATTCCTCAGGGGTTTCAAGGCCTTCCCAGGAGGCCCCTCATCAGACAGGTTACTCCTTCCCAGCAGACAGGTCACCACACTGCCCTCCCCCCACATTCTGCCTCTGGATCCTGGTGCACCTATCCCACCACCCTCACTGTCTTCTCGTTTGACTAATTGCCACCCCTAGTTAAGGTTCAGCACAATTCTCCCTTCTTCCATGAAACCTTTGACTGCTCAGTCCTCGGGGATTATGCCCCCTTTAGAATTTCTAGAGCAAAGCATGAAGTTTAAGGGTACAGGCTGTAGAGTCAGATAGATTGTGGGGAAGTTACACAGCCTCCCTAAGCTGCCTCAGTTTCGCCATCGGCAAAATGGGAATGATAGTTGTACCTATCATTATAATAGGGCTGCACTCCCATGAATATAAAAGCAATGCCCCATTCCCACCCCACCATGGGACTCTTAGGAGAATTATAGGTGTTCATCCCAGTAAAGACCTAGGCACAGTGCATGACTCGCAAGAGGCACTTAATAAATGGTAGGTGTGTGGCACTTCCTTAAGGGGTTCAAGAGTGTGGGAGAACCAGCCACTGCCCAACATGAAGGCAGCTGCCTGTCCCGCCTACTCCCAAACCATGCTCAGGTTTTAAATTGAGATACAATTCACAATTCAGTCTTGAAAGTGTGCAATTTAGTGATTTTTTTTAGTATGTTCACAAGGTTGTACAATCACTGCCATTATCTGATTCCACAACATTTGCAACACCCCTCAAAGAAATCTGAGACCCACTGACAATCGGTGCCCATTCCCTGCCACCCAATCCCGCCATCACTTCCTTGACAACCAGTAAGCTACGCTCTGTCTCTATGGACTTGCTTATTCTGGAGATGTTCATTTTTTTGACTGACTGCTGATTTAGTTTCAGCAATACCAGAACAAAATGAACAAACAAAAAATCTCTCCTATTACATAATGTTCTTAATTTGAATTTTATTGATTTATTTGGGGGCACTAATTTTATTTTGTCATGTCATTTAAATCAAAGCTTATTTATAACCAGTTGTGCCAAAAATTGTGTCAGAACCTGATCGTTCAAAAATGAAGAACATTTTTTCCCCTCTCATCCCTCGTGTGCCCTTGTTCCTTTCCTGCCTGCTCCCTCTGAACCTCCATGGTATTTATTAATGTCCACAAGTTTTTATAAGTATTTTACTTTATCAAATCATCTGCTGTGTAAATACCCAGTATTTGTTTTTATCAATCTGACTTGCTTTACTGCACATAATTTTCTCAGACTCTCTCCATTTTCTGAGGCATCATTTGGTTACATTTCCCCATTCCTTATAGCTGAGTAATATTCCACATCAACTTGATCCAAATGTTGACTGACGGACATTTAGGCTGCTTCCATGTCTTAGCTGTTGTAAATAATGCTGCTGTGAATATTGTAGAACATTTAGTTCCGGGGGGAAGGGGTGCTAACTTTTCACCGGTCCTAGGTTGATAGTTGTATACCGTTGTAAGTATAGGGGCAGCCATCTAGTCTAGTAACTATGTGCTTAAGTATTATTATAATGACAATAATTTAAGAGTCCATGCAGTAGACTCTTGTGCCATGTGAAAATGACACAAATGCCTCCTATTCCTGTATGCACACACCTTTGTAATGTGATTTCACCACTTTTCCTGTCAAGAGATAGGGTGTTTCCACCCTGTGGGCTTGGACATGAGACACACATAACCCACTGGACGTTAGAAAGCAAGATGAGAGGCAAGGCTTGAAAAGTGCTTGCACACCCTTCTCTCTCCTGAGACACCACATGAATAATCCTGGGCTGCCTGCTGGGGACATGGCCCTGTGACCCCAGCTGACAGCAGGACCAACCAGACCCCAAGAGACCCACCAGCGAACTGCATTTGCATGAGGGAGTCCAGGCAGACAAGTGGAAAATGCACCCAGCTAAGGGCACCCCAAATTGATGACCCACAGAAAAATGAAATAAACAGTGGTTCGCTGACATTTTTCAAAGTTGTGAAACCCCCC
The DNA here is from genome assembly GCF_014898055.3 of Talpa occidentalis. Lineage (NCBI taxonomy): Eukaryota > Metazoa > Chordata > Mammalia > Eulipotyphla > Talpidae > Talpa > Talpa occidentalis. Next base: position 43,719,021 of record NW_023605194.1, read on the forward strand.
TGCATTAGAATATATTCCTCTGCCCCTAGGTCCCATGAACCTAAGATAGGTCCCTTTTCCAGCATTCCAGTACTCACCAATGTGGTGGGGGGTCTTCTCCAGCAACTCAATCTGAATGTGCCTGGCACCTGCAGGGATCTGTACCAGTTTGAGAGCTCCTGTCACAGAGGAGTATCCAGAAAAGCAGTGAGCATCCTAGTTGGTGGGCCCATACCCAGCGTCCCCCATGACCCCCTGAGTATCCAGGAATCTCAATTTCCTTATCTATAAAATAAGGATGGGCACTTCTCTATAAGGCACTGCTGATAAGAGCAAATAAGATACACCAGCTTAAAGTGCCCATGAACTAAAGCTGTGTGCGTGTGTGTTAGTTGTTATTTCCCACCTTCTCGATCCGATTCCTCTCTCTTGATTTTTTTCCCCTTTTCTTCTTACATCATAAGCTAATGTAGAGATTTAGATGAAATAGGATGTGAAGATTCAGTATAGCTACTCTGAGTCTCCAGGGCCCTCCCAGCCTGAGGCTTAGAAACAACCCTCTCTCAGAGCCCTAGCTGTCCTCCCACAAGGAAAGGGCAGGCAAAGCTGTAACATCATCAAAGAAGAAATGGATCTAACTCATACTAAAGTGTAAAGGACTAATATCTTACCCTGTTCAAGAGTAGGTTCGGCCAGACTAGAGGTAGGGAAGGAAATCAAGGAACTCAAAGATACCAAGAGTTCAAAATAAGAAGCAATACAGATTTTAAAAAAATAAGTGAGAGAGGAAAAGAAAATTACATCTAGTCTGAGACTGGACCCCTCACTCCCTTAACAATCCCAGAGCCAAAGAGATGACTGAACTCCCATCCCAATATATTCCTGGAGTTTCTAAATTCCAGGCCCAAACTCTAGCAATTGCATGCCTCAAAGGTAAGGTGACCAAATGGGAAGCATAGGAAGGTCTGGAGATAGGCTTCTCCCCCACCCTAAACTGTGGCCTGGCTCCAGGAAAGAGGGGGCCATTTGAAGGACAGCTCAGGTACTAGGAACTCTGGCTGAGCCAGAACCCCAGCTGTTCCTGGTCATCCCCCCAGTCCCAGCCTGCTCACCTGCCTGCTTGGAGGCCTTCCCCAGCGTCCCCTTCACAGTCCTGCAGTGGGAGTTGTCGCCTCCACAGACCCCGCATTTATCATCTGCCTTCATGGACCCTACCTCCTTGTCACAGCCGACAGGCTAAGACCAGAGGTGAGGTCAGCAGGAGGCAGCACCCAGGCCCCCCATCACCCTAGGGCCAGTGGCCCTTGGCTCCCTCCCTGGTCCCCGGGCCCCAGATAAAAGGGACCTTGAACCAAGAAGCATACTGGATGGGGGCTCAGCCACAAACCACCAAGGGACACAGGCAAAGTCTTAAACCCAACCCAGACTTCTCCCCACAAATGGGACTAGCATTAAGCCCTTTCCAGCATCCCTGGGTTAGGCTGAGGACCAAAGGGGTATCATGGGTAGGAAGGGGGAGGGGATATTTGTTTCAAAGGGAGCAGCAGGAGGGACAGGCAATGTAGCCCTCCACTGTCCTGGGGCTGGTGGCAAGTGGGCAGCCCCGAGGGGCCACTCACCACACACTCTCCACGGGCACAGACGCTGTAGGGGTCCCGGTAGCTGCAGCGTGTCCCATCGTGGACCACCTGGTTCATGAAGACTATGTCCCCTGTATTTTCTGACTGGCAGATGAGCTCGCACTTCTGGGCATCTATGAGAAGAGAGGCCCTGTAAGCCCCCTGCAGGGCTCAGAGAATGTGAGGTGTCCCAGGATGATATCTGCCTGGTCCAAGCAGGAAGCACTGGGAAGTGGGTGGAGCACCTGGTATGTGTCACTTATTTATTAGCCACGTAACTTGGGTGAATAATCTGACCTCTCCCACCTTCACTTCCTTATTTATCATCCCTGACCAGTAAAACCCTACATCAGTGGCAAGTGTTAAAATAATAAACACAACAATAAGCCAACATTAGTCTGAGACACCTTTACCCACTCTTGATGTACAAACTGAAATGGCTTTTATGAGTTAACTCTTTTAAACCTTGCAATATCCCCAAAGGAGATTCTAGCATCACTAGGCAAGAATCCAAAGACCAGAGGCATTAAGGAATCTGCTCAGGTAACAGCACATGGAAGAGGCAGCCAGTCTCACTTGAGCCTGCTGTGACTCTCCACACACTTCACCAGACACACAGACGGTGGTTGAATCTTGAAGAAGATGTAAACACCGGAAGGCTGTGAAAGGCAAATGGAACAGTGGTCTCTTTGGGTTTGTAAAACAGAACAGCAGCCAAGGAGCCAGCAGCCTTTCTTGTTCTAACAATTAAGAGTTCCCGTCTCTCTCTCTGTGTTATTGATGTCCTAAAAAGGAGGTTCCAGAGAACATTATAAACACTTGCTGCATTTCTTAGAAAAAGGGAGGTTGGGGCTTAGCTGACTTCCTGGAATTTGTCTAAAAGTCTTGGGAAAGCCCAAAAGGAGTCGGCTCCATCAGCTTGCAGCCCCTCCTCACCCCATGCTGAGGTGCTTGTTTGGGCTCTGAATGGATTTGCAAGACTTTCAAAGCAAGTCACTTCCTCAGCAAGTCACTCCTGATCCTGGTCCAAGGGCTCCCAACTTGCCCAACACTCAGGACTCAGGTCTGGAGCCACAACTCCCAGTACCACTTTGGATTTCATGCCCAGGAGCCAGGCTCCTGGTGGGACCCGGGGTAGGGGTTGGGGGCCCAACCCCACTGAAGAGAGGAAGGGCCCTGACCCTTTTGCTCCTGGCAGTTGGGTCTCTGGGCAGTCACAGAGCCAGGGACAGTGGCAAGCAAATGGTGAGTTCCCCAGATTGGAAGAAATCTAGAAGGCAGACACTCCTGCAAGGATGTTCCAGAGAAGTCTTTACACCGGCAGGAATGGATAGGCCTCTGAGGTTCCTCCAACTTGCTGATTGTTGTTCTAAAGAGGAAGAGATGAGGGTCCTTCCATGGACATCCTGGGACCAGGGCCACAAAGAAACAGCCTGGGGTCAGGAGTGGAAAGGCTTTTCTCATCAGAACAGCTGTCAGAGCCCAAGAGCTGTGTGGTAGGGCATGAGCATGGGTCTGTGGAAGGACCACCGAGAGGCTGTCAGGGATGGGCGCTCAGAAGACTGTGAAGGGTCCTTCCAGCCTGAAGGCTCTAACATGCCATGAATCCCAGCCCTTTGCTGGCTTCTCTCTGCTTCTATGACAGCCGTCACAGAAATGTTCCAGAAAAGAGAGACTGGCACCGGCTGGGTAGATCCTAAAACCATGGCATAGAACAGCACCAAGTTCTTGGGACAGCAGCTGTGCAAAGTGAGGCATGCCTGCATAGGCAGATGCCTTCCTGTACGGTAAATCCAAGTCTGCAAGGCACCAACCCAATGGCCAACTCTGTTGATGGCCTCCACATGGGTGACATGGCCTTGGCTCACAACATTCTCCTACATCAGCCAGAAAAATGTTATCATAAATATACGAATCAGGAACAGCTTTGATGAGAACGGAGGCGCCCTGAGTTACGCAGTGAAAGGCCTGCAAAAAGTGATGTGGCCACCTGCCCACTGTCCCTCCACCTTCACCAGTGGGCCCAGGAGTGGCATCCATAAGAATGTGGACCCAGCAGATGCCCAAGAACACTCAGGTGGGTGGGGGAGCAGGGCACACTCACCTTCCATGGGCTCATAGGGGACCCAGCTGTGCTTGGCGTTCTGATGGAGGTAGTAGGAGTTGCGTTTGGAACATTGCTGGGCCCGGAAGTCCTCGAAGGGCCCCGGACACTCCTCACTGTTGCAGATCTGGTACTGGAACATGGGCCCTGGGCACAGGCGGCCTCCGTAGGCTGGGCTGTGGCAGGTACAGAGAGGCCAGTCACCTTGCTGGCAGGGAAGGCTGGCAGGATCAGGCTCCCGCATTGCCACCAGGATGGTCAAGCCTTTTAGAGCAGCCTAAAGAGGGGCTTCACTAACCTATAAACTAGAGTGACCCATTGTGGGGACTGCTGAGATGAGGCTTCCTGACCCCTCTAGACCCAACATATATACCACCTCCTCGTGTGTGTGCGTGCATGTGTGTGCATGTGGATGTGTGTCTATGGGGGGGAAGAAGAAAGGAGTAAGAGTTGGGGGAGAGAAGAGTAGAAAGGGAAGGGGAAGGTAGGTGCAGAGGAGGTGGAGGGTGTGGGAGGGAAGACAGGGTCGACAACCTTCTCCAACTAGACTGGAAGAAAAATCATCTATCATCTTCTTACATTGTTTTACCCTAACACAAGGCCTGGCAAATGATAGTACTCAATCAATGAGGAAACCACTCCTATTTGCATACACTTCCACTTGATACCATAAACTAGGGGTTAGTAAGACATTTGGATTTGCACTCAGAAGGTCTGGCTTCCGAGTCCTGGGCATGTGCAAATGGGCAAGGTGCTTAGTCTCGGTGTGCCTTTGTTTCCCTTAAAGGAGGCACCATCACACCTCTCCTGTTCTACCCCCTCCCACCATTCTGTGAAGAATCAATAAGAAATGCCATTGTAAAGCCATCTAGAGCCTCTTCTCCACTAACGGAAGAGGATGAGGCAAGGTTACTAACGCAGAGTGTCAAGGGCACGAGGTAACCGGCCCTGCTCAGAGGCGCTGGAGAATTACACGGGTGGATGCACCTAAGTGCTTAGCATCCATCTGGCCCAGAGCGAGCACTGGATATACTGTTATTAGTAAAAGTGTGTCATGTATTACAAGCAGCTGTCCTTTATTAAGTCTTCATCTGTGCTGGACATGGTGCTGAGAGCAACACGTTATTTCACTTAAGCCTCATGAAATAAAAAGTTTTTATTACAGAGGAGTTCAATAAATGGATGCTAGGATCGAGGGTATGAAAGCCCATCAGGGCCGGAAGGTGGTTCACTCAGAGTGGGCACCACGAGGCTTCCCTCTAAGCCCGGCTTTCTCACCCGCGGGGGGGAGTCACAGGGTAGCTCCCGTGGGCCCGTGGCCTAGGGGGGAACACAGCATCTCGCGCCGGAGCAGGCTGCCCCGGAGGCTTGAGCCCCGGCCATGGAGGGAAGCAGCAGAACACACAGGGCCTGAGGGTGCCAGAGCTGCTGCCATCCTTGGACTCTGCCATTCCTTTTCCTCAACACGCTACCCAGAGCCGGGAGGGCCTGGCCTGGCTGCCCCCGCCCAGCGCTTCCATCTCTGTTCCTGGAGCGCTGCCCTGCACGCCCGCACCGGCCGGCTCCATCTCTCTTGCAGCTGCGCCAAGCAGGCTGCTGAGCCACGGTCAGCTGCACTCACAGGCCTGAAGAATTGGGGAGGGGAGGGGATTGCCACAGAGGGCACACAAAGGGAAAATGGGCTGTTCCCCAGAATGCTGACATTTGGGTGGTGGCGTGGGAGTGGAGGTTGGATGCTAGAAACAGGTAAGTGAAGAAAGATTAAAGGAAGTTTTGCTTCATGTGTATTTGTTCTCTGAAGACCTGGCTACTGAGCATTTAGATGAGTGTTTGCTCCAAGTTTAACTGGGCTGTGGGGGCCCAGGAGGGCAGAGTCTTGGACCCACCCGGACTTTCCAAGGACTCTCCCGCACACATCGCTGGTTCAGACCAATCTCAGATGTCAGACCTGATGGGTCATTAACCAATAATGATTTGGGGGTCCTTGGGCATTAAAACACCCAACCTGTGGGGTGTTTCTTCTCTTGTGCCCAGGCCCCCAGTGCTTTCCCCTCCAAGCCCCCCAAGCCTAAGGTGAGGTGTCCCCTGCTCTGCCCTGCCCACCCCAGCCAAGCACACTCACAGAGGATTATCACAGCTCCGGCTGCGGGATCGCACCCCGCCCCCACATGACCGTGAACATGACCCGAACTTGGTCCAGGAGCTCCAGCCTCCATCCTGGCCATAAGTCTGCTCCAGCGACTTCCAGATGCAGTGACCTTTGAAGCACCACTGGATGGATCAGAGGGGGTGAGGTCATCCTAGGCCACCGAGCTTGCCTTGCTAAGGCACTCCTCAACTGCCCGATGTGGACACCACCCACAGGGCTGCTGTACCAAGGAGAAAGCCTGGCACAAGCAGCCCTGGGAAACAGCAGAGCGTATTACCAGTGATGATAACAACTGTGCCCTGGGAGGAATAAAGGGCTGATAGTGGAGGAAAGACAACGTGCCCATGCCACCAAGCTTTGAACTTGCAGCACTGTGCCTCAAAATCACTATCTAGGGGTCACAAGTAGTGGTGTTCCCGGAGGCAAGCCAGCCGCACAGGGAGGTTCATGCATGCAGTGGAGGAGCACATGCATGAGTCAAAGGCCTGAGTCCAAGTCCCAGCTCAGCCTTTTCTAGCTCTGTGTGGTTTGTTGTCACTCCACCTTGCTGAACCTCAGTTTACTCACCTGTGAAATGGGACTGTTGTAAGAAATGGAAGCAGTAACACCTACAAAGGCCCTAGCGCAGGGTCAGATGCAAAGGAAGACTCAGCCAAACTTAGCTCCCTTCCTTTATCCTCTAGGGTGACAGCAGAGACACGCAGCAAAGCTTTCTCAAGAAATGACTCAGCGGTACGCAGCCTTGGAATCACCTGGGGAACTTTTAAAACTCCAGATGCCTTGGCTTTACCCACACCCACTGAGTCAGAATCCCTAGGGGTAGCAGTTGTTTAAAGAAGGGTAATGAGGTAGACTTTACAAGCTATAAAATTCACCCATTTCAAGTGTACAATTCAATGATTTTTCCTAGCAGCATTGTGCAACCATCACCACACTCCGTCCTCAGAACATTTCCATCACCCCGAGGAGATAGCTCGTGCCCATGGGCAGCCACTCCCTGTCCTAGGGGTGGGGACTTCTAACATGTAGCCAAAATGGAGAGCCCCTGACTAACTGCTGTACGAATTGTGCCTGGAGAGGGTGGGACTTTGGAATCCCTGGAGTAGCCGCCCCAGTTCTTGGGATAATCACATACCAGGCTTGGAGCCTCCTGGGTCTGTGCAACCATGGGCACATGTGCGTGGAAGGAGCCTGGTGAGGGCAGAGGCCAGTGGATCCATGTTAGGACTGGTGGGTGTGGATCCATGTTAAGACTAACAGCTGGTGCTGAGTAATCGTACCCCTTAGCGCCCCACTGTACCCACGCTCCCTCACCGACAGAGACGTGACTCAGTAACTTCTGAACTACGCCGAAGAGAGAGAAGGACACTCGGCCAGGGGCCAGAGCCCAGAGATGTTCAATGAATGGCCCAAGGTCACCACACAGAGATGACCCAGGGACCAGCAATAGAGCAAAGGGGGGTTTCAGACCCCAGTTCAGGGCTCTCGCACCTGGCCACAAGGCGCCCCTGGAAACAAAGCCCTGTACTCACACCCGCATGAGGGGGCAACACCCAGTGACAAGTGAAAGGGCAGGTGTTGGGGGGAGCGCAGGGAGGAGCCCCAAGTCTCTCATGCCTCTCTTCTCTGCTAATCTCTCTAGGTGACCTCACGGAGCTCCCCGTGGCCGGGCTCATCCTCCTCATCTGTAGAGTGGAAATAAGCATCCTGCTGCGTGGGCTGATGGAAGACCCAACTCTGCAAACTGCAGCAACAAAGGACTGTGGCATGTGGGAGATGAAAGAGTTGAGTGTGCGCATGTTCCCATGAGGCCTCCATGCAGCCTTCCCTGCACACGGGGCCTGCACCTCTCCTTTAGCACTGACCCCCCATGCACAGTTGGTGGGGGGCAGGGCATCCCCTGGGACCCACACCCCACAAAGGCTGTGCCTGCTACAGACCCCCGTCCTGCAGGTACCTTGCCGGGTGCACACTCCGTGCCGTCCAGTGGGGGCCCCTTCTTGGTCTTGCAGAAGTACGGGTTGTCGGGGTGGCTGCACCACAGCTGCTTGCAGGGCTCAAAGGTCCTGAACTGCGTGGCAGGGGGAGCGGGCTCACGGCCTGCACTGGTGCTCCAGCTCTGCCACATTGCCCAGGCGGCAAAGGGTAGCGACAGAGGGAGAGGGGGGTGTGGTGGATGCTGGGCCCAGAATACTGCCAAGAAGGCAGGAGGAGCCCGTCCAGACACACACGCACACGCACACGCACGCGTGCACTCTCTCTCTCTCTCTCTCAGAGACAACTTGACTCTACCCCAAGTACCAGTGGCTGCCAGATGCTTCCTCTCCAGTAGGGCACAGAGGAAAAGGAACCAGCCACAGCCCACACTGTCTTGTCTTCTCCCTAAGCCCTCCCGACCTTTGTAGGACCCACACTGTCAATGATCAGGGACTATCGTTCTGGGGAGTTTGAGTCCCGTGCACATGGTGGGCATTGAAGGGGTTACTGGTCCAGCCCAGACCCCGGCACCCACACAAGGTAAGGGTTCCCATCTCCCTCCCATCTCACCTGCCACAGCACAGGTGGTGGGAAACTGCATTCCAGGAGAGCCCCAATTTCCTAATAGTCTCTCCTATCATCCCAGGCAGCACATGGGCATCAAAATGCCACCTCCCCCGCATTCTCCAGCCAAAACAGATGCCATGACTTCCAGGATTGCCTGGCACATCGACACCTCCCAGTTCTGTAGAGCCGAGCGGGGTGTTGCGTTCTGGGTGGGGGCTGAGCTACTCGGGTCACTGAGGCCTGACCCCTTCTGCAAGCACCTGGCCTGGGCTCTCCCCTTTTCTGTTGCTCATTCTCTTTTCTGGGTGGCCCTCACTGATCCCCGGGCTGTGCCCTGCTCTGCCCTGTGGCTGGGGCAGGGTTATATGGCTTGTGTCTATCTCCTCAGACACAAGGGCAGGGGGAGGTAGGAGCTGACCTCCCTGGGGGGAGGTGGGAGCTGACCTCCTTGGAGGGAGATCACCTCCCTGGAGGGAGGTGTGTGCAGGAGAATTTCACCAGGGTGGGAAGCCAGCCCCAACCCTCCTCCATGCCCATGAAGAGCAGGTGGTGACAACTGTGCTCCCAGCTGGAGCCCAGCGCCTGCTCTGACTCAAGGAACCCCACAGGTCAGCTCCCAGACCAGTCCAGCCAGGATCTCATTACTCTGCTCTCTGCCATCTTTCCTGGCACCAAAGCATTCTCCAGCCACTGTACTTGCTGGAGAGCACACACGTAGGGCTGGGCAGGGCAGGGGTGTAGCAGAAGGTGGCAGAGTGAGTCCTGTTCACCTCGCTCCCTTATGGTGGACCTAGCCTGGAGCACATAGCTAGACCCGCTGGTGGGCTGGGTGGACCAGTCTGGGTCACAGGACATGGCACCCAGCTGGCAGGACCGGTAGGGACTCACCGCCGAGCAGGTGTGGTACCCAGAGCCGAAGTCAAAGCGGCACTGCTCATCCATGGAGTAGTCAGTGCCAGGCAGTTCTGGGGGCTGTGGCCAGGCGGGTGCAAAGGGGTCATCAAGGAGGCAGTCGTAGGAGCTGCATAAGTTGGATGGTGAGCCAGGCAGAGGCAGGAATTCCCCAGTCTCCCCTCCCCGGAGGATGGACTTTGAATGAGCAGGGAAGGCCTTCAGGAATCTGACCCAGTGCCTTGTGCTGGAGCTGTCTTCCAGGAGATCAGCAGCCCTGAATGCCCTCTGGCATAGGCCCTAACTTTGACCCATGGCTGTGTCTGGGGGGCTCCAGGGAGAGGCACCCAGAACTGGGGTTGGGTGTGCAGCTCGTAGGTATCTTACAGGCTGGGTTTCGCCCACCAGAGAGGGACATGCTATGTGGCCAGGACCAGGCTGATACATGGACAACTGGAGGGTTCACTGCACTGAGAGAAAAGGGAACGTCAGCCCACCATGCAGGACGCACCTGGGCCCGGGCCAGCAGCCACAGGGGGTTAGTGCAGCTTTTCTGCCCACCCCTGCCCCACCCAAAACCTCTCCACTCCCATTCTCAGCCCTGAGCTCCCGAGTCTAACACGTGTCTGCCCAGCGAAGCCGGGAATTGTTTCAGGAGCAGGACGGTGTTGGGAGGGGAGATCACTCAGGGTGATCTCTGCTTGGAGTGGCAGGTTGCTGCCCCATCCTGGCCTCCAGGGCGGAAGTAACTTACGGGAGGTAGCGGCTGAGCTCCAGTTTGCTGCAGCGGGACCAATGGAAGCGGTGGAAGGCGGCCTGCACCAGGGGTGCCATGACGCTGCCCAGGCTGGTCTCATCTGCGCAGCCGTTCCCCTGACCGTCATGCTCCATGCCAAGACTGGAAGGTGCAGTGGAAGATAGAAAGGAGCCCTGGTTACACCCTGGACACCTGCCCTGGGAAGATGAGCAAGCAACCTAGCAATGGGTGACCTTGCCCTGACCAGGCTTCAAACTGTACCTCTTGGCCTCAGTTTCCCCAGCATGCAGTGGGAGGATCACCTTTCTCTCTCTCTCTCTCTCTCTCTCTCTCTTTCTCTCTCTCTCTTTCTCTAATTCTCTCTCTCTCTCTAAGGCTGCTAAGTAGAAGCTGAGGCCCCAGATTCCCCCTACTGGGCCAGAGTCATTCTACCCTGAAGTCTTTATTCCTGCAATTCTCTGCTCCTCAGTACTCTGTTGCTCCTCAGTACTCTGTACCCTCCTCAAACCCCTACAGCTTCCAAGGCTGCCCCAGGAAACCCTCCCTACCCACCCTGCCCACTGACGGACCTCCCACAGTAGGGACCTCCAGCATCAACATTAACAATGTGCCCTCTTCCCAACAGACCCAAGGCCTTTCAGTGTAAGGTTGGGGTCTCACTCGCTCAGTTCAGCCTCTTTTATTGGGGCTCTCATGCCAGCCTCTTAAGCGTCTCAAGACCCTGTGGCACTTGACACAGAATTTTGCATGTGGGCATCTATCATATGATAATTTAAATTGAAAAGTCTGTTCCTTAGAGTTAGCACTTAATGCCAAAGGCAAAGCTTCTAAGATGCTCTCTGACCCATTGGATAGTGGCTTCTTTGCTTTCTCCCAGCATGCAGTTTCTAGACCTTCTATTTCCAGTTCTCTGCTATAGCCCAATTCCTAAACATGAGTGAGTAAATGAATAAACATCCTCTCTCCAGTGGTCAGCCTGGTCTGCTGCCTGAGCTCCTCTTTATGATGGCCTCAGGATAGCATCTCTGTGTCTCAGAAGGGCCTGGAGGTGTGGGTGGATGGACAGAAGCTACCCAGGAAGAGTCGATCACCCCTGTGCTGGGACACTGCTACCAACTTGCTCAAAGGCAGGATTATCTCTGATTCCCCATGGCCCTGGGATGTGCAGGCTGAGCCCAAGGTGGGCCAGAATTGCTGTCCAGGCTGCTGGGCACCCTCCCAGCCAAGGCAGCTTCTCTGGCAAAGCCTCACACACCATAGAACTCCTTGAAGCTCTGGAACAGCCCACCCTTTGGGTGTCACTTACACGTGGCCAGTCTCATGAGCCACCACGAAGGCGGAAGAGAAGCCATCCTCATGGTTGAGGGCGCAGCTTCTCAGGGGGTGACACATGCCAGTGATAGGCGCGTATCCTGCCAGGGGAAAAGGGAGAGAGGCAGAAAGAGGTCACGGGCAGGTGAGGCAGGACATGATGAGGTCTGAGTCCAGCTGGCCACTGCAGGACCATGCTGACCTTGCCACTGCTTGAGGGCCCCCAAGGAAGGATTCTTGCCAGTCCCACCTGCAGAAAAGGCCATGCCTCCTCATCCTAAGGTTTTATGGCCTCCCTCTTGGCCTGAAGCTTCCCTGTGCCTGTCAGTTTCTCCTCTACTCAAGGCCAGGTTTCCAGGCAGGACCCAAGCCTGTGCACTCAACCTCCAACCTCCAGCTAACAAGTCAGTTGGTCAGTCAAGAAACTTCAGACATTTTCTATGAGGAGGCTAAGGGGTGACAATATGTTAGATCCATGGAGAAAGCAGAGCAATTAGATACTTCCCCCCCCTCTGGCCCCTTGCTGCCCTGACACACACAACACACTGAAAGGCAGGTGACCTAGCAGGGGACTAGGGGTTAGGAGGTTATCAGATGTGGGTCTGCAAGGCCAGGGTTCAAAGAGTGCAGAGCGGTGAGCAGGGATGGCTTGGAAAAGTAGTTAAAGGGGAACAACCTGAGGGAGGGCAGAGAGGTGGGCATAGAGCAGAGAGGAGACAGCCCTCCCAAGGTGGGGGAGAGGACATGTAGGTGGGAGGACACAGGCAAAGCTGCAGACATGACCGTGCAGGCCTCAGGGAGCCATGGGCAATGCACTGGGGCTGGCATGTGGCATGTGGTAGCAACAGCTGTGGCCAACATTTACTAAGCAGCTACCGGGTTGGCTAAGGGGCCTGCTGTCAAGACTGACCCACAGGCCCATGTTGTGGAGGGCAAATGGGCCAGGGAAGACATTAAGGACAGGGGACAGGCAGGGCACGCTCCCTGCCAGGCAACCAGTCAGACAACCTTCAGAAGTGCTGAAATGCCTTTTTGTTCAAGATGCTTTTGGGGTATAGCGAGAGGCTGTGGTGGGAAGGTTTCTTGGAGCCAGTTGTCTTGTAGGTCTGAGGTTTGCTATATGTTTGCTATGCAAGTATACAGGTCTATGCATGTGTGTGGACTGTGTGCATGTATCCATGTGTGTGGTGTGTATGTGCACACAAGTATATGTGCACACAAGTATATGTGCATGTGTCTTCACACACATGGCTGATGTGCACATGCTTGTGCAAGTGCATGCATATTCATATGCCTATGTTTGTTTATGACTGTGTGTGCACGCATCTGCCGTGTGTCTGTGTTGTCTGTGTGTCTGTACACACGTCTCTGTATTGCTATGTGCTTCTGCCCATGCGGCTCTGTGTGTGCATGTGTTTATGCATTGACTCATATGTCTGTCTGTGTATGATGTGCTCCATGTCTGTACCTCCCCAGCGTGGCCCCAGAGACGCCTCATCCCAAGCCTTGGCCTCTGCTCTGCAGCTGCACACACCTGGCCACTGCAAATACAGTACCTTGCATACCTGAGGGCCCAAAGTTCTGCCGGGTGAGGAAGACCACATGGTCGTGGTGCTCTGCATGGCCGGGGTCCTGGCGCTGCTGAGAGTGTGCCCAGCGACATACCTGCTCCAGGCTACGGGAGGGGTTCCCACGCTCAATCAGGCTCAGGGACTGCAGGACCAGAAAGCATCCACAACAGAGGGGTTGGTCCCAGACCACAGCGGGTACCCAAGGGCCCCTCCCACCGCAGAGGGCCATGGCGGCAGTGCCAGTACCAAACTGCCAATTGTCTGACTCCAACTGCCCTGGTACACGGCCCTCCCACTTTAGTGGATATCCCCATGCCAAGGCCTACACCCAGATGCTGCATGCTAAGCACTGGACACACATCTCTGATCCCCAACTAACCTGCCAGGCAGGTTGCTGTTCTGAACATTTCCTCAGTATACTGACTTTCATCACCTTAGTTAATCCATATGCTAGTCTCCAGAGGAAACTTCAGTTGTCACCCCCATTTTGGGGAGAAAGCTGGTCTGAGGTTGCAGATCCCAGCCCCCAGGACCCAAAGATGGCAGGACATCCCTCAGTGTGAGTCCCTCTCTTCCCTGCTTTCCTCCTTTATTCTTCAAGGAGAAGGACTCAGTTGGCAAGGGTATGAGATTGCTGGTTTATCAGAATGGAGGGAGCCCCTAAATCCCTCATGCCCCAATTCTTATGACCTCCGGGTTCTGATTTGAGACAAAATGTCTTATTGCAATCCCTGTTTCCCACACCAGAGCTAGTTCAAAGCTCTGAGTCCACACCCCATCCCCCTCCAAACCTGCCTACCCACAGGAGGGGTTTACCTGTCGGTAGCCAACCATGATCAAGCGGACCAGGGCAATGTTTATATGCACCCCCAGTGACTCATCGTGGTAAATCTCATCTACCTGAAAGGGGAGAAGAGCTGTGAGTTAAAGGGGAATCCAAGATTCATTAAGGGCATAGTCCATGCCAGCTACTGGGTTCGGTGCCAGACATATTATCTGATTTTATCCTTTCCAGGGCCTTTTCAGGCAGGCATTCTTAGCCTTACTTTACAGAAAAAGAAACTGAGGCAGAGAGAGGCCAGGCAGCTAAAGGAGCACCAGGGAGTTTGTTAGAAATGCAGGGTCCTAGGCCCCACTTCCTGAGCCCAAGTCTGTGTTTGAACAAGATCCTGGTGATTCTCAGGCACAGTCAAGGTTGAGGGACACTGAAGGGATAACTCCTTCTCCCATGGGCCCAGGGCCCTGGGGCAGTGCCTTGCAGTTGTGGCCACTCCTTTGTTCGGAAAGCCACAAAAACAGTGTCCTTGAGTGATGGGCACAGCCTCTGCCTGTCAACCCCCAGGACCCTCTCCTGAACATGCCACACTCTGTGTTGTCTTCTTGGGCAACTCCAACTTTATTTTATTTTGAAATAACTTTTTTTCTAAATGTAAAACATTTCCCTTTAAAAGCCTTGAAAAGTAACCAAAAAGTAAAACAAGAAAATGAGATCACCCATATTATTACAGATAAGTAATAACCACCATTAACATGCTTCCTGCCATGTGTGTCTCATTTTATAAAATTATAACCATACTGAATACACTTATGTATCTTGCTCATTTCATGAGACTTGCTATGTACTGAAAAGCATCCTTTCTAATGTGTCCATGGGATGGGCTGTGACTTATGTAACTAATCCCTTACTTGGACACGATTCCAGAGAGAAAGGATTGCCTAAGAGGAGAAACGATCAGCTCAGCGAGGGGCAGTCAGGACAGCCATGGGGAAGCAGTGTAGCTTGGGAGCCGGGGCCCAGCATCAAATCCCAGCTCTGCCCCCAAGAGCTGGGCAACTTGGGGTATGTGGAGTAATTCCTTGGGATGTCCTGTTTCTGCAGAGTAGTGGGGAATGATGGTGCCACGGGACTGGCATGCAGCTGTCCTGTGTCAACTCAACATCTGGAAATAATGAGCGACTCATAGGCAGTTCGTCGCACATTGATGATGGAGAAGCCTCTCGCTTCTGCCCACATGGCCTCCTGGGCGCTGGGATGGGGCTTCAAGTATAGCCCTGTTTTGCCACATTCACCTCTCCATGCTCTTCAGCTCATGAGTCAAGTAATCAGTCCACAGCGCCAAATGGAGAGTGGCCAACTCTATGTGATAGTCGCACGGGAAGGGAAAGCCAGAGGCAGACTAGAGGTCTGTTTCTATGCCAACCCCTATCCTGGGCTAGCCAAGGGCAGAGCTGGGCTGTGGGCACAGGCAGGCAGCGGCAGAAGTCATACTGTGCCCCGGAGCCACAGCACCCCCCTCCCAGTGCCCAGAACTGGCTGCTGCCCCAGCTTGCGAGTGAACCACTCAGGCAGAGAGGATGTAGACTTAAGAGCAGCCAGAGCCAGGCTTCTGCCAGGGACTGCCTGGCACCACGCCTGGACCCAGCAGAGACCAAAGAGCAGTACCCACTGTGGGAGAGCAGGCCCCCCAACACCCCACCACATGGGATGATGGAGGGCCCAAAAGGTGGCAGAACCTCTTTCCACCCTCTTCCACCCTTCTCAGCAGGCCAAGGACTTCATGGTCACAAATTTGAACTATCCTAGAGGAACCATGGGGAGGAAAGGATGCCACCCATCATATACACAGGTATTCCAACAGGATTCTTGGCCGATCCCCTGAAGTGATAGTTTCCAATAGAATGGCTTTAAATAACCTGACATCTCAGCCCTCCCCTCACTGCCCCAGAACACAGGCTTTCTTCCACACCAGGGCAGGGCCCCCAACGTACCCGCAGAGCAAGGATGAGGTCTCGGGCAAGCACTCTCTGTGCAGCTGCATCAGGGCCCCATGTATACACGCGGGTGGGGAGAGGAGAGGTCACTGGGATACTTGGGTGGTGGCAGCTGCATGGCCTCGGGCATTTGGAAGTCACACAAGACCACTGTCTTCCTGTTCTCATCTCTCTCCAAGTGGGTCAGGTGGATGGCTGCCAGATTCCTGCCGTGTTACTCATTTCTGACCCCAAACCACCATCAAGGCCCCCAGTGCCCCCTGCTCCAAGGGCTGCCACCACCAGTCTGGGACACTGGGAGGTCCATGCTGGAAGAGGGGGCTGGGAGGGGCTGCTGCCTAGCTGAGCAGGAGGCAAATTCAGATGGCAAATGTCCAACACAGCTGGAGTTGAATGGGGCCTCCTGATGCCAGCTTTCACCCTTTTAACTGGTCTAAGTGCAAATACTGATCCAGCAGAAAGGGGCACACCCTCTGGAGAGACCACTCAGCATCCTGAAATAATCTGGAGACCACAGGCTCCCAGGGACTGCGGTACCAAGCTCTGGGCACAGACCCCAGGAGTTGGGGGAAAGGAAGATGGTGCGCACGTGGGCAGGAGGTGTCAGGGAGGAGGCTTTCCTGAGACAGCCAGACCTGGGTCCAAAGCCCACCTCAGTTAGTCATCACAGCTTCTTAGGCTGCCCTAGAATTTCTCACCTCTGATGTCTGTCAGATGCCCCTGGGTGTTTGATGGCTGAAACAGTTACAAGGAGTACTGGTGAGGTATTTTGTAAACTCTCCTTCAATTTGGGTATGTTTCTTTTTCTCTGATGTTTTCTCAAGGTTAAACAGGGGTGATGGGTGTGGGGGAGGTTACTCGCCATCCATATCACAAGGGCGTCCAAATGTGTCCTCCCCAACCCCCCTGGAGCTGACCCACACAGTAGCGACAGCTGGGCTCTGGTCTCCCCTGGACGGGGACGCTGAGACGTCACCAGGCACCAGACTCACTTGCATGCCCTGTTGGCAGGCCCCACTTCCCAGGGCTCTGGTGAGACCTTGGAGGCTCAGGCTGCTGGTAGGAGGGTGCTGACTCTCCTAATTCACCTCTCAGTTGTGAAGGCTCAGCTGCTCTATCCCCTCCCCACAAGTTCATGATCATGGCCCTGTATTTCAAAGGGCTGGTATGGGCTCCAAGTGAGCACTTTGAGCTGTCTTCCAAACAACATACCTCTTAAAGGTGTGGCTATCTCAGGGCTCCCTGGAGCCTGCAGGCTGGCCCAAGAGGTTCTTCTGGGGCCCAGCCACTGGGCCCACCTCATGCCCAGCCTGTTTGTGCAGGGTGGTTCCAGGGTGCACAGGGTCAGACCTCCCAGCCCAACAGAGTCCCTTTCACCAGCCCACAATGCTCAGCATTTATCCCCCACAACCTATTTCCAAAATGAAATAGGTTTGATGTCCTTGCTCAGCTGCTGGTCTGTGGAAAGACAGGCAGTATGGAGGTCTGGAAAGTTCCGGGATTGGCTGCATGATCTCATTCCCCTGAACCTGACTCCTCAATTAAGCGTGTGGAAGTCAACCTTGAGAAGATCTGAGCACAGAAGGTGAGGCAAATGTCAAGCATTTGGAACAGGGCCTGGTATGTAATAAGTGCTCGATTAACAGCATGCTTTAGTTAGTTGAAAAAGTCTACCTTCTGCTTAGAAACTTAGGAGTGGTTGGGCCTCCCCCGGTGGCACAGCAGTTGAGCACTGGGCTGCGAAGCTGCCCGCAGCCTCTGCAGCGCTGGTTCGATCTCTGGCCGCCAGCGAGGGTCCCACATGGTGTGCAGACCTCTCCTGCTGCGCCCGCTGCTTCCCTCAGCATTGTATTTTGTCAGTCTGCCTGTTCTGTTCCCTGCTCTGGCTCTGATGAATTCTCTCACCCTCCTGTGCTTCTGACTGTACGCAGTGCTTGTATAAATAAATAAATAAATCTTTAAAAAAAAAATAATAACTTAGGAGTGGCTCATTAGCTTACCCAGAAACAGGATTTCTAGATTCTGACCTCCAGTACGTCCAATACAGGAGCACTGGGTAGTGTGGGGTGTTTAGCAGCCTCCCTGGCCTCTTCCCACTAGATCCCCATAGCAGCCCATCCCCTCCAGCTAAGAAAATCAGAAAATATCCCTTGGAAGCAAAATTGCCCTTGGTTTAACCACAACATTAAAGTAAGTGAAATTTTGTTTTCAGTTTTGGAAGTTTTAGGGGGGAAGTCTTTTTTGGGGGGGAAACTAAAGTAGAGAAAGGACCAAAAAAGTGGGGGGATATTGCATCCTCTAGTGAGCAGAGTGAGCTGTATTGGAGGCTCACATGCCCCCAAATAAAAGGGCCTGGCAAAGCATCACTCTGTCAGCTAGTGTTCCAGACCAGCCTTCGTGGGAATATGTAACACATATGTTGGGCCAACAGAATGCTGCCCTCCCAGGCTGAGGCCACCATGGTCCTGCTCTGACAGCCATCTGCACCCCAACCTCCTGGCTCTAGAAGGGGTGCCAAATTTTTCCAAGCAGGGACCTGAGTGGCCTCAGTGCTCAGGGCAACTGAGCACTGGGGCCTCAGGAAACCCAAGATGTGTCAGAGCTGGTAGGACTCTTGCAGAAGCACCAGCCAAAGTCTCCCCAGCAACCACACCCAACACCTTTGTAATGTCGGCCTAGCAGGGCAGGTGGGGAGCAGGATGGGTCGGGAGACTACCAGCCAGATGGGTGGGCTGTCAGGAGGGGCCTAACTGGAGACTGGCCTGGTAAGGAATGATGAAAGGGCCTCTTTGTCTCTTCTCACCCTCCCGCTGCTCCAGCTCCAGGCCCTAGGAGGGGTTCCATATCCCCATGCCAAGGGAGTCCTCACCCCAGAGATTCAGTGCAATACCCCCAGGAAAGGAGAGGGCCCTTGCAGATGCAGGCAAGGCCCCCACCAGGAGCCATGGGTAGGAAACATGCCCAGGGTGAAGCTTCCAGATGCTGACTCTGCTAGGGAGACCCCCTGCCTCAGGAAGACACTCCTTCTGTAAAGGGACTGCCAGGGCTCTCCCTTCCCTCTTTCCCCGAAGTGGTGTGCCCCAAGCTCTGCCACAGCAGCAGTGGCAGTGGGAGGAAAGCAGACAGATATGGTGCAATCCCCAAATCCTGACTCTGCCATGTATTATGTGTATAGGTTCTGAGCAAGTCCACAGCGTCTCAGAACCACAGAGATCAAAGGCAAATTGCCCATATAAAGCCGTGGTGAAGATTCAAAGAGCCTGATACTAAAGTGCTCAGCCGTGTTTCTGACATGCGGTAGGTAGTGGGATGACACGATGATATTTGAGATATTCAAGATAGTTCAAACTCCCTGTCTCCTGGATCTTTCCACTGGCCCATCACAGAAAGGTGCCCCTCCTCTCCGTCCCCAAGCCCACCTCAGTGCCACTCTCGGGTAGTGTTCTTCACACACGCCCATCAGGAGCCCATCATACCGCTTGATGGGCCATCCTGCCATGACTGAATTCCAGCGTTGTCTCTGCAGGTCCCGGTCACCTCCTGGCACACCCAGGGTGCCCTCCACAACCCTGCCTTGTCACCTGCCACCACCATGCACCTGCACAATCTTCCCCTCACCAAATGCTCCCTCCCTCCAAAGGCTGGCTCAGCTCCAGCCCCCACCAGAAAGCCTTCCTTCTCTGTACACCCCCCATCAGTCTACAGGGTCAGCCACCTCCTCTAAACTCCTTTAGCACTGCCCTCAGTGATTCCTGATTATTCCATGGGATGGAGGCTTGATTTCACAGCCAGACCAAAGCTTCTAGAATAAGAGTCTGTCTCATACTAGGCACACACCGGGTATTCACTAAATGCTGAAGAAACTACTTATGTTTCAAAGCTCTTAAATTGTTCCCTACTCCTGAGATTTAAAGAATGCCTAAGGAAAGTGACCTGATACAAATGGGTAAGCTGAGGCACAGTGCAAATTAAGTCCATCCAGGGCCCACTGTCATGGAAAGGGGGGATGAGGAGAGACTCTTTCCCAGCACCTGCTGTTGCATGAATAGTTATAGCACATCCACAGGTTAAAGAAAAATGAGAGGCAGGATGCCCTGAGGGCAGCAGTCACTGGAGCCTGATCAGATCGTTTTGGGTATTTCATTAAGAGCTCTGTCCCCTCCTTCCTGGGTTAGCACAATGGCAGCTTCCATCCTGGGAACCAGATATCCTCTCTTGGATGCCACCAGGCCAGCCCTGGCCCTGGAAATCAGCAATGGCCACAAGCAGGCAGCACGCTGAGGAGAGAGCAAAAGGATGCTCTTTGTACTGGCTTCATGAAATTCCCAAGGGAATTAGTGCTAAGCATCCCAGTCAAATAAAAGTTCTCACACAATGGACAGGACAAACTGTTGGTCCCCTGGGAGGGAGAGGTTGTTGGATGCTTGCCTGCATATCAGAACTCTGGCAGTCTGTCCTCTGGGAAGTCAGGACCCCACAGGCCCACCTTTCCCTGAGGTGGCAGCAGGACTGCCAGGCTCCACCTGCTGTCTTGGCAATGTGAGCCTCTTCCCACCACAGGAATGGGTGCCCATGGGAATCTGGGCCTTGACTGCATCTCTTGCACATCCCCAGGCCTTTCTGTTCCTACATCCACAAGAGAAAGGCAGCAATAAGAAAAACCAGCCTCAAACAACCTTCTAGAATCTCTGGAAATACATTTCCTCTCTTTACCTACTTTCTGGAAGGTTATGGAAAGAAGAAAGGAGGAACCAAGCATGCAAATAACATCTTCAACGTAGGCCCTCATGGCATGGACTTTGGAAGGGATGGAGCAGAGGGGCTCCCCAGCCAAGGCTGTGAATTGTGGGTCAGAGGTGAGAGTCAGAAGTCAGAATGTGTTTATTTGGCCAAGAGATCTGAAACAGGTCACAGCTCACCTCCTCCAAAAAAAAAAGTTCCAGGGTCAGGGGAGGGGCACCAGGGAAGGAGGAGCAGAGGCAACTCCACATTGTGAATCTTGAGGACTTAGTAGAACTTCCCACACACTCCCCACTATCACTGCATGGCTCCAGATCAGAGGGCTTTAACTAGACTCTTCTGAACTCATCACATTTCTGGGAGAGCCTTTTGAATACCAAATTTCAAAAGCACACTTTGCTCAACAAAATGAAATGGCTCCTTGTATGATCCATCAAGGCTTTTCCACTTTCCAAGGGAAGACCCCAACTTTTGAAAAAAGTTCCAGTTGACCCTCCCCATAACCTACCTAATGTTGTCACCTTCAGCCCTTTACCTTTCGCCTTTTGCCATGGCCCCAACAGCAGACCCATTTCCCCTCTGGCCACTTGAACTGACCCTCCCAGAGTCCTCCTGAGAAGGGCTTAGATAAGACCAGACCTGCTAGTGGGGGCCTTGCCAAGGGCACCTTGTGGTCCAGAACCCACAACATGTGGGTTTCCCACCAAGCAGGGATCTCAGGGACTGGCCAAGGTCTATAGCCCCTCCAGGGTGTGTATGTACAATTGCTCATCTCCTGGGGTCCACCCAGAACTGCAGAGTTGGTATAAAGATGATTTTTAGCTGAAGACATTTTAGATTCAACAGATGCAGAAAGAAACATTCTTGGCATTTCCCTTACCTGACAAAGCAGCAACTTTTGGGAAATGAGCTGCCATAAATCCCCCCTTAAGAGAAATTTCATTGCCATTAAAAAAAAAAAAAAATAAAGACAGAAAGACCACTTGCACCTGCATCAACAAATACCACAAATTTTCTTATCTCCAATCTGTTTTCCTAAAAACCATTTGTCTTTCCTAAAGAAATTCATTTGTTTTTCTCTCTCCTCCCTTTTGCTAAGTTAGGTATATAAGCACCCCATTGAGTCATGCATCACTGAGACTCCTGCATGGAATCTTATTGCACACAGAAACAAATTCTTTTCTCTTGCTAATCTGTCTTTTCTCTTTAAATTGCAGGTCCCCAGACACTGAAGCTAAGAGGATAGAAAAAAAGCTGTTTTCTTCCTTGACACAGCAGCCACTAGCCACAATACTACCTGGCTTGATGTTAGACTTCTATGTAGAGGCCGCAGGAGAAGGGTGAGCTTTGAAGGTGACAGAGCAGCACTCAAAACCCAACCCTTTGGCTCACCAGACAGGAAACCAGAAAGTTAAAAACCAGCTCTCTAGACCCCAGTTTCTGAGTAATGACATCTGGACAGGCAAAGGGTCATTAGGAAGACTTGAGTAACTGAAGTCATGTTTATAAAGAACATGATTCTCAGTGGTTGCTTAGAAATGATTCTACTTATTTCTACAATGATGTTGTTTGCAGTTGTCAGTACCTGTTTACCTCCTTTGAGCCCTGGTGGCCAGCTCAGAGGCTCTCCTTTTGTCTGCATGCTGCACTGCCAGCTTTCTAGGAACAGATCTGGCCTCACCTCCCCCCCACACACACGGTGGTGGGCCCCACCCAGAGGGATCCAGGAAATTATTCCTGGATGGCCACTGGCCCCAACCAGGGCCAATCCTCCCTAGGGGGAGCAGGAAGAATTCTTTTGCCTTTGGGTCTTAGGAACAGAAATGTGGGGGTCTAGGGTTGTCAGTGGCCCCATTTTCTGTCTTTGGGAGCAAACCTGGCTGCTGTTGGTGTATTATACAGAGCAAAGACAAGCAGGGAGAAGGGAGGGAGGCTGAGTCCTTGGGTCCCTGGAGCTGTCATGTCCAGAGCTCTTGCACCGATTCTGTGGACATAGTTGGCAGTTTCTGTCCAGCAGACCTCCCCACCTTTGACAAAGCCAGCATGGGTAGGTCTCCATCACCTGCAATGGCAAGCACCCTGACTAACACCATCCCCATCCTGTCCAAAGCCTAGCACTGTGGAGCGCCCACAGAGGCAGCACAGCACCTGGTGCAGAGGGAATGAACAGATAACAGCCAAGCCTGGGTGAGGCCAGATGGGGATGGGGGCTCAGAAAGTCTGTTCCACCTTCTAGAACCTGCTGACCTACTCACACTTCAGTCCAACCAAGAAACACTTAAGGGGAAACTATGCAACAGAATTCTTCATGGAGATACCTCACTGGGAAAGGATGGGGCATGTGACCCAAGAAAAAGAACTTTGTGGCATTCCTTGGACTCCTCACCTGCCACCACTCAAGCCCTAGGCATTCTCTCCACACCCCCGCTTCCCAGCCAGAAGCCAGGAAGGGAGAGGCAGGTGACAAAGGCAGCTCTTGGGGAGGGCCGAGGCTGCCAAGATGGGGACCTTCACTCAGATGGCCACCCAACTCCCTGCCACCCATGGAAGGGGTGCTTCCCCGGGACCCAGTCCAGGCCTCAAATTCAGAGAATACAAATTTGCACTTCAATGGAAACTGCATATTGTCCACAGATCACCCTTTGGCTTTACCTGAATCTTCTGCTACTGCAGCTACTTTACAATGAAAACATTGTGGATGCAAATTCTGTCTTCTCTTCCACCCTACGAAAAATTTTGTCTCTACACACTGATTTCAAAATTTCAATTTCCTGATCTGGAAAGGTTTCCATTTCTTGGGTTCTCTTTGAGCCAGTTATAACATCTGTCGGGGTTCCTCACTGACCAATGAGTTGAGTAAAATTTTTAACGCATGCTCCTGTTTATGTCTCTAGGACAGTCGTGATTGTACCTTTTCTGAAAATTCTATTTCAGCAATTAAAGGTCTCTGGGACCGTGAAATGGGTACAGTTAACATCCCTGATTCTTCAGTGCCACATTGGGACCCAGAGTCCAGGCTCCCGGCACCTGAGGGCTTCCTAAGGTCCCCCAGTCCCTTCCCTCACCGGCCCTCCTGTCTCCACCTGCGGGCTCCTGGGGCTGACAGGGCTCTCCCACTAATAGACCTGGAGCACAAGTTCGATCCCTGGCCAGCAGGGAGCAACCCACATGGCGCAGCAGACCTCTCCTGTCTCTCCCACTGCTTCCCTCAGCAGTGTGTTTCAGTCAGTCTGCCTGTTCTGTTTCCTGCTCTGTCTCTGGTGAATCCTCTCACCCCCTGCATCTCTGGCCTGTACCCCAGCTCTTGTATGCAAAAATAAATAAATCTTAAAAAAAAAAAAAGAATTAGCATTCAGCTGTGTGGTCTCAGGTTGGGCCAGCAATTTATAGTCTGGTGGGTGGTCAAGTGCACCGGAGAGGTGGGTGTGTTCATATTCAGAGTCATCCCACCCTCCCCTCTCAAACAGCCCCACATGTTGGCCTTTGCCCCTTGAGTCCTTAGCCACATATTACCTAAAAAATAGAAAAATTCATATCCAAACAAAGAGGTGGCAAGGGGCAGACTTTCTGGCACCCCCTCGTCTCCCTAGGGATGGTTTCTACCCCGGCCCTTTCCTTAATGCTGCACTGTTTACAGAAATCTACTGTCTTCCACTTTTCCCATCTCGGCCAATGCTGGCTCCCTGCTTCTCCCATCGAGGATGTTCACTTACGTATTTACCAATCACTTATCAGGAGTTGGGCGCTGTGCTGTTTGCTGCTGGGGTTCAAAAAGGCCTAAGGCCAAGTCCCCATCCTCAAGGAACTCATCTTCAAAGAATTAGACAAAGAAATACTTAATGCACACATACAGAGACTTATAACATAATAGAAATACATTAATTGAGTACTCCCTATTGCCAAATACCTTATATGCATTTAACCTTCATGAAAAACCCACGACCAGATACTACTATGAAAAAAATGAAGGCTCTGGGTGGGAGTTTCAATATTGTAGCATGAACGGATTGTGTGCGTGACCAGCTTAGAACATTTTCTCCGGTGGCCATGCCCGTGTCCAATGCCCGTATCCCCTCCTTTGGGAAGCTCTAGCTCCTTCTCCAACATAACAGTGTAATTGATCCAAAAGGTTAATCATGTCACCCAAAGTTGGACCATTCCAAGTCCTCTTGGGAAATGGCAGAAAAATTTCTTTTGTCTCTGACCATGGAGTTCTGAGGTAGGTGAGATGCAGGTGGTCAGAATCTGTCTTGTAGAGAAATGGGTCACAGAAAATCAGAAAGTCACCAAGAGAAAAGAAACTGGAACAAAGTCTGTGTGAGCCTCTGGTACCAATTACACTCACCACCAGCTCTATCCTCTACTCTCCCACAGCTTGGCCCACGAGTTAATAAATTGCCATGTTTTTCTTAAACTAGTTTGAGTTGATTTTCCGTCATTTGCCACCTACAGAGTCCTAAGAAATGCAGGTCCCTTGCCTGAGCTCACACAACGAATAAGAGGCTGGCTGCCAGCCCCAGCAGCCACCCCACCCAGCCTGTGGCCAGATTGTGGACCCCAGACAGCATGAGCAGCATCATGCTGGTTTATTATCCCACAAAGTTTCCAAGGGGGTTGGCTTGACCAGAGGGTTCACATAGGGTTCTCAACTGCCTACTTCCCAGAAATGTGTTACCACTTACTTCATGGAAGTCATGTCATTATCATCACCAGCCACTCATGAGAGCTTACCCCATGTGAGGTACACGATTCACTGTGCACCCATTTAATGCCCCCCAATCTTGCATGGTAAGCATTGTGAATGCTGCTTTGAAGGAGAGAAAAAGGACAGTTGAGGTTAGTGATCTGCCCCCAAAGTGAAAAGACAGGAAGGAGCAGAAACTGGGCCCCAACGCTCATGTTCTTAGTTAATGTTACTCGTGTTCCTCTCCTTGTGGTATTTTGATTGGCTGCACAGTCAACACAGGCTTGGGGGCTGTTTTGTCAGGCTGAGTGTAGTCAGTCTCTATCCCATCCTGGGCCCAGCAGTCATCTTCGGTCAGCATGCAGCTGCAGCCAGCCAACTTCCTTACAGGGCAAAGCCCCTAACTTTTAGGTCAGTGGAGGGCCTTGTAGGGTCTGGCAACTTTGGTCTTCAAAAGAGGTCCCACTCCAATATTCCAGAGCCTACCATTTGTGTGTGTGTGAGTGTGAGTGTGAGTGCGCGCGCGTATGCGTGTATCCATATATATATATATATATTTTTTTTTTTTTTTTTTTTCTTTCTCAGCTCTTGTGTTCCTGATGGATGTTTATGCCGAGCCTTTAAGCTGGGTCACCTGCAGACTCAGATGTAAAAACCTGCCCTGTTGGCTCCTGTTTTGTGTGGCCATTGCTGGCCACCCCACACTTGACGTCTCCTTCTATCTGGACCCCAAAGCACTCCAGCATGCCAAGCTAGGTCTGAACCCAACATGTCACCCCACCTGACTCCATTGAGACAGTCCTGGGGTCCTGGCTGCCATCCCCAGCATCTGCCATAGTCTGTATAATTTCCTCTGTTAGCACCTAGGCCGGTCCCCACCCTCCCCAGAACCACAGTTGTGGGCATGCTGACAAACAAGCTCTCCTTAAGAGATCAGCAGCACTGGGCCACCTCTGACACGTCTATTCTTTCTTCCTTTCTGGTCTCCTTTATCTCTGCCCTTTAGCCCAGTAGCCCATGGCCCGAGCGGGGCCTTCAGGTGGTTTTTTGCTTCACTGTTTAAAAATTAGGAGTTTCACTTAGCTCTCTGGATTTAAATTGCCCATAGTGAAAGTTGTTTTAAAAAAAAACTCTTGAAAACATCAGCATTTCTGATTTTTCTTGAAAAACTGACTTTTCTGTGATAAGAGCCCTACAGCTATGTGGGAGCCAGCTGAGCAGCGGCCACCCACTTTGGCCAGGATGTGGGCTCTCTGCTTCACCAAGTCTCAATATTTACTCCTACTCTCCATTTCCCTGCCTGCCTGGCACCCACGCCAGGGGCCTGGGATCCCCAAGTAGTTTGCCTACTCCTTGGCCAACCTCCCAGCCTGAGATTAGACACTTCCTCCAGATGATGAGCCACAGGGAAGTCCCTTCAATTCCAAGGCAAGCCAGGCCCCCAAACATGCTTGACCCAGGTTCTGAATGTGCCCAAGCCCACAAACCATTGTCCAAAGGCTCCAACTGGCTATGAGCTGGCACCAATGGCCTATGGGCACCTCAGCACCAGCCTGTAGAGCTGAGATCAGGCCACAACCTGGGCAGACACCAGGCGAGCTCATACCCATTTTACCAAGCAACTGGCCTTTCCCACTTGAACAAGGTAGACTCCCTGAGTCCCCCAGAAAATACCAGGCCTGAGAGAAACCATCGCAAAGCTGGTGGCCATCCCATCTCCTGCCCAGGCCCCACCACCCAGCACTTGGGGATACTCACTATGTTCATGAGGGTGAGGACATAGTTCTGCACGTGCTCCTTGCCATGGAAGCGTACCACCGAGTCGTCCACCACCAGCAGCACCTCGATGCTGTAGCTGCCCGGCTTGGCGTGTCGCCTCTTCCGCTCCGCTTCACCTAGCTGGTCACCCACCAGGCTCAGCAGGTTGGGAAGGTCACCCAGACCAAAGGCTGGAATGAGGAAGGAAGAAACCAAGGTTAGACCGCATGAGGGGGCCATCACCCTGAGGCTGCCAGCAACCCACCTCTGTCCTGGCCACACGTGCCCCTCTTCCTGGTTCTGTAAGCCAATGTAGCTAGAGGGTTTGCTCCATACCAGCTAATGTGTGGGCACCAGCCCTTTTCCTGGCACAAGAGCATAGCTAAGTCCTTGAGGCAGAGAGGAGCAGAGAGCTAAGAACTGGCCCTGAGCTGGAAGCCTGCGTTCTAGTTCCCACTGGGTCCTCTCTCCTTGTGCAGCCTAGGCCAACCCTCTTCACTTCTCTGGGCCTCCATCGCCCACCCCCACAGTTCCATTCCCCCCACCATCCTTTCCCCCCACCCCCTACCGTGACATGAGGTAAACAATCCTTGATCTCTTGCCCCACATATTTGCTGTAAAAATCAAAGGTGGAAACATCTTGATGAAGGAAAGTAATCATAGTGTGACTGCGATCTACCCAGGGCTTTTGAGGAACCCTGGGAACAGTTAAGGGCTTCCAAATTCCACCCAGTCACCACCAGCAACTCAAAAAAATCACTATTCCAGCCCTAGTCTTTGAGCAAAAGGCAAAATACTTATTTTACAAGCATTTTATTATGTAACCTAGGAGTTATCTACCTTTTTCGGTAGAGGACCAGATAGTAAATGTTTCAGATTTTGTGGGTCATAGCCTCTATCTCAGCTATTGAGTTAGGCTGTTGAAACATAAAAATAATCACAGACAATATATAAACAAGTGAGTTGATATATTTTCCAATAAAACTTTATTTGCAATCGCAAACAGTGGGCCATATTTGGGTACTTCAGGAACTGAAATCAGAGGCCAGTGCTGTTGTTTCTTTCTATTTACCTTTTAGGAAGTAGCGCTACAGTGCAAAGGAAAGAATGCACAGGACTGAACAGTGAGGAAAACATGTGGCTGCTGGCTATTGGGGAAAGCAGAAAAGGGCAGCTGACTCCCTGAGTAACACTCTGGCCCCGGAGGCCTGTGCGCCTCTCTCTGTAGGTCACACTGCGCAAGACCTCCTGGTAGTCCTGGCATCTGAGCCCAACAGTGAAGGCAGCAGCCTACTGACAAGTTCCTGGGAAAGAGGCAAAGGCTCTCACCATGGAATGGGGAGAATAACAATCACCTCAAACACACGAACGGTGCCTGGAAGATTAAGTACTGCAAGGGCAATGTGGAACTTGACCTCTTATAGTTCTCCCTGCCAAGTCTGTCAAACAGAGGCCCAGAGAGGTTACCTGACTCACCCCAGGTCACGCAGCAAGTTAATGGCAAAACCCCAGAAAGTTAACTCAGATCTGCTTCTCACCCATTATCACACCCTGTCAGGGCCCACCCAGATTTCTCTCTCAAGAGAAACAGGGGAGGGGAACTGGGGAGGGCCTGCTGAGAGATTCCAACACACCCTTTCCTGTCTCTCTTCCTTCAAGCCATAGATAGGTACCCTCAAAGAGGGGAGGGGCGGAGGCCAGCAGGCTGTTGGGAAGCTTTTCAGGAGCCCACCCAAGAAGCCCCAAGAGAATGCAAAATGATGGAGTTGCTTTGAAAAACAGTTTGGTGGTTCCCCCAAAAGGCAAACATAGAGTAGCTGTGGGACCCAGCAATTCCATTCCAAGGTATATCTACCCAGGAGAATTGAAAACATATGATCACATGACAGCTTGTATACAAAGGTTCATAATAGCCAAAAGGTGGAAACAACTAAATGTCCATCAACAGACAGTGGGTAAAATGTATGCACACATAAAATGGAATATTACCTAGCCATTAAAAGGATATTGCATGCTACAACTTGAAAGATTCTTGAGAACAGCCTAGGTGAAAGAAGTCAGTCACAAAAGGACACATATTGTATGATTCCATTTGTATGAGATGTCCAGAGGAGGCAGGTCCATGGAGAAAGAAGTAGATTAGTGGTTGTCAGGGGTTGAGGAGGGGAAAATTGGGAGGAATAGTGAATTAGTGAGTACAAGGTATTTTATAGGAGTGATAGAAATATTCTGGAATTAGACATCGGTGATGGTTGCACAGTCCATGAATAAGGTAAAAAAAAAATAAGTATACTGAACTGTGTACTTTAAAATGGTTAAAATGGTTGATTTTTTTCTCAATTAAAAAAGAAATCAGCAGGGCATCCCCTGGTGGCGCATCGGTTGAGCGCT
The DNA here is from genome assembly GCF_014898055.3 of Talpa occidentalis. Lineage (NCBI taxonomy): Eukaryota > Metazoa > Chordata > Mammalia > Eulipotyphla > Talpidae > Talpa > Talpa occidentalis. Next base: position 43,748,291 of record NW_023605194.1, read on the forward strand.
GGGCTGCGAGGCTGCCCGCAGCCTCTGCAGTGCTGGTTTGTTCCCTGGCCACCGGCGAGGGGTCCCACAAAAAAAAAAAAAATCAGCAGTAGCCCCAGCCTGGCTGGCTGCCCCTGAAGGGATGAGCCTTGGCCCTGAGCCAAGAAGCCAGAGTTCTGGCCACAGTGGCCTCCCATTGGCATCCAGTTCCCTCCTCAGGCAGGACTTGGAGGGTGAAAGGCTTGCAGAGAGCAGGAGTTGCCAAGGCAAAGCCTCAAAGGCCAATGCAGGTCCCACGGCAAGTGTCTGTGGGGCTAGAGCGAGGGCCAGCTCACCTGGAGGTCTGGTGAAGGGAATTCCTACCTCTGGGCTGAGAAGGTTCTAGATTTCTCACAGGGTCCCTGAGCAAAGAATTTTTTAACTCTTTTTTGGAGCCCATCAAAGTTGGTATGAGTGTTTATAAGTGTGAGTATAAGTGTGTTCTTCTCTGTGTGTATGAGTATATGTGAGGTGTGATTGTGTGTGAGTGTGTGAGTGGGTATTAATGTGTGGATGTGGTGTGTTTGTGTATGTGGGTGGGTATGAATATGTGTGTGAGGTATAATTGTGTGCATGTGTGAGTGTGTATGAGTGTATGTGTGAGGTGTAACTGTGTGTGCGAGGTGTAATTGTGTGTGGGTGTGGAGGGATTTGTGTATGCATGTGGGCCTATGTTGTATGTGAGAGGGTGAATATGAGCCGGTGTTTGTGAGCATGTGGGGGTGCACAAGTGCTCCTTTTAGGAAGCAGCATCCAAGCCATCCCCTGAGTGGAAGGGGAAGTGTCCTCATCAGCCCAAGTTCATTGATGCACATCAGACACCTGTGCAGCAGATCCCAGGTGGCAGGAAGATGCCACACTCAGGCAGGAAATCAGTCCAGTGGACTGTCTGATGCCACCTTGTGGAAAGCCACACACTCCTTTTGGGGCAGCTGACCTCACAAAGAGACACAGAGATCCTTAAGGCATGGATCTGTGATCCGGGAGCCACCAGCCTGTTTGGGAAGAAGTCAGGACACTGAGGGAGGGGACATCTAAGTTGGCTGATACTTGGACAGGATGGGGATGGGTAGAGATGGGGAAGGAGCTCAGGCTGAGCGAAGTTCTCTAAATATCCATTTACTAGCAGCTGACCCAGGCCTCTGAGACACTTCTCTACATGCTGAGAAGTGAGCCCAAAGACTATGGGAAAACTTTTTTCTTAATCAAGGAAGTTAAGTAGAGACAAGTGCACTCAGAAATCCTTCACACACTAGGCTCAGACGCACTATGCTGCAGTCTTCCAAGAAAGTCCTCTGTTGCCACTCTTCTCTCTAAGGAAGGACAGAGGGGTTCCAGGACAGGGCGTCACCCATAGGAGTTAGCAGGTGGTGATGAGGGGGAGTCTCACCAACACTCCCCAGGGCCTGAGTTCCAGCTCCACAAGCTCAGCGGGCTCAGCCTCCCAGCCAACGGCTTTGGTGGCAGGTGACGTAATTGGCTCGAAGCTCAGAGCAGTGGAGTGAGACTTCCCAAACTTTCTCCTAAAAAGGGAGAATTTATGGTCTTTTGATGCAAAACTGGCCTCAAATAAGTGGAACTCAAAGAGACTTGTTTTTCCTAGCCACGGTGGAGGGAACAGTGCCTGCCCCAACCTGCTTCTGAAATCCACCAGGGCGTTCGGAGGCTCTGTCCAGTCCTCTGGCTTCACCCCCACCGCCAAGGCCTGCAAAGCCCACGGCTTAGCTCATGGTGCTGTGAATTCCCTTATGAGCCACACTGGGAGAGCATCTGGGGCTTCAAAGGAGGCATTGTCTGGGGACAACAGTTTCCAGGCATTCTTTCATGCTTTGCTCAACCCCGCCAGGGCCTGGGTACAAGGGTGTGATCTGCTCATGGCCAGGGTCCAGCCATTGCCTTCTCATGTCCTATTAACTAAAGAGGCTTCGTGACAAAGTTATGTTGGACTCAGAAGCTGGCATGGGTGCAGGACCAGCACACATCACACCCACAACTTCATTCACTCAACCAGGGTCCTGAATTTTACAGGGGTGCAGGCTTCTGTGCTCATCACACAGGTGCAGGGAAGCCCCTGCTTTCAGGGGCTGACACCCTAATAAGTCTTAGTTACCCTAATAACAAAGCTGTATTAAGAGCAGCTATTGATCAGGCACAGGTGCCGAGCGCCAAGCTGGGATTTTTATATGCACTATCAAACATAGTGCGCATTTATATTTATATACACTATCACTAATACCCATGACCTCGGAAGACAATAATCAGCCCCACTTTAAGATTTGAAAATAAGACTCAGAAATGTCAAGTAATTTGCCTCCTCTTGGAGACAGGATTTTTAAAGTGGCGTTGGGCATAAGCTGACCGCAGTGCGGTGAATACCATGAGAACTTCCTGCCTGTGGCTCCTCGGGGGTTGAGTGGTTTTTAGGGAAAGAGTTAACTGCAATTATTCTACCTTCGCCCTTGGTTCAGAAATAGTCTGGCAAAGCAATGCTGAGTCCCTCAGCGATCGCTGGACCATAGTTCAGAGGGCTGGCCCCAACTCTAGCCAGTTAGAGTAGCCCCAAAACCTGCAGGGTTTCTCCAATGGCCTGAAGAGCTACACGACCCAATCCCATTTTACCATGAGAAGACTGAGGCCAGGTATTGAGAGGTTAAGGTCAGAAGTTACCTAAAAGCACCCCCAGGTGCGGACAGAGGTAGAACTTGGAGCCCCGCCACAGCCTACCTTCATTGTGAAGGTCCCCACGAGGCTCTGCCCACTCCTGCTGGACGACTTCCCGGCGATACACCACGTGCGTCCTCCCGCTGGCCTCCTTGTCCTGCTGCCCCCGCTCTAGGGGCTCAATGAAGTAGTCGGTGCTGTCTGTGCGGATGAGGCCCGCCTGGACCAGGACGCAGCGAGCAGGAGGAGAGAGGACGAGGGAGAAGAGGCATGAACACACGGTGTGGAAGGTGAACAGACGTCTGTGCATGCAAGCACGTGTGACCACACCCACCTGCAGGCTCTGCTTCCAGGGCCGGAAGCCCCGCAGAGATGTGGGAGGGAACGTTAGGAAGGCTGAGCAAGGGTGTGCATGCCCATCTCAAATAAAACGATCCACTTTTACCATGTTGTGCTCCCATGGGATTCCATGTAACATTTCATTAAACGAAAGATCCGTGCTTGAAAGGGGGACAAAGTGGGCGCAAAGTTGCTACCACAAAGAATAAGCGCACACACCAGGGCTCTGCTTTCTGCTCCACGAGAGGGAAAAAGGCTATCCGTGTAGGATAATTATCCTAAGATGGGTGCTGGTCCCCCACTCCAGCACAAAGGGCTATTATTTCAGATTTAAAGCACAGTGTGCGCAGGCCATGGAGAGCAGCTAATGTCCACTGACAATAAAGGAACCAGGATGGGGCCCCAGGAGTGCATGCTCTCATCTTAATCTAATTTTTTGCCTCAAAATATTCCCTTAAAATAAATCAGGCATTGGTCTTGAAAATGAAAATATAAAACTACAACCTGGCAACTCCCAGCAAACATGTTATTAGCAATAATCACAGGGGCCAAGGAAACACACAGCTAGGTGTGCGTGAATCTATGTGGAGCCACACATGCTCCTACCCCATGTCAACTCCATAAAGTCCTAAGACCAGCCTAGCTGCCCTGTGCCTGGAAAATAGTAGGTGATACTTAATAAACATATCTGCTGTATCCCTTCACTCATTCAACAATTATCTATTGAGGGCCTACTGCATAACAGGCACTGAAAACGCAGCTGCAAATACAAAGCAGTGAAAGAAAGACATTTTTATAAATCTACTGGACTTTCTCTGTTGGAATATGAGCTGCCTCTTTCCAGCAGTTGCTTTATGCAACTCAATTCCACCTCTGTTGCCACCTCAACCTTTTTTGTGATTGCTTCTTAGGGACTGAGGACACACGCAAGTCCTGGCACCGGCTCATCTTCCTTATGTCTGTCCCTGCTACCTCTGATGATCAAACACCATTTTGGAACAAAACCATGAGAGACTTCCTTCCATGCCTGCGCAGACCCAATCAAGAGGTCAAGCACTGTCCTAGGGAAAAACAGCAGCGTCGCTGGAATAAGTTTGGGCTTTCCCAAGGTGGCCCTTTTATCAGGTGATAGTGAATTGTCTGTGAAAGTTCTGGCCTTCTTATTAAAATGTCCATGTCAAACCTTCTTCAGCACACACTCATTCAGCCAAAGCACTTCCACTCTTTTACTTTTGCATCTGCTGCGTGCCCAGGGCAGGGAGAATCAGATAAATAAGGCCCAGTGTTTGGCTGAGTTGCTCATCCCTTGGAAAGGGGGGTGGGGTGCACAGAGAGCAAAGGGGCCAGATATGCTTGGAGCTATGGTGGGCACACCTGATGCACAGGGGTCCATCAGCCTCTCTGTTGCAAGATGCAGAAATTCAACTTGAACCCACTTGGCCGAAAGGGGAGTGCACTGGCCCCATGACAAACCATGGCCGAGACAGATGCTGACCTGAGGGACCCAATGCCCTCAGCTCCCTCCTTGCCTAGCCCCTGGACAACCTCTGCCTCAGTTTCATTCTCATCACCCTGTTCCTATAGGCACACTGCCACCCTGCCTCAAGGGACCAAGGGAAACTTTGTTTCATCTGCAGGAGCCCAAGGCAGGGTTGCACTTGGTCTGGTTGAGTCTCTTGGTCACTCTGGAACCTGCAGTCCCTGCCAGGGCCTGTGGCCAGAGGAAGGGTGCTAAATGCATGGGAAGAAAGGAGAAACTCTTAGGATGCTAAGGAGACCCATTTGAGATGTTAAGGGCCCACCAGGTAGGGTGTAGGCAGGGGTGTGGAATCATGGTGGGAGGGCAGTGTGGGTCTGAGGAGGCATTCAGACTCATGGTCACAGCTGGAATCAACAACTGATGCTAAAACAAAGGACCCTTATCACTGTAGTCCTGAAGAATCCCCTGAAGGACACAAGGGACCAGAGGGCCAGATGCCAGTTTCTGGGCCCAGGGAATTCTCCCAAAATCACTGAAACCCTGAGGTCAAAAGAATTTATGAACAATTTCTCAGCCAAACCCCATGCCCCGCACAGCCCACTCTATCTTATCCCACCCCACCCCACCCTATTGCATCCCATCCCTCTTTCTGCAAAGCTATCTGATACCTGGGGGGAATATTCCTGCCCTATTCAAGCCCCCATGAACTAAGCAAGGCAGGAGGCCCACACAGCACAAGTCAGAAGGTCTGTACCTTATGCAGGTCAAACCCAAACTCGCAGAGAGTAGTAGCTTGCATTACCTCTGCCCATCACAGCTCTGGAAGCAGTCTGGCAGGGAGAATTTTCCAGAATGGGAGGCAGAAGACTTCACTCAGCCACCCCCACACCAAGACACCCCACCAAGCTCTCCCTCTTCCGGGCCTTGGTTAACCAACTGCATATAGAATACTGCAAAATCTGGCATTCCCTGCTTCACTATCCAAGGGCAAGCCAACCCCTCCTCCCAAGATCACTTTGCCCACTCCAGTCTGAGACTTCAGTACCTCCACAACATCCCCAGTTATGGGATCTCTTGCTTTTGCTTGGTTACCCCTAGTGACAGAGAGCTCCCTCCCTGAAGATATAACCTATTCTGTTTAGGGACACTCAGTGCTTCACAGAGCAAAACACACTCCCTTACATTCTACCCTTTATAAACAGTCTCAGCATCCCCTATATCAATAACACTATCTTCCATTTATATTTTCATAACTTATTTCTTTTCACAACAACTCTACAAGGTAGGCACAAAAATTAGATCCATTTCATGGGAGGGGAAAGAGACTCAGAATGGTTAAGTAACTTACCCAAAGTCACCCAGCAAGGGACAGCACTAGAACAAGAGTCCAGTTTTGTGTAGCTCATAACCGTTACGCTGTATTATCTCAGGTCCTGCTTGTGCCTTGGCGGTCACTTCAAGCAAGGAAACTGTCCTTTCATAGTCCCATCGACAAACTCCCGGCCTCTGGGCTGGCCTGACTGGTCTATGGAAGTCAGTCCACTTCCCACCATGGAGATGAGAACAGAGGAGACTCTTCTGCCCCAAAAGAAGCAGACCCCTCTCTCCCCACAGGTGCCCTCCAAGCAATCTGAAAGAATTCTTGCCCCACACACATCCTCGGATACCCTCAGCTTTCCTCTGAAGATCCTAGGTCTGCTCCAGCCCCCATGCCCACCCACAGGTCTTTCCCCAGGGGAGAGTCACAGAAGCCTCTTTCCCACCTAGCTAGTTGTTTAAGGCTAATAGCAAGCGCCGTAATATGCAATCTGAGAAATAACTCTCAAACCTCTCTGGAGCTATGGGTCTCTTCAACCCCCAGGGGTCAAGGACAGATCCTCCCCAGTGACCTTCCTCGTCCCTTTCATGCATCATGTCCTGGTCTTGACAGGCAGTTCTTGTCAGGCCTGTGTGCCCCCAGCCTCTGAGACCTCCCTCCTGAGCAAGACCTGGGAAGCGAGGCTCAGCGACCAGATCAGGAGGCCTGCTGGGACAGCCCCTCCCCCAGGCCCTCCGTTTTCCTGTCTGCACCAGGATCAATTTGGCCCTGCTCCCCACCAGCTCTGCCCTGGCCAGGAAACCAGGCACCACACAGGGCAGACAGGCTGGCAACGGGAACTTTCTGGCTCTGCGCCTTCTCACCAAATTACTCCCGTCTCTCAATTTATGAGATGTTTATATTTCTGAAAAGTGGTGGTTAATTTTCAAGCACTAAAATCGAATCAAATTTCTATATGAAAAGTCAAGAAAAGGGGGAAAATAAGTTGTTGGAGAATAAATGTCAGCCATATCTGTTCTTACCTATACCTTCTTCTTTGGGAAACAGGAAAATCCATACTAAGAAGGTTCTTCATGCAATAAAAACAACAAACAGCTGCTAACACCCAGCAGAGTCACATGTTCTATGGGCGCTCAGGTAATTTCTCAGAATGTAGACTGCCCCCCAGCAGGTCTGCCACCCTTGGGTATATTCTAGGCCCTTTGATCAACTGCTTCTGAGGTGCCTTTCCTGGGAGACATGTGGATGATGGGCGTGAGGGGGGAACTTGTTTGAATTTTCCAAAATGGCTGTGACATCATTTTGGTTGTGAAGTTGATGCTTTCTGCTGTGTCTTCATCCAGAGGCTTTCAGGCCATGCTGACTGAGGTGATCCAGTCCTGCTTGCACTCAGGGGAAGCCCCCAAGTCCAGGCTGCAACTCCAGGGTACATGGAGAAGGCAAGTTCATGTGGTGACTGGGGAGGGGGTGCTGGCCTAGAAATCACCTTGTGTCCTGCAATGGGTCATAACTGAGTAAATTCAGGTGGCCGTTTTATCAGCACCCCGTGTATCATCAGGGCAAGATATTTCAGCAGATAACGAAAGCCACCTGATTTTAAATGTATATGTATACATTTGTGCATGCGTACATAGAAACATGTATATGTGCATGTGTATACAGAAACATGTTCATTCTACCATTGCATGTACTTGCATGTAAATTTGGAGGCAAGGGTACGATAAGTCCACAAAGAGATCTCCAGGGAGGCCCCAGGAAGAGATCCTGGGGGCCCGTGAGCTCGAATGGGGCAGAAGTCCATGCGTAGACAAAGGCGGTGCTCCATCTGTGCTGAGCCAGGAGCACAGACTGAGCAAGGGCCTGGTCACGGGTCTGGGCAGGGGCCAGTGGCTTGGTCCTGACAGGACATCAGCAGACCCTTTGGGAATGGGGGAATTCTAAGACCCCTGCCTGTGCCCTCAGATTTGCCAACCTCTCTGGAATGCCCAGAGGCGGGACCCATTTCACAATGGCAGCTCCAGCAGAGCTAGCTGAGGGGCAGGCCAGGTCTCCTCTTTCTTTTCCTTCCAAGGCAGCCTGTATGGGGCCTCCCAGAGGAGAAGGAGGCAGAGCAGGCTACCTCCAAATCAAGCACCCTGTCACCTCTCTAGGAGAGTGCCTTCTTGGGGCCAAATTCACTCTGGAAATCCCATTAGGAGGATTTTACTGTCCAGTGTGCTGTGTTGAGTTCTGGACTTCCAGAAAATTCAGATTGAAACTGTTCCACAGTGAGAAGGGGAAGAAAACCAGCACATGAAGGCTGGGGTGATACACACAAGCAGGAATCATAAACTCTTTCCACCAGGTTCACCCCCATCCCAGCAACCTGCTTCCATGCCCAGCTACTACCAGCCTGGCTTCCTCCTCGAACCATATCATCTGCCACAATTTGCTACAGTCTCAGAAAACTCAACTTCTGCCTTGCTCACCTAACCCTAGTACACTTGTTCTGGCCATTATTCACCTTCATCAGGATCTCCAAGGCATGACCCCACCGTTTGGTCACTGTCAATCCCCCCTCCAAGTCCTCACTTCCCTTCTCACCACCTTGAACTTACAGATCTAGCTGCATAATAGTTGTCCCCCACTTTCTCCCCCACTTCCCCTCCATCCTACCTGCCAGAAAAGCCTTTTTCCTGTTTAACCCATTAGCCCCCAACTCCATGCCTGCACACTGATGGAGAAAATGTACATGTGGGCTCACTGGTCTCTCAGCAGCCACAACTCTCACGTGAGCACGCTGCTGGCTGGCAACTGCTGCACCTCCTGTTACATCTGCAGTTCAGGCCTCCCCAAGGCTTGAACTTCCCACATCACCCCACACTCACTCTCTCCTGTTTTCAGGGACCTCCCCTGATCCCCACCGCCCTATGAACTCCCATTGCCATGTTCACCCTCTCCTCCTGTCCCACCCTGCACTCAGGACCACCCCTCTCACACCCTCTTGGATGTAGTTACAGCAATTAGCTGGTACTACCATGCCTTCCCTCTCCCTGGATCATTCCTGTCCACACACAAGTACACACAGGGATCTCCTGCCTGTAAAACTCCACCTGCCCTGCCCTGCCCAGCACAACTGCCCCAGGCCTTTTCCCTCTACAGCTAAGAGTTGTGTACACTCCCTGCCTCCAGGGAGGGCCTTATGGTTTCTCCCCTACCACTCCCTGGGGGCTTCCAGAGCCACCACTTCCTGGAAACTTCTCATCAGGGGCACCTGTGACTTCATGTGGCCAGAACTAGCAGTCACTTCTCTGTCCTGGTCTCACTCAGCTCCTCCAGCCAAACACATGTTCCTTGGGGATGTCCCCTTGATTCCATGGCTTTAAACACCATAGATGACTAGATCAAGAAAATGTGGTACATATACACAATGGAATATTACTCAGCAATCAAAAAAGATGAACTCATGCAATTTGCAGCAACATGGATAAAGCTGGAAGGGATCATACTCAGTAAAATAAGCCAGAAAGAAAAAGAAAAATACCAGATGGTCTCACTCATAGCAGGAATTTAGAAAACCTAAATAAGGGACAAGGAGAAAGACTAATTATAATAAAGTAAAAATCAAAATCAACAAGTAACTATAGACCAGAGACACACTACAGCGGAGGAGGAGGGAGTAGGATCAAAACCGGGGGTGGGGGGTGGGGTGGGGTGGGAATTGTATGGGGACTATAACCAAGATGAAAATGTATACATTGTGCAAAAATGAAAAATGATGTAAAAAATACATAAAATTGAAAAAATAATTATTAATTAATTAATTAAAAAATAAATAAATACCATGTATTTGCAGACAACGCCAAAATTACATCCCCAGTCTAGAACCCTCTCAGAATCCCATGTAGAATTGTCCAGCAGCCTCCGTGATAATGACCCCGGATCCCCACTGTGCACCTCAAACTTTAAAGCACCCTTGCCCACCCCATCTCTGAAAATGGTACTATATTTTTCCCAATTGTTACAAATCACAAATTGAGTGGTGGTATAGGGCCAAGGATTGGTTTTTTTTCAAGCCCTCTTTTTTTTCTTTTTTTTTAAACAACTGTGTCTTTTTTTTTTTTTTTAAAGATATATTTATATATGCATACAAGAACTGGGGTACAAGCCAGAGGTGTGAGGGGGCAGTGAGAGGACTCACCAGAGACAGGGTGGGAAACAGAACAGGCGGATTGACTGAAATATACTGCTGAAGGGAGCATGGGTGAGTCAGGAGAAGTCTGCTGCACCATGTGGGTCAGCTCCCTGGCTGGATGGAACTTGTGCTGCAGTGGCTGTGGACAGCTTCATAGGTTGTGTCTTAATCCCTTGCACCACCAGGGAGGTACTCTCTTGTTTCTTGAAGTCAATTGGACTGAAAGGTGCACCCAACATACCCCTTAGGAATAGACTCTTTGATGGGTCACCTGGGCTATTGACTTTGATTCATGACAAATATGAGGAGGCCATCCCCTCCCATCCCTGTCCCTGGGACCCCCACTCCTGCTGGGACTCTTCCTCCTTCAGTATGTCCTTATGTCTCTCTGAAGTGTCTACTGTAGTCTGGGCTTGATGGGTGAATGGGTGGGAAAAGACATGCGAGATTAGTCTCTGCTTTCCTGATAAGAAACTTGTATCTTGAATATAGAAAGAACACTTCATTCAATAATTAACAAACAATCCAATCCAAAAATAAGAAAAGGATCTCAGTAAATATTTCTCCAAGATAAACATGTGACCAATAAACACATGAAATGATGCTTCACACCATTCATCATTAAGAAAATGCAAATCAGGGACCTCCCTGGTGGCCTAGGGGTTAAGTCTCAGTGCTATCACCACTGCCCAGCCCAGGCCAGGGAGCTAACCCATGTGGCACAGCAGACCTCACCTGTCTTGCCCGCTGCTCCCCTTAGCAGTGAATTTCAGTCAATCTGCCTGCTCTGTTCCCCACTCTGTCTCTGGTGAAACCTCTCACCCCCCACACCTCTGGCCTACACCTCAGTTCTTTTATGCAATAAAAATAAGAAACTTTAAAAAAAAAAGAAAATGCAAATCAAAACCACAATAAGATACTCCTTCACACCCACTAGGATGGTTAGAACCAAAAAGTCAGATAATGAAAGTGTTGACAAGGATATGGAGAAACTATAACCCTTGCACATTGCTGGTGGGAATATAAAATGATGCAGCCACTTTGGACAACAGTCCGGCAGTTCTACAAACTATTAAATAGGATTACCATGTAACCCAGCAATTTCATTCCATGACGTAGACCCAAGAGAAGTGACATTTGTACACAAATGTTCATTGCAACATTACTCAGAATAGCTAAAAAGTGGAAACAACCCATATATTAATTGAAGTGACTGAATAAACAAATGTGGTACGTCCATACAATGGAATATTACTCAACAACAAAAAAGGAATGGCACAACAAAAGGAATGGGTGAATTGTGGAAACATTCTGCTAAGTAAATGAAGTGAGACACAAATTACAAACACATATGATTCCGTCCAAAGTCCAGAATAGGGAAATCTATAGACAGAAAGTAGGTTGGTAATAGATTAAGAGGGTAATAGCTAAAGAATGCAAGGCTTTCTTTGAGATAGCTAAAACACTCTAAAATTGAATGTGGCAATAATTATACAACTTTGTACATATAATAAAAATCCACTGAACTATACATTTTAAATGGATGAATTATATGATATGTGAATTGTATCCCAGTAAAAATGACATGCATGCAGGAAAATGGAAGACACGCATGGAGATGAGACACATGCACCAAGAGGGCCCAGAAATGATGCACAGAGATAACATATGTGCAGGCAGACAACAGACACACACGGAGATGACATTAAGGCACGAGGCACACGGGTTCCCTGCTACCACGGAAGCGTGAGTCAGCACGGCTGGGATGGAAGCCTACAAAACTGAGATCTCATATAATTCAAAGCTGATGTGGAAGCTCCAGGCTACAGGAGCTCTGCTGGAGGCTGGGCTGCCAAGACCTGGGGCCAAGCCAAGGAAATTCTGGAAACTGAATCACCCGGACCTGCAGCCTTGGGGACAAGAAAGAGGAAGGAGTTCTTGAAGGATGGGGCCAAGAATTGCCAGGCTTTTCTTCAACTGGCACACCCTACTGTGCCCTACTTGGGCAGCATTAAAACTCGCAGAACAGCTCACAGGCTAGGAAGAAACATCCAGAAGTAGAAACATTCCACCAACTGGAGGTCACTGTCTGGGATGGTCACTTAGCTCCACTTCCCAAAATCGTGACCTCTGAGGGTCCCACACCCCAGGAGACATGAAGTAAAAGGCTACTGATGTCTTATGGGGTCACTCCATTTGTAGCAAGAATCCTTCTCAGGGCGAATCAATGTGATGGGTGTGGTGAGTAAATGCAGAGACTCCAGAGCCAGAATCCGTGGGCTCTGCCTTGCAGTCTTGGGCACACTGCTTAACATCCCTCTGCTTTAGGATTATAAGCACCTGTCTTGCGGGGTTGCCTTGAGAAATATACTTAGAGCACCTGGAATGGTCTGAGCTGGCAGCAAAGACTCTGTAAGTACACGTTTGCTGCCGTGATCATCACAATCATCATTCAAAGGGGGCATGGGAGTCCCCATGGCTCAGGTGGGGAGCCAGAGTTCAGGGCAGAGAGTAGCTCTGCTGTGACCTGGCTCTGACCTGCCCAGATCCCCTGCCAGTAAACAGGAAGACATCCCTGAGGAAAAACACCAGCATTTGGGCATCTTGGTAGGAGAGCCCTGGCTAAGAAGAGGAGGTTGGTTCAGGGCACTTTTAAAAGTGAGAAAGAACATGCACAGACAAACGGTTGGTGCCAAGGAGCTGTCTCTGGGTAGCAGAATTGTAGGCGATTCCTTCCTCTTTAAACTTTCAGGCACCATCTCTACACTTTCTATAATTCTCCTATCTGAAAAGAAAGTTGACTTTAGGGCCTCCCCGGTGGCGCAGCGGTTGAGTGCTGGGTTGCGAAGCTGCCCACAGCTTCTGCAACGCCGGTTCGATCCCCGGCCACTGGGTGAGGGTCCCACATGGCACGCAGACATCTCCTGCTGCCAGCTGCTCCCCTCAGCAGTGTACTTCGTCAGTCTGCCTCTTCTACTCTTCGCTCTGCCTCTGGTGAATTCTTTCACCTTCCCGCGCTTCTGACTGTACCCAGTGCTTGTATAAATAAATAAATAAAATTAAATTTTATTTATTTATTTATTTTAAGATTTATTTATTTATTTATTTATACAAGCACTGGGTACAGTCAGAAGCGCGGGAGGGTGAGAGAATTCACCAGAGCCAGAGCGGGGAGCAGAGCAGGCAGAAGGACCGAAGTACACTGCTGAGGGGAGCAGCGGGCGGCAGGAGAGGTCTGCGCGCCATGTGGGACCCTCCTCTGGTGGCCGGGGAGCAGCCGGGGATCGAACCGGCGCTGCAGAGGCTGCGGGCAGCTTCGCAACCCAGCGCTCAACCGCTGCGCCACCAGGGAGGCCCAAAATTAAATTAAATTTTAAAAAGTTGACTCTACATAGATTATCTGCCTATCACAATGAGCAAGTAACATTATGGCCTATTTTTAAATAAAGCTTTTTTAAAAAAAAAAAAAAAAAGGAACCCTCTCTTTCTGTTATCCAGACTCCCTGCTATGGGGTGAAAGGCTGTGCTTGGGAGTAGAATACCTGGGGCTCCATCCTGGTCCAGCCCCTCCCCACAAGGCCTCTCCAAGCCTCATCTGAAGTTTCCACATCTGAAGCCACAGGGCTGCTGGAAAGATGGAATGAAATGCTGAAGGGGAAATACTTCTCGTGAGGCCTGCCCCACAGCAGGCTGGTGGCCTTGTCCCCTCCTTCCTTTGGCCTGGCTCTCCTGATTCCTTACGACCTGCCCCTAAATTTTCCACCATACACAATACACATTTCCAGGAGGCTACAGCAATAGGTCTTACCTGAGAGGTGCATCAGAATCCCCTGGCAAATTTGTGTAACTACTGATGTCCACACCACACCCAACTAGAGGATCATCTCTCTGTGCGTAGGGCTCAGACATCAGTATTTTTTCAAAGCTGCCCAGCTTATTTGAAGGTGCAACCAGGGCTGGGATCCAAACTCTGGAAGTGTCCACACAATGGAGTGGTACAAAATGGGATGTTTAAGTGATGATCAGATTAAAACAGCAGCAGCAGCCCAGGAATATTCAACCAGAATTAGCCTGACACAGTGCAGGAAGTGGGCAAGGAAGACAGAGAGGGAATGAGAGCACAGGGGTGCGTATCCTGATCGAGGGGGTCAGGGTTGGTCCAGACAGGATCACTGCTCACCTCTTATGAGTGTGAGCATCTCTCTGGGCTGAGCGAGACCAAGGATCACAAGGACCACACACAAATTGTGCTTTAGGGTCTGTCGTGCACCCTAATCATCTCCTCTTGGGGTGAAGAGTGATTTACCAAAATTTCCCTGAGTGGAATTGGGGGGGCAGGAGGTGGGTAGAGGGGCTGTGATGTCCAGGGCAGCCAGTGGCAAGTCAATTATGGCACAGCCACCCAGCTGGCAAGTCCGCAGCACAGAGGGTGAGGACAATTAGTAGCAACTATGATGAGGCTGATGATGAGGATGATGAAGGCGATGACTGGCTCTGTTCTCCAGTTGGGTAGAGAACAATGTTGCTCAGCTCTTCAAATGTCTGGTAAGTGTTCATAAAGGAAGGGTGCTTGTTTATTATGACACCTCCCCCACACATACGCCAGGGACAGGGGACCTCAGGTGCTCAAATACTCCCCTTCTGCTGCGAATCCCACATTGTGCCCAGCCAAAATCAAGGGCAGACCCTGCCAGGCTGGAAGCCACTTCCAGTTTCCACAGCCTATGCCCAGGAGCCATGTGACTCCAAGGTTTCCCCCTCTCTTCCCACCACCACAGCCCACCAAGCTTGAGACCTGGAACTGCGCCCAGCCCCCTCCTGGTCCCTGAGTCACAGCAGTGGTGGCAGTTTCAGGAGACAGGAAGGAGCCCTCAAATGCCAGGAGGTGGTGTGGCTGCCAGCCCCTATGCTGAGAAGCGGCTCCCTGCATGGAGGCCTTGCTGTCAAAATCCTGTGGCTCAGAAGCAAGTCAGCTCACAGGGGGCAGCTCCAGGCAGCCAGGCCCTCCCACATTGAGGGCTGGCACCCAGTGGGTCACTTTTCCCAGCCAGACCTTCCCTCCATCTGTCCGTCAGCCTGGCCCGGAGGGATGCTGACCTGGTTTTAAATCCACCCTCCCGTAAAAACTCATGCATGTAAAATGTTTATCACCGAGCACAGAAGGATGAAAAGGAGTGACCTGGACACTGAACTCCTGTGTTAGGCCAGCTCTCACCTCGGGTGCCTGGCACTGTCACATGTTTCCAGCCCTCTTGGAACCCTGACACTTCACCACAGCTTGTCTCAGGCCCTTTACTGGTTCCTGATTCACTCTACATGTTCACATACATCTCTGCAATTTTATTCTCCCTGAACCTCTGTTTGCAAAAGTAATCATCTACTCATTCATTCATCCATCAGTTAACGACTGGGTGCTAGAGACAGCTCCATACCTGGAGCTAACACTCTACCAAGGGGTGAGGCAGGCAATCAATCAATAAAAATAAGGCAGACCAAATGAAAACAGCCATGGAGAAAAATGAAGCCACAGAGAGAACTGGAGTCAAAATTTTAAGTATGAGAGTCAAGGCAGATACCCCTCAGATGGTGAACTATGGGCAAAAGCCAGAGGGAGAGGAGATACAGGCTGGCAGGATTGGAAAGCAGTGTTCCCCTCTAGGAGTGCAGTCAGGAGGAGCCCAGAGAGTGTCTCAGGGTGCAGAGGAGGCCCAGGGAAGAAGTACCTAAGGCCTGCTGGGCTCCTCCCCAGGGGGTATCATGTGAGGGCTGGACGTGCCTGCACTGCTCTCGCTGATATTGGTGAACAGGCAGCAGATGGGAGCAGGGCGATGAGTTAAGGAAGCCACCACCATCACCAGGGAGAAAGAGGAAGGCCTGCACCACCCCAATACTTGTTATCATTAAGTTGTGTTTGTTTCCCTTTGGGGATTATTGGCAACAAAAATCTCCCACTGTCAGCATGTGGGATCTACTCTGCATCAAGACCCACACATGTTCACACAGCCTCCATGACTTTGTCCTGCCAGGAATACCCTTCTAGCCCATCTCAAACGTCACACCACCATGGCTCCCACTCTGCTTCTGGTGACTCTTGGCAGGTGCCTATCCGATATGTCTGCCTGTCCCTCTTCTAAATGTGAGCTCCAGAGTACCAGTTCTGATTCCACACCATGGGGTCAACTTCAGAGGGAAACCACCTAAATAAACATTCTTGAGGCCAAGCCTCCAGCATGAGCTCCCTCGGGCACACTGCCCTCCATGAGAGATCTGCTTTCCCACAAAATGTGGCTGTGGCTTAGGGGTTGGAATGTGTTACCTCAAGTCTCCCATCCTGGACTGTGAATGATGAGGTGACAAAGTATCCAGTGCTCAACGCACCCAGGCCAGCAGCCTGCTGAGTAATTAGGGCTGAAGCAGCTAATTCAGAGTATGGGCCAGGGCTTCATGGGTGAAAATTCAATGATAGGGAGGGATGACTTGGGGGTAGAGGCGGTGGAGGTGTTACAGCACTTTCTGAATAGATCAAAGGTTTAAATAATTGTTTGACTTAAAAACAAAGGCTGACAAAGAGCTTGAAGCAGCCAGCTTCTGGCAAACGCTCCTACCTTCCAATGTTTCTCTAAAAGGAACCCATTCTACAGCCCCCTTAACTGTGTTACCTAAAGTCAAAGAAAATGAGACCTAAGGGTTTCTACTGTTCCATGACAAGTATACATATAACAGTACTGCCCCCATTACTTTGAAAGTGATAAAACAGAGGCTATGATGACTTAGGATAAGAAACACCCAGAACAGTCTGTTTGTGCTTCAATTCTGCCCACTGGGCCACTGACATTTGCTTATTCTCAGTTGGCATCTCAGTTTTAGGGAGGACCATGACATTGCAGGAGTTGACAGAGCCCACAGCATCACTGATGTCACTTGAAATTTGCTGAATCCTTTTCCACTGACCCAGGAGAGGCCATGTGGTGGGCTGAGTGGGGAGACCTGATATGGAAGTCAGGGGCCCAATCTCCAGTGACCCAGACAGCTGCCTTCTGTATGAGCCTGGGTGAGTCTCTTCCTTCTCTGAGTCCCAGCTTCCTCATCTGGAAAGTGAAGAAGGGACTGAGGAGCCCCCAAAGCCTCTCGCAGTTGCAGCTGTCCACAAGTCAGGCCAAAGACAGGGTTTTTCATAAGGCAGGTTTTTCTAAGGCAAGGATGATTTGTGCTGACAGGGAGTGCCTCAAAATGAACCAATCTGTAAATATCACTATTGCTAATATTGTTTCTTAAGGCTTTGAAGGCAGGGCAAGGCCTGCATACTGAAAATGGAATGCTGGGCCTGGCAGATGACTAGGGACTGTCCTACTACGGTGTTGAGGGAATGTGGGAATTCCCTGAGTGCTCAACCACCGGAAGCGCACTCCAGGCCCTACCACTCTGAGGCTGGGAGGCAGCTGGAAGGCAAGAGCAGGCCACAGAAAATCCCACAGCCCGCCCTCCCTCCAGTCAGCCTGACGATGCCAGAAGAAAAATAAAATCAGCCCCCCGACCTGTGGTGGCTGGAATGGGAGGCTGGCTCTGCTCGGAAGGAAGAGCAGTGAGGTGATGTCTGACTTTTGTTCTATATCATAAATAAGTTATTAATCCAGGGCAGACAGTGAGGCACAGCCGTGGTAGGCGAAACTCTGAAACATCAGACAGTCCAGAGGACTGGAAAACCACCCAGGACCCAGATCCTGGAAGTCCTCAGACAGAGGTCCAGACAGGATGGGCCTTCTGTGAAGCGAGAAGAGCACCAGCATGGACAACCTGGCTCTGGAAGCCATCCCTCTGTGGATCCTGCCTCAGTTTCTGCCTTCATTCCAAGACAGCAAGAACAATAATAATAAAAGCCACAGCATATAGTTCTAGACTCTATGGCAGCACTTGAACTTCATCAAAACTAGAAGGCAGGGACACCTACTTCATAGATATGGAAATTAAAGCTCAGAAAGGTAAAGTCTGTAGGGTCAGGGTGGACAAACAATTGTAAATGGCTGCGACAATCCCTCCAGGCCCTGTAGGCACCCCTATTTGCAATGCCACTTTGTCGCTCTCCCCTTTGATAGGTGAAGTCCATTGCCCCATTCTCAGGAAATCTAATCTGGCTTGCTCTGACCAAATAGGATGCAGTGAAGCAACATTATACAACCTCCAAGATTAGACCTTTGGGTCTAATTTTAGACCAAGATCAGATGCTTCCACCTTTGCCCCCTTGGGGTGCTACTCTAAGGCTGCCATGAAAGAAGCCAGCCTTGTCTCCCAGAGCAGGAGCATCCACACAAGGAGAACGCAGCCACCAGCCCAGCTCTCTGGGCATGTGACTGAGGCCACTTAGATCTTGCGGAGGAACCACTGCTTCCCAGAAGGCCCTTTATTTGTTGGTTTAAGTTCCGCAGTTCTCGGCTGGCTTGTCCCTCAGCAGTGGGTAAGGATTGGAGATGCTCAGTTTCCCCACACTGCCTAGGAATCCTGTGTTCCCACCTCCCAGAGCTGCCCCTGCCTCCGGCCACCAGACCCCACACCCCCAGTCAGGGAGCGGCCGAGAAGACACGCTCACCCTAGAAAGGACTGCAGGTCACCTTCCACCTGAAACCCGCGGTCTACACAGTAGATGGGGTCACAAGTTCTCTTTCTCTCCTAAGAAACAATTTTTTGGTCTCTAAGCATAAATTCTAAAAAATGGATGCAAAGTTTCTCAAAGAACTGGGTTATCTGAATAGCAAATGCCATAAACCAGGTCTCCCCATCAGAGAGGGCGTGAGTCCTAGAGACAGAAGCTCGCTAGTGAAGGGAGTGCAGGGGACAGAGAGACAGCCGGGTTTCACCTCGCACACCATCTTAGGATGTGACCGCATAGGACACACAGCACGCACAGCTGACCTGTGATGTCTGCCAGGTGCAGGAGGGCAAACAGGGGTTCGAGTGTCACATCTGTCATGGCTGACCTAGAGGCAGATGGAGAATTCAGCCATGAACTAATGACCAGGCTGCTGGAACTCCTCACCAAACTGGGATGAGGGGGACACAAATATGAGCTTTCTGCCACCTTTGAAAGCCAGCCCTCTACATGCCTTCCCCAGCCAGCTCACCAGCACCCACCAACAGCCTGCCCTGTGGCAGGACCCATGCTGGGGTCACAGGGACGAACAAGTGACCAATCTCAGGAACCAGTGGGAAGATTATAGGCAAGAATACAAAGTGGGGCAAAAGCAAACTTCAACCTGAAAAGAACCGGGAGGCCTGGGTGGGGTTGACACCTGGTAGGCCTGCCCAGCAGAAGGCTTAGAAACCACTATAGGATGTCAAGCTGACAAATGGAGAGCTCTGAACTTCCCCCTCTTTCCCACCACCACCCACTCAGACCCAACTCTATAAAGTACTGTGCTCATAAGCCCTTTGCAGATATAACAGCTCTATGAAGTGACTACTATTATAATCCCCACTTTACAGATGAGAAAACAGAGATGTGATCATTGCCCAAGGCCACAAGGCATGCAAAAGGCAGGGTTAGGATTGCAACCCAAGCCATCTGGTTCTAAGTATTCCCACTCTCATCTCTTGCATTTACTGCAATCCACAACCTCCACCTAACATTCCTGCTCTATTGCGTCCATACATTGTCCTAAAAAAAAAAATAGAACACTCTATTTTAAAATCCACAGCTCTGATTCTCCTAAAAACACTCAAAGGGGGCCTCCCCAGTGGCGCAGGGGTAAAAGACAGCACTATCAAGCTATTGCCAGCCACTGCAGCACGAGTTCGATCCCAGGCCAGCTAGGGAGCAACACTCTTGGCACAGCAGACCTCTCCTGGGGAGAGCCCGCTGCTCTCTTCAGCAGTGTTATTTCAGTCAATCTACCTGTTCTGCTCCCCACTCTCTCTGGTAAATCCTCTCACCCCCCACACCTCTGGTCTACACCCCAGTTCTTGTGTGCATCAATAAATAAATCTTAACAAAAAAAAAAAAAAATCACTCAAAGACCTGAGATGCCAGATTGGCATTCCCTTTACACAGGCATGTCCTCTCCAGTTTGCTACAATCACCCTTCCCGCTACTATACCTGGCCGGCTGCTCCTTCTCAAGTTACTCCCTGCTGCTGCAGGCATCTGAAATCCCATGCACCATGAGCCCAGCCCAGTACTCAGAAATATGCAAAAATTTAAGACAGAAAGTCCCTGATTTCTGAGGTCAGGTGGTTGAGATGGGGATGCCTCTGGCAGAGGCACCTGTGGATCTGTGGACAGCATGAACAAAGGCTGGGAGGCTGAAAGTGAGGCTGGAACACTATCCTGGCTGGGGTAGGGTGAACTGCACACAGGAGCCACCATAGAGACTGGAGAGGTGTAGCAAGGAGGTGATGCCTATACCAATGTGGGGCCCGACACTGCCTGCCCCTCCCAGGCTCTCAGCAAAGACGTGTGAGGACAAATGGCCTACAGGCAAAGATGTTAGGGATAGGCCAGCTGGTGGTTGGGTGAGGGCCCTGCTGAAACTCTAGCCTCACACTCCAATCCCCAGGGTAGGGTGGACAGCAGGGAGGGGCTACAGGGGATGCTTCCCAAAAAGTTGTCAGGACAGCCCATACTCACCCCAGCCAGAAAGGTATAGCCCCTAGGACAAGACAGTGTTGGCATAAAGACAACAATGAGCCACAGGCAAATCTGCTTCACCAGCATGCAGCTGGGAAGATTAGCATCTTCCCCAAACTAATGTAACTCCTGCTTAGCAACCTCCCATGTCTCCCTACAGCCACAGGGATAGGATACGTCTGTGCTCCATGGTGAGGCAGAGTTTCCAAACTACATGTTCACCACTCCCCTCTCCCATGGAGAGCCAGCGTGACTTGCCATTTCCTGAATCCTGCAAAAAACAAGATTTCTTTCCATGTAGAATGCCTATCTCTTGGCTTAAACAACTCCTATTAATGCTTTAAAACCCTGTCCAAATGTCCCCTCCCATAGGAAGCCTTCACTGAGCACCCCTCCATCTCAGTACTTACCTCCAGGCCACTGACTGAGCACATTATGCCTCCTTGCTTTCCCACAAAACACTGAAGTTTCGTGAGGTCTGTTGTTTCCCACTGTCTGCTGTGCGCATCAGTCTTCTTTCAACTGAGGGTTTCTGGAGTACAGGGAGAGGGCTGAGTTTCATCCCTGCATCCCTGGGACCCACTCAAGGGCCAAGCTCTGGGCAAGAGGCCCACTGATTGTTTATGGAATCCTCTAGTAGGCACCTCTCAGTATCTCCCATCCCAGTCCCAGATGGCATCTGGAGTTACTGCAGGCCAGTTGGGATCTCCACACTACCAAGCATTTTGACCTTGGTATGGCTGTCATCTGACCTTACAAGGTCAGCAAGCACCATTCAGTCCACTCTGCAGAGAAGCTGCCACAGCAGAGGGGAGTCAGAATCTGGCCAAACTGGGGAGCAGAGATGGCCTCGGACTCACAGCAGAGAACACTGATAATCTACGTACCGTTGCGACACCAGGGACTCTCACGATGTTTGTAGCATTTTTCACTATTAACAAGAATTGTAACTACTATAGGAATTACTGTTAAAATGTAATAAAAATTACAATTAATAGTCACTAAAATAATCTCTATTTTAAGGCTTCAATGTACGCTAGACCCTGCACTTTTTGACATTATCTTATCTAATCCTCTGAACCACCCTATAAACAGCTGTTCTTCTCCCATCCTTAGAGATGAGGAGTCCATGCACAGAGAAATTGAGAACTTATTCAAAGTCACACAGCTAGTCTGCACCAGTGTGAAGAGACTCCACCCTCCCACCACCCTGCTCTCTCCCATAATCACCACTAACAATGCCTGTCTCGGGTTTTTTCTAGGCCAGGAACTTATGTAACAACCTCATTGAAATATGATTTACGTGCCATACAATTCACCCATTTAGAGTTCAGAATTTAAGGGTTTTTAGTATAAGCACAAAACTGTGCAACCACTACCGCAATCAATTTTACAAGGTTTCATCACTCCCTAAAGACATCTGAACCAACCCCTACCCTACCCCTACTATAATCCCATTTTAAAGACAGGACTGAGGCTCAGAGAGCTTCTGTGACTTGTGCCACAATTGCAGGGGTAAGAAGCAGGGCTGGGAAATAGCCTTCCTGCCCCCTCCCCACACTGCCTGCCAGGGGTCTACTCAGTGTAACCCACTAAACATGCACCATCTGCAAAGGGTGGAAAATGGAACCATGTGGTGACAAATCTTACACATACAGCTGCTTCCATGCCAGTCCCATGACTCACAGGGACACTGAAGGCAGAGGGACAGTCCACACAGCCAAACTCCCATCACCCCAGTGCAGACGCAGCAAGGCCCAGGTCTCAGGGCAACAGAGATGGCAACAAGAGAGGCTGGCTGGCAGTACTGGTTCTGGAGGGGCACAGCCCCACAGAAAAGCAGGGAACCCACTCTGCTGACCCCAATCCTGTACCCCACAGACCCTCCAGGACCCACAAAGAACTGCCCCCACCACATTCTTCCATGTTCCTCCCAGGAATTCAGAGCCACAATCACCAACAGAGGGTGTTTCTGCACCTGGCCCCCAACTGGGCCTCCTAAGATAACATAGGTCCTCCCTGCCGCACCAGGCCCTCAGAGGTTGGGGATCACTGAGCTTGCCAGGATTTCTGCATTGACTGGTGAAGCTCCCTAAGTTGGGCTCTGAAGAGTGGTCCCTGGATTGCTGCTGTTGCCCAGGCACATTCCCAACCTGGGACTCTGACAGCTGCCTCTACCTTCAGAGGAAACACTTTGCAGGTAGAACTGAGCCTCTCCACATCCCTTATGTCCTTCCCCCAAATATCCTTAAGTTGCTAGGATCAGTTGTTCTCTCTGCTGGCCAGCTTAGCATTTTCCTTCATGTTTATAATGTTTGAACAGTCTTGCCACCTCCTCCAGGGAGCCTTCCTAGATGCCCTAACCAAAATAAATTAGTCATGCCTTTTGCTGTTGAATCATTCAAGATTATTTGTTTGCTTTCAAGTGTGGATCCCCATTAGTCCGCAGGGGCCCTGGTTTCCTCATTCCTGGGTCCCTCCCTACTCCCTCTCCAGAATGTGACATACCAGGCCCTCCAGAAGAGCAGATAGGAAGATAAGTCCCTTCCCTCACCTTTAGGCATTGATTAATCACAGTGCATAGGACTTTCCCAGTGTCTATCCCAGAGACCTATAGGTGAGTGACTGGGATAGAAGTGGAAAGGGGTAGCAGTCACGGACTGCATTCCAGTTAGTAATGAGGATCAAGCCATGGTATCAAGCTGAGATACCATGCTTCCCACAGAGCAGATAAGATGCCAAAGGGCTGCAAGACTGGCTGCACAACAGAGGGAGGGGCTCGTTCAAGATCACCTTACCACTGGAAGGATGCTCAGCCATGAGTGTCGCACTCAGGACTGGTGTCTTCCCTCTCTGCACTTGCAGCCTAGCCCAGGCCTGTCATGGAGCAGGCCCCTGACCTGACCAAGATGGAGGAGTCAACTATAGGTTTACAGGTGTCTCATTTCAAACTTCTCCAGCAAGGCCTGCCCCATCATGCCACAGCTGAAGGGGCTCTGAGCTCATCCGTTCCAGCCTTGGGGAATTAGGTAAGAGAAGCTCCAAGAAAGAAGGTAGCTGCTCATGGTCACACAATCCAGACTCTTTCCAGACAGCAAACCGCCCCATCCCCACCCTCTCCACCCTCTACTTCCCTCAGGGTTCAAACAAGGCCCACCTACCTAGCACATCTTCTGGGGCCCCCTTCCAGCCCCTTCTAGTATTGTGCTCCCTCAGTCATTTGCGTAAGCTTTTCCCTCCACTTGGAATCCACTCCCACGCTCTGGTCCCAGCAAATTTCTACTTATCCTTCCATGCCCAATTCAAATGTCAACCTTCTCTGACACCAAAGATAACAATCACCCCGATTTATTGAGTACCTAGCCCCACTGTGTTCTGGAAAAGCAACAAGTTAATGTTGAAACTTCCAGTGGGGTCTCCCCTGGTTAGCAATCAAGTTCCTCAAGGACCCCTAAAGCAGTGCACTAACAACACCTGTGACACACCCATATAAAGGGGGCAAGGTACACTGCCCTGGTATACTTGTAAGGTATACTGTCCTGGACTCATAGAAGCTACCTGTGTTATCTTCAGACCACCCCCATGACTCAGTTTCCTCATCTAGACAATGAGCAAAGGCAGTGGATGTGCCTGGGCCTTGGGAAGGACTCGCTTCTGCAGCTGTTACTGTTTGAGTCACTTTCATTTTCTTCCATCTCCCTGGGGGTCTTTCCTGTGACCAGTGCTCTGTGTACCATTTTTTTGAATGAATGATTTTGGCATCTGAAATGTTAAAAAAGATGTGATTGAGATCCAGAGACCACATGTAGAACTGAATCTCTTTAGAAAAGCTGCACTGTGGTCTTTTGGTCCAAATGGGGGCTCAACGGGGTCACTGTGAAATAGCCCCTCTCTCATGTGGACACAGGGCAGTTTTCAGGAGTGAGTTGGAAGAGAGGAGAGTCCTGCTTTGGGCTGCATTCCTGTCAGAGGCCTAGACAGGGATGCCTTAAAGATTAGGCTCTGGAAATAGCCAAGGGCACAGGAGTGGCCTGGTGGTTAGGGTCACAAGAGGAGGCCCAGCCCAAGGCTCAGCCCCAGTGAGGTCCATTTCTGTCCCTCACTAAAGACAGAGGGACCCAAGCAAGCCACTCCCTGGAGCCTCCATTCTGCCACAGAACAGGCCTCTGGAGCCCATCCATGGACAGCCTCTGAGAACAGATCTGGCCTCTGTAAATGTTACACAAAGTGAACGGCTGTCTGCCAGGGAGCATCAGCTGCAGCCCCTCTCTGGACAAATAAGAACAGCAAAGCCCAGAGATGGGGAGTGACTCACCCAGATCTTACAAGTGATGAGAACGTTTACTTAGAAGCCACGTCGATAAGAGTCGGCAATGCCTGCCCCAGCCCACTGCGAAGGCCCCACTCCCAACAAGCAGAGTGCACCTTGTTACCGTGTATCCTGCCCTGTATGGCCATGTGAGCTGCTTCAGGGAGTGCTGGGTCGGGTACCTATGTGGCCCTAGTCCCCCACCATCTAACAATCAGTAACCATTTGTTAACAGGCTGCCGCACTGGCTTGATGACAAAGTTTCCAGGGTGAAAAGAGGGTGGAACGTTACTTCTTAAAGGTGACAATCAGCCATATAGACCTTTGTTCAGATTTCCAGTGTCCATTTATGGAGGTTGTCAATGAAGAGGGAGACCCAGCCCTGCCCCTGAATAGCTTACATTCTATGTGGTCTTGGCTTTAGGAGTTTACCGTGTGATTCAGGCAAGTCTGGTTTGCACCAGCGCTTTCCTCTCTCTGTCTTTTCTCCATCTGCATGGACACCGCATCGTGGGTGTTTTCATGCATCACTTCAGATTTTCAACCAAAATGTGTGGCCACAGTAGAGACCGAGCCAGTAGGTTGACCAAGGGCTCCCGCTGCACAGAACTGCTAAGCCAGGGCAAGCAGGGAGCCAAGATTCAACTGGAGTCAGCACAGGTCCCAGCCTTCTCCCGCTGCCCTTCCAAGCTGGTTTTCTCAATGTCTTACAGTCCAGGTGACTGCAGCGCATGCTCACCTTTGACGCCTCAACCAGGCCTCTCAAGGGGGGCCCTCTTGCCTCCAACGGGCCAAAAGTTCATTTTCAGAAAGCAAGAAATCTACTGTTTCTCTATAAAGCACAGGTATACACAGTATATAACAGATTCCAGCATATCTGTGGTGTTAAGGGAAAATGTCTATAAAGATTTCTTCAGGGACTAATAATGAAAGAAAGATCAAGGGCCTCCCCGGTGGTGCAGCAGGTTGAGTGCAGCGCTGTGAAGTTGTCCGTAGCCTCTGCAGCGCGGGTTCAATTCCTGGCCAGCCAGGGAGATACCCACATGGTGCAGCAGACCTCTCCTGTCTCACCCGCTGCTCCCCTCAGCAGTGTATTTCATCAGTCTGCCTGTTCTGCTCCCCCCTCTGTCTCTGGTGAATCCTCTCATGCTCCCACGCGTCTGGCCTGTACCCCAGCTTTTGTATAAATAAATAAATCTTCGAAAAAAAAAAAGAAAGAAAGATCGAGAGAAACACTGGCCCAGATAAAGGCAGCTATGATATTCAGCAGGAAAACACCTCCCAAGAAGACACTAAGTGCTCCTAGCGCTGCCAGTAAGGAAAGAGCCAGCTCGGGTTCTCCCCCACCTTATCCCTCTCTTACAGCGGAGGGGCAGATGGGGCAAGCAGGAACCCAGGACACATCAGCTCCTACCTGATGTTGCCGACAAAGTTGACACTACCAGCAGAGCACCCATGGGGGCCCTGGGTTGCCACTGGCTGACGAGGGTCTGACGCCGCGGATGGCACACAAGGGGAAGGAGACACTGCCTGAATTGAGAGTTAGGAAGGGAAGCCACCCTTGACTCTCTGGGCCAACACTTAGAATCAACTACCAGGGGTACCCCAAGTGCCTGAGGGGCTGGGCGGGGGGACAAGTCCTAGGGAAGGGAACAGACAGAACAGAGTGCCAGAAAAGAGCAAGCTGACTTTTGGGCCAGAGACAATCGGGGACAAGGAAGGAAAAGAAGCAGTAAGAAGACCAATGGCGGCTCATGCTCACAGAGCCTTGCCCCAGTGCCAGGCAGCTGCCAACCCCACCACACGCCTACCCTCTGGGGCAGCCCAGAGCCTCAGCAGCAGCATGTCAACTCATGTCTCCCTGGAGCACTGCAGATGCCTCAGCAACTGAAGTGTGCTGGGCACGTGGGACCTGAGCAGTTGATAGATGCAAGTGAATAAATCCTGCTTCACACACAGGGAAAGAACCAGAGAAGGCAAGTAAAAGTAATCTGAAGCCTCAGGGTAAGTGAGAAGTACAGCCAGGATTCAACCCCAGCATGACCCACCTTCCTCATCCCTGCTTATATCTAGGTTCGAGATTCCTGCCAGGTAAGATGCAGTCCTGGGAGCCCACAGATGAGGGGGATATATAAGATAAGGCACCCTCCTAACTCAGCAGCTTCACCCTGACAGACTTGAACCTGGTGGCAAGGGAGCATGAGGGGCTCACTCCGGAAGGCAGTGCAGCCCCTGACTGGGCTCAGACTGTACACTGGGCCTTGCAGGAAGCCAAGGAGACAATCACATCGACCTGGCTGAGGCAGCTGGTGACTGGGAAGGCGGGGGGTGCAGCCTGATGAAAGGCTTGTTCCTTACCAATCCATCGCAGTTGCTGATGGCGACAGTCGCCCTCGGCATGCCCGTGATACTCCCGGTATAGACACACTCCTGCCACAAGGGCTGCCGGAACAGCTCCTGAAAATCCTCCTGCCACTCCACCGAGGCTCCGGGCACCACCAGCCTCCGATTGGGCTGCAGGCGCAAGTGCAATTCCTCTCCAAAAACAGTAACATTGAAGTACAGGAAGGAGCGCCCTGCATGGCTTGGCTGCAGGGTGGCTCCTTCAGGGTGCAGGGGGCTGCGGGCCACACGGAGGTGACTGGAGTGTGATGGCGATGCCGGTGGCCCATCCGCTGCCATGCTGCCCGTGAAGGCTGCCGCTGGCCCAGACACCACATGGGAAAGGAAGCGTCCCTGGAAATCTGTGCTGCAGGGCACTGTCACACCATAGTCACTGAGCTTTCGGGAGAAGGACAGCTCTGTTGGAAGTAAACAAAGAGTTACTTCAGTAGTGTTTGTGCAGAGGTAAGGGAACGCTGGAAATTCCGGGGGCCAGGGAGGGATCTGCAACCTGAGTGTCACCTCAGAGGGACCTCCTAGCTCAAGTTCATCTAGTTCCCATTCATCGCTTCCTGAGCCTCTGGATGGCTGCACTTGGGTGAACGGTGTTCAAGTACTTGAGGGACATAAACTGCTCCCTGTAGTCCCCAGGTCCTTGTTAAACTTAGCAAAAGAAAACAAATGAGGCCAAACAGAGTCCTGTCACTCTAGCAACAAGCCTTCCGACCTAGGGCACCGAGAGGAATGGACTGAAATTCCCCGAAAGCCCCCAGGGCAGAGAGGGAAGGCCGGATCTGCCCAAACGCCTTCAGTGTGCTGAAGTCACTGGCCCAGCCTGGGGTAGGGCCTCTTCACCAAGCTCCCAGAACACAGCTGGCAAAACAAACACACCTAGAAACCCAGGGGATCCTGGGCACGTGTCAAGGAGAAAGGAGGAGCTGGAAAGGGAAGGGAGGGAGTTCAGGTTCTATATTTTGCCAAGTTTAGAAAGAAAAACCTTTTAAAGCAGCACAGTGGCTGCTGAGATTACTACATGGCCGAGACCCAAACCGGGTAAATATAGATTTTCAAAAATAAAAGGAGACGCACGGGGTGACCTGCCCACTCGGACTGACTTAAGTGTGAGGTCATGGCCCCATGCTCCAGGCTGCATGCCAGCAGCCCCATCCTCACACAGCATTCCCTGAGCCCAGCCAGGCTAGGCAGGAATGACAGATCCCTGGCTTCCAGGACTGGTGATTCATGGATACGAGTTTAGGAAGAATTTTCATTTCCACAAGGCTCTATCTCTTGTCTCCCAGCTCTCTTCATGGCACTAATAAAAGCTAGAAAATGATGTGCCTTGGAAATCCCTCATGCCCAAGGCAGTTATAGGTGGAGAACACTAACTTCTCTCATTTCACCCAGTAGAAGATCGCGGAGACTTCTGCTAGGAAAATCCTGCTTTGGTACAAGGACACAGCGACACAGACAAGTAGACAACCTGCCTGGAAATGACCGCAGCCCCCTCCCCCATGCTCATGCAAGATGAGAGGGGACTGTGTCAGGTCTGTGTGTGAAAGGGTTTGTGCATAGGGTGAGAGAATGCTGGGGGGAGAGGGAGACAGGTGTGTTTCTATGCAGGAGTGTGAGTGTCCTGTGTTCACTATGGTGTTGGGCAACCACCTGCCACAAGGATTCTGTATGTGACAGTCAGATACATGCACACACACACACACACAGCTAGGCACCCGCACAACTTGGAGCTGAAGAAGAAAGGAAAAAGAGACAGAGAGGTTTTCCCTAAGAAGAGAGTCCGTTTTTCTCAAATCCTTTCCTGGGGTCTCACTCTACAGCTCCGGTGCCAGAAAGGGAGAGAAATCTTGGAACAGAGCAGGAGACTCAAAGGAAGGAAGGTCCAGCCCCACTGTGCACACTGCCTCCCAACCGCTCAATCGCTGCCCGGCTCCTCCAGCACCCTTGGGTCACCCTGGCCCGCGTGCACCCCGGACCCCACACGCCCCGCGCGCCCGACCAGCACGCACCTGGGGTCCGGCTGCCCCCGGCCGCGCAGAGCGCACAGTGGAGGGGCAGCAGGCAGGACAGCAGCGCACGGAGCGGAGCCATGTGGCCGCACTGAGACGCGGGCCCGGAGCTCCGGGCTGCAGGCGAGGTCGGGGCGCGCCCGGGGCTGCCTGTGCCTGGGTCGGCTGGCCTCCGCCTCCCGCCTCGCAGCCTCCCGCCCGCCTGCTCCCGGCCCCCCGCGCGGCGCCGCCGCCTGGACCGCTGGCTCCGAGCTCCCGAGGCTGCCGGCGGGAGAGCCGAGCGGCTGACGCGCCAGCGCCCCCCGTGCCAACTGCAGGCCGCTCGTCCAGCCCGCGCCGTGCAGCTCCGGGACCCCGCGGGAGCCGCCGAGGGGGCGGCGGGGCGGGCCGGGGGTGGGCACACTGGCGGGGCGGGGCCGGCGCGGGCCTGAGCGAGGGGCTCTGCGCGCCCGGAGGCGGGGCGCGGGGCTGGGAGAGCTGCGGCGTGTGGCCGGATCGGAAGTGCCACGCGGAGCCAGAGCTGGGGCTCCTGGCGCCCTGGGCGAGTATCCCCAGAGCCGCACGGGTTTCCCCGGAGTGTGAGCGGCTCTTTTTGGCTCTTCCGCCCGGCTTGCTTTAATGCAAGGCCAGCCTTCCAGAACCGCTGGGTCCAAGGCATGTCCCTCTGCATTTGGTTGGGAGACGGTGAGCAGCAACAGCCCCCTCTCTGCACACCCCCTCCCCTCACCCCGTCTCCTTTCAGTGATGCCGCCAATGAACCTTCGACCTCTTGGCTGTTCCCTTTTTTTTTTAAAGATTTATTTTTATTTATGTATACAAGAGCTGGGATATAGGCCAGAGGTGTGGGGGGTGAGAGGATTCACCAGAGACAGAGCAGGGAACAGAACAGGCAGACTGACTGAAATACACTGCTGAGGGGCGCAGCGGGCGAGACAGGAGAGGTCTGCTGCGTCATGTGGGTAGCTCCCTGGCCGACTGGGGATTGAATTCATGCTGCAGAGGCTGTGCATTGCTTCATTGTGTGGTGCTTAACCCCTTGCACCACCAGGGAGGCCCCTGGTTGTTCCCATTTTGCAGAAAACA
Organism: Talpa occidentalis; assembly: GCF_014898055.3. Lineage (NCBI taxonomy): Eukaryota > Metazoa > Chordata > Mammalia > Eulipotyphla > Talpidae > Talpa > Talpa occidentalis. The sequence continues at coordinate 43,778,696 of NW_023605194.1, forward strand.
GCTCCCTGGGCCCCCAAGTGCGATGACTGGCCTGTGTCTAAATCAAGAGCAGGGCTGAGCAAGGTGAGGAGAACCCTGGTTTTAGAGTCAGATAGCCTTGACTGAAGCCCTAGCTCTGAACCTTCCTCATCGTGAAGTGGGCATTTACTACCACACATAGTAGCTGCTCAATAAATAACTGTTCTCTACTTAAAACCTTGGCACCAGTAGCACCTGCCCAGCTCAAGTGGCAAAAACCAAGAAAGAATGGGGTACAGGCCATGGAGGGGTTCTGGCCCCTGAGTTTTCTAGGTAAATTTCCCTGAGATGGCCCTGCAGTGGGGGAGAAAAGTTTGCAATCACATGCCATGACTTTGTTCTGCCCCCATCTGGCCCCCACTCTGTAACTGGGAGAACTGAGACCCTGTGAAGAATGAGAATGAGGGATGAGAGTGGGTGCTGCATTTGTAATGTTGCTGAGGCCAATAGCGTATTCAGGGTAGTGGCCCAGCTACCACTTTACTCCATAAAAGGGTTCCTAGCGATTTCAACTGAACTGTATTTCAAGCAATCCAGAGGTAGAAACTGGAGAAAGGAGAGTTTTTTTTCCTGCTCTCCCTCTCTCTCTCTTTCAAGAACTGTGGAATAAAGAAACCTTTGTATGAAGTATATAAAGACCCCTAATCTTTCTGCTTTTGAGTTCAAACATTTTGTTGTGTGGCTTTCTTAAAAAGAAGCAAATTTGTGGCTGGAAATTCTCCTACCGGGCTTCTCTTGGGGTTCTCTGGGTGCCTGAGCAGGAATTTGGGTTCCTGCCCTCTTCCCTCGACATGAGGTCACCCAGTCTACACCCGTGCTGGACTTTAAATGCATTCATCCTGGTAGAGGACCTGGAGTCTTCATCCTCGTGCCTCCGGGACCTGACCCGCGGCCTTCTAAAAGGCAGTGCTTGTGAAATGATTGGAATGGTGTCAAGGTTTTTGAGGATCAGTGCTTTTTTGAAGCTGGTTCAGATAGCTGAAGTGATGTGTCTGAGGTCACAACGTGTAAGTAGCAGAGCTGGAATCAGAACCCAGAACTAAGTGCAGAGCAGAAAAGAGAGACAAGATCCAGAGGTAGGAATTGTTCTAGGCTGAATCTTGCCAAGTACAGTCCCTGTGACCACAGGCAAGTCATTTTCCTCTTTGAGCTGCAGTACCTCATCTGTCAAAGGGGAACTATGAGGACTGAAGGAGTCATAGATGGTCACTCTTGAGGTTCTGTGCAAAGGCAGGACATATTCTATTACAGGCAACATCCGAGCATACAGATCTGGAAATGGCACCACCAACCTGGTCTATATTAAGTTGGGAAGAATGAAGTTTCTCTCTCTCCTCTTACTGGTCCTTTTAGATCTGTCAAGTCAAGAGCCAGACTATGCGGGAGGCTGATGAAGTAAGACGTGAGGGGCATGTGCATGTCAGTGGGAACTTGAAAGGAGGCTGTCTCTGTTCTGCCTCTCCATGAGCCCACTAAGTGAGCTCAGGATAAAATGGCCTTTTCACAGGGTCTCACTTCTCCCAGCTACAGAGTGGGGGCCATGTGGAGGCAGAACAAAGTCATGGCATGTGATTGCAAATTTTTCTCCCCACTGCAGGGCCATTCCAGGGAAACTTACCTAGAAAACTCAGAGACCCAAGCCCCTTCCACAGACTGTATGCCATTCTTTCTGCTTTAGATATGGCAAGTGAAGAGGGACAGTTTACAGCCAGGACCCAGCATCCTGACTCATACAGAGTGGGCTAGGGCCTTCCCTGCAGCCTGACTTGGCAACAGAGAGTAAAGCCTCACTCTGGCTCCCTAACCCCACCCCCTTCCCCTGGGCTACAATGGTTGCTTTTGTTGGCAAATATTATATGTTCAAAATCTTTTCTACTGAGAAGCCTTTGTTAGAAAGAGGGGGCATGGGAGCAAAGCTAGGAGTCTGGGCCAGAGGAAAATGGTTGGGTGGCCCCATTTCTGGGAATGAACAGAGGTAAAGCTACGAAGTCTACAAGCATCAGGTGGGGACCCTCCCAGGGAAGCAAGTCCTGTCTCTCACCTTGGAATTTTTCCCACAGGAGAATGACCATCACCAACTCTTGCTAATGGTCTTCCATAAACCAGCACTCCTCTGTCCAAGATCCTGGCAGAGGAGGGAGATACAAATGTTTGCATTGCACAGAGTGAGTAACCAACTGGAAGATGTGACAGGTACGTGAGAAAGCCTGAAAACCAGATAAGAGAGTGGAAGAGATATGTATTCTGGATGAAGGATCAGGGTCCCCAGTGAGGGCTATGCAGATTCAGGCAGGAGAGGGGCTGGACAGGTGGATTAACTCAACCTATGGAGACCAGACAAGGGAGCATTCCCCCGGGGGGTGGGGCCGTGGTGGGGGTAGGGTCTGGAAAGGAAACTGCCTTGAGCACAGGGAAGAAAATGGGTTCCAGCCTGCCTTGAGTGAGCACCCCTTTAGGAGGAAGGCAGTGCTGGACTCAAGCACATTCTTTGAGCTTAGACAAAACCCCAGAGTTGGAAACACGCTGCCCTGAGACAGCCTCCAATGCAGTGCCCCAGCCCCATCTAGAGAGGGATAGAGTTTTGTCTCTGGTCACACAGCTAGTTTAAAGTAGGGCCAGATACCCCGGCTTCAGAACCCAGGTGACTTACCCTCACCTCTGGAGCCCAAGCACCCACTCTCTCTCCCTTGCTCCACCTTCCAGGGTGAAGAGGAGGTGGTTTGAGATTGAGACAACAAAATCTCCCCATCTCAGAGAGAGTCACAGACACCCTCTAGGGAAGCAAGCATGTCAGTGTGAGACAGGTGTCTGGGATAAGGGGCCAGGAGCCCCTGGGGGGGGGAGGGTCACAGGTGACACAGTGGGAGCACAGAGTTATCACAGTTCAGGGGGCTGCTGGCAGATGGCTGTCATTTGTTAAGTGCCAGCTGCTGTGCTGATCACTTACAGGTTGTCCTGAAACACACAAAGAGAGTCTCTTTTTTATAAGCCCCTATGTGACCAGGGGTCAGCTGGTCTTTGCATGCTCAGGAGAGGAGAAAGAAACTCCACCCCAGTTCAGTGAAAGCCACCACCCGGCTAGGAAGCCAGAAAGCCACCTGGGTTTCTCTCTCACCAGCCACACCAATCACCTCCAAGTCCTGTGGATCCGCTCCAAAGGGCCTCCCAAATACAGCTACTTCCCTGGATCGCAAACACACTCCCTGCCCCATTCAGGCTGCCGGCATCCCTTCACTGAAACGCTGCCAATAAGTTGTCCTGACAGATTGCCCCCTCTTCTCTGTCCCCTACAATCTTTTCTCCAACTGCATCCAGAGGAGATATCTGAAAACTGTAATCATGTGGAATCTCCACTATAAAGCCTCCAAAGTTTCTGTTATTCTTCAGACAAAGACCAGACTCCCTAAGTCAGTCTACAAAGGTCTATATAGGATCCCAACCCTCCTGTCTTCTCATCCTTCCAGCCTAACTCCATATACGTACCATGCTCAGATTGCTGCAGGACCTTTGCACAGGCCATTCCCTCTTCCCAAAATGTTCCACGCTCGGGAGCTCTTTACCCAGTCAATCCTGGCTCACCCTTTGGACATTTTGCCAGTCATGACTTCCTAAGCCTGTCCTGGCTTCCCAACTAGGTCAAACCCCCCCTGTCTTTAGTTACACTGTTTCTATCTTCTCCTTCACAGCACTTTGCACTGTTGATTTTCATTAATTCTGTGTGATTCACAGATTAATATCTGCTGCCTCCCCCCACCCCCCGACTCTACCTCCACCCCCATACACACACAGAGACAATGAGTTCCATAAGAAACAGGAACCTTGTCTGGATTTTTTTCCTTATTATGTCCCCAGTGCCTGTCCTGTATTTGGCACTTAGTGGGACCTCAATAAATATTAGTTAAGTTAATCAAACGAATGGGCATTGGAGAAGGAACAGTTCATGGAAATTTGCTAGGCAAGTCTCAGAATAATCATTTCTGGGGAAACCCTGAGACACACACTTGTAAATCCTGATACTACCGTCAACATGAAGGTGACCAATAGGCCAGGGATGGCAGAAAAGAGTTGCTGTTCTGTTCCCCAACATATTGAAAAGATTGTAAAAATAACAAAAGCAATCCTTATAGCTGCTACTTGTTGGCCAGCTACTTCACATATTTACTTCAGTTCCCACAATAACCTTGCAAGTAGTATCCTTTTCTCTACTTTCTGGCTCTTCAAGATGAAGCGAATTTGCCCCAGCGCTCACAGCTAGGAAATATCGGAGTCCCATCACACCCAAGTTGAATTCCAACCCCAGGCTTCTGAGGATACCGCATATCTGCAGGAGATTCTAACACCCTCTTCCCCTTAAGAGGTCACCCAGTGCATTTTGTTTTCTGCTTCCTTTTTTATGTTTAGAAATCTTTCGTTGTGAAAACTGTGTAATACATACCCCAAAAGTGCCATCTGCTCATTTTACAAAGGGGTAAACTGAGGCCTAGAGCACAGAAGTGACACCCCCAAGGCCACATAGTGAGATCATTCGGGATAGCACCCCAAGTCTCCTGGTTCCTAGTCAGGTGGTCTTAGAGCATCACCGTTCTTGGTCCCTACCCCCTATTCCATCCCCCCCATCCCCGACCAAAGGCCCAATGGCCATTCATGGTTGAGTTCCATCTCAACCCAAAGAGAAAAAGAAGAAAAAGGTGAGTTTGGATCACTTCCTCCCACTACCTGAGAACCACAATCCCACAGTCCTGCTAAGAAGTTCAAGGCCTGAAGTTCTCAAATCTTTGTCCCCCAGACCATCATCACCATCATCATCATCACTTGGGTGTTTGTTAAAAATGCAAATTATCAGGCTTCACCCCAGACCTACTCAGTAGAAATTCAAGAATCTGTGTCTCAACATGCCCTGCAAGGGAATCTAATGCATGCTCCAATTTAAAAATCACTGTTCTAAGCAAAGCCTTGGAAATCAAGCCAAACTACAACTGAGAAAAAAACTCCCTGAGGATCTGTAATCTGCTCCTAGTTCAAGGCTACCACCCTTGCCTCCACCCCAGCCTCCAAAGCCTGCACTCTAGCAGTATCTGAACTCAAGTCTGGGAAGAGCTCCAGGAGTGTCCTGAAGAACCAGAGACTATGCATGACCTCTATCCTTTTTCCCAGCATTCCTGCTGCACATTTTCTGGCAAGTGTCTAATGAACGTATCCAGCAGACCCGGACGGGTTAAGTTAACCACAGTGATTTGTCATGCATTACAGAACAGCTGATACCCCTGAGACTGGCTGAGCCATGAGATCAGTTAGAAACAATGCTGTTTGTGCCCTGTGTGGACTTTGTGTGGTTGTGGTTACTACGTGTTGAGGGGATCAGGAAGAGGAGGCCCCCTGATCCTTATAAGGAGGGGTGCCAGAAAGGCCAGCTGTCCTCCGGGAATTCTGTCTGCGTTTTGTCTCCTGAAACTGTAGGTCTCTGATTGCAACATCAGCATCCTTCTAGTCCAGTGCAGCCCCTGGCATTGACCTTTTGGGTTTCAAGGGGGATGAGAGAGAAAGCAGAAACCTCTTCCATTTTTTGGAGCCCCTGGCTGTGACAGACAGACCCAGAGAAATCGAGCTAGAACCCATTTCTCACAAGCCTTTCTTCTAATCCTGATGACCTCTTCAATGCTGTGGGTGGCATCCTGCAGCAAGGGGAGCCAGACCTCCATTCTTTTCCTTTGTCTAAATCAGATGACTTACACACAAGCATAAATATATATAGTTAATTAATTAATCACGGCTTCAAGTATTGCCTACTTAATATTGAATACTGAACCAGGCTTGCTGTGGTTAATATGACAGTCTGACAAAATCACCCAGCGCCCCAGTTCCTTCCTCTTTCCACTCTGCCAGTTTTGGTGGTCAGTCTGATTCCAGGCTTGTCCCCACTGAGCCACAAAATGGCTGCATTAGTGCCAGCAACATATGTTTACCAGCTGCAATAGTGACTAGAGGCGATGGAAGAGGGAGTTCTTTCATGTCCCCTCCTTTTAACCTTTAAAGATTTTATTATGCAAATTTTCAAACATGCACCAAAAAAGAAGGATAGAAAGAAGGCCCCCTAGCCCCTCATTTACCATAATCCAGCTTCATCACTGTCATCCTATGGGTTTTATTTTTATTTTTTTAAAGATTTATTTATTTATACAAGCACTGGGTACAGTCAGAAGTGTGGGAGGGTGAGAGAATTCACCAGAGCCAGAGCGGGGAGCAGAACAGGCAGACCGACGAAACACACTGCTGAGGGGAGCAGCGGCTTGGCAGGAGAGGTCTGCACACCATGTGGGACCCTCGCTGGTGTCCGGGGATCGAACTGGCGCTGCAGAGGCTGCGAGCAGCTTCGCAGCCCAGTGCTCAACTGCTGCGCCACCAGGGGAGGCCCCAGTCTTGTTTTATTTTGATCCCTTCTCCTCCACGCTATGGATTATTTTCAAGCAGTCTTAAACATCACGTCCAATTTAGACTCAGCCTAATAAAGACTATCTTCTTTAAAGGCAAAAACAAGGGCCTCCTTGGTGGCACAGGCAGTTGAGCACCGCACTGTAAAGCTGTCTGCAGCCTCTGCAGCAAGGGTTCAATCCCAGCTGGCCAGGGAGAAACCCACATGGCACAGCAGACTCTCCTGTCTCTCTGCTCCCCTCAGCAGTGTATTTCATTAATCTGCCTGTTCTATTCCCCACTCTGTCTCTGGTGAATCCTCTCACCCTCCTGCACATCTGACCTGTACCCCAGTTCTTATATAACTAAATAAATCTTAAAAAACAAACAAACAAAAGTAACATCCACAACAAAAACCATGTCTTTGTCATATGTAACAAAATAAACCACCACTCCTTAAAACCATCTTAGACCCTATCATTATTCAGATTTCTCCAACTGTCACAATTTGTTAATTTAACTCTGTTTTTTAAGACTCTAGGTCCAAAGTCCATGCACTATATTTGACTGATGCCTCTGAATTGTCTTTTAATGATGGGTAAGCCAATGGAACCCCGGGGCCAATTCCAGCCCACTGGCTCTTTTTATAAATACACCAGCCACCTCCACTGGTTTATATGTTCTTTTGGTTCCTGCTACAAAGGCAGAGTCGAGTAGTTTTTACAGAGCTAGTATGGCCTCAGAGACTAAAATACCTATGACCTAGCCTTTACAGAAAAGGTTTGCCAGCTTCTATTCTAAATAGTTTCCACTCTTTTTTTCTCTTTTCTCTCTTCCAATCTCTGACAAAACCAGGACATTCATCTTACAGAATTCTGCATTTTCCTGTGCCCCTTTTAAAGAACAGATAAAGGTTTTTTTGCAGCAACTGACCCTCAAGACTCAGTGTCCCTGATGCAGCTGTCCCTGATGAGGGCTAAGGCCCTCCTTGAAGCCCAGGGTAGCTCATAGGAGAGGAACAAAACTGGGATTCTAGGAGGAAGGCGAAAGGGGAGTGAATGGTTTGGGGCTGGGAAGCCAGGCGTGATGCCAACCTTTAAAATGGGCCAAATCTCCAAAATGCTGGAGCTGGTGCTTCTCCGTCTGGTTCTAACCAGTCAGAGGACTGACTCCCTCACCCCTAAGACACAGATTCTCCTTCTCTACCTCCAACTCATGTTCAGTTCTACCATCACTTGGACATGTCTCTCCAGCGTGTGCTGAACACCGGCGTCCAGAGGCGACCATGGCACAGCAGTCTGTGTGTTCTGAGCTTGCTGCCTAGGAAAGGCCATAGGCAAGGGGTCTGGAGTGCCAAGGTGGGGTGACCTGCTGGGTGAGGAGTAGACACAGGCATGGTGAGTGTGCCTAGGAGGGACACCAGGCCAATCTTTGAATAAAGCTGATTTCTCAGCCAAGTCTTACAGGCACAGGTGTTGGTGAGAGAAAAAGGGGAGGGCATCTCAGGCACAAGGAACTGCATGGTTGGTGGAAGGATCAGAAACGAGACCAGGATGGAAAGCAGAGGCTGAGGGACTGGCAGGAAGAGCAGTGCTGAGAGGCCCCCTTCTGAAGCCAGCAGGGTCTTGGGGAAGAGTGTGGCCTGTGCAGAGGGCTCTCGGCAGTCACTGGAAGGTTCTGTGATAAGGCAGGCACAGAATTAGGATTTAGAAAGCTGGTGAGAATAAAACCTGTTTTTAAATTCCTCACTCACACTGAGGTGAGTCAACCATGGTTGTATAGTAGGATATTTAGTGCCCAAAAGGGTGAAAACTTGAGGATATGGAATAGGAGGAGCTTATAATAGTATTCTTTGTCTTTTGAAATTCATCAAATATACCTATTAAGGTATATTTTTACATATTTTATATTTATAATCTACATTTCTATATATTTATATAATATATACTGTGAAATATATAATAAATTATATACTATGACATAAAAAATGTATACCATATATAACATATAACACAATTATAATTCATAATTATATGGGAATAGAACTTTATCTCTTTATAAAATATATAATATAAACATATACATCTTAATATGATAGGTTTCTAACAACTGAGACTGTTATTTTATATCTATGTATTTTCAGTGGAATGAGGGAACAGTCTGTTGTGAAATTGAGTAAAAGGGCACATGGGATGGAGACTTCTCTCCCCTCACACAAGGCCAGCACTGCTCCAGGGCTATGGTCCTTTTGTGATCCTTCTCTTTCTAAATTTGGAAAATGAGACTAGAAATACCTGTGAACCACCTCTGATGGGCACCCACGACACCAGACATACATCCGGAAACTTTAGAGCCAGGAGCAGACCGGGCAACGTATAGCACTGTGGGCAGCTCTGCTTCCTGCTCAGCCCCTAAACGATAACACCCTGAGGGATGGAGAAGTCTCCTTTGTTGCCCCCACTAAGAGGGCACACCCGTTAGATATGAATCTCCATTTGATCAATTAATCCACCCACTTTCAAATGGGGGGCAACATGGGTACCCCAGCCTTGCCTGTGAAGTTCCTGCCTTCCATTTGCACAGAGATTTCAAGCCCCAGCTCTAACTCATTGTGAGTTAAAAGCTGCCATTCACATGTCCTCCAAAAGAGGGAAAGGCCTCTACCCACCATCTGGCCATGGAGAAGGCTACGAGCATTTATGGAGCACCAGCTGTGTACCTGGCACAGAACCCAGTAAGGGATACCGTAATAAGGGTATCCCTTATTACGAACAAGAGAAAGACACATACTACTTGGTTTTGCCCCACCAGAGCTTGGCACCCATTGGGTGTGTATTGCATTGAATGGCATTGAACTCCCCTCCCTGCGCCTCCACACGGAACGAGCAGTTCTCTCCAGCTGGCAAAATGGTTCCTCTAAGAGTTTGGCTCCATCATCAGGGAGGGTGTATGGGATTAGGGATCACATAAGAAGTATCTACCTGGCACAGTGTGGGGAACTGCAGGCCAGACTCGGCAGCATAGAGCTGGCAAAGCAAACCCCGCCAGCTCCAAAAGAGTGCCCAAGAGGACTGACACCACCATGGCTGATGGACCCAGACTTGAGTGAAAAGGTCCCCAAGGACAGAGCTCCTCCTGTCAACAAAACAACAATGATGCTTGTGAAGTGTGGCAGGCTGCTGTTAAGGGCCAGTGCCTTCAGCTCAGCCTTCACGGGGTTAGATATTCTGAGCATGACCCAGCCAGGGATAACTTCTCCCTACCTTAGGACACAAAGTCAGGTAAAAATTTATTTTACTCTTTTTTCATGTAATCAGTGTGGGTAGACTGAGGTTCAGAGAAGTTAAGTAACCAGCTAAAGCTCACACAATAAGTGGCAGGGCTGGGTCTCAGAGTCTGCTCTTTAGATACTAAAATCCATGTTCTCCAACCTTCTATGGGTTCTGCAAGCCCATCAGTTCTTACCAAATTATTAGCTTCATAATGGTTTCTCATAGCAAATAATGGTTCCCCAAGGTGCCTTGGACTCATTGCCAGCTTTCAGGAGACTGCAGGTCTCTGCTTAAGGCCGGGATCTCGGTAAAAATGGCCCCTGCAGGCCCAACTAGATAGTGCGAAAGGTACCAGCCTCCAGGGATGCCTGTCTTGGGACTGTGTGAGGCTTGATACACATCATCTCACCCAACAGCTGAAGGTGACACCCTCAGGGGTCACCATTAGTCACCCACCCACCACAGCCACTTCTATTCTTTTTATAACTCCAAGCAGCTGAGGCCAGCCAGGCCCTGTACCACCCTACATTTACCCTCCACAGGCCTCCTGGATATGATTTTTGGCCAGTCCGCTGGACCAATTAGCCAAGTCAGCTCTGGGAAGCTGGGAGGTTTCTGGGATGGGAACAGGTTCAGACAACCCTCTGAGGGCCCTTGACTTAGACCCTGCATGGCTACTTAGGACAGTGGAGCTGAGCCTTGGGCAGAGGGGTACAGACTGCCATAGGAAGGTCACAGAGAGAGCAAAGTGCTGAAGAATTAAAGTACACTGTGAAGAACCAAAACCAGAATGAGCTAAAAAAGGACTCTAGATTGCAGGTTACAGGTTACAAAACCAGGAATCCCAAGCTATGTGAGTCCCTGAGTCCACTCCAGTTGGCCAAGAGGAAGCATCCTCCCACTCAGAGTGATTGTCCTCCCCTGAATGTTCAAAATAGGCCCACATACCTCTCCAACCACAGGCCCCAGAAAGCAGCTGGCCTGAGGCAGCCACACCCAGTGACCTAAGAGCCTGACTGAGGTATGAGCGCTGGGGGGGCTGCACCTGGGCCTCGGGAGTGACTTCCGTGCAACACTGTCAGAGTGAAAATGGTCCAGACAGCCAGACACAAGACGCAGATTAGTGCCCAGGGTCATGTGGGCTGTCAGTCACGCGGGAGCCAGAGGAGAGAAAGCTGCCATGCAACCCGTGCTCCCAGGCCTATACAGCAGCTCTGGGGACCCTTGACCCTGCCTCTGACTGTATGCAGGAGCGTGAGCAGCCCAGGTGACATTAGGGCCACCTGTCTCCCTCCTGCTGCCCTCCCCAATCCCTCTCGCACCACCTGGGAGAGAGCATTGTGACCAGGCCCGTGGGTCCTCTTATATTCTCCCTTCACTGCAGCATCCATGAGACTCTTGTGCCCTCCTCTCCCAGAATGCGTTCTCTATCAGCACCATCCATGTGGCCTGACACTAAGGGGCTATGAAGGGTCTGGCGGTCACCCCTGTAGGATAATCCATAGTTTCCTGGCAGAAGGCTCCAGACTCCAAGGACCGAGGACCATAGCAGGCAGCATGAGCTGCATGTTCCTGAGCCCCCCAAGTCCCACTGGGCCAAGTTGGAGGTTAGACCAGGTGGGTGTTGTGCCCACACAGGTTGGTATCACAGTTGAGGAACCCCAGTTTAGGAAAGTCCATTCTTAGAAGGGGTCCATGAGCAAACCGCCCAATCATCACCCAGGGAAACGGCAAGAAAATCCGCCTTCTGTCTGGAGAGAAATAAGATCTTGTTGTCCAGAGCCACTTTTATGTGAAAATCCTCAGAAAAGATAGTTGAGAACAAAAGCTGCAACAGGTCAGGAAAAGATGCATAGGATTATCCTCCAACAGGTACTGGGGCTGAAAGCATGCCTGTGTAGGAGAAGACTCACATCCATGAGTACAAGGGCAGGCCTTGAGCTCCATCTTTTTCCCTCTGCTCAGCCCTGCCTAGGACTAGAGCACCTGGAGGCAGGATCGGAGACAATCCAGGTGAGCCCTGAGGGGGGGGGGGGATTCGGTAGTACCTGGGGTCCAGAAGAGGGAAAGCAACCAAGAAAGTGGAGGCATCCTTTCTCAAGTAAGAGGGGGCTTCTGGGGTGTTGTCTCTGGCTGAGATGATTTGTGATTGCCCACAGAGGATGCCTGTCCTTGGGATGTCCTGCCCTGCTTAATCTGAATTATTCCCCTGACCCTAGACAGAACAGAAGACCCCAGAGGGGCCCAAAATTAGATTGGGCCAGGTTCGAGTCAGCACCACCACTAAACATCTAGGTGACTTAGTACAATTACTTCACCTCTCATCTTACCTTCCTTCTCTATAAAATGAGAAGAATAGAGGTATCTAGCCATGAGAGATCCTACAAAGATTAAGCTGATGATTCCTGGGAAGGGTTAAGCTGCTATGGAACAGCTGTGTGATGAGGACCACTAGTATTCCAGCAGTTTTTCCGGTGGGGAAACTGAAAGCCGAAAGAGGACAGGACTTGGCCAAGGTCACAGTGGATAGGTACATAAGATTTGATTTGCAACCCAAGTTCCCCAGCTTCCTGTCCAAAGCACCCACACCAACTGGGGGTGCCCTAGAGCCCAACTCCACCTCCTTCTCTTCAACCTCAGTAGTCTATACCTCCACTCAGACATGAACTATTTTGGCAGGGGAGTCCAAGCACTGCCCCTGATTTGTCCCTGTCAGATGCAGGATCTGGAAGGGCTAAAGGAAAGGTAGCAATGTTGGCTTGTCATTTACCAGCTCTGAGACTTTGGGACCATTTCTTAAGCTCCGCCCCCAGCTTCAGTTTCCCCATTTGCAAAATAAGAAAATCACAGAGCTGGTTTATCAAAATGTGGTGAAGGTGACTATATGCAAAATGCTTAGCAGTGACTGGCACATGTCAACAGTTATTGTGACGGCATTTAGTGCAGATTCTGCTCTATTAATAAATTACCAAATGAGATCATGGGTGGGTTTGAAAATCCTTTGTAACACTATTCAAGTGAGAAAGCTGATGCTGCCCATAACTAAACAGCCTAAAACATGCTTTTGTCAGAAAGGCCTGGAAGCAGACCAAATGACTAGACCCTCTGCAGGATCAGGACATGGTGATCACAGGCTCAGCTTCCTAATTCATCTCACTAAAGCGAGAGCAGTGGGTGAGGATGAACAAAGCTGGCAGCTACCTGTCAAAGGGCCCTATGAGGCCCTTTCACATTCAGTGACCAGGTATGACTGCTGGGCAGGAAGGGATGAAGACTCCTAGATGTGTAAACAGAAGCTTTAGCCCATGGCCATGCAGCCTTAAAAGATACGCATTCAACAGAGCACCCAAGGTCCCAGAGATGCACGGGCTACAGAGGGTGCTCAGTCAGGCATGTCTGCAGGCTGTAGATCCTATTTCTCATAGATGAGATATCCCATTTCGTGAGTTTTTTTTTCCTTCAGGCTCTCTTTGATACAAGTTGGATCTTCTCTGTCTTCCATATCAGTTGCATTCTTCACATCTTTTTCCCCCTTCTCCAGATTATGTTTATTTCTTTTTAATTTTCCTCTTTGCATCTTTTATTTCTCCTATGATATTATTTGTGTTATTTATTGACCCTTGTATTCACTCTTATTTAATTTTAATTTCTGAAATTATTTTTCTTTCCAGGAAATAAACTACTTTACTGAATTTTATATGAGCACATTTCAATTTTTCCTTTTCTCCAATCATTTCACTTGTGAATTTTTATAATTCAGAGTTATATTTTAATTTCATAGATTGGGTCACTTTTTAAAAAATTCCTTTAATTCATTTTGAAATGTTAATTTTTTTCTTTTATTTTTATGTGTGTGTCTTTCTAGAGACCTTTATGTCTGATGACCTGTTATGCTCACTAGCCTAATTTTCTTATAGGAACCCTCAATGAGGACAGGTTCCTTCTCAGTGACCTTTCCCTGTGTGAAAGAAACAGGTTTCTCTGTACTTCTTTTCTTTTTTTAAAGATTTATTTATTTATGCATACAAGAACTGGGGTACAGGCCAGAGGAGTGGAGGGTAAGATACAGAGGGGGAACAAAACAGGCAGAATGACTGAAATACACTGCTGAGGGGAGCAGCAGGCGAGGCAGCAGAGGTCTGCTGCGCCATGTGGGTCGCCTCACTGGCTGGGGATCAAAGTTGTGCTGCAGTGGCTGCTGATAGCTTCAAAGGTTGTATCTTAACACCATGCACCACCAGGGAGGCCCTGACTGTACTTCTCAATGGGGAGAACAGACAAGGATTTCTTCACCAAGATTCGTAACTCTAGGGCTCCCTCTTCTGGGAGGGAGGTGCTTGAACTGCTTTCTGTTTCTCTCCCCTACTTATATCTGTATCTGGTCTTTACTGGGCTTCTTACTGTCCTGCTCTGTTTAGATTCTGTTACCAACCACTACTCCCAGGTGTCAAGCTTTGACCAAGAAGGGCTTTTTGGCTGGTGAGTTTCAAGATTTCTGGGAGTGATTTCATTGGGAGGATTCATTTACATCATAATTATTAAGTAGTTCCAGGGTGATAGTGAAGGTTAATTGTAGGAGATTTATAATGGTAATTATTATTTAGTAGAGACTTCATACAGATAAATGTGTGCAGAGCATTGTGCCAGGGCAACAGGGTGTTAGGAATAAACTTTTCTAGCTGAAAGGCAGATGGAAACATCTCAGACACTGCTCAATTTCTTCCAAAGAGTCATTCCTCAGACTTACTCAGAACTTTTTTCCATTCAGATTTGAACTCAGTGAGACATTCATGTTTTCACAGCCCTGTGGCTACCAGTAACCGGTCAACAACCTCCCAAGCATGGCCAAGCACGGCCCTCAGAACATTCACAAAACCCACACCAACTTTCTAAACTCTATAATCTAGGCCACCACTCTCGCAGGGAAATCCCAGACCTACTGTTCTTTAATAGAAATATCGGAAAATTGAGAGCTCACTGATGAGTTAGAAATCCAATTTCTCCAGACTTTGGAATTCCACTTGGAAGTGTATTTTCTAGGCAGCTGTATATGAGCTGGACTCCTAAGAAAGCATTGGCCTCAAGTCACAAAACCTGGGTTTGGTCACAGCTCTGCCACTTGTTGGGTGTATCATGTTAAACAAGTGATCCTTGCTGGGTCTCCATTTTTTCATTAGATGCAATAATTAAGAATAACAGTTTTCTGCGTGTGCCACAGCATTCTTAGATGGAGATGAAATGATGTATGTGAAGGTCTTGTAAGCTATAATTTCTGTGCTGTGCAAAATCAAGAGAGTGAGCCATGGAGCCCAAAGGGAAGTGTGTGGCTGCCATTTCTAAATAGTAGGGGACTGTGGTGGATGGTGCAGGGGTGCATTGGTGAAGGAAACTCTGTTGGGACTACACCTGAGGAGGTTGGGGGACAACAAATATTGTTTAAAAGTGAACAATGATGTAAAAAATAAAAAAAAATTAAAAATGAATTTAAAAAATGATCAGTCTTTTGAGTATTTTGGAATAAAATAGAAAGAATAGAATAGCAGAGAGTTGGCAATCAATAAACGTTTATTTCCTTCCATATTTATTGAATAAACATGTGTTGAGTAAATAATATTTGGGACATCAAATATCATAGAATAAATATGCTTAAAATCTCCCTTGCTATAAAACACCTGGTAAGAGTAGATCAAATATATGGCATGTATCAGAAAACATGTATAAAATTGGAAATGAGTAAGGGAAATTCCAAGAAGTAGAAGCCAAAGAACAGGTAGACCACTGGATGCCCAGAGGGCACTTGGTATCCAGAATCCCAGAGCCTAAGGTTATCACGACCACAGGAGTAACAAGCAATAGCACTTGAGGGGATGGGTAGGGGAATTTTGAAGCTGTGATCATCTCACATAGAGCCTAAATAAATTCTCAAAGCACCAATAACATCAATGAAGGATAAACTAGAAACAGATCTACTTATTGGAAAAGGGACTCAGGAAAGACACTTGCTTATCTCAGTCTCAAATCTGAGTGGAAGGACAGAGTTTCTCCTAAAACATTATAGCCACAGACCTACCTTCCCTGCATTTGAAGTTCAAATTTATGCTACTTTTATGGGTCAGAATATATGACAAGCCAAAAAATTAACATAAATAGGTAGGTTGGTAAAACTGGAAGGTGCCTCACCAAAGTAAATGCAAACATGCTTTGAAGGAATATTCTCTACCCGGGCTTTGCAGGATTCCCACAGACAAAGAGCAGCCCAGCATAAGCTCACAATCTAAACTTATAAGCAAAACACTTAAGGATACAAGCCACCAAGAGGGGATATTCAGTTGATAAAATAGCATAAAGAATGAGCTACACAAAAATTTAAATACTAGCATGACTATACATAAAATGTAAATGACTATGTTTAAATGCTTTTAAAAAAGTTCAAAAGAGTAGAAAACAGTCATGACATTTGAACAGAATGAAATAAAGAGTTTATAAGAAATAAAACATGAAAGTAAAAATTATCTGAACAAAGACCTATAAGTTTGACCATACAATCTGTAGATAAGAGAAAGGGGAAACAGGATTATTTGTGCTTTACTGTTAAGGCACTAGTGTGTGTGTGTGTAATTTTTTTAAATTATTGTCTTTATAATGTGACTTATCTTCTCTACAAACTTTTTTTCAGATTCATTTATTTTTTGCATGGAAGAACTGGGGTGTAGGCCAGAGGTGTGGGGGCATGGGGGTGAGAGGCTCCACCCAGAGACAGAGTGGGGAGCAGAAAAGGCAGAATGACTGAAATGCACTGCTGAGGGGAGCAGTGGGCGAGTCAGGAGAGGTCTGCTGCACCATGTGGGTGACTTCTGACAGTACACTTGTCAGTTTCTGCTTGCTGGAAACATCTTTATTCCACCCTTGTTTTTGAATCATACTTTTAGCCGGTAGACACTTTGAAGTTATTGCTGGTTGACACCTCTCAGCACCTTGAAGTTATTTCATTGTCTGGCTTCCATTGTTGTTTCTGTTTAATGGTCATTTCTCTATAGAGAATTTAGAAATTTATTGGGGGGTGGAGGAATTATTGTTAAGATCTTTTCATTTCTGAAATTTTACTACGAGTTTGTACATAGATATTAGTTTCTATTAATTCTTCCTGTTGGGGATTTGTTTTTCCTGAATGGAAGGTTCACATCTTTTCTCATTCTGAAAAACATCTTGGTCATTATCCCTTCACTTATTCCAGCTCCATCATTCTCTCTAATGAAGACCCTGGGTCTCACCCACAGCTCTCCTGGGCGGGGTCCCACTACAGCTCAAACACCAGTGGCTGCAAATGCTGGCCAAGGCTGGGAAGAGCCTGGGAAGCAGCACCGACTCTGGTTCTCTTCAAAAAGGGGAGCAGGACTGCTCCCGCTCTGGCTCTGGTGAATTCTCTCACACTCCTGCGCTTCTGACTGTACCCAGTGCATGTACAAACAAACGAACAAATAAATAAATAAATAAATAAAAATACATGCCTCTTTAAAAAAAAAAAAGGGGGAGCAGGAGACCCCGTGTCTGGGTCTCAGAACCTGGGCTGGGCCAGATGTAGGTGTTGGCAGGAAGTGGACAAGGAGGTCTAAGCAACATGAATTTTCTCCCCACTGCTCAGGAAGGAGGGAATGGTCACATGTACTAACACCCACTGAGGGCCAGGCTCTGTTCTGAGAGCCTCATGTAGTAACTCCCCTAATATTCATAGCCTGTGGGTCTAGCTATTTTTATCCCCATTTTTACATAAGGAAACTGGGACAGAGAGGCCAAAGAAGTTACCAGGCCACACAGCTAGTGGATACCGAAGCCGGCCCCAGCCCAGGCTGTTCAGCCCGAGCCCACTCAGTGAGCGCCTTCCCTCTGTCGCCTCTTGCATCTCACACCACAGCGCCCTGGCTCAAGTGCAGGGAGATCACCCCCGCGGGCCTCTTCTTCCATCCCAGAGCTGAATCTTGAAGTCCTCGGTCCCGTGTGCTCCTCTAGCCTAAACCTCATCTATTCGCCCCATCCCACACCCCAACACTTCTGCTTGGCAGATGAGCCTCTGGTCCTCTGAGGGCTGTCAGCAGGGCCGGATGAGGTGAAGACATTGTGGTTGGTGGTGTGAGTGGGGAGAGCTAAGGGAACCCATGACGACACTAGGGGCAGTGCAGGAAGCAGAAGTGAGGTGAACTAGGCCTGGTGATGAGTTGTGTGGTGAGCCTGCCTGGGGAGCTGACACCACCATTTCAGAAGCCTCCCGCGAGGAGCTAGGCTGTCTGTTTAGGAGCAGCTCGATACAGGACTCCAGGTAGGAAGGCAGGAGGGGTTTGGGGTGATTGGAAGCCCCTGGGTGGGGACAGAGGAGCATGGGTGTGAAACTACTCCTTTGAGGGAAGAGCCTTGTAGGGTAAATGGTTTTTCAGGCTTTTCTGCCTTCTGACCACTAAGATTGCCCTGCCTGATGGGGCACCTACAGTTGTTCCATTGTTGTAAGCTGACTTGTTTACTTCTGTGGGCCATGGGAGTAGTACTGATATAGTCACCAAGAGAAAAAGCAGCAGGAGAGAGGTAGGAGAGAGAAGGGGAGAAAGAAAGCCAGAAGACAGAGAGAGAAGCCCAGAGTGAAGACTTGCCGGCACCTTGGAGGCCTTGTGGCCTCCTGGCCCCCTGGCACCCCTGCCTGCCGTGTACCTGGTTGCTGCTCTATATATAACAGCTCAAAAAAAAGCCTGAGAAAACCTCTGAGGGCTACAGGACTCTCCTTCACCCATCTGCTGCATCAGAAAACCTGCACTGTGGCCATCCTGCCCCTACAAGCCTGATGGGGCAGGAGGTACTGTTTCACATACGAAAGAGACTTGGATTCCAGACTGCTGTGCACCAGGGCTAACTCATTGGGCAGCCTTGAGCCCACTCTGTGCCTCAGTTTCCTCATATACCAAGCAAAGAGGGTGGAGTACACAGTCTCTTTGGCCCTTCAGATGCTGACTAAGTCACTAAGAAAGCTGAAAACAACTGCCCTGGGAGATAAATGAGGAGGGACAGTATGGTGACCAAGTTCCTTGGATTAAGGTTATAAACTGTGCTGGCTTCTAAAGGGGATGATCCCAGGGCCTTTGAAAGCCTCCTCTTCTGCTGTTTACCTCCAGGGGACTGCCATATTGCCTGGAATTCCATCATTCAAGACCCTGCTTTGAATTGAAGGCCCAGAGGCTCCAGGTTGAGTGCAGGGGGAGTTCATGCCCCCCATCAACCTAGGGCTCAGAGAGGCAGCTGCCTCTGCTAGATGCCAGAGAGGAAAGGTCTCCAAGGAACTCAGTTTGGATAGGGGTAGAAGAGGAGATTCCAGGTTATAAACAAACCCAGCTGAGGCTCCAGAGCCACCTCAAACTGGGGGAGACACTTCTAAGTAATTGTTGTCCAACTATAGGCAATAGGTAGCTCACAGTTACTGCCAGGATCCCAGTGTGGCAGGGACTAACCAACAGGAGACTCGAGCATCAGTAGGAGACCTGGAGAGCAAACTTCAAGGCTTCTTCCATGCAGGATCTTAGGGTACAGGCATATGGGAACTTTCATTCTAGAATTCAGACTGATTTTCTTCCATGAGGCTCAGAAAGAGGTCCCCAAAGGGGAAATGGAGAGAATAAGGATGAATAACAATCACTCCTCTTTCCCAGTTATGTCAAGAACCTAAGGTGCATATAGGGTGGGGATAGAGAATAAGAGAGATGAAGTTAAGGGGCCTCCCTTTTAGTGCAATGGGTTAAGTCTCAGTACCATGAAGCTGTCCGCAGCTACTGCAGCATGAGTTCAATCCCTGGCCAGGGATCTACCCACAAAGCACAGCAGACCTCTCCTGTCTTGCCCGCTACTTCCCTCAGCAGTGTATTTCTGTCAATCTGCCTGTTCTGCTCCCCACTCTGTCTCTGGTGAATCTTCTTATGCCCTGCACCTCTGGCCTGTACCCCAGGTCTTGTGTGCATAAATAAATAAATCTTAAAAGAGAGAGAGACATGAGGGTAGGAGAAATGAATGTTTTGGGGTCAACAAAATAACATTTTCCAGAACCCAGAGTTCTCTAGAATTACCATGTCCCTCTCTCAAATCTGCTACAGCAACTGTCTGCCTCCTTCTCTGTACACAGAGCACCTTCCCAGCAGCATCAGCTGTGATACAAAGGACAAAGTCATCAATTTGGATCTCCACAAGGCTTAAATGATGAAATTGGGAGATCCTTCTGGCTGTGTGTCCTTGGTAGAATCACTTCTCTGTGGCCCATTTTTACAAAGAGGGAGGCAGCCTAGGTTTATAAGGGTCATTCCAGTTCTGACATTCAGTGAATTAAAAGGGATTGCATTCCCTCTGGTTTCCACAGGTCACAGCTGGGGGAGCAGTTGGGTGTCCTCCATAGCTCTGTCCACAGACTCCTGTCTCTGCAGCTCCATGGCCACCTCTGTGCTTCTCCAGGGAATTCTCCTCCTTCTGCTGCCCACACCCACACCCGCCCCCTGCCAAACTTTCACATACTCTGAGTGCAATGAACACGAGACTTTCGTGCCTGGCTCGTGGCTGGCAGGGGAGGGAGTAGACGTGACCAGTCTCCGCCGCTCAGGCTACTTCCCAGTGGACACAACCCACTACCTGCGGCCAGATGGCACCTGCACCCTCTGTAAGAACGTCCTGCAGGACAACACCCTCCAGCGCCTGCCCCTGGCCCTTGCGCACTGGCGTGCCCAGTCCTCAGTCTGCCAGCGCAAGGTAGTCAAAGCCGAGATCAAATCCGTCGAGGGTGTGGCCAAGGATGCTGCTAGCAACATCCAAAATGACTGGCGTGTGGGGCTAGACGTGAATCCCAAGCCCAGCAGCAACGCACGCATGACCATGGAAGGTGCGCACTCTGATGAAGCTAACTTTGCAGCCAAGAAAGCCCACGAGGACCAGTACACCTTCAGCAAGGATGAGGTGGAGTGTCGATTTTACAGGTGAGCTTGGGAGTGGGGGTTGAGGAGGCATGAAAAAAAGCTGGGAAATTTAGGGTGATCTAAAAGCCCAGGAATGGCAGGATGGGAACTAAGAGACTGCCTCCACCAGGAGGAAACCACAATCCTGGTTCTCACACACCAGGTGATACAGTGCCCTATGGCCTTCCCCCTAACCCCCGGTAGTCCAGATCAGGCAGAGAACCGGTAGAGGGAAGCCAGCAGGCTGTGCCTGAGAACATGATGCTATTTAGGTCTTCCCAATAACCCCCTCTTCTATGAGCATTGGCAGTTCTATGGGGTCCTTACTGGATGGCGCAGAGACAGGAGACCTGGTTGGGTCCCTCCCATCACTGACCTCATTCACCCTTTCACCCACTATTTAAGTCTGACTTGTCAGTCTCTGTGCTGGGCATTAGGACTCTAGTGCTGAGAAATTGCAATCACCCCTAGCCCTCTGGGATCCAGATCTCAACCCAAGAAATGTATGGACTCCAGAGTCACCCACTCTGGTTTCTTATACCTGGATGCTACCTTTTCCCCATGGTGAGACCAGGGCACCTATGTGGCCAGAGCTGTCAGGGGTCCACGCATACAGGGCCCAATTGAGTGGCAGACAAATAAGCCGCAGCAACAGGACTAGCTTCCAAAACTATAAGATACCATCAGTATAGTATCTTCACTTTTTATAATTAGAAAATAAAAAGGAACAAAAAAACTTTATTTTGAAAAGGAAAGGGCAAACTTCTAAGCCAAGTCCTTATTACTGAAGGAAAATAGAAAGGGTTTCTCTGTGGGCTCAGAGATTAGTTGTTCAGGCTTTGGAGCCAGACCACCTGGGCTTAAGTCCTAGTTCGGCCACTTCCCTGTGACCTTGGGCCATAGTGAGGGAATTATCAAATGGGGAAAATACTACTGCCCCCTGGACCTGATGTTTTTCTCTCTCTCAGTTTTCAACTGGTACACAATCCCCCACTGCACCCTGAATTCAAAAAGGCCCTCAGGGCCCTTCTCCCCGAATTCAACAACTCCACACAGACTGAATACTTCAGGCTCATCTCCAGCTACGGCACCCACTTTATCCGGTCCATGAAGCTGGGTGGCCGGATCTCGACCCTCACGGCCCTGCGCACCTGTGAGCTGGTCTTAGAGGGATTGACAGATAAGGAAGTGAAGGATTGCCTGACTGTCGAGGCTGAGGTCAGCATAGGCAGCAAGGTCAGTTCTTCATCAGAATACAAGGCCTGTGAGGAGAAGAAGAAGAAGCACGAGATAACAAACACCTTCCACCAGACCTTCCGGGAACGTTATAGTGACATAGTTGGTGGGCACCACACTTCCTCGCATGACCTGCTGTTTGGGAACCATGCCAAGCCTGAGCAGTTCTCACAATGGGTAGACTCACTGAAGGACACCCCAGGCCTTGTGGACTACACCTTGGAGCCTCTGCATGTGCTGCTGAAGAGACAGGACCCACACCGAGAGGCCCTGAGGCAGGCCGTGAGCAAGTATGTGTTGGACAGGGCTCGCTGGAGGGACTGCAGCCGGCCCTGCCCTGAGGGGCAGCAGAAGAGCCACAAAGACCCGTGCCAGTGCTTGTGCCATGGCATGGAACTCACCAATCAGGGCTGCTGTCCTCGCAAGAGGGGACTAGCACACCTGGAGCTTAAGAACCTCCAGACAAGAGGCCTGAGGGGAGACTGGACCACTGAAACAGACGCCTATGTGAAGGCCTTCTTTGGCGACCAGGAGCTGAAGACAAGCACAGTGTGGAACGACAACAACCCCACATGGCAAACAACGCTGGACTTTCAGGATGTGGTCCTGGAAATGGGGAGGCCCCTGAGGGTGCAGGTCTGGGATGAAGACAATGGCTGGGACGATGACCTTCTCGGCTCATGTGACACAGAACCAAAATCTGGGTCACACGAGGTGACCTGCAACCTAAACCACGGTCACCTGAAATTCTCCTACCAAGCCAAGTGCCTGCAACACCTGACGGGGGCTACCTGCAGGGACTATGCTCCCCAAGGGCGTCTAGGGGAGCCTCCAGGAAACAGGAGTGGGGCAGTGTGGTGAGAGCAGCAGGCCTGAGGGGACCAGAATGTCTGGCCTAACAGGATTCTCACAGACAGTGCCCATTAGCCTAATGGAAAACAGTCTTCTTTTTTTTTTCTTCACTCAAGTGGCTGAACTTACAGGTCTGCCCTAAATCTCCTTGTCCAAACTGGTTTAGCTCCTCCATATTCTTGGGTCCTGGAAATGAGCTGGGCTGGGCCACACCAAGTGTGTTTGCTGCACAAACGCAGCTGCAATTCCCACCCAGCTTCTTGCTGTCATTTAAGAACTTTCTGCAACCCTTTCTAGTGTGGTGAATGCCTTTTCATATTAAATCCAACCCTGCAGCCCCAGCACTTCTGTTTTCTCTAACTTCTTTGCCCACCAAGTTTAGCCTCTCAGATGAATCATAAGTGCCTTGACCTGACTCATACACATAACCTGACACACAAAATGATGTGATGGTAGCAGCTCTCTTGCACCAGGTATGGCCTGGGGCTTACACCCTCTGCTGTGTCACTTACTTATTAGCCACGTGACTTGGGTGAATAATCTGAGCTCTCCCACCTTCAGTTCCTTATTTATTATCCTTGGCCAATAAAACGCTACATCAGTGGCAAGTGTTAAAATAATAATCACAACAATAAGCCAACACTTAGTCTGTGACACCTTTACCCACTCTTGATGTACAAACTGAAATGCCTTTTATAAATTAACTCTTTCAAACCTTGCAATATCCCCAAAGAAGGTCTAAGATCACGAAGGAAGAAACCAAAGACCAGAAACATTAAGGAATTTGCTCAGGTAACAGCACATGGAAGAGGCAGCCAGTCTCACTTGAGCCTGCTGTGACTCTTCACACACTTCACCAGACACACAGACGGTGGTGAATCTTGACAAAGATGCAAACACCTCGGAAGGCTGTGAAAGGGAAAAGAACAGTGGTCTGTTTGGGTTTGTAAAACAGAACAGCAGCAAGGGAGCCAGCAGCCTTTCTTGTTCTACCAATTAGGTGTTCCCTTCTCGCTCTGTACTGCTAATATCCTAAAAAGGAGGTTCCAGAGAATATTATCAACACTTGCTGCGTTACTTAGAAAATGGGAGGTTGGGGATTATCTGACTTCCTGGATTTGTCTAAAAGTCCTGGGAAAGCCAGAAAGTAGTCGGCTCCATCAGCTTGCAGCCCCTCCTCACCCCATGCTGAGGTGCTTCTTTGGGTGCTGAATGGATTTACAAGACTTTCAAAGCAAGTCACTTCCCCAGCCAAATTTTTAAAGAACCTCAGCTACTGCTCCTGGTCCAAGGGCTCCCAACTTGCCCTACACTCAGGACTCAGGTCTGGAGCCACAACTCCCAGTACCACTTTGGATTTCATGCCCAGGAGCCAGGCTCCTGGTGGGACCCGGGGTAGGGATTGGGGGCCCAACCTCACTGAAGACAGGCAGGGCCCTGACTCTTTTGCTCCGGGCAGCTGGGTCTCTGGGCAGTCACTGAGCCTGGGACAGTGGCAAGCAAGTGGTGAGTTCTCCAGATGGGGAGAAATCCAGAGGTTAGACACTCCTGCAAGGATGTTCCAAAGAAGTCTTTACACCAGCAGGAATAGATAGGCCTCTGAGGTCCCTCCAACTGGCTGATTATCGTTCTAAAGAGGAAGAGCTGAGGGTCCTTCCACGAACATCCTGGGACCAGGGCCACAAAGAAACGGCCTGGGGTCGGGAGTGGAAAGCTTTTCTAATCAGAATTGCTGTCAGAGCCCAAGAGCTATGTGGTAGGGGGTGAGCATGGTTCTGTGGAAGGACCACCGAAAAGCTGGCAGGGATGGGGGCCAGAGGACTGTGAAGGGTCCTTCCAGCCTGAAGGCTCTAACATGCCATGAATCCCAGCCCTTTTGGCTTCTCTCTGCTTCTATGATAGCTGTTACAGAAATATTCCAGAAGAGAGAGACTGGCACTGGCTGGGTAGATCCTAAAACCATGGCATAGAACAGCACCAAGTTCTTGGGACAGCAGCTGTGCATAGCGAGCATGCCTGCATAGGCAACTTCATCTGCCTGGAACGGCACATAGACAACAGGAAACCAGGGTGGTTCCTTTCTTCAAGTGCAGTCAGAGAAGGCTGACCTTCCCAGAAAGAAGACTGACCTTCCCAGAAAGCAACCAGAGAGGCCAAGACAAGAGTGAGGGGGCATCAGCCAGGTCTCAGGCAGCAGGGTCTGGGGTGGGATAGGCTGTGTGAGATTGATGTGGAGAAGACACTGTGGAGCATAAAGGAGGAGGCAGAAGGCAGGAAGGGCCTTCAGATCAAAGAAGAGATGGAGAAGAGCCCACCGAGCAGGGCAGCTCTGAGGAGCTCCTGGCCAGACCATGGGGAGGCCCAAGCAAGGCTGGCAGATGCAGGCACACTGCACTGGGCAGACATAGCCCGAGCCGAGGCTCTAGGGCCCCTGCGGTGCTCACTGTTGGCTGTTGGCTGGGAGCAGCCCAAGGGACTGAGCACTGGAGAGGGGAGGTGGGCCTTGGCAGCCCCACTTGCTGGGTCTGAAGGTGCCAGTTCTCCTGAGAGGAGGTCTGCACAACCCTGTGGATGCCAAAGAAGGCTTCTAGGGTTCCCTGGACAGTTTCCCTATACCCAATTCCCAATGACCTACTACATGCTACTAAGGGTCCTCTGAGCTATTTCTATTGACCTTATTTTTTACAATCCCTTTTTTTGAATAAGTCAATGGGGGCCATTTTCAGTATTTCGCTATTCCAGGAGTTGTATCACCTGCCCAAATATTTGTGTTTGAAAATGTTCCTTGAAATGTTCTTCATAAATTTTAACATTAAAAAATAACCAAAATGTAAGGATGTGTATCTTGATGATAGAGATTTGGGTTAGATAGGTGTATGCATCTGTGTACTCATCAAGCAGTGTACTTGATGAGATGTACTCATCAAGCAGTACACGTCAGATTTGTACATTTGGGTCAGCCTTTTTGTTCTACTTGGGCCTTCAGCTGATTGGCTTAGATTCCACTCTGAGGTAGGGCAATGTGCTCTACTGAGTCTAGTGATTTAAATGCTAATCTCATTCAAAACTCCCCTCACAGAAATACCAGAATAATGTTGATTGACCGTCACAACATGGTAAATGAAGAGATGGGGTAATCAAACTTCCGGATCCTAATTTCATAGAGCAGATGTGAATGCATTACATGCTCACATATAAAGCACAGTATGGCACGTAGAGAGAAGGAAATAGAACAAAATGTTGGGCATTGGTTGTGAGACTATACATGATTTTTATTTTCTTCTTTCTTCCAAACTCCTCTAGTTTGAATGGGTCTCTGCCTTCTATTTGATCTTTTGTTTCCTCCTCTATAAATGTCCTACCTCCAGATTTCTCTCTATTGTGAATATGATGGTACATGTAAAAAGCTAGCACCGGGGCCCAGAACAGCAGATGCCAGCAAAACCCAGCGTCTGTCCTGTCCACCCTCCTTAGGTCAAGGGGCAGAGGGAAAACACATGTTTCCTATTTTCCCACAAATCACGTGACTAAGGCAAGGATCAGTTGGCCATTTCACATGAATAATCCTTGGGGAAGGAAGTGATTTACCCAGAACCCCAGCAAACTCTAGACCTCCAATTACCCTGAAGCTTCAAGACCCAATCCTGCTCTTCTCAGTCACACAAACAAGAGAGTTGGTTCACCCCCTCCCTGCTGAGTTCCTCTGGCAAACTGTCAAGTTAGCCCTTCCCAAGATCTCCCTGATTCTCCAGCCCCAGCTCAATCCCCTTGGGCTCAAGCTTCCCTGACTTTTAAGGAACCTCTGGTCTCCAGGTGGCTAATTTAGGGACACCTCTCTGGCCTCCTTAGATGCAGGAACAAATAACTCAAGTAACCAACTCTATGGAGCCAAAAACGATTTCTGCAAGACTACCTGCTGCGTGCTAGGCACACAAGGCACTTCACCTGCACTGATGCTGAATGTACCCTACAAAACGCCTGAACACACCAGGCACATCTGTGTGTCCCTACCCAGACCCCTTATCCCAGACATAAAAGTGCAGACTGCCCCCCGCACACACACACACTCACACCAGGGCACACGCCTCTAGGCTCTCATTCAGAAGCCAAGGGGAGCATCCTTGGACCCTGCTATGCTGGGAAATAACCCAGGAGGCCTTCCTTCCCAGGCTCGTGAGATCACCAGGATGTTCCATTCTGACCATCCCCAGCTGACCTTAGCACTACAACCCAAATCCTGAATGAAAGAGCTTGGAGAGCAGTCTGGGGTCAGTACTCGCCTAACCTTCCTCTCTCCTTACAGTTTCTTTACACACAGCTCTCAATGCAAGTGTGCTCAAGCACCCCGGACCTGAAGGAGCCAAGAGCAGCATGAGGGTATAAGAGGAAGAAGTGGAGGCAGAGGTCTACCTTCCTTAGCAGTCTGAAATTCCACTCTCTTCCATTTTTCTAGATACAACTGTCCTTCACACTTTAGTGTAAATTGACTTGTTAGGTTGCTTTCTTCAAAGAAGGGCTTAGATGACACTCCTGGACAGCACAAATGAAAGAGTAAGGCAGGTTGGGGATGTGACAGGATGCAAGGGTGGCAAGGGAGATCTGAAAAACACACTTTCACTGAGAATCAGGAGTGCTAAGGGCAGGTGCTCATCATTCGCCCTGCCCACCCACTCTTATCCAAAGGAGCAGGGACCCCAGTTTGCACCCATTCTCTACCATCTGCCCCATAATACAGACAAATCAAGTTAGGCACAATTCACATTTTGTGATTTTTAATGCTCAAAAGCTCTGCACAAAAAAAAAAAAAATCACAAATGAATCCTCACAACACCCCTGTGAGGTAGGCAGGCAAGTATTATTCTCCCATTGTACAGATGGGGAAACTGAGGCAGAGAGGGAAATTGACCAGTCAGTGGTCCCAGCACAGCTGGAATGCAGGGCCAACCATGAGAACATGAAGGCTCCCTCCCAGTTCAACCCTGGTCTCTGGCCCCTCATCCTTGTGGGCAAAGAAATGAAATTTTTTAAATACATGCAAAAATAAAAACAATACCAACAACAAATCTGAAAAGGTAGTGAACAGATGACATACAGTAGTTCAGCAAAATAATTCAGACAAGATGGTCAAACTCTTTCCAAGACTAGGTAGATGTGAATAACCTCAGCCTCTTCTCCCCTTTCTAAACATGACCAGTAACACCTCCACCTGCTTTTCTGCAGAAATTAGGCACAGAGCAACCTCCTAGACCTCACAAGCCAACTTGGGGTGCAGTCCCCCACTGTTCAGGACTTGGGTTTTCACAGGCGCAGGGCCCAGAGAAAGAGCTACAAGGCTCAGCTCAATACATCCGCCCGTTCCACCTCTCTGGGGAGCCTCCCACTGACCACAAGTGTTGGTCCTGGTGCCTCGAACTTCAAGGTGCATGGCCCCTCTATCCCTCTACCCAGAATGGAAGGCAACTCCTGGGTGCTCAGCAAGCATGGTCTGGAATCCAGGTGAGCCCTATTCTGCCCTGTGCCCTCACCCCAGTTTGTTGAGAGGCATCTGTCAGTCCTTGGGGGTGCTGCTTGAAGAAGGTGGAGGCGCAGAGCCATCTGGAGCTGATGGGCAGGGTGGAGGTTCTCCAGTGGAGCCTGTCTCCCTCAGCACCTCTAGATGGGCTCCCACGCAAATCAAGCAGGCCTCTTCCACAGGATTTCACCCACCTTCTGGAAGCTCTTTCCTGCCCTGAAAGGAATTTCTTGATGTTCCTGGCTCTGTGGAATCCTCCATAGCCCTCCCAGTACCAGGGAAGGGGGTGAGGAAAAGAAAGGAGAGGGAGGGGCCTCCAGCAGGCCATGCTGTTATCCTTGCAGAAGTCTCCAACCCGGAGCCAGAGCCCAAGAGGCAAGAAAATTGGATAAAGCGGCCTTTAAAGTACCAATCTCCCCTCTCCCCCAAACTGCATACACTCCCCAGGGAGCCAGAGCCCAAGGGCAGTGCTCAAGCAGCAAGAGGGGAGAAGCCAAGGGGCCCAGCAGGGAGGGACAGAAAGGGAAGGAAACTACCTGCAGCCTGCCTGCCCTGCACCAGGGCTGCCAGTGCTGCGGTAAAAAGGGACAGAGGAGGAGGGAAGTAGCCCGGAGCTTGGCTGGCAATTTGGGGTGTGAGCTCCTTAGCGTGCTAAGGGGAGCCCAGACAGCCCATCTGCAAGGCATGTGTGTGTGTGTCTCTCTCTCTCTCTTTCATACACACACACACACACACACACACACACACACACACGCCCCTCTTCCGGGAGGCCATGTCATTTACAAGGTGTGACTGTGCCAACTGTCCCACAAAAAGGTCTTACATAGAAGCAGTCCCTACCCAAGTCCTTCTTGGGGGACTAGGAATTGCCTCCTCATGACCACCCTGGGAAGAGCACCGGGAACACCAGCCCAGGAGGAGGCAGGGGCAGGGGAAGACCCTCCTATAGGAAGTCCCCTGCGGCCCAGGCCCACCGGCAGCAGCGCAGCCCGGACAAGGGCGGGTCCTCCACACACTCCAGCTCAGGGAAGCCCAACTGGTGGAGTTTCTCATAAACTCCGGCCTTTGATGCCACCGGGGAGGAAAGCAGAGAGGGTGCAGCGCTCCAGGTGAGGGAGGGTGACCTGAACAACAGGGCAGGCTCTCCTCGCTGGCTCTGAACAAGACTGGGGCCAGTGCCGCCCCCCAGCTAAGCGACCTGATTGAGCTGACTTGTGTTAACTGCGCTGAGCCTCAGGTTCCTTTTAACAGGGATGTGGCTCTTCCTCCTGGGCCTCCTGAGGAGGCTCAGCACAGCATGCACTCACACAGTAAGGAAGTGGGGAGCCTCATCTTAGCACAACTGCCTAGTCGCCACCGTCCATGCCCCTGGACACTGCCGTGGCCTCCCTTGTGGCTCTGAACCCACTGGTAGACGTGCTTAAGGCCCCTACAGGCTCGCATCCTCAGTCTGGCTGAGGTGTGCACCCCCTGCCCGCCTGCCCCAGGGGAGCTAATTCCAGCCTGGAGTCCAGGTTAGAACTGCCAGGACTGGGTGGTGAGGTCAGGAGGGCCAGCTTCCCGGCGGAGAGTAATTACAGGCTGCACTGCGAGAAGAGGAGGCCTCTCTCCTGACCTCTGGCCTAGGTGTGGAGGCGGCAGCTCTGCCTCCAAAAGCAGTGGTGTCCAAGAAGGACAACCAGAGGATGAGCAGAGGGCAATGATCAAGAGGACCTTGAGGACGGTGTCTCAGGACAGACATGGGGGGCTTTAGAACCAATCACCTGGCTCTCACACTGACCGTGAGCAAGGACTGACCTCCCTGTGCCGGTCACCCTGCAGAACAGGAGCAACAATCGCCCCGAAGACAGTCCTGCTCATCACAGCCCAACACTGACCTCACGGAATCCCCCCAAAATCTTGTGAGGTCACGCTACAGGATCAACGTTATTTCCATTTTAATGTTGAGGAGAGTAGGCTAGACCAATGCACTTGCCGAAGGTCACAGAGGGCAGTTGGCAGGAGCTGAGCCACCACACCAGCTTGCCCTGAGGGCCGGGCACAACAG
The DNA here is from genome assembly GCF_014898055.3 of Talpa occidentalis. NCBI lineage: Eukaryota > Metazoa > Chordata > Mammalia > Eulipotyphla > Talpidae > Talpa > Talpa occidentalis. Next base: position 43,809,011 of record NW_023605194.1, read on the forward strand.
CCAGCCAGAGGCACCTGGCAGATGAGCACAGCAGGAGCCCAGCAGGCACAGTACCTGGGGGACCGCCAGGACCCCTCGCGCCTCCCCGTGCACGCATTTACTCTTCAAGCTGAGATGATCATCCTGTCCCGCACAGACACGGTGCTGAGCCCCAAAGTGAGACAGGAGAAACGCCGGGCCACGTGGAAGTCTCAACAGCGGACGGGAATGACCTGGCCCCTCCTGCAGCCGCCCCTTGCGCCTCAGCCTCCCGCCTCTCACCTCCCGCATCCAGGTGCTGAACGGCCTCTGCCAGGACTGCGCCTTCTCCAGGTGGAGATGTGCGTTGAGAAGCACCAGGTGGACAGAGCGCTCCAGGTACTGCAGACTCCGCAGATGCAGTCTCCGGGCCTCCTGCTCCACCTGGGCTGCCTTTGCCTGGAGGACATACGGGAGTCAGTCTGGGGGTCACCCCACACATCGCGCATGTACACGCCACATACTCTCACGAAACTCTCACGCATAAAACACACACTCACATACACATGCCCCCCACACACAGATACCCCATGCCACATGCACCCCCATTCACACACAGCGCACATAAAGCCCGCATGCACACTCATGTAAACCCTACACACACACACACACACACACACACACTCACACCCTCTGCTGCCCTCAGCACCAGGGCAGGGACAGAGGGTGGATTCAGATGGCAATGGGAGGGACCCTGCCCCATCCAGGTTACAGGAAAGGCCATTAGGTGTACTGGTGCCAGGAAGAAGCCACCTCCAACCTGGGAGGGTGGTCAGCCTCCCTGAACCCCTATTTCCTCGTGAAATTCTAACCACTGCTCCGTTCTGAAGGGAGACCGGACAAGGACAGGCTGCCAGCAGAAAGCTCCAGGCATACAACCTCCATTGTACCTGAGGGGTGAGGAGGGTCCAAGGGGCCCTGGACAGGATGTCCAGTTCTGACCACAAGGTAGGGGCCTTCTGGCCAACTCTCTGTCACCCTAAGGAAGAATATCTCCTTCCTGGTCCCCAACGCTCCCGGGGCTAGAGGAAAGCCCAGGCCTCCGGGTGTGGGGGTGGTGAGAGCTCTGCTCCCTGGCCAGGAGGGGCCATGCAGGGGTCTGCCAGGGTAGGCCATAGGGGTTCTGGCTTGTGGACCAGCAGGGATCCTCTCATCTCCCTCTGCCTGGGATCTGCTGCCGCCAGCTGCTCTCTGCCTGGGAAGGGGGAGAAACCCATCTGCCCTCTGCCCCCTCTGGTCCCTGAATGACTCCCTCGCCTCTTTCTCAGTTGTTCAGGATCTGAGGTAGAAGGGTAGGCAGCCCTCAGTGGCTCTTCACAGCTGACAGATCACAGAAAAGCCACCAGGGTTAAGGGCCAGTGAGAGAAACAAGTTTTAACCAGGGGCCAACCCTCAGGAACCACTGAAGGTTTGTGGGTAGAAGTGACCTAATAAGACTCATGAAAGACTAATGCTCAGGAGGAAGGGAACTTCAGGGGGTCCTCTCAAACTTCTCCCTAGCATAGAGGTCAGGAGCAGGCCAGCAGACAAGGCCGAGCACACACACGGCCGGCTCTTCCCTGAAGCATGTCCACACCACGCTTGACAGCGCTCTTCTAACCCTCCAGGGTGCTGCCCGCCTGGAGGGAGCAGGAGGGTGAGCACTGTACCTCACTTTTTACTTCCCAAGGCCACCCAGGGCCCACAGCAGTTCTCTTTTCTCCAGAAAGAAGTGGGCCAGGGGCTGTTTCCTCAGCAGCAGGAACTACGTGGGAAGGCACGGCAGTCAAGCTACGTGTGTCTGGAACACCATGGGAAGGCTCCTGGGGGGACCATCACCAACCCTGGATGTGACACAGCCCACAGCCCCAAGAATGGGAGCTGGAGGAGTGGGAGGCCTCCCATTTCTGCCTCCGGGGACTCAGGCTCCTAGGCTCCCTTGAGGGCGGGGTAACTACACAGCCAGCCCACCCACACCACCCACAAGGAGCCCAGAGGCCTTGGGATTGGGTGGAAGGAGGGGTGAGGGACCCAGCCCAGTGCTCTGATGCCTGGGGAGAGGAAACGGGGCTCCGGTCCTAGTTCTCCCATTTAAGCTCTCGGCCTCCATGTTTCCGGAGGTAGGACGCCCACACAGTAGGTGAGAAAGCACCTGGAACCATGAAGAGCCACATCAGCTCCTTCACGTCCAGAGCAGGAGGGAGGGACGGCGACATGAACACGCACAGGCCCACACACAGACCTCGGGGTCCGCTGGAGGAGGCCAAAGACAAGGGCAAAGCGGTTCATGAGATCCAGGAGGCAGGGAGCTGGCCAGAGAGGGCATCAAATGGAGGGCATATTGGGCATGGATTAGCATGAGAGAGGAGGCAGAGCGAGAGAGGCAGGTGGTGGTAGACAGGAAGAGGAAATTGTGGCAGAGGACGGAGGTGATGGCAGGAAGCTGGGCCTCAGCAGCGTGTGAAGCCAAGTCAAGCACTGACCCTACAGAGTAAGGGGCCAGTGAAGGCTTCTTGTAAGATCTGAGGTTGGGAATGGCTCTGTAGCTGGTGAAGGAAGATGACTGGGATATAGGAGTAGGGGGCAAGATGCCTATTGTTTGGAGAATTTACTGAGCCAGTGTTCAAAAAACAATGCAATTCTGTTTAGAAATTAGGCCAATCACCAAAAAGAAGGTTTTTACCTAAATACAAATTGTGTCCAATACACGACTCCTATCAGGATGGATAGACATGCCACCCTACACTAAGTATTCACCCACCCCAACCCCTTTGATGGCCTCCCCAACTCCATTCACACCCCTACACACCCCATGATGAGGTGCTTGTTTTGGTTCTGAATGGATTTGCAAGTCTTTCACAGCAAGTCACTTCCTCAGCCAAATTTCTAAGGAAACTCTGCTCCTGCTCCTGGTCCATGGGCTCCCAAATTGCCCTACACTCAGGACTCAGGTCTGAAGCCACAACTCCCAGGACCACTTTGGATTTCATGCCCAGGAAGCGGGCTCCTGGTGGGACCCGGGGTAGATGACGGGACCCCAACCCCACTGAGGAGAGGCAGGGCCCAGACCTGTTTGCCCTGGGCAGCTGGGTCTCCAAGCAGTCATGGAGCCAGGGACAGTGCCAAGGAAGTGGTGAGTTCTCCAGAGGGGGAGGAATCCAGGCAGAGGGTAGACACTCCTGCTAGGATGTTCCAGGGAAGTCTTTACACCAGCAGGAATGGATAAGCCTCTGAGGTCCCTCCAACTTGCTGATTGTCGTCCTAAAGAGGAAGAGCTGAGCGTCCTTCCTTGAACGTACTGAGAACAGGGCCACAAAGAAAGAGTCTTGGATTAGGAGTGGAAAGTCTTTTCTAATCGGCACTGCTGTCAGAGCCCAAGAGCTGTGTGGTAGGGGGTGAGCATGGGTCTGTGGAAGGACCACCGAGAGGCTGTCAGGGATGGGTGCACAGAGGACTGTGAAGGGTCCTTCCAGCCTGAAGGCTCTAACATGCCATGAATCCCAGCCCTTCGCTGGCTTCTCTCTGCTGCTATAACAGCCGTCACAGAAATGTTCCAGAAGAGAGAGACGGGCACCAGCTGGGTAGATCCTAAAACCATGGCATAGAACAGCACCAAGTTCTTGGGACAGCAGCTGTGCAAAGTGAGGCATGCCTGCATAGGCAGATGCCTTCCTGTACAGTAAATCCAAGTCTGCAAGGCACCAACCCAATGGCCAACTCTGTTGACGGCCTCCACATTGGTGACATGGCCTTGGCTCACAACATTCCTCTGCATCAGCCAGAAAAATGTTATCATAAATATACAAATCAGGAACAGCTTTGATGAGAACAGAGGTCCCCTGAGGTACGCAGTGAAAGGCCTGCACAAAGTGATGTGGCAACCTGCCCACAGTCCCTCCACCTTCACCGGTGGGCCCAGGAGTGGCATCCTTAAGAATGTGGACCCAGCAGATGCCCAAGGACATGCAGGTGTGAGGCGGAGCGGACATACCCAGCTTCCATGGGCTCATAGGTGACCCAGCTGTGCTTGGTGTTCTGATGGAGGTAGTAGGAGTTGCGTTTGGCACGCTGCTGGGCCCGGAAGTCCTCGTAGGGCCCCGGACACCCCTCACTGTTGCAGATCTGGTACTGGAACATGGGCCCTGGGCACAGGTGGCCTCCGTAGGCTGGACTGTGGCAGGCACAGAGAGGCCTGTCACCTTGCTGGCAGGGAAGACTGGCAGGATCAGACTCCCGTATTGCCACCAGGATGGTTAAGCCTTTTAGAGCAGCCTAAAGAGGGGCTTCACTAACCTATAAACTAGAGTGACCCATTGTGGGGACTGCTGAGATCAGAGGCTTCCTGACCCCTCTGGACCCAAACATATATACTGCCTCTTCGTGTGTGTGCGTGTGTGTGCATGCATGTGTGTGCGTACATGTGTGTGCATGTAGATATCTGTCTATGGAGGGGGGAAGAAGAAAGGAGTAAGAGGTGGGGGAGAGAAGAGTAGAGAGGGAAGGGGAAGGTAGGCGCAGAGGAGGTGGAGGGTGTAGGAGGGAAGGCAGGGACAACAACCTTCCCCAACTGGACTGCTAGAAAACTCAGCCTGTCATCTTATATTGTTTCACCCTAACACAAGGCCTGGCATACAATAGGCACTCAATAAATGAGTAATCCACTCCTATTTGCACATACTGCCACTTGATATCATGAACCATGGGGTTGTAAGACATTTGGGTTTGCACTCAGAAGGTGGCTTCTGAGTCCTGACCATGCGAACTTGGGCAAGGTGCTAAGTCTCACTGTTTCCCTTTAAAGGAGGCACCATCACACCTCTCCTGTTCTACCCCCTCCCACCATTCTGTGAAGAATCAATAAGAAATGCCATTGTAAAACCATCTAGAGCCTCTTCTCCACTAACGGAAGAGGATGAGGCAAGGTTACTAACGCAGAGTGTCAAGGGCACGAGGTTACCGGCCCTGCTCAGAGGCGCTGGGAGAATTACACGGGTGGATGCACCTAAGTGTTTAACACCCCATCTGGCCCAGAGCAAGCACTTGATATACTGATATTAGTAAAAGTGTGTCATGTATTACAAGCTGCTGTCCTTTATTAAGTGCTTCATCTGTGCTGGACATGGTGCTGAGAGCAACACGTTATTTCACTTAAGCCGCATGAAATAAAAGTAGTTTTTATTACAGAGGAGTTCAATAAATGGATGCTAGGATCGAGGGTATGAAAGCCCATCAGGGCCGGAAGGTGGTTCACTCAGAGTGGGCACCACGAGGCTTCCCTCTAAGCCCGGCTTTCTCACCCCAGGGGGGAGTCACAGGGTAGCTCCCGTGGGCCCGTGGCCTAGGGGGGAACTCAGCATCTCGCTCGGGAGCAGGCTGCCCCGGAGGCAGTGAGCCCCGGCCATGGAGGGAAGCAGCAGAACACGCAGGGCCTGAGGGTGCCAGAGCCGCTGCCATCCTTGGACTCTGTCATTCCTTCTCCTCATCACGCTACCCGGAGCCGGGAGGGCCTGGCCTGGCTGCCCCCGCCCAGCGCTTCCATCTCTGTTCCTGGAGCGCTGCCCTGCACGCCCGCGCCGGCCGCTCCATCTCTCTTGCAGCTGCGCCAAGCAGGCTGCTGAGCCACGGTCAGCTGCACTCACAGCCCCGAAGAATTGGGGAGGGGAGGGGATTGCCACAGAGGGCACACAAGGGAAAATGGGCTGTTCCCCAGAATGCTGACATTCGGGTGGTGGCGTGGGAGTGGAGGTTGGATGCTAGAAACAGGTAAGTGAAGAAAGATTAAAGGAAGTTTTGCTTCATGTGGTATTTGTTCTCTGAAGACCTGGCTACTGGGCATTTACATGAGTGTTGCTCCAAGTTTAACTGGGCTGTGGGGGCCCAGGAGGGCAGAGTCTTGGACCCACCCGGACTTTCCAAGGACTCTTCCACATACAAGAGTTTGAGCATCCTGGTTAGGACCAGTCTCGGGTGTCAGACCTGATGGGTCATTAACCAATAGTGACGCGGGACCTTGGCCATTAAAACACCCAACCTGAGGGGGTCTTCTCTTGTGCCCAGGCCCCCAGTTCTTTCCCCTCCAACCCCCCCAAGTCTAAGGAGAGGGGTCCCCTGCCCTGCCCTGCCCATCCCAGCCAAGCACACTCATAGGGATTATCACAGCTCTGGCTGCGGTATCACACCCAGCCCCCACATGACCTTGAACCTGACCTGAACTTGATTCAGGAGCACCAGTTTCCATCCTGGCCATAAGTCTGCTCCAGCGACTTCCAGATGCAGTGACCTTTGAAGCACCACTAGATGGATCAGAGGGGGTGAGGTCATCCTAGGCTGCCACAGAGGTACCCAGCCTGGCGCAGACACAGGTAGTGGCACCAGGGATGAGCCCAGGGATAGGGATTTTGAGTGTGAGCCACGCAGGGGGGCTACACAGAATCCCACACCTCCCCCTGGGCTGAGTAGCCTTCAGCAAAAGGCTCCCCTTGCTAAGGCACTCCTCAACTGCCCGATGTGGACACCACCCACAGGGCTGCTGTGCCAAGGAGAAAGGCTGGCACACGCAGCTTGGGAAACAGCAGAGGGAATTACTAGTGATGATAACAACTGTGTCCTGGAAGAAATAAAGGACTGATAGTAGAGGGAAGACAACGTGCCCATGCCACCAAGCATTTGAACTTGCAGCACTGTGCCTCAAAATCACACCTAGGGGTCACAAGTAGTGGTGTTCCCGGAGGCAAGCCAGCCACACAGGGAGGTTCATGCATGCAGTGGAGGAGCACATGCATGAGTCAAAGACTTGGGTCCAAGTCCCAGCTCAGCCTTTTCTAGCTCTGTGTGGTTTGTTGTCACTCCACCTTGCTGAACCTCAGTTTACTCACCTGTGAAATGGGACTGTTGTAAGAACTGGAAGCAGTAACACCTACAAAGGCCCTAGCGCAGGGTCAGAAGCAAAGGAAGACTCAGCCAAACTTCTCCCGTCCTTTATTCTCTAGGGTGACAGGAGAGAAATGTAGCAAAACTTTCTTAAGAGAGGTCAGTGGTTCGCAATCTCAGAATCACCTGGGGAATTTTAAAACTCCAGATGCCTTGGCTTCACCCACACCCCCTGAGTCAGAATCCCCAGGGGTAGCGGTTGTTTAAAGAAGGGTAATGAGGTAGACTTTACAAGCCATAAAATTCACCTATTTCAAGTGTGCAATTCAATGATTTTTCCTAGCAGCATTGTGCAACCATCACCACACTCCAACCTCAGAACAATTCCATCACCCTGAGGAGATAGCTCGTGCCCATGGGCAGCCACTCCCTGTCCTAGGGGTGGGGACTTCTTATGTGCAGCCAAAATGGAGAGCCCCTGACTAACTATTGCTCCAATTGTGTCTGGAGAGGGCTGGGATCTGGAATTCCTGGAGTAGCCGCCCCAGTTCCTGGGATAATCACTCACCAGGCTTGGTGCCCCAGGGCCTGTGCAAACACAAGCACATGTGAGTGAAAAGAGCCTGGTGATGGCAGAGGGTAGGCTGGTGGGTGTGGGTCCGTGTCAGGACTAACAGCTGGTGCTGAGTAATCATACCCCTTAGCACCCCGCTGCACACGTGCTCCCTCACCGACTGAGACGTGACTCAGTAACTTCTGAACAACGCCGAAGAGAGAGAAGGACACTCGGCCAGGGGCCAGAGCCCGGAGACATTCAATAAATGGCCCAAGGTCACCACACAGAGATGACCCAGGGACCAGCAATAGAGCAAAGGGGGGTTTCAGACCCCAGTTCAGGGCACTCGCACCTGGGCACAAGGTGCCCCTGGAAACGAAGCCCTTTGCTCACACCTGCTGAGGGGGCAACACCTACTGACAAGTGAAAGGGCAGGTGTTGGGGGAAGCGCAGGGAGGAGCCCAGAGTCTCTCATGCCTCTCTTCTCTGCTAATCTCTCTGGGTGACCTCACGGAGCTCCCCATGGCCGGGCTCATCCTCCTCATCTGCAGAGTGGAAATAAGCATCCTGCTGCATGGGCTGATGGAAGACCCAAGTCTGCAAACTCAGGAGCAAAGGACTGTGGCGTGTGGGAGACGAAAGTGTTGAGTGTGCGCAAGTTCCCGTGAGGCCTCCATGCAGCCTTCCCTGCACACGGGGCCTGCACCTCTCCTTTAGCACTGACTCCACATGCACAGTTGGTGGGGGGCAGGGCATCCCCTGGGACCCACACCCCATGAAGGCTGTGGCTGCTACAGACCCCCGTCCTGCAGGTACCTTGCCGGGTGCACACTCCATGCCATCCTGCGGGGGCCCCTTCTTGGTCTTGCAGAAGTACGGGTTGTTGGGGTGGCTGCACCACAGCTGCTTGCAGGGCTCAAAGGTCCTGAACTGCGTGGCAGGGGGAGCGGGCTCACAGCCTGCACTGGTGCTCCAGCTCTGCCACATTGCCCAGGGGGCAAAGGGTAGCGACAGAGGGAGAGGGGGGTGTGGTGGATGCTGGGCCCAGAATACTGCCAGGAAGGCAGGAGGAGCCCGTCCAGACACACACACACACACACACGCACACACACACACACACACACACACACACACACAGAGACAACTTGACTCTACCCCAAGTGCCAGTGGCTGCCAGATGCCTCTTCTCCATTAGGGCACAGAGGAGAAGGAGCCAGCCACAGCCTACATTGCCCTGTCTCCTCCCTAAGCCCTCCCGGCCTTGTAGAGGCCACACTGTCACTGAGCAGGGACTATGGTTCAAGGTTCTAGAAATTCTGAGTCCCGTGCACATGGTGGGCATCAAAGCCCCTGGGTTCCCAGACCCTAGCACCCAGACAAGGTCAGGATTCCCATCTCCCTCCATTGTCACCTGCCACGCCAGAGGTGGGAGGGTAACTGTGTAACAGAATGTCAAGGAAAGCCCCAATTTCCTAATAGTCTCTCCCAATAGTCTCTCCTATCATCCCAGGCAGACAACAAATACAGCACATGGCCATCAAAATGCCATCTCCCCTGTGTTCTCCAGCACAAAGCCGAGGCCTTGTCTCCCAGGCTTACCTGGCACATCGATGCCTCCCAGCTCTGTAGAGCCGAGCAGGGTGTTGCGCTCCGGGTGGGGGCTGAGCTACTTGGGTCGCCGAGGCCCGCCCGACCCCTTCTGCAAGCACCTGGCCTGGGCTGTCCCCTTTCCTTTGCTCATCTCTTTTCTGGGTGACCCTCACTGATCCCCAGGCTGTGCCCTGCTCTGCCCTGTGGCTGGGGCAGGGTTATGCGGCCTTGTGTCTATCTCCTCAGACACAAGGGCATTAGGGGGCGGGAGCTGACCCCCTGGAGGGAGGTGTGTGCAGGAGAATTTCACCAGGGTGGGAAGCCAGCCCCAAACCTTCCTCCATGCCCCTGAAGAGCAGGTGGTGACAACTGTGCTCCCAGCTGGAGCCCAGCGCCTGCTCTGACTCAAAGACCCCCCACAGGTCAGCTCCCAGACCAGTCTAGCCAGGATCTCATTACTCTGCTCTCTGCCATCTTTCCTGGCACTAAAGCGTTCTCCAGCCACTGTACTCGCTGGAGAGCACACAGGTAGGGCAAGGAGGGCAGGGGTGTAGCAGAAGGTGGCAGAATGAGCTCTGTTCACCTATGTCCCTTATGGTGGCACCACCCAGCCTGGGAGCACATCACCAGACCTGCTGGTGGGCTGGGTGGACCAGCCTGGGTCACAGGACATGGCACCCGGCTGGCAGGACCAGTAGGGACTCACCGCTGAGCAGCTGTGGTACCCAGAGCCGAAGTCAAAGCGGCAATGCTCATCCATGGAGTAGTCAGTGCCAGGCAGTGGCCAGGCACTGGAGGCTGTGGCCAGGCAGGTGCAAAGGGGTAGTCAAGGAGGCAGTTGTAGGAGTGGCATAAGACGGATGGTGAGCCAGGCAGAGGCAGGAATTCCACAGCCTCCCCTCCCCGGAGGATGGACTTCCAGTGAGTAGGGAAGGCCTTCAGGAATCTGACCCGCTGCCCTGTGCTGGAGCTGTCTTCCAGGAGGTCAGGCAGCCCTGACTCTCTCTGCCATAGGCCCTCATTTTGACCCATGGCTGTGTCTGGGGGGCTCCAGGGAGAGCTCTAGATCCTTTTTTAGAGCTTTAGTGTCCTTACTTATTTTTTGTCTTGTTGATCTATCCATTGTTGATAGTGGTGTGTTGAAGTCTCCTATTACATATGTGTTTTCTCTGATGTCTGTTCTCAGAGATGATAATAGTTGACTGATATATTTTGGTGCTCCTTCATTTGGTGAGTATATGTTAACGAGTGTTATTTCTTCTTGAAGTATTGTCCCCTTGATCATAATGTAGTGACCGTCAGGGTCTCTTTTTACCTTTTTGAGTTTGAAATCTGTTTTATCTGATACAAAGACAGCTGTTCCTGTCTTCTTTTTTGGTCCATTTGCTTGTAGGATTGTTTTTCATCCTTTTACTTTCAGTCTATTTTTATCTTTTGTAGTTAAATGTGTTTTCTAGAGACAGCAAAAGTTTGGGTTTTGTTTCTCTCTTTTTTTTTTATTTTGCTGTTTTTTAATTTAACATTTATCTTTTTTTTTACATTTTTAGATAATATTTGCTTCCTCCCACCCCCTCAGATTGAGTCCCCCTAGAATCTCCTTCCCCACGGCACCCGTGCACCATCACCACAGTCCCCTGTGCTCCTTCCTCCCTCCCTCTCACCCCTCTCCCTCCTCCTCCCCTGCAGGATGTCTCTGGTTTATAATTGTCTGTTTTTGCTTTGTTGTGGTTTGTACTGTTATTATTTTTTTTTACACTGATGTCTTATTTCGTTCCCCTATATTCCTGCTATAAGTGAAACCATGCGATATTTTTCTTTTTCCTTCTGGCTTATTCACTGAGCATAATTCCTTCCAGCGCCATCCACGTTGCTGTGAATGGCATGAGTTTATCTTTTTGATTGCTGAATAATATTCCATTGTGTATATATGCCACATCTTCTTGATCCAGTCATCTATTTTTGGGCATTTGGGTTGTTTCCAGGCTTTACCTGTTGCAAATAGTGCTGCAGTAAACATAGGTGTACAGGTGTTCTTTTGAATCACTGTTTTTGTGTCCTTTGGATAGGTCCCTAGTGGTGGAATTTCTGGATCATATGGTAGCTCCATTTTTAGTAGACTGAGGAAACTCCACACAGCTTTCCACAATGGTTGGACCAGTCTGCACTCCCACCAGCACTGTAGGAGAGTTCCTTTTTCACCAGATCCTCGCCAACAATTGTTGTTGCTTGTTTTTTTTGATATGTGCCATTCTTACTGGTGTAAGGTGGTATCTCAGTGTGGTTTTGATTTGCATTTCCCTGATGGTAAGTGATGTTGAACATTTTTCATATGCCTGTTGGCCATTTGCATTTCCTCTTTGGAGAAATATCTTCTGAGTTGTTCTGCCCATTTCTTGCCTGGATTGTTTATTTTGTTTTTGTTGAGCCATGTGAGTTCTTTGTATATCATTGTGATCAGTCCCTTATCAGTTGGATGGAGTGCAAAGATTTTTTCCCAATCAGTGGGGTGTCTCTATTTAGGTTAATGTCTCTTCGCTGTGCAGAAGCTTTTCAGTTTGATGTAATGCCAGGTTTTTATCTTTGCCTTCACTATCACAGCTTTGGGTAATGAGCCTTTAAAGATGTTTCTGAGATGTATGTCTTGTAGTGTTTTATCTATATTTTCTTCTCTATATTTTATGGTTTCAGGTCTTATGTCCAGTTCTTTTATCCATTTTGAGTTGATTTTTGTGCACGGTGAGAGGTAGTGGTCTAGTTTCATTTTTTTTGCATGTGGAGGTCCAGTTTTCCCAGCACCATTTATTGAACAAACTGTCCGTGTTCCATTGCATATTCTTTGCTCCTTTGTCAAAGATTAGTTGTTCATAAAGTGCGGCTTTATTTCTTTGTTCTCTGTTCAGTTCCATTGGTCTGTGTGTCTGTTTTTGTTCCGATACCAAACTGTTTTAATTATTATGGCTTTGTAAGTATAGCTTGAAGTTTGGAAGAGTGACACCTCCTTTCTCCTTTATTTTCATCAGTAGGGCTTTGGCTATTCGTGGTTTTTTATGGTTCCATATGAATTTCATCAGCATTTGTTCTATTTCTTTGAAGAATGTCATTGGGATATTTATTGGAGTAGCATTGAATCTGTATATTGCTTTTGGGAGGATGGCCATTTTAATAATGTTGATTCTTCCAATCCATGAGCAGGGGATGTCTTTCCATTTCTTTGTGTCTTCTTCAGTTTCTTTTAACAGTGTTTTATAATTTTCTTTGTATAGGTCTTTCACCTCTTTTGTTAGGTTTATTCCCAAGTATTTGATTTTTCTGGTTTCAATTACGAAAGGGATGGTTTTCTTCATTTCTTCTTCTTCCGATTGATTGCTTGCGTATAGGAAGGCTACTGATTTTTGTGTGTTGATTGTGTATCCTGCTACTTTACTGAACTGGTTGATTTTTTTGAGTAGTTCTTCTGTGGAGTTTTTAGGGTCCTCTATATATATTATCATATCATCTGCAAATAATGATAGTTTTACATCTTTCCCCATCTGGATTCCTTGTATGTCTTTCTCTTGTCGGCCTCCTGGCCACCCAGCACCCCTGCCTGCTGTGTACCTGGTTGCCACACTACATGTAAAGCTCAATAAAAGCCTGAGAGACCCACCAAGGGCTCCAAGACTCTACTTTACCCATCTGCCTGATCATAGATAACCTGCCCAGTGGCCCATCCTGCTCCTACAGTCAGGCTTTTCTGCCCTTCCACTGCACATGCACACTCGGCCAAGGGGCAGAGGATGGCGTGGTGTAGAGCGGCATGGTGTGGAGTGCAGCAAGGTGTGGTGGCGAACAGCGGAAAACATGAAAACACCAACAGGGCTGCTTGAACCGGTGACGAACCTACCCAGTATGGGATGATTGCATTACATTTGGCATAGACGGCAGGACGGTTCAAAGCAGAACGGTTCAATGCAGATGGGTATGGAACCCTTTGAAACCTGGGGAGGGATGGAGGGGTGGCCAGCCTCCTCTCCTAGTGGGCACCTCCCCAACAATGGCCAGAGGTAGATGGATCCCCGTTGCAGTTGGAGCAGACCCTATACGAAGTAAAAAAGACCCTGGATAGATAAAGTGCCCACAAGGCGAGGCGGCAGAGGCTGTGGCATGGGTGTTGTAGGGTAAATGTCTTTCAGGCTTTTCTGCCCTCCCACCATTAGGATTGCATGCCTGATGCAGGTGCCTGCATTTGTTACATTGTTATAAGTTGTGTGTGTTTACTTCTGTGGGCCATGGCTGCATTATTGAGATATTCGCCAAGAGAAGGAGAGGCAGGAGAGAGAGAAGGAGAGGCAGGAGAGAGAAAGGGAAAGGGAACACAGAAGAGAACCCGGAGGGAAGACAATTGGGGGCTGAGGCCTGCCAGCCTCCTGGCCCCCTGGCACACTTGCCTGCCATGTAACAGCTCAATAAAAGCCTGAGAAATCCACTGAGACTCCAGGACTCTCCATTACCCACCTTCTCGGATCATAGAGAACCAGCTCTGTGCCTTCCTGGTACTAAAGTCTTTCTCACAACTCTGAGAGAGTCTAGTCGAAAGAGCAATCCAGAATCCAGCAACTATGGTATGAGACACAGGAATTGCAACAACGTTTGAGGATTCTTGGAGGAAGAAGTTCAGAGAAATCAACCCACCATTCCGAAGATGCCAGACTCCTTCTCAGGGGGGGAGGAGAGGGAGGCTGACCTTAGCCTGAGTCTCAGCCGGTGGTGGCAAACCAACCTGCAACTCCAGGGATGCCGGACTCCTCTGGAGAGGAGGAGGCTACTCCCATGCTCCGGGCCCATCCAGTGGTAACTCAGAAAATGAAGCAAAAGCGGCCTATGGCCCCGGTGGGTGAGGCTGCTGGACCCCCACAAATGACAGAATTTACGACATTCCGACCATACACCCAGGCTGAACTGGTAGACTTGGGAAAACAGTTCTGCCAGAAACCAGGGGAACCCTTGGCAGCCTGGCTGCTACGTTTGTGGGACCTGGGGGTGAATGGGATTATTTGTACATCACAGGAGATGGAGAAACTGTGACTTTACACCCATCCTTGAGACAGAGGCTACAGAACAGCCGGCAGTATGGCCAAGGCGATCACACCCTGCTGGAATGGATAGTGGCTGCCATACGAACAGTAAGTATGTGCTGATGCAGGAGACGTGCCGGAGACAGTGAGCAGATGGCAGATGTACGCCGAGCTGGTGCAGGTACTTCGGGAATTGGGGATGCGGCAGGCATGTTCAGTGTGAATATTCGTGGTCCTGACTGTAAGATCGAGGCCAGGGCAGAGATGAGGCAGAGGGGGGAACATCAAACTGTGGCCACCTGCATCCCGGGAGCTGGCTCTACCCAGTTTGCACCGCACCTTGTGGGTCTGCTACTCCTAATGTTACAGGGCAGGGAGAGGGGCACCCCAGATCCCGCAAACCTGCCTGCTCTACATGGGTTCTGCCATCCGCCGCATCAACACAAAACATAGGAGACTTTAATGGGAAGGAACTTTAATAACACTAGGAAACAATACAGGAAAGGCAAAGAGTCTAGTTTCTAAATGAAGCACCCAGTTACCCGTCCCCTCGTGGGTAAAAGTCCATCCATATGGGATCGGCCCAGAACAAGGACCCAAAGCCCGCCACAAGTCTAAAGCATCTTCCAGTGGGGACCCACAGAAAAGGGTCAGAAACAACCAGACAAGCCCGGAAGGAAAAGTGCAAAATCAACATCAAGATAAAAGCTGCCATTGTCACCTCCCCACGGGTCTCACCCACATCTGTGTCACCCAGTCCATGATCAAAAGACAAACGCAGTTTCTTTACGTGTCTCTAGGCTCCATGTGCCTCCTCCAGGTCTCCTTCTGGCTCCATCCTGCTTCCTTCCTCAGTCTCCTCTGCAGCTTCTTCTTTTCTCTGCTCAGCTCCACCCTCCATTTGGGTGGGGCAGGGAACATGGAACCTCCCCCTTTCCTGGGGACCACCCTATTACACTAAGTGGCCTGTTGGCCACCAATTTGTCACCTATAGCTCTAAGCAAGGTTAAGATGGCCTGATCAGTTAGATACAGAGCCTAACCCTTCAAGGCGCCCTTCAAATTAAACAAGAGCACAAAGCTGGATCACACTGGGAAGGCTATGCATCAGGAGGTATGACCTGGAACGCCCGAGGCTGGGCTGAGGACCGATGCATAACATGTACTCCCGACTCATACATCACAAGGTATGACCAGGTAAGCCCGGGGGGCCGAGGACCAATGTATGACAAGGGAACCCAGAAGCTGATCAGTGGAACACCTTGTTGATAAGATTAAAACCAGGGTGGGGGGAATTAGGGCTTGGTCTCAATGACAATACCGAGTCATCAAGCAGATAAGAAGTGCCTGGAGGGCAGACTCACCATCCCTACTCTTTTACATTCTTCCCCTTTCTTTAATCTCCTTCCCCTTTCCTTTTGCTCCTTCCCCTTACAACAGATGCTGTGAGTGAATAAAAAGGCCAGGATCTTGCTCTTCAGCAGCATCCTGCATTATGTAGCCTGCTCCAGGACTCCCGTTTCTTTATCAGTGTGGTGTTGCCTGAGGCAACAGTGCCTGATAAGAAGCCATGAAAGAACAGTAAGTTCCAAGAGAGAACAACTTCTTTGAAGAGCAACTTCACTCCACCTCTGACCAAGGTCAAACTCTGCCCTATAAAAGATTACCCTCATCCCCCAAGGGGCGCAACTTCTGACCTCTGGGGGGGCAGGGGTCAGCGAACTTTGCCTTGGAGCCCGAAGGATGTCCTGAGCAAATTCCATACAGGTTTTGTGGATGCCACCCCCACTCCATCAAGACACTGGGAACTACAAATCCCATGATCCCCAAAGGGAGGTTGCGAGGACCTAAGGGTGGAGTTAAGCAGCCATTTTCCCCCACTTCAGTTTATAATCACCCATGTTAGTGGGGTCTGGGCTCACTTGGCTCCTGCTCTTGGCCAGGCAGGTTTGGTCTTGGCGGGTCACTTGGGATTCCAAGTTGGCAGAACAGGTAGGACACATTTAAGAATTCATCTCCCTTTTTTCTCTCTGAGTTGTATATTTCCTCATTTTCCTTTCCCTTGTAATTAAATCTTTGTTAAACTTTTTGTGTGTGCCTGCAGTGTAAGTCCCTTTTAAGTGCACAGGTGAGGACCCATAGACAGGCAACCTGTTTTAGAGCCCTGTAACAGTATAAGGGGAAGACAGGGTGGGTGGTGCTGGGGTGGGGCAAGAAGCAGAAGTGAAGTGATGAGTTCTGTGGTGAGCCTGCCTGGGGGCCTGACACCACCAATTCAGAAGCCTCCCATGAAGAGCAAGAATGTTTGTTTAGGAGCAGCTTGACACAGGACTCCAGGTAGGAAAGTGGGAGGGTTTTGGGGTGACTGGGAGGCCCTGGGTAGGGACAGAGGAGCATGGGCATGAAACCACTTCCTTGAGGGAAGAGCCTGAAGGGGCAGGAAGTGCTGTTTCACGTAAGAAAGAGACTTGGATTCCAGACTGTGCACCGGGGCTAACTCATTGGGCAGATTTGAGCCCACTCTGTGCCTCAGTTTCCTCATATACCATGCAAAGAGTATAGAGTACACAGTCTCTTAGGCCCTTCTGATGCTGACTGAGTCACTAAGAAAGCTGAAAAAAAGTGCCCTGGAGATATGGGTCAGTATGGAGACCAAATTCCTTGGATTAAGGTTATAAACTGCTGGCTTCCCAAGGGGGATAATCCCAGGGCCTTTGTTTTGTTTTCCCTAAATCCTTTATATTTTTTTCCTTTTTTAATATATTTTTTGCATCATTTTTCATTTTTGTACAATGTATGCATTTTCATCTGGTTATTGTCCACATACAATGTCCATTCCCCTTTGTTTTGATCCTACTCCCTCCTCCCTCCCCTGTAGTGTCTCTGCTTTATTGTTGCTTGTTGATTTTGATTTTGACTTTAAAGTACAACACCTTGATGCAGTCATCTATTTTTGGGCATTTGGGTTGTTTCCATAGCTTACCTATTGTAAATAGTGCTGCAATAAACACAGAGGTACAGGTGGATCCCAGTGCCATTGGAAGGCTCCTCTTCTGCTATTTACTTCTGGGGCTACCATAATGCCTGGAATTCCATTATTCAAGCCACTGCTTTGTGAAAGGCCCAGAGGCTCCAGGTAGAGTGCAGGGGGAGTTCATGCCCTCCATAAACCCAGTGGCTCAGAGAGGTGGCTGCCTCTGCCAGGTGCCAGAGAGGAAAGGCCTCCAAGGAATTCAGTTTGGATAATGGTAGAGAGAGGAGATTACAGATTATAAACAAACCCAGCTGAGGCTCCAGAGCCACCTCAAACTGGGGAAGAAACTTCTAGGTAATTGTTGTCCAACTGTAGACAATAGGTAGCTCATAGTTACTGTCTGGATCCCAGTGTGGCAGGGACTAACCAACAGGAGACTCGAGCATCAGTAGGAGACCTGGAGAGCAAACTATAAGGCCTCCCCCATGCAGGATCTTAGGGTATAGGCATATGGGAGCTTTTATTCTAGAATTCAGACTGATTTTCTTCCATGAGGCTCAGAAAGAGGAAATGGAGAGAATAAGGGTGAATCACAACCTCCCCTTTTTCCCAGTTATATCAAGAACCTAAGGTGCCTATAGGGTGGGGATGGAGAGTAAGAGAGATGAGGGTAGGAGAAGTGAGTATTCTGGGGTCAAAGTAACATTTTCCAGAACCTAGACTTCTCTAGACTCACCAGTTCCCTCCCCAAAATTTGCTACAGCTACTGCCTGCCCCTCCTCTCTACCCAGAGCACCCTCCCACCAGCAAAGGCTGTGATGCAAAGGATAAAGTCATCAATTTGGATCTCCACTAGGCTGAAATAATGAAATCAGGGCATCCTCTGCTTATATGTCCTTTCCTTCTCCTCCGTGGGCCCATCTGGACAATGTTGAGGGTGGTCCAGGTTTGTAAGTGTTATTCCAGCTCTGACATTCAGTGACTTAAAAGAGATGGCATTCCCTCTGGATTCCATAGGTCCCAATAATCCTCAGCTGGGGGAGGACCCTCCTGAAGCCCTGTGCCTCCTGTCTCTGCAGCTCCATGGCCACCTGTGTGCTTCTCCAGGGGATCCTCCTCCTTCTGCTGCCCACACCCACCCCTGCCCTCTGCAACACCTTCAAATACTCTGCATGCAGTAGACACAAGAATTGCGTGCCCGGCACATGGCTGGCAGGGGAGGGAGTAGACGTGACCAGTCTCCAGCGCTCAGGCGCCTTCCCAGTGGACACAACCCACTACCTGCGGCCAGACAGCATCTGCACCCTCTGCAAGAACATCCTGCAGGATGACACCCTCCAGTGCTTACCCGTGGCCCTCACGCACTGGCGTGCCCAGTCCTCTGTTTGCCAGCACAAGGTAGTTAGAGCCAAGGTCACCTCTGTCCAGGGTGTGGCGTGGGATGCAGCTAGCAACATCCACAATGACTGGCGGATGGAGCTAGATGTGACTCCCCAGCCCACGGTCAATGCACCCATGTCCATGGCTGGTTCGCACTCCGAGGCAGTTAAATTTACAGCAGAGAAAACCAACCAAAACGAGTACATCTTCAGCAAGGATGAGGTGGAGTGTCAATTTTACAGATGTGCTTCAGAGGGGCATGGAGGGGGCATGAAAAAAAGGTGGGAAATTTAGAGTGGTCTAAAAGCCCAGGAATGGCAGGTTGGGAATGGAGAGACTCCCTCCACCAGGAGGAAACTGCAATCCTGGTTCTCACACACCAAAGGGTAAAGTGCCCTCTGGCCTCTCCCCTCTGTAGTCCAGATCTGGAAGCGCCCAGGCAGAGAACAGGTAGAGGGAAGCTAGCAAGCTGTGCCCAAGAACATGAGGCTGTTGAGGTCGTCCCATAATCCCCTCATCTATGAGCATTGGCACTCCTGTGGGGTCCTTCCTGCATGGGGCAGAGACAGGAGACCTGGTTGTGTCCCTCCCATCACTGACTTCATTTGTCCTTCCATCTACTATTTAAGTCTGACACTGTGCAGGGCATTAAGGCATTAGGCTCTGTGCTGGGCATGAGGACTCTAGCGCTGAACAATTGCAATCACCCCCAGCCCTCGGGACCCAGATTCCAACCTGAGAAATGCATGGACTCCAGAGTCACCCAGTCTGATTTCTTATACCTGGACCCCAACTTTCCCTCAGGGTGAGACTGGGCACCTATGTGGCCAGAACTGTCAGGGGTCCACGCATGCAGATCCCAATCAAGTGGACAGATAGGCCGCAGCAACAGTACTATCTTCCAAATCCAGAACATACCATCAGTATAGTAGCATCCCTTTTTATAATTAGAAAATAAGGAGAAAAGAAAAAACTTTATTTTGAAAAGGAAAGTGCAAACTTATATATCAAGTCCTGATCACTGCAGGAAAACAGACAGGAAGGGTTTCTCTGCGGGCTCAGTGATTCAGTTGTTTAGGCTTTGGAGCCAGACCACCCGGGCTCAAGTCCTAGTTCGGCCACTTCCCTGTGACCTTGGGCCATCTTGAGGGAGTTATTGAATGGGGAAAATACTACCCACTGCTGGACCTCTTGTTTTTCTCTCCCTCAGTTTGAAACTAGTACACAACCCCCCACTGCACCCTGAATTCAAAAAGGCCCTCAGGGCCCTACTCCCCGAATTCAACAAATCCACAGAGACTGAGTACTTCAGGCTCATCTCCAACTACGGCACCCACTTTATCCGGTCCATGAAGCTGGGTGGCCGGATCTCCCCTCACGGCCCTGCGCACCTGTGAACTGGTCTTACAGGGATTGACAGCCAAGGAGGTGGAGGATTGCCTGGCTGTCGAGGCTGAGGTCAGCATAGGCTTCCAGGTCAGCTCTTCAGCAGAATTCAAGGCCTGTGAGGAGAAGAGGAAGAGGAGCAAGATAACAAACTCCTTCCACCAGACCTTCCGGGAACGTTATGTTGACTTAGTTGGTGGCCACCACACTTCCTCGCATGAGCTGCTATTTGGGATCCATGCCAAGCCCAAGCAGTTCTCACAATGGGTAAACTCACTGAAGGACACCCCAGGCCTTGTGGACTACACCTTGGAGCCTCTTCATGTGCTGCTGAAGAGACAGGACCCACACCGAGAGGCCCTGAGGCAGGCCGTGAGCAAGTACATGCTGCACAGGGCTCTCTGGAGGGACTGCAGCCGGCCCTGCCCTGAGGGGCAGCAGAAGAGCCCCCAAGACCCGTGCCAGTGCCTGTGCCATGGAACTCACCAACCACGGCTGCTGTCCTCGCAAGAGGGGACTGGCACACCTGGAGCTTAAGAACCTCCAGACGAGAGGCCTGAGGGGAGCCTGGACCACTGAAACAGACGCTTATGTGAAGGCCTTCTTCGGCGACCAGGAGCTGAGGACAAGCACAGTGTGGAACAACAACAAGCCCACCTGGCGATCAACGCCGGACTTTCAGGATGTGGTCCTGGAAATGGGGAGGCCCCTGAGAGTGCAGGTCTGGGACGAAGACCATGGCTGGGATGATGACCTTCTCATCTCATATGACTCAGAACCAAAATCTGGGTCATACGAGGTGAACTGCAACCTAAGCCAAGGTCACCTGAAATTCTCCTACCAAGTCAAGTGCCTGCACCACCTTGGGGGGGATTCCTGCATGGACTATGCACTCCAAGGGCATCTAGGGGAGCCTCCAGGAAACAGGAGTGGGGCATCGTGGTGAGAACAGCAGGCCAGAGAGGACCAGAATGTCTGGCCTAACAGGGTTCTTTTTTTTTTAATTTTTCACATTTTGTTCATTTTTCAGCATTTGCTTCCTCCATCACCTCACGTGTAGTCCCCATAGAATTCCTTCCCCAATGCACCCGTGCACCATCACCTCAGTCCCCTGTGCTCCTCCCTCCCTCCCTCCCTCGGATCCTTCTCCCTCCTCCTCCTGCCCTTTCAAAATGGAAAATAAATAAATACATTCTTAAAATGATGTGATAGTGATGAAGAGAGCGACAAACAGGGCACAGAGATAGCCTTCTGTTAGCAACCCTATACAAAAAGACTGACATTCACCCCAAGGGCAGGCAGATAATACAAATAAATTGCCTTTTTTCTTTTGTTGGAAATGTGGGAACCCAAAATATTTTGTGCCCAATAACTCTATGATTTGAGAAACGACAACATATACTTAGTGATAAATGGCAGTGGACATTCATGTCCCAGCTGGGTGACAATAGGAACATTGCGGACTATGGTGAATGGAAGAACATCTCTAAAGTTGGCCTGCAGCTCTGCATCACCCCAATGGTCCCTTGCAGAGTAGGAGCCCATGATTTCCAGCCTTCCAGCTTCTTAAAATACCCGGAAATCCCATTTTGACTTCTAATTATTAGCAATTCACTTCACTCTTTAAAAACAACACAATGTAGGCAAATCTGGTACAAAACAAAGAGAACATGGTAATGGGCCATAACTGTACCAGAGCAATTGATTTGAAAAACTCTAATTTTAATAGAACCCTTTTGACAGTTTGAAAAGCTTCTCCTATCCCACAATCTGAGGTGGAGAACCAGTAGTTCCAATAAGATGGTATCTGAGGGTCTCCTGGCTTTGGCAGGCAATCAACCCCAGAGCCTCCGGTTCTGATATATCAGTAAATGGCCTTTGTTTCATGCACCTTGGACACAGGTCTCAGAACACAGCCCTGTGGGGTGGGCGGCAAAACTCAGGGTGGCCTCCAAGACATGAGAGGATGTGGCTTTGCCAGACCATTGCAGAGGGGCTCAGAACTACAGGCACAACATTCCTGACTTATTGCAAACTCCCTACACTTTAATCCCTTTGGGTTTTGTGTGATCCAGCAGCTCAAATGCCCAGCCCTGAATCCCCAAGTGGGGCGGGAGGTATTGGTGAGCTTGATAAGTCCAGTTGCAACCACCGTTCTCACATGTTTCCATTCACAGCCTCACACACAAACAGGGGCACAAGAAAAATCTTAAAACTTCACACTCGCTGCTGTGCTCATTGAAAATAAACATGGGTGTGGGCCATACCTTTGGGGTTAAGGAAGTAGGGGCAGGGTGGGCCTGGCTCCCGGACAGCTCCAACAAGGATGGGAGTCGTTCATGTGCCCTGGTGGTCAATGACTCAGGCAAGTCTCTCCGCTGCCTGGGCTGCCCCAAAGGACACTACTTTTCTACTTCCTCTTGGGACTGTTTAGAGGGAGGAGGCCTTGAGCCTTTCTGGAAGGTGAGTTCTACAAGAGGGGTCCTGAAAGGTATTCTGCTTGGCCCTGCTGGTTTTACATGTAGGGAAAGTGAGACCCCAAAGAAGGGATTTAACTGTGGCCACAGAAGTTCATGGCAGGGCCAGGTCTTGAGTCCTGGGGACTACAGTCTGAATAAAACTTAGGGAGGCCAATAGAATCTGGGAAAGAGGACTCTTGGGGGGAAGGTGTGGTGAGGACAAGGAGAAGGAATGGCCCCTGTAAAGGGAAGGAAGCAGTGTCACCCTAAGTCCTAACTCAAGGCCCCCCATGACATTTTTGTTTCACCCCACTTGAGGCCCACCTGAGGCCCCTTAGGTAACCCTCCACTATGCCAGCTCTCTTCCTTTTGCTGGCCCCAGAGGGCACAGGAGGCTGACCTGCCTGAGCTGGTCAGTGGGCAGGAGATGGGGGTCTGCAGAAATTAGGGCATCTACTCCTCTCAGTGTCCCTCAGTCAGGGGGTGCTTTGAGAAGCTGTGGACACCAGTGTTCTTTATTCCCCCACATCTGTCACGTGTCACATTTCTGCCTTCTCATATTGCCTCCTTCTGCCTCTGTAGCTCGGGCCATCAATACCTCTTGCCTGGAATAGTCTTCCTCCAGTTCCTCCATGATCTCTAGATTCCCATCTACCCCTCCCTGTTCCATCACCCCACAACACCATAGCCCTGCAGGCCCCACTCCAAGGCAACCCCCACAACTCTGCCTGAGGAACACCTGCAATTCACTCTGCCTGCCCCATCGGAAGGTGAAAGTGCTAGGGAATAGTGAACATGCCTGGTCCAGCTCAGAACAGCCTTCAACCAATGGCCAGTGGGAGGTGGTATATGAACACCCCAGCCCTCTCCCCATTGGCAAGAATAATGCTGAGGGAAGTAGTCTGTGCTGGCTCCCAGAGATGCCGACAAGATCAAACTCCAGTTACCACAGCTGTAACTTGCTTGACTGCACATGCTCTATTTGCTGCCTCCCTCCCAGTCTCAATTTCCCACTCTACTGGTTGTTTCTGGAATCGCCTCCCATATGAACAACCTACCTGTGAATCCCCATCTCAAGGTCAGCCTCAGGACATCAGCTAAGACACACATCTGACCACATCATTGCCTTGCTTAAAACCTTCATTGACTCCTTGTGCTCTTGAGATAAAGCACAATCCTCCCAAAATGACCCACAGGCCCGGCCTGCTAGCTTTGCTCTCAATTCGGTCCCCACTAAGCTCTGCGTCACTGAGCTGATTGGTTCCTCTATTGGCCATGCCTCTCTCTTGCCCTTCACACACGCTGCCTCCTCTTTCTGGAACTTTTCTCCTCAGGAGAAAAGACCCTGAGTAAGTCCACTAGCCTTCAGATTTCAACTTCAAAGGCAGCTTCCTCCAGGAAGACTTCCCTGACTGCCAAGTCTAGGTCATGGCCCCTAGAACACTGCTTCCATGTTTCCCCATCATAGCACTGTGAGACCCAGGGCCACTCCTATCTTAGTCATAATTGAATCATCTAGTCCAGTGCCTGACATAAATTTATGCTTTAAAAAAATGTTGGATGGATGGTTAGATGGGTGAATGAATGAAATCCACCAAAGAATCTTCTAGCCTCTGCTTGAACTCTCCCAGATCATTACCTCTGGAGGTAGTTATTCTACTTGAGCTACCTTGAGCTTTCATTTCTAACCATGACCTGTCATATTACACAAAAACCTGCTTTCTAAACCCTCCAGGCCCAGTGGTGGCTTGGTTGGGCAGAACGACCACTATGCTGACTCCTGTCCAGGCAGCCGTGCCTCTCACACCTCCCCTTTGAAGGAGCCACAGAAGGGCCACTCACTGTCAAGGTGGTGGTCAGGTGGACTGGGCCAGCTGCCCTCCTCTCTGTTACTGACAACAGAAGTGAGGCCCCTCTGTGGCAGGTGAAGAGCATTTCTTACTTGTTACCAACCCTGCCCTCTTGTTTCTCAATGAGCCCTACCACCAGCTGAGTTGGGTCCAACGGAGCAGTTTTTTTTTTTTTTTTTTTTTTTTTTTTAATGGAGAAATCCAACTTTACTAATCCTTATATTGAACATAGAGTTGAGTCTTGTTTTTTGATCCACTTGACAATTTTTTTTTTTTTTAAATATTAAATTTTATTTTTATATTCCCCCATACAATTGCAAACGCCCCATTCTGACCCCAATCCTTCCCCTAACGCCCCCCACCCCCCAAAAAGTGTCTCTGGTTCATAGTTTTTTGTTGATTTTGATTTTCACTTTCTTATATTCATTTTCCTGGTCCCTTATTTAAGTTTTCTAGATTCCTGCTATGAGTGAGACCATCCGGTATTTTTCTTTTTCTTTTTGGCTTATTTCGCTGAGCATGATCCCTTCCAGTGCCATCCATGTGTTGCTGCAAATTGCATGTGTTTATCTTTTTGAATGCTGAGTAATATCCATGGTATATATGTACCACATCTTCTTGATCCAGTCATCTATTTTTGGGCATTTGGGTTGTTTCCAAAGCTTAGCTATTGTAAACAGTGCTGCTATAAACATAGGAGTGCAGGTGCTCTTTGGAATTGATGTTTCTGTGTCCTTTGGATAAATACCTAGGAGTGGAATTGCTGGATCATATGGAAGCTCTATGTTTAGTAGGTCCAGAAATCTCCACACAGCTCTCCATAGTGGTTGGACCAGTTTGCACTCCCACCAACAGTGCACAAGAGTTCCTTTTTCTCCACATCCTCGCCAACATTTGTTGTTGCTAGTTTTTTTAATATGTGCCATTCTCACTGGTGTGAGATGGTATCTCATGGTAGTTTTGATTTGCATTTCCCTGATTACAAGTGATGTTGAACATTTTTTCATATGTCTGTTGGCCATTTGCATTTCCTCTTCAGAGAAGTTTCTTTTTAGCTCTTCTGCCCATTTTTTGACTGGATTATTTTCTTTGTTGTTGCTGAGTCTCATCAGCTCTTTGCAGATTTTTGTGATCAGTCCTTTATCATTAGTGTTGGGTGCAAAAATGTTCTCCCAGTTGGTGGGGTTTCTCTTTGTTTTTGTTATTGTCTCTTTTGGCTGTGGCAGAAGCTCTTTAATTTGATGTAGTCCCAGCTGTTATCTTTCTCTTCACTATCACTGCTTTGGGTGATGTGTCTGTAAAGATGTCTTTGATGTGCAAATCCCGTAGTGTTTCGCCTATATTTCCTTCTATGTATTTTATGGTTTCAGGTCTTATGTCTAGTTCTTTAATCCATTTTGAGTTGATTTTTGTGTATGGTGTGAGGTAGTGGTCAAGCTTCATTCTTTTGCATGTAGCGACCCAGTTTTCCCAGCACCATTTATTGAACAAACTTTCTTTGCTCCAATGCATAGTCTTTGCTCCTTTGTCAAAGATTAGTTGACCATAAATCTGTGGGTTTATTTCTGGATTTTCTATTCGATTCCATTGGTCTGTATGTCTGTTCTTGTTCCAATACCATGCAGTTTTGATGATTATGGCTTTGTAGTATAGTTTGAAGTCTGGGAGTGTGATGCCTCCATTTCCTTCTTTTTTTTTCAGTAGAGCTTTGGCTATTCGGGGTTTTTGTGATTCCATATGAATTTCATCAATAATTGTTCTATTTCTTTGAAGAATGCCATTGAGAATTTTGATTGGAATAGCATTGAATCTGTATATTGCTTTTGTAGGATGCCATTTTAATAATGTTTATTCTTCAATCCATGAGCAGGGATGTCTTTCCATTTCATTTGTGTGTCTTCTTCTATTTTCTTTTAACAGTGTTTTATAGTTTTTCTTTGTATAGGTCTTTACCTCTTTGTTAGTTATTATTCCCAAATATTTGATTTTTTTTGTTCGATAATAAAAGAGGGGTGGTTTTTTTTTGATTTCTTCTTCTTCAGATTTATTGTTTGTGTATAGGAAGGCTACTGACTTTTGCGTGTTGATTTTGTATCCTGCCACTTTACTGAATTGATTGATGAGTTGAATTAGTTTTTCTGTGGAGATTTTGGGGTTCTCTATGTATATTATCATATCATCTGCAAATAGTGATAGTTTGACTTCTTCTTTTCCTATTTGGATTCCTTGGATGTCTTTCTCTTGTCTTATTGCTCTGGCTAGGACTTCCAGTATTATATTGAAAAGCAGTGGTGAGAGGGGACATCCTTGTCTTGTTCCAGATCTTAATGGAATTGCTTTCAGCTTTTCACCATTGAGAATGATACTGGCTGTTGGCTTGTCATAGATGGCCTTTATGATGTTGAGGTATGTTCCTTGTATCCCAAGAATTTCAAGGGCTTTTATCATGAATGGGTGTTGCACTTTGTCGAAAGCTTTCTCAGCATCTATTGATATTATCATATGGTTTTTATATTTCTTTTTGTTGATGTGTTGGATAACGTTGATTGATTTTCGGATGTTAAACCATCCTTGTGCCCCTGGAATGAATCCAACTTGGTCGTGGTGAATTATCTTATGGATACATTGTTGGATTCTGATAGCTAAAATTTATTGAGGATTTTTGCATCAGTGTTCATTAGGGAGATTGGCCTATAGTTTTCCTTTTTTGTGTTGTCCTTATTCGGTTTTGGTATTAGTGTAATATTGGCTTCATAGAACGTGTTTGGTATTGTCCCTTCCTTCTCAATTTTTTGGAAGAGTTTGTGAAGGATAGGCACTAATTCGTCTCTGAATGTTTGGTAGAATTCATTTGTAAATCCATCAGGTCCTGGGCTTTTGTTTTTGGGGAGGTTTTTAATTACCATTTCAATTTCGCTGCTTGTAATTGGTCTGTTTAGGTGTTCTTTTCTTCTTTATCTAGCTTTGGGTGATTGTAGAGTTGTAGGAATTTGTCCATCTCCTCTAGATTGTTGAACTTGTTTCCATATAACTGTTCATAGTAGTTACTGATTATTCTTTTGATTTCTGCTGTGTCCGTTGTGATTTCTCCTCTTTCATTTATGATTCTGTG
Source organism: Talpa occidentalis (assembly GCF_014898055.3). Lineage (NCBI taxonomy): Eukaryota > Metazoa > Chordata > Mammalia > Eulipotyphla > Talpidae > Talpa > Talpa occidentalis. The sequence goes on from NW_023605194.1 coordinate 43,836,238, forward strand.
TATTTGTGCTTTCTCCCTTTTTTCCCTTTTTCCTTTGGGAGCCTGGCTAGGGTTTGTCTATTTTATTTATTTTTTCAAAGAACCAGCTCTTGGTTTCATTGATCTTTTGGATTGTTTTTTTAGTTTCAATTTCATTTATTTTGCTTTGGTTTTTATTATTTCTTTTCTTCTACTGGTTCTGGGGTTTTTTGTTGTTTCTTTTTCTAGATCTTTGAGCTTCGAGATTAGGTTGTTCTTTGAGTTCTTTCTTGTTTTTTGATGTGAGCTTCTATTGCTATATATTTTCCTCTTATTACTGCTTTTGCTGCATCCCATACATTTAGGATATTGTTGTCCTCCTTGTCATTCATTCAAAGAATTTTTTTAATTTCTTCTTTCTTTGATCTCCTCGTTAGTCCAGTGGTCTTCCAGTAGTGTGGCTTTTAATCTCCATGAGGTAGGATAGTTCCTGTCTCTTTTTATGATTTATTTCTAGTTTGATGGCTTCGTGGTCAGAAAAGATGGTTGGTATGATTTCAATCTTGGTGTATCTGTTGATGTTTGTCTTGTGCCCCAGTATGTGATCGATCCTGGAGAATGATCCGTGTGCGCTTGAGAAAAATGTGTACTCCGTTTTTTTGGGGTTTAGTGTTCTATAGATGTCTGTTAAGCCCAAATGCTCTAGGTCCTTATTTAGAGCTTTAGTTTCTTTACTTACTATTTTTTGTCTTGTTGATCTATCCATGTTGATAGTGGTGTGTTGAAGTCTCCCACTACATATGTGTTTTCTCTGATGTCTGTTTTCAGAGAGGACAACAGTTGTCTGATATATTTTGGTGCTCTTTCGTTTGGTGAGTATATGTTAATGAGTGTTATTTCTTCTTGAAGTATTATCCCCTTAATCATAATGTAGTGACCATTGGGGTCTCTTTTTATTTTTTTGAGTTGAAGTCTGTTTTATCTGTATAAGTATAGCTGTTCCTGCTTTCTTTTTTGGCCCATTTGCTTGTAGGATTGTTTTCCATCCTTTGACTTTGAGCCTATTTTTATCTTTTGTAGCTAAATGTGTTTCCTGGAGACAGCAAAAGGTTGGGTTTTGTTTCTTAATCCAGGCTGCAACTCTGTGTCTTTTTATTGAAGAGTTTAGTCCATTTACATTTAGAGTTAATATTGATATGTTAGCATCTGTATTTTGCCATTATGTTTGTCTTTCCTTGATTTTATTATTTATTCTTTTAATAACTTTTTTTTTTTTTTTTGGTCTTCTTTCGTTGTTATTCGTCCCTCTGAGGTTCTGGCTTTAGGATTCCTTATAGTATTTTTTGGAGTGGGGGTTAGTCGCAATGAAATTCCGGAGTTTCTCTTTGTCTGGGAAGGTCCTATTCTTTCTTCATGGAGGAAAGAGAGCTTTGCGGGATAGAGTATTCTTGGTTGGCATCTGTTTTCTTGGAGTCTGTTGACTATGTCCCTCCACTCTCTCCTTGCCCCAACGGAGCAGTTTTTGCTCAGGGTACTGCTAGTGCCCCCTTGGCCTAGGTAGGTTGTAGTAGGGCCAGGCTCACCACCTTAACCTGCTCGTGGGATTCCTCTCCCCCTACACCTCTCCCCTTGCTCACACCTGACCATGAGATTCTTTCCAGCCCAGCCATCCACATCCCAGGATGCCACAGACATAAGTGGGGCAAACAGCATCCTCCTGACTTCACACTGTCTGAGCTGGGTCACAGATGACATGCTCATGGGGTGCTTAGGGTTTGTGTCACACAGAAAGACATCAATCACTGTCACAAAAAGGACCCTCGAGAGTAGCCAAGGACTGACATCCAACCCAGAGTAGCAGGGCCAGCTGGGTACAGGGCCTGAGGGACATGGGCAGGGTTCTCGCACCACTGTGGCTGTGATGACGGAGAGGGAGATGCAGGAAAATGAAATGACACAGCCACACATTCACCACATGTTAACCATAGTGATCTAGCCCATGAACTTTGATTTTTTTTAAAGATTCATTTATTTATACAAGAACCGGGGTACAGGCCATATGTGCAGGAGGGTGAGAGGATTCACCAGAGACAGAGAGGGGAACAGAGCAGGCAGACTGACGAAAAACACTGCTGAGGGGAGCAGCGGGCGGGACAGGAGAGGTCTGCCACGCCATGTGGGATTCTCGCTGGACTGCCGGGAATGAACCTGCACTGCAGAGGCTGCGCACAGCTCACAGGGCGGCACTCAATCACCTGCGCCACCGGGGAGGCCCTGAACTTTGATTTTTATGTGACTTTGAGCCCCAACTCAATCAGCTCTCTTTAGTACATCGCAATCTCGGAAAACGCGGCTGAGGCCCCAGGGTGTGCCATGTAAAATGAGTTCCTAGAACAATGATTGTTGTACCACTTTCCAGCTTGAGTTGGGGGCCGGGCCCTGATTGAACCCGTCATCTAGACCCTGACTCTCAGTGGGCATGGCCGAATAGCCCAATAGCTCCATCACCCCAAATCTGCTTAGCAGACATCCTCCACGAGCACCACTTTTCCAGGCTTGGAGAAGTTCTACTGCTTAGCCTTTCTCTTCCCAAAGGCCCCGATAGGCAACCCAGCCAGCCAGACCCAAAACAGCTGCTGTTGTTTTGACGGGTATATGGGAATTTGTTTACTCTGAGGCTCCCACTCACATCTGGACTCACAATGACCCTCCACCACAGCTGGTTCCGGTTTCCCTTAAAGGAGCAGTGACACGTCACCTGCTTGCAGGACGCGGCTTTCCCCTGGGAGCCCAAACTCCTGTGAGACTCAGCGGTCATGACATGAGGTTGCCCCTCCGTCTCCCTTTCCTCCTGCTCCATCAGCAGCTTTAGGTCTGGGACCTCCGCCCAAGGTCCTGCCACGCGGGAGGCCCTAACGAAGCGAGGACCCCGATCATTTTATAGAGCATTTCTCCAGTCGGCGCAGTGGAGAAAGACCTCGCTGCTGCTCCTCGCCGCTCCGGTCCATTATTTTTCTCTCACTCACATCCAAATGAAATAATAAATGACAGTTCTTGGCATGTTTCAAGGACTGTACTTGCGTGATTCCATTTGCTCTTGCCAACAACTTTCTCAGGTGACTGGACTCAACCCCTTCTTAGAAAGCTGGGGGCTTCCTCTCACACTGGCTCCAAACCTCCTCCACCAGCCCCGGCGCCCGACTCCTGAAATGCTGGTCGAGAATCTCACGCTCCATCCCCTCTCTCCCGCATTGTCCTCCAAACCTTCCTCACCGCCACGCCCTGAGGTAGCTGGCAAGACCCTGCCACTTCTGTTCTTTCCGATGCTACGAGCATTTCTCATTCAGCATTTGCCATTCATGGCTTAAGTGCAGTCACAAGGTTGCGTGAGCATCACCTCCGTCTCTGCCTGAAGATGGTCATGGTCTCTCACGCAAACTCTGTCCCCAAGAAACAGTTCCTTCCCCTTCTCTCCACCCTCCACCCTGGTCACCTCTCTTCTACCGTCTGTCTCTGTGAATTGGCCTGTTCAAGGCCCCTGCCTTGAGTGGAGTCGGGGAATATGGCCTCTTTCACTTAGCACACTGTCCCGAGGTCCACGCCTGTGCGGGTTGCAGGACTTCGGCCCTGTGATGGCTGAACACGTCCCAGGGCAGGGACACAGCTCTCCATGCCTCACCACAATGGGCACTCGGGGTGTTTCCACCCTTGGGTTACTGTGAATTATGATGTTATGACCACTGGGGTACAAGTATCTGTTTAAGTCGCTGCTTTCGCTTCTTTTAGACATCTACTCAAGGGAGGAATGGCTAGACTTTGTCAGGTTATGTCGAACCCTCTGAGGAGCACCACACTGTTTCCCATAACCTGCCGCTGGCTTCTCAGCTAGCCACTGCCTTGACCTTCCAGTGCCCCCCTTCCCACCCGCCAAACGAGACACAACCCCACATCCAGCTCAGCTCTCCGGCATGGGAGACACCACCCTCGTGCTGATGACCTGGCCATGGCATTTCCAAGCCTTCCCAGGCATTAAGGGCCTAGTCCTCTCTCACCACTCTGCCCACCCCTTAGAGTTCTCCCCTTGAACAATGGACGCCTCCCTGTACGCTCTCTCATTCTGTTTTATCACCATTTCCATAGCCCTTACCACAGGCGTGACATAGTAGGGGCTCAATAAACACTGTTGAGGCCTTCCCCAGTGGTACAGGTTGTTGAGCACTGTGCTGTGAAGCTGTACAAATTGCCTGCAGCGCGGGGTCAAATCCCAGCCAGCCGGGGAGAAACCCACATGGCGCAGCAGACTGCTCCAGCATCGCCCGCTGTTCCCATCAGCATTGTCTTAGGTGCATCTGCCTGTTCTGCTCCCTGCTCTGTCTGGTGAATTCTCTCACTCTCCCAAACCTCTGACTCTACCCCAGTTCTTTTATAATAAATCTATGAAAAAAAATCCCTCTTTAAAAAAAAATAAGCACTGTTGATTGAATGAATGATGCTGACGTGCTTCCCCGTACAGGACCATGAGCTCATTGAGGGTAGGGACCACGGCGCCTCTATCTCAGTATTTCCACCAAGCCTGGTGTGAAAGGGAAATCCCCAACAAGAAAGCACTGTCGGGCCATAGTGAATGAACATGGCTGAGAACTGAGGACCCATGGTTTGTGGAGGGGGCAGGCGGGGGCAGCAAGATGGGGAGGGTGAGAAAAAGGGAGCCTGGAGCCCTGGTCCTGAGGATGAGGAGTGAGGAGGCTGGGGGTGGGGGGTGAGGCTGGAGGGAATTCTTCCTCCCTCTGGGCTCTCCTTGAGGGCAACTTCCTCCCACTGCCCCTTCCCCCCAAGAAAGACCAATTCTCCCCTTTTACTTGAAACAATGTGAGACCCTCAGCCTGGAGAGCTGCTATGTTTGGAAAAGGGGGCCTTGACCCAGAGGGAAGCCAGGGGGCCCTGCTCTGGCACATGCGCCTGAAAGGCACACAAGGGGAGGATGGGCTTCAAGGGCTGCTTTGCTTTTACCTTTTACTTTTCCATTTCTTAAGTACCTGCTGTGGGACAGGCCCCCCCCGGGCATTATTTCATTTACTTGTCCTGAGAGCCCTGCCTTACCGCTGAGGAAACTGAAGCTGAGGAAGGCTTCCTAATGCCCCCTGGCTGCCTAGTGCTGGGAAAGCTGCTGCCAATGGCTCTGGGTTTGCGCCCAGCTTCTGCTTCCCATTGACACCCCAGCCTGGCTGCCCTCGGCCACTGCAGACCCCAAGCAATATTCACTGCCCTAAGCTCCCCCTGCCTCCCCCCAGCCAGCGCAGAGGGTCTCCTGGGGTCTCTTCCTTCTCTCTGGCTCCTCACTCCCTCCATTCGGGCCTGTCTTACATGGAAGGATCCTTGCCCACCATGGCCAGGGCCTTCTGGACTCCTCAGTATTTGGAAACAATCCCCACAGGCTGCACAGAGCTCTCCAGGGGCTAGAAGTTAGGGCACAGGTGGTTCCCTTCCCGGGGCCCCCACAGAACCAGACCCCCAGCTCCTATGCCCACCTCTAGACCAGAAGAGCACTGGGAAGGCCGGACTTGGGAATGCCCGAGCCAGAAGGACAAGCAGGGAGCAGCATCTACCGGGCGTCCCTCTGTGGGGGGCGCTGGACTGGGTACGCCGACCTCCTTCTGTCTCCCTGACCCCTCCACTTGCAAGCAGGACAGATGGGGGCCTGCTCACGGTCATACACCCTGGGCCAGACGGGCCCACTCCTTCTAATTCTAAAAAGCACCACCGCCTTCTCATTCCAAGGGCCCTCCTCACCCAAGGGGGCAGCATTTGCTGGAGGCAGCTGTGGGCGAGGGGGCACCCAGAGTACAGGACTCCAGGCTGGCTAGAACCCCCTCCTCACCCCTTACAGAGCGAGCCGGGTAGAGGTGAAAGAGGAGGCTGTGTTGAAGCTGGAGCAGGCTGTCCACGTGTAAACATCTGTTTATAATTCAAAACACAAAACAAAAAGATGGTTTGCTGAGCTAATTCACAGGCAAAGTAGACGGCAGGGAATGATAAAGCTTTGTTAGGAACCCAAATTGCTTTCAAGTCCTTTGTACGTCATTAAAACCATACAAATGTGCTTATTCAGCAAACCATGCAAATTAGCTTATAAACCCTGAGTAATCCTTGGCGATCAGTATCTGCGACATGAAGCAGGTGCTGTGGGGACTCCAGCTGGGTCATACAGTAGCTTTTTCTTGGTTTTCATCTGTCGTGTATATGAAAATGATATTAGAGTTTTGCTTGAGAAGGTTCCATGATTTCGACATTCTGGTTTTTTCTTCCCTAATTACATCTCCCAACTATTTCCAAAAAGCATGTCTTTGTTTACTGTCTTCGTAGTATCCACAAAACTGTGCAAAAAGGCCCTTATTGATTCCATCTGGAGGGAACAGCATACCCAAGCCTTCCCAGACAGATGTGTGTGGTGGGCTACACTCTAACTTACTAAGTGACCTGGAGCCAGTGGTTCCCTCTCCGAGTCCACAGTTCGTCATGTGTCGCCTGGACATGCTGGCAGTTAAGGCAGTTTCAGATCACACATATACCCATGTGTGGGGCAGGATGGGATGCAGAAGCAGTGGCCAGTGTGCAGGGCACCCAGCGCTAGAAAGGGCCCCTGCTGTGGGCTGACACCTCTCCTGCCCCAGGTCCTTCAGATGGCTGAGGGCTACCTCTTATCAAAGGAGGTGAGATAGAGAGGGAGCAGAGTGGACTGAAACAATTTTTCAGGTGTACATGAGATGCTCAATACAATCTACTCTCTCAGGAAACACACAGACTCCTCTGCGTGGGGAGGCTCAGGGACACAAGGACCCCTGTCTATAGCCTGTTTCTCTGGTCTGCTGCTGTCACCTCCCTGCCAGGAGACCTGCTCTGGCTGGAGCCAACATTCCTCCTCCTCAAATCTTCCTTGGAAAATCTCAGTAAGACATCTCGATCCTGCTTGTCCGCAGACAAGGAGTGAGTAGGCCAGAGCACTGGAGGAGGGGAACCAAGGCAGGAGGGACAAGCCTGTCCCCAGTACAACAGCCTAATGCAGAAGAGAGAGGCAGAGAAGCCCAGGGATGGGGCCACTAGCACAGGATCCCCATCACACCCCTACCACCAAGTGCTTCCACAGCCCCCACTGCCAGGGCTTCCCTTCCCAGGGGGTTGGAAACTTCAGGACGCTTGACCCCTCAGAGCCTAGATTATGGAGAGTCTCTCCCAAAACCCTTGTGACAATGACGTCACTTCCCCTTGTGAAGCAAATAAACACGCTGTCATCTCACAAGCCCAGGAAACAGCCACCAACACCCAACGGGTGGAAAGGCCATCCGGGTATCCAACGGAAGCCACACTGCCAGCTCTGAGGATGGGAAGGGGTGTCTTTTGGGAGAAATCTCTCTCGGCTATCCCTTAACCAGGTCGTTAAGACCCTTCTGGTCACACAGCAAATGCTCAGGATAAGCTCTGATTGGCCTCAGTGGCCGCTTGAGTCCATGCCTAGCCCCCAGCCAATCTCGGCGTCGGGACCACGGGGTGGACAGGGTGGCTCTCGGTCCCTGTTGCGCCTGAGATGGAAACTCAGAGATGGTCACTAGAAGATGAGTAGGGACTGGGGAGAAGACAACCACATGTCCACTCTGTGGCCCCAGGAATACATGGGGACCTAGTGCTCATTTCAGAGGCTGTTGGAGTCAGCTCTGGGTACTGGAATCCCGGCCATTTTCAATGATGGGAAGAAAAATGCATGGTGCAGGTTGTACTTCAAGAAGCAGAGAAAATGGGCTACTAGACAAATACTCATTTGGAAAAATATCCATTCTATTCTCTGCTTTATGGCATTCACCAAAATGTATTCCAAATGAATTAAAGAACTAAATTTAGAAAACAACATTGTGCAAAAATTCAAAGAAAACATAGGAAATAAACATAGATCTGTGGAGAGGGAAGGTTGCTTACACATGATATAAGAAACCAAATGCAGCATTTGACGACATCATAACTTACAACTTCTCTATGACAAAATACACTCCATAAAAGTTACAAGAGCAAATAATCTGGGAGAAAGAACTGCTTGTAAACAGTACCTATCTATCTATCAATTTATCCATCTATCCATCCACCCATGAATAAAGATGATTTTATTAAAAATTCATGCCTATCAATTTAAAAAAAAAAACAACCCAGCATAACAACAGACAAATACAGAGGAGAGTAAATCCAAATGGCTGATAAGCATATGAAAAGATGTTCTCTTTCTCAGTAATCTGGGAAAATCATATTAAGATAAAATTAAAGACTATTTTTTTTCCTTAGCAATTTGGCAAAAATCAGACTGCTGACCTCAAATAATGAGGTGGGACTGGGGAAATGGGTGTTTTCATAAACTGCTGGTTTAATTGAGCCCAGAAGACAGCCTCGTTTAGTTCAAAGAAAGAAGAAGCATCACTTTTGGATAGAGCGGGCACTGTCAGATAAGTTTTGTCCATGGGTGGGGTGGGTGGAGGTGGGCAAGGAAAAAGTAAGCTAAGAGGACACACAATGAAACTTAACAAGTACACCTCACATCATGAATCATCGGAAACGAGCATTTCTTGTGGGTGTTGTGGGGAACCTCTTAAAAAAACAGCAAGCAGCAAGTCCAAGAAGCACCAGACCATAAGCGTGGGTTTTTCAAGTAATCACCTTTCCACTCAACACCTTCCTCACGCCACCTGCCTAGGACACCCCAATAAAGGATTGACATCTCTCTCTCCCATCGCTGAAAATGGCAGAGGACTCCAGGACTCCAGAGCTGAGTCTTGGAATCAAGACATTTCCTCGGGTTCTCTGTCACTCCCTGTCAAATGGGCATTCTGGGGCCTCCCTGGTGGCACAAGGGGTTAAGATGCAAGCTATGAAGACTCTGCAGCACAAGTTCGACCCCTGGCCAGCCAGGGAGCAACCCACATGGCGCGGGAGATCTCTCCTGTCGCTCCTGCTGCACCTCTCCACAGTGTATTTCGTCAGTCTGCCTGTTCTGTTCCCTGCTCTGTCTCTGGTGAATTCTTCCACGGCACCTCCCCCATACACACACCCCTCTGGCCTGAACCCCAGCTCCTGTATGCATAAATAATAATAAATAAATCTTTTAAGAAATAAAAATAAAATAACTCTTCTTATAAACAAAATAAAAATAAAAATAAAATAAAATGGGCATCCTCGTACTTCCCTGGTGGTATTGTTGGAGTTCTGAATGAGATGAAGGCTGCACACGAAGCCAAATGTCATAGGTAAAGTAAGAGTTCTGCTAGAGAATGTCATAAAACAAAGGGTTGATCTGAGAACAGATGGGCTGCAGTGGAGGCTGAGATATGAGATATGAGAAATGAGCCATGAGAAATCCAGTGTGACTATCCTACAAGTCAATAATGAAAAAGACCCAAAGAAAAAAATCAGCCAAGGATAGACAAGTCATAAAAAAGAAAATATAAATGGCCAATACACGTGAAAAAAGAGTTCAAACCTCTGTTCATTTACAAAAAATTATAAAATTAAATACCTATAAGATGCTATTTTGAACCATTAACTGGCAAGAACTTTTTAAAAATGTAATACACAGAGCTGGGAAGAGTTGTGACCCAGCATCCTCATACAGTGCTGTTTGAAACATAAAATAGGACCTTTCTGGTGACAAATTGAAAGTATACATTGAAAACCTTTACAATGGGCTTTCCCGTAACCTAGGAAGTATCAGAAGTTGGTATTGCCCTAGCAGATTTAGAGACATCAACCCAGATCACTGCCAACCTCTCAGTCCTCTCCCACCCTCCCTGCCCCCCCCCACCCCCATTCACGGGAAGACTGAGCTACAATGTCTTGCCCCTCTGGCCACAGCCCACAAGACCCACAGCCCCTCACTTGAGATCAGAGGGCAGGGTAGTGCATGGGGAAGGCAACTTCATCTGCCTGGAACGGCTCATAGACAACAGGAAACCAAGGTGGTTACTTTCTTGAAGTGCAGTCAGAGAAGGCTGACCTTCCCAGAAAGAAGGCTGACCTTCCCAGAAAGCGACCAGAGAGGCCAAGACAAGAGTGAGGGGGCCTCAGCCAAATCTCAGGCAGCAGGGTCTGGGGTGGGATAGGCTGTGTGAGATTGATGTGGAGAAGACACTGTGGAGCATAAAGGAGGAGGCAGAAGGCAGGAAGGGCCTTCAGACCACAATTTGGGTCTGACATCCGAAGAAGAGATGGAGAAGAGCCCACCCTGCTGGGTAGCTCTGAGGAGCTCCTGGCCAGAACACGGGGAGGCCCAAGCAAGGCTGGCAGATGCAGGCACACCGCCGTGGGCAGACATAGCCCGAGTCGAGGCCCTAGGGCCCCTGCGGTGCTCACTGTTGGCTGTTGGCTGGGAGCAGCCCAAGGGACTGAGCACTGGAGAGGGAGCCTGGCCTTTCTCTTGTTCAGGGAAGGGTCAGCCTTTTTGTTCCACTTCGGCCTTCAGCTGATTGGCTTAGATTCCACTCTGAGGTAGGGCAATGTGCTCTACTGAGTCTAGTGATTTAAATGCTAATCTCATTCAAAACTCCCCTCACAGAAATATCCAAAATAACGTTGAACATCCCACCTTGGTGCCCCATGGCATAGTCAATTTGACACATAAAATTGACCGTCACAACATGGTAAATGAAAAGATCCTAACTTCCGGATCCTAATTTCATAGAGCAGATGTGAATGCATTACATGCTCACATATAAAGCACAGTATGGCACGTAGAGAGAAGGAAACACAACAAAATGTTGGGCATCTGGTTTGTGAGACTACACATGATTTTTATTTTCTTCTTTCTTCCAAACTCCTCTAGTTTGAATGGGTCTCTGCCTTCTATTTGATCTTTTGTTTCCTCCTCTGCAAATGTCCTACCTCCAGATTTCTCTCTATTGTAAATACGATGGTACATGTAAAAAGCTAGCACAGGGGCCCAGAACAGCAGATGCCAGCAAACCTCAGCATCTCTCCTGTCCACCCTCCTTAGGTCAAGGGGCAGAGGGAAAACATGCGTTTCTCATTTTCCCACAAATCACATGGCCAAGGCAAGGATCAGTCAGCCAATTTACAATGACCCCTGGGGAAGGAAGTAATTTACCAAAAGCCCCAGCAAACTCTAGACCTCCAATTACCCTGAAGCTTCAAGAACCAATCCTGTTCTCAGTCACACAAAGGTAGGAGGGTTGGTTCACCCCCTCCCTGCTGACTTCCTCTGGCAAACTGTCAAGTCAGACCTTCCCAAGATCTCCCTGATTCTCCACACCCAGCTCCAAGCCACTCCTGCCAGGCTTCCCTGACTTCTAAGGAACCTCTGGTCTCCAGGTGGCTAATTTGGGGACACCTCTCTGGCCTCCTTAGATGCAGGAACAAATAACTCAAATAACCAACTCTATGGAGCCAAAAACGATTTCTGCAAGACTACCTGCTGCGTGCTAACCACACACAGGCACTTCACCTGCACTGATGCTGAACGTACCCTACAGAACGATCTGAACACACCAGGCACACCTGTGTGTTTGTACCCAGACCCCTTATCCCAGACAGAAAAATGCAAACTGCCACCTGCACACACACACACTCACACACACACATACACCAGGGCACACGCCTCTAGGCTCTCATTCAGAAGCCAACAGGAACATCCTTGGACCCTGCTATGCTGGGAAATAACCCAGGAGGCCTTCCTTCCCAGGCTCGTGAGATCACCAGGACGTTCCATTCTGACCATCCCCAGCTGACCTTAGCACTACAACCCAAATCCTGAATGAAAGAGCTTGGAGAGCAGTCTGGGGTCAGTACTCGCCTAACCTTCCTCTCTCCTTACAGTTTCTTTACACACAGCTCTCTCAATGCAAGTGTGCTCAAGCACCCCGGACCTGAAGAAGCCAAGAGCAGCATGAGGGTATAAGAGGAGGAAGTGGAGGCAGAGGTCTACCTTCCTTAGTAGTCTGAAATTCCACTCTCTTCCATTTTCCTAGATATAACAGTCCTTCACACTTTGGTGTAAATTGACTTGTTAGGTTGCTTTTACAAAGAGGGGCTTAGGGCCTCCCCGGTGGCACAGCGGTTGAACGCTGAGTTACAAAGCTGCCCGCAGCCTCTGCAGCACCGGTTCGATCCCGGGCCACAGGGCGAGGGTCCCATATGGCGTGACAGACCTCTCTTGCAGCGCATGCTGCTCCCCTCAGCAGTGTATTTCATCAGTCTGCCTGTTCTGCTCTCTGCTCTGACTCTGGTGAATTTCGTCACTCTCCCGCCCTTCTGACCGTACCACTGCTTGTATACATAAATAAATAAATAAATAAATAAACAAACAAACAAATAAATAAATAAATAAATCTTTAAGAAAAGGGTGGGGGCTTAGATGACATCCCTGGGCAGCCCAAATGAAACAGTAAGGCAAATTGGGGATGTAACAGGAGGTAAGGGTGGCAAGGGAGGTCTGAAAAACAACTTTCTCTGAGAGTCAGGAGTGCGAAGGGCAAGTGCTCTTGACTCACCCTGCCCACCCACCCTTATCCAAAGGAGCAGCGACCCCAGTTTGCACCCATTCTCTACCATCTGCCCCACAATACAGATAAATCAAGTTAGGCACAATTCACATTTTGCCATTTTCAATACTCAAAAGCTCTGTACAAAAAAAAATCACAAATGAATCCTCACAACACCCCTGTGATGTAGGTGAGTATTATTCTCCCATTTTACAGATGGGGAAACTGAGGCAGAGAGGTGACGTGACCAGTCAGTGGTCCCAGCACAGCTGGAATGCAGGGCCAACCATGAGAACATGAAGGCTCCCTCCCAGGTCAGCCCTGGTCTCTGGCCCCTCATCCTTGTGGGCAAAAAAATGAAAACTTTTTAATACATGCAAAAATAAAAACAATTCCAACAACAAATCTGAAAAGGTAGTGAGCAGATGACATACAGTAGTTCTGCAAAAGAGTTCATACAAGATGGTCAAACTTGTTCCAAGACTCGGTAGATGTGAACAACCTCAGCCTCTTCGCCCCTTTCTAAACATCATGACCAGTAACACCTCCACCTGCTTCTCTGCAGAAGTTAGGCACAGAGCAACCTCCTGGTCCCCACAAGCCAGACTTGGGGTGCAGTCCCCCACAGTTCAGGACCTGGGTTTTCATAGGCAAAGGGTACAGAGAAAGAGATACAAGGCTCAGCTCAACACCGCCTTCCTCTCCCGCCTCTCTGGGGAGCCTCCCACTGTCCACGAGTGCTGGTCCTGGTGCCTCCAACTTCAAGGTGCGGGCCCCAATGTCTCCCTGTCCCGACATGGAGGGCAACTCCTGGGTGCTCAGCAAGCATGGTCTGGAATCCAGGTAAGCCCTATTCTGCCCTGTGCCCTCACCCCAGTTTGTTGAGAGGCATCTGTCAGTCCTTGGGGGTGCTGCTTGCAGAAGGTGGGGGCGCAGAGCCTCTCGAGATGGTGGGCAGGGTGGAGCTCTCCAGTGGAGCCTGTCTCCCTCAGCACCTCCAGACGGGATCCCACGCAAATCAAGCAGGCCTCTTCCACAGGATTTCACCCACCTTCTGGAAGCTCTTTCCTGCCCTGAATGGAATTTCTTGATGTTCCTGGCTCTGTGGAAACCTCCATAGCCCTCCCAGTACCAGGGAAGGGGGTGAGGAAAAGAAAGGAGAGGGAGGGGCCTCCAGCAGGCCATGCTGTTATCCTTACGGAAGTCTCCAACCCGGAGCCAGAGCCTGAGAGGCAAGAAAATCGGTTAAAGCTGCCTTTAAAGTACCAATCTCCTCTCTCCCCCAAACTGCATCCACTCCCCAGGGAGCCAGAGCCCAAGAGCAGTGCTCAGGCAGCAAGAGGGGAGAAGCCAAGGAGCCCAGCAGTGAGGGACAGAAAGGGAAGGAAACTACCTGCAGCCTGCCTGCCCTGCGGTCAGCGCTGCTGTAAAAGCGGATGGAGGAGGAGGGAAGTAGCCCGGAGCTTGGCTGGCAATTTGGGGTGTGACCTTCTTAATGGGCTAAGGGCAGCCCAGACAGCCCACCTGCAAGGCATCTCTCTCTCTCTCTCTCTCTCTCTCTCTCTCTCTCACACACACACACACACACACACACACACACACACACACGCCCCTCTTCCGGGAGGCCATGTCATTTACAAGGTGTGACTGTGTGTGCCAACTGTCCCACAAAAAGCTCTTACATAGAAGTGGTCCCCACCCTCTGGGGGGACTAGAGCACTGGCACCCCAGCCCAGGAGGAGGCAGGGGCAGGGGGAGCCCCTCCTATAGGAAGTCCCTGCGGCCCAGGTCTGGGGCTATGGCTCTGCTCCTGCCACCGGCAGCGCAGCCCAGACAAGGGTGGGTCCTCCACGCGCTCCAGCTCAGGGAAGCCCAACTGGTGGAGGTTCTCGTAAACTCCGGCCTTCGATGCCACCTGGGAGGAAAGCAGAGAAGGGGCAGCGCTCCAGGTGACTCAGGGTGACCTGAACAACAGGTCACCCTCCCCCCTTCACCAGGGCAGCCTCTCCTCGCCGGCTCTGAACAAGACTGGGGCCGGTGCCGCCCCCCAGTTAAGTGACCTAATTGAGCTGACTTGTGTTAACTGCGCTGAGCCTCAGGTTCCTTCTAACAGGGATGTGGCTCTTCCTCCCAGGCCTCCTGAGGAGGCTCAGCACAGCATGCACTCACACAGTAAGGAAGTGGGGAGTCGCACGGGGCCAAGCAAGGCTGTGTCAGCCAGACACTCACTGGACACTCATGAGCACTGGCCACAGGGGCCCAGGGGGCGGGGCAGGGCTGGCAGTGGGGAAGCAAGAGGCAGCAAGAGCCCCTTGACTGTGAACTGTGGCCCAGGCTGGCCCACAGTGGGCCTTTGCCCAGGGGCTAGCTGGCTCCTCACCTCACCAGCCCTTTGCCCAGCAGCCCAGGCTCTGACACCAGACTTCAAACACCCACCAATCTGCCTCTTCTCCCCACCATCCTGGGAGTGGGTAGGACAAAGGCTTCACTCAGAACAAAGGTCTCCAGGCAACCCTCACCCTCCACTCAGCCCCAGGAAAGAGGGGATCAAGCACCCCATCCCCATCCATGGTTCCCCAGATTTTCATTCTCCAAGAAGAACCACCCAAAAGTATCCTCATTCCCCTACCACCACAACCCACACAGGAGATCAAAGGGGAGGCTGAGCCCGGGCTGCTCAAAAGGGTGGTCCTGAGCACCCACTCAGGTCTCACTCACCCACCAACGATCACCCTGAAGGCTCATCTTAGCACAACTGCCCAGTTGCCACCATCCCTGTCCCTGGACACTGCCGTGGCCTCCCTCGTGGCTCTGAAGCCACTGGTAGACGTGCCTAAGGCCCCTATAGGCTCCCATCCTCAGTCTGGCTGGGGTGTGCACCCCCTGCCCACCTGCCCCAGGGGAGCTAATTCCAGCCTGGAGTCCAGGTTAGAACTGCCAGGACTGGGTGGTGAGGTCAGGAGGGCCAGCTTCCTGGTGGAGGGTAATTACAGGCCGCACTGCAAGAACAGGAGGCCTCGCTCCTGACCTCTGGCCTAGGGGTGGAGGCGGCGGCTCTGCCTCCAAAAGCAGTGGCGGCCAAGGAGAGTCAGAGGCTGAGCAGAGGGCAATGATCAAGAGGACCTTAAGGACAGTGTCTCAGGACAGACATGGGGGGCTTTAGAACCAATCACCTGGCACTCACACTGACAGTGAGCAAGGACTGACCTCCCTGTGCCGGTCACCCTGAAGAACAGGAGCAACAGTCGCCCTGAAGACAGTCCTGCTCACCACAGCCCAACACTGACCTCACAGAATCCCCCCAAAATCTTGTGAGGTCACGCTACAGGATCAACGTTATTTCCATTTTAATGTTGCGGAGAGTAGGCTAGACCAATGCACTTGTCGAAGGTCACAGAGGGCAGTTGGCAGGAGCTGAGCCACCACACCAGCTTGCCCTGAGGGCCGGGCACAACAACCACAACAACCAGAGGCGCCTGGCAGATGCGCACAGCAGGAGCCCAGCAGGCACAGTACCTGGGGGACCGCCAGGACCCCTCGCGCCTCCCCGTGCACGCATTTACTCTTCAAGCTGAGATGACCATCCTGTCCCGCACAGACACGGTGCTGAGCCCCAAAGTGAGACAGGAGAAACGCCGGGCCACGTGGAAGTCTCAACAGCGGACGGGAATGACCTGGCCCCTCCTGCAGCCGCCCCTTGCGCCTCAGCCTCCCGCCTCCCACCTCCCGCGTCCAGGTGCTGAACGGCCTCTGCCAGGACTGCGCCTTCTCCAGGTGGAGATGCGCGTTGAGAAGCACCAGGTGGACAGAGCGCTCCAGGTACTGCAGACTCCGCAGACGCAGTCTCCGGGCCTCCTGCTCCACCTGGGCTGCCTTTGCCTGGAGGACATACGGGAGTCAGTCTGGGGGTCACCCCACACATCGTGCATGTACACACCACATACTCTCACAAACTCTCATGAGTAAAACACACACACTCACATACACCCACCCCCAACACACAGATACTCCATGTCACATGCACCCCCATACACACACAGTGCACACAAAGCCTGCATGCACACTCATGTAAACCCTACACATACACACACACACACCTCACACACTCACACGCCCTGTTACCCTCAGCACCAGGGCAGGTACGGAAGGGTGGATTCAGATGGCAATGGGATGGACACTGCCCCATCCAGGTTACAGGAAAGGCCATTAGGTGTACTGGTGCCAGGAAGAAGCCACTTCCTACCTGGAAAGGTGGTCGGCCTCCCTGAACCCCCATTTCCTCGTGAAATATTAACCACTATTCTGTTCTGAAGGGAGACCAGACAAGAACAGGCTGCCAGCAGATAGCTCCAGGCACACAACCTCCTTTGTACCTGAGGGGTGAGGAGGGTCTGAGGGGCTCTGGACAGGATGCCCAGTTCTAACCACAAGGTAGGGGCCTTCTGGCCAACTTTCTGTCACCCCAAGGATGAATATCTCCTTCCTGGTCCCCAACGCTCCCGGGACTAGAGGAAAGCCCAGGCCTCCGGGCGTAGGGGTGGTGAGAGCTCTGCTCCCTGGCCAGGAGGGGCCGCGCAGGGGTCTGCCAGGGTAGGACATAGGGGTTCTGGCTTGTGGACCAGCAGGGACCCTCTCGTCTCCCTCTGCCTGGGATCTGCGGCCACCAGCTGCTCTCTGTCTGGGAAGGAGGAGAAACCCAGCCTGCCCTCTGCCCCCACTGGTCCCTGACTGACTCCCTCACCTGTTTCTCAGGTGGTTCAGGATCTAAGGAAGAAGGGTAGGCAACCCTCAGCTGGCTCTCCACGGCTGACAGATCACAGAAAAGCCACTAGTGTTAAGATTCAGTGAGAGATACAAGTTTTGACCAGGGGCTAACCCTCAGGAACCACTGAAGGTTTGTGGGTAGAAGTGACTTAATAAGACTCATGAAAGACTAATGCTGAGGAGGAAGGGAACTTCAGGGGGTCCTCTCAAAATTCTCCCCAGCATAGAGGTCAGGAGTAGGCCAGAAGACAAGGCTGAGCACACACACGGCCGGCTCTTCCCTGAAGCATGTCCACACCACGTTTGACAGCGCGCTTCTAACCCTCCAGTGTGCTGCCCACCTTGAGGGAGCAGAAGGGTGAGCACTGTACCTCACTTTTTACCCCCCCACAAGGCCACCCAGGGCCCACATCAGTTCTCTCTTCTCCAGAAAGAAGTGGCCCAGGGGCTGTTTCCTCAGCAGCCAGGAACATCCATGGGAAGGCACAGCCTGTCGGGCCTCTGGGAGCCAGGAAGAGCAGTCTCCCAACAGCTGGGCCACAGCTGGAAGCCTCCTCACAAAGGCAGTCAGGCTATGTTTGTCTGGAACACCATCGGAAGGCTCCTGGGGGGACCACCACCAACCCCAGTTGTGACACAGCCCACAGCCCCAAGAACGGGAGCTGGAGTGGGAGGCCTCCCATTTCTGCCTCTGGGGACTCAGGCTCCTAGGCTCCCCTGAGGGTGGGGTAACTCCACAGCCAGCCCACCCACATCATCCATAAGGAGCCCAGAGGCCTTGGGATTGGGTGGAAGAAGGGGTGAGGGACCCAGCCCAGTGCTCTGATGCCTGGGGAGAAGAAACTGGGCTCTGGTCCTAGTTCTCCCATTTAAGCTCTCGGCCCCCATGTTTCTGGAGGTAGGACGCCCACACAGTAGGAGAGAAAGCACCTGGAACCGTGAAGAGCCACATCAGCTCCTTCACGTCCGGAGCAGGAGGGAGGGACGGCGACATGAACACGCACAGGCCCACACACAGACCTCGGGGTCCGCTGGAGGAGGCCAAAGACAAGGGCAAAGCGGCTCATGAGATCCAGGAGGCAGGGAGCTGGCCAGAGAGGGCATCAAATGGAGGGCATATTGGGCATGGATTAGCATGAGAGAGGAGGCAGAGTGAGAGAGGCAGGTGGTGGTAGACAGGAAGAGGAAATTGTGGCAAAGGAAGGAAGTGATGGCAGGAAGCTGGGCCTGCAGCAGGGTGTGAAGCCAAGTCAAGGACTGATCCTACAGACCAAGGGGCCAGTGAAGGCTTCTCGTAAGATCTGAGGTCAGGAAGGGCTCTGTAGCTGGGAAGGAAGATGACTGGGATATAGGGGTAGGGGGCAAGATGCCTATTGTTTGGAGAATTTACCGAGCCAGTGTTCAAAAACAGTGCAATTCTGTTTAGAAATTAGGCAAATCACCAAAAAGAAGTTTTTTACCTAAATGCAAATTATGACCAATCCACGACTCCTATCAGGAGTCCTATCAGGACAGCTATCAGGATAGACACGCCACCCCACACTAAGTATTCACCCACCCCAACCCCTTTGACGGCCTCCCCAACTCCATTCACACCCGTACACACCCCAAGCTGACGTTACATGTTTGGGTTCTGAATGGATTTACAAGACTTTCACAGCAAGTTACTTCCTTAGCCAAATTTCTAAGGAACCTCTCTGCTCCTGCTCCTGCTCCTGGTCCATGGGCTCCCAAATTGCCCTACACTCAGGGCTCAGGTCTGGAGCCACAATTCCCAGGACCACTTTGGATTTCATGCCCAGGAACCAGGCTTCAAGCTCAGGGTAGATGATGGGGGTCCAAACCCACTGAAGAGAGGCAGAACAGTCCTGACACGTTTGTTCCGGGCAGATGGGTCTTTGGGCAGTCACGGAGCCAGGGCAGTGGCAAGGAAGTGGTGAGTTCTCCAGAACGGGAGGAATCCAGGCAGAGGGTAGACACTCCTGCAAGGATGTTCCAGAGAAGTCTTTACACCGGCAGGAATGGATAGGCCTCTGAGTCCCCGCCAACTTGCTGATTGTCGTTCTAAAGAGGAAGAGATGAGGGTCCTTCCATGGACATCCTGGGACAAGGGCCACAAAGAAACTGCCTGCAGTCAGGAGTGGAAAGGCTTTTCTAATCGGCACTGCTGTCAGAGCCCAGGAGCTGTGTGGTAGGGGATGAGCATGGGTCTGTGGAAGGACCACCGAGAGGGTGGCAGGGTTGGGGGCTCAGGGAACTGTGAAGGGTCCTTCCAGACTGAAGGCTCTAACATGCCATGATTCCCAGCCCTTTGCTGTCTTCTCTCTGCTTCTATGACAGCCGTCACAGAAATGTTCCAGAAGAGACAGACTGGCACTGGCTGGGTAGATCCTAAAACCATGGCATAGAACAGCACCAAGCTTCTTGGGACAGAGGTTGTGCTAACAAGGGATGCCTGCATAGGCAGATGACTTCCTGTACAGTAAATCCAAGTCTGCAAGGCACCAACCCAAGGGCCAGCTCTGTTGATGGCCTCCACATGGGTGACATGGCCTGAGCTCGCAACATTCTCCTACATCGGCCAGAGAAATGTTATCATAAATATACAAATCAGGAACAGCTTTGATGAGAACAGAGGTCCCCCAAGGTATGCAGTAAAAAGGCCTGCACAAAGTGATGTGGCCACCTGCCCGCTGTCCCTCCACCTTCACCGGTGGTCCCAGGAGTGGCATCCATAAGAATGTGGACCCAGCAGATGCCCAAGGACACGCAGGTGGGTGGGGGAGTGGGGGGCACTCACCTTCACAGGCTCATAGGGGACCCAGTGTACTTGGCGTTCTGATGGAGGTAGTAGGAGTTACGTTTGGCACACTGCTGGGCCCCGAAGTCCTCCAAGAGCCCCAGACACTCCTCACTGTTGCAGATCTGGTACTGGAACAAGGGCCCTGGGCATAGGCAGCCTCCGTAGGCTGGGCTGTGGCAGGCACAGAGAGGCCTGTCACCTTGCTGGCAGGGAAGGCTGGCAGGATCAGGCTCCCGAGTCCTGGGCATATGCGCTTGGGCAAAGTGCTTAGTCTCGCTGTTTCCCCTTAAAGGAGGCACCATCACACCTCTCCTGTTCCACCTCCTCCCACCACTCTGTGAAGAATCAATAAGAAATGCCATTGTAAAGCCATCTAGAGCCTCTTCTCCACTAACGGAAGAGGATGAGGCAAGGTTACTAACGCAGAGTGTCAAGGGCACGAGGTTACCGGCCCTGCTCAGAGGCGCTGGAGAATTACACGGGTGGATGCACCTAAGTGCTTAGCATCCATCTGGGCCAGAGCGAGCACTGGATATACTGTTATTAGTAAAACAGTGTCATGTATTACAAGCTGCTGTCCTTTATTAAGTCTTCATCTGTGCTGGACATGGTGCTGAGAGCAACACGTTATTTCACTTAAGCCGCATGAAATAAAAGTAGTTATTATTACAGAGGAGTTCAATAAATGGGCACTTGATTGAGGGTATGAAAGTCCATTAGGGCCGGAAGGTGGTTCACTCAGAGTGGGCACCACGAGGCTTCCCTCTAAGCCCGGCTTTCTCACCCGCGGGGGGGAGTCACAGGGTAGCTCCCGTGGGCCCGTGGCCTAGGGGGGAACACAGCATCTCGCTCGGGAGCAGGCTGCCCCGGAGGCAGTGAGCCCCGGCCATGGAGGGAAGCAGCAGAACACGCAGGGCCTGAGGGTGCCAGAGCCGCTGCCATCCTTGGACTCTGCCATTCCTTCTCCTCATCACGCTACCCGGAGCCGGGAGGGCCTGGCCTGGCTGCCCCCGCCCAGCGCTTCCATCTCTGTTCCTGGAGCGCTGCCCTGCACGCCCGCGCCGGCCGCTCCATCTCTCTTGCAGCTGCGCCAAGCAGGCTGCTGAGCCACGGTCAGCTGCACTCACAGCCCCGAAGAATTGGGGAGGGGAGGGGATTGCCACAGAGGGCACACAAGGGAAAATGGGCTGTTCCCCAGAATGCTGACATTCGGGTGGCGGCGTGGGAATGGAGGTTGGATGCTAGAAACAGGTAAGTGAAGAAAGATTAAAGGAAGTTTTGCTTCATGTGTATTTGTTCTCTGAAGACCTGCCTACTGAGCATTAGATGAGTGTTTGTTCCAAGTTTAACTGGGCTGTGGGGGCCCAGGAGGGCAGAGTCTTGGACCCACCCGGACTTTCCAAGGACTCTTCCACACACAAGAGTTTGAGCATTGCTGGTTAGGACCAGTCTCGGATGTCAGACCTGATGGGTCATTAACCAATAGTGATTGGGGGGCCTTGAGCCTTAAAACACCCAACCTGTATGGTGTTTCTTCTCTTGTCCAGTCCCCTCAGTGCTTTCCCTTCCAATCTCCCCAAGGCTAAGGAGAAGGATCCCCTGGCCTGCCCTGCCCACCCCAGCCAAGCACACTCACAGAGGATTATCACAGCTCTGGCTGCGGGATTGCACCCCGCCCCCACATGACCCAAACTTGGTCCAGGAGCTCCAGTCTCCATCCTGGCCATAAGTCTGTTGCAGCAACTTCCAGATGCAGTGACCTCTGAAGCACCACTGGACGAATCAGAGGGGGTGAGATCATTCTAGACCACCGAGCTTGCCACAGAGGTACCCAGCCAGGCGCAGACAGCTAGTGGCACCAGGGATGAGCCCAGAGACAGGGATATTAAGAGTGTGAGCCACTCAGGGGGGCTACACAGAATCCCAGCCCTCCCCCTAGGCTGAGTAGCCTTCAGCAAAGGGCTCCCCTTGCTAAGTCACTCCTCAACTGCCTGATGTGGACACAAGGGTTGCTGTGACAAGGAGAATGCCTGGCACAAGCAGCCCTGGGAAACAGCAGAGCGTATTACCAGTGATGATAACAACTGTGCCCTGGAGGAATAAAGGGCTGATAGCGGAGAGAAGACAATGTTCCCATGCCACCAAGCTTTGAACTTGCAGCACTGTGCCTCAAAATCACACCTAGGGGTCACAAAGTAGTGGTGTTCCCGGAGGCAAGCCAGCCACACAGGGAGGTTCATGCATGCAGTGGAGGAGCACATGCATGAGTCAAAGGCCTGAGTCCAAGTCCCAGCTCAGCCTTTTCTAGCTCTGTGTGGTTTGTTGTCACTCCACCTTGCTGAACCTCAGTTTACTCACCTGTGAAATGGGACTGTTGTAAGAACTGGAAGCAGTAACACCTACAAAGGCCCTAGCGCAGGGTCAGATGCAAAGGAAGACTCAGCCAAACTTACCTCCCGTCTTTTATTCTCTAGGGTGACAGCAGAGAAAACCAGCAAAGCTTTCTCGAGAGATGACAGTGGTTCTCAGGCTCAGAATCACCTGGGGAACTTTAAAACTCCAGATGCCTTGGCTTCACCCACACCCCATGAGTCAGAATCCCTAGGGGTAGCGGTTGTTTAAAGAAGGGGTAATGAGGTAGACTTTACAGGACATAAAATTCACCCATTTCAAGTGTGCAATTCAATGATTTTTCCTAGCAGCATTGTGCAACCATCACCACACTCCAACCTCAGAACATTTCCATCACCCTGAGGAGAGAGCTCGTGCCCATGGGCAGCCACTCCCTGTCCTAGGGGTGGGACTGCTAACGTGTAGCCAAAATGGAGAGTCCCTGACTAACTGCTGCACAAACTGTGCCTGGAGAGGGTGGGACTTTGGAACTCCTGGAGTAGCTGCCCCAGTTCTTGAGATAATCACCCACTAGGCTTGGAGCCTCCTGGGCCTGTGCAACTACAGGCACGATGAGTGGAAGGAGCCTGGTGAAGGCAGAGCACAAGCTGGTAGGTGTGGGTCCGTGTCAGGACTAACAACTGATGCTGAGTAATTGTACCCCTTAACACCCCTTACCACCCCCGCGTTCCCTCACCGACTGAGACGTGACTCAGTAACTTCTGAACAACGCCGAAGAGAGAGAAGGACACTCGGCCAGGGGCCAGAGCCCGGAGATGTTCAATGAATGGCCCAAGGTCACCACACAGAGATGACCCGGGACCAGCAATAGAGCAAAGGGGGGTTTCAGACCCCAGTTCAGAGCTCTCGCACCTGGCCACAAGGTGCCCCTGGACACAAAGTCCTGTCACTCACACCTGCATGAGGGGACTGCAGAAGAGGCACCCAGAACTGGGGTTGGGTGTGCAGCTCGTCGTTATCTTACAGGCTGGGTTTCGCCACCAGAGAGGGACATGCTATGTGGCCGGGACCAGGCTGATACATGGACACTGGAGGGTTCACTGCACTGAGAGAAAAGGGAACGTCAGCCCACCATGCAGGACGCACCTGGGCCCGGGCCAGCAGCCACGGGGGGTTAGTGCAGCTTTTCTGCCCACCCCTGCCCCACCCAAAACCTCTCCACTCCCATTTCCAGCCCTGAGCTCCCGAGTCTAACACGTGTCCGCCCAGCGAAGCCGGGAATTGTTTCAGGAGCAGGACGGTGTTGGAGGGGAGATTGCTCGGGGTGATCTCTGCTTGGAGTGGCAGATTGCTGCCCCATCCTGGCCCCCAGGGTGAAGTATCTACAGGAGGTAGCAGCTGAGCTCCAGCTGCTGCAGCAGGACCAATGGAAGCAGTGGAAGGTACTTTTGAAGAATAGAGAAAGGTTTCTTCACAGCAACTGACCCTCAAGACTCAGCGCCCCTGCTACAGCTGGTCTCCGATGAGGGCTGAGGCCCTCTTCAAAGCCCAGGGAAGCTCGTAGGAGAGGAACAAAATTGAGTTTCTATGAGGAAGGAGGAAGGGAAGTGAATGGTTTGGGGCTGTGAAGCCAGGGGTGATGCCAACCTTTAAAATGGGCCAAATCTCCAAAATGCTGGAGCCGGTGCTTCTCCATCTGGTCCTAACCAGGCAGAGGACTGACTCCCTCACCCCTAAGATGCAGATTCTCCCTCTCTACCTCCAACTCATGTTCAGTTCTACCATCACTTGGACATGTCTCTCCACCGTGTGCTGAACACTGGCATCCAGAGGAGAACATGGCACAGCAGTCTGTGTGTTCTGAGCTTGCTGCCTAGGAAGGGCCATAGGCAAGGGGTCTGGTGTGCCAGGGTGGGGTGACCTGCTGGGTGAGGAGTAGACACAGGCACGGTGAGTGTGCCTAGGAGGGACACCAGGCCTACGCTTGAATAGAGATGACTTCTCAGCCAAGTCTTACAGGCACAGGTGTTGGTGAGAGAAAAAGGGGAGGGCATCTCAGGCACAAGGAACTGCATGGTTGGTGGAAGGATCAGAAACGAGACCAGGATGGAAAGCAGAGGCTGAGGGACTGGCAGGAAGAGCAGTGCTGAGAGGCCCCCTTCTGAAGTCAGCACGGTCGTGGGGAGGCGTCTGGCCTGTCCAGAGGGCTCTCAGCAGTCGCTGGAAGGTTCTGTGAAAGGGCAGGCACAGAGTTAGGATTTACAGGGCTGGTGAGAGTAAAACCTGGTTTTAAATTCCTCATTCACACTGAGGTGTGAGTCAATCATAGTTGTGTAGTAGGATATTTAGTGCCCAAAAGGGTGAAAGTTGAGGATATGGAATAGGAGGAGCTTAAAAAGGTATTATTTGTCTTTTAAAATACATCAAATATACCTATTAAGGTATGTTTTTACATCTTTTATATTTATAATCTACATTTCAATGTGTTTATATATTATATACTGTGAAATGTATGATAAATTATATACTATGACGTATAAAAGCTATACCATATATAACATATAACACAATTATAAGTCATAATTATATAGGAATAGAACTTTATCTCTTTATAAAATATATAATATAAACATATACATCTTAATATGATAGGTTTCTAACAACTGAGACTGTTATTTTATTTCTATGTATTTTCAGTGGAATGAGGGAACAGTCTGTTGTGGAATTGAGTAAAACGGCACATGGGGGTGGAGACTTCTCTCCCCTCACCCAAGGCCAACACCCTCCAAGGCTATGGTCCTTTTGTGATCCTTCTCTTTCTAAATTTGGAAAATGAGACTAGAAATACCTATCGACCACCTCTGATGGGCACCCACGACACCAGCCATACATGGAAACTGAGAGCCAGGAGCAGACCAGGCAACGTATAGCACTGTGGGCAGCTCTGCTTCCTGCTCAGCCCCTAAACCTGAATGCCCTGAGGGACAGACAAGGCTCCTTTGTTGACCCCACTCAAAGAACACTCCTGTTAGAGATGAATCTACATTTGATCAGTTAATCCACCCCCTTTCAAATGGGGGACAACATGGGTACCCCAGCCTTGCCTGTGAAGTTCCTGCCTTCCATTTGCACAGAGCTTTCACAAGCCCCAGCAATAACTCGTTGTGAGTTAAAAGCTGACATTCACATGTCCTCCAAAAAAGGGAAAGACCTCTATCCACCATCTGGCCATGGAGAAGGCTACGAGCATTTATGGAGCACCAGCTGTGTACCTGGCGCAGAACCCAGTAAGCTTCAGCCTTCCAGTTCTGCTTTTCCTTTAAACTTTGAACTAAACTCACATGGCCTGGATGTGAACCTCTTGTGATTCAAGTGGTGAGGATGTTTTGTCTAATGCCTAGTTTTTTCATAGCAAGCAAATAACCCCAGTTGAGAGGTTAGTTGATCAGGTCAAAACTTGGCCGCTAAATGGCAAGATGGCTCTAGGCGGTCCCTTTCACGCTCACACTGCACCGTGAACGGAGGATGAGGTCACCTCTGTGGTTCCTCAGAGCCCCTACAAGTCCATGACTCAGCCCCCAGGCCTTTGCACAGGTCAACTCCTCAGTCTGCGAGCCTTTTTCCACGCCACCCCCGGAAAGCCTTGGTGGTTCCTTTCAGTCCTTTCTCAGCAGTCACCCCTCTGTGAAATGCTCCCACTGTGTCATCCCCAAACCATTCATCCCTCTTTTGTCCACATCCTTGCCTTGGGCAAGAGTCTGTGTGCCCCCTGGACTGAAATAATTTATTGGTGAGTAAAATTAGACTAATACTCATGAAGAAAGCTCTCATTTTACCTTTATGAAACATCTAACAAATAATTTGCAACATAGAAGTTTTATAAATGTTCACTAAATGCCTGTATGCCTTATGGGTTCCTAATCTGCTGTAGTGTTAGGGGATCCCCTATCACGATCTAGAGAAAGACACATACTACTTGTTGAAGCATTTCTTACAAATACCTTACGGTCAGGGGTGCTGCTTTGCTCAGGTTTTGTCGCACCAGAGCTTGGCACCCATTGGGTGTGTATTGCATTGAACGGCATTGAACTCCCCTCCCTGAGCCTCCACACTAAGTGAGCAGTTTTCTCCAGGGGGCAAAATGGTTCCTCTAAGAGTTTGGCTCCATCCCCAGGAAGGGTGTATGGATTAGGGATCACATAAGAAAATATCTACCTGGCACTAGTGTGGGGAGCTACAGGCCAGACTTGGCTTGGCTGCGTGGTGCTGACAAAGCAAACCCCGCCAGCTCCAACAGAGTGCCCAAGAGGACTGACACCACCATGGCTGATGGACCCAGACTTGAGTGAAAAGGTTCCCAAGGACAGAGCTCCTCCTGTCAACAAAACAACAATGATGCTTGTGAAGCAAGTGAAGTGTGGCAGGCTGCTGTTAAGGGCCGGTTGCTTCAGCTCAGCCTTCACGGGGCTAGATATTCTGAGCATGACCCAGCCAGGGATAACTTCTCCCTACCTAGGACCCAAAGTCAGGTTAATACTTATTTTACTAAGTTTTTTCATGTAATCACTGTAGGTAGACTGAGGTTCAGAGAAGTTCAGTAACCAGCTCAAGTTCACACAGTAAGTGGCAGAGCTGGGTCTCAGAGTCAGCTCTTCAGATACTAATATCCATGGTCTCCAAGCTCTCATGGGTTCTGCAAGCCCATCAGTTCTCACCAAATTATTAGCATCACATTGGTTCCTTGTAACACCTGGTTCCCCAAGGTGCCTGGAATCCATTGCCAACTTTCAGGAGACTGCATGTCTCTGCTTAAGGACAGGATCTCGGTAAAAATGGCTCCTGCAGGCCCAAATAGATGGTGCGAAGGATACCAGCCTTCAAGAATGTCCAGGCTTGGGTTCTGTGTGAGGCTTGATACACATCATCTCACCGAACAGCTGAAGGTGACACCCTCAGGGTTCGTTTTATAACTCTGAGGAGCTGAGGCCAGCCAGGCCTTGTACCACCCTATATTGACCCTCCACAGGCCTCCTGGATATGATTTTTGGCAAGGCCTCCAGACCAATGTGCCAAGTCAGCCCTGGGAAGCCAGGAGGTTTCTGGGGTGGAAACAGGGTCAGACAACCTTCTGAGGACCCTTAACTCAGACCCTGCATGGCTACTTAGGACAGTGGAGCTGAGCCTTGGGCAGAGGGGTACAGACTGCCAAAAGAAGGTCACGGGGGTGGTGGGGCAGGGAAAGGTGGGATTGGGGTCAAAATAAGGGGGTTGCAATTGTATGGGGAATATAAAAATAAAATTTAAAAGAAAAAAAGGTCATAGAGCAAAGTGCTGAAGAATTAAAGTACACTGTGAAGAACCAAAACCAGAATGAGCTAAAAAAGGACTCTAGATTTCAGATTACAGGTTGCAAAACCAGGAATCCTGAGCTATGTGAGTCCCTGAGTCCACTCCAGTTGGCCAAGAGGAAGCATCCTCCCACTCAGAAGTGATTGTCCTCCCCTGAATGTTCAAAATAGGCCCACATACCTCTCCAACCACAGGCCCCAGAAAGCAGCTGGCCTGAGGCAGCTACACCCAGTGACCTAAAAGCCTGACTGAGGTATGAGCGCTGGGGGGGGGGGCACCTGCCCCTGGGAGTGACTTTGGTGCACCACTGTCAGAGTGAAAATGGTCCAGACAGCCAAACACAAGACACAGATTAGTGCCCAGGGTCATGTGGGCTGTCAGTCACGCGGGAGCCAGAGGAGAGAAAGCTGCCATGCAACCCGTGCTCCCAGGCCTGTACAGCAGCTCTGGGGACCCTTGACCCTGCCTCTGACTGTATGCAGGAGCGTGAGCAGCCCAGGTGACATTAGGGCCACCTGTCTCCCTCCTGCTGCCCTCCCCAATCCCTCCCGCACCACCTAGGAGAGAGCATTGTGACCAGGCCCGTGGGTCCTCTTATATTCTCCCTTCACTGCAGCATCCATCAGACTCTTGTGCCCTCCTCTCCCAGAATGCGTTCTCTATCAGCACCATCCATGTGGCCTGACACTAAGGGGCTATGAAGGGTCTGGCGGTCACCCCAGTAGGATAATCCATAGTTTCCTGGCAGAAGGCTCCAGACTCCAAGGACCGAAGACTGGCTGCTCATGTCATAGCAGGTAGCACGAGCTGCATGTTCCCGAGCCCCCCAAGTCCCACTGGGCCAGATTGGAGGTCAGACCAGGTGGGTGTTGTGCCCACACAGGTTGGTATCACACTTAAGGAATCCCAGTTTAGGAAAGTCCAATCTTAGAAGGGGTCGTGAGCAAACCGCCCAATCATCACACAGGGAAACAGCAAGAAAATCTGCCTTCTGTCTAGAGAGAAATAAGATCTTGTTCTTCCAGGGCCACCTGCCATGCGAAAATCCTCAGAAAAGACAGTTGAGAACAAAAGCTGCAACAGGACAGGAAAACATCCATAGGATTATCCCCCAACAGATACCAGGGCTGAAAGCATGCCTGCGTAGGAGAGGACCCGTGTCCAGAGTACAAGGGCAGGCCTTGAGCTCCATCTTTTTCCCTCTGCTCAGCCCTGCCTAGGACTAGAGCACCTGGAGGCAGGATCGGAGACAATCCATGTGAGGCCTGCGGGGGGGATTTGGTAGTGCCTGGGGTCCAGAAGAGGGAAAGCAACCAAGAAAGTGGAGGCATCCTTTCTCAAGTAAGAGGGGGCATCTGGGCTGCTGTCTCTGGCTGAGATGATTTGTGATTGCCCACAGGGGATGCCTGTCCTTGGGATGTCCTGCCCTGCTTAATCTGAATTATTCCCCTGACCCTAGACAGAACAGAAGACCCCAGAGGACCACAGAATCAGATTGGGCCTGGTTTGAGTCCAGTACCACCACTAAACATCTAGGTGACTTAATACAAGTTACTTCAACTCTCCTCTTACCTTCCTTCTTTATAAAAAGAGAAGAAGAATAATTCAGAGTTATATTTTAATTTCATAGATTGGGTCACTTTTTAAAAGATTCCTTTAATTCATTTTGAAATGTTAAATTTTTTTTCTTTTATTTTCATGGGCGTGTCTTTCTAGAGACCTTTTTAATCTGATGACATGTTATTATGCTCACTGGTCTAATTTTCTTATAGGAACCCTCAATGAGGCCAGGTTCCTTCTCGGTGACATTATGCTGTGAGATAGAGACAGGTTTCCCTGTACTTCTTAATGGGGAGAACAGACAAGCAGTTCTTGACCAAGATTCATAATTCTAGGGCTCCCTCTTCTGTAGCACTGCAGAATGTTTTGAAAATGTGACTTCAGAGGTGCTTGAACTGCTTTCTGTTTCTCTTCCCTACTTTTATCAGTATCTTGTCTTTACTGGGCTCCTTACTGTCCTGTTCTGTTTAGATTCTGTTCCCAACCATATTCGTAGGTGTCAAGCTTTGACCAAGAAGGGCTTTTTGGCTGGTGAGTTTCAAGATTTCTGGGAGTGATTTCATTGGGAGGATTCATTTACATCATAATTATTAAGTACTTCCAAGGTGATAGTGAAGGTTAATTGTGGGAGATTTATAATGATAATTATTATTTAGTAGAGTCTCATGTAGATAAATGTGTGCAGGGCATTGTGCCAGGGCAACAGGGTGTTAGGATTAAACTTTTCTAGCTGAAAGGCAGATGGAAACATCTCAGACACTGCTTGATTTCTTCCAAAGAGTCATTCCTCAGACTCAGAACTTTTTTCCATTCAGATTGGAACTCAGTGAGCCATTTGTGTTTTCACAGCCCTTTGGCTACCAGTAACCGGTCAAAAACCTCCAAGCATGGCCAAGCCGGCCCTCAGAACATTCACAAAACCCACACCAATTTTTGAACTCTATAATCTGAGGCCACCACTCTCTCAGGGGAATCCCAGACCTACTGTTCTTTAATAGAAATATTGGAAAATTGAGAGCTCACTGATGAGTTAGAAATACAAGTTCTCCAGACTTTGGAATTCCACTTGGAAGTGTATTTACTAGGCAGCTGTATATGAGCTGGACTCTGAAGAAAGCATTGGCCTCAAGCCACAAAACCTGGGTGTGGTCACAGCTCTGCCCCTTGTTGGGTGTATCATGTTAAACAAGTGATCCTTGCTGGGTCTCCATTTTTTCATTAGATGCAATAATTAAGAATAACAGTGTTCTGCTTGTGCCACAGCATTCTTAGATGGAGATGAAATGATGTATGTGAAGGTCTTGTAAACTGTAAATTCTATGCTATTCAAAATCAAGAAGGGCCTCGCCGGTGGTGCAGCAGTTGAGCACTGGGCTGCAAAGCTGCCCACAGCCTCTGAAGAGCCAGTTCGATCCTTGGCCACCAGCAAGGGTCCCACATGGCACGACAGACCTCTCCTGCCGCCCGCTGCTCCCCTCAGCAGTGTACTTCATCAATCTGCCTATTCTGTTTCCTGCTCTGGCTCTGGTGAATTCTCTCATCCTCCCATGCTTCTGACTGTACCCAGTGCTTGTATAAATAAATAAATAAATCTTTAAAAAAAATCAAGAATGTGAGCCATGGAGCCCAATGGGAAGGGTGTGGCTGCCATTTCTAAATAGCCACAATGGGACCATTTGAAGCAGGTGAGTGAGCTGAAAATTGCATAAAGAATGAGCTACACCAGGCAGTCTGGTGAAAGTGAAAAAAGAAGTAGGGAAAGAAGAGATGAAAAAGTAACAAGTCTCAAAAAAAAAAATACAGGAAGGACAGGAGTTAGAGTCTGATGTCTTTCTAGTTCCTATAAATATCAGCATTCTGGAATATTGCAAAAGTAGGGTATCTTTATAAGCCTCATTATTTTCATTGATTAAAAAAAGGCAGAAGAATCTACTTCTATTACTCATTTCCATGACATGCATATCAATAATCTAGATTGCTATTTTATTGATTAATAGAGATGAATGTGGTAGGGTGTCACAAATGCCTTCCTCGTGTGATCTAAGCTGAGCCTATCTCACATGAACTTGTCACTGTCATCTACCAGGGGCTTAGATCTCTTTGTTAAAACCGGAAAAGATTTCTCCTTCATGTAATGGTGCGTGAATTAACACTGGAGTGTGGTTTTTAAATTACCAGAGTCTTCAACAACAACAAAGTAAACAATCCAGTCAAGAAATGGGCAGAACTTAAAAGACATTTCTCCAAAGAGGAAATGCAAATGACAAATAGGCATATGAAAAAATGTTCAACATCACTTATCATCCGGGAAATGCAAATCAAAACTACACTGAGATACCACCTTACACCAGCAAGGATGGCACATATCAAAAAACTGGCAACAACAAATGTTGGCAAGGATGTGGTGAAAAAGGAACTCTCCTACATTGCTAGTGGGACTGCAAACTGGTCCAGCCACTTTGGAAAGCTGTCTGGAGGTTCCTCAGTTTACTAAAAATAGAGCTACCATATGACCCAGCAATTCCACTCCTAGGGATCTACCCAAAGGACACAAAAATATTGATTCAAAAGGACACCTGTACCCCTATGTTTATTGCAGCACTATTTACAATAGGTAAAACCTGGAAACAACCCAAATGCCCAAAAATAGATGACTGGATCCAGAAGATGTAGTATGTATATATATATGAAAATTACTCAGCAATCAAAAAAGATAAACACATGCCATTCACAGCAACATGGATGGAGCTTGAAGGAATTATGCTCAGTGAAATAAGCCATAAGGACAAAGAAGAATATCACATGGTTTCACTTATAGAAGGAATATAGGGGAACCAAATAAGACATCAGTGTTATGAAATAACAACAATACAAAACACAACAAAGCAAAAACAGACAATTATAAATCAGAGACATACTGTAGGGGAGGAGGAGGGAGAGGGATCAGAGGGAGGGAGGGAGGTGCACAGGGGACTGTGGTGATGGTGCATGGGTGCATTGGTGAAGGAATTTTTATGGGGACTACACCTGAGGAGGTTGGGTGGAAGCAAATATTGTTTAAAAATGAACAATGATGTAAAAAATAAAAAATTTTTAAAATAAATTAAAAAATTATTGGCCTTTTGAATATTTTGAAATAAAATAGAAAGAATAGAATAGCGGATAGCTACCCATTGATAAACATTTATTTCCTTCCATATTTATTGAATAAACATGTGTTGAGTAAATAATATTTGGGACATCAAATATTATAGAATAAACATGCTTAAAATCTCCCTTGCTACAAAACACCTGGAAAGACTAGATCAAATATATGGCATGTAACAGAAAACATGTATAAAGTTAGAAATGAGTAAGGGAAATTCCAAGAAGTCAGAAGCCAAAGAATAAGTAGACCTCAGGATGCCCATAGGGCAATTGGTAACCAGAAAAGCCAGAGCCTCAGGTTATCACAACCACAGAAGTAACAAGCAATAGGACTTGAGAGGGTGGGTAGGGGAATATTGAAGCTGTGATCATCTCACATAAAGCCTAAATAAATTCTCAAAGTACCAATAACATCAGTGAAGGGTAAACTAGAAACAGATTTATTTACTGGAAAAGGGACTCAAGAAAGACACTTGCTTATCTCAATCTCAAATCTGAGTGGAAGGACAGAGTTTCTCCTAAAACATGACAGCCACTGACCTACCTTCCCTGCATTTGAAGTTCAAATTTATGCTACTTTTATGGGTCAGAATATATGACAAGCCAAAAAATTAACATAAATAGGTAGGTTGGTAAAACTGGGAGGTGCCTCACCAAAGCAAATGCAAACCTGCTTTGAAGGAATATTCTCTACCAGGGCTTTGCAGGATTCCCACAGATAAAGAGCAGGCAGCATAAGATCACAATCTAAACTTATAAGCAAAACACTTAAGGATATGTGTTTGCTTCAGCAGCACATATACTAAAATTGGAATGCTACAGAGAAGATTAGCATGGCCCCTGCACAAGGATGACATACAAATTCGTGAAGCATTTCATATTTTAAAAACCAATCAGACTAACATCAGACTTCTCTGAAGAAACACTATGGGCCAGGAGAGAGGAGAAGGACATAGTCAACAGACCCCAAGACAACATGCTAACCAAGAATACTCTATCCTGCAAAGCTTTCCTTCCTCTATGAAGAAAGAATAAGGACCTTCCCAGACAAACAGAAACTCTGGAATTTCATTACGACTAAACCCCCAAAAAATACTACAAGGAGTGCTAAAGCCAGAACCAACAGAGGGATGAATAACAATGAAACGAGTTGTTATTAAAAAAAAAGTTATTGAAAGAATAAATAAATAAAATAAATAAAAAATGAATAATAATTAATAATAAAATAAATAAATAAAATCAGAGGAAAGACAAAATGGCAAATACAGATGCTAAAATATCAATATTAACTCTAAATGTAAATGCACTAAACTCTTCAATAAAAAGACACAGAGTCACAGGCTGGATTAAGAAACAAAACCCAACCTTTTGCTGTCTTTAGGAAACACATAACTACAAAAGATAGGGCCCCCTAGTGGCGCAGCAGTTGAGCGCTGGGCTGCAAAACTGCCCGCAGCCTCTGCAGTGCTGGTTAGGTCCCTAGCTGCTGGGCAAGGGTCCCACATGGTGTGCAGACCTCTCCTGCCGCCCGCTGCTCCCCTCAGCAGTGTACTTCATCAGTCTGCCTGCTCTGCTCTCTACTCTGACTCTGGTGAATTCTCTCACCCTCCAGTGCTTCTGGCTGTACCCAGTGCTTGTATAAATAAATAAATAAATAAATCTTTTTTTTTTTTAAAAAAAAAACCTACAAAAGTAAAAAATATACTCAAAGTAAAAGGATGGAAAACAATGCTACAAGCAAATAGACCAAAATAGAAGGCAGGAACAGCTATACTTATATCAGATAAAACAGATTTCAAACTCAATAAGATAAAAAAAGACCCCAACAGTCACTACATTATGATCAAGGGGACAATAGTTCAAGAAGAAATAGCACTCATTAACATATACTCACCAAATGAAGGAGCACCAAAATATATCAGTCAACTATTATCATCTCTGAGAACAGACATCAGAGAAAACACATATGTAGTAGGAGACTTCAACACACCACTATCAACAATGGATAGATCAATGAGACAAAAAGATAGGTAAGGACACTAAAGCTCTAAATAAGGATCTAAAGCTTATGGGCTTAACAGACATCTATAGAACACTAAACCCCCAAAAAATCTGAGTACACGTTTTTCTCAAGCGCACACAGATCATTCTCCAGGATCAATCACGTACTGGTACACAAGACAAACATCAACGAATACACCAAAATTGAAGTCATACCAACCATCTTCTCTGAACATGAAGGCATCAAACTAGAAATAAACCATAAAAAGAAGGCAAGGAACTCTCCTACCTCATGGAGATTGAAACCCACACTACTGGAAGACCACTGGACTAATGAGGAGATCAAAGAAAAAATTAAAAAATACTTCGAGTTGAAAGACAAGGAGGACACCAATTTCCTAAACATAAAGGATGCAGCAAAAGCAATAATAAGAGGAAAATATATAGCAATAGAGGCTCACATCAAGAAACAAGAAAGAACTCAAAGAAACAAGCTAACCTCAAAGCTCAAAGAGCTAGAAAAAGAACAAAAAAACCCTAAAACCAGTAGTAGAAAAGAAATAATAAAAATCAAAGCAGAAATAAATGAAATCAAAACTAAAAAAAAAATAATACAAAAGAGCAATGAAACCAAAAGCTGGTTCTTCAAAAAAATAAATAAAATAGACAAACTCCTAGCCAGGTTCACAAAGGAAAAAAGGGAGAAAGCACAAATAAATAGGATCACAAATGAAAGAGGAGAAATCACAACAGACACAGCAGAAATCAAAAGAATAATCAGAAACTACTATGAACAGTTACATGCAAACAAGTTCAACAATCTAGAAGTGACAGACAAATTCCTACAACTCTACAATCACCCAAAGCTAAATAAAGAAGAAACAGAACACTTAGACCAATTACAAGCAGTGAAATTGAAATGGTAATCAAAAACCTCCCCAAAAACAAAAGCCCAGGACCTGATGGATTTACAAATGAATTCTACCAAACATTCAGAAACAAATTAGTGCCTATCCTTCACAAACTCTTCAAAAAATTGAGAAGGAAGGGATAATATCAAAAACTTTCTATGAAGCCAACATTACTCTAATACTAAAACCGAACAAGGACAACACAAAAAAAGAAAACTACAGGCCAATCTCTCTAATGAACACGGATGCAGAAATCCTCAATAAAATTTTAGCTATCCGAATCCAACAATGTATCCATAAGTTAATTCACCACGACCAAGTAGGATTTATTCCAGGGACACAAGGATGGTTCAACATTCAAAAATCAATCAATGTTATCCAACACATCAACAAAAAGAAATAGAAAAACCATATGATAGTATCAATAGATGCTGAGAAAGGTTTCGACAAAGTGCAACACTCATTTATGATAAAGGCCCTTGAAATTCTCGGGATACAAGTAACATACCTCAACATCATAAAGGCCATATATGACAAGCCCATAGCCAGTATCAATCTCAATGGCAAAAAGCTGAAAGCATTTCCATTAAGATCTGGAACAAGACAAGGATATCCACTCTCACCACTGCCTTTCAATATAACACTGGAAGTCCTAACCAGAGCAATAAGACAAGAGAAAGACATACAAGGATTCCAAATAGGGAAGAAAGAAGGTAAACTATCATGATTCGCAGATGATATAATATATATAGAGAACCCCAAAAACTCCACAGAAAAACTAATTAAACTAATCAATCAGTTTAGTAAAGTGGCAGGATACAAAATCAACATGCAAAAATCAGTAGCCTTCCTATACACAAATAATAAATCTGAAGAAGAGGAAATAAAAAAATCCCTTTTATTATTGAAACAAAAAAAAATCAAATACTTGGGAATAAACCTAACAAAAGAGGTAAAGGACCTATACAAAGAAAACTATAAAACACTGTTAAAAAAAATAGAAGAAGACACAAAGAAATGGAAAAACATCCCCTGCTCATGGATTAGAAGAATTAACATTATCAAAATGGTCATCCTACGAAAAGCAATTTACAAATTCAATGCTATTCTGATAAAAATTTCAGTGACATTCTTCAAAGAAATAGACAATTATTGATGAAATTCATATGGAATAACCAAAAACCCTGAATAGCCAAAGCTTTCCTGAAAAAAAAGAAGGGAATGGAGGCATCACACTCCCAGACTTCAAACTATATTACAAAGCCATAATCATCAAAACTGCATGGTATTGGCACCAGAACAGACACACTGACCAATGGAACTGAATGGAAAATCCAAAAATAAATCCCCAGATTTATGGTCAACTAACCTTTGACAAAGGAGCAAAGAATATGCACTATAGCAAAGAAAATTTGTTGAATAAATGGTGCTGGAAAAACTGGGTTGCTACATGCAAAAGAATGAAGCTTGACTACTACCTCACACCATGCACAAAAACCAACTCAAAATGGATAAAAAACTAGACATAAAACCTGAAACCATAAAATACATAGAAGGAAATGGAGGTGAAACACTACATGACATGCACCTCAAAAACATTTTTACAGACACATCACCCAAAGCAGTGATAGTGAAGGCAAAGATCAATAGCTGGGACTACATCAAATGAAAGAGCTTCTGCACAGCAAAAGAGACAATAACCAAAACAGAGAGAAACCCCACCGACAGGGAAAAATTTTTGCACACAACACTAATGATAAGGGACTGATCACAAAAATCTACAAAGAGCTGATGAGACTCAACAAAAACAAAGAAAATAATCCAGTCAAAAAATGGGCAGAAGAGCTAAAAAGAAACTTCTCCAAAGAGGAAATGCAAATGGGCAACTGGCATATGAAAAAATGTTCAACATTACTTGTAATCAGGGAATTGTAAATCAAAACTACAATGAGATGCCATCTTACACCAGTGAGAATGGCACATATTAAAAAAACTAGCAACAACAAATGTTGGCGAAGTTGTGGAGAAAAAGGAACTCTCCTGCACTGCTGGTGGGAGTGCAAACTGGCCCAACCACTATGGAGAGCTGTGTGGAGATTTCTGGACCTACTAAACATAGAGCTTCCATATGATCCAGCAATTCCACTCCTAGGTATTTACCCAAAGGACACAGAAACATTAATTCCAAAGGGCAACTGCATGCCTATGTTTATAGCAGCACTGTTTACAATAGCTAAGCTTTGGAAACAACCCAAATGCCCAAAAGAGGATGACTGGATCAAGAAGATGTGGTACATATACACAATGGAGTACTACTCAGCAATCAAAAAGATAAACACATGGAGTTTGCAGCAGCATGGATGGAGCTAGAATGGATTATGCTCAGCAAAATAAGTCAGAAAGAAAAAGAAAAATACCAGATGGTCTCACTCATAGCAGGAATTTAGAAAACCTAAGTAAGGGACCAGGAAAAAGACTAATTAATACAAAGTAAAGATCAAAATCAACAAGCAACTATAAACCAGAGACACACTATGGTGGGGGTGGGAGGGAGAGGAAGGATAAGGGTCAAAATAAGGGGGTTGCAATTGTATGGGGAATATAACCAAAATGAAAATGCATGCATTGTGCAAAAATGAAAAATACTGTAAGAATTATATAAAATAAAATATTAAAAAAAATAAAAATAAAAATTGGTTTACCTGTTTAAAAAAAAAAGAAAAACACTTAAGGATACAAGCCACCAGGAGGGCATATTCAGCTGATATAATAGCATAAAGAATGAGCTACACCAAAGATTTAGATATTGGCATGACTATACATAAAAATGTAAATCACTATGTTTGAATGCTTTTAAAAAAATTTAAAGAAATAGAAAACATAGGCATGAAACAGAATAAAATAGTTTATAAGAAATAAAGAGTTTATAAGAAATAAAACATGAAAGTAAATACTAACTGAACAAAGATCTGTAAGTTGGACCACACAATCTGTAGATAAGAGAAAGGGGAAACAGGTTTATTCGTACTTTACTGTTAAGGCACTAGTGTGTGTGTGTGTGTGTGTGTGTATATAATTTTTTTTAATTATTGTCTTTATAATGTGACTTATCTTCTCTACAAACTTTTTTTTCACATTTGTTTTTTGCGTAGAAGAACTGGGGTGCAGGCAAGAGGTGTTGGGGGGTGTGTGAGAGGATCCACCAGAGACAGAGTGGGGAACAGAACAGGTGGATTGACTGAAATACACTGCTGAGGGGAGCAGCAAGCAAGACAGGAGAGGTCTGCTGCGCCATGTGGGTTGCTCCCTGGCCGGCCAGGGATCAAACATGTGCTGCAGAGGCTGCGGATTGCTTCATAGTGTGGTGCTTAACCCTTTGCACCACCAGGGAGGCCCAGCCTGTTGATAACATTTTATATGATGACCATCATTCTTGCTCACAGCTTGGTTTTTTTTTGCTATAAAGATTTATTTATTTATGCATACAAGAACCGGGGAACAGGCCAGAGGCATGGGAGAATGAGAGGATTCACCAGAGACAGAGTAGGGAACAGAACAGGCAGGCTGACTGAAATACACTGCTGAGGGGAGCAGCGGGCGAGGCAAGAGAGGTCTGCTGCGCCATGTGTGTGACCTCTGACAGTACAGCTATCAGTTTCTGTTTGCTAGAAACGTCTTTATTTCACCCTTGTTTTTGAATCACACTTTTAGCTGGCAGACACTTTGACGTTATTGCTGGTTGACACCTCTCAGCACCTGAAGTTATTTCATTGTGTCTGGCTTCCATTATTGTTACTGTTTAATGGTCATTTCTCTATAGAGAATTTCAAAGTTTATTGGGGGGGGGGAGGAATTATTGTGAAGATCTTTTCATTTCTGAAATTTTACTACCAGTTTGTACATAGATATTAATTTCTTTTAATTCTTCCTGTGTGGGATTTGTTATTCCTGAATGGAAGGTTCACATCTTTTCTCATTCTGGAAAACATCTTGGTCATCATCCCTTCACTTACTCCATCTCCACCATTCTCTATTTTGCCTTTTCGAATGCCAGTTAGAAATCTATTCTTTTTCTTATTTTCTACTTTTTGACTCTTCAGACGGTGTTCTCTTTGGGTTTATTGTGTGTGTGTGTGTGTGTGTGTGTGTGTATACACATATATATATATATAGTGTGTATATATATATATATAATATACACATATGTGTGTGTGTATATATAAATATATATATGTATATATATGTGTGTGTGTGTGTGTGTGTGTGTGTGTTTGTGAATCAACCCATGGAAACTTTACCCGCCCAGACTGCAGGAAAAATAAGGAATGAGACCCTGGGTCTCACCCACAGCTCTCCCAGGCGGGGTCCCGCTACAGCTCAAACACCAGTGGCTGCAAATGCTGACCAAGGCTGGGAAGAGCCTGGGAACCAGCACTGACTCTGGTTCTCTTCAAAAAGGGGAGCAGGAGACCCCGTGTCTGGGTCTCAGAACCTGGGCTGGGCCAGATGTAGGTGTTGGCAGGAAGTAGACAAAGAGGTCTGAACAACATGGATTTTCTCCCCACTGCTCAGGAAGGAGGGAATGGTCACATGTACTAACACCCACTGAGGGCCAGGCTCTGTTCTGAGCGCTTCGTGTAGTAACTCCCTTAATATTCATAGCCTATGGGTCTAGCTATTTTTATCCCCATTTTTACATAAGGAAACTGGGACAGAGAGGCCAAAGAAGTTACCAGGCCACACAGCTAGTGGATGCCAAAGCGGCCCAAGCCCAGGCTGTTCAGCCCGAGCCCACTCAGTGAGCGCCTTCCCTCTGTCTCCTCTTGCATCTCACACCACAGCGCCCTGGCTCAAGTGCAGGGAGATCACCCCTGCGGGCCTCTTCTTCCATCCCAGAGCTGAATCTTGAAGTCCTCGGTCCCGTGTGCTCCTCTAGCCTAAACCTCATCTATTCGCCCCATCCCACACCCCAACACTTCTGCGTGGCAGATGAGCCTCTGGCCCTCTCAGTTTGCTTCCCGAGGGCTGTCAGCAGGGCCGGATGAGGTGAAGACAGGATGGGTGGTGCTGTGAGTGGGGAGAGCTAAGGGAACCCATAACGACACTGGGGGCGGTGCAGGAAGCAGAAGCGATGTGCACTAGGCCTGGTGATGAGTTGTGTGGTGAGCCTGCCTGGGGGGATGACACCACTATTTCAGAAGCCTCCCGTGAGAAGCGAGGATGTCTCTTAGGAGTAGCTCATTTCAAGACTTCAGGTAGGAAGGCAGGAGGGGTTTGGGGTGACTGGGAGCCACTGGGTAGGGACAGAGGAGCATGGGCATGAAACCACTCCTTTGAGGGAAGAGCCTGATGGGGCAGGAAGTGCTGCTTCATGTAAGAAAGAGACTTGGATTCCAGACTGTGCTTCGGTGCTAACTCATTGGGCAGATTTTAGCCCACTCTGTGCCTCAGTTTCCTCATATACCAAGCAAAAAGGGTAGAGTACACAGTCTCTTTGGCCCTTCAGATGCTGACTGAGTCACTAAGAAAGCTGAAAACAAGTGCC
Organism: Talpa occidentalis; assembly: GCF_014898055.3. Taxonomy (NCBI): domain Eukaryota; kingdom Metazoa; phylum Chordata; class Mammalia; order Eulipotyphla; family Talpidae; genus Talpa; species Talpa occidentalis. The sequence goes on from NW_023605194.1 coordinate 43,877,155, forward strand.
CTGGAGATAATATGATAAGGGTCAGTATGGAGACCAAGTTCCTTGGATTAATGCCATAAACTGCTGGCTTCCCAAGGAGGATGATCCCAGGGCCTTTGAAAGCCTCCTCTTCTGCTATTTACCTCTGTGGGGCTGCCATATTGTCTGGAATTCCATCATTCAAGTCCCTGCTTTGATTTGAAGGCCCAGAGGTTCCAGGTAGAGTGCAGGGGGAGTTCACACCCTCCATAAACCCAGGGGCTCAGGAGGCAGCTGCCTCTGCCAGGTGCCAGAGAGGAAAGGACTCCAAGGAACTCAGTTTGGATAAGGGTAGAGAGAAGAGATTACAGATTATAAACAAACCCAGCTGAGGCTCCAGAGCCACCTCAAACTGGGGAAGAAACTTCCAGGTAATTGTTGCCCAATTGTAGGCAACAACAGGTAGCTCACAGTTACTGCCGGGATCCCAGTGTGGCAGGGACTAATCAACAGGAGACTCGAGCATCAGTAGAAGACCTGCAGAGCAAACTTAAAGGCCTCTCCCATGTAGGATCTTAGGGTGTAGGCATATGGGAGCTTTCATTTTAGAATTCAGACTGATTTTCTTCCATGAGGCTCAGAGAGAGATCCCCAAAGGGAAATGGAGAGAATAAGGATGAATCACAACCTCTCATCTTTCCCAGTTATGTCAAGAACCTAAAGTGCATATAGGGTTGGGATGGAGAGTAAGAGAGATGAGGTTAAGGGGCCTCCCTGTGGTGCAGGGGTTCAGTCTTAGTACCATGAAGCTGTCCGCAGCTATGGGTTTGATCCCAGGCCAGGGAGCTACACACATGGCACAGCAGACCTCTCCTGACTTGTCTGCTACTCCCCTCAGCGGTGTACTTCAGTCAGTCTGCCTGTTCTGCTCCCCACTCTGTCTCTGGTGAATCTTCTCACACCCTGCTCCTCTGGCCTATACTCCATTTCCTGTGTTCATAAATAAATAAATCTGAGAAAGAGAGAGAGAGAGAGTGAGAGAGAGATGAGGGTAGGAGAAGTGAGTGTTCTGGGGTCAACAAAATAACATTTTCCAGAATCCAGACATCTCTAGAATTACCAGGTCCCTCCCCAAAATCTGCTACAGCTACTGTCTGCCTCCTCCTCTGTACACAGAGCACCTTCCCTAAGCAGCAGCTGTGATACAAAGGACAAAGTCATCAATTTGGATCTCCAGGATGCTTAAATGAAATTGGGGCATCCTTCTGGCTGTGTGTCCTTGGACAAGTCACTTCTCTGTGGGTCCATTGGTACAATATGGGGTGCAGCCTAGGTTTATAAGGGTCATTCCAGTTCTGGCATTCAGTGAAATAAAAGATCGCATTCCCTCTGTATTCCATAGGTCACAGCTGGGGGAGGAGTCGAATGTCCTCTGCACCTCTGTCCACAGCCTCCTGAAGTGCTGCACCTCCTGTCTCTGCAGCTCTATGGCCACCTCTGTGCTTCTCCAGGGGATTCTCCTCCTTCTGCTGCCCACACCCACACCCGCCCCCTGCCAAACTTTCACACACTCTGAGTGCAATGAACACGAGACTTTCGTGCCTGGCTCGTGGCTGGCAGGGGAGGGAGTAGACGTGACCAGTCTCCGCCGCTCAGGCGCCTTCCCGGTGGACACAACCCACTACCTGCGGCCAGACGGCACCTGCACCCTCTGCAAGAACGTCCTGCAGGACAACACCCTCCAGCGCCTGCCCCTGGCCCTTGCGCACTGGCGTGCCCAGTCCTCAGTCTGCCAGCGCAAGGTAGTCAGAGCCGAGATCAAATCCGTCGAGGGTGTGGCCCAGGATGCAGCTAGCAACATCGAAAATGACTGGCGGGTGGGGCTAGACGTGAATCCCAAGCCCAGCAGCAAGGCACGCATGACTATGGCCGGTTCACACTCAGATGCAGCTGCATTTGCAGCAGACAAAACCCACCAGGACGAGTACAAATTCAGCAAGGATGAGGTGGAGTGTCGATTTTACAGGTGAGCTTGGGAGTGGGGGTGGAGGAGGCATGAAAAAAAAGTTGGGAAATTTAGGGTGATCTAAAAGCCCAGGAATGGCAGGATGGGAATGCAGAGACTGCCTCCACCAGGAGGAAACTGCAATCCTGGTTCTCACACATGAGTGGTACAGTGCCCTATGGCCTTACCTCCTGTAGTCCAGATCTGGAAGCGCCCAGGCAGAGAACAGGTAGAGGGAAGCCAGCAGGCTGTGCCTGAGAACATGATACTGTTGAGGTCGTCCCAATAACCCCCTCTTCTATGAGCACTGGCAGTTCTGTGGGATCCTTCCTGTGTAGGGCAGAGACAGGAGAGCTGGTTGGATCCCTCCCATCCCTGACCTCATTTGTCCTTTCATCATATTTAAGTCTGACTTATCAGGCTCTGTGCTGGGCATTAGGGCTCTAGTGCTAAGCAACTGCAATCACCCCCAGCCCTCAGGACCCAGATCCCAACCCAGGAAATGTATGGACTCCAGATTCACCCACTCTGATTTCTTCTACCTGGATGCAACCTTTTCCCCATGTGAGACCAGGGCACCTATGTGGCCTGAGCTGTCAGGGGTCCACACATGCAGGGCCCAATTGAGTGGCAGACAAATAGGCCGTAGCAACAGGACTAGCTTCCAAAACTATTAGATACCATCAGTATACTATCTTCACTTTTTATAATTAGAAAATAAAAAGGAAAGAAAAAACTTTTATTTTGAAAAGGAAAGTGCAAATTTCTATGCCACGTCCTTATTACTGAAGGAAAACAGACAAAATGGTTTCCCTGTGGGCTCAGTGATTCAGTTGTTTAGGCTTTGGAGCCAGACTACCTGGGCTTAAGTCCTAGTTCGGCCACTTCCCTGTGACCTTGGGCCATAGTGAGGGACTTATCGAATGGGGGAAATGCTACCCACCACTGTGCCTCATGTTTTTCTCTTCTCTCAGTTTTCAACTAGTACACAACCCCCCACTACACCCAGAATTCAAAAAGGCCCTCAGGGCCCTACTCCCCAAATTCAACCACTACACAGAGACTGAGTACTTCAGGCTCATCTCCAGCTACGGCACCCACTTTATCAGGTCCATGAAGCTGGGTGGCCGGATCTCGACCCTCACGGCCCTGCGTACCTGTCAACTGGTCTTACAGGGATTGACAGACAACGAGGTAGAGGATTGCCTGAAGGTCGAGGCTGAGGTCAGCATAGGCAGCAAGGTAAATTTTTCATCAGAATTCAAGGCCTGTGAGGAGAAGAAGAAAAACCACAATATATCAACCTCCTTCCACCAGACCTTCCGGGAACGTTATATTGACATAGTTGGTGGGCACCACACTTCCTCGCATGACCTGCTGTTTGGGAACCATGCCAAGCCCGAGCAGTTCTCACAATGGGTAGAATCATTGAAGGACACCCCAGGCCTTGTGGACTACACCGTGGAGCCTCTGCATGTGCTGCTGAAGAGACAGGACCCCCACCGAGAGGCCCTGAGGCAGGCCGTGAGCAAGTACGTGTTGCACAGGGCTCGTTGGAGGGACTGCAGCCGGCCCTGCCCTGAGGGGCAGCACAAGAGCCACAAAGACCCGTGCCAGTGCCTGTGCCATGGCATGGACCTCACTAACCATGGCTGCTGTCCTCGCAAGAGAGGCCTGGCCCACCTGGAGGTTAAGAACTTCCAAGCGACAGGTCTGTGGGGAGACTGGACCACTGCCACAGACGCCTATGTAAAGGCCTTCTTCGGCGACCAGGAGCTGAGGACAAGCACAGTGTCGAACAACAACAATCCCACGTGGCGCACAACACTGGACTTTCAGGATGTGGTCCTGTCCACAGGGAGGACCCTGAGGGTGCAGGTCTGGGACGAAGACAATGGCTGGGATGATGACCTTCTTGGCTCATGTGACACAGAACCAAAATCTGGGTCACACAAGGTGAACTGCAACTTAAACCACGGTCACCTGAAATTCTCCTACCAAGCCAAGTGCCTGCAACACCTGACAGGGGATTCCTGCATGGAGTATACACCCCAAGGGCATCCTGGGGAGCCTCCTGGGAACAGGAGTGGGGCAGTGTGGTGAGAACAGCAGGCCTGAGGGGACCAGAATGTCTGGCCTAACAAGGTTCTCACAGACAGTGCCCATTTAGTCCAATGGAAAACAGTCTTCTTTTTTCTTTTTTTTTTTTTCATTCAAGTGGCTGAACTTAGAGGTCTGACCTGAATCTCCTTGTCCAAACTGGCTTAGCTCCGCCAAATTCTGGGCCCTGGAAATGAGCCTGACTGGGCCACACCCTACATTCACAGATGCACAGACACAGCAGCCATTCCCACCCAGCTTCTTGCTGTAGACCTTTCTGAACCCTTTCTAGTGTGGTGAATGCCTTTTCATATTAAATCCACCCTTCAGGCCCAGCAGTTCTGTTTGCTCTATCTTCTTAGCCCACTAAATTTTGCCTCTCAGATGAATCATAAGTGCCTTGACCTGACTCATACACATAACCTGACACATAAAATGATGTGATGGTAGCAGCTCTCTTGCACCAGGTATGGCCTGGGGCTTACACCCTCTGCTGTGTCACTTACTTATTAGCCACGTGACTTGGGTGAAATATCTGAGCTCTCCCACCTTCAGTTCCTTATTTATTATCTCTGGCCAGTGAAACGCTACATCAGTAGCAAGTGTTAAAATAATAATCACAACAATAAGCCAACATTAGTCTGAGACACCTTTGCCCACTCTTGATGTACAAACTGAAATGGCTTTTATAAGTTAACTCTTTTAAACCTTGCAATATCCCCAAAGGAGATTCTAGCATCACTAAGGAAGAAACCAAAGACCAGAGGCATTAAGGAATCTGCTCAGGTAACAGCACATGGGAGAGGCAGCCAGTCTGACTTGAGCCTACTGTGACTCTCCACACACTTCACCAGACACACAGACGGTGGTGAATCTTGACAAAGATGCAAACACCAGAAGGCTGTGAAAGGCAAACAGAAGAGTGACCTGTTTGGGTTTGTAAAACAGAACAGCAGCCAGGGATCCAGCAGCCTTTCTTGTTCTAACAATTAAGTGTTCCCTTCTCTCTCTGCATTACTGATGTCCTACAAAGGAGGTTTGTTTCCAGAGAACATTATAAACACTTGCTGCGTTTCTTAGCAAAAGGGAGGTTGGGGCTTAGCTGACTTCCTGGAATTTGTCTAAAGTTCTTGGGAAAGCCCAAAACTAGTCTGCTCCATCAGCTTGCAACCCCTCCCCACCCCATGCTGAGGTGCTTGCTTGGGCTGTGAATGGATTTACAAGACTTTCAAAGCAAGTCACTTCCCCAGCCAAATTTTTAAGGAAACTCTCTGCTCCTGCTCCTGGTCCATGGGCTCCCAAATTGCCCTACACTCAGGACTCAGGTCTGGAGCCACAACTCCCAGGACCACTTTGGATTTCATGCCCAGGAACCAGGCTCTTGGTGGGACCCGGGGACCAACCCCACTGAAGAGAGGCAGGGCCCGGAACTCTTTGCTGGGGTCTCTGGGCAGTCACGGAGCCAGGGACAGTGGCAAGCAAGTGGTGAGTTCCCCAGAGCGGGAGGAATCCAGGCAGAAGGTAGACACTCCTGCAAGGATGTTCCAGAGAAGTCTTTACACCAGCAGGAATGGATAGGCCTCTGAGTCCCCTCCAACTTGCTGATTGTCGTTCTAAAGAGGAAGAGATGAGGGTCCTTCTGTTATAGGACAGGGAGAGGGGACCACCCTGTTACACTTCCAGGACATCCTGGGATGAGGGCCACAAAGAAATGGCCTGGGATCAGGAGTGGAAAGGCATTTCTCACCAGAACTGCTGCCAGAGCCCAAGAGCTGTGTGGTAGGGGATGAGCATGGGTCTGTGAAAGGACCACTGAGAGGCTGGCAGGGATGGGGGCTCAGAGGACTGTGAAGGGTCCTTCCAGCCTGAAGGCTCTAATGCCTGGGACCAGCACAGCAGTAGACGATGAGGCCACCTCAGGGTTGAGAGAAGCGTGCAGGGTGGTCAGGGCGTCGGTGAAAGAAATGACATACAGACACACTTCAAGAGTGAAAATCTGAGTGTAATTTTCTTTGAGTTTGTGACCAATATATATATGTTTTCCAAAAGCACGGGGACAATGAATATCAATGAAATCAGCTTGCTCATGGGCTCAGTCTATCACCATCAGGGAGGCGATCTACATAACAAGCAATGACCTTTATAGAAGAAAGAAGGAAGTTTAGAAAGACAATAAGGGATTAAAGTTTGTAGTGCTAAAAAGACTGGATAAGATTTTTAGCATTCTTGTAGTGGTTCCTGGTGGTCATTATCTTTTGATAAGCTTCTGTCTTTTCAGGGAACTTCCGCTGTACTTCCTCTGCTTCAGGGTGTTATGCTGTTCTCCCTCTGCATGCTGGTTGCCCAGCGGGACCTAGGGACGGTTAGCCCTAAAGGTCAATGCAGGGGGAGGTGCAGCACTCTAACATGCCATGAATCCCAGCCCTTTGCTGGCTTCTCTCTGTTGCTATAACAGCCATCAGAGAAATGTTCCAGAAGAGAGAGACTGGCGCTGGCTGGGTAGATCCTAAAACCATGGCATAGAACAGCACCAAGCTTCCTGGGATAGCAGTTGTGCAAACGAGGGATGCCTGCATAGGCAGATGACTTCCTGTACAGTAAATCCAGGTCTGCAAGGCACCAACCCAACGGCCAACTCTGTTGACAGCCTCCACTTGGGGGACGTGGCCTTGGCTTGTGACATTCTCCTGCATCAGCCAGAAAAATGTGATCATCAATATACAAATCAGGAACAGCTTTGATGAAAACAGCAGTCCCCCGAGGTACGCAATGAAAGGCCTTCACAAAGTGATGTGGCCACCTGCCCACTGTCCCTCCACCTTCACCGGTGGGCCCAGGAGTGGCATCCATAAGAATGTGGACCCAGCAGATGCCCAAGGACACGCAGGTGAGAGGGGGTCCCAGCTATGCTTGGCGTTCTGATGGAGGTAGTAGGAGTTGTGTTTGGCTCACTGCTGAGCCCAGAAGTCCTGGTAGGGCCCTGGACACCCCTCACTGTTGCAGATCTGGTACTGGAACATGGGCCCTGGGCACAGGGGCTTGGTAGGCTGGGCTGTGGCAGGCACAGAGAGGCCAGTCACCTTGCTGGCAGGGAAGGCTGGCAGGATCAGGCTCCTGCATTGCCACCAGGACAGTCAAGCCTTTAGAGCAGCCTAAAGAGGGGCTTCACTAACCTATAAACTAGAGTGACCATTGTGGGGACTGCTGAGATGAGGCTTCCTGACCCCTCTAGACCCAACATACCTACCACCTCTTCATGTGCGTGAGTGTCTCTCTGTCTGTCTATTGGGGGGAAGAAGAAAGGAGTAAGAGGTGGGGGAGAGAAGAGTAGAGAGGGAAGGGGAAGCAGATTGAGAGGGGGTAGTGGGGTGGGACGGAAGGCAGGGACGACAACCTTCCCCAAATGGACTGCTAGAAAAATCAGTCTGTCATCTTCTTACATCGTTTCACGCTAACACAAGGCCTGGCATACAATAGGCACTCAATAATGAGTAATAACACTATCTGCACACACTTCCACTTGATATCATAAACTAGGGGGTAGTAGGACATTTGGGTTTGCACTCAGAAGGTCTGGCTTCCGAGTCCTGGGCGTGCGGACTTGGGCAAGGTGCTTAGTCCCATGTGCCTTTGTTTCCCTTAAAGGAGGTGCCTTGGGGAAGGAAATTCTGTGGGAATCAATCTGAGAAGGTGGTGGGAAGCAAACATTGTTTGAAAATTTAAAAAAATGAACAATGATGTAAAAAATTTTTAAAGAAAATAAAAAATTAATTAAAAAATGGAGGCACCATCACACCTCTCCTGTTCTACCCCCTCCCACCATTCTGTGAAGAATCAATAAGAAATGCCATTGTAAAGCCATCTAGAGCCTCTTCTCCACTAACGGAAGAGGATGAGGCAAGGTTACTAACGCAGAGTGTCAAGGGCACGAGGTTACCGGCCCTGCTCAGAGGCGCTGGAGAATTACACGGGTGGATGCACCTAAGTGCTTAGCATCCATCTGGGCCAGAGCGAGCACTGGATATACTGTTATTAGTAAAACAGTGTCATGTATTACAAGCTGCTGTCCTTTATTAAGTGCTTCATCTGTGCTGGACATGGTGCTGAGAGCAACACGTTATTTCACTTAAGCCGCATGAAATAAAAGTAGTTATTATTACAGAGGAGTTCAATAAATGGGCACTTGATTGAGGGTATGAAAGTCCATTAGGGCCGGAAGGTGGTTCACTCAGAGTGGGCACCACGAGGCTTCCCTCTAAGCCCGGCTTTCTCACCCCAGGGGGGAGTCACAGGGTAGCTCCCGTGGGCCCGTGGCCTAGGGGGGAACACAGCATCTCGCGCTGGAGCAGGCTGCCCCGGAGGCAGTGAGCCCCGGCCATGGAGGGAAGCAGCAGAACACGCAGGGCCTGAGGGTGCCAGAGCCGCTGCCATCCTTGGATTCTGCCATTCCTTCTCATCACGCTACCTGGAGCCAGGAGGGCCTGGCCTGGCTGCCCCCGCCCAGCGCTTCCATCTCTGTGTTCCTGGAGCACTGCCCCACCTCTCTTGCAGCTGCGCCAAGCAGGCTGCTGAGCCATGGTCAGCTGCACTCACAGGCCCGAAGGCAGTGAGAATTGGGGAGGAGAGGGGATTTCCATAGAGTTCATACAAAGGGAAAATGGGCTGTTCCCCAGAATGCTGACATTTGGGTGGTGGCATGGGAGTGGAGGTTGGATGCTAGAAACAGGTAAGTGAAGAAAGATTAAAGGAAGTTTTGCTTCATGTGGTATTTGTTCTCTGAAGACCTGGCTAATGAGCATTTAGATGACCCACCCCTGCCCTGTCCTACCCACCCCAGTCAAGCACACTCACAGGGATTATCACAGCTCCAGCTGCGGGATCGCAGCCTGCCCCACATGACCACGAACATGACCAAACTTGGTCCAGGAGCTCTAGGCTCCATGCTGCCCATAAGTCTTCTCCAGCGACTTCCAGATGCAGTGACCTTTGAAGCACCACTGGATGGATCAGAGGGGGTGAGGTCATCCTAGGCTGCCACAGAGGTAGCCAGCCTGGCGCAGACACAGGTAGTGACACCAGGGATGAGCCCAGAGACAGGGATATTAAGAGTGTGAGCCACGCAGGGGGGCTACACAGAATCCCACACCTCCCCCTGGGCTGAGTAGCCTTCAGCAAAAGGCTCCCCTTGCTAAGGCACTCCTCAACTGCCCGATGTGGACACCACCCACAGGGCTGCTGTACCAAGGAGAAAGCCTGGCACAAGCAGCCCTGGGAAACAGCAGAGCGTATTACCAGTGATGATAACAACTGTGCCCTGGGAGGAATAAAGGGCTGATAGTGGAGGAAAGACAACGTGCCCATGCCGCCAAGCTTTGAACTTGCAGCACTGTGCCTCAAAATCACACCTAGGGGTCACAAGTAGTGGTGTTCCCGGAAGCAAGCCAGCCGCACAGGGAGGTTCATGCATGCAGTGGAGGAGCACATGCATGAGTCAAAGACCTGGGTCCAAGTCCCAGCTCAGCCTTTTCTAGCTCTGTGTGGTTTGTTGTCACTCCACCTTGCTAAACCTCAGATTACTCACCTGTGAAATGGGACTGTTATAAGAAGCAGCAGCAGTAACACCTACAAAAGCCCTAGCACAGGGTCAGAGGCAAAGGAAGACTCAGCCAAACTTAGCTCCCGTCCTTGATTCTATAGGATGACTGGACAGAAACACAGCAAAGCTTTCTCGAGAGATGACTCAGCGGTACGCAGCCTCGGAATCACCTGGGGAACTTTAAAACTCCAGATGCCTTGGCTTCACCCACACCCACTGAGTCAGAATCCCTAGGGGTAGCGGTTGTTTAAAGAAAGGGTAATGAGGTAGTCTTTACAGGACATAAAATTCACCGATTTCAAGTGTGCAATACAGCGATTTTTCATAAGCAGCGTATTGCAACCATCACCACACTCCAACCTCAGAACATTTCCATCACCCCGAGGAGATAGCTCGTGCCCATGGGCAGCCACTCCCTGTCCTAGGGGTGGGACTGCTAACGTGTAGCCAAAATGGAGAGCCCCTGACTGCTTCATGAATTGTGCCTGGAGAGGGTGTGACTTTGGAATTCCTGGAGTAGCCGCCCCAGTTTTTGAGATAATCACCCACCAGGCCTGGAGCCTCCTGGGCCTGTGCAACCACGGACACATGTGAGTGGAAGGAGCCTGGTGAGGGCAGAGGGTAGGCTGGTGGGTGTGGGTCCATGTCAGGACTAACAGCTGGTGCTGAGTAATCATACCCCTTAGCACCCCGCTGCACACGTGCTCCCTCACCGACTGAGACGTGACTCAGTAACTTCTGAACAACGCCGAAGAGAGAGAAGGACACTCGGCCAGGGGCCAGAGCCCGGAGACGTTCAATGAATGGCCCAAGGTCACCACACAGAGATGACCCGGGATCAGCAATAGAACAAAGGGGGGTTTCAGACCCCAGTTCAGGGCTCTCGCACCTGGCCACAAGGCGCCCCTGGAAACAAAGCCCTGTACTCACACGTGCATGTGGGGGGCAACACCCACTGACAAGTGAAAGGGCAGATGTTAGGCGAAGCGCAGGGAGGAGCCCAGAGTCTCTCATGCCTCTCTTCTCTGCTTACCTCTCTGGGTGACCTCACGGAGCTCCCCGTGGCCGGGCTCATCCTCCTCATCTGTAGAACGGAAATAAGCATCCTGCTGCATGGGCTGATGGAAGACCCAAGTCTGCAAACTCAGGAGCAAAGGACTGTGGCCTGTGGGAGAAGAAAGGGTTGAGTGTGTGCAAGTTCCCGTGAGGCCTCCATGCAGCTTCACTTGCACACGGGGCCTGCACCTGTCCTTAGCACTAACCCAACATGCACAGTTGGTGGGGGGCAGGGCATCCCCTGGGACCCACACATCACGAAGGCTGTGGCTGCTACAGACCCCCATCCTGCAGGTACCTTGCCGGGTGCACACTCCGTGCCATCCAGCGGGGGCCCCTTCTTGGTCTTGCAGAAGTACGGGTTGTCAGGGTGGCTGCACCACAGCTGCTTGCAGGGCTCAAAGGTCCTGAACTGCGTGGCAGGGGGAGCGGGCTCACGGCCTGCACTGGTGCTCCAGCTCTGACACATTGCCCAGGGGGCAAAGGGTAGTGACAGAGGGAGAGGGGGGTGTGGTGGATGCTGGGCCCAGAATACTGCCAGGAAGCCAGGAGGAGCCCGTCCATACACACACACACACACACACACACACACACACACACACACACAGAGAGAGAGAGAGAGAGAGAGAGAGAGAGAGAGAGAGAGATAACTTGACTCTACCTCAAGTGCCAGTGGCTGCCAGATGCCTCCTCTCCAGTAGGGCACAGAGGAGAAGGAGCCAGCCACAGCCCACACTGCCCTAGCCCCTCCCTAAACCCTCCCAGCCTTTGTAGGAGACACGTTTTCTGAGCAGGGACCATGGTTCGAGGTTCTGAGGAGTCTGAGTCCTGTGCACGTGGCGGGCATTGAAGGGGTTACTGGTCCAGCCCAGACCCCAGCACCCACACAAGGTCAGGATTCCCATCTCCCTCCCATCTCACCTGCCACAGCACAGGTGGTGGGAAACTGCGTTCCAGGAGAGCCCCAATTTCCTAATAGTCTCTCCTATCATCCCAGGCAGACAACAAATATAGCACATGGCATCGAAATGCCATCTCCCCCGCATTCTCCAGCCCAAAGCAGAGGCCTTGTCTCCCAGGCTTGCCTGAACTTCGACACCTCCCGGCTCTGTAGAGCCGAGCAGAGTGTTGCGTTCCGGGTGGGGGCTGAGCTACTTGGGTCGCCGAGGCCTCACCACTTCTGCAAGCACCTGGCCTGGGCTCCCCCCTTTTCTGTTGCTCATCTCTTTTCTGGGTGGCCCTCACTGATCCCCAGGCTGTGCCCTGCTCTGCCCTGTGGCTGGGTCAGGGCTATGCGGCCTTGTGTCTATCTCCTCAGACACAAGGGCATGGGGAGGCAGGAGTTGACCCCCTAGAGGGAGGTGCATGCAGGAGAATTTCACTAGGGTGGGAAGCCAGCCCCAAACCTTCCTCCACACCCCTGAAGAGCAGGTGATGACAACTTTCCTTCTCCCAAATGGAGCCCAGCACCTGCTGTGACTCATGGACCCCCACAGGTCAGCTCCCAGACCAGTCCAGCCAGGATCTCATTACTCTGCTCTCTGCCATCTTTCCTGGCACTAAAGTGTTCTCCAGCCACTGCACTCGCTGCAGAGCACACGGATGGGGCTGGGCAGGGCAGGGCAGGGGTGTAGCAGAAGGTAGTAGAGTGAGCCCTGTTCATCTAGCTCCCTTATGGTGGCAACACCCAGCCTGGGAGCACATCGCCAGACCTGCTGGTGGGCTGGGTGGACCAGCCTGGGTCACAGGACATGGCACCCGGCTGGCAGAGGTGGTGGGGACTCACCTCTGAGCAGGTGTGGTACACAGAGCCGAAGCCAAAGCAGTGCTGCTCATCCATAGAGTAGTCAGTGCCAGGCAGTTCCAGGGGCCGGGGCCAGGCAGGTGTAAAGGGGTCGTCAAGGAGGCAGTCGTAGGAGGCGGCAAAGAAAGGAAGGTGAGCCAGGCAAAGGCAGGAATTCCCAGTCTCCCCTCCACAGAGGATGGACTTTGAACGAGAGGGAAGGCCTTCAGGAATCTGACCCAGTGCCTTGTGCTGGAGCTGTCTTCCAGGAGGTCAGGCAGCCCTGACCCTCTCTGGCATAGGCCCTCACTTGGTCCCATGGCTGTGTCTGGGGGGATCCGGGGAGAGGCACCCAGAACTGGGGTTGGGTGTGCAGCTCATAGTTATCTTACAAGCTGGGTTTCGCCACCAGAGAGGGACATGCTATGTGGCCAGGACCAGGCTGATACATGGACAACTGGAGGGTTCACTGCACTGAGAGAAAAGGGAACGTCAGCCCACCATGCAGGACGCACCTGGGCCCGGGCCAGCAGCCACGGGGGGTTAGTGCAGCTTTTCTCACCCCCCCTCCGCCCCACCCAAAACCTCTCCACTCCCATTCTCAGCCCTGAGCTCCCGAGTCTAACACGTGTCCGCCCAGCGAAGCCTGGAATTGTTTCAGGAGCAGGATGGTGCTGGAGGGGAGATCACTCAGGGTGATCTCTGCTTGGAATGTCAGGTTGCTGCCCCATCCTGGCCCCCAGGGCGGAAGTAACCTATGGGAGGTAGCCTCTGAGCTCCAGCTGCTGCAGCGGGACCAATGGATGCAGTGGAAGGTGCTTCTGAAGAACAGATAAAGGTTTCTTTGCAGCCACTGACCCTCAGACTGATCCCCTGCTGCAGCTGGTCCCCGGTAAGGACTGAGGCCCTCCTCGAAGCCCAGGGCAGCTCATAAGAGAGGAACAATATTGCGATTCTATGAGGAAGGATGAAGGGGTGTGAATGGTTTGGGGCTGGGAAGCCAGGGGTGATGCCAACCTTTAAAGTGGCCCAAATCTCCAAAATGCTGGAGCCCGTGTTTCTCCGTGGTCCTAACCAGTCAGAGGATTGACTCCCTCACGCCTAAGACACAGATTCTCCCTCTCTACGTCCAACTCATGTTCAGTTCTACCATCACTTGGACATGTCTCTGCACCGTGTGCTGAACACTGGTGTCCAGAGGCAACCATGGCACAGCAGTCTGTGTGTTCTGAGCTCGCCGCTTTGAAGGGCCATAGAAAGGGTCTGATGTGACAGGGTGGGGTGACCTGCTGGGTGAGGAGTAGACACAGGCACGGTGAGTGTGCCTAGGAGGACACCAGGCCAATGTTTAAATAAAGCTGACTTCTCAGCCAAGTCTTACAGGCACAGGCGTGGTGAGAGGAAAAGGGGTGGGCATCACAGGCACGAGGAACTGCATGGTTGGTGGAAGGATCAGAAATGAGACCAGGATGGAAAGCAGAGGCTGAGGGACTGGCAGGAAGAGCAGTGCTGAGAGGCCCCCTTCTGAAGCCAGCACGGTCGTGTGGAGTTTTCTGGCCTGTCCAGAGGGCTCTGGGCAGTCACTAGAAGGTTCTGTGAAAGGGCAGGCACAGAGTTAGGATTTACAGGGCTGTTGAGAGTAAAACCTGGTTTTAAATTCCTCACTCACACTGAGGTGTGAGTCAACCATGGTTGTGTAGTAGGATATGTAGTGCCCAAAAGGGTGAAAGCTTTAGGATATAGGAGGAGCTTATAAAAGTATTCCTTGTCTTTTTGAAATGCATCAAATATACCCACTAAGGTATATTTTTACATCTTTCATATTTGCAATCTACATTTCAATATCCTTATATATTATATACTTTGAAATGTATAATAAATTATATGCTATGATGTATAAAATCTATACCATATAATATACAACTCATAATCATAATTCATAATTATATAGGAATAGAACTTTATCTCTTTATAAAATATATAATATAAACATATACATCTTAATATGATAGGTTTCTAACAACCGAGACTGTTATTCTATTTCTATGTATTTTCAGTGGAATGAGGGAACAGTCTGTTGTGGGATTGAGTAAAACGGCACATGGGGGTGGAGACTTCTCTCCCCTCACCCAAGGCCAACACCCTCCAAGGCTATGGTCCTTTTGTGATCCTTTTCTTTCTAAATTTGGAAAATGAGACTAGAAATACCTATCGACCACCTCTGATGGGCACCCATGACACCAGCCATACATGGAAACTGAGAGCCAGGAGCAGACCAGGCAACGTATAGCACCTTGGGCAGCTCTGAGTCCTGCTCAGCCCCTAAACCTGAATGCCCTGAGGGATGGAGAAGGCTCCTTTGTTGCCCCCACTCAAAGGACACACCCGTTAGAGATAAATCTCCATTTGACCACTTAATCCACCCCCTTTCAAATGGGGGACAACATGGGTACCCCAACCTTCCCTGTGAAGTTCCCACCTTCCATTTGCACAGAGCTTTCACAAGCCTCAGCTTTAACTCATTGTGAGTTAAAAGCTGCCATTCGCATGTCCTCCAAAAGAGGGAAAGACCTCTACCCACCATCTGGCCATGGAGAAGGCTACGGGCATTTATGGAGCACCAGCTGTGTACCTGGCACAGAACCCAGTAAGTTTCAGCCTTCCAGCTCTGCTTTTCCTTTAAACTGTAAATTAAAGTCACATGGCCTGGATGTGAACCTCTTGTGATTCAAGTGGTGAGGATGTTTTGTCTAATGTCTAGTTTTTTCCTAGCAAGCAAAAAACCCCAGCAGAGAGGTTAGGAGATCAGGTCAAACCTTGGCAGCTATGTGGCAAGATGGCTCTGGGCGATCCCTTCCACTCGCACACTCTGCACTATGAACGGTGGATGAGGTCACCTCTGTGGTGCCTCAGAGCTGCTACAAGTCAAATACTCAGCCCCCAGGCCTTTGCACAGGCCAACTCCTCAGTCTGCGAGACTTTTCCCCACGCCACCCCCGCAACCCTGCAGAAAGCCTTGGTGCTTCCTTCCACTCCTTTCTCAGCAGTCACCGCCCTCTGAAATGCTGCTACTTTCCCACGCCTAAACAATTCATCCCTCATAGGTCCACATCTGTGCCGTGGGCAAAAGTCTGTGGGCCCTGTGCATTGGAATGAATTATTGCTGAACAAAATTAGACTAACACTCATGAAGAAAGTTCTAGTTTACCTTTTGGAGCCATCTAACATATAATCTGCAACATAGAAGTTTTATAAATGTTTGTGGGATCAATGAATGCCTGTATGCATTATGGGGTCTTAATCTGCTGTAGTGTTAGGGGATCCCCTATTGTTACAGGGCAGCCACCATATAAAAAGGGTTGTCTGGCTGTGTGTCCTCTCCCACGTGCTTAAAAGGGACTTATTAATACTCCGCTGCAGGCACACACAAAAGGCTAATAAAAGGTTTATTTACAAGGGAAGGGGAAATGAGGAAATGTACAACTCAGGGAGAAAATAGGGAAATAAAGTCTCAAATGCATCCTACCCGATCTGCCGGCCTGGAAACCGAATGGCACTCTGACAGCTGGACAAGAGCTGAGAGCAGGTAGAGAGTCAAAAAGGAGCCCCCCAAGGCCCACGTGTCTGCTTTTATACCCTACCTGGCTGCTTAACTCCACCCTCAGTTTCCAGCAACTTCACCTTTGGTGGTGATGGGATTTGTTTTTCCCAATGTCCTGATCGCTTTGGTCTGGAGTGGGGGTGGAGTCCACAAAGCCTGTATGGAATTAGCTTTAGGACATCCTTTTTCCCCTAACACTATCACGATCTAGAGAAAGTCACATACTACTTGTTGAAGCATTTCTTACAAATTCCTTATGGGCAGGGGTGCCGCTTTGCTCAGGTTTTGTCACACCAGAGCTTGGCACCCATTGGGTGTGTATTGCATTGAACGGCATGGAACTCCCCTCCCTGAGCCTCCACACTGAGTGAGCAGTTTTCTCCAGGAGGCAAAATGGTTCCTCTAAGAGTTTGGCTCCATCCCCAGGAAGTGTGTATGGATTAGGGATCACATAAGAAAATATCTATCTGGCACCAGTGTAGGGAGCTGCAAGGCAGACTTGGCTTGGCTGCGTGGTGCTGGCAAAGCAAACCCCGCAGCTCCAACAGAGTGCCCAAGAGGACCGACACTATCATGGCTGATGGATCCAGACTTGAGAGAAAAGGCCCCCAAGGACAGAGCTCCTCCTGTCAACAAAACAAGGATGATGCTTGTAAAGCAAGCTTGTGAAGTGTGGCAGGCTGCTGTTAAGGGCCGGTTCCTTCAGCTCAGCCTTCACAGAGCTAGATATTCTGAGCAGGACCCGGCCAGGGATAACTTCTCCCTACCTTAGGGCCAAAAGTCAGGTTAAAATTTATTTTACTCACTTTTCGTGTAATCACTGTGGGTAGATAATAGTCCCATTTATAGATGAGACTTAAACTGAGGTTCAGAGAAGTTCAGTAACCAGCTCAAGCTCACACAGTGAATGGCAGAGCTGGGTCTCAGCTCTTCAGATACTAAAATCCATGTTCTCCAAGCTCCTACGGGTTCTGAAAGCCCATCAATTCTCACCAAATTATTAGCTTCATAATAGTTCCTCGTAGCACATAATGGCTCGCCAAGGTGCCTGGAACCCATTGCCAGCTTTCGGGAGACTGCATCTCTCTGCTTAAGGCCTGGGATCTTAGTAAAAATCACCCCTGCAGGCCCAACTAGATGGTGCGAAGAATACCAGCCTCCAGGGATGCCCAGGCTTGGGATCTGCTTGAGGATTGATACACATCATCTCACCCAACAGCTGAAGGTGACACCCTGAGGGGTCACCATTAGTCACCCGCCCACCACAGCCACTTCTGTTCTTTGTATAACTCCAAGCAGTTGAGGCCAGCCAGGCCCTGTATTACCCTACATTTACCCTCCACAGTTCCGGATATGATTTTTGGCAAGGCCTCCATCCAATGAGCCATAGTCAGCACTAGGAAGCTGGGAGGTTTCTGGGATGGGAAGAGGGTCAGAAAACCCTAAAAAGGCCCTTGAATCAGAACCTGCATGGCTACTTAGAACAGTGGAGCTGAGACTTGGGCAGAGGGCTACAGATTGCCATGGGAAGGTCACAGAGAGAGCAAAGTGCTGAGGAAATTAAAACACACTAAAAAGAACCAAAACTGGAATAAACTCTAGATTGCAGTTTGCAAAACCAGGAATCCCGAGCTATGTGAGTCCCTGAGTCCACTGCAGTTGGGCAAGAGGAAGCGTCCTCCCATTTGGAAGTGATTGTCCTCCCCTGGATGTTCAAATAGGCCCACATACCTCTCCAGCCTCAGGCTCCAGAGAGCAGCTGAGAAAGGACCTCAGGCCTGAAGCAGCCACATCCAGTGACCTAAGAGCCTGACTGAGGTATGAGCACTGGGGGGGACACCTGGACCTGAGGAGTGACTTTGGTGCACCACTGTCAGAGTGCTAATGGTCTAGAAAGCCAAACACAAGGCACAGATTAGTGCCAAGGGTCATGTGGGCTGTCAGTCACGTGGGGGCCTGAGGAGAGAAAGTTGCCATCCAACCCGTGCTTCCAGGCCTGTGCAGCAGCTCTGGGGACCTTGGCCCTTCCTCTGACTGTATGTAGGAGGTAGCAGCCCAGTTGACATTAGGGACACTTGTCTCCCTCCTGCTGCCCACCCCACCCCTTCTCGCACCACCAGGGAGATAATATTTGTGACCAGGCCCATGGGTCCTCTTATATTCTCCCTTCACTGCAGCGTCCATCAGACTCTTGTGCCCTCCTCTCCCAGAATGCGTTCTCTATCAGCACCATCCATGTGGCCTGACACTAAGGGGCTATGAAGGGTCTGGCGGTCACCCCAGTAGGATAATCCATAGTTTCCTGGCAGAAGGCTCCAGACTCAAGGACCGAGGACTGGCTGCTCATGTCATAGCAGGCAGCATGAGCTGCATGTTCCCGAGCCCCCCAAGTCCCACTGGGCCAGGTTGGAGGCCAGACCAGGTGGGTGTTGTGCCCACATGGGTTGGTATCACAGTCGAGGAACCCCAGTTTAGGAAAGTCCAATCTTAGGAGTCTGTGAGCAAACTGCCCAATCATCACCCAGGGAAACAGCAATAAAATCTGCCTTCTGTCTGGAGAGAAATAAGATCTTGTTCTTCCAGGGCCACTTGCCATGCGAAAATCCTCAGAAAAGACAGTTGAGAACAGAAACTGCAACAGGACAGGAAAACATCCATAGGATTATCCCCCAACAGATACCAGGGCTGAAAGCATGCCGGCACAGGAGAGGACTCGTGTCCATGAGTGCAAGGGCAGGCCCTGAGCTCCATCTTTTTCCCTCTGCTCAGCCCTGCCTAGGACTAGAGCACCTGGAAAGAGGAGGCCACTGGGATGCAATCTCTGACTCATGATTTGTGATTGCCCATAGGGGACACCTGTCCTTGGGACTTCCTGCCCTGCTTAATCTGAATTATTCCCCTGCCCCAGATAGAACAGTAGACCCCAGAGAAGCCCAGAATCACACTGGGCCAGGTTCAAGCCCAGCACCACCACTGAACATCTAGGTGACTTAGTACAAGTTACTTCACCTCTCATCTTACCTTCCTTCTCTGTAAAATGAGAATAAAGTTACCTAACCATGAGGGATCCTACAAAGGTTAAACTGATGATTCCAGGGAAGTGTTAAGCTTTTTGAAACAGCTGTGTAATGAGGACCACTAGTATTCCAACAGTTTTTCTGGTGGGGAAACTGAAAACAGAAAGAGGACAAGACTCGACCAAGGTCACAGTGCATAGACACATAAGCTTTGATTTGCAATCCAAATTCCCCAGCTTCCTGTCCAAAACACCCACACCAACTGGGGGTGCCCTAGAGCCCAACTCCACCTCTTTTTCATTAGCCTCAGTAGTCTATACCCCCACTCAGACATGAGCTATTTTTGGAGGGGATTCCAAGCACTGCCCCTGGTTTGTCCCTGTCAGATGCAGGATCTGGAAGGGCTTAAGAAAAGGTAGCAATGTTGGCTTGCCACTTACCAGCTCTGAGACTTTCCATCCATTTCTTAAGCTCCGCCACCAGCTTCAGTTTCCCCATTTGCAAAATAAGAAAATCACAGAGCTGGTTTATGAAAATGTGGTGAAGGTGACTATATGCAAAATGCTTAGCAGTGTGACTGGCACATGTCAACTGTTATTTTGACGGCATTTAGTGCAGATTCTGCTCTATTAATAAGAAATTACCAAACGAGAACCTGGGTGGGTTTGAAAGTCCTTTGTAACACTAGTCAGGTGAGAAAGCTGATGCTGCCCATAACTAAACAGCCTAAAACATACTCTTGTCAGAAAAGCCTGGAAGCAGACCACATGAATTGAACTGCTGCAGGATCAGGACATGGTGATCACAGGCTCAGCTCCCTAATTCATCTCACCAGAGCAAGAGCAGTGGGTGAAGATGAACATAGCTAGCAGCTACCTGTCAAAGGGCCCTATGAGGCCCTTTCACATTCAGTGACCAGGTATGACTGCTGGGCAGGAAGGGATGAAGACTCCTAGATGTGGAAACTGAAGCTTTAGCCCATGGCCATACAGCCAAAAAAGATACGCATTCAACAGAGCACCCAAGGTCCCAGAGATGCACAGACAAAAGACAGTACTCAGTCAGGCATGTCTGCAGGGTCTAGATCCTATTTCTTATAGATGAGATTTTCTTGAGTTTTTTTCCTTGAGGCTCTCTTTGATACACAAGTTGGATCTTCTCTATCTTCCATATCAGTTGCATTCTTCACATTTTTCCCCTTCTCCAGATTATTTTTATTTCTTTTTAATTTTCTTCTTTGCATCTTTTATTTCTCCTATGATATTATTTGAGTTATTTACTGACCTTGTATTCACTCTCATTTATTTTAATTTCTGAAATTATTTTTCTTTCCAGAAAATAAACTACCTAATTTTATATGAGCTCCATTCAAGTTTTCCTTTTCTCCAATCATCTTACTTGTGAATTATTATAATTCAGAGTTATATTTTAATTTCATAGATTGGGTCACTTTAAAAAAAATTCCTCTAATTCATTTTGAAATGTTATATTAAATTTTTTTCTTTTATTTTAATGGCCATGTCTTTCTAGAGACCTTTATTATCTGATCACCTGTTATTATGCTCACTAGTGTCTAATTTTCTTATAGGAACCCTCAATGAGGCCAAATTCCTTCTCGGTGACCTTTTGCTGTGTGATAGAGACAGGTTTCCCTGTACTTCTTTTTTTTTCATATAAATTTTATTTTTATATTCCCCATACAATTGCAACCCCCTTATTTTGACACAATCCCTCCCCTCCCCGCACCCCACCCCCATAGAGTGTCTCTGGTTCATAGTTTTTTGTTGATTTTGATTTTCACTTTCTTATAGTTATTCATATCCCTGGTCCCTTATTTAAGTTTTCTAGATTCCTGCTATGAGTGAGACCATCCGGTATTTTTCTTTTTCTTTCTGGCTTATTTCTCTGAGCATGACCCAAATGCCCAAAAACAGATGACTGGATCAAGAAGATGTGGTACATATACACCATGGAATATTACTCAGCATTCAAAAATGATAAACACATGCAATTTGCAGCAACATGGATGGTGCTGGAAGGGATCATGCTCCCTGTACTTCTTAATGGGGAGAACAGACAAAGATTTCTCGACCAAGATTGGTAACTCTAGGGCTCCCTTTTCTGTAGCACTGCAGAATGTTTTGAAAATGTGACTTCAGAGGTGCTTGAACTGCTTTCTGTTTCTCTCCCCTACTTTTATCTGTATCTGCTCTTTACTTGGCTCCTTACTGTCCTGCTCTGTTTAGATTCTGTTACCAACCACTACTCCCAGGTGTCAAGCTTTGACCAAGAAGGGCTTTTTGGCTGGTGAGTTTCAAGATTTCTGGGAGTGATTTCATTGGGAGGATTCATTTACATCATAATTATTAAGTACTTCCAAGGTGATAGTGAAGGTTAATTGTGGGAGATTTATAATGATAATTATTATTCAGTAGAGTCTCATGTAGGTAAATGTGTGCAGGGCATTGTGCCAGGGCAACAGGGTGTTAGGAATAAACTTTTCTAGCTGATAGGCAGATGGAAACATCTCAGACACTGCTCAATTTCTTCCAAAGAGTCATTCCTCAGATTTACTCAGAACTTTTTTCCATTCAGATTTGAACTCAGTGAGACATTCATGTTTTCACAGCCCTTTGGCTACTAGTAACCGGTCAACAACCTCCCAAGCATGGCCAAGCATGGCCCTCGGAACATTCACAAAACCCACACCAATTTTCTAAACTCTATAATCTGAGGCCACCACTCTCTCAGGGAAATCCCAGACCTGCTGTTCTTTAATAGAAATATCAGAAAATTGAGAGCTCACTGATGAGTTAGAAATCCAATTTCTCCAGACTTTGGAATTCCACTTGGAAGTGTATTTACTAGGCAGCTAGATGTGAGCTGGACTCCTAAGAAAGCATTGGCCTCAAGCACAAAACCTGGGTTTGGTCACTGCTCTGACACTTGTTGGGTGTATCATGTTAAACAAGTGATCCTTGCTGGGTCTCCACTTTTTTCATTAGATGCAATTATTAAGAATAACAGTGTTCTGCTTATGCCACAGCATTTTTTTTTTTAAGATTTATTTATTTATTTATTTATTTATTTATTTATTTATTTATTTATACAAGCACTGGGTACAGTCAGAAGCTCAGGAGGGTGAGAGAATTCACCAGAGCCAGAGCAAGGAGCAGAGCAGGCAAACTGACAAAGTACAATGCTGATGGGAGCAGCGGGAGGCAGGAGAGGTCTGTGTGCCATGTGGGACCCTCCTCCAGTGGCCAGGGAGCAGCCAGGGATTGAACAGGCGCCATGGAGGCTGCGGGCAGCTTCACAACCCAGCGCTCAACCGCTGCGCCACGGGGGAGGCCCTGCCACAGCATTCTTAGGAGGAGATGAAATGATGTATGTGAAGGTCCTGTAAACTATAAATTCTATGCTGTTCAAAATCAAGAGAGTGAGCCATGGAGCCCAATGGGAAGGGTGTGGCTGCCATTTCTAAATAGCCACAATGGGACCATCAACAGATGAGTGAGCTGAAAATAGCATAAATAGCATTCTGGTGAAAGTGAAAAAGGAAGCAGGAAAAGAAGAGACAAAAGAGTAACAAATCTCAAAGAAAAATACAAGAAGGACAGGAGAGAGTTAGAGCCTGATGTCTTTCTAGTTCCCATAAGTACCAGCATTCTGGAATATTCCAAAAGTGGGGTATCTTTATAGGCCTCATTATTTTCATTGATTAAAAAAAGGCAGGAGAATCAACTTCTATTACTCATTTCTAGGACATGCATATCAATAATCTAGATTCTGATTTTATTGATCAATAGAGATGAATGTGGTAGTGTATCACAAATGCCTTCCTTGTGGATCTAAGCTGAGTCTATCTCACATGAACTTGTCACTGTCATCTACCAGGGGCTTAGATATCTCTGTAAAAACAGGATAAGATTTCCCCTTCATGTCATGGTGTGTGAATTAACACCAGAGTGTGGTTCTTAAATTATCAGAGTCTTCAACAAAAACAAAGTCAATGATCCAGTCAAGAAATGGCAGAACAACTTAAAAGACATTTTTCCAAAGAGGAAATACAAATGGCCAACAGGCATTTAAAAAAATGTTCAACATCATTTATCATCAGGGAAATGCAAATCAAAACCACATGGAGATAGCACCTTACAACAGTAAGAATGGTACATATCAAAAAAAACAGCAACCACAAATGTTGGTGAGGATGTGGTGAAAAAGGAACTCTCCTACATTTCTGGTGGGAGTGCAAACTGGTCCAATCACTATGGAAAGCTGTCTGGAGGTTCCTCAGTCTACTAAAAATGGAGCTACCATATGACCCAGAATTCTACTCCTAGGGATCACCCAAAGGACACAAAAATATTGAATCCAAAGAACACCTGCACACCTATGTTTATTGCAGCACTATTTATAAGAGGTAAAACCTGGAAACAACCCAAATGCCCAAAAAGAGATGACTGGATCAATGATGTGGTATGAGTATATACGTATGTATTTGTGTGTGTGTGTGTTGATATATATACACACATACACACATATACACACACACAGTGGAATAAAAAAAGACAAAAAGATAAACACATGCCATTCGCAGCAATGTGGATGGAGCTAGATGGAATTAGCTCAGCGAAATAAGCCTGAAGAAAAACAAAAATTGTCGCATGATTTCACTTATGGCAGGAATATAGGGGGACCAAATAAGACATCAGTGTAAAAAAATAACAATACAAAACACAACAAAGCAAAAACAGACAATTTTAAATCAGAGACATACTGCAGGGGAAGAGGAGGGAGAGGGATCAGTGGGAGGGAGGGAGGGGCACAGAGGACTGTGGTGATGGTGCACAGGTGCATTGGGGAAGAAAATTCTATGGGGACTATGCCTAAGGGGGTTGGGGGGAAACAAATATTGTTTTGAACAATGGGTCAACATCACTTGTAATCAGGGAAATGCAAATCAAAACTACAATGAGATACCATCTTACACCAGTGAGAATGGCACATATTAAAAAAACTAGCAACAACAAATGTTGGCGAGGATGTGGAGAAAAAGGAACTCTCCTGCACTGCTGGTGGGAGTGCAAACTGGTCCAAACATTATGGAAAGCTGGGTGGAGATTCCTCACACTACTGAAGATAGAGCTTCCATATGATCCAACAATTCCACTCCTATGTATTTACCCAAAGGACACAGAAATGTTAATTCCAAAGAGCACCTGCACACCTATGTTTATAGCAGCACTATTTGCAATAGCTAAGCTTTGGAAACAACCCAAATTCCCAAAAATAGATGACTGGATCAAGAAGATGTGGTACATATACACCATGGAATATTACTCAGCAATCAAAAAAATGAACTCATGCAATTTGCAGCAACATGGAGGGAGCTGGAAGGGATCATGCTCAGCAAAATAAGGCAGAAAGAAAAAGAAAAATACCGATGGTCTCATTCATAGCAGGAATCTAGAAAACCTAAATAAGGGACCAGGAAAAGAATAACTATAAGAAAGAAAAAAATCAAAAATAACAAACCACTATGAACCAGAGACACACTATGGGGTTGCGGTGGGGAAAGGAGGGATTGAGGTCCAAATAAGGGGGTGCAATTGTATGGGTAATATAAAAATAAAAATCTTTTTCTAAAAATTGAAATATTTTTAAAAATAAATAATATGCAACTTCAAAAAAAATAAAATAACCTTGGTCATGAGTACAAATTTCTAGAAAAAAAAATAAAAAAATAAAATAAAATTATTCTGTTTCAAAAAATGTATAATTAGGTAAAAAATAAAAAATTTTAAAAATAAAAGAAACAAAATTATCAGTCTTTTGAATATTGTGGAATAAAATAGAAAGAATAGAATAGCAGAGTGTTGACAATCAATAAACATTTATTTCCTTCCATATTTATTGAATAAACACATGTTGAGTAAATAAAATTTGGGACATAAAATATTATAGAATACATATACTTAAAATCTCCCTTGCTATAAAACACCTGGAAAGACTAGATTAAATATATGGCATGTATCAGAAAACATGTATAAAATTGGAAATGAGTAAGGGAAATTCCAAGAAGCAGAAGCCAAAGAACAAGTAGACCTTTGGCTGCCCAGAGGGCACTTGGTATCCAGAAAACCCATAGTCTCAGGCTATCACCACCACAGGAGTAACAAGCAATAGGACTTGAGGGGGTGGGTAGGGGAATATTGAAGCTGTGATCATCTCACATAAAGCCTAAATAAATTCTCAAAGCACAAATAACATCAGTGAAGGGTAAACTAGAAACAGATCTACTTATTGGAAAAGGGACTCAGGAAAGACACTTGCTTATCTCAGTCTCAAATCTGAGGGGAAGGACAGAGTGTCTCCTAAAACATTACAGCCACTGACCTACCTTCCCTGCATTTGAAATTCAAATTTATGCTACTTTTATGGGTGAGACTATATGACAAGCCAAAAAATTAACATAAATAGGTAGGTTGGTAAAACTGGGAAGAGCCTCACCAAAGCAAATGCAAACCTGCTTTGAAGGAATATTCTCTACCCAGGCTTTGCAGGATTCCCACAGATAAAGAGCAGCCCAGCATAAGCTCACAATCTAAACTTATAAGCAAAACACTTAAGGATAGAAGCCACCAGGAGGGGATATTCAGCTGATAAAATAGCATAAAGAATGAGCTACACCAAAGATTTAGATACTGACATGACTATGTATAAAAATGTAAATGACTATGTTTGAATGCTTTTAAAAAAGTTCAAAGGAGTAGAAAACATAGTCATGACATTTGAACAGAATGAAATAAAATGTTTATAAGAAATAAAACATGAAAGTAAAAATTACCTGAACAAAGATCTGTAAGTTGGACCCCACAATCTGTAGATAAGAGAAAGGGAAACAGGCTTATTCGTGCATTCTGTGTGTGTCGAGATGTAGACATACACTAAACCCAAAAAGAACACCATCTGAAGAGACAAAAAGTAGAAAATAAGAAAAAGAATAGATTTCCAACTGGCATTTGAAAAGGCAAAATTAGAGAAAATAGTGGAGATGAGTAAGTGAAGGAATAATGACCAAGATGTTTTCCAGCATGAGAAAAGATGTGAACCTTCTATTCAGGAATAACAAATCCCAAACAGGAAGAATTAAAAGAAATTAATATCTATGTACAATTAATATCTATGTAGTAAAATTTCAGAAATGAAAAGATCTTAACAATAATTCCTCCCCCTACCACCACCAAATAAACTTCAAATTCTCTACAGAGAAATGACCATTAAACAATAAGAATAATAGAAGCCAGACACAATGAAATAACTTCAAGGTGCTGAGAGGTGTCAACCAGCAGTAACTTCAAAGTGTCTGCCAGCCAAAACTATGATTCACAAACAAATAAAATCGTTTCCAGGAAGCAGAAATTGACAAGTGTACTGTCAGAAGTCACCCACATGGCACAGCAGACCTCTCCTGACTCGCCTTCTGCTCCCCTCAGCAGCGTATTTCAGTGGATCTGCCTGTTCTGCTCCTCACTCTGTCTCTGGTGAATCCTCTCACCCCACACCTCTGGCCTGTACCCCAGTTCTTGTATGCATAAATAAATCTTTAAAAAAAAAGGTTGTAGAGGAGAAAAGTCACATGATAAAGGCAATAATTTTAAATGTATATGTTCAACATCATCAGCCACTAGGGAAATCCAAATAAATGCTACAGTGAGGTGCCGCTTCATACACACAAGAAGGATTTTAATCAGAAAGTCAGGTAATAACAATGATGTCGAGAATTTGGGACTCTTCTACATTGCCGGCAAGAGTGTAAAATGGTGCAGCCATGTTGGAAAGTAGTTCCTAAGAGGTTAACCCTAGAGCTACCACATGGCCCAACACCCCCACTCTGAGTACATATCCAGAATGAAAACCTGCGTCCACCCAATATCATGTGCCTGAATCTTCCAGTCACAACTGGAAACCACCTAAATGTCTCTCGAGTGTTGAAAGAGAAACAAAATGTCGTATGTCCCTACAACTGAATATTAATCAGTCCTGAAAAGATACGAAATGCTGACAGATGCTACGACTTAGGTGAACTTTGACAGTATTGCCACAGGAAAGGAGCCAGCTGCCAAAGGTCACATCTTGTATGATTTCGTTAATACAAACTATCCGAAAGCAGAAAATTCATCGAGACAAAAAGTACAGATACAGTGTGTGGTGGAAATGAGCAGTGGCTGGCAACTGGGGTCCAGTGTCTTTTGAGGAGTGATGAACACGTGCTGAAACGTGTTGTTGCACCACTCTGTAAATATACAACTGAACTGTGCACTTTAAATGGATGAATGGCATGATGTGTGAACGGTACCTCAAAATATTATTAATAATAAACCATGCAGATGGTGTCTGGCAATGGAACAAATTGTGCTCTTCTTAGAATACATGCCTCTGAGGAAGAACTGCACATAAAGCACATTTCAAGTGCTAGGTTTCAGCTGGAGAAAACAGCTATCATCAGTCACATAGGCCCAGAACAGTAGTTGTAAACCTCCTCGCCTCACTGCCCCTTCATATCGCCCACACCAGCATTTCTTGGCCACTGGCTACTTCATAAGCCATTGGAAACCTGCTAAATGCACATTTCATCACTAAGCATCTAAGGATTCTTAGAAGTCTCAAAGTCTGCCCTTATACATGAGGACACCAACCTAGGAAGGGGTTAATACTCCACTGGCAAGAGCCACTCAGTGAGTCTCCAGAGAAGCTGGGATTAGAACCTGTTCCTCTGCCTCATTTTTCTCTTCCTGCAGAAGAGAATTTAAATTTAAATCGGTCCTCTGAGCACAGTCAGAACTCAACTCCTCACAGCCTCAGATCAGTGTCAGGCCAGGATAGAATCTAGAAGGGGATTAAGAGTTTGTAGTTGCTGGGCCTCCCTGGTGGCTCAGCAGGTTAAGTGCAGCACCGTGAAGCTGTCCATAGCCTCTGCAGCATGAGATACCCACGTGGCGCAGCAGACCTCTCCTGTCTCGCCCGCTGCTCCCCTCAGCAGTGATTTCAGTCAGTCTGCCTGTTGCTGCTCTGTTTCTGGTGAATCCTCTCACCCTCCCACATATGTACCCCGGTTCTTGTATGAATTAATAAATCTTTTTAAAAAAAAAATTTGCAATGCTTGAAGAGGGAAATAAATCTTAAAAAAAAAGAATTTGTAGTTGCTAGAAGAGGAGGGGCACATTTCATGGAAGAAATGGGGTGGGTTCCCAGAAGGCAGCATTAGCTCCTTTTGCCACAAGGGTGGGGGACACAAGAGGGGCCATAACCGCAGGGGATGAGCAATCCATGGTATCACACGTGGTCTGGGGTGTGGCTATTTGTTCCTGTCACATGTGCAATGGGAGGGTAAATATATGAGAACGGTTCCCCCAATTAACCCCACTTAGCCACCTGGAACCTGTGTAATTTTGCCCCCCAGAATTTTCCTGTGAGTCAATCAACCCATGGAAATTTTACCTGCCTGGACCTCAGGTAAAATAAGGAATGAAGACCCTGGGTCTCACCCACATCTCTCCCCGGCAGGGTCCCAATACAGCTCACCCACCAGTGGCTACAAATGCTGGTCAAGGCTGGTCAAGGCTGGGAACCAGCACAGACTCTGGTTCCCTTCATAAAATGGGAGCAGGAGACCCCGTGTCTGGGGCTCAGAACCTGGGCTGGGCCGGGATGTAGGTGTGGGCAGGAAGTTGGCAAAGAGGTCTGAATATGTGAATTTTCTCCCCACTGCTGAGGAAGGGGGGAATGGTCACATGTACTAACACCCATGAAAGCCCGGCTCTGTGCAAGCACCTCCCTGTGGGATAATGTAGCGCCAGGAAGGGCACTGAGCAGGTTTTCTAAGATCCCATGCAGACAGGTAAAGGAGGAGTCCCGGAGCCTTCAGTAGCTTTCTCAGGCTTTTGTTGAGCTTTTACATGTAGTGCAGCAACCAGGTACACTGCAGGCAGGGGTGACCGGGGGTGGGGGACCAGGAGGCCAGCAGGTACCCAAGCCCCCGGCAGGTCTTCACTCTGGGTTCTCTGGCATTCTTTCTCCCCTTCAATCTCCTGCCTCTGCTTCTCTTGGCGACTATCCCAATACTGCTGCCATGGCCCACAGAAGTAAACAACACAACTTATAACAAATGTAACAAATGTAACAACATGGCATTAGGATTGCCCTATCAGGCAGGGCAATGCTAATGGCAGGAGGGCAGAAAAGCCTGAAAACCATTTACCTACAATCCACACCTTCAGGGTTTTCTGGTATAAAGTCTACATATATACAATTTTCCCTTAACAAACACAAACACTGCAGCCATGACCCACAAAAGAAAATAGCAATGACACAACACAACAACACAAATGAGTCCAGACAGGGCACCAATCTAGTGGCAAAAGACGATTATTGGCACCAGCAGATGATCTACCACTTCTGCTGCCTAAGGCACTGCTCATAACCACTCAAGCATCTGCCATCACACGCCAGGAGCCTTCAGGCTTCCTGGCCTTCTTTGTCTGATTGGCAATTCTGTCTTTGGGGGTAATCACCAAGTCCTCAGGGTTTTCTGTCTGCAGTCACTCCAGCACTCGGCTTTCACAGCCACCAATGCAACACACAGACCCCTGAACTTGTTACAGGACAACCCCGCTCTGAAACGGGTTGCCTGACTGTGGGTCCTCACCTGCTCGCTTAAAAGGGACTTACACTGCAGGCACACACAAAAAGTTAAAAGTTTATTTACAAGGGAGGAGGAAATGAGGAAATGTACAACTCAGGGAGAAAAGAGGGAGATAAATTCTTAAATGAGTCCTACCCGGGGCGCCAACCTGGAATCCCAAGTGACCCGCCAAGACCAAACCTGCCTGGCCAAGAGCAGGAGCCAAGTGCCCCCCGACCCCACTAACATGGCTGGTTATAAACATGAGCCCAGAGTAAATGGCTGCTTAATTCCGCCCTTAGTTCCTTGCAACTTTCCTTTGGGGATCATGGGATTTGTAGTTCCCCGTGCCTTAATGGAGTTAGATTGTGTAGGGTAAATGGTTTTCAGGCTTTTCTGCCCTCCCATCATTAGGACTGCCCTGCCTGATGGGGCACCTGCAGTTGTTACGTTGTTGCAAGCTGTCTTATTTACTTCTGTTGGGGGAGAGAGGTATGGAGGGAGTTTTGAGATAGTCACCAAGAGAAGCAGATGCAAGAGAAAGAAGCAGGAGAGAGGCAGGAGAGAGAAGGGGATAAAGAAGCCAAAGAAGCCCAGAGTGAAGACTTGCCAGGGTGGTTGGAGGCCTACTGGCCTCCTGGCCCCCAGCATCCCTGCCTGCCATCTACCTGGTTGCTGCTCTACTTGTAAAAGCTCAATAAAAGCCTGAGAAAGCCACCGAGGGCTCCAGGACTCGCCTTTACCCAGTCTGCTCGAATCTTAGAAAACCTGCTCCGTGCTCTTCCTGGCACTACAGGGTGGCATCCACAAAGCC
This sequence comes from Talpa occidentalis, assembly GCF_014898055.3. NCBI lineage: Eukaryota > Metazoa > Chordata > Mammalia > Eulipotyphla > Talpidae > Talpa > Talpa occidentalis. The sequence continues at coordinate 43,907,775 of NW_023605194.1, forward strand.
TGTATGGAATTAGCTCAGGACATCCTTTCCCCCTACACCCAATCCTCAGGGTTTTCTGTCTGTGGTCACTCCAACAATCAGCTTTCATAGCCACCAATGCAACACACAGACCCCTGCACTCAGGCCAACCCTTTGCACATGCACATGGGTCGGGGATCCATGGATTCAAGCTCCACATGCAGCCTCTCTTGGGTCCCCTCTTTGGCTGTCAGCTCCACCACAAGCCACGTTCCCCACCTGTCCCCTGAAGACGGAGTTCTCAGCTCCTCACCCTTACTCAACAATGAGCAGAGCATCACCCTCAGGTGATTTTAAGAGACTCACTGGCCTTCTTCAACATACTTAGGCTACTTAACAGCCGTTCAGGGTTTCCCAATCTCAGCACCAGCTTTTGCCTTTCTAAGTTGGCTTTTCCTCTGCCTAGCTGCTGGGCAGTACACAGGCTGCTTTTGGCCATGAAGGCCAACTGGCTACCCACAGAGTCCCATCTCCTGGGGTGTGCAAACAATACCATCCTCCCCCAGGGTCCCTTTAGGGTCAGGAAGACCACAGTGCAGGTTTTGTTATGATCCAGCAGACCAGGTAAAGGAGGAGTCAGAGTCCTCAGTGGTTTTGCAGGTTTTTATTGGGATTACCAGGTACACGGCAGGCAGGGGTGCTGGTAGGCTGGCAGGCCTCCCAGCCCCCAGCAGGTTTTCACTCTGGGCTCTCCGGCCTTCTCTTGGCTTCTGCTGCTCTTGCTTCTCTCTCGGCTTCTGCTGGCATCCCCGTGATGCCGCCCTTAAAAGCCCAGTCGAATCCCATCTACCTATGCCCACACCCTACTCCAGGTGCCCACCATCAGGCATGCATTCAGGACTGCAGGGTTCCATCATCTATCCTAATGGAGGGAGGGCAGAAAAGCCTGATACCTTTTACCTTACCCTACAGTCCCCAAAACAGAACATTACCCTGCCAAAGTTTTCCATCTTCTGGCGGGACTGTAAGTCTAAGTCCATCAGTCTCTTCCTGCATCAGCACTGGGCGAGCTCCAAATCATGGACCCTCTTCCCCGACGATTCTGCTGCCTCCAGGGTCATTGGCTGGTCCTCTTGGGCTGTCTCCTCCTCCAGGTGAGGTCTCATTCCACAGCTCCCGGACCTTGTCCACTCCCTGTGGTGTAGCATCTCTAGCTCTTCCAGCAGCTCCTGGACTCTGGTCGCTACCTGTGCTGCCATGGCTCGTCCAGCGTTGTCACAGACAAAGACAGTCTCCTACTCTCAGTCCCTCCTGAGATCTTCAGAGGGCTCCACACCCGTCTGCATTGAATCCACCCTGCCGACCACGCCAATTGTAGTGCCAGGAAGGCCACAGTGCAGGTTTTCTCTATGATCCAAGCAGACCAGGTAAAGGAGCGTCCTGGAGTCCTCTGTGGGTTTCTCAGGCTTTTATTGAGCTGTTACATATAGAGCAGCAACCAGGAACATGGCAGGCAGGGGTACCAGGGGGCCAGGTGGCCATGAGGCCTCCAAGCCCCCAGCAAGTCTTCACTCTGAGCTTCGCAGGCCTTCTTTCTCCCCTTCTCTGTCCTGCCTCTCTCCTGCCTCTGCTTCTCTTGGCAGTATCTCAATACAGCTCCCATGGCCCACAGAAGTAAATAACACAGCTTATAACAATGTAACAAAATTCAGGTGCCCCATCAGGCAGGGCAATCCTAATGCTGAGGGCAGAAAAGCCTGAAAACCATTTACCCTACATAGAGGGAACACCTAAGAAAGCCCAAAAGGCAGACTGTAGAGGGGCAGGAGGGACCACAGTGCAGGTTTTCTGTGATCCAGCAGACCGGGTAAAGGAGGAATCAGGGTCCTCAGTGGCTTTTGCAGGTCTTTTATTGGGATTTACCCAGTACACAGCAGGCAGGGGTGCTGGGGGGCCAGGAGGCTGGCAGTCCTCCCAGCCCCCAGCAAATCCTCACTCTATCTGGCCTCTCCAGCATTCTCTATCTCTCTCTCTCTCTCTCTCTCTCTCTCAGCTTCTGCTGCTCTTGCTTCTCTTTCAGCTTCTTCTGCTGCTGGCATCCCTGTGACACCGCCCTAAAAGTCCAGTCTCTCAGCCCAGGTGTACCCACTTCAGGTGCCCGCCATCAGGCATGCATTCAGGACCACAGGGTTCCCCCATCTATCCTAATGGCGGGAGGGCAGAAAAGCCTGATACCTTTTACCTACCCTACAGTCCACCCCCTCAGGGTTTTCTCCCATACAATCTATATATATACAATTTTCTTAGCAAACATAAACAATGCAGCCATGGCCCACAAAAGCAAATACATCACAATATAACAAAATACAACAGAACGCAAATAAGTCCAGGCAGGGCACCAACCTAGCGCAAAAGACAATTATTGGTACCAGCAGATGAGCCACCAAATCTGCTGCCAAAGGCACCGCTCATACGAGGGAGGGGAACCACTCACGGCATCTACTGTAACACTCCAGGAGCCGTCAGGCTTCCTGGCCTTCTCTGGCTGTAGTCTCGGCTACAAACCACACACGCATCCACCCCCAGGATGCACTAGCTCTGGGATTGGCAATTTTATTCTGTTGGGGGTAATCGCCAACCCTCAGGGTTTCTGTCTGCAGTCGCTCCAACACTCGGCCTTCATGGCCACCCATGCGACTCGCAGACCCCTGCACTCAGGCCAACCCACTTGTAGGGTAAAGAAAATGTCAGGCTTTTCTGCCCTTCCGCCATCAGGATAGATGATGGATCTTTGTCCTGAATGCATGCCTGATGGCGGGCACCTGGAATAGGGTGTGGGCATAGGTAGATGGGATTCAGCTGAGTTAAGACTGTGCTTTTAAGGGCGGCGTCACGGGGACGCCAGCAGCCCCAGCCAGCAGCAGCAGAACCTGAAGGAGAAGCCGACGCAGAAGCAGAGAACGCCAGAGAGCCCAGATAGAGTAAAGACTTGCTGGGGGCTGGGAGGCCTGCCAGCCTCCCTGCCAGCCTCCCAGCCCCCCAGCCAGCACCCCTGCCTGCCATATGCCTGGTGAACCCCAATAAAAGACCTGCAAAACCATTGAGGACTCTGACTCCTCCTTTACCCGGTCTGCATGGGATCAGAAAACCTGCACCTGTGCCCAGTCCGGCCCTTACAATTGGCGTAGTCGGCAGGATCCATGCAGACGGGTATTGGAGGCCTCCGAAGACCTGGAAGGGACTAAGGAGTAAGTGTTTGCCTGTGATGACGCTGGAGGCGCCATGGCGGCACAGAAGGTGGATACGGTCCGGAGCTGTGGGATGAGACCTCTCATGGAGGAGACGCCCGAAAGAACCAGCCAACAACACTGGAAAGGACCAGCCAATGACACCGGAAAGGACCAGCCAATGACCCCTGAGGCAGCAGGCCATTGCTGAAGCAGGGAGAGGCCAATGGACTTGAACTGATGGACTGATGGACTTGGACTGACAATCCCGCCAGAAGGCGGAGGACCTTGGCAGGTTATGTTTTTTTTTTGAGAATCTGGGGGTGGCCAGTGGGCCTTGATGGCCAAAAGCAGCCTGTGCATGCCCAGCAGCCAGGTGGAGGAGAAAAGCCAACTAAGAAGGCAAAAGCTGGTACGGTACTGAGGCTAAATTGAGAAGCCCTAAGTGGCTGTTAAGCAGCCTGGGTATGCTGAAGAACTGTGAGTCTCGTAAAATCACCTGTGGGTGATGCCCTGCTCATTCTTGAGTGAGGGTGAGGAGCTGAGGAACCTGTCCTTGGGGGACGGGTGGGGAACGTGGCTTGGGGTGGAGCCCAAGCCTAATGCAGAGTTTGGATCCCCGACCCATGTGCTTGTGCAGTGGGTTGGCCTGAGTGCAGGGGTCTGCGAGTCGCATGGGTGGCCATGAAGGCCGAGTGTTGGAGCGACTGCAGACAGAAACCCTGAGGGTTGGCGATTACCCCCAACAGAATAAAATTGCCAATCCCAGAGCTAGTGCATCCTGGGGGTGGATGCTGTGTGTGCCTTGTAGCCGAGACTACAGCCAGAGAAGGCCAGGAAGCCTGACGGCTCCTGGTGTGATATAGTAGATGCCGTGAGTGATTCCCCTCCCTCGTATGAGCAGTGCCTTCGGCAGCAGATTTGGTGGCTCATCTGCTGGTACCAATAATTGTCTTTTGCGCTAGGTTGGTGCCCTGCCTGGACTTATTTGTGTTCTGTTGTAGTTTGTTATATTGTATTTTGTTATATTTGATGTATTTGCTTTTGTGGGCCATGGCTGCATTGTTTGTTTGCTTAGAAAATTGTGTATATATGTATAGACTGTATGGCAGAAAACCCTGAGGGGGTGGACTGTAGGGTAAAGAAAATGTCAGGCTTTTCTGCCCTTCCGCCATCAGGATAGATGATGGATCTTTGTCCTGAATGCATGCCTGATGGCAGGCACCTGGAATAGGGTGTGGGCATAGGTAGATGGGATTCAGCTGAGTTAAGACTGTGCTTTTAAGGGCGGCGTCACGGGGACGCCAGCAGCCCCAGCCAGCAGCAGCAGAACCTGAAGGAGAAGCCGACGCAGAAGCAGAGAACCCAGAGAGCCCAGATAGAGTAAAGACTTGCTGGGGGCTGGGAGGCCTGCCAGCCTCCCTGCCAGCCTCCCAGCCCCCCAGCCAGCACCCCTGCCTGCCATATGCCTGGTGAACCCCAATAAAAGACCTGCAAAACCATTGAGGACTCTGACTCCTCCTTTACCCGGTCTGCATGGGATCAGAAAACCTGCACCTGTGCCCAGTCCGGCCCTTACACCACTGCACAAGCACATGGGTCAGGGATCCCAACTCTACATGCGGCTTGGGCTCCACCCCAAGCCACATTCCCCACCTGTCCCCCAAGGACGGGTTCCTCAGCTCCTCACCCTCACTCAAGAATGAGCAGGGCATCACCCACAGGTGCTTTTAAGAGACACACTGGTCTTCAGCATACTCAGGCTGCTTAACAGCTGCTCAGGGCCTCCCAAACTTAGCATCAGTACCAGCTTTTGCCTTCTCAGTTGGCTTTTCTCCTCTTCCTGGCTGCTGGGCATGCACAGGCTGCTTTTGGCCATCAAGGCCCACTGGCCACCCCCAGATTCTCAAAAAAAATAAATAAATAAACTGCCAAGGTCCTCCACCTTCTAGCGGGATTGTCAGTCCAAGTTCATAGTCCGAGTTCATCAGTCCAAGTCCATTAGGCCAAGTTCGTTGGCCTCTCCCTGAATCAGCAATGGCAAGCTCCGAATCGTGATCCTCTCTTCGCCGACGATTCTGCTGCCTCAGGGGTCATTGGCTGGTCCTTTCCGGTGTCGTTGGCTGGTCCTCTTGGGTGTCTCCTCCTCCAGGTGTGGTCTTATTCCGTAGCTCCTGGACCTTGTCTACCAGTCCCTCCAGGTCTTCGGAGGGCTCCATACCTGTCTGCATGGATCATCTTGCCAACTTACGCCAATTGTAAAGGCAGGACTGGACACAGGGCAGGTTTTCTGATCCCATGCAGACCGGGTAAAGGAGGAGTCAGAGTCCTCAGTGGTTTTGCAGGCTTTTATTGGGATTACCAGGTACACGGCAGGCAGGGGGCCTCCCAGCCCCCAGCAAGTCTTCATTCTATCTGGGCTCTCCGGCCTTCTCTGCTTCTCACTCGGCTTCTGTTGCTTCTCTTTTGGCTTCTGCTAGCGTCCCCGTGATGCCGCCCTTAAAAGCCCAGTCTTAGCCCAGGTGAATCCCATCTACCTATGCCCACACCCTACTCCAGGTGCCCGCCATCAGGCATGCATTCAGGACCGCAAGGATCCATCATCTGTCCTGATGGCGGGAGGGCAGAAAAGCCTGACATTTTTCCTTACCCTACACCGGGTAAAGGAGGAATAGAGTCCTCAGTGGCTTTTGCAGGTCTGTTATTGGGATTTACCTGGTACACAGCAGGCAGGGGTGCTGGGGGGCAAGGCTGGCAGTCCTCCCAGCCCCCAGCAAATCCTCACTCCATCTGGGCTCTCCGGCGTTTTCTCTCTCTCAGCTTCTGCTGCTCTTGCTTCTCTTTCAGCTTCTTCTGCTGCTGGCATCCCTGTGACACCGCCCTTAAAAGTCCAGTCTCTCAGCCCAGATGTACCCACTTCAGGTGCCCGCCATCAGGCATGCATTCAGGACCACAGGGTTCCCTCATCTATCCTAATGGCAGGAGGGCAGAAAAGCCTGATACCTTTTACCTTACCCTACACAGACTATGGGAACTGGGAGCCTCCCAGCCCCCTGGCACACTTGTCTGCCTTATAGAAGCTCAATAAAAGCCTGAGAAATCCACCGAGGGCTCCAGGACTCTCCTTTACCCATCTGCTCGGATCATAGAGAACCAGCTCTGTGCCTTCTGGTACTACAGTCTTTCTCACAACTCAGAGTCTAGGCAGAAAGAGCAATCCAGAATCCAGCAACTATGGGATGAATCTTGAAGTCCTCGGTCCCGTGTGCTCCTCTGGCCTAAACCTCATCTATTCGCCTGTAGGGTAAGGTAAAAGGTATCAGACTTTTCTGTCCTCCCGCCATCAGGATAGATGAGGGAACCCTGTGATCCTGAATGCATGCCTGATGGCGGGCACCTGAAGTGGGTACACCTGTGCTAAGGCTGTACTTTTAAGGGCGGCGTCACAGGGACGCCAGAAGCCGAGAAAGCAGCAGCAGAAGCTAAGAAAGAAGCTGAAGAGAAGCAAAGAAGCAGAAGCAGAGAACGCCAGAGAGCCCAGATAGAGTGAGGATTTGCTGGGGGCTGGGAGGACTGCCAGCCTCCCAGCCACCCAGCACCCCTGCCTGCCACGTACCCGCTGAACCCCAATAAAAACCTGCAAAAAACCACTGAGGGCTCCAGGACTCCTCCTTTACCCGGGCTGCATGGGATCAGAAAACCTGCACTGTGGCCTGTCCTTGGCAGATGAGCCTCTGGCCCTCTCAGTTTGCTTCCCGAGGGCTGTCAGCAGGGCCCTATGAGGTGAAGACAGGGTGGGTGTGCTGGGGGCGGGGCAGGAAGCAGAAGTGAAGTGATGAGTTGTGTGGGGAGGCTGACACCATTTCAGAAGCCTCCTGTGAAGAGCAAGAAGGTCTGTTTAGGAGCAGCTCGACACAGGACTCCAGGTAGGAAAGCAGGAGGGGTTTGGGGTGACTGGGAGCCCCTGTGTGGGGCAGAGGAGCATGGGCAGGAAACTACTCCTTTGAGAGAAGAGCCTGATGGGGCAGGAAGTGCTGTTTTCTGTAAGAAAGAGACTTGGATTCCAGACTGTGCTTCGGTGCTAACAATTTGGGCAGATTTGAGCCCACTCTGTGCTTCGGTTTCCTCATATACCAAGCAAAGAGGGTAGAGTACACAGTCTCTTGGGCCCTTAGGCTGACTGAGTCACTAAGAAAGCTGAAAACAAGTGCCCTGGGAGATAAGTGTGTAGGGTCAGTATGGAGACCAAACTCCTGGGATTAAGGTTATAAACTGCGCTGGCTTCCCAAGGAGGATGATCCCAGGGCCCTTGTTTTTTGTTTTTTTCCCCTAAATTCTTTATAGCTTTTTTTTTCTTTTTTATATTTATTTTTTATATCTTTTTTTCTTTTTTGTACAATGTATGCATTTTCATCATGGTTATAGTCCCCGTACAATTCCCACCACCCTTATTTTGATCCTACTCCCTTCTCCCCCTGCCCCCCCCCATAGTGTGTCTCTGGTTTATAGCTGCTTCTTGATTTTGATTTTGATTTTTACTTTATTATGATTAGCCTTTTTCTTGATCCATTATCTAGGTTTTCTAAATTCCTGCTATGAATGAGACCATCCGATATTTTTCTTTTTCTTTCTGGCTTATTTCACTGAGCATGATCCCTTCCAACTCCACCCACGTTGCTGCAGATGGCATGAGTTTAACTCTTTTATTGGTGAGTAATATTCCATTGTGTATATGTACCACATCTTCTTGATGCAGTCATCTATTTTTGGGCAGTGGGTTGTTTCCATAGCTTACCTATAGTAAATAGTGCTGCAATAAACATAGGGGTGCAGGTGGATTCCAGGGCCATAGAAAGCCTCCTCTTCTGCTATTTACCTCCGTGGGGCTGCCATATTACCAGGAATTCCATCATTCAAGTACTGCTTTGAGCAAGGCCCAGAGGCTCCAGGTAGAGTGCAGGGGGATTTCACGCCCAACATAAACCCAGGACTCACAGAGGCAGCTGCCTCTGCCAGGTGCCAGAGAGGAAAGGCCTCCAAGGAACTCAGTTTGGATAAGGGTAGAGAGAGGAGATTACAGATTATGAACAAACCCAGCTGAGGCCACCTCAAACTGGGGAAGAAACTTCTAGGTAATTGTTGTCCAATTGTAAGCAATAGGTAGCTCGCAGTTATTGCTAGGATCCCAGTGTGGCAGGGACTAAACAACAGGAGACTCGAGCATCAGTAGGAGACCTGGAGAGCAAACTTCAAGCCTTTCCCATGCAGGACCTTAGGGTATAGGCATATGGAGCTTTCTTTTTTTTTTAATTTAAATTTTATTTTTATATTCCCCATACAATTACAACCCCATTATTTTTACCCCAAGCCTTCTTTTCCCCACCCCCCACTCCCCATAGAGTGTCTCTTGTTCATAGTTTTTGTTGATTTTGATATTTTCTTTCTTATAGTTATTCTTTTTCCTGGTCCCTTATTTAAGTTTTCTAGACTCCTGCTGTGAGTGAGACCATCCAGTATTTTTCTTTTTCTTTCTGGCTTATTTTGCTGAGCATGAGCCCTTCCAGCACCATCCATGTTGCTGCAAATTGCATGTGTTTATCTTTTTTGAATGCTGAGTAATATTCCATGGTATATATGTACCACATCTTCTTGATCCAGTCATCAATTTTTGGGCATTTGGGTTGTTTCCAAAGCTTAGCTATTGTAAATTGTGCTGCTATAAACATAGGGGTGCAGGTGCTCTTTGGAATTGATGTTTCTGTGTCCTTTGGGTAAATACCTAGGAGTGGAATTGCTGGATCATATGGAAGCTCTATGTTAGTAGGTCAAGAAATCTCCACACAGCTCTTCACAGTGGTTGGACCAGTTTGCACTCCCACCAACAGTGCAGAAGAGTTCCTTTTTCTCCACACCCTCGCCAACATTTGTTGTTGCTATTTTTTTTAATATGTGCCATTCTCACTGGTGTGAGATGGTATCTCATGGTAGTTTTGATTTGCATTTCCCTGATTACAAGTGATGTTGAACATTTTTTCATATGCCAGTTGCCCATTTGCATTTCCTCTTTGGGGAAGTTTCTTTTTAGCTCTTCTGACCATTTTTTGACTGGATTATTTTCTTTGTTTTTGTTGAGTCTCATCAGCCCTTTGTAGATTTTTGTGATCAGTCCTTTATCATTAGTGTTGGATGCAAAAATGTTCTCCCAGTCGGTGGGGTTTCTCTTTGTTTTTGTTATTGTCTCATTTGCTGTGCAGAAGCTCTTTAATTTGATGTAGTCCCAGCTGTTGATCTTTGCCTTCACTATCACTGCTTTGGGTGATGTTTCTGTAACGATATCTTTGAGGTGCATATCATGGAGTGTTTCACCTATATTTCCTTCTATATATTTTATGGTTTCAGGTCTTATGTCTAGTTCTATAATCCATTTTGAGTTAGTTTTTGTGCATGGTATTAGGTAGTAGTCAAGCTTCATTCTTTTGCATGTAGCGACCTAGTTTTGCCAGCACCATTTATTGAACAAACTTTCTTTGTGCCAATGCATATTCTTTGCTCCTTTGTCGAAGATTAGTTGACCATAAATCTGTGGGTTTATTTCTGGATTTTCTATTCAACTCCATTGGTCTGTGTGTCTGTTCTTGTTCCAATACCATGCAGTTTTGATGATTATGGCTTTGTAGTAAAGTTTGAAGTCTGGGAGTGTGATGCCTCCATTCCCTTCTTTTTTTTTTTTCAGGAGAGCTTTGGCTATTCGGGGTTTGTTGTGGTTCCATATGAATTTCATCAATAATTGTTCTATTTCTATGAAGAATGTCATTGAAATTGTGATTGGAATAACATTGAATCTGTATATTGCTTTGGAAGGATGGCCATTTTAATAATGTTTATTCTTCCAATCCATGAGCAGGGGATGTCTTTCCATTTCTTTGTGTCTTCTTCTATTTCTTTTAACAGTGTTTTATAGTTTTCTTTGTATAGGTCCTTTACCTGTTTTGTTAGATTTATTCCCAAGTATTTGATTTTTTTTTTGTTGTTTCAATAGTAAAAGGGATGTTGTTTTTTTATTTCTTCTTCTTCAGATTTATTGTTGGTGTATAGGAAGGATACTGATTTTTGCATGTTGATTTTGTATCCTGCCACTTTACTGAACTGATTGATTAGTTGAATTAGTTTTTCTGTGGAGTTTTTGGGGTTCTCTATGTATATTATCATATCATCTGCAAATAGTGATAGTTTGACTTCTTCTTTTCCTATTTGGATTCCTTGTATGTCTTTCTCTTGTCTTATTGCTCTGGCTAGGACTTCAATTATTATATTTAAAGGCTATGGTGAGAGTGGACTTCCTTGTCTTCTCCCAGTTCTTAATGGAAATGCTTTCAGCTTTTCGCCATTGAGAATGATACTGGCTGTTGGCTTGTCATATATGGTCTTTATGATGTTGAGGTATGTTCCTTTTATCCCAAGAATTTCAAGGGCTTTTATCATGAATGGGTGTTGCACTTTGTCGAAAGCTTTCTCGGTATCTATTGATATTATCGTACGGTTTTTATATTTCCTTTTGTTGATGTGTTGGATAATGTTGATTAATTTTCGGATGTTGAACCATCCTTGTGTCCCTACTTGGTCATGGTGAATTATCTTATGGATACATTGTTGGATTCTGATAGCTAAAATTTTATTGAGGATTTTTGCATCAGTGTTCATTAGGGAGATTGGCTTGTAGTTTTCTTTTTTGTGTTGTCCTTGTTTGGTTTTGGTATAAAGGTAATGTTGGCTTCATAGAACGTGTTTGGTATTATCCCTTCCTTCTCAATTTTTTGGAAGAGTTTGTGAAGGATAGCACTAATTCGTTTCTGAATGTTTGGTAGAAATCATTTGTAAATCCATCAGGTCCTGGGCTTTTGTTTTTGGGGAGGTTTTTGATTACCATTTCAATTTCGCTGCTTGTAATTGGTCTTTTTAGGTGTTCTATTTCTTCTTTATCTAGCTTTGGGTGATTGTAAAGTTGTAGGACTTTGTTCATCTCCTCTAGATTGTTGAACTTGTTTCCATATAACTGTTCATAGTAGTTACTGATTATTCTTTTGATTTCTGCTGTGTCCGTTGTGATTTCACCTCTTTCATTTATGATCCTGTTTATTTGTGCTTTCTCCCTTTTTCCTTTGTGAGCCTGGCTAGGGGTTTGTCTATTTTATTTATTTTTTCAAAGAACCAGCTCTTGGTTTCATTGATCTTTTGGATTGTTTTTTTTTAGTTTCAATTTCATTTATTTCTGCTTTGGTTTTTATTATTTCTTTTCTCCTACTGGTTTTGGGTTTTTCTGTTGTTGTTCTTTTTCTAGATCTTTGAGCTTCGAGATTAGGTTGTTTCTTTGAGTTCTTTCTTGTTTCTTGATGTGAGCCTCTATTGCTATATATTTTCCTCTTATTACTGCTTTTGCTGCATTGCATACATTTAGGAAATTGGTGTCCTCCTTGTCATTCAATTCAAAGAATTTTTAAATTTCTTCTTTGATCTCCTCATTAGTCCAGTTGTCTTCCAGTAGTTTGGTTTTCAATCTCTACGAGGTAGGAGATTTCCTTGCCTTCTTTTTATGGTTTATTTCTAGTTTGGTGCCTTCATGGTCAGAAAAGATGGTTGGTATGATTTCAATCTTGGTGAATCTGTTGATGTTTGTCTTGGGTCCCAGTATGTGATCGATCCTGGAGAATGATCCATGTGCGCTTGAGAAAAATGTGTACTCAGATTTTTTGGGGTTTAGTGTTCTACAGATGTATGTTAAGCCCAAGTAAGTGCTCTAGATCCTTATTTAGAGCTTTAGTGTCTTTACTTATTTTTTGTCTCGTTGATCTATCCATTGTTGATAGTGGTGTGTTGAAGTCTCCCACTACGTATGTGTTTTCTCTAATGTCTTTTTTCAAAGATGATAATAGTTGTCTGATATATTTTGGTGCTCCTTCGTTTGTTGAATATATGTTAATGAGTGTTATTTCTTCTTGACGAATTGTCCCCTTGATCATAATGTAGTTACTGTTGGGGTCTCTTTTTACCTTTTTGGGTTTGAAATCTGTTTTATCTGATATAAGTATAGCTGTTCCTGCTTTCTTTTTTGGTCCATTTGCTTGTAGGATTGTTTTCTATCCTTTAACTTTGAGTCTATTTTTATCTTTTGTAGCTAAATGTGTTTCCTGGAGACAGCAAAAGGTTGGGTTTTGTTTCTTGATCCAGCTTGCGACTCTGTGTCTTTTTATTGAAGAGTTTAGTCCATTTACATTTAAAGTTGATACTGATATGTTAGCATCTGTATTTGCCAGTGTGTTTGTCTTTCCTTTGATTTTATTTATTTATTCTTTTAATAACTTTTTTTTGGGGGGCTTCTTTCGTTGTTATTTATCCCTCTGAGGTTCTGGCTTTAGGACTCCTTGTAATTTTTGGAGTGGGGGTTTAGTCGTAATGAAATTCCAGAGTTTCTGTTTGTCTGGGAATGTCCTTATTCGTTCTTCATAGAGGAAGGAGAGCTTTGCGGGGTAGAGTATTCTTGGTTCGCATCTGTTTTCTTGGAGTCTGTTGTCTGGGACCTCCACTCTCTCTTTGCCCTTAGTGTTTCTTCGGAGAAGTCTGATGTCAGTCGGATTGGTTTTCTTTTGAATATTATCTGCTTCTTCCCTCTTGTCAGCTTCAGTATTTTTTCCTTGTCTTGGATTCTTTGGAGCTTTACAATTATGTGTCTTGCTGTATTTTTCCTTTCGTCATGGAAGTTTGGTATTCTTCTTGCTTCTTGTATATCAATTTTCAGCTCCTTCTTCACGTTTGGGAAGTTCTCTTCAATTATTTCCTTGAATATTTTCTCTGTTCCTACATCTCTGTCCTCTCCTTCTGGGATTCCTATAACTCTTATATTTCCTTTCCTAATGGAATCAGATAGTTTCCAAAGTCTTTCTTCCATCTTTTTCCTTTGTACTTCTCTTTCCTTTTCTGTTTTGGTTCTTTTTATTTCTGTGTCTTCAAGAGTACTTATTCGTTCTACCATTTCATCTATTCTGCTTTCATTGCTTTTCCCAGAGTTCTTTAGTGTCTCCATTAATTTTTTTGATCTCCTGCATTTCTTTTACTTCCCTCTTTAGGGACTCATTCTTCTGAGCATTGTTTTCCTTAATGGCTTCCCTCTTTAGGGACTCAATTTCATTCTTCTGAGCGTTGTTTTCCTTAATGACTTCTATCAGTTTTTCCATCACGGCAATTTTAAGTTCTTTCTCTGGAAGGCTCAGAAGTTCTTCCAAGTCACTGTAGTTGCAAGCTGGTGGGTGTTTTTTTTTGTTTTTTGTTTTTTTGTTTTTTTGTTTTTTTGTGGTATTTTTTTTTCTGAGGTGTTGCTACTTTGCTTGTAGTTTTTCTTTTCCCTGCTGCCTGTCTTCCAATTTGCTTTATGCGTTGGGACACTGTGCCGCTGGTACTGCTGGCATCTTTTTGGTGTGTTCTTTCAGGAGTTTCAGAAACTGGCAATCCAAACAAGTCAAAAACTGTTATGCCAGAAGTCTAGTGAGGCAGTGTTACTTTGAGTATGTTAATGGTCACTGTCACAGAATCTCTCCTCCTTCTGTGTTTAGTTACAAATGTGAGTCTTGAAGTCCCACAGACTTCCCTGCAGGTGGGGCAGCTGGATTGCACTCTGGGTTCCAAATCTCTGGATCCTCTTCTGGGCTCCGACTTCCTGCCAGGTGGAACCGGGCTTGTGGGGGCCTTCAGCTCACCTCTGATGGTGCAGGGAACCTTCTCCCTCTGGTTCCACAGGGAGCATTCTGCCAGATTCAAGCAGTCTTTATTGAAGAAAGGTCCCTGTTCTAAAATGGCGCTGTGGAGACAGGCACACTCTTCCACACACCCAGTCTGCCCCGGCCGTGGGTGCCTGCTCCCCTCTGGGTTTGGACTGCTGGCCTGAAGGGGCCTGGCGTGGGCAAACTTCCCAGCTCACCTCTGGCTCCTCTGGGAGCCTTCTGCCAGTTTCAAGCAGTCTTTATTGAAGAAAGGTCCCTATTCTAAAATGGTGATTCAGAGACAGGCACACTCTCCTGCACGCCGGGTCTGCCCCGGCCGTGGTGCCTGCTCCCCTCTGGGTTTGGACTGCTGGCCTGCAGGGGCCTGGCGTGGGCAAACTTCCCAGCTCACCTCTGGCTCCTCTGGGAGCCTTCTACCAGTTTCAAGCAGTCTTTACTGAAGAAAGTTCCCTATTCTAAAATGGCGATTCGGATACAGGCATACTCTTCCACGCGCCTGGTCCGCCCCGGCCCTGGGTGCTCACTTCCCCTCTGGGTTCGGACTGCTGGCCAGAAGGGGCCTGGCATGGGCAAACTTCCCAGCTCACCACTGTCTCCTCTGGGGGGAGCCTTATGCCAGTTTCAAGTAGTCTTTACTGAAGAAAGGTCCCTATTCTATGGGGTGTTGGTGATTCTTTTCCTGGTTGCTAGGTGGTGCCAGAGATCTCTCCTAGTGTCCTTGGGGAGCTGTTTTTTTTTTACCCCGTGGGACAGGGGAACAGTGGGAGTGGTGGGGAAAGCCTCAATGGCTTTGGGGTGCTGTGTCTGCCTTGTGCCCCACCATCGTGGGGAGCCCACGACCCAAATTTCGTGCCCCAGGTCTCAGTTCCAAAGCCCTCAGGTCCAGGACGTGGGCTGTAGCCCAGTTCAGTGTCCACAGAAATGGTGCCTTTTGCACCCCGCTCCCATGTCCGGGCACCTGGCTTCTAATTACTCAGGGAGGGACATTCACCTCAGTGAGGGCCCCCGTGCATATCCCCACAAGCCTAGGTTGCAGGCATGGGGACCTGGGCAGCTGCGATCTGTTTATCCTTTTCAAGCGCACCGCTTTTCCACACAAGCTTACAGGCTGGCCTGGGGCTGTGTGTAGGTCTCGGGAGTCTTTGTTTTTCTTTAATGGTTCCTGGAGCTGTTCGCTCACCTCGGCAGAGAATCCTACAGGGTTCTCCACAGCTCCAGTTCACAGGGTGTGGTGGCTGAAATAGTTCCTTTCCACTCACCATGCCGCTTGATGTGTAGTTTGTTCTTGTTGGTTATTTTAGTTTTTTTGTTTTTTCCTCCTTCCTGTTGGTCGGAGAGTGCCAACTTTGGGGGTTGGGGAGGGTAGCAGGGTTCTGAGCTTTCCTCCCATCTAGTCCTCTTTTATGGCAACTTTCTTCTTCAGGTAGTTTGCTGGAGTCGTCCATTTATCTTCCGTGTCCCAGTTCTCACTGGGACCTGCCGCTTTTCCTCCCTATTAACTTTTTTTAAATGGGAGATCTTACTCACAGCGTTTACTCACCGCATATGGGAGCTTTCATTCTAGAATTCAGACTGATTTTCCACCATGAGGCTCAGAAAGAGGTCCGCAAAGGTGAGATGGAGAGAATAAGGATGAATCACAACCTCCCTGCCTTCCCAGTTATGTCAAACCTAAGGTGCCTATAGGGTGGAGATGGAGAGTAAGAGAGATAAGGGTAGGAGAAGTGAGTGTTCTGGTGTTAAAGTAACATATTCCAGAACCTAGACATCTCTAGACTCACCTGGTCCCTCCCAAAATCTGCTACAGCTACTGCCTGTCCCTCCTCTCTACCCAGAGCACCCTCCCACCAGCAGCAGCTGTGATGCAAAGGATGAAGTCATCAATTTGGATCTCCACTAGGCTGAAATAATGAAATCAGGGCATCCTCTGCTTATATGTCCTTGGCCAAGTCACTTCTCCTCTGTGGGCCCATCTGGACAATGTTGAGGGTGGTCCAGGTTTATAAGGGTAATTCCAGCTCTGACCTTCAGTGACTCAAAAGAGATGGCATTCCCTCTGGATTCCATAGGTCCCAATAATCCTCAGCTGGGGGAGGAGCCTCCTGAAGCCCTGTGCCTCCTGTCTCTGCAGCTCCATGGCCACCTGTGTGCTTCTCCAGGGGATCCTCCTCCTTCTGCTGCCCACACCCACCCCTGCTCTCTGCAACACCTTCACACAGTCTGAATGCAATGAACATGAGACTTTCGTGCCTGGCTCATGGCTGGCAGGGGAGGGAGTGGATGTGACCAGTCTCCGGCACTCAGGCTCCTTCCCAGTGGACACAACCCACTACCTGCGGCCAGACAGCACCTGCACCCTCTGCAAGAATGTTCTGCAGAACAACACCCTCCAGCGCCTGCCCCTAGCCCTTGCACACTGGCGTGCCCAGTCCTCTGTCTGCCAGCGCAAGGTAGTCAGAGCCAAGGTCAGCTCCGTTGAGGGTGTGGCCCAGGATGCAGCTAGCAAAATCCGCAATGACTGGAGGGGGGAGCTAGACGTGACTCCCAAGCCCACAGTCAATGCACGCATGTCCATTGCCGGTTCGCACTCCGAGGCAGCTAACTTTGCAGCCAAGAAAACCCTCCAGGATGAGTACAGCTTCACCAAGGATGAGGTGGAGTGTCAATTTTACAGGTGAGCTTGGGAGTGGGGGTGGAGGGGTCATAAAAAAAAGGTGGGAAATTTAGGGTGGTGTAAAAGCCCAGGAATGGCAGGATGGGAACAGAGACTGCCTCCACCAGGAGGAAACTGCAGGTAGAGTGCCCTATGGCCTTTCCCCCTGTAGTCCAGATCTGGAAGTGCCCAGGCAGAGAACAGGTAGAGGGATGCCTTCAGGCTGTGCCTGAGAACAAGATGCTGTTGAGGTCATCTCAATAACCCCCTCTTCTATGAGCACTGGCAGTTCTGTGGGGTATTTCCCGGATGGGACAGAGACAGGAGACCTGGCTGGATCCCTTCCACACTGACCTCATTCATCAGTGATCCACAATGACTTTGATCCACTATTTAAGTCCGACTCTGTGTTCGGCATTAAGGTTTTAGGCTCTGTTCTGGGCATGAGGACTCTAGTGCTGAACAGTTGCAATCACCACCAGCCCTTGGGACCCAGATCCCAACCTGAGAAATGCATGTCTCCAGAGTAACCACTCTGATTTCTTATACCAGGACCCCAAATTTCCCCCATGGTGAGACTGGGCACCTATGTGGCCAGAGCTGTCAGGGGTCCACGAATGCAGGTCCCAATTGAGTGGACAGATAGGCCGCAGCAACAGGACTACCTTCCAAAACCAGAACACACCATCAGTATAGCAGCATCCCTTTTTATAATTAGAAAAGAAAGAGGAAAGAAAAAACTATATTTTGAAAAGGAAAGTGCAAACTTATATACCAAGTCCTTATCACTGCAGGAAAACAGACAGAAAGGGTTTCTCTGCGGGCTCAGTAATTCAGTTGTTTAGGCTTTGGAGCCAGACCACCTGGGCTCAAGTCCTAGTTCAGCCACTTCCCTGTGACCTTGGGCCATGTTGAAGGAGTTATTGAATGGGGAAAATACTACCAACCACTGGACCTGATGTTTTTCTTTCCCTCAGTTTTAAACTAGTACACAACCCCCCACTCCACCCTGAATTCAAAAAGGACCTCAGGGCCCTACCGCCCGAATTCAGGAAATCCACAGAGACTGAGTACTTCAGGCTCATCTCCGACTATGGCACCCACTTGATCCGGTCCATGAACCTGGGTGGCCGGATCTCGACCCTCACAGCGCTGCGCACCTGTGAACTGGTCTTACAGGGATTGACAGATAAGGAGGTGGAGGATTGCCTGGCTGTCGAGGCTGAGGTCAGCATAGGCATCCAGGTCAGGTCTTCAGCGGAATTCAAGGCCTGTGAGGAGAAGAGGAAGAACAGCAAGATAACAAACTCCTTCCACCAGACCTTCCGGGAACGTTATATTGACATAGTTGGTGGCCACCACACTTCCTCGCCTGACCTGCTGTTTGGGAACCATGCCAAGCCCAAGCAGTTCTCACAATGGGTAGACTCACTGAAGGATACCCCAGGCCTTTTGGACTACACCTTGGAGCCTCTGCACGTGCTGCTAAAGAGACAGGACCCCCACCGAGAGGCCCTGAGGCAGGCCGTGAGCAAGTACGTGTTGCACAGGGCTCGCTGGAGGGACTGCAGCCGGCCCTGCCCTGAGGGGCAGCAGAAGAGCCAACAAGACCCGTGCCAGTGCCTGTGCCATGGCATGGAACTCACCAACCACGGCTGCTGTCCTCGAGAGAGGGGTTTGGCCCGCCTGGAGGTTAAGAACTTCCAGGCGACAGGCCTGTGGGGAAACTGGATCACTGCCACAGACGCCTATTTGAAGGTTTTCTTCGCAAGGAAGGAGCTGAGGACAAGCACAGTGTGGAACAACAACAATCCCACATGGCACACAACGCTGGACTTTCAGGATGTGGTCCTGCCCACAGGGAGGCCCCTGAGGGTGCAGGTCTGGGACGAAGACAATGGCTGGGATGATGACCTTCTTGGCACATGTGACACAAAACCAAAATCTGGGTCACACGAGGTGAACTGCAACCTAAACCACGGTCACCTGAAATTCTCCTACCAAGCCAAGTGCCTGCACCACCTGACAGGGGATTTCTGCATGGACTATGCCCCCCAAGGGCATCTGGGGGAGCCTCCAGGAAACAGGAGTGGTGCAGTGTGGTAAGAACAGCAGGCTGAGGGGGACCGGAATATTTGGCCTAACAGGGTTCTTTTTTTTAATTAATTTTTTTATTTTTCACATCATTGTTCATTTTTTGAAAAGATTTGCTTCCCCCCACCCCCTCAGGTGTCGTTCCCATAGAGTTTCCTTCGCCAATGCACCTGTGCTCCTCCCTCCCTCCCTCGGATCCCTCTCCTTCCTCCTCCCCTGCCATATGTCTCTGATTTATAATTGTCTGTTTTTGCTTTGTTGTCTTTTGTACTGTTATTATTTTTTTTACACTGATGCTTTATTTGGTTCCCCTATATTCCTGCTATAAGTGAAACCTTCCAATATTTTTCTTTTTCCTTCTGACTTATTTCACTGAGCATAATGCCTTCTAGTTCCATCCACATTGCTGCCAATGCCATTAATTTTTTGATTGCTGAACATTATTCCATTGTGTATATATGAACTTACAGGTCTGCCCTGAATCTCCTTGTCCAAACTGGCTTAGCTCCTCCATATTCTTGGGCCCTGGAAATGAGCTGGCTGGGCCACACCCTACATTCACAGCTGTACAGACACGGCAGCCATTCCCGCCCAGCTTCTTGCTGTCATTTCAGACCTTTCTGCAACCCTTTCTAGTGTGGTGAATGCCTTATCATATTAAATCCAACCCCCTCTGCCCCAGCTGTTCTGTTTGCTCTATCTTCTTTGCCCACCAAGTTTTGCCTCTCAAAGGAATCATAAGTTGCCTTGACCTGTCTCCTCCACATAACCTGATACATAAAATGATGTGATGGTGGCAACTCTCTTGCCTACCTGTGACTATGCAGGTGCCTCTATTTTTCTGTCTCCTTTTCCTAATAAACTTGCCCTTTTAAAATGGAAAATAGGGCCTCCCCTGGTGGCGCAGAGGTTGAGCCCTGGGCTGTGAAGCTACCTGCAGCCTCTGCAACACCGGTTAGATCCCTGGCCACCGGCGAGGATCCCACATGGCTCACAGACCTCTCCTGCCACCCGTGCTCCCCTTAGCAGTGTATTTCGTCAGTCTGTCTGTTCTGTTCCCAGCTCTGGCTCTGGTGAATTACTCACCCTCTCGTGCTTCTGACTATACCTAGTGCTTCGATAAATAAATAAATAAAATCTTTTAAAAAATAAAATGGAAAATAAACAAATAAGTGTTTAAAATGATGTGATAGTGACGACTGGAGCAACAAACAGGGCGCTGAGATAACCTTCTGTTAGCAACCCTATACAACATGACTAGCAATTCACCACAAGGGCAGGCAGATAATATAAATAAATTGCCTTTTTTCTTTTGTGGGAACCCAAAATACTTTGTGCCCATAACTCTATGATTTGAGAAACAACAACATACACTTGGTGATAAATGGCAGTGGACATTCATGTCCCAGCTGGTGACAATAGGGACTATGCAGACTATGGTGAAGGGAAGAACATCTCTAAAGTTTGGCCTGCAGCTCTGCATCAGCACAACAGTCCCTTGCAGAGTGTGAGCCCATGATTTGCAGCCTTCCGGCTTCTTAAAATACCCCAAAATGCCATTTTGATTTCTGATTATTGGCAATTCACTTCACTCTTTAAAAACAACCCAATGTAGGCAAATCTGGTACAAAAGAAAGAGAACATGGAAATGGGCCATAACTGATCCAGAGCAATAAATTTGAAAACTCCAGTTTTAATAGAACCCATTTGACAGTTTGAAAAGCTCCTCCTGACCCACCATTTGAGGGAAAGAAACAACAGTTCCAATAGGATGGTATCTGAGGGTCTCCTGGCTTTGGCAGGCAATCAACCCCAGAGCCTCCGGTTCTGATCTATCAGTAAATGGCCTTTGTTTCATGCACCTCAGACACAAATCTCAGAACACAGCCCTATGGGGTGGGCGGCAAAACTCAGGGTGGCCTCCAAGACATGAGAGGATGTGGCTTTGCCAGACCATTGTCAGAGGGCTCAGAACTACTGCACAACCCTCCTCACTATTTACAAACTCCCTATACTTTAATTCCTTTGGTTTTTATGTGATCCAGCAGCTCAAATGCCCAGCCCTGAATCCCCAAGTGGGGAGGGAGGTATGGTTAGCTGGATAAACCCAATTGCAACCATCGTTCTCACACGTTTCCATTCACAGCCCAACACACACCTGGGGCACAAGAGAAATCTTGAAACTTCACACTGGCTGCTGTGCTCATTGAAAATAAACATGGGTATGGACCGTATCTTTGGGGTTAAGGAAGCAGGGGCAGGGCGGGCCTGGGTCTGGGACAGCTCCAACAAGGATGGGAGTCGTTCATGTGCCCTGGTGGTCAGTGACTCAGGCAAGTCTCTCCGCTGCCTGGGCTGCCCCAAAGGACACTCCCTTTCTATTCCCTTCTTGGGACTGTTTAGAGGGAGGAGGCCTTGAGCCTTTCTGGAAGGTGAGTTCTACAAAAGGGGTCCTGAAAGGTCATCTGGTTAGCCTTGCTGGTTTTAAATGTAGGGAAAGCGAGACCCCGAAGAAAGGATTTAACTGTGGCCACAGAAGTTCGAGGCAGGGCCAGGTCTTGAGTCCTGGGGACTACAGTCTGAATAAAACTTGAGGGAGGCCAATAGAATCTGGGAAGGAGGACTCTTGGGGGGAAGGTGTGGTGAGACCGAGGAGAAGGAATGGCCCCTGTCGAGGGGAGGCAGCAGTGGCACCCTAGCCCTAACTCAAGGCCACCCCCATGATATCTTTGTTTCACCCCACTTAAGACCCCACCTGAGGCTCCTTAGGTAACCCTCCACTATGCCAGCTCTCTTCCTTTTGCTGGCCCCACAGGGCACAGGAGGCTGACCTGCCTGAGCTGGTCAGTGGGCAGGAAATGGGGGTCTGCAGAAATTAGGGCAACTACTCCTCTTGTTACAGGGCAACCCTGCTCTAAAACGGATTGCCTGACTGTGGATCCCACCCACGCACTCAAAGGAACTTACAGGGCAGACACACACAAAAAGTTAATAAAGATTTATTTACAAGGGAAGGGGAAATGAGAAAATGTACAACTCAGAGAGTAAAGAGGGAGATAAATTCTTAAATGTGTCCTACCCATTCCGCCGACCTGGAATCCCAAATGGCCCGCTGAGACAAAACCTGCCTGGCCAAGAGCACGAGTCAAATGAACCCTAGACCCCACTGATATGGCTGGTTATAAACCGAGGCTTGAGAAAACGGCTGCTTAACTAGACTCTTAGGTCCTCGCAACTTCCCTTTGGGGATCATGGGATTTGTAGTTCCCAGGGTCTTCATGGAGTGGAGGTGGCATCCACAAAGCCTGTATGGAATTTGCTCAGGACATCCCTTCCCCTTAACACTTTCAGTGTCCCCCAGTGTGGGGGTGCTGCTTTGAGAAGCTGTAGACACTCTCCAGTGTTCTTCATTCCCCCACATCTGTCACCTATCACATTCCTGCCGTCTCATATTGCCAGCTTCTGCCTCTGCAGCTCGGGCCATTAATACTGCTTGCCTGGAATAGTCTTCCTAATCACTCCTCAGCCTTTTGGCTAAGATCAAGTGTGGAATAGTCTTCCTCCAGTCCCCTCACTGATCTCTAGACTCCCATCTACCCCTCCCTGTCCCAAAATTCCACAAACACCATAGTGGCAGCACCCAACCCATAGCCCCACAGGCCCCACTCCAAGGCAAACCCTGCAACTCTGCCTGAGGAAACCCTGCAATTCTGCCTGCCCCATTGGAAGGTTAAAGTGCTAGGGGATAGTGAACATGCCCAGTACAGCCCAGAGCAGCCTTCAACCAATGGCCAGTGGGAGGTGGTGTATGAACACCCCAGCTCTCTCCCCCTCGGAAAGAATAATGCTGAGGGGAGTAGGCTGTGCTGGCTCCCAGAGATGCCCACAAGATCAAACTCCAGTTACCACAGCGGTAACTTGCTTGACTGCACATGCTCTATTTGCTGCCTCCCTCCCTGTCTCAATTTCCCACTCTATTGGTTGTTTCTGGAATCACCTCCCATATCAACAACCTACCTGTGAATCCCCATCTCAAAGTCAGCCTCAGCTGACAGTACATCAGCTAAGACACATATCTGGCCACATCATTGCCTTGTTTAAAACCTTCATTGACTCCTTGTGCCCTTGAGATAAAGCACAATCCTCCCAAAATGACCCACAGGCCTGGCATGCTAGCTTTGCTCTCAATTCTGTACCCCCACTAAGCTCTGCCTCACTGAGCTGATTGGTTGCTCTGTTGGCCATGCTCCTCTCTCACCCTTCACACATGCTGCCCCTCTTTCTGGAACTTTTCTCCTCAGGAGAAAAGAACCAATAAGTCTACTTAGCCTTCAGGTTTCAACATCAAAGGTGGCTTACTCCAGGAAGACTTCCCTGATTGCTAAGTCTAGGTCATGGCCCCCAGTATATTGCTCCCATGTTTGCCCATCATAGCACTGTGAGACCCAGGGCCACTCCTATCTTATTCATAATTGAATCATCTAGTCCAGCACCTGACATAAATTTATGCTTAAAAAAAAAAATGTTGGATAGATGATTAGATGGGTGAATGAATAAAATTCACCAAAGAATCTTCTAGCCTCTGCCTGAACTCTCTTGGATCGTTACCTCTGGAGGTAGATATTATACTTGTGGAAGGTTCTAACCATGAGCTGTCATGTTCTAACCATGAGCTATCATGTAACACAGAAGCCTGCTTTCTAAACCCTCCAGGCCCAGTGGTGGCTTTGTTGGGCAGAAAGACCACTAGACTGACTCCTGTCCAGGCAGCTGTGCCTCTCACTCCTCCCCTGTGAAGGAGCCACAGAAGGGCCACTCACTGCCAAGGTGGCGTCTGAGCCAGCTGCCCTCCTCTCTGTTACTGACAACAGAAGTGAGGCCCCTCTTGTGGCAGGTGAAGAGCAGTTCTTAATTGTTACCTACCCAGCCCTCTTGTTTCTCAATGAGCCCCATCACCAGCTGAGTCGGGTCCAATGGGGCAGTTCTTGTTCAGGGCACCGCTAGTGCCCCCTTGGCCTAGGTAGGTTGTAGAAGGGCCAGGCTCACCTCCTTAACCTGCTCGTGGGATTCCTCTCCCTCTACACCTCTCTCCTTGCTCACACCTGACCGTGAGGTTCTTTCCAGCCAAACCGTCCACATCCCAGGATCCCACACACATAAGTGGAGCAAACAGCATCCTCCTGACTTCACACTGTCTGAGCTGGGTCACAGGTGACGTGCTCATGGGGTGCTTAGGTTTGTGTCATGCAGAAAGAGATCAATCGCCATCACAAACAGAACCCTCGAGAGCAGCCAAGGACTGACATCCAACCCAGAGTTGCAGGGCTAGCTGGGTACAGGGCCTGAGGGACATGGACAGGGTTCTCGCACCACTGCAGCTGTGATGGCGGGGAGGGAGATGCAGGAAAATGAAATGACCCATCCACACATTCACCACACGCTAACCATAGTGATCTAGCCCATCAACTTTGATTCTGATGTGACTTTGAGCCCCAACCTCAATCAGCTCTCTTTAGTACACCGCAATCTCGGAAAACGCGGCTGGAGGCCCCGGGGTACGCCATGTAAAATGAGGGGCTAGAACAATGATTGTTGTACCACTTTCCAGCTTGAGTTGGGGGCCGGGCCCTGATTGAACCTGTCATCTAGACCCGGACTCTCAGTGGGCATGGCCGAATGGACCCCATAGCCCCATCACCCCAAATCTGCTCAGCGGACATCCTCCACGAGCACCACTTTTCCAGGCTTAGAAGAAGCTCTGCTGCTTAGTCTTTCTCTTCCCCAGGGCCCCGAGAGGCAACCCAGCTGGATATATGGGACGGATATATTGGTGTGACGGATATATGGGAATTTGTTTACTCTGGGGCTCCCACTCACATCTGGACTCACAATGACCCTCCACCACAGCTGGTTCTGGTTTCCCTTAAAGTGACACGTCACCTGCTGGCAGGACGCGGCTCGCCCCTGGGAACCCAAACTCTTGTGAGACTCAGCGGTCATGACATGAGGTTGCCCCTCCGTCTCCCTTTCCTCCTGCTCCATCAGCAGCTTTAGGTCTGGGACCTCCGCCCAAGGTCCTGCCACGCGGGAGGCCCTAACGAAGCGAGGACCCTGATCATTTTATAGAGCATTTCTCCAGTCGGCGCAGTGGAGAAAGACCTCGCTGCCTCTCCTCGCTGCCACTCAGTCCATTATTTTTCTCTCACTCACACCCAAATGAAATAATAAATGACAGTTCTTGGCATGTTTCAAGGACTGTACTTGCGTGAGTCCATTCGCTCTTGCCAACAACTTTCTCAGGTGACTGGACTCAACCCCTTCTTAGAAAGCTGGGGGCTTCCTCTCACACTGGCTCCAAACCTCCTCCACCAGCCCCGGCGCCCGACTCCTGAAATGCTGGTCGTGAATCTCACGCTGCCTCCCTCTCTCCCGCATTGTCCTCCAAACCTTCCTCACCGCCACGCCCTGAGGTAGCTGGCAAGACCCTGCCACTTCTGTTCTTTCCGATGCTACGAGCATTTCTCATTCAGCATTTGTCATTCGTGGCTTAAGTGCAGTCACAAGGTTGCGTGAGCATCACCTCCGTCTCTGCCTGAAGATGGTCATGGTCTCTCACGCAAACTCTGTCCCCAAGAAATAGTTCCTTCCCCTTCTCTCCACCCTCAGCCCCTGGTCACCTCTATTCTACTGCCCGTCTCTGTGAATTGGCCTGTTCAAGGCCCCTGCCTTGAGTGGAGCCGGGGAATATGGCCTCTTTCACTTAGCACACTCTCCCGAGGTCCACGCGTGTGCGGGTGGCAGGACTTCAGTCCTACGATGGCTGAACACGTCCCAGGGCAGGGACACAGCACTCCATGCCTCACCACAGTGGGCACTTGGGTGTTTCCACCCTTGGGCTACTGTGAAGTGTGCTGTTATGACCACTGGGGTACAAGTATCTGTTTAAGTCGCTGCTTTCGCTTCTTTTAGACATCTACGCAAGGGAGGAATGGCTAGACTTTGTCAGGTTATGTCGAACCCTCTGAGGAGCACCACACTGTTTCCCATAACCTGCCGCTGGCTTTTCAGCTAGCCACTGCCTTGACCTTCCAGTGCCCACCTTCCCACCCACCAAACGAGACACAACCCCACATCCAGCTCAGCTCTCTGGCATGGGAGACACCACCCTCATGCTGATGACCTGGCCATGGCATTTCCAAGTCTTCCCGGGCACTAAGGGCCCAGGCTTCCCCACCTCTCTGCCCACCCCTTTGAGTTCTCCCTGTGAGCAATAGACACCTCCCTGGTACGCTCTCTCATTCTGTCTTATCACCACTATTTCCATAGCCCTTACCACAGGCCTGACATAGTAGGTGCTCAATAAACACTGTTGATTGAATGAATGATGCTGACGTGCTTCCCCGTACAGGACCATGAGCTCATTGAGGGTAGGGACCATGGCGCCTCTATCTCAGTATTTCCACCAAGCCTGGTGTGAAAGGGAAATCCCCAACAAGAAAGCACTGTCGGGCCATAGTGAATGAACATGGCTAAGAACTGAGGACAGATGGTTTGTGGAGGGGGCAGGGGGGAAGCAAGATGGGGAGGGTGAGAAAAAGGGAGCCTGGAGCCCTGGTCCTGAGAATGAGGAGTGAGGAGGCTGGGGGTGGGGGGTGCGGCTAGAGGGAATCCCTCCTCCCCCTGGGCTCTCCTTGAGGGCAACTTCCCCCAACTGCCCCTCCCCCTCCCCAGAAAGACCAATTCTCCCCTTTTACTTTGAAACTATGTGAGACCCTCAGCCCGGATTGCTGCTATGTTTGGAAAAGGGGGCCTTGATCCAGAGGGAAGCCAGGGGGCCCTGCTCTGGCGCACGGGAGTAAGGCGAGGATGGGCTTCAAGGGCTGCTTTGCTTTTACCTTCTACTTTTCCATTTCTTCAGTTCCTGCTATGGGACAGGCCCCCACGGGTATTATTTCATTTACTTGTCCTGAGAGCCCTGCCTTACCGCTGAGGAACCTGAAGCTGAGGAAGGCTTCCTAACGCCCCCTGGCTGCCTAGTGCTGGGAAAGCTGCTGCCAATGGCTCTGGGTTTGCGCCCTGCTCCTGCTTCCCATTGACACCCCAGCCTGGCTGCCCTCGGCTGCTGCAGACCCCACAATATTCACTGCCCTAAGCTCCTCCTGCCTCCCCCCAGCCGGCGCAGAGTGTCTCCCGGGGTCTCTTCCTTCTCTCTGGCTCCTCACTCCCTCCATTCTGGCCCATCTTACATGGAAGGGTCCTTGCCCACCATGGCCGGGGTCTTCTGGACTCCCCACAGTCTACACAGAGCTCTCCAGGGGCTAGAAGTTAGGGCACAAGTGGTTCCCTTCCCAGGACCCCCACAGAACCAGCCCCCCCAGCTCCCATGCCCACCTCTAGACCAGAAGAGCACTGGGAAGGCCAGACTTGGTAATGCCCGAGCCAGAAGGACAAGCAGGGGGCAGCATCTACCGGGCATCCCTCTGTGGGGTGCGCTGGACTGGGCATGCCAACCTCCTTCTGTTACCCTGACCTGCTCCAATTGCGAGCAGGACAGATGGGGGCCTGCTCACGGTCATACACCCGGGTCCAGAGAGGCCCACTCCTCCTAATTCTAAAAAGCAACCACTGCCTTCTCATTCCAAGGGCCCTCCTCACCCAAGGGAGAAGCTTTTGCTGGAGGCAGCTGCGGGGGAGGGGGCACCCAGAGTACAGGACTCCAGCCTGGCCAGAACCCCCTCCTCACCCCTTACAGAGCGAGCAGGGTGGAGGCGAAAGAGGAGGCTGTGTTGAAGCTGGAGCAGGCTGTCCACGTGTAAACATCTGTTTATAATTCAAAACACAAAACAAAAAGTTGGTTTGCTGAGCTAATTCATAGGCAAAGGAGACAGCAGGGAAAGATAGAGCTTTGTTAGGAACCCAAATTGCTTTCAAGTCCTTTGGACGTTCATTTAAACCATGCAAATGTGCTTACTCAGCAAACCATGCAAATTAGCTTATAAACCCTGAGTAATTCTTGGCGATCAGTATCTGCGACATGAAGCAGGTGCTGTGGGGACCCCAGCTGGGTCATACAGTAGCTTTTCTTAGTTTTCATCTGTCGTGTATCTGAAAATAATACTAGGGTTTTCCTTGAGAAGGTTCAATGATTTCGACGTTCTGGTCAGTTCTTCCCTAATTATGTCGCCCAACTATTTCCAAAAAGCATGTCTTTGTTTATTGTCTTTGTGCAACAGGGACCAAGACTGGCTACTAAATAAATACTCATTTTGCACAAAACTGTACATAAAGGCCCTTATTGATTCCATCTGGAGGGATCAGCACCAAGCCTTCCCAGACAGATGTGTGTGGTGGGCTATACCCCACTTACTAAGTGACCTGGCGCCAGTGGCTCCCCCTCTGAACCCCCAGTTCGTCTTGTGTCGCCCGGACACCCAGGCAGTTAAGCCAGTTTCAGATCACACATATACCCATGTGTGTGGGGCAGGATGGGATGCAGAAGCAGCGGCCAGTGTGCAGGGCACCCAGCGCTGGAAAGGGCCCCTGCTGTGGGCTGACGCCTCTCCTGCCCCAGGTCCTTCAGATGGCTGAGGGCTACCTCTTATCAAAGGGGGGCAGGTAGAGAGGGAGCAGAGTGGACTGAAACAATTTTTCAGGTGTATATACCAACTAAAATAGTAATCATTCAAGGATGAATAAACAGGCAAAATAAAACCTCATTATGAGGCATATGAAAATTTTGTAACTTTAAGAAATGAAATATATAGCATGAGAGAGAGAGAGAGAGAGAGAGAGAGAGAGAGGAAGAGCGTACTTTTGAAAAAGATTTACAACATGAAATGCTCTATACAATCTACTCACTCAAGAAACACACAGACTGCACTGCGTGGGGAGCCTCAGGGACACAAGGACCTCGTCTGTAGCCTGCTTCTCTGGTCTGCTGCTGTCACCTCCCTGCCAGGAGACCTGCTCTGGCTGGAGCCAACTTTCCTCCTCCACAAATCTTCCTTGGAAAAATCTCAGTAAGACATCTCAATCCTGATTGTCCGCAGCCAAGGAGTGAGTGGGCTAGAGCACTGGGCAGGGGTGGGGAGCCAAGGCAGAAGGGACAAGCCTGTCCCCAGTATAACAGCCTAATGCAGAAGAGAGGGGCAGAGAAGCCCAGGGATGGGGGCCACTCCCACAGGGCCCCCATCACACCCCTACCACCAAGTGTTTCCACAGCCCCCACCACCAGGGCTTCCCTTCCCAGGGGGTTGGAAACTTCAGGATGCTTGACCCCTCAGAGCCTAGATTATGGAGAGTCTCTCCCAAAACCCTTGTGACAATGACGTCACCTCCCCTTGTGAAGCAAATAAACACGCTGTCATCTCACAAGCCCAGGAAACAGCCACCAACACCCAATGGTGGAAAGGCCATCCGGGTATCCAACGGAAGCCACACTGCCAGCTCTGTGGGTGGGGAGGGGTGTCTTTTGGGAGAAATCTCTCTCTGCTATCCCTTAACCAGGTTGTTAAGACCCTTCTGGTCACACAGCAAATGCTCAGGATAAGCTCTGATTGGCCTCAGTGACCGCTTGAGTCCATGCCTAGCCCCCAGCCAATCACAGCGTCGGGACCACAGGGTGGACAGGGTGGCTCTTGGTCCCTGTTGCGCCTGAGATGGAAACTCAGAGATGGTCACTAGAAGATGATTAGGGACTGGGGAGAAGACAACCACATGTCCACTCTGTGGCCCCAGAATACATGGGGACCTAGTGCTCATTTCAGAGGCTGTTGGAGTCAGCTCTGGGCACTGGAATCCCGGCCATTTTCAATGATGGGAAGAAAAATGCATGGTGCAGGTTGTACTTCAAGAAGCAGAGAAAATGGGCTGCTAGACAAATACTCATTTGGAAAAATATCATTACATTCTCTGCTTTATGGCTTTCACCAAAATGTATTCCAAATGAATTAAAGAACTAAATCTAGAAAACAACATTGTGCAAAAATTCAAAGAAAACATAGGGAATAAACATAGACCTGTGGAGAGGGAAGGTTGCTTACACATGATAAAACCAAATGCAGCATTTGACGACATCATAACTTACAATGTTACAGGGCAGCCCCGATATAAAATGGGTTTCCTGACTGTGGGTCCTCACCCGCGCACTTAAAAGGGACTTAATACTCCGCTGCAGGCACACACATAAGGTTAATAAAAGATTTATTCACAAGGGAAGGGGATGTGAGGAAATGTACAACTCAGGGAGAAAAGTGGGAGATAAAGTCTTAAATGCTTCCTATCCAATCCTCCGATCTGGAATCCCAAATGGCACTCTGAGAGCTGGCCATGAGCCACGAGCCGTGAAACCAGGAGGCGAGAGAGAGAGAGAAAGAGAGAGAGAGAGAGAGCGAGAGAGAGACCCCAAGGCCCATGTGTCTGGTTTTATACCCAACCTGGCTGCTTAACTCCGCCCTCAGGTCCCAGCCACCTTCCCTTTGGTAGTGATGGGATTTGTCTTTCCCAATGTCTTGATGGCTTTGGTCTGGAGTGGGGGTAGAGTCCCCAAGCCTGTATGGGATTAGCTCAAGACATCCTTTCCCCCTAACAATTACTTCTCTATGACAAAATACACTCCAAAAAAGTTACAAGAGCAAATAAACTGGGAGAAAAAACTGATTGTAAACAGTAACTATCTATCTATCAATTTATCCATCTATCCATCCACCGATGAATAAAGCAGATTTTATTAAAAATTCATGCCTATCAATTTAAAAAAGGCAACCCAGCATAACAGAAAAACGCAGACAAGAGTAAATCCAAATGACCAATAAGCATATGAAAAGATGTTCTACTTCATTAGTAATCTGGGAAAATCGTATTAAGATAAAAAATTAAAGACTTTTTTTCCTTAGCAATTTGGCCAAAATTAAAAAGACTGGTGACCTCAAATAATGAGGTGGGACTGGGGAAATGGGTGTTTTCATAAACTGCTGGCATTTAATTCAGCCCGGAAGACAGCCTCGTTTAGTTCAAAGAAAGAGTGAACATCACTGTTGGATAGAGCGGGCACTGTCATGTAAGTTTTGTCCATGGGTGGGGTGGGTGGAGGTGGGCAAGGAAAAAGTAAGCTAAGAGGACACACAGTCAAACTTAAAAGGTGCACCTCACATCATTTATCAGTGTGAATCATCGGAGGCGAGGATTTCTTGTGGATGTTGAGGGGAACCTCTTAAAGGAGCAGCAAGCAACAAGTCCAAAAACCACAAGACCGTGAGCATGGGTTTTTCAAGTAGTCAGCTTTCTACTCAACCCCCTCCTCACACCACCTAGCTAGGTGCCCTGATAAAGGACTGACATTTTTTCTCCCATCGCTGAAAATGGCAAAGGACTCCAGGACTCCAGAGCTGGGTCTTGGAATCAGACATTCTTGGCTTCTCTGTCACTCCCTGTAAAATGGGCATCCTGGGGCCTCCCTGGTGGCACAAGGGGTTAAGATGCAACTTATGAAGCTGTCCACAGCCACTGCAGCACAGGTTCGATCCCAGGACAGCCAGGGAGCTACCCACATGGTGCAGCAGACCACTCCTGTCTCGCCCACTGCTCCCCTCAGCAGTGTATTTCAGTCAGTCTGCCTGTTCTGTTCCCTACTCTGTCTGGTGAATCCTCTCACCCTCCCACCCCTCTGGCCTGTACACCAGCTCTTGTATGCATAAATCATAATAAATAAATCTTAAAAAAATAAAAATAAAACAGCTCTTCTTATAAAGAAAATAAAAATAAAAAAATAAAATGGGCATCCTAGTACTTCCCTGGTGGTATTGTTGGAGTTCTGAATGAGATGAAGGCTGCACACGAAGCCAAATGTCATAGGTAAAGTAAGAGTTCTGCTAGTGAATATCATAAAACAAAGGGTTGATCTGAGAACAGATGGGCTGCAGTGGAGGCTGAGATATGAGAAATGAGAAATGAGCTATGAGAAATCCAGTGTGACTATCCTACAAGTCAATAATGAAAAAGACCCAAAAATAAAAAATCAGCCAAGGATAGACAAGTCATAAAAAAGAAAATATAAAAAATTTGAAAAAAGAGTTCAAATTCCCTGTTCATTTACAAAAATTATAAAATTAAATAACTATGAGATACTATTTTGAGCCATTAACTGGCAAGAACTATTTTAAATGTAATACACAGAGCTGGGAAGAGTTGTGACCCAGCATCTTCATACAGTGCTGTTTGAAACATAAAATAGGACCTTTCTGGTGACAAATTGAAAGTATACATTGAAAACCTTTTCAATGGGCTTTCTCTTTACCTAGGAAGTACCAGAGGTTGGCATTGCCTGAGCAGATTTAGAGACATCGATCCAGATCACTGCCAACCTCTCAATCCTCTATCACCCCACCCAACCCGCCATCACAGGAAGACTGAGCTACAATGTCTTGCCCCTCGGGCCACAGCCCACAGGAACCACAGCTCCTCACTTGAGATCAGAGGTCAGGGCAGGGCATGGGGAAGGCAACTTCATCTGCCTGGAACGGCTCATAGACAACAGGAAACCAAGGTGTTTACTTTCTTCAAGTGCAGTCAGAGAAGGCTGACCTTCCCAGAAAGAAGGCTGACCTTCCCAGAAAGTGACCAGAGAGTCCAAGACAAAGTGAGGGGGCCTCAGCCAGGTCCTCAGGCAGGAGGGTCTGGGGTGGGATTAGCTGTATGAGATTGATGTGGAGAAGATGCTGTGGAGCATAAAGGAGGAGGCAGAAGGCAGGAAGGGCCTTCAGACCACAATTTGGGTCTGATACCCAAAGAAGAGATGGAGAAGAGCCCACCCTGCTGGGTAGCTCTGAGGAGCTCCTGGCCAGACCATGGGGAGGCCCAAGCAAAGCTGGCAGATGTAGGCACACCGCAGTGGGCAGACATAATCCAAGCCAAGGCTCTAGGACCCCTGCGGTGCTCACTGTTGGCTGTTGGCTGGGAGCAGCCCAAGGGACTGAGCACTGGAGAGGGGAGCCTGGCCTTAGCAGTCACACTTGTTGGATCTAAAGTTGCCTGTTCTCCTGAGAGGAGGTCTGCACAACACTGTGGATGCCAAAGAAGGCTTCTAGGGTTCCCTGGACAGTTCCCCCAAACCCAATTCCCAATGGCTGAGCTATTTCTACTGGCCTTATTTTTCACAATTCCCATTTTGATAAGTAAATGGGGGCCATTCTCAGGATTATGCTATTCCAGGAGTTGTATTACCTGCCCAAAGATTTGTGCTTAAAAATGTTTCTTGAAACAGACACACAGACCAATGGAATCATATAGAAAATCCAGAAATAAACCCACAGATCTATGGTCAACTAATATTTGACAGAGGAGCAAAGAATATGCACTGGAGCAAAGAAAGTTTGTTCAATAAATGGTGCTGGGAAAACTGGGTCACTACATGCAAAAGAATGAAGCTTGACCACTACCTCACAGCACACACAAAAACCAACTCAAAATGGATTAAAGAACTAGACATAAGACCTGAAACCATAAAATACATAGAAGGAAATATAGGCGAAACACTACATGCCATGCACCTCAAAGACATCTTTACAGACACATCACCCAAAGCAGTGATAGTGAAGGCAAAAATAAACAGCTGGGAGTACATCAAATTAAAGAGCTTCTGCACAGCAAATGAGACAATAACAAAAACAAAGAGAAATCCCACTGACTGGGAGAAATTTTTTGCACCCAACACTAACGATAAAGTGTTGATCACAAAAATCTACAAAGAGCTGATGAGACTCAACAAAAACAAAGAAAACAATCCAGTCAAAAAATGGGCAGAAGAGGGCCTCCCCGGTGGCGCAGCGGTTGAGCGCTGGGTTGCGAAGCTGCCCGCAGCCTCTGCGACGCCGGTTCAATCCCCGGCTGCTCCCGGCCACCAGAGGAGGGTCCCACATGGCGCGCAGACCTCTCCTGCGGCCCGCTGCTCCCCTCAGCAGTGTACTTCGGTCCTTCTGCCTGCTCTGCTTCCTGCTCTGGCTCTGGTGAATTCTCTCACCCTCCCGCGCTTCTGACTATACCCAGTGCATGTATGAACAAAACAAACAAACAAACAAATAAATAAATAAACATGCCTCTATAAAAAAAAAAAAAAAATTGGGCAGAAGAGCTAAAAAGAAACTTCTCTGAAGAAGAAATGCAAATGGCCAACAGGCATATGAAAAAATGTTCAACATCACTTGTAATCAGGGAAATGCAAATCAAAACTACCATGAGATACCATCTTACACCAGTGAGAATGGCACATATTAAAAAAAAAACTAGCAAGAACTAGACATAAGACCTGAAACCATAAAATACATAGAAGGAAATATAGGCGAAACACTACGGGATTTGCACATCAAAGACATCTTTACAGACACATCACCCAAAGCAGTGATAGTGAAGAGAAAGATCAACAGCTGGGACTACATCAAATTAAAGAGCTTCTGCACAGCAAAAGAGACAATAACAAAAACAAAGAGA
Organism: Talpa occidentalis; assembly: GCF_014898055.3. Taxonomy (NCBI): domain Eukaryota; kingdom Metazoa; phylum Chordata; class Mammalia; order Eulipotyphla; family Talpidae; genus Talpa; species Talpa occidentalis. The sequence continues at coordinate 43,941,962 of NW_023605194.1, forward strand.
AACCCCACCAACTGGGAGAACATTTTTGCACCCAACACTAATGATAAAGGACTGATCACAAAAATCTGCAAAGAGCTGATGAGACTCAGCAACAACAAAGAGAATAACCCAGTCAAAAAATGGGCAGAAGAGCTAAAAAGAAACTTCTCTGAAGAGCAAATGCAAATGGCCAACAGACATATGAAAAAATGTTCAATATCACTTGTAATCAGGGAAATGCAAATCAAAACTACCATGAGATACCATCTCACACCAGTGAGAATGGCACATATTAAAAAAACTAGCAACAACAAATGTTGGCGAGGGTGTGGAGAAAAAGGAACTCTTCTGCACTGTTGGTGGGAGTGCAAACTGGTCCAACCACTATGGAGAGCTGTGTGGAGATTTCTGGACCTACTAAACATAGAGCTTCCATAGGATCCAGCAATTCCACTCCTAGGTATTTACCCAAAGGACACAGAAACATCAATTCCAAAGAACACCTGCACCCCTATGTTTATAGCAGCACTGTTTACAATAGCTAAGCTATTGTAAAACTCCCCTCACAGAAATACCAGCTTAATGTTGAACCACGCATCTGGGTGCCCCATGGCCCAGTCAATTTGACACATAAAATTGACCGTCACAACATGGTAAATTGCTGCAGGGGACCTGATACCCCAGCCAGATAAGACACTGGCAAGCAGCTAAGAAAAAGGGCCTCACACCATGGGGCCGAAGTTAAAGGGCCTCACACGGTGGGGCTGAAGATCTAACATCCCTTTATTTTTTGTTCTTGGTCATAAAAAGATAAAAATTTCCGGAAAAGTACATTAGGCAATAAACTGTATGCATCAGTATACTGCAAATAAACAGCATGAAAAATTATCTGTTTAGAAATTAGTTATTAAACAATTTGGCCCACTTGACAATGGAGACAATTTATTGTACTTATCTGACAAGCAATCCAGCACAATTATAGTAGTCCTTCTTTGGCTTTTTTAGAAGTTTCTTTTTTAAAAAAGTTTCTTAGGAAAGTTTTAAAATGAAGTTAACTGTGTTAAGGAGTTTCTAGGTCAAAAAAGTTCTGATAGCTGAGTAGCAGCTGGTCTCTGGCTGAAGGCCGTATGAATAGAAGAGTCTTTTGATGCTTAGTCTTTAGCTGATAGGGATGTACTGGCAGCGATCCACTGTCTTAGGTAATTGTCTAGCTGAATAAGTTTTAGTGTTAGGTTTGATTTTTTATCTATTAACCTTGAAGGCTACCGTCTAGCTGAGACCTGTAGGAGCCAGTAGTCCATGGGAATAAAATACACTAATTGTTTCTACTTTGCACATGATGATGTAATTTTTCAGATTACTAAAAATGAATAAATAAAGACCTGCTGAGTCTCTTGGCAGAAGAGATTTGCACCCCATCCAGTATCAGTGTCTCCTCAATCCCCTTCCCTTTAGCCCCTAACGTGTCGCCTAGGCTGTCTCATCCTTTCAGGAACCCCTGACACGACATTTTGCCAGAGGCTAGTCCCCAGCAGTAAATGAAAAGATAGGGTAATCAAACTTCTGGATCCTAATTTCATAGAGCAGATGTGAATGCATTACATGTTCACATACAAAACACAGTATGGCACGTAGAGAGAAGGAAATAGAACAAAATGTTGGGCATCTGGTTTGTGAGACTACACATGATTTTTATTTTCTTCTTTCTTCCAAACTCCTCTAGTTTGAATGGGTCTCTGCCTTCTATTTGATCTTTTGTTTCCTCCTCTGTAAATGTCCAAACTCCAATTTCCTCTCTATTGTAAATCCGATGGTACACATAAAAAACTAGCACAGGGGCCCAGAACAGCAGATGTAAACCTCAGCGTCTGTCCTGTCCACCCCCTTAGGTCAAGGGGCAGAAGGAAAACACGCGTTTCTCATTTTCCCACAAATCACATGGCCAAGGCAAGGATCAGTCAGCCATTTCACAAGAATGAGCGCTGGGGAAGGAAGTGATTTACCCAGAACCCCAGCAAACTCTAGACCTCCAATTACCCTGAAGCTTCAAGAACAAATCCTGCTCTTCTCAGCTACACAAAGGCAGGAGAGTTGGTTCACCCCCTCCCTGCTGGCTTCCTCTGGCAAACTATCAAGTTAGCCCTTCCCCAAGATGTCCCTGATTCTCCACCCCCAGCTCCAACCCCCTCAGGCCCAGCCTACCCTGACTTCTAAGGAACCTCTGGTCTCCAGGTGGCTAATTTGGGGACACCTCTCTGGCCTCCTTAGATGCAGGAACAAATAACTCAAATAACCAACTCTATGGAGCCAAAGACGATTTCTGCAAGACTATTTACTACATGCTAGGCACACACAGGCACTACACCTGTGCTGACACTGAACGTACCCTACAGAACGATCTGAACACACCAGGCACACCTGTGTGTCCCTACCCAGACCCCTTATCCCAGACAGAAAAGTGCAGACTGCCCCCCACACACCCACACACTCACACACACACACACACACACACACACACACCAGGGCACACGCCTCTAGGCTCTCATTCAGAAGCCAAAGAAAACATCCTTGGACCCTGCTATGCTGGGAAATAACCCAGGAGGCCTTCCTTCCCAGACTCGTGAGATCACCAGGATGTTCCATTCTGACCATCCCCAGCTGACCTTAGCACTACAACCCAAATCCTGAATGAAAGAGCTTGGAGAGCAGTCTGGGGTCAGTACTCGCCTTACCTTCCTCTCTCCTTACAGTTTCTTTACACACAGCTCTCAATGCAAGTGTGCTCAAGCACCCCGGACCTGAAGGAGCCAAGAGCAGCATGAGGGTATAAGAGGAGGAAGTGGAGGCAGAGGTCTACCTTCCTTAGTTGTCTCAAATTCCACTCTGTTCCATTTCTCTAGATACAACTGTCCTTCACACTTTGGTGTGAATTGACTTGTTAGGTTACTTTCTTCAAAGAGGGGCTTTGCATGACACCCCTGGGCAGCCCGAATGAAATAGTAAGGCAGATTGGGGATGTGAAGGGAGGCAAGGGTGGCAAGGGAGGTCTGAAAAAGAACTTTCTCTGAGAATCAGGAGTGCTAACGGCAGGTGCTCTTGATTCGCCCTGCCCACCCACCCTTATCCAAAGGAGCAGCGACCCCAGTTTGCACCCATTCTCTACCATCTGCCCCACAATACAGACAAATCAAGTTAGGCACAATTCACATTTTGCCATTTTTAATGCTCAAAAGCTCTGTACAAAAAAAAAATCACAAATGAATCCTCACAACACCCCTGTGAGGTAGGCAGGCAAGTATTATTCTCCCATTTTACAGATGGGAAAACTGAGGCAGAGAGGGAAAGTGACCAGTCAGTGGTCCCAGCACAGCTGGAATGCAGGGCCAACCATGAGAACATGAAGGCTCCCTCCCAGGTCAGCCCTGGTCTCTGGCCCCTCATCCTTGTCTGCAAAGAAATGAAAACTTTTTAATACATGCAAAAATAAAAACAATACCAACAACAAATCTGAAAAGGTAGTGAACAGATGACACACAGTAGTTCTGCAAAAGAATTCAGACTAGATGGTCACACTCATCCCAAGACTCAGTAGATGTGAACAACCTCAGCCTCTTCGCCCCTTTCTAAACATCATGACCAGCAACGTCTCCACTTGCTTCTCTGCAGAAGATAGCCACAGAGCAACTTCCTAGTTCCCACAAGCCAGAGTTGGGGTGCAGTCCCCCACAGTTCAGGACCTGGGTTTTCACAGGCACAGGGCCCAGAGAAAGAGCTGCAAGGCTCAGCTCAATAACGCCTGCCACTCCCTCCTCTCCGGGGAGCCTCCCACTGATCACAAGAGCTGTTCCTGGTGCCTCGAACCTAACTCTCACGGTGCATGGCCTCTCTGTCCCTCTGCCCAGCATGAAAAGCAACTCATGGGTGCTCAGCAAGCATGGTCTGGAATCCAAGTGACCCCTAATCTGCCCTGTGCCCACACCCCAGTTTGTTGAGAGGCATCTGTCAATCCTTGGGGGTGCTGCTTTCAGAAGATGGAGGCGCAGAGCATTCTCAAGCTGGTGGGCAGGGAGGAGGCTCTCCAGTGGAGCCTGTCTCCCTCAGCACCTCCAGCCAGGATCCCACGCAAATCAAGCAGGCCTCTTCCACAGGATTTCACCCACCTTCTGGAAGCTCTTTCCTCCCCTGACAGGAATTTTTTGATGTTCCTGGCTCTGTGGAAACCTCCATAGCCGCCCCCCAGTACCAGGGAAGGGGGTGAGGAAAAGAAAGGAGAGGGAGGGGCCTCCAGCAGGCCATGCTGTTATCCTTACAGAAGTCTCCAACCCGGAGCCAGAGCCCGAGAGGCAAGAAAATTGGATAAAGCTGCCTTTAAAGTAACAATACTCGCCCCCCAAACTGCATTCACTCTGCAGGGAACCAGAGCCCAAAGGCAGTGCTCAGGTAGCAAAAGGGGAGAAGCCAAGGGGCACAGCAGTGAGGGACAGAAAGACAAGGAAACCACCCGCAGCCTGCCTGCCCTGCACCAGGGCCGTCAGCGCTGCTGTAAAAGGGGCCAGAGGAGGAGGGAAGTAGCCCGGAGCTTGGCTGGCAATTTGGGGTGTGACCTCCTTAACGGGCTAAGGCATCCCAGACAGCCCACCTGCAAGGCATGTGTGTGTGTGAGTGTCTCTCTCTCTCTCTCTTGCAGACTCACACACTCACACACACACACACACACGCACACACGCGCCCCTCTCCCGGGAGGCCATGTCATTTACAAGGTGTGACTGTGCCAACTGTCCCACAAAAAGCTCTTACATAGAAGTGGTCCCCACCCCAGTCCCTCTGGGGGGACTAGGAATTGCCTCCTCATGACCACCCCGGGAAGAGCACTGGGAACACCAGCCCGGGAGGAGGCAGGGGCAGGGGGAGCCCCTCCTGTAGGAAGTCCCCTGCTGTCCAGGCCTCGGGGCTGCGGCTCTGCTCCTGCCACTGGCAGAGCAGCCCAGAGAAGGGCAGGTCCTCCACGGGCTCCAGCTCAGGGAAGCCCAACTGGTTGAGGTTCTCGTAAACTCCGGCCTTCGATGCCACCTGGGAGGAAAGCAGAGAGGGGCCAGCGCTCCAGGTGAGGCAGGGTGACCTGAACGACAAGTGACCTCCCCCCTTCACCAGGGCAGCCTCTCCTGGCGGGCTCTGAACAAGACTGGGGCCTGTACCGCCACCCAGCAAAGCGACCTGATTGAGCTGACTTGTGTTAACTGCACTGAGCCTCACTTTCCTTCTAACAGGGATGTGGCTCTTCCTCCCGGGCCTCCCGAGGAGGCTCAGCACAGCATGCACTCACACAGTAAGGAAGTGGGGAGTCGCACGGGGGCCAAGCAAGGCTGTGTCAGCCAGACACTCACTCAACACTCAGGAGCACTGGCGCAGGGGCCCAGGGGGAGGGACAGGTTTGGCAGTGGGGAAGCAAGAGGCAGCAAGAGCCCCTTTAGTGTGAACTGTGGCCCAGGCTGGACCACTGTGGGCCTTTGCCCAGGGGTTAGCTGGCACCTCTCCACACCACCTTTTTGCCCAGCAGCCCAGGCTCTGGCACCAGACTCCAACCACCCACCAATCTGCCTCTTCTCCCCACCATCCTGGGAGTGGGTAGGACAAAGGCTTCACTCACAACAAAGGTCTCCAGGCAACCCTCACCCTCCACTCATGCCCAGGAAAGAGGGGATCAAGCACCCCATCCCCACCCATGGTTCCCCAGATTTTCATTCTCCAAGCAGAACCCCCCAAAAGTATCCTCATTCCCCTACCACCTCAACCACACAGGAGATCAAAGGGGAGGCTGAGCCTGGGCTGCTCAAAAAGGTGTTCCTGTCCCTCCATCAGGTCTCACTCACCCACCAACGATCACCCTGAAGGCTCATCTTCAGCACAACTGCCCAGTCGCCACCATCCCTGCCCCTGGACACTGCTGTGGCCTCCCTCGCAGCTCTGAACCCACTGGCAGCCGGGCCTAAGGCCCCTGCAGGTTCCCATCCTCATTCTGGCTGGGGTGTGCACCCCCTGCTGCCTGCCCCAGGGGAGATAATTCCAGCCTGGAGTCCAGGTTAGAACTGCCAGGACTGCGTGGTGAGGTCAGGAGGGCCAGCTTCCTGGTGGAGGGTAATTACAGGCCGCACTGCCGAGAACAGGAGGCCTCTCTCCTGACCTCTGGCTTAGGGGTGGAGGGGGCGGCTCTGCCTCCGAAAGCAGTGGCGGCCAAGCAGGAGAGTCAGAGGCTGAGCAGAGGGCAATGATCAAGAGGACCTTAAGGACGGTGTCTCAGGACAGACGTCGGGGGCTTTAGAACCAATCACCTGGCTCTCACACTGACGGTGAGCAAGGACTGACCTCTCTGCACTTGGTCACCCTGCAGAACAGGAGCAACAGTCGCCCCAAAGACAGTCTTGCTCAGCACAACCCAACACTGACCTCACGGAATCCCCCCAAAATCTTGTGAGGTCCCGCTATGGTATCAAAGTTATTTCCATTTAATGTTGAGGAGAGTAGGCTAGACCAATGCACTTGCCGAAGGTCACAGAGGGCAGTTGGCAGGAGCTGAGCCACCACACCAGCTTGCCCTGAGGGCCGGGCACAACAACCACAACAACCAGAGGCACCTGGCAGATGCGCACAGCAGGAGCCCAGCAGGCACAGTACCTGGGGGACCGCCAGGACCCCTCGCGCCTCCCCATGCACGCATTTACTCTTCAAGCTGAGATGACCATCCTGTCCCGCACAGACACGGTGCTGAGCCCCAAAGTGAGACAGGAGAAACGCCGGGCCACGTGGAAGTCTCAACAGCGGACGGGAATGACCCGGCCCCTCCTGCAGCCGCCCCTTGCGCCTCAGCCTCCCGCCTCCCACCTCCCGCATCCAGGTGCTGAACGGCCTCTGCCAGGACTGCGCCTTCTCCAGGTGGAGATGCGCGTTGAGAAGCACCAGGTGGACAGAGCGCTCCAGGTACTGCAGACTCCGCAGATGCAGTCTCCGGGCCTCCTGCTCCACCTGGGCTGCCTTTGCCTGGAGGACATACGGGAGTCAGTCTGGGGGTCACCCCACACATCGTGCATATACACACCACATACTCTCATGAAACTCTCACACATAAAACACACACACTCACATACACATGCCCCCACACACAGATACTCCATGTCACATGCACCCCCATTCACACACAGCGCACACAAACACTGCATGCACACTCATGTAAACCCTACACACACACACACACTCACTACTCACACACTCACACCCCCTGCTGTCCTCAGCACCAGGGCAGGGACAGAGGGTGGATTCAGATGGCAATGGGAGGGACCCTGCCCCATCCAGGTTACAGGAAAGGCCATTAGGTGTACTGGTGCGAGGAAGAAGCCACCTCCAACCTGGGAGGGTGGTCAGCCTCCCTGAACCCCTATTTCCTCGTGAAATTCTAACCACTGTTCCGTTCTGAAGGGAGACCAGACAAGGACAGGCTGCCAGCAGAAAGCTCCAGGCACACAACCTCCCTCATACCTGAGGGGTGAGGAGGGTCTGAGGGGCCCTGGACAGGATGCCCAGTTCTAACCACAAAGTTGGGGCCTTCTGACCAACTTTCTGTCACCCCAAGGACGAATATCTCCTTCCTCGTCCCCAACCCTCCCGGGACTAGAGGAAAGCCCAGGCCTCCAGGCGTGGGGGTGGTGAGAGCTCTGCTCCCTGGCCAGGAGGGGCCACACAGGGGTCTGCCAGGGTAGGCCATAGGGGTTCTGGCTGTGGACACAGCAGGAACCCTCACTTCTTCCTTGGCCTGGGATCTGTGGCCGCCAGCTGCTCTTTGCCTGGGAAGGGGGAGAAACCCAGCCTGCCCTCTGCCCCCACTGGTCCCTGACTGACCCCCTCGCCTGTTTCTCAGGTGGTTCAGGATTGGAGGTAGAAGGGTACAGGCAGCCCTCAGTGCCTCTCCAGGGCTGACAGATCACAGAAAAGCCACCAGGGTTAAGGTTCAGTGAGAGAAACAAGTTTTAACCAGGGGCCAACCCTCAGGAACCACTGAAGGTTTGTGGGTAGAAGTGACCTAATAAGTCTCATGAAAGACTAATGCTCAGGAGGAAGGGAACTTCAGGGGGTCCTCTCAAACTTCTCCCCAGCACAGAGGTCAGGAGCAGGCCAGCAGACAAGGCCAAGCACACACACAGTCGGCTCTTCCCTGCAGCATGTCCACACCACGCTTGACAGCGCTCTTCTAACACTCCAGGGTGCTGCCCACCGGAGGGAGCAGGAGGGTGAGCACTGTAGCTCACTTCGTACCTCCCAAGGCCACCCAGGGCCCACAGCAGTTCTCTCTTCTCCAGAAAGAAGTGGCCCAGGGGCTGTTCCCTCAGCAGCCAGGAACATCCGTGGAAAGGCACAGCCTGTCAGGCCTCTGGGAGTCAGGAGCTTCCAGAGCAGTCTCCCAACAACTGGGCCACAGCTGGAAGCCTCCCCACAAAGGCAGTCAGGCTACTGTGTGTCTGGAACACCATGGGAAGGCTCCTGGTGGGACCACCACTAACCCTGCATGTGACGCAGCCCACAGTCCCAAGAACGGGAGCTGGAGTGGGAGGCCTCCCATTCCTGCCTCCGGGGACTCAGGCTCCTAGGCTCCCCTGAGGGTGGGGTAACTCCACAGCCAGCCCACCCACATCATCCATAAGGAGCCCGGAGCCCTTGGGATTGGGTGGAAGGAGGGGTGAGGGACCCAGCCCAGTGCTCTGATGCCTGTGGAGAGGAAACGGGGCTCCGGTCCTAGTTCTCCCATTTAAGCTCTCGGCCCCCATGTTTCTGGAGGTAGGACGCCCACACAGTAGGAGAGAAAACACCTGGAACCATGAAGAGCCACATCAGCTCCTTCACGTCCGGAGCAGGAGGGAGGGACGGCGACATGAACACGCACAGGCCCACACACAGACCTCGGGGTCCGCTGGAGGAGGCCAAAGACAAGTGCAAAGTGGCTCATGAGATCCAGGAGGCAGGGAGCTGGCCAGAGAGGGCATCAAATGGAGGGCATATTGGGCATGGATTAGCATGAGAGAGGAGGCAGAGCGAGAGAGGCAGGTGGTGGTAGACAGGAAGAGGAAATTGTGGCAGAGGACGGAGGTGATGGCAGGAAGCTGGGCCTGCAGCGGGATGTGAAGCCAAGTCAAGCACTGACCCTACAGACCAAGGGGCCAGTGAAGGCTTCTCATAGATCTGAGGTCAGGAAGGGCTCTGTAGCTGGTGAAGGAAGATGACGGGATACAGGGGTAGGGGGCAAGATGCCTATTGTTTGGAGAATTTACCGAGCCAGTGTTCAAAAAACAGTGCAATTCTGTTTAGAAATTAGGCCAATCACCAAAAAGAAGGTTTTTACCTAAATACAAATTGTGTCCAATCCACGACCCCAATCAGGATGGATAGACACGCCACCCTGCACTAAGTATTCACCCACCCCAACCCCTTCTATGGCCTCCCCAACTCCGTTCAAAGGCTTTAAGTCTGTTTAAGACATTTTGTTAGAAAGAAGGAAAGGAAATAACCCTCAGCAAACTGGACAAAAGCCATTTTAAACCACTTTAAATTAAAGAGCTTGAAGAAAATCCTGTGGGCTTAAAATGCCCTCAGCTCTGGGTATGGCCTCTGGATACAGTGTCCCCTAGTGCCCCCGCTGCTGTGGGAGACTCCAGGGAGTGTTAACTCAGGAATCTTCAGGGTGGCGAGGTTGAGTGATTCTTTCAAGTCTGCTGGCAAGGCAGGGTGGTGTTATCTCTAAATTCAGATCCCGTAAAGGTGACACCTGACTCCCCCAAAAGGTTCCATGGGCCCATCCTGCCTGTTCACAGTCTGTGATTTGAGATGAGACATGACCCATCTCCTATCAAGGCTCTGTTTTCTTTAAAATCATCCATGTCAGGGCCTCCCTGGTGGCACAAGGGGTTAAGCACTGCACTGTGAAGCAATCCACAGCCTCTGCAGCATGAGTTCGGTCACCAGCCAGCCAAGGAGAAACCTACAGGGTGCAGTAGACCTCTCCTGTCTCTCTTGCTGCTCCCCTCAGCAGTGTATTTAGTCAGTCTGCCTGTTCTGTTCCCCACTCTGCCTCTGGTGGATCCTCTCACCCACTGCATATCTGGCCTATAACCCAGCTCTTTTATGCATAAATAAATAAATCTTATAAGAAAATAAATAAAATCATCCATGTCAGTGCTGGGGAGGAGGACAGGCCAGCCACCTCCGGTCCATGAAAACAGTGGAGCTGTTTTTAAATGGCCTGACCGACCAGGCTGTCATTAGCTGCGGCGGAGCAGGACAAAGCCTCCTAGTCCATGGGGACTGAGCCCTGAAATAGCAGGGGCCAGGGAAAGGTGGGCAGGCGCTGGGCATTTCTCAAGCCTGCGGTCGACCCTGCACCAACACAGGCCCCGTGTCACCGGCAGTGGCTCTTAAAGCTCTGCTCAGGGCTGGGCCACCAGGAACAGGCCCACTGAGCCAGGGCTGGGAGGCTTCCCAGATGTGTCGCTGCATGCCACCGGTGGGCTGGGCACATCACATCCAGATGCTTAGACGCCAGCACACTCTGTCAACAAGCCTGTGAATGGACACAGATATCGCACTTGCAGACAAGGCTCTGCAAGGTTAAGTAACTGCCCAAGGTCACAGGTTCCAAGCCCAGACACGAACTCCAAACTCTCAGCTCTTCCACCTCCCTAGCCCCTTCGCCTCAGTCAGGTTCAACTCCCAGCCTCACCCTTGCCAAGCACTTGTCCTCCCATCTTCCTCCTGCCTACAATGTCCTCCCCTCTGCCTGCTGGCCATGTTTAGTTTGTCCCTCAAGGTCAAAGGCAAGCCCACATCTCAGCACTGTAGCCCCACAGCCTGACCTCAGCCTCCCCTGCTTTCACGCTGAACCATTTCAGTAAATACCACATTGCATTCCATCCAGAGGATTTCTAATTGTTCCCAAGGTGTGATGGGTTCCCCCAAGACCACAAAAAGCTCAGAGGCAGGCCCCAGGTTATAACCAGACTTATATGTTGGCCTCAACCAGCACCCAGCATGTCCTTTGTCTTGCTGTGCAGCAGACCTGGTAGGTCAGGTCAGTGAGCACACGCTCCTGAGTCATCTCACCCTGTCTCATGCTTTCAATGTCATCTAGAATCTAGATTATTCTGGACAAGATACGGGGACAACCACAAACACACTCCACCTGCTTCTTCAAACAGGGCATCCCCATCCCTCCCTTCAAATACACCAGGCAGCTCCTACCTCAGCACCTTTGCACTGGCTGTTTCCACTGCCTCGAGCACTCTTCCCTAGACGTCAGTGTGGCGCCCTTCGCCTTCGTCAGGTCTGTATTCCCAGCTACCCTCTCAGGGCCCCTTTCTGACCAGACCCTATGCAGAACTGCAGCGCCTCCCCTCACAGACATATCAGTATCCCACACACCATTCCTGTGTCTCCCTCACTGGAGTGCAGGCTTCGTGTAGGCAGGGATTTTCAGGTCTGTTCAAAAAGCCCCTCCAGCACCTGGTGCAGTAGTAGGTGCACAGTGTTTGTCAAATCGATGAATCACTACCTTGTATGTCTCACATTTTCACAGCTCTGCATCAGACCACCTGTGGTTACCTAGAAGCAGAGGTCAAAGAGGTGGCCTGACCTGCGAGGGGCACATGGAGAGCTAGACATAGCACAAGCACCAGGAAAAAAGAGCCAACACCCTTCATTATAAACCCCCAGCCCCAATGTCCACAATGTCCAGCACCCAGAGCAGAGGGAGAAACAAGAGGCACAAGCCAGGCCAGGCTTAGGGTCAAGATAAGCCAGTCAACATCCCGTTACTGGAAACTTGCATGGCCTTGTGGCCTCTGCCCTCCTGCTATGCTGGGGTCCAGGCTGAGTGGGTAGCTCACTGCCCTCAAGGCTGATCAGTCTCCAGAGGGCAGGGTCTCAGAACGCAGGCTCCACATTTCTTAAAGTTCAATGTCACTGCTCTCCTGGGCAGACCTGGGCTCTCAAGTAAACAGAGCCAGTTGCTAGAGTTTTCCATAAGTCCCTGCAAACTCCACCCTCAGGCCTGTGTGACAGTGGGGCATGGACAAAGGATGAAGCTAAAGCTGGCATGTGGGCTTCTCTGCATTCCATTTATTTATTTTTTTTATAGAGGCATTTTTTTAAATTTATTTATTCATTTATTTGTTTGTTTTGTTTATACAAGCACTAGGTACAGTCAGAAGCGCGGGAGGGTGAGAGAATCCACCAGAGCCAGAGCGGGGAGCAGAGCAGGCAGAAGGACCGAAGAACACTGCTGAGGGGAGCAGCGGGCAGCAGGAGAGGTCTGCGCGCCATGTGGGACCTTCCTCCGGTGACCAGGGAGCAGCCCGGGATCGAACCGGTGCTGCAGAGGCCGTGGGCAGCTTCGCAACCCAGCACTCAACCGCTGCGCCACTGGGGAGGCCCTGCATTCCACTTATTAAACAAACGTCACTCACCCCAGGCCTGGCCCTGGATTCAGCACTCAACTGGCTGTTGCTCCCTCAGGGGCTTACTATCCCTACACATAAGCCCATGAGTTGGCCTGGCATCCCTGTCACCCTGCCCTCCACACCCTCCAAACCCCACTCCCACTGGTCCTGTCCACCACCATTCAAGGTGGCCAGAGCAGAGGTAATGACCGCAGGGCACAGAGGGAAAAGCCAAGGCCCAGGCAAGTCAAAGTCATGTGCCCCAGGTTGAATGGGCAGTTCCTGGCAGAGCCCAGAGAAACCTAGGTTTGGAAACCCCTGCCCCAGGGCTCTTTCAGTAAGAGCAAAAGGGTGCCCGCTCCTGAAAGGCCAACAGAGCAGACAAGTCAGAGGTATCACAAAGGCAGGGTCACATTCTTCGTAAGCATGTGATGATTTATTCAAGCATCCATCTAGCCATTCACTCATTAGACAGACATTCATGGAGCCCTGCTTGTTCCAAGTGGGGTGTGGGAGAACAGGAGTGAGTGGCACCTCTGGTGACAGCCACACCCTGACAATGAGCGCAGGAAGCACAGAGGCTGCATTTTAGCATGTGAGGACTGTGTAGGGGTGGTGGGTGCTAGGGTTGAGCTTTAAACCCCTCTCAAGTCACCAAACCTTCCAAGGCACTGAAACTCAGAAGCCACGCCTGTGTGCTGTGGGTGCTCCAAGGATATTTATTGTTGAAGAAGCCAGGAAGGCCCCACTGGAGGCCAGAAATTCAGCCAGACAATGGGAAGGAAGGAAAAGCAAGAGAGGTCTCAGCTTCTGAGAACATATCACCCCTCTCCCCCACACAAACACTCCTGGTTAGCAGTTGTTCACCAACCCACCAGCTCTATTTTGGGTGGTGTGAGAGAGCCTTGAGAAGAAACCCTTCCCTTCCACCACATTTTATGTGACAGCTCACAGCTTCTCTAATTGCAGAGCCTGGGCAATTAACTACTGGAATAAAGTCTCGAAGGAATGGCTTGGGCCAAGCCAAGGTCTTGGAGAGACTGAGACACCCGAGCTGAATTAGAGCCAGAGCTGTCTCACTCATTATTTTTCTTAAGAAACCACCTTACTCCTGAGGACACCAGGCTGGGTCTCCTTGGGCCTCTTGACAACTGCATGAGCCCTGTGTGGTACATACAGCAGGGACCAGCAGCCTCCTGGCCCACCCTTCCCTTTTCTGCCACAACTCATGCCCCATGAGTCATGGTTGTCACTGTGGAGGGAGGAGAACACGGGCTTAGGAGGTAGGGGACAGACCTCGGTTTCCTCCTCAGTAAAAGGGGCTAATAAAACCCACTCTCATCTCCTCTGAGGACCAGAGGAGTTCTTAGAAAACTCAGAAACTCAGGGCCTCCCCAGTGGCAGAGCAGTTGAGTGCTGGGTTGCGAAGCTGCCCGCAGTCTCTGCAGCACCGGTTCGATCCCTGGCCACCAGGCAAGGGTCCCACATTTTGCGCAGACCTCTCCTGCCGCGCCCGCTGCTCCCCTCAGCAGTGTACTTCGTCAGTCTGCCTGCTCTGCTCCCCACTGTGGCTCTGCTGATTTCTCTCACCCTCCCATGCTTCTTACTGTACCCAGTGCTTCTATAAATAAATAAATAAATCTTAAAAAAAAAAAAAAAACTCAGAAACTCATAACATAACATAACATAACAGTCTTAAAATGCATTTCAATTTGAGACCAAGGACATTTTATTTCTCTGTGTGGCTATTTTCACCTGGACTTTTCTTTCCAACTCTCTCTGGAGGAACAGAGGGGAGAAACATTAGACTGTTTTAAATACAGAACACTAAGAATGTCACCAGCCGGGGCTAAGGAAAAGTGTCTCTGGCTTTAATGGTTCTAGGGGGGCTTCCTCCAGGAGCCCTGACCTTGATTTGTATTACAAATATTTTCCTTTTCCAAGCTCAGCAGGAAACATTAATTCACCAGATGGAGTCACCACTGACGGATGGTGGCTTCTTGGCCTCTCCTCAGCCCTGGCCAGCCAGTTTGCCTGGATTCCAGCCCCATACAGACGCGGTTTGTATGGCAGTTTTTTAAGTAGCCCGAGCATTCGGGTCCCTTCACACACATGAGGGAAGCAGGCCGACATGCTAGAGAATGGAGGAGGCAGGGCAGCCTGAGAGAGGCCTGTGCAGAGAGGGCTGAGACTATTAGATCAGGGAAAATGGAGGGAGGGGACCGGCTCTGGTCTTACCTCTAGCAGGTCACAAATCATTAGACCTCAGCTGCTTCCTCAGTAAAAAGGGTCTAAGAAAACCCACCCTCATCTCCTCAGCTGCCAGCAACTATGTGGGGCCCTGGACAACCCACTCTCCCATTCATCTGTAACTGGAAAGTCAGACGCTCTCTGAAGTCCTTTTACACTAAAATCTGAGGGTCCAAGGTGGGTGTTTTGAAGGTACAGGAACATCCCAGGGCACTCTGGCCCACAGTGATCCTCAGAGTTCTCACACAGGTTGACCATTCACTTCGCGCCAACCAAGCCGTGTGCTGCCCCATCCCCTGCCCTTCCCAAGCACAGCCCTGCCAGGAAGCAGCTCTGGCCCAGCCCTGGTGGGGGACACAGGTGGTCAGAGAGGATGAAGATGGCCCTGTCAAAACCCAGCTCCCTCTAACTCCCACATCCACATTCCTTCCGCCTGTCGGCCCAGAACAATCGAACCTGCTTTCTTCCATCCCCACAGGGACTGATGCCCGGGCCCCCATCAAGTCGACTCCAGTGCACACACACCCCCGAGCTGGCCAGGGCCCTGCAGTGTGACTGCAGCTGGGACAGCTTAGACTATCCCGACATCAGTCGGGACATCAGTTCTGGGCCTGGCCAGGCCCGGGCAAGTGCAGGCTGACCTTGGAGGAGGCACACTGCCTGGCTGCCAAAAGCTGCAAATCCCGAATCCACGTCCACAAGAATATAGAAACATAAATGTTTTCTAGGGCTGTCCTCAATTCTAGATAACCTCTATTCTACTTCCCTGGCACTAAAATATTCTCTTTTAAGTGAAATGCCAACCATGTTAGGTGGTAGATGAGTTGTTAATTTTTTTGTGTTTCTTTCTTTAAAATGGTCACTATTTTCATTTTATTAATTTGTTTACATTTTGATTTTGTACAGTACTAGATCCCTTGTGCTCCTCCCACCTCTGTTTTGATCCCTCCCCCCCCCTACTTTAAGCCTCATATCTATAGTTGCTTATAAGTTTTGTCTTTTTTTTGTTTTGACCCTTTGTTTGGTTCCCCTGTATTTCTCCTATAAGTGATAT
This sequence comes from Talpa occidentalis, assembly GCF_014898055.3. Taxonomy (NCBI): domain Eukaryota; kingdom Metazoa; phylum Chordata; class Mammalia; order Eulipotyphla; family Talpidae; genus Talpa; species Talpa occidentalis. Next base: position 43,957,718 of record NW_023605194.1, read on the forward strand.
CACCCAATATTTTCCTTTTTCCTTCTGACTTATTTCACTGAGCATAATTCCTTCCAGCACCATCCATGTTGCTGCAAGTGGCATAAGATTATCTTTTTTGATTGCAGAGTAGTTTTCCATTTTGTTTGCTTGTTTGTGTGTGTGTGTATGTATCACATTTTCTTGATCCAATCATGTTTTGGGGCATTTAAGTTGTTTCCATATCTGAGCTATTATACATAGTGCTGCAATAAACATAGGGGTGCACGTTTCCTTTTGAATTAATGTTTTTTGTGTGCTTTGGGTAGATTCCTAGGAATGGAAATGCTGGGTCATGTGGTAGATCCATAAAATGGACACTTTTAATAAAAAGTTACACATTGGCAACCCAACAAAGGTCCTTCCCATTTTTTTAAACAGAAAAATTTAAACTGAGAAATTTATGTGATTGGGATATTTATAGTTCCTTTTAGTTTTTTCTTTGTTCTATAATTCCATTGAGAATAGTTTCCAATTAGATGACCTCTAAAAATTTGCAGCTTTGTAAGAAGATACAAGAGTCCCCCCAGCCCCCAACACACCACACACACACACACACACACACACACACACACATCACACATAAACACATCAAGGAAAACCATGACTGTATACAAGTGAGGATGAGAGCCCTCACGAGAAACCAAATTGGCCAGCACCTTGACCTTGGACTTTCCAGGAAGAATGGTGAGAAAATAAAAATTCTGTTGCTTCAGCCACACCATCTGTGGTGTTTTAACAACACAGCCCCAAGCTGACTAATACAGCTGTGATACCCTGTCCCTCAATAGGCTCCATCTCTCCACCTGTAAAAGTGAGTAAATAACATTCTATTTTGGCATTACCCTAGTGCCAAGTCAAATAAAGATATCATAAGAACAACAGCTTATAAAACCATATACTATAAAACTACAAATCAATAGCTCTTAGGAATCTGATGTATAAATCCTCAACAAACCAAATGCAGTAAAATACAAAGATGACATACTGTGGCCAAGTACAACTTATCCCAGGAATGCAAGATTGGTTTAACATCCAAAAATCAATTAACATACTATGCCATGCCTGTAGAATAAAAGGAAAAAACCGTATAATCATCTCAATGGACACAGAAAAATCATTTGACAGTATTCAACATCTTTTCATGAAGAAAAACTCAGTAAACTAGGAATGAACGGGAACGTCCTCAACTTGACTGTTATGAAACAGTCACACTTAATGGTAAGAGACAGAAAGCTTTCCCCCAAAGTCAAGAGCAAGACAAAGATGTCTGCTCCAGCTACTTTTATTCAACAGGATGATCTTGCCAGGGCAACTAGACAAGAAATTTAAATAAAAGGTATCCAGATTGAAAAGGAAGAAGTAAAACTCTCTTTCTGCAGATAATTTGAACTTACATGTAGAAAATTCTAAGGAATTCACTTAAAAATATGTTAGAAATAATAAGTAGGTTTAGCAAGGGTGCAAAATAGAAGACCAATGTAAAAATATCAATGTATTGATAGAAGGTCAATTGGATTTCCCTAGAGCAGCAATGAACAAACTAAAAAAGGTAATTAAGAAATCAACTCCACTTACAGGAGCATAAAAATCATAAAATACTTGGGAATTGATATAATAAAAGAAGTGCAGAACTTACACTATGGAAACTAAAAAACACCATGTAAAAATCTAAGGAAAACCTAATGAGTGCCTGGAAGGAAGCTAGGCACTGGCAGGTCTGGAAGCAGGGGGATGAGGAAAGGGGGTGCTGACAGAACACACCCAGTGAGAGGTGGAGAACCTCTGGTGTTTTGAAGCCTGGGTAGGCAAACCTTTACAACTCCTTGGGCTTCCAGCTGCACAGATTACCTCCAGCTTCAGTTTTCTGCTCTCTCCAAGCTCTAGAACAGCAGACGCACCAGTTCTTAGCTCATTGCCGTTGCCTGCTGGTACTATAGGAGACCACTGGGCAGAGGACCTAAATGGAACTCACCGTGGGGGTGCAAACTCCCCTTCCAACTGGCCTCTGACCTGATCCCAATTACCCTGCCCCCAGCCAAACGCCAACCTTTGCTCCAGTCAAGGTCTGAGCCACGACCTTGAGCAGACTGGCCTAGACCAGCGACTTCATCAACTTGTGCCTGGCCGCAGGAGGACCATGGGCTGGTTTGCGGCAGCCCCTCCATGGCAGAACTTGTCATGGGAATTGCTGGCCAGCATCAGAGAACACAAGGTCAGCAGCACCCACGGAGGTGTTCACTCACTTTGGGGTGTTTGCACACAGCTGCTCCCCGCCACTCCAACACCCTCCTCTGCCCTAGCAGCCAGCCAAAATTCACCAGACCAGAGAAGACAAGAATTAGGCAAGTCAGTGGCTCCATACTGAGCCTACAAGTCCAGTGACTAGAATGGCTGGCGTGGGGAGCATGTGACAGATACTGGGGCCATGACTGGCAGAAGGGCATATTTTTCTCATAGCCTGAAAATCAGATTTTTATATGAAATCTAGACACTTAGGGGAATCTTCCGATATTTATGATTTAACGAGCTATTCAAAAGCAATTTTTAACCGAGCAGAAACTCACGCAGGGCGGATGTGCACAGGTCCTGAGCTGACAGTTTCCTAGTATCACTGGTTAAACACTAAATGTTTCCCTGTGCTCATTAAAGAGGCCCAGTCCAGGATCCTGTTGGACTGAGGGACCCACAAATCAACCTGATTCCGACCCAGGTGTCCCAGAGGCTCCCTGGACCCAGAAACTAGAGGGTTCACGCCTACCCCCACAGGGTTCCAGGACAGGGTGTTCATTCAGACTGGTCACAGGGCCCCAGAGCAGCAGCTGCTGTTAAATGCTCCAAACGCCACCCCTGCACACAGTTCACCAAGCACTGCAGAACCAAGCAGGGGTGAGACGGGGCCGAACGCTCTTCCCTTCCAGGGATCAGCCCCACTTCCAGAAGTGGAGAAGTGACCGAGAGCTCATTCCATTCCTCAGGCCCCCCCATCACCTCACCCCCTTGTCAGCAGCAGCCTGGGCTCTCATGGGGCAGGCTCACCAGGCGGTAGTTGCACATGATGATTTCCCGAAGGTGGTAGTGCATGGGTATCATACTCTCGCTGACAGTGTCCAGTGCCACATCCACCTCCTTCTTCACGCGGCGTCCTTTGGGCAACAGCTGCACCATGTTCATCACCACCTGGGCCAGAGGAGGAGGGCGAGCAGAGAGAAAACTAAGGCAGGCAGGAGGGAATCTGAACCCCGCAAAGGCTCACCCTACACTAACAGCCACACAGGTCATTCTGGGTACCCTCCTGGCCCAACTACCTGGCCCAAAGGTCTACCAGTGAGGACTGGGTTGCTCCTGCTCACCCTATAGCCCCCTCCTCATGCAGGCACCAGTCACTCCTCCTCACTCCCCCCTCCACACACCCGGCCTCCCAGAGTAACAGTCTTATCATGACCTCCGTACTGGCCTCAAGGTCAAGGTTACACATAGTATGGCCCTCCAGAGTTCTCACAGTCCCAGTACCCACCCACCTTAGCACCACCTTCTAATGTTCTGCCAGTCACAACCTTAACACAACTCCTGCCCTTTCCAGATTGCACACTTGTTCCCCTCTGCACATTCCCCCTCCTCATCCACACTCAAATGTTACCACCTCCATGAAGCTCTCCTGGCTCCCCAGTATCAGCCTCCGCTCTCAGAACTGATGTCAATTTCACCCTCTTCACACTCTATGAAGTAAATCTCTATTGAACTGTGGGTTCAGAAAGCCTGAACTAACTGCAAAGGAAGCTTTTCTAGACCTGAGAATTTCTTGGGCTGAGTGCAGATGGGTACAAGGGTGTCGTCAAACATCATAATGTTACTTTGGAACATAGTCTCTGATGTCCATTACCTGCCTTCTACCCCAGCCCATGACCTCCGATGTGGCTCCAGGGAGATGAGTTTGGCTCCCTATACCTTAGTTTCCTCATCTGGCAAGTGGGAATCGTAAAGGCACCTAGCTCTCGGGAGCTGTGAAGGATGAGCTCCTAGCATGGGGCCAGATATACGTAGAGAGAGTTCTATCACATCTGAGGACTGCCGTAAAGACTAACAATTCAACTTGCAAATAAACCCTCATGCTTGTAATCAAATGATTTTCAACAAGGATGCCAAGACCATTCAATGAGAAAAGGACAGTCTTTTCAACAAATGGGGCTGGGAAAGTGATACCCTCATGCAAAAGAATAAATTTACACATATCCAAATATTAACAGGATATCTAAATACTAGCAGCAAATATTACACTAGAATGGATTCAATGAGCTAAATGGAACAGCTAAAACCATAAATCTCTGAAAAGAAAACGTATTGGGATGACACTGCATTTGCCTATGAGTTTGTGAATATGACACCAAAAAAGCAACAGACACATTGAATTTCATCAAAATTGAAAACTTAAAAAAAAACAAAGGAACTGACAAAATGAAATCAAAACAAACTTTAGAAATATGACTGCAGAATTGAGGATATTTAGACAGGGAAAGAGGATGCAGCGGGACAAGGGTGAAGGGCTCTGTGGCCGAGGGTAAAAGAATGTGGATTCTTGACTGGGGTGGTAAGTAAAATACATCTAGAAGGTGTGAAATTATTGCATACAGTGTCGTAAATCAATGTCACCTCAATAAAAGATATACAATTGTAAAAACATTTAAAACTTCTGCATGAAAGGACACTATTGACCGAGTGAAAAGACAACCCATAGAATGGGAAAAAATATTTGCAAATCACATTATCTAACAAGGCATTTATATCCAGAACGTAAAATGAACTCCTATAACTCAACAACAACAAAAAAAAGTCCAAACCAAAAATGGGTAAAGGACTTGAAGAGGCATATCTCCAAGAAGATAAACAGTGGCCAATAAGACGCTCAGCATCACCAGTCGTTAGGGAAATGCACATCCAACCCACAATGCGGCCCCACTCACACCCACCAAGATGACCACCAGCACAAAAACACAAAACAAGTGTCAGCAAGGAGGGGAAGATACTGGAACAATGAAAAATGGTGCGGCTGCCTTGGAAAAAGAGTATGGCCACATCGCAAAAATTAAACAGGATTAACAGTTGAACCAGCAATTCGATTTCTGGAATTAAAAGTAAAAACTCAAGCAGATATCTGCACTCTCGAGTTCACAGCAGCGTTATTCACAACTGCCAAGAGGGGAAGACAGCCCAAGGGTCCATCAATGGTGACTGGAAATCCAAAATGGGGTTTATGCACAGATTGGAATATTACTCAGTCTTACAAAAGGAAATGCCAACACATGCTACAGCATGGACGAAGCCTGAGGACATGCTTATTTCACATAGTATAAGCCAGTCATGGAAGGACAAATGCAGTGTGATTCCACTTATATGAGGTATCCAGAGATGTCAAGTCCACAGAACTGAAAGTAGAACGGCAGTTACCAGGGCTGGGGAGGAGGGAAGTTAGTGTTCAACAGTCCAGTCATATTGGGAGGATGGAGAAAGTTCTGGAGAAGGATGGTGGTGATGGCTGCACAACTAAGCAAATATACTTAGTGCCACAGAACTGCACCCTCAAAAATGCTTAAAATGGAAAATTTTGTACTATACATTTTACCACAATAATAACAGAAAATAATCAGTGAATCACCCAGGACAATAAGAGAAAAGAGGCCAGGGCAAGGGAATGGCATAGGCAAAGGCTCAGCGGCTGAAAGAGCTTGGGGAACTCGAGGAACTACACAAAGGGTGGGGTAGCAGGGAGGGCAGGTGATGGGTGCATGGCTGGCTGGGCAGACAGGTGCCAAGCACCATGCCAACAACCAGCAGCTACATGCCCATCTCTGAGCTCCATTTTTCCCACCAATAAGATGGGGACATTGCCACCTACTCTCTGGGGAGATGACATGTGATTGGGGCACATGAACCAGTCATTACTAAATCAGAAATGTCCATCCGGCACCATGAGCTGAAATGGAACAGAGGCATGGGGGCAGAAGCCTGCACCATGATCACCAACCACAGCTGGATCCCAGGTTTCCAGGAGGCCACTGGGTTATGGCCAACATAACCCAGAGCAGAGGGTGGCCTCCCACCAGCCACGCAGCAGCCCAGCAGCAAGACCCGTGAGGTGGGGGTCCAGCCCCATCTCCAGTGGCTATTTGCCATGGCCCCAGAGCTAAACCGCCCCACACCTTGGCTTGCTCTTGCGTGAAACAGGAATAGGGAAGCACTGGGATGATGAGGTCGACAGCACTGGGGACAGCTTGGAAGATTCCCCAGACCTGACAGCAAGATTCACCCTCTCCCCTCCCGCAGGCATCTCCTGGGGCCCCATAGGGAGTGCTCACCTCAAATTCGCCTTTGGTGAATTTGGCATCAGGCACGCTCACCAGCTCCTCCTAGCCTACCTCGGGGAAACCCTAAGGAGGACAGCTGTTGGGGTGGGGAGCACTCCTCTCCTATGTCAGGAGCCCCATGACAATGGTCTGCCAGTCCTGCTTGCCCTACCCGGGATTGGTGGCAGGGGGGTCCTGGACCACACCATGGACCACCTCTGCCCCCACACCTTCCCCATAGCCAGTGTTCCCAGGGACCAAGGGCCCAGGCTGTCTGGGTGACCCCTGTCCTCTCACAAGAGGTCACCCGTACTCAGATGTGCCAGAAGGTGGGCACAGCCACCACCATGATGGAGGTGGTCTGGCCCTGGCCGCTGAGGCAGCTGAACACAAAGCCGGTGCCTGAGTCCTTGGCGAGGGCAGCCCTCAGGGCCACCAGCAGTCGGTCAAAATCCTGTGTGAGGAGATCAAGGTATGGGTCAGCAGCCGCTCCTGCTGCACAGACCCCCCAAGGTGGCAGCCCCTCCAGATGGCAACCCCAGCAGCTGTCCTGGGAGCGCTCTCCCCGGGCCTGTCACTGCCAGGCTCACAACCTTGTACGCTCACACTCCACTCACTGAACACACGCAAGTCCCTGTGTGTGTGAATACAGCATCCCTGTGTGCAGTTGTAACCCCACCCCAGGGACCAGGACTGGACATGTGAGCCAGCACACACACTGGGGGATAACGATGTCCACTGTCCACTGGGTAAGACACACTTCCATGTGCTGCACCCCCTAGGCTGCACATGGACCCCCTGGATCTGTGCCCACCTAGACGGGACCCAACCTAGGTCCCAGGCTGAGCACAGGTCCCAGCCTCAGCCCATCGCAGCAGAGCACGGCCACCAGGGGGCAACCACGGGCAAGGAGACCCGCTGGCAAAGTGAGGCCAGAACTCAAGCCCCAGCCTCCACCTGCCACAAGGAGCCGTGACACAGGCCCTGCACACGCCGGGCACAGACACACAGGCCACCCAAACCACATGTATGACACAGGCACACACAGTATCCACAACCTAAAGACACACAAACGACGCAGACGCCCATGAAGACACCAACCTGCAGATACCACGAGGACACCCAACCCCCCTCAGGCACACACAGCATTCCACACACCCTCCTCCACAGAGCCCGGATGCACGCCACACCACACGACTCCCCAGAAGACACTCTCTCCACACGTGCTCTCCCCCAGTGAAGACAAAGTGTACGTCACAGACTCCACAAAAAATACTCGCACCACACATACATGCACTTCACAATGACATGACACCCGCTCCCAACACAATCCCCAGCAAAGATACACACACCATGAACACTATGGACGTGCTCGCCTGAGCACATGACCTACAACACATGACAAGCACATGACAAGCACCCAAGAATACACACGCAAACAAGAAACTTGGACACAGTGTGAGTAAAGCACTTGGTCAAACTCAAAACCCCCAACCCCTCCTAGGAGCCCACAGTCCAGAGGGGGCGGAGCAGGGAAAGGTCTCCTTTCCCTCCACAGAGGGACACCTTGGCATGGCCCCTCACCTCTTCACAGGGGGCACAGAAGTCTGGCAGTGGGATGCGGTGGTAGGTGAGACCAGGACAGGCCCCCTGGTGCTGGCTGAAGACCTCCTGCATAGTGAGGCACGTCTGGAACTTGTGGGTGCGGGGGCCCTCTGTGCCTGGGAGAGGCTTGCTCAGGTGGGTCTTCAGCTGGGTCTCCAGGCTCTAGAGGGGTTGGGACAGAGGACAGCGGCCACTGAGGCAGCCTGCAGGCCAGCTCTGAAAAACAGGAGCCTGCTCTGGTCAGGGCCAGGCCTGGCTTCTGGGAGCATCTCTTCCCCTTCCTGAGCCTGGGGGTCAGACCCAGACTTGGACCAGGGAGGTGGCCCGATGCACATCCTGAGTCAGCCACTCCCTGGCACAACTCCCATCAGGGCTCGGCTTCTCCATCAGTACAGCAGGAGCAGCAAACCTTCTGAAGATCCTCACAGGCCAGTGCCCCAGATGGCCTCCAAGGAAGGGGTGTGCAGAAGGCAGAAGGGCTCACCTCCAGCTGATCAGGGGTTACAGGGGGCCCAGGCTGCCACAGGCTGCGGGTGTGCCCCTCACACTCCAGCACGGCCTCCTCCCTCAGGTTCACCCACACGATGTGCCGCAGCTTCCTCTTGGCGTTGGTCAGGTAGGCCAAGACACTCCCCAGGGCCTGGGGGGACAGGAATATGGTCAGTGAAAGGGCTTGACCCTCCTGCTCCTACCCCAGGCCTCTAGGATGGTTACCTTGGCACTGGGCTGGGCCGTGCCATAGATGGGCATGCGGGGCACCCGCCGGAGTTCGCCACGTCCATCTCTCTCAGAGTGCCGAGTGCGTCTGGGGAGACGAGATCGTCCACCTTCTGCGGGGAGAGGAGCAAGCCTGGGACCACACCCGCTGACACGGGTCCAGAGCCTGGTCCCAGAGGGGCAGGAAGGGGTGGGACCGGCTCCTTTTGCACACTAGGAGCTTTACCAGTGCCCCAAGGAGAAGAGGGATGGCCCCCACCTCCAGAAGAGGAGGCTGAGGCTCAAAGACCAGCCCACGCCCATTCCCATCCTCCCAGCCAGCCAGCCACACTCACCAGGGAGCCCTTGGCCATGAGGCCCCTGGGAGCCACTGGCCCCACTGAGGTCAGCGTCACAGGCAGACGGTACAGCTCAGGGTGGGCACACAGCCAGCGGCTGAAACTGATGGCAAAAACCAGGGGGTACTGCAGTCCAAGGCGGAAAAAGATGGTTCAGGGTCACAGGGCCATCCCAAGCTCCCCCCACCGCAAGGTAGGGGAGGCCAAGAGACACCCATCAAGCCCAGAGCAGGAATGAGGGGGAGGGAAACTCGGACCAGGACATCCAAAGCAAGAGCCAACCAGGACCTGATGCCCAGTGGGTACAGAGGAGGGGCCCAGAGATAGGGCCTTCCATTGTCTGCCAGGAAACACCCCCCCCAAACTGCATCCACTCCCCAGGGAGCCAGAACCCAAGGGCAGTGCTCAGGCAGCAAAAGGGGAGAAGCCAAGGGGCCTAGCAGTGAGGGACAGAAAGGCAAGGAAACTACCTGCAGCCTGCCTGCCCTGCACCAGGGCCGTCAGCGCTGCTGTGAAAGGGGACAGAGGAGGAGGGAAGAGGCCCGGAGATTGGCTGGCAATTTGGGGTGTGACCTCCTTAACGGGCTAAGGGCAGCCCAGACAGCCCATCTGCAAGGCATCGCTCTCTCTCTCTCTCTCTCTCTCTCTCTCTCTCTCTCTCACACACACACACACACACACACACACACACACACACACACAGAGAAGAGGTCACCACCCAGTCCCTCTGGGGGGACTAGGAATTGCCTCCTCATGACCACCCCCGGAAGAGCACCGGGAACCCCAGCCCAGGAGAAGGCAGGCGCAGGGGGAGCCCAGGGCTCCTGAGGAGGCTCAGCACAGCATGCACTCACAAAGTAAGGGAGTGTGGGGCATCGCACGGGGCCAAGCAAGGCTGTGTCAGCCAGACACTCACTTGACACTCAGGAGCACTGGCCACAGGGGCCCAGGGGGCAGGGCAGGGCTGGCAGTGGGGAAGCAAGAGGCAGCAAGAGCCCCTTGACTGTGAACTGTGGCCCAGGCTGGCCTACTGTGGACCTTTGCCCAGGGGTTTAGCTGGAACGTCTCCACACCACCCTTTTGCCCAGCAGCCCAGGCTCTGGCACCAGACTCCAACCACCCACCAATCTGCCTCTTCTCCCCACCATCCTGGGAGTGGGTAGGACAAAGGCTTCACTCAGAACTAAGGTCTCCAGGCAACCCTCGCCCTCCACTCATCCCCAGGAAAGAGGGGATCAAGCACTCCATCCCCACCCATGGATCCCCAGATTTTCATTCTCCAAGAAGAACCCCCAAACGTATCCTCATTCCCCTACCACCTCAATCCTGCACAGGAGATGAAAGGGGAGGCTGAGCCTGGGCTGCTCAAAAGGGTGTTCCTTACCCTCCATCAGGTCTAACTCACCCACCCCAACACTGACCTCACGAATCCCCCCAAATCTCGTGAGGTCACACTACAGGATCAACGTTATTTCCATTTTAATGTTGAGGAGAGTAGGCTAGACCAATGCACTTGTCGAAGGTCACAGAGGACAGCTGGCAGGAGCTGAGCCACCACACCAGCTTGCCCTGAGGGCCGGGCACAACAGCCAGCCAGAGGCACCTGGCAGATGCGCACAGCAGGAGCCCAGCAGGCACAGTACCTGGTGGACCGCCAGGACCCCTCGCGCCTCCCCGTGCACGCATTTACTCTTCAAGCTGAGATGACCATCCTGTCCCGCACAGACACGGTGCTGGAGCCCCAAAGTGAGACAGGAGAAACGCCGGGCCACGTGGAAGTCTCAACAGCGGACGGGAATGACCTGGCCCCTCCTGCAGCCGCCCCTTGCGCCTCAGCCTCCCGCCTCCCACCTCCCGCATCCAGGTGCTGAACGGCCTCTGCCAGGACTGCGCCTTCTCCAGGTGGAGATACGCGTTGAGAAGCACCAGGTGGACAGAGCGCTCCAGGTACTGCAGACTCCGCAGATGCAGTCTCCGGGCCTCCTGCTCCACCTGGGCTGCCTTTGCCTGGAGGACATACGGGAGTCAGTCTGGGGGTCACCCCACACATCGCACATGCACACATCACATACTCTCATGAAACTCTCACACATAAAACACACACACTCACATACACATGCCTCCCACACACAGATACCCCATGCCACAGGCACCCCCATTCACACACAGCGTACACAAACACTGAATGCGCACTCATGAACACCCTACACACACGCACACACACTCACTACTCACACACTCACATCCCCTGCTGCCCTCAGCACCAGGGCAGGGACGGAGGGTGGATTCAGATGGCAATGGGAGGGACCCTGCCCCATCCAGGTTACAAGAAAGGCCATTAGGTGTACTGGTGCCAGGAAGAAGCCACTTCCCACCTGGGAGGGGGTCGGCCTCTTGAACCTCTATATCCTCATGAAATTCTAACCATTGTTCCTTTCTGAAGGGAGACCAGACAAGGACAGGCTGCCAGCAGAAAGCTCCAGGCACACAACCTCTATCGTACCTGAGGGCTGAGGAGGGTCCAAGGGGCCCTGGACAGGATGCCCAGTTCTAACCACAAGGTAGGGGCCTTCTGGCCAACTCTCTGTCACCGACAGAGACGTGACTCAGTAACTTCTGAACAACGCCGAAGAGAGAGAAAGACACTCGGCCAGGAGCCAGAGCCCGGAGACGTTCAATGAATGGCCCAAGGTCACCACACAGAGATGACCTGGGACCAACAATAGAGCAAAGGGGGGTTTCAGACCCCAGTTCAGGGCACTCGCACCTGGCCACAAGGTGCCCCTGGAAACAAAGCCCTGTCACTCACACCCGCATGAGGGAGCAACACCCAGTGACAAGTGAAAGGGCAGGTGTTGGGGGGAGCGCAGGGAGGAGCCCAGAGTCTCTCATGCTCTCTTCTCTAGTAATCTCTCTGGGTGACCTCACAGAGCTCCCCGTGGCCAGGCTCATCCTCCTCATCTGCAGAGTGGAAATAAGCATCCTGCTGCATGGGCTGATGGAAGACCCAAGTCTGCAAACTCAGGAGCAAAGGACTGTGGCCTGTGGGAGAAGAAAGTGTTGAGTGTGCGCAAGTTCCCGTGAGGCCTCCATGCAGCCTTCCCTGCACACGGGGCTTGCACCGCTCCTTTAGCACTGACCCCTCATGCACAGTTGGGGGGAGCAGGGTTCCCCTAGGACCTACATCCCAGGAAGGCTGTGGCTGCTACAGACCCCCGTTCTGCAGGTACCTTGCCGGGTGCACACTCCGTGCCATCCAGCGGGGGCCCCTTCTTGGTCTTGCGGAAATACGGGTTGTCTGAATGGCTGCACCACAGCTGCTTGCAGGGCTCAAAGGTCCTGAACTGCGTGGCAGGGGGAGCGGGCTCACGGCCTGCACTGGTGCTCCAGCTCTGCCACATTGCCCAGGCGGCAAAGGGTAGTGACAGAGGGAGAGGGTGTTGTGGTGGATGCTGGGCCCAGAATACTGCCAGGAAGGCATGAGGAACCCGTCCAGACACACACACACACACACACACACACACACACACACACACACACACACACACACAGAGATAAATTGACTCTACCCCAAGTGCCAGTGGCTGCCGGATGCCTCCTCTCCAGTAGGGCACAGAGCAGAAGGAGCCAGCCACAGCCCACACTGCCCTGTCCCCTCCCTAAGCCCTCCCAGCCTTTGTAGGACCCACACTCTCACTGAGTAGGGACTATGGTTCGAGGTTCTGGGGAGTCTGAGTCCAGTGCACATGGCGGGCATTGAAGGGGTTACTGGTCCAGCCCAGACCCCCGCACCCATTCAAGGTCAGGACTCCCATCTCCCTCCCATCTCACCTGCCACAGCACAGGTGGTGGGAAACTGCGTTCCAGGAGAGCCCCAATTTCCTACTAGTCTCTCCCATCATCCCAGGCAGACAACAAATACAGCACATGGCATCAAAATGCCATCTCCCCCGCGTTCTCCAGCCCAAAGCAGAGGCCATGTCTCCCAGGCTTGCCTGAACTTCGACACCTCCCGGCTCTGTAGTGCCGAGCAGGGTGTTGAGTTCCAGGTTTGGGCTGAGCTACTCGGGTCACCGGGGCCCGTCCCCTTCTGCAAGCACCTGGCCTGGGCTCTCCCCTTTTCTGTTGCTCATCTCTTTTCTGGGTGGCCCTCACTGATCCCCAGGCTGTGCCCTGCTCTGCCCGTGGCCGGGGCAGGGTTATGTGGCCTTGTGTCTATCTCCTCAGACACAAGGGCAGGGGGAGGCAGGAGTTGACACCCTGGAGAGAGGTGTGTGCAGGAGAATTTCACTAGAGTGGGAAGCCAGCCTCCACACTTCTGAAGAGCAGGTGGTGACAACTTTCCTTCTCCCAGATGGAGCCCAGCACCTGCTATGACTCGTGGACCCCCCACAGGTCAGCTCCCAGACCAGGCCAGCCAGGATCTCATTACTCTGCTCTCTGCCATCTTTTCTGGCACTAAATCGTTCTCCAGCCACTGTACTCGCTGGAGAGCACACAGATGGGGTTGGGCAGGGAAGGGGTGTAGCAGAAGGTAGCAGAGTGAGCCCTGTTCACCTAGCTCCCTTATGGTGGCACCACCCAGCCTGGGAGCACATCGCCAGACCTGCTGGTGGGCTTGGTGGACCAGCCTGGGTCACAGGACATGGCACCCAGCTGGCAGAGGTGGTGGGGACTCACCTCCGAGCAGGTGTGGTACACAGAGCCAAAGTCAAAGCAGTGCTGCTCATCCATAGAGTAGTCAGTGCCAGGCAGTTCCAGGGGCCGGGGCCAGGCAGGTGCAAAGGGGTCGTCAAGGAGGCAGTCGTAGGAGGCGGCAAAGAAAGGAAGGTGAGCCAGGCAAAGGCAGGAATTCCCCAGTCTCCCCTCCACAGAGGATGGACTTTGAATGAGAGGGAAGGCCTTCAGGAATCTGACCCGCAGCCCTGCGCTGGAGCTGTCTTCCAGGAGGTCAGGCAGCCCTGACCCTCTCTGGCATAGGCCCTCACTTGGTCCCATGGCTGTGTCTGGGGGGATCCGGGGAGAGGCACCCAGAACTGGGGTTGGGTGTGCAGCTCATCGTTATCTTACAGGCTGGGTTTCGCCACCAGAGAGGGACATGCTATGTGGCCAGGACCAGGCTGATACATGGACACTGGAGGGTTCACTGCACTGAGAGAAAAGGGAACGTCAGCCCACCATGCAGGACGCACCTGGGCCCGGGCCAGCTGCCACGGGGGGTTAGTGCAGCTTTTCTGCCCACCCCTGCTCCACCCAAAACCTCTCCACTCCCACTCCCAGCCCTGAGCTCCCGAGTCTAACACGTGTCTGCCCAGCAAAGCCGGGAATTGTTTCAGGAGCGGGACGGTGCTGGAGGGGAGATCACTCAGGGTGATCTCTGCTTGGAGTGGCAGGTTGCTGCCCCATCCTGGCCCCCAGGGTGGAAGTAACCTATGGGAGGTAGCCTCTGAGCTCCAGCTGCTGCAGTGGGACCAATGGATGTGGTGGAAGGTGTTTTGAAGAATAGATAAAGGTTTCTTTGCAGCCACTGACCCTCAGACTGATCCCCTGCTACAGCTGGTCCCCAAAAGGACTGAGGCCCTCCTTGAAGCCCAGGGCAGCTCGTAGGAGAGGAACAATATTGCGATTCTATGAGGAAGGAAGAAGGGGTGTGAATGGTTTGGGGCTGGGAAGCCAGGCGTGATGCCAACCTTTAAAATGGGCCAAATCTCCAAAATGCTGGAGCCCGTGTTTCTCCGTCTGGTCCTAACCAGTCAGAGGATTGACTCCCTCACCCCTAAGACACAGATTCTCCCTCTCTACGTCCAACTCATGTTCAGTTCTACCATCACTTGGACATGTCTCTCCAGCGTGTGCTGAACACTGGCATCCAGAGGCGACCATGGCACAGCAGTCTGTGTGTTCTCAGCTTGCTACCAAAGAAGGGCCATAGGCAAGGGGTCTGGTGTGCCAGGGTGGGGTGACCTGCTGGGTGAGGAGTAGACACAGGCATGGTGAGTGTGCCTAGGAGGGACACCAGGCCTACGTTTGAATAGAGGTGACTTCTCAGCCAAGTCTTACAGGCACAGGTGTTGGTGAGAGAAAAAGGGGAGGGCATCTCAGGCACAAGGAACTGCATGGTTGGTGGAAGGATCAGAAACGAGACCAGGATGGAAAGCAGAGGCTGAGGGACTGGCAGGAAGAGCAGTGCTGAGAGGCCCCCTTCTGAAGCCAGCACGGTCGTGTAGAGTTTTCTGGCCTGTCCAGAGGGCTCTCAGCAGTCACTAGAAGGTTCTGTGAAAGGGCAGGCACAGAGTTAGGATTTACAGGGCTGGTGAGAGTAAAAACTGGTTTTAAATTCCTCACTCACACTGAGGTGCGAGTCAACCATGGTTGTGTAGTAGGATATGTAGTGCCCAAAAGGGTGAAAGCTTTAGGATATAGGAGGAGCTTATAAAAGTATTCCTTGTCTTTTTGAAATGCATCAAATATACCTACTAAGGTATATTTTTATGTCTTTTATATTTGTAATCTACATTTCAACATATTTATATATATATACTGTGAAATGTATAATAACTTATATGCTACGACAAATAAAATGTATACCATATAACACATAATCATAATTCATAATTATATGGGAATAAAACCATCTGTATATAAAATATAAAATATAAACATGTACATCTTAATATGATGGGTTTCTAACACCCAAGACTGTTGTTTGATTTCTAAGTATTTTCAGTGGAATGAAGGAACAGTCTGTTGTGGGATTGAGTAAAACGGCACATGGGGGTGGAGACTTCTCTCCCCTCACCCAAGGCCAACACCCTCCAAGGCTATGGTCCTTTTGTGATCCTTCTCTTTCAAAATTTGGAAAATGAGACTAGAAATACCTATCGACCACCTCTGATGGGCACCCATGACACCAGCCATACATGGAAACTGAGAGCCAGAGCAGACCAGGCAACATATAGCACTGTGGGCAGCTCTGGGCTTCCTGCTCAACCCCTAAACCTGAACGCCCTGAGGGACGGAGAAGGCTCTTTCCTTGCCCCCACTCAAAGGACACACCCGTTAGAGATGAATCTCCATTTGAGCACTTAATCCACCCACTTTCAAATTGGGGGGCAACGTGGGTACCCCAGCCTTTCCTGTGAAGTTCCCACCTTCCATTTGCACAGAGCTTTCACAAGCCTCAGCTTAACTCATTGTGAGTTAAGCTGCCATTCGCATGTCCTCCAAAAGAGGGAAAGGCCTCTACCCACCATCTGGCCATGGAGAAGGCTGCGAGCATTTATGGAGCACCAGCTGTGTACCTGGCACAGAACCCAGTAAGCTTCAGCCTTCCAGCTCTGCTTTTCCTTTAAACTTTGAACTAAACTCACATGGCCTGGATGTGAACCTCTTGTGATTCAAGTGGTGAGGATGTTTTGTCTAATGTCTAGTTTTTTCCTAGCAAGCAAAAAACCCCAGCTGAGAGGTTAGGAGATCAGGTCAAACCTTGGCAGCTATGTGGCAAGATGGCTCTGGGCGATCCCTTCCTCTCTCACTCTCTGCACGGTGAACGGTGGATGAGGTCACCTCTGTGGTGCCTCAGAGCTGCTACAATTCAAATACTCAGCCCCCAGGCCTTTGCACAGGCCAACTCCTCAGTCTGCGAGACTTTTCCCCACGCCGCCCCCGCAACCCTGCAGAAAGCCTTGGTGCTTCCTTCCACTCCTTTCTCAGCAGTCACCGCCCTCTGAAATGCTGCTACTTTCCCACCCCCAAACAATTCATCCCTCATAGGTCCACATCTGTGCTGTGGGCAAAAGTCTGTGGGCCCCATGCATTGGAATGAATTATTGCTGAACAAAATAAGACTAACACTCATGAAGAAAGCTCTAGTTTACCTTTTGGAACCATCTAACATATAATCTGCAATAGAAGTTTTATAAATGTTTGTGGGATCAATGAATGCCTGTATGCATTATGGGGTCTTAATCTGCTGTAGTGTTAGGGGATCCCCTATTGTTACAGGGCAGCCAAGATATAAAAAGGGTTGTCTGGGGCCTCCCCGGTGGCGCAGTGGTTGAGCGCTGGGTTGCGAAGCTGCCCACAGCCTCTGCAGCACAGGTTCGATCCCCGGCTGCTCCCCGGTCACCAGAGGAGGGTCCCACATGGCGCGCAGACCTCTCCTGCCGCCCGCTGCTCCCCTCAGCAGTGTACCTCGGTCCTTCTGCCTGCTCTGCTCCCCGCTCTGGCTCTGGTGAATTCTCTCACCCTCCCGCGCTTCTGACTGTACCCAGTGCTTGTATAAAAAAATAAATGAATGAATCTTTAAAAAAAAAAAAAAAGGTTGTCTGGCTGTGTGTCCTCACCCGCGCGCTTAAAAGGGACTTAATACTCTGCTGCAGGCACACACAAAAGGCTAATAAAAAGTTTATTTACAAGGGAAGGGGAAATGAGGAAATGTACAAATCAGGGAGAAAATAGGGAAATAAAGTCTTCTATGCGCCCAACCCGATCCGCTGACCTGGAAACCCAATGGCACTCTGAGAGCTGGCCAAGAGCTGAGAGCAAGCGGAGAGCCAAAAAGGAGCCTCCCAAAGCCCATGTACTGCTTTTATGCCAAACCTGGCTGCTTAACTCCACCCTCAGTTTCCAGCAACTTCACCTTTGGTGGTGATAGGATTTGTTTTTCCCAATGTCTTGATGGCTTTGGTCTGGAGTGGGGGTGGAGTCCACAAAGCCTGTATGGAATTATCTTTAGGACATCCTTTCCCCCTAACAGTATCACCATCTAGAGAAAGACACATACTACTTGTTGAAGCATTTCTTACAAATTCCTTACTGGCAGGGGTGCTGTTTTGCTCAGGTTTTGTTGCACCAGAGCTTGGCACCCATTGGCTGTGTATTGCATTGAACGACATGGAACTCCCCTCCCTGAGCCTCCACACTGAGTGAGCAGTTCTCTCCAGGGGGCAAAATGGTTCCTCTAAGAGTTTGGCTCCATCCCCAGGAAATGTGTATGGATTAGGGATCACATAAGAAAATATCTATCTGGCACCAGTGTAGGGAGCTGCAGGCCAGACTTGGCTTGGCTGCGTGGTGCTGGCAAAGCAAACCCCGCCAGCTCCAACAGAGTGCCAAGAGGACCGTCACCATCATGGCTGTGGACCCAGACTTGAGAGAAAAGGTCCCCAAGGACAGAGCTCCTCCTGTCAACAAAACAACAATGATGCTTGTGAAGCAAGTGAAGTGTGGCAGGCTGCTGTTAAGGGCCGGTTCCTTCAGCTCAGCCTTCACGGGGCTAGATATTCTGAGCATGACCCGGCCAGGGATAACTTCTCCCTACCTTACGGCCCAAAGTCAGGTTAAAATTTATTTTACTCACTTTTCGTGTAATCACTGTGGGTAGATAATAGTCCCATTTATAGATGAGACTTAAACTGAGGTTCAGAGAAGTTAAGTAACCAGCTCAAGCTCACACAGTGACTGGCAGAGCTGGGTCTCAGCTCTTCAGATACTAAAATCCATGTTCTCCAAGCTCTTATGGGTTCAGAAAGCCCATCAATTCTCACCAAATTATTAGCTTCATAATAGTTCCTTATAGCACATAATGGCTCGCCAAGGTGCCTGGAACCCATTGCCAGCTTTCAGGAGACTGCAGGTCTCTGCGTAAGGCCGGTGATCTCAGTAAAAATCACCCCTGCAGGCCCAACTAGATGGTGCGAAGGATACCATCCTCCAGGGATGCCCAGGCTTGGGATCTGCGTGAGGCTTGATACACATCATCTCACCCAACAGCTGAAGGTGACACCCTCAAAGGTCACCATTAGTCACCTACCCACAACCACGTCTGTTCTTTGTATAACTCCAAGCAGCTGAGGCCAGCCAGACCCTGTATTACCCTACATTTACCCTCCACAGTCCTGGATATGTTTTTTGGCAAGGCCTCCATCCAATGAGCCAAAGACAGCGCTGGGAAGCAGGGAGGATTCTGGGATGGGAACAGGGTCAGAAAACCCTCCAAAGGCCCTTGACTCAGACCCTGCATGGCTCCTTAGGACAGTGAGCTGAGTCTTGGGCAGAGGGTACAGACTGCCATGGGAAGGTCACAGAAAGAGAAAAGTGCTGAAGAAATTAAAATACACTGTGAAGAACCAAAACTGGAATAAACTCTAGATTGCAGGTTACAGGTTGCAAAACCAGGAATCCCGAGCTATGTGAGTCCCTGAGTCCACTGCAGTTGGCCAAGAAGGAAGACCCTCCTCACAGGGTACAGCCCTGACCCCAGTCTCTTTTGTGGCTCTCTGGGATGGATGGAACCACCCACATCCCTCCTTCCATTCTTGGTGCTGCCTCTATCCTCACAGCACCCACAGCAAATGGACATCGAGGGTTGTGGAGGCATGATGGAGACAGCGTCTGTGGGAAATTTTTACTTGTACAAATCGAGGGAGGTACTTACCAAAATATATGGTGTCACTTCTCTGAAATCTACATAGGACTTTGTTTTTGTTTTTGGTGTTATGAAAACCTCTTCCAAAGACCAGTGCTTCGGAGCTTTCTGCAAGGGCAATACCCAAGGCATGTGTAAAGAGGGGCTGAGCTCTGTTGTCCCCTCATCTAGTTCTATGGCAGTGCACCCCCAAATGGAACCACCAAGGGACTCCTGCAGGAGGCAGCTGTTCTGAACCAAGACCTCTGTGTCTCCTGAAGCTCCCCTGGTGTTTCTGAGGGGCCACTATGAGGAGGCTGGGCAGAGGTCTCGGGCACTCTCACCACAGCTGCTAACCAGCACAACCCATTCAAGGCTCCACCATCACCATAAATAAACCCGATGTGGTTTTACAATCTTTAAGTCCTGAGGCTCCCTAAGGGCACAGGCAGTGCTTTCCAGCCTCTGCCAGACCACCATCATAAAGGAGAGGGGAGTAAGACAGCGCAGGCTGCACCACTCTGTCTCTTTCCGGAACTGAGCAACTTGGCCTGGTTGCTTGTGAAATGATTTCATGTTTAAAATGATTTCATGTTTCACTTAAACTTCACACCTTAATCCATTACACACATCCTAGCATGCCTGCAACACACACAAACACGTGTGCCTCTCTTTAGAAGAGAGACCCCAGCTCTTACCTCCCACACAGTAATTTGTCTGTTCCACACTTGTAAGCTCAATACAGGACTTATCTGCGAGCTGGAACAGAGAGTTGTTCAGGTCAGGTAAAGAGTGGGGCATGGTATGGAGCCGCCTCATCCCACCCCCCAAGCCACCCCTGTCTCACTGAGTCGACGATGTTCTGGAGATCATAAAATCCACTGTCCACACCAACCACGTGATCCTCACTATCTGCAGACCTAAGAGAAGGAACAGTAGGCTTGGACCCACAGCAGGGTGAGGTACCAGCAGGACCCCTTCCCAGTGGTCAGGCTCAGGCTTTATGCCATGTGAGACTCAGTGCTCCACCCTGACCTCAGCCAGCAGCCCATCTTTCTGGAATGGAAAGTTCTTTCACCTGTTTCCCAGTACTGCGGGCTCATACAACACTCTACTCATTTCTGCAGTGGTCACATGTTGTCCAGATATTTGGGGTGGGTTAGAGAACCATCCTCTGGGGGGCCCTTTCAAAGCTTTCCACAACTGTTCTCTGCAGTTGGCTCCTGTTCTGAATTACCTGATTTTTCATGTAGTAGTTTACACCCACGGTGTAAACAGTCCCTCCCAGTTGTCGAGTCCTCTGAGCCTAAGACAAAGACCGTGTTAAGTGCAAATCACTGAACATGTGGAGCAAAAGATGGCTAAGGTGGGCTGGACTCACTTCATTCTTGGTAGCCTCAAAGGCCTCTGGCGACAGTGCTCCATCAGTCAGGGAGATAACCATGGAGTGAACCTTTTTTACTGTGGGAGAAGCAGGAGTGGCCTGGTTAGTAAAAGTGCTCAGAGTGACCTTGCACAGGTGAGAGGGCCACAGCACTGCTCCCCAGTTTCTTTCCCCTGGGAGAGGCTACCAGACCCCCGCGTTCCCAAGCATGTCGAGGGCTGTGGAGCAGCCGCCTGGAGGGAGAAGGCACCTTAGCCGACCCACTTTACAGAGGAGGAGACTGAGCCTGGCTGTGGATTTCTCTTACTGGATTCTCACTGCTACAGACGGCAGAACCTTTACCCTGAGAGGCAAATCCAAATATTTCACGGGACAAGTGATACCTTTCTCATGTGCATTGCGGAAGCACTCCCACCCAACTGAAATAGATGTCCTGCAGGCTCAGAGGAGGCTGGGGCACACCTGCTGGCCCCTTAGGGCCAGTGAGTTAGAAACTGAGGTCACAGGTCTTTGGAGAGTGGACACTGAATCCAGCTGAAAGCCTTTCCCCACAGTTTCCCCGCTTCCAGCTGTTGTGCTTAGAGCATCCACCCTACAGACTCAATCCCAACGGAGATGGTGCTGGGCTGACACAGCTGCTAGCCCTGGGGACACATGGGCCAGGAGGAGCGTCAGCAGAGGGAAGACGATGAAGGGGAAGGAGGCAGCCCCAGCCATGGGAACGCGGCAGAGTGTGGTCAGCAAGGGGGAGATCAAGCTCTTTTCTTCCATAAGTGGAGTCTTGTCTGCCCGAGGTGCCCTGGCCTTTGTCCCTTTTCCACAAGCTCACCTGTAGATCAGGTGCCTCACACTTAATAAACACCAGGAATGTACACCCATGACCCCGCAAGTCTCAGAATCATGGTGGGGGGGGGGGTCTACCCATCCCCCTCTGTGCACAGATGAGGAGCCTGGAGTATATATTGGGCAGGACACTTGCACAGAAGTCAGCGGGCAGGTGGCGGCCGCCAGACTGCTGAGCCCCGGCCTGACTGTCCTGGATCCGACTGTCTTGAAGTGAGCAGGAGCTTACCTCCAGAGTTTGCTGTGGAGATCTGTTCATTGACCTGCAAAAACAGGAAGGCATGTTGAGAGGACTCAATGATATTCTGAGCACTTGCTAAAGCAGGATAAATTCTTAGAGCTCTGGCTGTACCGCTTTAAATCCTTCCCGCATGTTTGTGGCTCCGGTAGGCACTGTGTTGTGTAGTTTGTTGAGGCCATCTTCGATTTCTTTTCTAAAAAAAATAAAATGGGTGTATTGAGGTAGGAAGAAGGGTGGCGTGTTCTCAAACAGCCCCATCTGTGCTGGCACATTCTGCACTGGGCAGACTGACCTGGACGAGGGAGGCCACCATCAGGAAGCCTGCCCTTAGGCTGGAGTCTTTGAAATTGACCTTCTTTGTACTCATCGCTATATCAGGTTCACAACCCCAGTGGGCTTCATGTAGGGCCTGTCTGACATTCCATAGGCAGATTGGGGAGCAGTTGTGACTGTACTAATGTGAACTGGAACTCACAATAGGACTGCCAGGACTGCCAGCAACTCAGGGGTCCCCAGTGAGGCTCATCACCCTCTACCAGGCAAGGCTGAGTTTGGTAAGGGTCACCCTGATAATACCCCTGCCCTGTCCCTCCCTGTCCTGGACCACTGAGGGTGACTTGGAACCCACAGCGTCCTTCCCTTCAGGATTGGATCTGAAGGAAGCAGCAAAGCTGCTTTGAGTGCTGAGTCCCTACTTCAGAGCTCCTGACAGGGAAGACCTAAGCCAGGGAAGGGGCCATAACTGCTTCTCATGCAGGCAGGGGAGCAGGGAGCTGCAGATGGCCACACTTTTGTCCTTTACTAGCTCTGCTAAGGTAGATAACAGGTGGGAGTGGGACACAAGTAGGGGTGGAGCTCAGAACAGGCTGAGCCAAGTGAAGATCTGAGCCCACACAGTTAAAGCTGGAGTGGCAGAGATTGTCGAGAAACACAGGGACTGCCAGTGTCAGTGCTGGAGTTATCAGAGGGGCTGGGAGTAGATGCTGGTGGCACGGTGATCACTGAGCTGATGCCAGCCCCGCCCAGGCAGCAAGCCTGCGGGCTCCTGACTGAAACTCAGGACTCCTCTGCAGAGTTTTCCTCTTGGCCTCCGTATCCCCCATCCCACCACCAGTAGTTCTGCCTTGAGGGAGTGAAGCTGAACTTACCTGTTTGAGGTGAGCTTTAGGATGGTGTGGCCCAGCGTGGACAAGGTGACAATAGAGACCCTCATGTTAGGGCTGGGGAGGAAGCACGTGTACGTGAGAGTCATAAACAGAGGTTCAAATGACCCCATGAGCAGCCAGGGAGGGGACACCTGCCTGTCTTCACTTCCCTCTAGCCTGTGACCCCTTCCTGAGTTCCAGGAGCTACCATTAATTTAGTAAAGGATTCTGAGGCCAGTAAATGTGTGGCTCACTAGGGAGACTGTCAGGGTGGTGTCCTGTTCCATCCCTAAATCTCAATCTCTACCCTTCTCTCTCTCTCTCTCTCTCTCTCTCTCTCTCTCTCTCTCTCTCTCACACACACACACACACACACACACACACACACACAAATGCTTGGTTCATGCCTCACACACTAGGTATATGTGCCTCCGCCTGCCTCATGGGTAGCTTCTATTCTCTGTAACTTTTTTTTGGAAACTCATGGCCTTTCTTTATTGGTCTATGTTCTCTTTCTGCCTCCATCTAAGAGAAATTATTGTCCCTTTTGCTACTCATTCACAATTTCTGTCCCTTTCCTCTTCCTGCCCACTGTCTTCTGGGTCACAGTCCCCCTTTGTCTGTTAGAGGATTGCTGTCCTAGTGCCTGATGAACTCCATGTAGCTGTGGTCTTGTTCCCACTCATTTTACCCACCATTATCAGTTTTCCTGGAGCACAATCCTCATCACCCACACTCAGCCCAAGAGTCATTTATAACTTCCTGTTTCTCATGTGAATTGAGGCCCCTTGGCTTGGCTGTATGAGTCCTTTGAACCTTGACCCCAAGCTGCCCTGTCCCAGACTCAGTTGCTCCCCTTCTGTGAGTTAAGCCCTCTGTCCCCCTAAACAGATCACTCTCTCCACAGGAAGTCTCCTTGATGCTTCTTGTTACCCTTTCCTTCTTCCTAACAGTCCTAGTTCTAGTGTCCATATCCTGGGGAAAACCATCCTTGAATTTTCTTTAGGAATTCTTGCTATTTCTTTAAAATTGCCATGAGGGTCCTTTGCCATTTTCTTTGGAACTATTAAAGCAAGTATTTTTTTCACTGTGTTATAGGTGGCCTAGTTTCTAATCTGTGACATCCTCTAGTTGGTCAGTATTTCCTACACTGTGGCTTGACACCAACACTGGAAACACTCGAAGTCTCTAGAACCTTGGAGCTGTGGAACTGAGTGAACTGCATTTTTGAATGATTCAGAACTCCAGCCGGGGCTTTGTGCTGTTGATCCAAGACACCCATCCCTACTGGGTCTAAACAGACAAGCACTCTGCTTGTCATTGCAAAAGCCCCACCACACGGAGAAGTCATACTTTTGAAACATTTTGAGGAAATCCTCTATGAAGCCGTATGTAAATATCCAGTTGGTGTCCACACTTCCTGACCTGAAAATGAAAAATCAATGGAATAGGGTGAATTCTTTGAGTTGGCAGAGTTTATCTGAAACCATCCAACATGCTACTCCCCTCCACTATGCTGCCGCACACTGTCAGCAACCCCAGTGGGCCTTGCTGATGGTGACTTTCGTCAGTGCAATGAGGTGGACGGCACCAATGGGATTTGTGTGCTTGCAACTGAGGGACTCAAGAGTGAGACCCTGTGGAGGCAAACAGGGATGGTTGGTTGTGCCACACTAGCTCTAGATAAGACATGAAGTAGGATGCACTTCTGAAAAAGACCTCCTACATCCTATAACTCTGACTCTCCTGGTCCTTCAAGTCCTTGGAGAATAACCATGGCCAGCTCTCTGCCTCTTTCTAACCAACAACAAGAAAGGTGTCAGTTCAAGCCTGTTATTAGAAACAAAGTCATAATAAATTCTCCAAGATGTGCAAGAGCTCTCTCTGCGCTGTAGGATCAGAAGTGGAGACGGTGGGAAAGAAGCCTGGAATTTTTTGCAGGATCTTTGTAACAGTGTTTGATTTTCATTTTGTGTTCATGCATTTACTTGATAATTGTTAAGATAACATTACAAATACTAGTTTAATGCGGGGTGTTAACAAAAAGGCAGATTTCAAAACTCCAAGTCTTGGTTTCTCAAAACTTCATGTTCTGGGTTCCCCAGAATAACATTCAACAAACAAGCAGAAGCTAGAAACAGAAGCAGAATGTACATGATGAAAGCCCAATCTGCAAAGGTAGGCAGAAACAGAAGGAAAACAAAAGCTGTAATGTCAATATACCATGTTTAGGAAATAATATGTTGTCAGTAGCAAGTTCTTACGTATCAGTAATCACTCCAAATTTAAATATATTGAATTCATCAAGCAAAGATAGCAGTGAGATTAGGTGGAGAGATAAGGCCAGTTATGGATGGATTGCCTATAGATATGTATTTCACTTTAAAGACAAACAGAGATTGAATGTGAAGGGATGAAAGAAGATAGTTCATGCAGGGGATATAGAACAACATTGGATAGTCATAATAGACAAGATAGATGTTTAGCCACAAATGTTCACATGAGTCAAAGTCATTACATAGTGATCATGAGGGCATCATATCCCAAAGATACAAAATGTGCCCCCAATCTGTACACAGATGTATCAAGTCTGAAAGGAGGAAAGAAATAACATATTTGTAGATAACTTCAATACCTGATTTTTCAACAGTGGAGAAGTTGTCTTGAGTGTCTCTGGGCTACTGCCTTCAACTCTGGGACGCTCACCCTTCCCAGGAGATGGCAGATACCCTCCCTGCTCTCCCCCAGGCCTGTCTGAGGATGGCACATCAGGGAAAGGGTTTTGGAAAAAAGTCATGTGCTTCCATGAGGTCACGGCATCACACCACAACTATTATTGAAGAGATGAAGCTGTGGAGCTAGAAATGACCAAGGCTGTGTCTCCAAGCCAGTGCCCTGTACCCCTTTCCTTCTTCAGGTCATAAAGGCTTATATAGAGCCCAGCTCCTCCGGACAGCACCCGGAGATCAAAGTGTTCAGAAAATACATAGATTGTAGAAGAAAGTAGTAAAAACACTTAGCCAGCAAAGCAAAGGACTTTATCAGCAGTGACACATGAGAGGCCCAGAGACAACTCAGCAGTCTTCCTGGAGTCCAATAAAAATGGAGTCATTTGGGTGAAAAACAAAACCAAGCATAAAATGATAAGCAAAAACCCAGGACATTATTAATAAATGCTGAGAAAGGCGCTCCCTGTATTGCCCCCCAAGTCTCTGACCAGGGCAGGAGGTCCACTCACTTGTCCACGATTAAATAGAGGTCAAGATTGCTCTGGCAGGATTTCTTGTGATCTGCCAGCCTCTCCCTGGACTCGGTGTCCTGGCTGTGGCCCTGGTGGGTGCTCTCCTCATCCAGGTTGCTCTGGGCTCTGTGCTGGTATGCCCCACTGCTTGGGAGCAGAGGGGTCAGCACCAGCAGGAGCAAGAATATAAGCCTGAGCACCCAGGGGTAGCTGCTTCTCATTTTCTTGGTAGCCTCTAGGCTACAAGGGACACTAATGTCTGCTCTGGGGGCAGAGTAGGACTTATTCCAGGTGGAGGCCACACTGCCTGCCAGGGTGCCTCCCTGACCCATAGAGACATAATGCCCTATGTTGTGATGGACAGGGAGGTTGGCATGGCGACCCTGTGACGGCTCACTGCAGCTCTGCTCACTGTCTTGTCTACTGACACTCCCGGGGGAGTCACAGCATCCCTGATGGGGCTTTGATCTCCAGGTGCTGTGAGAGGAACCTCCATTTGTCCCTTATCCTTAGCCCTCACTCATGGCCATTAAAATCCTCCAGGAAGCCAAGTCTTTGCAAACTGTCAGAGCAGCTGGGGTGGCTTAGACAAGGACATCACTGTGGGTGAGGGAGTCTCGGCTGGACACCAGAGCTGTAATGGCCATTTGAGTGAACACTGATGTCTTCCAGGGGGTTGAAGGGTCTAGTTTGAAGAAAGTGGTACAATTTTGTTTGTTTAGGAGGGATTCCACATATCCACTGATGTGAATCAACCACCCCAAACTTAGTAAGTCAGAGAAGAACCACTTTATCATGCTCATAGTTCGCATGGACCAGAAAATGAGAGAGAACTCTACTGCCTTGTTTCCTCCATGGAAATCATTAGAACCCCCTGAACTTTTAATTTTAGAAGCAGCACCTCATCTCTATTCTCCCCAAACCTGCATAACATTTGAGTACAATCATATGGTTATGGGGATCCATTGGAAGGATGTGAATCTGCAATCCAGACTCCCCTTATCAGTGCCCAAGGCAGTGTCTCCTCCAATTAGATGTTCAGTGCCTTTCATGAAATTTCCCTAAGAGAGCTTGACCTCTTCTCTCAATGCCTTCTCTGAATGCCTCATCATTTTCCTGCCATTGCTGATGATGTTTAAAAAATAAGGTTTTAAACAGTTTATTGAAAGCACAAAGAAATGTGTTTATATTTATGTATTTAACCAATTTGGCTAATCAAGCTCTAAAACTTTTTCTGTAAAATTCTTTGGTTTTTTATGAAAAACCAAAAACTGAAAACCCTGGAGCATTCTCTAGTGAAATGACACCAGATCTGTTGTGGTGTTTCTTGGTTTGAAAGAACACTTTTAACACATAACCTTGAGAATGATGTTAATTGAAGGCTTTTGGTAGCTACCCTCTATTGGGTTAGACATTTTCTCTGTTCTTGTTGGTTTCTACAATTCGTGAATGATTGTTTAATATTATCTAAATTTGTTTCTGCATAATTTGTGAGGTATACATATATTCACTCAAATTAATATGGTCAATTACATCAAATCAAGTTAAAACATTTTTGTGTTTTATAAATAGATTCAACTTGGCCTGATAATTTTTTTTATGAAAAAATGGCGGATTATTTATTATTAGTTTAGATTGTTGTTTCTTTGAAACTATAATCATGAGAAAAGCTGCAGTTTCCCATTTTTATGTTGTTCCCATCTGTTTTTGATATGTTACTAGCCTCATAATTATACAGTTGGAGTTTTCCTACTTTCTGTTTGATACGGCTTCAAAGGTGATCACAATGGACTGCTTATTATTTGTCATGATATCATTTGTGTTGGAGTTTTCGATGTCTCTGAACCTGGCCTGTCCTCGGGGGAAGACTTGGTTTAGTCACATAACCAACAAGGTTATGGTGGAGAGAGCACCACCAACCCTCATACTTTGTAGCCTCCTTTGAGCACTTAGGTCAAGAGAGTCTCCATTACCTCTGGAGCCAGGTGTTTAATGTCTGGTAGGTCTTCTCCACCTTGCCGCTGGCACCCGGATGTATGACTCTGTCCTACTGCTGACCAAACTTGAGGCGGGGGGAGGTTCACAATCCCTCCCTATAAGACCTCTGACCTCCATCCTTGAAATGATGCCTTGGACATTCATCAGGGGCGAGTCTTCCTTGACTCCTAAGAAGAGAGATTTCTGTCTGCTTCCTTGCCTGCCATTACAGGGTGCAGACACATGATGTGTTGCCTTGCACCTGTCAATTTTGCCCCTCAGCTGAGGCTTGCTGGAAGAATTCAAGGACAACTGAGTAAGCAGCAGTCTGTATTGCCAGCAAGCTCCCTCCATGGGAAACACAAGCAAACTCTACAGAGTTTGCAAAGATGGTTCTACTTGTCCGAAAAGGACAACAAATTCTTTCTTGCTCTCTCGGGTCCCTGGGGCTGCACTTTGGAGAAGACTGATCTTGGCGCTGTGCAATGTAAAGGTGGTCAGCAGGGAGGAATAGCAGCAGAAGCCGAATGGCCTGGTGTTGGCAGTGCCCCTTACCTGACCCAGACTGCAGCATCACCAAGGCCAGCCTCTGCGTGGGGTCTGCTTTCTAGGTCTCCCCCTTATAGGGACACAGTGGCCCGGCTGTGCAAATCTATGGGTCCTTTTTGGACCTCCATACCCAGTTGAGCCACAGGCAGCTCAGCTGACCCTTGGTCCCTGGTGTACGGTGGCTGGGCCTCCCTCACAGTACATGCCAGGTAAGACTCCCTTCACCTTCCTCAGCCCTTAAATCCCCAAAGGACAAGCCCAGTCAATCCCCCAATCTGCCAGGGGACAGGGAGGAGCTCAAAAAAATGCAACCCAACAGGATCAGAGACTGCAGGGGGGTGACCAGTACTGGAACCCTGAGTTTCCTTTTCCAAATGCTCACTTAATCCAAGGAAGGACCAGCCAATGACCAATCTTTGTGAAATGACAAAAACAACAAAACTAAAGATAGAGCCCTGGTCATGTCACATGGATCACGACAGTTCCTGAGGCAGGCTACTGATATTTGAAAATGTGATGGAGGTTCTGGATCAGACTGTTGGGAGCATGGTGAGGGTGTTGTCTGGTGACATTTTGTGAGTTCAAGAGGGGTCATTCCCTACCCCTCTGTCTCCATGCTTTGTGGAACTTTTAAAATGTTCATGCCGTTTCATGCATGTATGTGTCATGTGTGCATTTCTTTGTATATTTTTGCTCAGGCCTTTTGTCCATTTTTAACTGGATTTTCTATTGAGTTGTAGAAGTTCTATCTCAATATTGTTTAGATACACTTGACAAAACCTTGTATCAGTTTTAGGGTTAGGTGTATTGATTTGATGTACTTAAGTAAAGCAAAATGTGTATCACCATGGGGCTAGCTAAACTCCATCCCAAAAATAATTACCTATTTTTTGTGATGAGAAAATTCAAGCTTTATATTTTTAACAATTTTTCAGTATATAATACAGTAGCATTAACTATAATCACCGTGGTACACATTAGATCTCAAAACTTAACAATATGAATTATGTTAATAATCTTATCACTGGTGGTTGGAGCTCTTTGACCAAGAGTTGTAGTAATTCTCAAAGCTTCTGGCAGCAAGTCCCTTCTCTGTCCTGTTTTGTGAATACTATTTCCAGTCTTTGATTTGTCTATAAATTTTCTCAGTGGTGAAAATTAAAATTATATAAATGTAACAAAAAATTTTCTCATTGATAGAAAGGAATGCATGTATGTAACATATCCATAGCACTTTCTTTGCTCAATTTTTACTGGTGAGTACTGAGCCATATGGATGTATGGACACAGAGAGTAGTTACTGTGTCTGAGTCTTGTCTCAGAAATATTTTCCTATGGAAGGTGGAGGAGATGCATGTTACATTGATTCAGTCCTGAGGGTGGGGACAGGGAGAGGGGAGACCAAGTGTCCAGGCTGCACGGTGGACACATGAGTTCCACACAAGGGCCAGTTTTCAGGACCCTCAGTGCTGACCTTCTCCAACACGATGCACTCAAAGGAGTGTTCCTTAGGTGGGAGGGCAGAAGTAGCTCCAATATGAGGCCTGTGCCCAGGCCAGACAGGAAGCCCCACTTGCATCTCCAGGTGTGGGAAAGTGAAGGCAGTTCCAGTCTGAGAACAGAATGAGCCAATCCCAGAGGCAGGGAAACAGCTCATGGAATGGGGCGGTACAGTGAAGATGAAGGAGCACAGTGAGAAAAAGGGCAGGTGGTAGGTGACAGAAGACCCAGAGGGTATGAGCAGACGTAAGTAAGCTTTCCACCAAAACACCAGAGGCCAGTTAATTTTGAATGTGAGTAAACCATGCATCACATTTTTACTGTCAATATATCCCATAAGGCCACGTTTCCCATGGGCTGGCCCCTAGGAGAGGCCCTCCCCCAGAATAGTTGTTTCCTACATTTTCTCTGGCAACCGCAGTTGCCCCAGGCCCAGAACACCTGCCCGGCTAAATTTCAGTACCCCAGTGCCCCTTACTATGCCAAGCTGAGACTTGAAGGGCATGGCAATCTGCTGCTGCTGCCCGTTGCTTGTTGGTGATGGCCTGTGTGTGGGTCCCTGCAGGGGTGAACATTGTGAGCAACTCACTGCCCCCCGATGGGAGGGGGGTGCTGGGGAAGCCTGGAGAGGAGGGAGGGAAGCTGCTTGTTAGTTCAATTGTGAGCACCTACCACCGGCACACCTCCAAAACCTGATGACTTTCACTATGAAGACCCGATACCTAGACAGAAAATCCATCCTTCCACGCCCCTCTCCACCCACCGTTGAGGCAGAGCACAGGCCCAGACTCAAGTGTTGGAATGTGAGGACCTGCTGGTCACCTGGTTAGGACTGAGGGGTCAGAAAACTGGTTTTGATTTCCTGCCAGCAGCCTGACCTCCCCGTCTCTGCTTTTGCATCTGAAAAGTGGAGATAACAGTAAATCTTGGCCAGGAAGCAAGGAGGGGAAATGAACATGCTTTCTAGATTCTTTTAGAATGCTGCTTCTTGTTAATGCACCATTTGGCCATTCCGAGCCAGCAAGGGATAACCCCCTACTGGGATAACAGTAGGAGGGCTCTCTGGGTCAGCTATACAAATCCCAGGGGTTCAGGTCAGCCCTTTCCTGCTCACAGCACATGGGAATTCCGGTACTGGAATCATGAAGGAGGGGCCGGCCAATGTGGAGAAGGGGGAAACTCACAGAAACTCCACAGCTGGTGCTCCCTGAGCACAGTTCAGTCCCTCAAAAATTTCATCTCCTCTGTAGCAGATGCAATACTGGCATCATCCCATCCCAAATTCATAGTGGCATGCAGAGGCCCCAGTTTTGGGGGGCGTATTATGAGCAACAAAGCCCATCCTGAACATGGTGAAGATGCCTGCCCAGGGGAACAGCCCATACAGCTGATGCCCCAGGTGCTCCTCAATTACTCAGCAAGGGGCCTTGTGGCCCCCTGGCCTCCCTGCTCCAGTCTTGGAGGATAAGTGTAGACCAGTACTGGAGAAAGTGGGATCTGTGTGATTCTCTGTCTGCTGGGGAGTCGGTCTCGGAAGGTTATGGGGAGTCTCTGATTCCTTGGCTGTCCCTGACTTCCCCTCTTCAGGTTTGTGAGCAGGAGGTCTTGAAACTTCAGAGTCACAGTGTTGCCAGGACAAGTCCTGCCTGCCAACTCACCCATCCCCTTTATGGCTTTCTAGAGGGACTTTGCATCCAGATCTGGGTTGGAGTGGAGCTTGCCCTTCACTGACATACCCTCTTGTTCAATCTGCAAGACAATCCAACCTGCTGAGAGTGGGATGGGGAAAGCATTGCGGGCTCCCAGCTCACCTTGGCACCCACCTAGTCAGGATGGACTCCATGTGTGCCCTGCAGGATGGTGGCTGAACCTCCAGTGCCTCCTGACCATGGTCGTTTGGCTCCTGCTTCCTTCGGTGATGGGAGGGTCTAGAAGTAAGTCCTGGTCCTGAGCCACAGTTGCTGGCTATGAGAGTTGTAGCAGATATGTGCTAAAAGGGGTGCCTTCGTCCTCTCAGCTCCAAGTTGCCATGTGATCCTCATGTCAGAGTCTCTGAGGCTCCGTGTGTCCATGAGCCACATTGGCCAGGAGGAGGCCTGTCCTGCCAGTCAGCCCTCAGGCCTGAGGGAGGTACCACCTGAGGAGGATGAGACAGGGCTTAGGGGCTGAGCACCTACCTGAAAGATGGAGCCCCAGAGCCAAGCTGGAGAGTCAGGAATTTGGGCAAAGACCTCAGAGGCAGCTGACATTGTTCTTCCCAAGCCAGCAGGCTCATTGCAGGTGGCAAGGGGGACGTTTTGAGCCTGGATGGTTGTGCTGGAGCGAGGAGGAAGGGAGAGCCAGGGAGAAATCCTGGGAAGGGGTCTGCACCTGAAGGACCAGCAGGAGCATGTGGGTGCTGAGGACAATCACCCATGAGAGTGCAGCAATGGTTTCTTGGGGTTCAGGACACCACACCTTCATGTCTGTGCTCCCACCACTGGTTGTCTTTGGGAAGATCCTGTCTGTGCTGTAGTTTCCCTCCTGCAACTTACTTGGGTCTTTTTTATGGAGGTTCCTGAAACTGGGGAGATGTCCCTGGGGGCGGTGGGAGCTTGGGAGAAGTAGGGGCACTGCAGGGTGTGAGGGAAAGTGGGAATGGCTCAGCCTCCCACAGGAGGAGGCTTTTGTGGGCTTGGGCAGGACTATGGTGGCACTGAGTCCTGAGCTGGCCTGTGGCTGGTGCCAGTCACTGGGAGGTGTCAGCTGTGCAGGGAATCTATTTGACAAGTGAGGAAGGTCAGGATACCCGAGAGACTGCTAGCCGGCAGTGAGGACTTGCTGGTTTCCTTCTGGCTCTCCTGGACCACCGCGTCTCCTCTACAGAGAAGCCCTCAGTTAATAGAATGTGGACTCTAGATCAGGCTAGTGTCAGGTGAGGTCTATCCTGGCTAGTGTCAGGTGAGGGCAGGCTGTAGTCTGGGCCATATCCAGCTTTCTCCAGCACCTTGGCAGGAAAAAACAACCCACCCAAAGCTACTAGGATAATGAGCAAATGAGGTTTGCAGGGAGCTGAAAAGGCTGCCTTGACAGCAAGTGAGGTTGAGAAAGTGGGTGAGATTTGCGCTCCCCTGTTCTCTTCCTGCCCTGTCTGCATTGTAAGTTGTTGGCTCCTTTCTCATAAACTGTGAAAAGGCCAAGGATCAAGAGCCCTTGCTGTTGGGTGGGTTCTCAGTGGATTTGAGTTTCCTTGGGATAATAGTAGTCCTTGCGCTAGGGAGTAGAGTCAGCCAGGTGCCCAAGATGGCAGAGAAGGAGGAGGGGATGGGTTGTTTGGGGGGAAGGGCTGGGGAGTGGCAGGCGTCCTCCCTGGCTGCCTGATGGGTACAAACCATATACTGGGCAGGATGGGCACTGGCAGAGGGAGGGGCGGAGCCAGTCTTCCAGCACAGAGCTGGGCGCCCCATCTGTGGGTCTGCTGCTCATAACACGAGCTTGGGTGGGAGGCTGTGAGCTGGGAAAACGTCTGCTGGGTTCCCCCACCCCGACAGTCCCAATTCTCTGAGTACTCTCTCATGTTTCCAAGCTTAAAAGGATCATCTCCAGGGTCCAGAAAGGGGAAAAAGAGCTTCCATGAGTGACAGCGTGATGACAGAAGCTGGTACATGTTGGACATGTTGTCACGTAAAGGGTGAAACAGAAATCTTAGTCATATTTATTCCATGACACTGCCAACATTGATGTTTTACAATCAATTTTAAATTGGGCCAGTAAACACAAAGTTCTCAGCGCCATCTCCTGGAATAATCGACTCCTCTGTGACATAAACCAAACCAAACTCTGGCCAAGGTCTCACATTGCATGAAGGGTATCAGGAGGCAAGTGTGGGGTTGCTGCTGATTCTCGCTATGCACCTGCCTTTGCTCATGGAGGGAGACTCTGAATGGGTCAAAATGAAAGTGCTGAGCTCTCTCTTCCCCACATAATTCCAGCACCTTCTATGTGGCCTCCATTTTAAGTTGGCTTATTTCTCTTAAGTGCCTTGTGCCTGGCACTATAACAGCTAGGGAGACAGAGTTGCTGGCAGGAAGGGAACAGCCCACAAGGGGCAGATTCTCTCCCTCCCTCTCCTGTACTAGTCATGGGGGAGGCCCCTGACACCTGTCAGAGGGGTCGTGTTGGGGTACAAGGAGAAGCAATCCAGGTATAAATGCTTTCAAAGCTAAATGTCATGTGACTTAGTGTACTCCTGCAAATCCGTACATGCACTTACAGAAAAATCTTTTTTTCAAACCTGGGGAAAGTTAGTCAACCCTATCCATCCACTTAGTCAACACAGATTAAAAACCAAAACCTGACATATTTCTACCTTTAGCTGAGAGAAATTTAACTGAAGCATAACTATAGCATTCAAGGATATTGGGGTGAGGGCAGACAGTAGTTCAGATCACTATCAGTGTGCTGCAGGGACAGCTGGCTGTGGTTCACTTGGGGACCCTCCCTCCAGGGGCTCCTCATGGGTTCCTCATGGGGTTCCTTGGGTGGTGTGTCTGCATGTGGGGCAGTGCCCAGATGCCCTGTGCTAGGCAGAGTGCCAGGACACTGTGCTAAATCACTGTCAGGATACATGGTGGCAAAAGGGGAGATTCACCTTCTCTTAGGGAAGTGGAGAGAATCTTCTAAAATCCTTCAGGGCTGAGGGGCAGTTTGGGGTATTTGGAAAGACAAGTTGCACTTTTAATTGGTGAACTTTAGAGGATCTTGTCTCTTATTATGACATATTCAGAAAGTTGTAATAAAAAAATGAAAAGAAAAGGGAGTGAGGGAGGTGAGATAGTAAAGTGTTCTTCTCTCCATGTATTTTGTGAAGGTGAAAGGATTGTATTTTCTTTCAAGGACATTCTGGCATTTTGCAAAAGCAGAATTTAGCTAAAACTGGATGTGGCCCAGCCCTTGGTGCCTGACGAAGACCAGGCTGTGGGGAGGGGATCATCCATGTGCACAGCCAGAGGACACCAGGGTGCTCTGTCCAGGCAGGAGCAGTGTGGCCACATCCTGCACAGCAGAGCAGGGCTGCCCAGGGAACCACTTCTGCTGATGGACCACATCCAACTCCTTTGACTGTAAACCAAGACTCAATACACGTGTCCACTTACGTACATAAAGAACTTAATCTTGGATTTGGAAGATTTAGGGACTGGGCTATGAGAATGGGAGTGGCAAAGGGATTCCACCACATCTTCCCATAGGGGCAGGGATCATTGGACACATCCTGGAGGGCTGCCTGGTGCAGACCAATTGTGGGGGCTGGGAACACATGAATTGGGGAGATCGGCACTGGGTATAAGGGCGACGCGTCCAGCAGCAGTTGAGGGAAAATCACTCTGGGCTGGGTTGATGGCAGTAGCGTGGGTATCCGCGCATCCTGCCACGTCGGGTCCTGAATAATGGACATGGCTGTGGGAAGAGAAGAGAGAGGTCAGTGAGAAGCACTGGAATTGGGAACAGAAACTTGTGGTTTCCTTGGCTTATGGGGCTGGGCCCAAGGCAGGACCTCTGAGGATGCCCTTCCTCTCCCTGGATGTCCTCCTGCCTGGGCTCTGTCAGGTGTTGGGGTGTGTCCAGCCTTCCCAGCCACCCAGGGCTCTGGCACGGAACTCCTTTTGCTCAGATGTTGACTGTATCTGCATGCCCTGGTGGAGACCCTGGTGAATAAGGACATATTCTGACTAAATGAGGGCCCCAGAATTCCCCAGGCTACCAGGTGTGTGCTGAGGGGTGTGTCTCCATCCCAGCCAGGAGGGCCTCAGCATGGGAGGCAGCAGCTGACCCACAGCCCTGGTGCTGGGAGGGGATGGACGCACCAACCACCCCCAACTGACTGTTTCTCCAACCTCTTCATTTAAATTTAGAAGTGCAGGGTAATGTTCTATATTTCTCTCCAGCCATCCTTGAGATGAAAATAATCAGCTGTCAAGAATCAGCTGGAGGCTCCTGGGCACCATGTCTCCTGTCTTTGACATTCTTCTGACAGATGCCAGGACCCCACAACCCAGAGAGCAGCTGTCAAGGGCAATAAGCAGAGGACATTGTCCTTGGGGAGCATCCCTGTGCCCTGCTTACCTTGCGCCTGGGTTGACACCACATCACTGGACCCCGGTTGCGGTTTTGAAAAAAATTGCACATGATCTGCATGCGCAGAGTGTCCAGTTTGTCCTGGAAAGCAGAAGAGCCTGTGAGGAAGCTCTGAGCTGGCCTCCAGCGGGACAGTGTCCCCTCCAGTTCCCAAAGTCACCTGAGCTCTGTCCCCACAAACTCCCTGGGATGCATTTACTTTTGCAAGGGACCTGATTTGGAGGTTGAGGGTGTGGGTCAGGGATTGTTTAGGGATCAGTCAAATTACTATTTTTTGCAGGACAAGCCAGGAGCTACTAACAGAGCTAAAGTACAAGGCTGGAGGAGATATACGGTGTCTTGGAGAGGAACATGAGGTGCCTGCGGGGTACCTGGGAAGGAGCTAGAAGGAAGGGAGGAGGAGGCCTGCACTCATGAAGCCCACCAGGGAAGGCAGGGAAGAGACTCCATGCCCAATCAGTGTGCAGGGTCTTGCTGACGGAGGGTGGAGAGAAAAGGCAGCTCAAGACAGACCGAGAGTGACCGGATCCCAGGTGGGGGATCCTAGGGGAGCTCTGAACCCTGCGCTCTAGCTCTGCCTTGGTGTTTTCAGAGGGGGGGCGATGTCCTGTGAGCAGGAATGAGCCCTTGGTCAGGGCTTCCTCCTCTCTGGAAGGTGTGTTGGGCACTGCTGTGTTGCACACTGAGAGGAAAGCAGGGCTGTCTCTCCTGATGCCATAGAAGCTCCTGGAGGAAGCCATGGCCCAAGCAGGACAGAGGCAGGACCAGGAGGAGGGACAAAGCCAGGCAGAAATTGTGGGCTGTTTCTTCCTCCACACCAGCCATCTGGACTCTATTCTTGTGGTGGGGGCCTCCGGGGTTGGGTTGTGACTCAGCAGGGGGCCCCCTAGTGCTTCCTGGGGAAGGACATTCCCTCAGGCTCCTCCTCCGTGTGACCCTTGTCACCCTAGCTGAGGGCAGGAGGACAAGGCAGCGGCTTCTTTCTCTGCTGAGCCGGCCTCTGCGGGCAGCAGGTGCACCGCATTTCCAGTTAATGGGGGAAAGAACTTGAGTCAGAAATTCCTATTTCTTCTATATTCTGACCTTCATGAACCTAGTGATTTTGTTTTAACTCAAACCTACTTCTCAGGGAACCCAAGGCATTGTTGGTGCTGATGAGAACCTCTGCGTAGTAACTGTTTCCATAAACCTCAGCCCACTGAGTGGAGAGCCTGGTACTGCAGCCAAGGGAGCAAAGTTCAGCGACTTCAAAACCCATCTCCATCCAAGCCATGCCTTCTGGGCCCGCCCTGTCTGTACCTCTCTTCCACAGCCCCAATTGGGCACAGAGCACCCTCCCCGAGGACCCTTCTTACCTCTAGCTGTCTTATGTTGTTATATCCACCACCAGGGACTACAACCGTGGGGCATGTTGGTGCACATGGTTGCTAGGAAGAGAAATTTTTGAGTGGCAGTTCCGAGTGCAGACACATGAGGTGTTGCCCTGGCACCTGTCAACTTCTGGCCCCTCAGCTAAAGCTTGTTGGGAGGATTCAAGGACAACTGATTAACAGCACCTTGTACTGCAAGGGAGGCCTTCTGTGGGAAGCACATGCAGGCTCCACATATTTTGCAAAGATGATCCTTCCCCAAAGGGCAACAAATTCACTCTTGCCCCCTGGGTTTCCTGAACTGCCATTTGGAGAGGCCTGGTCTTGGGGTTTGACAGTGTAAAGGTGGACATCGGGGAAGAGCGTCAGCAGAAGCTGATTGGCCTGGTGTTGGCAGATGCAGCCTCCCTGACCACAGTGCAGCAGCACCGAGGCCAGCCTCTGAGTGGGGCCTGCTTCCCACGTCTCCCCTTTATAGGTCCCAATGGCCCTGCTGTGCAAATTCTATGGGTCCTGTTTGGGCCTTCTTACCGGGGAGAGCCACAGGTTGCTCAGATGACCCTTGGTCCCTGGTGTACTTGGCCTGGGCCTCCCTCACAGCTCATGCCAGGTAAGACTCCCCCCACCCTCCTCAGCCCTGAAATCCCCAAAGGACAAGCCCAGTCAATCCCCCAACCTGCCAGGAAACAAGGAGGAGCCCAAAGAAATGCAACCCAACAGGGTCAGAGACTGCAGGGGGGTGACCAGTACTGGAACCCTGAGGTTCCTTTTCCATCTGCTCACTTAACCCAGGGAAGGACCAGCCAATGACCAATTGTTGGGAACTGACACACACAAAACCAAAAGTAAAGCCCTGGTCATGTCACTGTGGATCATGGCACTTGCTGCAACAGCTACTGCAATTTGTAGTGTGACGGAGGCTCTGGATCAGACCTTTGGGAGCATGGAGAGGGTGTTGTCTGATGATATTTTGTGAGTCTTAGGTCCTCCCAGGATTCCCTCCCTGCCCCTCAGTCACCCTGATTTCTGCCAGCTCTCTGCCCAGGTAGGTGGAGATGGTGGGGTGGGAAATGGAGACATCCCACAGCTCAGGAGGCCTGTTTGTGAAGTCTGTGTGGGCATCAGGAACAAAAAAACAACTCACCACCATCTTGTTCTAGAAAGTGAAAGAGACATACACAGGATGAAAGGTTTTTGCAGGGCTCTGGCTGGTCCGCACAGGCAGGAGGGGACTCTGCTCAGCGGGAGTGAGTGAGAACATGGTTTGGGTGTCACTGTGGATGCCCACCCTCTGGATCTGTGGCCAGCAGGCTGCATGTCCCTGAGCACCTGACTCAGTTATCTGAGGGGATGTGGTGCTTTCTAGACCCGCTCACTTCTGGCTGCTACTGTGCCTTCTCCTATGCTCCTCCCTCTCTCCAGCCAGCAGTGTCCTTGCTGCCACTACCATGCTCTGCTGTCCCCCTATATTGGCCTGGCTGTCCTCTGCTATTGCTC
This sequence comes from Talpa occidentalis, assembly GCF_014898055.3. Taxonomy (NCBI): domain Eukaryota; kingdom Metazoa; phylum Chordata; class Mammalia; order Eulipotyphla; family Talpidae; genus Talpa; species Talpa occidentalis. The sequence goes on from NW_023605194.1 coordinate 43,997,006, forward strand.
TCCTTAATCAGGGTTAGTGGTCCCCAGCAGGTGGGATTGTGTGGTCTACCTCATGCCTGCCTAGGTACCAACACCTGCCCAGACCCCAGACTGTAGCTGCTGTGGACAGGCTGGCAACTGGTTCCTTTCTGTCCCTGTGTGCCCAGTATGGGCAGCACCCCCTGGCACTCAGGAAAAAGATGGAGGGAGGTGGAAGCAGCACTGGGGATGTGCAGACACCGTGCTGATTTCTTCCTCTTTTTTTTTTTTTTTCCTTTGTGCTGATTTCTAAAGCTCAGCTGCCCAGGGCTTGGGAGTCCTGCTCTTTCTGTGCCCCTGTTGGGCCCCTGCTTCTTCCCTCAACAGCAGAGTTCTCCTCTCTGTCCCTTGTCTGCCTGTGTGCTCAGAGCCCGGGAACCACAAATCTGCCCTGCCCGGGATTCTGGGCCCTTCACCCCAAGGACCAGGCAACAGCAGACCTCAGACTGAGCAATCACAAGGCCGGAGGCCCCTGCCAGGTCAACTATCTGCCTGGGGATGAGGGCAGAGAATGTGTCTCCCTTTGCTCCTGTTAAGACCGTGCACTCTGGGGAGCAGCAGAGGCCCAGGGCAGCTGGTGACGGTTCCTAGGGGAGTTCTCTGGGCTCAGGGAGGTGCACTAACCTTTCTGTGGTAGAGTCGCCACAAGCACACTATCACCAGAGGTATTAGTAGTACAAGCATGCATGCAGCCAAGTGGTAAGCATTGATGTTGGGGAACTGTGTGCCTTGATTTCCAGAACCTGCGGCCGCCACATTGGGAACGGCAGATGGCTGCACATTGCAAAGAGAAAACACCAGGAGTGTGGGCCTGGGGCCTCCTAGACACCCATGCCCAGCATGCACTCTAGGCTCCCCATTGGCCCACGCACATTCTCTGCAGGTTGCCATGTGGGCGGAACACAGTACTAGACCCGACTATGTTCAGGGCCCACCGTGGAGGCGGGGCACACCCACCCCACTAGCCGTGCTCAGAGGCTCAACCCAGAGCCCAGTCAAGGAAACCAGAATCCTTGAGGAGTGACCAGCCCAGCCCTCACCCCAAACCCTGGCTGGCAGTGCAGGGACACACAGTTGTACACATACACAGATGGGTGTCTGGGGGAGGGTGGGGCTCCCTGAGAGGTGGGAGTACAAGAGCAGAGCAGGAGACCCAAGTCCATTGCACATGAGGGCTCCCCTCTCTTGTAGGTTCTGAACCATGGGCTAAGTTCCTAATTCTCTCTGCACCGCCGTGTCCACATGTGAGCAGGAGGTGAGAGGGTCGTGAGGTGTGGCGGGTCATCAAAGTCCTGGCACAGGCCTGGTTCATGTGGGGCTGCAGGAAGGGGCTGTCTCTGGCTGTCATTCTGAACCTAGGATGAGTGGGTCTCAGGTGGGTCCCCACGCAGTCTCTGCTCAGAGCAGCAGGCGGGAGAGAGGTGTAATGCCTGGGGACTAGGATGGCAGAGAGAACGGTAATGTCAAGACTGCTCACCAGTGGTACCTGGGCCTGCCCTGCGTTTCTCCTGAGGACTTTCCTCATGGGCCTGATGACAGACGAGCTGTGCGTCGGCGGGACTCCTGAGGGGCTGATGCGCGTCCTCTGGCCGGTCTGAGAGGATGTGCAGACACAATGCAGACAACACAGAGATGTCAGCTGGTGGGGACCCTCACAAGCAGGTACAAAACACAGGGCTCTGGCAATCAGGCACCGAAGCCCTGCTCCCCAGCACACTCTTCTCCAGCCTAATGCTTGCCACTGCCATGCCTCACTGCCCTGGGCTACGGTGCCCGGGTGATGGGGGACAAGGAAAGAGCCTGTCGCCTTCGTTCCCCGGTGTCCCTAGCTGAGATGACTCCTGATCCCTCCCAGGGCCCTGATAGCTTCTCCACAAGCTGAGCAGAGAGATGTAGGGGGAGCTGCAGCCAGGACAGCTGAGGAGTGTGGGAAAGGAGGAAGGAGGGGAGGGGGATAAAGGCATCTGAAAAATGACAGCCAGTGTCCTCAGGGTCCCAGGGGCTGAGATGGTCACACACCAGGCACCAATGCAGAGGAAACGCACCCTTACTGTGCAGGGCCCAGCTGTCCCCGCCACATCCCCTGTGCCTGGAGCCTGCTGGGAAGGCCCGGTGCCCAGATCCTGCAGTCTGGTTCCTTGCACAGAACCTCCTAGCATCCCCCACTGACCCCCGCTGGAATTAAGATGGTGCCTCAACTTCCCCACCACAGACCAGGTTAGGGTTGCTGGCAAGGCGGTATTTAGCCTGGGAAGAGCCTCAACACCATTTCTGGAATCTGCTTGGGTCTCTCATTTCTCCCTTGTACCTGCCTTCAATGACAGTGTTCAGAGAGCAGAGGGCGTCTGTCATGCTAAGAAGGCTGCACCCCAGGGATCCTAGACGCCACTCAGACATGTCCCAACTCTGATGAAGGGCTAAGGGCATCATTGGCGGGAGATACCGCCCAGTCCTGCCAGCACCTGCTACTTTCTAGGCCTGTCCTGGGCACTGGTCCTCTCTCTTGCTTCCCTAGATGACTCCCTCCCCTGGGCAGGCTTCTGGGCAGCCCATGTACTTACCCTGTGACTCACACAGTTCTTGATGCTGATCTTGAGCCCGTTGCTGATGAAGCTGGCACCGTTGTTCAGGCTCACTTCAACAGAGATATTGCTAAACACAGAAAGGACAGATGGTGTCCACAGGTGCAGGTTGGCACAGCTCTTGGTTTCTGCTCGAACCATAGCCCACAGCTCTCCCATTGTGACAGGTTTGAACATCAGGCATTTGGGGCTACTGGAGGGCAGACGGCCTGGGGAGGAGACCCCACCCCAAGTCGCACGAGGTCCACCTAGGTGAAGAGGATGACCAGTGAGGGACTCTGCATGGGGTCAGATGCTTTGTGGTCATGAGCTCAGTGACTAGGGAGGCTGTGTGGTGTCACCATCCTGACTCTTGTGTATTTGTATTGTGCTGGCTCCACTCTGAAGGCTGCTGGGAGTAAAGGAACCCCCTGGGTCCTTCATCTGCCACATCCTGTCCTCAGCAGGGCCTGCAGCACAGCAGATCCCTGAGCCCATTGGGGAAGCTCCAAGACAGGCAGGTCAGGACAGAGCATGTCACATGCTGCCCAGTAAAGGTCGCCTACATTCTGCATCTCTTGGGCAAAAATGCCTGCGTGTCCCAGAGTGGCACTTACTTGGCTGGTACCTCTATCTTCACTCCCGGACACTTTATGCTGGTGTCTTCCACCTGGGTGGCTTTTTCATCTAAAGCAAATGAGATAGGAAGAAAGTCAGTGGACGTGCCCATCCACCCCCGCTCCCATCTGCCTGCCCTTGGCTGGTGCAGCTCTGCAGGGCACATGCAGCGTCTCCTCTCTGCCCTCTCAGCAGCTGCCCACACCAGCAAGGGCTATGGCCTGCGTTGAATGGGATCCGGCTCTCCAGGGCTTACGTTTGTGTGGGTGGCAGGAAAGCAGGCAATAAAACACAAACAAATTAAATAAATGCCAGGAATTAAAATTGTGACATTAATGAACAGGGTTGGGACACGGAATGGAGGGATTAAGCAGGCGCTAGGAAGAAGGTGATATGTTATCTTGATGAAAACTGAAATACTTATCCATTAAATGCATTCATGCTGGTATTGCTTCAAAAAATGGATTATCTTATTTTGATAATTACCGAATTTAAGTGATGCTGTTTCAAGTTCTTTTTTCAATAATTCTATTTTTTAAATGTTTTGAACATTTTTTAAAAAGATTTATTTATTTATACATACAAGAGCTGAGGTGCAGGCCAGAGATGTGGGAGGTGAGATGACTCACCAGAGACAGAGCGGGGAACAGAACAGGCCGACTGACTGAAATATTCTGCTGAGAGGACAAGACAGGCGAGGTCTTCCTCGCCATCTGGGTTGCTCCCTGGCCAGCCAAGGATCAAACTCATGCTGCCCAGGCTGTGGATTGCTTCATAGGGCGGTGTTTTAACCCCTGGCATGAACAGGGTGGCCCTATTTTGAACATTTTCATTAGAAATAAATTATTGATGAGGGTGCTATCCTCATAAATGTGATGAGTGAAAGCCAGGGTAAGGTCCCAGGGCAGAGTGTTCTGCCCTGTAGGAATAGCATGTGTCTAGGCCCTGAGGCAGCACTACCTGACTTGTTGTAGAAGTAACATGAAAGGTGGGATGGAACTCATGGTCCTGGAAGAGTTCGGGTTTTAATCTAAGGACAATGAGTCTGTTGAGGCGTGAGCCATCTCAGCACATGCTTTAGACATCGAGAAATAGGACCTACCCTGGACTGAATATGGTGATAAAAGCAAAGAGGGATCAATGATGACATGCAGGTTTTGACCAGCTTAACTGGGTGATGGTGCTATTTATTGACACGGGATTTCTGAGGAAGGGTTAGTGATTTTCTTCTATGCTTTTGTTTACTGATATTTTAAGTGAGCATGACAGTCAGAAGGCTCAAAAGAGCTCCCTGACTTGCAGTTGTGGATCCTGCTTACTTCTGAGTTCTTTCTACCCCTGCATTGTGGCCAAGTTTTGAAGTACCAGCTCCCTTTAGAGTCTGATTTACCCTTCCATGCACCCAGGTCATCTCCGCAGGGTCCCATGCTTCCCCTCTGGGATTCGAAATCAAGGGCCACGTGCTTTTCACCACAGTGATCCATAGGACAATCCTTTCCCTGGCCTTCTGTTTAATTGGACATCTCATGACCTTAGCTGAAACCATGTCTTGAACTTGTAGACAGATGCAGGCTGGTATGCGCCCCCCTGTAGGATCATGATGTTGGGCAAAATGTTTGGATGACTCTGCTACAGGTGCAAATCCATTCAAAGAAGTGCTAATAGGCCTCTTTTGAGAACCAGGATATTGCATGTAAGGCCCTGCGAACATACGCCCACTCAGAATGCATTACTTCTCTATGACAGAGTTCTCAGTCCCTGCATCACTCTTGAGAAGTATAGAACAAAGGAAATCTAATTCCCTGAGGCCAGCTATGCATGGTGAGGTTGGGTATGGCAGTGGCACTCCCTGCTTTATTCTTGCACCCTTGACAGCAAGGAGAGATGGGCTAGGAGTGCGCTGGGGGAGAGGAGTTGCTCTGGGTTTATCACATGGTCCTGCAATAGGCATTCATTAATATCACAACACATGAAATGACATTTTCAAGAGGCCGAGAGAGTGAGGGTTTCAGGAAATCCAACTGGACCCCAGACACTCTGTAGGGATGATCACACCCACCTCACCATGAGGGCAGGACACCAACATGTCCCAGCTGTTTGCTCCCTCAGGCCATTCCTCCATCATGGAGGTACACCTGATGTGTGAGTATCGCCAGATAATGGCTTCCATATGTCATAGAGCTTAGTTAGTGCAGCTGTTATATTGCTCCCGTTTCACAGTAGGGGAAATCGAGCAAGAAGGGAAATTTCATACGGTCATGGTCACACAGGAAATGTGTGCCTGTGCCAGATCCCAGGACCTGCACCTCTGCTTGGCCTCCTCTCTCAATTGAAGGTGAATATTCCCTCCTGGGAAGCTACCATTGCACCTGACATGAACTCAGAGCCCAGGACAGCTTCCAGTTTCACCTGGTTGAACCATGAGATTGGGGTCCTTGTCTCTCAGGGAAAGTGAGAGATGAGGAAAGATTGGGGGAAGCAACTGTGAGGGAAGACCCTCCTCACAGGGAACAGCCCTGATCCCAGACACTTTCATGGCTCTGGGGATGGATGGGTCCCACCCACGTCCCTCCTTCCACTCTTGGTGCTGCCTCTGTCCTCCCAGCACCCATAGCGTATGGGCATCAAGGGTTTTGGAGGCATGGTGCCTGAGGGAAGAGAGCATGTTGTGGGAAATTTGTTATTTGTACAAATCAAGGGAGCTACTTACCAAAAAATACGGTGTCAACTATCTTAAACCTGCAAAGAACTTCGTTTTTGTTTTTGGTGTTATGAAAACCTCTTCCAAAGACGCCTACATCGTAGTTTTCTGCAAGGGCAACATCCAAAATTGTGTGTAAGGAGGGGTGAGCTCTGTTGTCTGATCTCAGACTATGGCAGTGTGCCCCCAATGTGGGAGCCCCCAAGGGACTCCTGGAGGAGACAGCTGTTCTGAACCAACATCTCTGTGTCTCCTGAGGCTCACCTGGTGTTTCTGAGGGGCCACTGTGAGGAGGCTGGTGGAGCTCTCAGGCATTCTCACCACAGCTGCTAACCGGCACAGGCCAACAAGGCTCCACCTGGTCCCATCTCCATAAATAAACCCGATGTGGGTTTACAATCTTTAAGTTCTGAGACTCCCTAAGGGGTGCAGGCAGTGCTTTCCAACCTCCACCAGAGCGCCATCTTAAACAAGATCGGTGTGAGACAACCAAGGCTGCACCCCTCTGTCTCTTGCTTGAACTGAGCACCCTGCCCTTGTTGGTTGTGAAATTATTTGACATATGGGGTCTGTTTCTCCTCACCACCTTTTTGTGTGCCTATGGCAGACTGGTGAGCTCAGGAATAAGGTGCGACCCTGGTGAGACAAGCAAGGAGCAGCTGATCCTGTACCTAAGAGTCCCCCTTCCCTTAGCTGTGAGGCTGATCCCTGAAGATGATTGTTGTTCCTCCTCTTACTGACTCTCTGGGGCCTCCTCTCTTCCCTACCTAGGGAGTCATGGAAAGCTCTTCCTTCTGCTGGGTGGGGAGTGATTTGCCAAGGGACATCTGTCCTACCCCCCTTGATTGGACACTGGGCATCTTCTCCCCTGGAATAAATACCAGGGGACACAGTGATGGCAGTTGTGGGTTTGGCTGCCTGGATTTAGACAGGATACTATGAAGTCCTTCTTGCTGTAGGTCAAGGTCATTATCCTGCACTGGTGCCTAATCTCATGTCTAGCTAATTCTAGTGTCCTGTTTTCCCCTATTGTGGCTATTCTACTTCTCGTTCACCCCAGGGAAATTCTGTCAAGTGATCGCAGAGAGGTCAGAATGAGGATGTGACCAGGGGCCTGGGACTGTGTCCCGACTTATTAGGAATTACCGGAATATCAACCAAGGACACCAAGGTTTGGCTTTTTCATACAGTGGAAGGTGGACAATCTAATGTTCCATGTGCTCCCGCTTATTAAAAATACCTTTTGGAAGTGTATGTAGATGGAGATGTTAGCATATAGGATCACCTATTCATGGTAGTTATATTTGGTAGACTTACAATGGGACAGACTGGAGAGGCGCTGCCGCCAGGATGCAGGGGACTGAGGGGCAGCTGTGATGGTGTGTGTCTTCACAGGGTCTGTGTTATGCAGGTGTGTGTGTGCATCTGTGAGACTCACACATAATATAACCGCGATGTGATGATGTGCGCATTTCAAAAAGACAACTCGGGAAAATGGGTCCCTTGTTTATCATAAGCAAAATGACAAAGTTGGGTGTGGAACAGCCTGATGACTCTAATTTACTTTGAAAACTTTCAAAAATAATAGGGGATTGATGGGGACAGAGAAAGACAGAGGGAGATAGATAGATAAGTGATAATTAGGTCAGCTCTTAATTGAGAAATCCAGTTAGAGGATCTCCTTGTAGAATTGCTTCCATTTGCTGCAGGTTTGGAAATGAGCATAATGAAATACTGAAAGACAATCATATTGAATGAGTAATGCAAGCATCACAGTTAAGCAGTAGTCATGACATTATTGCATGACCAGTGGAGAATGAGAGGAATCTGGGTAGAGCCAGGGGGGCCAGGTGACCAGGAAAAGCTTCTTGGGTCAGTGGACCTGAGAGAAAGTTCCCAAATGACTGGTTGACTGAACCCCGTAAAGCAGGAAAAGGGCTTGCAGGAAGTCTAGCCCGGGCCCAAGCCTCTGGGTCCGCAGGGTGAGAGAAGAGGGCATATCTGCAGGGCCTGCTTGTCCATCTGCAGGTCTCACCAACCCAGCCAGGCTGGGATTAGGGAAATGGTCTTCTCATGTGGCAGCTCCTGCCCCTGCAGCAGCATCTGCCCCTGTGGCAGTTCCTGCTGCTGAACGTCAGTGAGTATGCTGGACAAAGGGTGGCTGTACTTCAGACATATGAGGTCAGAGTACATAAGACCCCCTTCCCCTGTGCGATGGACTGGACAGCCAATGACGGGTAAGATTAGGGGCAGACAACAGATGGCACTGGCTGTACATGTGTCTGCGACTCCTGACAACCTAAGACAGGCGCAGTCCCCGAGGGGATCCACAAAAACCCCTTTTTTTGGCCTTGCAAGAGGATGGCTGCTATAGAACATTGCCAATGTTTTTTAGTTAATACTGTCCAGTTTGTTGAGACCATACTGCTAATCTTTAACTTACAGTTCAATAACTTTGTGCTCCACTGCCCAGTTGTTGCCTTAAACTGGTTTGACTACTTACAGAAAATGTTCAAGATTTTAATGAAGTAAAGCCGTTGTTGTGACTTTATAATAGTACAATTATATAGTAAAAATAGTTATAGATATTAGTAAAAAATATTTATGTCATAATATATAAGTAAATAATAATAATAATGGAATAATAATGGTTATGTTAATGATTATACTAAGGTTAATAACGTAGGACCTATGGGTCAAAAATAGTTGAGGTTGTAGGGGACCCCTTGTTGAGGTCTCGGTATGTACTTGATTTATTGATGATTGTACATGAATGGAATCTAAAAATGGTGCATATTGTTTTTTGTTATGTTTTACTGCATGTAATAATTTAATGTATAATTAACCATATACTGTGAAAAATAATTTTATGTAATGGTCAAAAAGATGTATAAAAAGAGAAGGTTGATACCAACAAATTACACTCAGATTTTCACTCCCTTAGAGTGTGTCTGTGTGTCATTTGTTTCTTTCCGTCCCTCGCCCTAATCCTTCGACCACCTCGTGCTCGTTCTCGCTCATTCCCTGAGATTTCTCGGTTTTCCCGCGCCGCTGGGCTGGTTCGCGGCAGATGGCGCCTAGGTCCCCTGCGGGAGGGTGGGCTGGAGCCAGGACCTTGAGGCAGGGAGGGAGCAGAGGACTCTGCCTGGACTCTGAGGTGTCCTGTGGGGTTGAGGAGGCTGAGCCCTCGTGCTCAGCCTTCCTGTGCCCCAGGGCCCCTGGCCATTATTTGTCTCGGTTGACTCCTCCTGTTTCGGGGAGTGTAGGTGTCTGCCTTGAACTTTACCACAAATGACTGTGACGCTGGGTGGCGGCAGTTGACTAGAGGACGGTTTACAAGGACAGAGCAGGGATTGCTGGGCCAGGCTGCCAGGGCATGTGAGGAGGGCTCCTGTCACCTTGGGTGGATACGATTGGTCTCCCCACCTGTCTGTGTTCACATGCTGCTCAGACATTCCTGCCTGGGTGTCTCCCTGGACATGCCCAGAGAAACCAGGCTGCCAGTTGCCTGCATGGGTGGGACTTAAAAAAGGAAAGACCCATGTGTGCTGTGGGTGGTGGGGGCAAGTGTGTTTCTAACCCAGCCCACTTGAGGCACTGCAGGTTACAGGTTCAGAGAAGTCAGGATGAGTCTGAGAGACTCTTCCATCCTGGAAGCTCTGTAGCCACGCCCTCCCCGCCTGGGCAAGCATGGGCAGCGGAGCCATGGTCAGTCATGGGAATATGACTCTTCCTTAAGTCTGCCTGCTTCTATTCTGAGCTGGTCCCTGCACAGTCCACTGGCCTCCCCTCTCTCACGGAGCGGAGGGTGGGTATTGATCTTTCTGCCTCTTGGAGACAACAGAGGAGCTGGCAGATCTGGGTCCCTCGGTCCCTGTGTCTGGCCCCGGGCAGCAGAGCTCAGCTGGAGCAGCCTTCTGTCTGACCCGGGTGAGGGTGCTCCAGCCTTCCCGGCAAGGACACAGAGGCAGAGCCAGCTGTCTGGGTCAGGATGCGGTGGGTCAGGCCGTGTGCTGTTCCCGGGAAGGGCGTGCTTACCCGTGGGCCTCCTCTGTCTGCTCCAGAGCTGCGGCAGCACAACCTGCACTCACAGGCCCTTGCAGAGAGAGGCCCTGTAGCCTAAGGGAAGTGCCTGGACCTCCTCATTGCAGTGCTGCGGGACCCTCTGGGGGAGCAGACATCCTTGTCTTGTCCACCTCTCAGGAGAGGCCTTCCTATTAACCCTGAAGCTGATGTCAGCTGGGAGTGTTTGCGTGGAGGGATGTTGATCACCTTATGCCCTTATTAAGACACTGGAATTTGAACTTTTTCTTCAGACACTGAAATCATCATTTCCTCTTCTTCATTTTGTTGATGGGAGGAATACACTGATGTTTCAACTCTATATCAGCCCTGTGCTTCTGGGGTGATCCCAAATTGGCTCAGAAGTATTTTACTTGTCAGATGATCTTGGGTTTCATTGTTACTGTATATTTTTTTCCTCATTTTTAAATTAAACTTCTGATTTTGTTATTAAAAATGAATTATACACTCTTATTGTGGTAATCACTTCACGTTTTATATGTCAAACTTTTATGTGATATACCTTCAACTTACATAAATGTATGTCAACTCCAGCTCATGAAAACTGGGAATAAAGAGCATTTCCACGTGTGTATTTATATCACACATTTCAACTGCACAGTACACTACATCCATTACACACATCCAAGCACAATGTGCAACACACTCAAGCACACATGACTCTGTTTAGAAAACAGACCCCTGCTCTTACCTCCCACACAGTAATTGGTCGGTTCCACACTTGTAAGCTCAATGCAGGACTTAGCTGTGAGCTGGAACAGAGAGTTGTTCGGGACACGTAAAGTGAAGAGTGGACATGGTAACAGCCACCTCATCCACCCCCCACAACACCCCTCTCTCACTGAGTCAGCGATGTTCTTCAGATCATAGAATCCACTGTCCACGCCAACCACGTGCTCCTCGCTGTCTGCAATTGCCAGGAGCTACAAGAGGAGAAGAAGGTTTGGACTGTCAACAGGGGTGAGAGCCAGCAGGACCCCATCCCAGAACTAGGGTTCAGGCCTCATGCCATGTGATACTCAGTGCCCCACCCTGGCCAGCAGCCTAACTATCTGGAATGGAAAGTTCTAACTGTCCCCAGGTCTGTGGGCTCATAAAACACAGTTACTCATTTCTGCAGTGGTCACATGTTGTCCAGATATTTCGGTGGGTTAGAGAACCATCCTCTAGTGACCCTGCCAAAGCTTTCCACAATGAGACTTCTCACTTGGCTTCTGTTCTGAATCACCTGGTTTTTCACATAGTTGTTGACACCCACAGCGTAAACAGTCCCTCCCAGTTGTCGAGTCCTCTGAGCCTAAGACAAAGACCGTGTTAAGTGCAAATCACTAAACATGTGGAGCAAAGGCTGGTCAAGTGGGCTGGACTCACTTCATTCTTGGTAGCCTGAAAGGACTCTGGCCAAAGTGCTCCATCAATTAGGGAGACAACCATGGAGTGCACTTTCTTTTCTGTGGGAGAAGCAGGAGGTCCTGGTCAGTAAAGGCGCCCAGAGTGACCTGCCACAGGTGTGAAGGCCATGCACTGCCCCCGCTTTCTCTCCTGAGAGAGGCTGCCAGACCCCAACACCCCCATTCCTGAGTGCCTAGAGGGCTATGGAGCAGCCGCTGGAGGGAGACTCCTTAGCCAATCCACTTTACAGAGGAGGAGACTGAGCCTGGCTGAGGACTTTCCGTCCTGGATTCTCACTGCCACAGATGGCAGATCCTGTTTCCTGAGGGCGAGTCCAGCTAATTCAATGGACAAGTTCATGCCTTTCCCGAGAGCATTGAGGAAGCAGCCTCACCAACAAAAACTTGTCCTTCAGGCTCAGAGCAGGCAGAGGCACAGAGCTGGCCCCTTGGGGCCCAGCCAGTGAGAAACCAGGGCAGAGATGCTTGGGGAGTGGACCTTGAGTCCAGATGTCAGCCTTTCCCCACAGTCTCCCACTTTCACCTGTTGTGCCTGAAGCATCCACCCTACAGACTCAATCCCAATGGAGAGGGTGCTGGGCTGACACAGCTGCTAGCCCTGGGGACACACGGGCCAGGAGGAGCGTCAGCAGAGGGAAGACGATAAAGGGGAAGGAGGCAGCTCCAGCCATGGGAACCCGGCAGAGTGTGGTCAGCAAGGGGAAAATCAAGAACTTTTATTCCATAAGCGGAGTCTTGTCTGCCCGAGGTGCCCTGGCCTTTCTCCCTTTTCCACAAGCTCACCTGGAGATCGGGTGCCTCATACTTAATAAACACCAGGAATGTACACCCATGACCCCGCAAGTCTCTGAATCAGCAGGGGGGCTGCCCTTCCCCTCTGCCCTTCCAGACGAGGAGCCTGGAGTACATATGGGCAGGAAACTTGTACAAGAGTCAGCTCCAAGTGGGGGCCGCCAGACTGCTGGTTCCCCGGCCTGACTGTCCAGGATCCGACAGTCTCTAAGTCAGCAGAGCTTACCTCCAGAGTTTGCTGTGGAGATCTGCTCATTGACCTGCAAAAACAGGAAGGCATGTTGAGAGGACTCAATGATATTCTGAGAACTTGCTAAAGCAGGATAAATTCTTAGAGCTCTGGCTGTACCGCTTTAAATCCTTCCTGCATGTTTGTGTTTCCGGTAGGCACTGTGTTGCGTAGTTTGTTGAGACCATCTTCGATTTCTTTTCTAAAAAAAATAAAATGGCCAACAGATATGATGTTCAACATTTGTCATCAGGGAATGCAAAAAACTAGGAGATACCATCTCACACCAGTGAGATGGCACTATTAAAAACTAGCAACAACATTGGCGAGGATGTGGAGGGAACTCGTGCACTGTTGGTGGGAGTGCAAACGGTCCAACCACTATGGAGAGCTGTGTGGAGCTGGACTACTAAACATAGAGCATATGATCCAGCATTCCACTCCTAGGTATACCCAAAGGACACAGAGCATCAATTCGAGACCTGCACTCCTATGTTATAGCAGCACAGTTTACAATAGCTAAGCTTTGGAACATGCCCAAAAATGATGACTGATCAGAAGATGTGGTACATATATACCATGGAATATTCTCAGCATCAAAAAAGATAAACCATGCAATTTGCAGCATGGATGGCACTGGAAGGGATTGCTCGCTAAGCCAGCGATGGTCTTCATGGAATCTAGAAGGGACCTGTATGGTTCCACTATGAACCAGAGACACTTTTTGGGGGCAGGGGAAGGATTCAGACGTTTGCAATTGTATGGGGGATATAAAAATAAAATTTAATAAAAATAAAGAAAGGGAGTATTGAGGTAGGAAGAAGGGTGGGATGTTCTTGAACAGCCCCACCTGTGCTGGCACATGCTGCACTGGGCAGATCGACCAGGACGAGGGAGGCCACAGTCAGGAAGCCTGCCATGGCCCTTCAGGTCGGGGTCTTGGAAATTGACCTTGTCTGTACTCATCACTGTTTCAGGTTCACTGACGCAGCGGGCTTCTGAAGGGCCTGTCTGTTCATCCACAGGTAGAGTGGGAGCTCTTGTGACTGTGCTAATGTGAACTGGAATTCACAATGGGATTGCCAGGACTGCCAGCACCTCGGGGGTCCCCAGTGGGGCTCATCACCCTCTACCAGGCAAGGTTGAGTTTGGTAAGGGTCACCCTGGCAATACCCGTGCCCTCTCCCTTCCTCCCTGCCCTGGATCACTGAGTATGCCTTGGAACCCACAGCCTCCCTCCCTTCAGGATTGGATCTGAAGGAAGCAGCAAAGCTGCTTTGAGGGCTGAGTCCCCACTTCAGAGCTCCTGACAGGGAAGACCTAAGGCCAGGGAAGGGGCCATAAGTGCTGCCCATGCAGGCAGGAGAGCCCTGAGCTGCAGATGGCCACACTTTAGTCCTTTACTACCTGCTGCTAACGTAGATAGCAGGTGGGAGTGGGACACAAGTGGTGGGGGAGCTGGATCAGGCTGAGCCAAGTGAAGATCTGAGCCGGCACAGCAAACCTGGAGCGGCAGAGATTGTCTAGAAACACAGGGGCTGCCAGTATCAGTGCCAGAGTTATCAGAGGGGCTGGGAGTAGATGCTGGGGGCACAGGGTGGTCTCTGAGCAGAGGCCAGCCCCGCCCAGGCAGCAAGCCTGTGGGCTCCTGACTGAAACTCAGGACTCCTCTGCAGAGTTTTCCCCGTGGCCTCCGTCTCCCCACTCCTACCACCAGCAGGTCTTCCCTCAGGGAGTGAAGCTGAACTTACTTGTCTGAGGTGAGCTTTAGGACGGTGTGGCCCCTTGTGGAGAAGGTGATGATGGAGACTCGCATGTTCGGGCTGGGGAGGAAGCACGTGTACGTGAGAGTCATAAACAGAGGTTCAAATGACCACATGATCAGCCAGGGAGGGGACACCTGCCTGTCTTCACTTCCCTCCAACCTGTGACCCCTTCCTGAGTTCCAGGAGTACCATAAATTTAGTAAAGGATTCTGAGGCCAGCAAATGTGTGGCTTTCCAGGGAGACTGTCAGGGTGGTGTCCTGCTCTATCCCTAGATCCCAACCTCTACTTTTCTCTCTCTCTCTCTCTCTCTCAACCTCTCTCTCTCTCTTTCTCTCTCTCTCTTTCTCTCTCTCTCTCTCTCTCTCACCACACACACACACGGATGGTTCATGCCTCACACACTAGGTGAAGGTGCCTATCCCTGCCCCATGAATAGCCTCTATTCTCTGTAACATTTTTTGGAAACTCTAGGCCCTTCCCTCCTGGACGATGTTACTTTCCTGCCTCCATCTAAGAGAAATTATTGTCCCTTCTGCCACTCATTCACATGCCTCCATCCCTTTCCTCTCCCTGCCCATTGTCTTCTGGGTCACAGACCCCCTTTGTCTGTTAGAGGATTGCTGTCCTCGTCCCTGATGAACTCCATGTAGCTGTGGTCTTGTTCCCACTCATTTTACCCACAATTACCAGTTTTCCTGGAGCACAATCCTCATCACCCACACTCAGCCCAAGAGTCATTTATAACTTCCTGTTGCTCAAGTGAATTGAGGCCCCTGGCTTGGCTGTATGAGCCCTTTGGCTCTTGACCCCAAGCTGCCCTGTCCCAGACTCAGTTGCTCCCCTTCTGTGAGTTAAGCTCTCTGTCCCCCTAAACACATCACTCTCTCCACAGGAAGTCTTGATGCTTCTTGTTACCCTTTCCTTCTTCCTAACAGTCCTAGTGCAAATGTCCATAACCTGGGGAAATCCATCCTTGAATTTTCTCTAGGAATTCTTGCTTTTTCTTTAAAGTTGCCATGAGGGTCCTTTGCCATTTTCTTTGGAACTATCTAAACAAGTGTTTGTTTTTTTTTTTTTTTTTTTTTTTTTTTTTTTTTTTTTTACTGTGTTACTGGTTAGCTGGTTTTTAATCTGTGACATCCTCTAGTTGGTCGGTGTTTCCTACACTGTGACTTGACACCAACACTGTAAACAACCAAAGTCCATAGGACATTTGGAACGATGGAACCAGGGTGAACTGCATTTTTAACTGGTTCGGAACTCCACCCGGGGCTTCATGCCTCTGATGCAAGTGACACCCATCTTCACTGGGTCTAAAGAGACAGGCTCTCTGCCTGGCATTGCACAAGCCCCACCACACGGAGAAGTCATACTTTTCAAATATTTTGAGGAAATCCTCTACAAAGCCGTATATAAATATCCAGTTGGTGTCCACACTTCCTGACCTGTAAATGAAAAATAAATGGAATAGGGTGAATTCTTTGAGTTGGTAGAGTTTATCTGAAACCATCCAACATGCTACTCCCCCCCACTATGCTGCCACACGCTGTCAGCAACCCCAGTGGGCCTTCCTGATGGTGACTTTCATCAGTGTAATGAGGTGGACGGCACCAATGGGATTTGTGTGCTTGCCACTGAGGATTCAAGAATGAGACCCTGTGGACACAAACTGGGATGGCTGGTTGTGCCACACTAGCTCTAAATAAGACATGAAGTGGCATGCTTTTCTGAAAAAACCTCCTACATCCTGTAACTCTGACTCTCCTGGTCCTTCAAGTCCTTGGAGAATAACCTTGGCCAGCTCTTTGCCTCTTTCTTATCTAGCAGCAAGAAAGGTGTCAGTACAAGCCCGTTATGAGAAACAAAGTCATAAACTGACAAATTCTCCAAGATTTTCCGGAGGGATCTGAGCTGTGGGATCAGAAGTGGAGACGGTGGGAAAGAAGCCTGGAGTTTTTCGCAGGATCTTTGTAACAGTGTTTGATTTTCATTTTGTGTTCGTGCATTTACTTGATAATTGTTAAAATAAATTACAAACAAATACTAGTAGCATGGCGGGATGCTAACAAAAAGGCAGATTTCAAAGCTCCAAGTCCAGGTTTCCCCAGAGAAACATTCAACAAACAAGCAGAGGCTAGAAAGGGAAGCAGAATGTACATAAAGAAAGCCCAGTCTGCAAAGGTAGGCAGAAACAGAAGGAAAACAAAAAGCTATAATGAAAATATATCACATTTAGGAAATAATAAGTTGTCATGAGCAAGTTCTTACATATCAATAATCACTCCAAATTTAAAAATATTGAATTCATCAAGCAAAGAGAGCAGTGTGATTAGACGGACACATAAGGCCAGTTATGGATGTGTTGCCTATAGATACATATTTCACTTTAAAGAGAAACAGATGGAATGTGAAGGGATGAAAAAGATACTTCATGCAGGGGAAATAGAACAATATTGGATAATCATAGTGATAAAGAGGTTATCACATCCCAAAGATACAAAATGTGCCCCCAACACTCCACACATATATAATAGGTGAAAGGAGAAAAAAAACGTATTTGTAGATAACTTCTATACCTAGTTTATCAGCAGTGGATAAGTCGTCCTGGTGTCCTGGGCTACTGCCCTCAACTCTGGGATGCTCATCCTTCCCAGGAGATGGCAGATACCCTCCCTGCTCTCCCCCAGGCCTGTCTGAGGATGGCACAGCAGGGAAAGGGCTTTGGAAACAGTCACGTGCTTCCATGAGGTACCGACATCATACCATGGCTACTACTGAAGAGGGGAAGCTAATTCTCAGCCCAACAGGGGAGCTGGAAACGACCAAGGCCTTGTCTCCAAGACAATGCCCCGGACCCCTTTCCTTCTTCAAGGTCATAAAGGCTTATATAGAGCCCAGCTTTCTCGGGACCACACCCAGAGAGCAAAGTGTTCAGAAAACACGTAGATCGTGGAAGAAAGTAGCAAAAACACTTAGCCAGCAAAGCAAAGGACTTTCTCGGCAGTGACACTATAGAGGGACTGAGACAACTCAGCAGTGTTTCTGGAGGTCTGTAAAAATGGAATGATTTGGGTGAGAAACAAAATAAAACATAAAATGATAAGCAAACCCCAGGACATTATTAATCAATGTTGAGAAAGTAGCTCCCTGTAATGCCCCCCAAGTCTCTGGCTAGTATGAGGTCCACTCACTTGTCCAAGATTAAATAGAGGTCAAGATTGCTCTGGCAGGATTTCTTGTGATCTGCCAGCCTCTCCCTGGACCCGGTGTCCTGGCTGTGGCCCTGGCGGGTGCTCTCCCCATCCTGGTTGGTGCTGCTGGGGAGGCTTCTCCTGGCCCGAGTGAGGTGGTGGAAATCTAGCCAGGTCGGGGCTCTCTGCTGGTATGCCCCACTGCTTGGCAGCAGAGGGGGCAAAACCAGCAGGAGCAAGAAAGCAAGTCCAGGCACCCTGAGGCAGCTGCTTCTCATTTCCTTGGCAGCCGGGGAGGCTGCAAGGGACGCTAACCTCTTTAAGTCAGGCAAGCTGGGACCTACACTCTTTCAAGCAATGTACAGGGGCCTATACCCCTTGAATCAAGTCTTTCCTTTAATCAAGTCACAATAGCCTCTACTAGTAGACCTGCACTAAGGGCAGAGTAGGACTATACTGGGTGGAGGCCCCACTGCCTGCCAGGGTGTCTCCCTGACCCATAGAGACATAATGCCCTGTGTTGTGATGGACAGGGAGGTTGGCATGGCGACCCTGTGGTGGCTCATGCAGCTCTGCTCACTGTCTTGCCTACTGACATTCCCAGGGGGGAGTCAGGGCATCTCTGAAGGGGCTGTGAGAGGAACCTCCATTTGTCCCTTTTCCTGAAACTTCACTGATGGCCATTAAAGTCCTCCAGGAAGCTCAGTTTTTGCAAACTACCAGAGCAGCTGGGGTGACTCAGAGAAGGACATCACTCTCGATGGGGAGTCATGGCTTTGAGACCAGAGTGCTGTAATGGCCTTTGAGTGAATATTGCCGTCTTCTAGGTGGTGGGTCAGTCTAGAAGTTGAAGAAAGTGGTGCAATGTGTTTGTTTAGGAGGGATTCCACTTATCCATTTATGTGAATCATTCACCCCAAACTTACTAAGTCACAGAACCACTTTATCATGTTCATAGTTTGCATGGACCAGAAATTGAAAGAGAACATTACTGCCTCGGTTGCTCCCTGGAAATCATTGGAACCCCTGAACATTTAATTTTAGAAGCAGCACCCCATCTCTGTTCTCCCCAAACCTTCATAATATTTGATTACTATCATATGGTTAGGGGGATCCATTGGAAGGATGTGAATGTGCAATCTGACTCCCCCTATCAGTGACCAAGGCAGTGTCTCCTCCAGTTATGTGTTCAATGCCTTTCATGAAATTTCCCTAAGAGAGCTTGACCTTCTGTCTTCTCATCATTTTCCTGCCATTGCTAATGATGTTTAAAACAATGTTTTTAACAGTTTATTGATAGCACAAAGAAATTGTTTATATTTATATATTTAACCATTGGCTAATCAAGCTCTAAATCATTTTCTGTAAAATTGTTTGGGTTTTTGAAAAACCGAAAACCAAAAGTGCTGGCTCATTCTCTAGTAAATGACAACGTATCTGTTTTGATTGAAAGAAAACTTCTAAAATACAATCTTGAGATTTTGTTTATTGAAGGCTTTTAACCCTCTTTCTGGTTAGACAATTTCCCTGGCACCTAGAGTATGGGCAGACATAAGTAAGTTTTCCACTAAAACACAAGACAGCTAGTTAATTTTGAATTTTAGATAAACCATGCGTCATTTTTGGGGGTAAGTATGTCCCATAAGTCCATGTTTGCAGTGATTGAGCCACTAGAATAGGCCCTCCCCAAGAATGGAGTTGTCTCCTAGGTTATCTTTGGGGGCTGCAGTTGCCCCAGGCCCAGCACACCTAAGCTCCAGTATCCCAGTGCTCCAACCTTACCGAACTGAGCCTCGAAGGACTTGGCAATCTGCTGCAGCTGCTGGTGGCTTCTCTGTGTGAACACATTGGAGATGGCCTGCTTCTTGGTCCCTGTAGGGGTGCACAGTGTGAGCAGCCCCACTGCCCTCCCCCCTCATGGGTGGGTGGTGCTGGGGAAGCCTGGAGAGGAGGGAGGGAAGTTTGAGGAACCTCCACATAGCTCTCTACAGGGGTTGGAGCAGTTTGCATTCCTACCATCAGCATAGGAGAGTTCCTTTTTATCCACATACATGCCAACATTTGTTGCTGCTAGGTTTTTTTTTTTTTTTTAATATATACCATTCTCACTGTTGTAAGATGTACCTCATTGTGGTTTTGATTTGCATTTCTCTGGTTATAAGAGATTTTGAGCTTTTTTCCTTGGCCATTTGAATTTCCTTTTTAGAGAAGTGTCTTTTTAGCTCTTCTGCCCATTTTTTGACTGGATTGTTTGCTTTGTTTTTGTTGAGTCATAGGAGCTCTTGGTAGATCTTCCAAATGAGTCCCTAATCAGTAGTGTGGAGTGGAGATATTTCCTCCCAATCAGCAGGGTGATTCTTTGTTTGGTTATTATATCTTTTTCTGTACAGATACTTTTTAGTTTGATGTAATCCCAGCTGTTTATCTTTTCCTTCACTTTCTTTGCTTTGGGGAATGAGTCTTTAAAGATGTTTCTGAAATGTATGGCATGGAGTGTTTTGCCTATGTTTTCTTCTACATATTTTATTGATAGTTGGTATGATTTCGATCTTCACATATCTGTTGATGTTTGTCTTGTGGCCAGTATGCGATCAATCTCAGAGAATGATCTGTGTGCACTTGAGAAAAATGTGAATTCAGATTTGTTTGGGTGCAGGGTTTTGTTTATCCCATGAGGTCAAGTTCCTTATTTAGGTCTGTAGTGTCCTTGTTTGTATATATAGTTTGGCCTGTCTGTTGGTGAGAGTGGGGTGTTGAAGTCTCCTACTACATTTGTATTTTTCTAATGTCTGTTTTCTGAGATGATAATTATTGTCTACTATATTTCATCATCCTTCATTTGGTGAGTATATATTAATGATCCTTATATCTTCCTGGTGTATTGCCTCCTTGATCATAATGTAGTGACCACCTATGTCTCTTTTTACCATAAGTCCACATATCCAGTGGCTTGGTACTAGAAAAGGCCCTCCCCCAAGTGGAGTTGTCTCCTAGGTTATCTCTGGCAGCTGCAGTTGCCCCAGGCCCAGCATACCTGCCCCTCTAAGCTCCAGTACCCCAGTGCCCCTGACCTCACTCAACTGTGCCTTGAAGGACTTGGCAATCTGCTGCCACTGGTCATTGCTTCTCTGTGTGAGCACATCAGTGATGGCTTTTGCATTAAAAATGGATGCAAAGTGCAGGGGTGCAAAGTGTGAGTAACTCCACTGCCCCCTAGTGTTAGAGGGGTGCCTGGGAAGAAGAGGAGGGAGGGCAACTGCTTGTTAGCTCAGTCATGTGGACCCACCACATGCATACCTCTGAAACCTGATGATTTTCACGATGTAGACAAGACAACTAGACAGAAAATCCATCCTTCCATGGCCCCCTCCACCCTCCAATGTTGAGGCGGAGCACAGGCCCAGACTCAAGGGCTGGGCTGTGAGGACCTGCTGGTCATCTGACTGCTCTTGATATGGCCAGGGCCTTTGAAGCTGGCAGAGTGAGACCCCTCTCCTGGCCTGGTTCGTATGGGTAGGAGTTGGGGAATGTCAGGACTGAGGGGTCAGAAATCTGGGTTTGAGTTCCTGCATAGCAGTCTGACTGCCACATTTCTCCTTTTGCATCTGAGAAGTGGAGATAATAGTAAATCTTGGATGAGAAGGAAGTAGAAGAAAAAACATGCTTTCTGGATTCTTCTAGAATGGTGCTTCTTGTTAATGCACCTAGTGGCCATTCTGAGCCAACTAGTGAGTAAATCCCTCCCCTGGTAACAGTAGGAGGGCTCTCTGGGTCAGCTATGCAAATCCCAAGGACTCAGGTCAGTCTTATCCTGGTCACAGCACATGGGAATTCAGATACTGGAGATAGGAAGGAGGGTCCAGCCAATCTGGGGAGGGGAAAACTCCTAGAAAGTCCTCAGCTAATGTTCCCTGAGCACAGTTCAGTCGCTTGAAAATTCCATCTCCTCTGTAGCAGATGCCATATCAGCATCATTCCATCCTAAATTCACAGTGGCATGCAGAGCCTGGATTTCTTGGGGACATAGTATGATACTGGGGTGGGGGCAGACAGTAGTTTAGATCACTATCAGTGTGCTTCAGGGACAGCTGTCTTTGGTTCACTTGGGGGACCATCCCTCCAGCGTTCATGGGTTCCTCATAGGTTTCTTGGGTGCCGTGGCTGCACATAGGGCAGTGCCCAGATGCCCTGTGCTGGGCAGAGCACCAGGACATTGTGCTAAATCCCTGTCAGGATACATGGTGGCAATTAGGGGAGATTCACCTTCTCTTAGGGAAGTGGAGAGAATCTTCTAAAATCCTTCTGGGTTTTGGGGCACTTTGGGTATTTGCAAAGACAAGTTGCACTTTTAGTTGGTGAACTTTAGAGGGTCTTGTCTCTCTCTTTGTCATACCGCAAGTGGTAAGCAAACCATGAAAAGGGGAGTGAGGGAGGTGAGACAGTCAAGTACTCTCTCTGCATTAAATACGGGAGGAGACAGGATTGTATTGTCTGTTCCCGAAGTGGCCGAGCCCTTGGTGATAGATAAAGACCAGGCTGTGGGGAGGGAATCATCCATGTGCACAGCCAGAGGACACCAGGGTGCTCTGTGCAGGCAGGGGCAGTGTGGCCATGTCCAGGATAGCAGAGCAGGGCTCTCCCGGGAACCCCTTCTCCTGCTGATGGAAACACATCCAACTCCTTTGACTGTAAACCAAGGCTCCATACATGCGTCTGATTCAGCACATAAAGGGCTCTTTTTAATTTGGAGTTTCAGTGTTTTAGAGGCTGGGCTATGGGGGTGGAAGGGGCAAAGGACTCCACCAAATATTCCCACAGGGGCAGGGATCATTGGAGCATCCCGGAGGGCAGCGGGAACAGACGAGTGGTGGGGGCTGGGATGGGGTGCGTTGGCACTGATAGCAGCAGCTGTTGAGGAGGCTGGGTTGTGGGCAGGAAAGTGGGTAGCCGGGCATCTTCTCACATCAGGACCGAGTGGGCTGGAGTTCGGGCACTACCACTGTGGGAAGAGAAGAGAGAGGTCAGTGAGAAGGCACTGGAATTGGGAAGAGGAACTTGTGGTTTCCTAGGCTCAAGGGGGCTAGAACCAAGGGTGGATCTTTGAGGACCCCTTCCTCTTCCTGGGTGTCCTCTTGCCTGGGCTCACCCTGGAGAGACTGTTCAGGTATTGGGGTGTGCCCAGCCTTCCCAGCCACCCAGGGCTCTGACACTGAACTCCTTTTGCTCGGATGTTGACTGTATCTGCTTCCCCTGCTTGGGAGTCTGGAGAACAAGGACATGTTCTGACTAAATGAAGGCCCCAGAGTTCCCCAGGCTACCAGATGTGTGCTGAGGGGTGAGTCTCCATCCCAGCCAGGAGGGCCTCAGCATGGGAGGCAGCAGCTGACCCATAGCCCTGGTGTGGGGTGAGAATGGAGGCACCCAACACTCCCTATCTGACTGTTTTTCCAGGCTTTTCATTTAAATTTAGATGTGCTGGGTAATGTTCCATATTTGTCTCCTGCCATCCTTGACATGAAAATTAAGGAAAATAGGGTCTGCTGTTGAGAATCAGCTGGGAGGCTCCTGGGCACCACGTCTTAGACATTCTTCATGACAGATGCCCGAACCCAACAGTCCCAGAGGGAAGCTGTCAAGGGCAAAAGGCAAAGGGCCTGTCCTTGAGGAGCATCCCTTGTCCCGCTTACCTTGTTCGTGGGTTGACATGGCATCACTGGACGCTGATTACCATTTTGAAAAAAGTTGCACATAAGATCCATTTTTTTCTGAAAAGCAGAGGTACCTGTAAGGAAGCTCTGAACTGGCTGCTGCCTCCAGCTGGACAGTGTCCCCTCCAGTTCCCAAAGTCAACTGAGCCCTTGGAACTCCCCCACACTCCTTGGGACAGGATTGTGGCTTCAGTTTGCAGCAAGGGGCCTGGAAGCTCTTGTGTTTTGGGGGTTGAGGGTGTGGGTCAGGGATTTTTCAGGCATCTGGAACAAATCAGTATTTTCTGAGGACAACCCAGGAGGTGCTAGCAGAGTTAAAGGCTGGAAGTGATATGCGGGGTACAAGGGAAGAAGCTAGAAGGAAGGGAGGAGGAGGCCTGCACTCATTAGGTCCACCAGGGCATGCAGGGTCCTGCTGATCGAGGGTGGAGGGAAGAGGAGGCTCAAGAAGACCGTGAGTGACCTGGATCCCTGGTGGGGGATCTGAGGGGAGCTCTGGACCCTGTGCTCCAGCTCTGCCCTGGTGTTTTCAGAGGGGGAGCCATGTCCTGTGAGCAGGAACGAGCCCTTGGTCAGGGCTTCCTCCTCTCTGGAAAGTTTTTGGGCTCTGCTGTGTCGCACACTGAGAGGAAGGCAGGGCTGGCTTTCCTGGTGTCACAGAAGCTCCTGGAGGAAGACATGACCCAACCAGGACAGAGGCAGGACCAGGAGGAGGGGCAAAGCCAGGCAGAAATTGTGGGGTCTTTCTTCCTCCACCCCAGCCATCTGGACTCTATTCTGTGCTGGGGCCCCAGTATGGGATGTGTCTCAGCAGGGCAGGCCCAGCTCTTCCTGGGGAAGGGCATTCCCTCAAGCCCCTCCTCCATGGGACCCTTGTCACCAGGGCTGAGGGCAGAAGGACAAGCAGTGGCTCCCTCCCTCACTCTGCTGAGTTGGCTTCTGCGGGCGGCATGTGCACCAGCATGCCCACTTCATGGGGGAAAGAACTTGACTCAGATTTTCCTTCTTATATTTCTGACCTTCATGAACCTTGTGATATTGTTTTAACTCAAACCTACTTCCCAGGGAACCCAAGTCATTGTCGGGGCTGATAAGATCCTCTGTGTAGTCACTGATTCCATAAATGTGGGCCCATTGAGGGAGATCCTGGTATTGGAGCCAAGGGAGCCAATTCAGTGCCCTGAACACTTATCTCCATCCAAGCCACACCTTCTGGGCCCACCCTGTCTGTCCCTCCCCTTCAGCAGCCCCAACTTGGGCCACAGCTCTGTCCCCAAGGACCCTTCTCACCTCTAATTGGTTCATGTTGCGCTCTCCACACCCACCACAAGGGACCACCGCTGCTTGGCAGTTTGGTGTACAGGGTTTCTAGGAAGAGAGAGCTCTTGTCTGGCTGCTCTGGGGTGTATACACATGAGGTGTTGCCCCAGCACCTGTCCACATCTCTCCCCTCAGCTAAGGCAATTGGAGTATTCAAAGACAACTGAGTTAGCAGCACCCTGTACTGCCTGGGAGGCCCTGCGTGGGAAGCACAAGCAACCTCTACATAGGTTGCAGAGATGATGCTTTCCCAAAAGATGGGTTCCATTGGGCTGCCCTTGGAGAAGCCTGGTCTTGGGCTGTGCAACGTAAAGTTGGACATCTGGGAGGAGCATCAGTAGAGGCTGATTGGCCTGGTGTTGGCAGATGCAGCCTCCCTGACCACACTGCAGTAGCATCGAAGCCAGCCTCTGAGTGGGGTCTGCTTCCTAGGTCTCCCCATTATCGGTACAGTGGCCCTGCTGTGCAAATTTTCTGAGTCCTGTTTGGGCCTACTTACCCGGGAGAGCCACAGGCAGCTCAGCAGACCCTTGGTCCCTGGTGTACCTGGACTGGGCCTCCCTCACAGCCCATGCCAGGACAGACTCCCTCCACCCTCCTCAGCCCTGAAGTCCTCAAAGGGCAAACCCAGTCAATCCCCAACCTGCCAGGAGACAGGGAGGAGCACAAACAAATACAGCCCAACAGCATCAGACCCGAGAGGGGTGACCAGTACTGCAACCCTGGGATTCCTTTCCCAACTGCTCACTTTACACAGGGAAGACCAGCCAATGACCAATCTTTGGGAACTGACAATAGCAAAACTAAAGCCCTGGTCATGTCACAGTGGGTCACGGCACTTGCTGAAAGAGTCCGCCGCATTTGACAATGTGACAGGGGTTCTGGTATGACCGTGGGCAGCATGGAGAGGCTGTTGTCTGATGATCATTTGTGAGTCCTCAGTCCTCCCAGGGACCCTCCCTGCCCCTCTGTCACCCTTGTTCTTCTAGCTCTCTCTGTGCAGGTAGGTGGAGATGGTAGGGTGGGATAGAAATATCCCACAGCTCAGGAGGCCTTTTTGTGAAGGTCTGTGTGGGCATCAGGAATAAAGACACAACTCACCACCGGCTCCTAGTTCTAGAAAGTGAAAAAGACAAACACAGGATGAAACGGCTTTGCAGGGCTCTGGCTGGTCCACACAGGTGGGCGGAAACTCCGCTCAGCAGTAGTGTCACCGCTGGTGTCCACCCTGGTGGGTCGGTGGCCAGCAGGCTGGGCATGTTCCTGAGCATCTCACTCCTCCGTTATCTGGGGGGACGCGGTACCTTCTAGGCCCTGCTCGCTCCTGGCTGCTGCTGTGACTTCCCCTCTGCTCCTCCCACTCTCCATCCAGCAGTGTCCTTGCTGCCACCACCATGCTCTGCTTCCCCTTTTCCCGGTCGGCCAGGATGTCCTCTGCTATTGCTCTGCTTTGTCAGGGCACGTGGTCCCCAGAAGGCGGCATTTTGTGGTCCACCTCATGCCCGCCCAGCTACCAGCATTAGCCCAGACCCCAGACTAGCTCTGCCGGACAGGCTGGTAACTGGTTCCTTTCTGTCCCTGTGTGCCCAGTATGGGCAGCATCCCTGGCACTCAGGAAGAAGATGGAGGGAGGTGGAAGCAGCACTGGGGATGTGCAGACACTGTGCTGGTTTCTAAAGCTCAACTGCCAGGAGCTTGGGAGTCCTGCTCATTCTGTGTCCCTACGGGACCCCTGCTTCTTCCCTCAACAGCACAGTCCTCCTCCCAGCCTGTTGTCCACCAGAGCATCACAGCTTGGTGGCCATGAGGCAGCCCTGCCCGGGATTCTGGGCCCTTCGTCCAGGCATTGCAGCCCATAGACCACAGGCCTTGCAAACACAAGGCAGAAGGCCCCTGCCCTGTCGTCTCTCTGCCTGGGAATGCAGAGCAGAGTCTATGTCTCTCTTTGCTCCGGTGAAGACTGTCAGCTGACAGGAGCAGCAGAGACCAAGAGTAGCATGTGACGGGTCCCTGGGAGTTGTCTGGTTGAGGGAGGTGTACATGTTGGGGCACTCACCTTTCTGGAAAAAAATCTCCACGGTAACCAGATCACCGCTGGTGTTAAAATTATGCCTAGGACTATTGCCAGTTGATAAGGGTTGATATCAGGAAATTGTACGTTTCTTTTCATGGGAACTGCCACCACATCTGCCACATCTGGATAGTCCACTGGATGCACTTTCTGCAGAGAGCACAGAGACCAGGAGTATGGGTCTGGAGCATCCTAGACACCCACTATTGAGCAAGCACCCTAGACTCTCTTCAGTCCACTCCTATTCTACGCAAGTTGCCACCTAGACGGACCTCAAGTGCTGGGCCCCACTATACACAGAGATACTGTGGGGGTGGGGCACACCCGCCCACTGGCCTGCTCAAAGGCTCATCCCCAGAACCCTGTCAAGCCATGTGAGGTGACCACCCTGCCCCACCCCAAGCCCTGGCTGATAGTGCAGGGACACAGAATTGTACAGATACACAGATGGGTCTGGAGGATTGTGGGGGTACAGGAGTGCCTCTCGGTGAGGGTGCAAGAGCAGAGGAGGAAACCCAGGTCCATTGCACACGATGCCTCCCGCTCTTTTTGACCCTGAGTCGTGGGCAGAGTTCCTCAGTCTTTTTGCTCCTCTGTGTCCACATGTGAGCAGGAGGTGAGAGGGTCATGAGGTGTGGAGGGTCATCAAAGTCCTGGCACAGGCCAGGTCCGTGTGGGGGTGAAGGAAGGGGCTGTCTCTGGTTGTCATTCTGAACCAAGGGTGAGTGGTTCTCAGGTGGGTCCCCACACAGTCTCTGCTCAGAGCAGCTGGTGAGAGGAAGGGAGACAGGGCTGGTGCCCAGGACCCAGGGTGGCAGAGAGTCGGCAAGGTCAGGGCTGCTGACCTGCGGTGCCATGCCCAGCCTGGAGGCTCTCCTGAGAGCTTTTCTAATGTGCCCCATGACAGACGAGCTGTGCCTTGGTGGGACTCTGAGGAGCTGTTGTGAGTCTGGCTGGTCTTAGCAGTTGTGCAGACACAATGCAGATGGACACTGGACATGTGAGCACCGTGTGGTCCCTCATATGCCTGTACTCAGGGCTCTGGCAATGGGGTACTGTGTTCCTACTCCCCAACACCACTTCTCCAGACTGATGTTCTCCCCATTGCCCATGTCCTGCTGCCCGGATGATGTGGAGCCTGGGAAGGGGTCTGTCACGTTCCTTCCCAGGTGCCCCGTGCTGAGCTGAGTCCTGACTGGGAGAAGCTGCCCATCCTGTCGCACTTGCTACTTGCTGGGCCTGTCCTGGGTACTGGTCCTCGCTCTTGCCTCCCTAGCATGACTCTCTCTTCGTGGCAGGCTTCTGGGCAGCCCAGAGGGAGACCAAGTACCTACCCTGTGACCCCCACAATCCTTGCTGCTGATCTTGAGCCCGTTGCTGATGAAGCTGGCACCATTGTTCAGGCTCACTTCAACGGAAATATCGCTAAACACAGAAAGGACAGATGGTGACCACAGGTGCAGGTCGGCACAGCTCTTGGTTTCTGCTCAAACCACAGCCCATAGCTCTCCCTACTGTGATGACTTTGAACATTAGGCATTCGGGACTACTGGAGGGCATAATGCCCGGGAGGATAGTTCACCCCAAGTCCCACGAGGTCCACCTCAGTGATGAGGATGACCAGTGAGGGACTCTGCATGGGGTCAGATGTTTTGTGGTCACGAGCTCAGTGACCAGGAAGGATGTGTGGTATCACCATTCTGATCAGGGGTCACCATCCTGATCTCTGAAGGCTGCTGGGAGTAGAGGAGGCCCCCTGGCTCCCTCATCTCCCACATCCTGTCCTTAGCAGGGGCTGCAACACAGCAGATCCCTGAGCTCATCGGGGGATCACCAAGACGGGCAGGTCAGGCGATGCCCTGAAGCCTCCCAGAGCACGTCACATGCTGCCCAGCAGAGGTGCCCCACATTCTGCATCTCCTGGGGCAAAAATGCCTGCCTGTCCCAGAGTGGCACTTACTTGGCTGTTTCCTCTATCTTCACTCCCTGACACTTTATGCTGGTGTCTTCCACCTGGGTGGCTCTTTTATCTAAAGCAAATGAGACAGGAAGAAAGCCAGTGGATGTGCCCATCCACCCCTGCTCCCGTCTGCCTGTCCTTGGCTGGTGCAGCTCTGTGGGGGCAGATGCAGCGTCTCCTCTCTGCCCTCTCAGCAGCTGCCCGCACCAGCAAGGGATATGACTTGCATTGAATGGGATCCGGCTTTCCAGGGCTTATGTTTGTAAGTAAATGCCAGAGAATTAAAATTGTGACATTAATGAACAGGGTTGGACACAGAATGGGTGAGGCAGGCACTGGGACAAGGTGAGATTTAGGGAAACTGAAATATTTTTACATAAATTTCATCACACTGGTATTTACTTCAAAATAATCATTGTCTTATTTGATAATTACTGAAATTAAGAGATGCTGTTTCAAGTTCTTTTTCAATATTTCTATTTTTCTGTATTATTGAACATATTTTAGAGAGAAGTTCTCTCTGAGGGCCCTATCCTGAGGTGAATGTGATGAGGGGAGAGTCAGGGCAAGATCCCAGGGCAGAGTTCTGCCCTGTGGGAACAGCAGGTGTCAAGCCGAGGCAGCACTGCCTGACCTTGTCCCAGAAGGAAGAAGAAGGTGGGCAGGGACTCTTGGTCCTGGAACAGTTTGGGTTTTATTCTAAACACAATGAGTCTGTTGAGGGGTGAGCCATCACAGCACTTGCTGTAGACATCGAAGAAATAGGACCTACCCTGGACTGAATATGAGGATAAAAGCAAAGAGGGATCAAGGATGACATGCAGGTTTTGACCAGCTTAACTGGATGATGGTGGTGCCTTTTATGAGATAGGGGATTTCTGAGGAGGGGACAGTGATTTTCTTTATTTCCTTTTGTATTCTGTTATATTTTGCAAGCAGGGCAGTTACGAGGCTCTAAGGTGTTCCTTAACTTATAGTTGTGGGGCCTCTCACTTCTGAATCCCTGGTCTTTTACATCCCTAAATGCTGGCTGAGTGGAGAAGGCCCAGCCGCCTTTGCGCACTGATTTGCTACTCCACACAACCTGGCCCAGCCCCGCAGGCTCCCACGCTTCCCCTCTGTGATTCAACCCAGCCACTTGGATTTGACCACAATGATACCAGAGGACAATCCTTTCCCTGGCTTCTGTTTACTTGGGCTTCTCAAGACCCTAGTTGGAACCACAGCTCTGCACTTGCAGACAGATGCAGGCCGGCTGTGGCTCTCAGTAGGATCAAGGGAGGTCCTCTCCCAGCCCTGCACCCAGGGGGTGTGTACAGCAGGATGGGAGGAAGTGCTTCGGAAGGGGCCAAGCTCAGGGGTAGGCCTGGCCTCCAGGCACAGCTCAGGAGACATCTTTCTAAGAGTGGAGATGCATTTTATTTTTTTTTATTTTTTTTTTTTATAGAGGCATGTTATTTATTTATTTATTTGTTTGTTCTGTTTATACAAGCACTGGGTACAGTCAGAAGTGCGGGAGGGTGAGAGAATTCACCAGAGCCAGAGCGGGGAGCAGAGCAGGCAGAAGGACCGAAGTACACTGCTGAGGGGAGCAGCGGGCGGCAGGAGAGGTCTGCGCGCCATGTGGGACCCTCCTCCAGTGGCCGGGGAGCAGCCGGGGATCGAACCGGCGCCGCAGAGGCCGCGGGCAGCTTCGCAACCCAGCACTCAACCACTGCGCCACCGGGGAGGCCCCTGGAGATGCATTTTAAATGTTTTTCTAATTCCAAAATCATAGACTTGTTCTCAGTTCAAGTGTTCTTTAATTTTAATTTTGATAAGACAGGAGTCCTTGTCACAGATAGACGCTGCAAACATAAACAGATCATAATCAAACTAAAGTTTCTCCTCGTATAGCCGTAATCTTCATGTTTTTAAAGCATCTATTTAACGTTAGGAACATCTTTTCGAAATTTGTCTCATGAAGAAACATTGTGTCACACCCAACAATTTCTTCATTTCCACCTGTTTCTTTTTCTATCAATGCATCAAAGAAAATGAGGCTTTACTGTGTGACATTTAAGAATGTTAAAGGTACTTACTAGGTGTGAGGTGGCGTCATGTTTTTATTCTTTTTATTTCCCTGCTTTGTACTGTGTGTCATTTTCAGTATTAATCTCAGATCTATTAATGTTTTTCTCTCCTCTGCCATAGGTCAGGGGTGTTCTGACCTATGCTACATTCCACACGGATAAGCATTTTGGCACTAACTAAATTGTGCATCTGCTATGAACCTCTGTGTCTGTTATTCCTTCATTGGTACCGAGAGTGAAACTAGAGGGTAGGGTTTGCCTATTATCCAAAGGGTAGGGAGGAATGGTCAGGATAAAGAGGAAATAGTATCCTCAAAGAGGTGCTTTCCTGACTGACCTCCGTCGGGTGTCCACAGTCCAGAGCCAGGAGGAGCAGGTGATGGCCGGCACCTGCAAACTGAGGGCTCATCGAAGCATGGAGGACTACAGAGGCGTTTTCAACCAAGATTAACTGAATATTTCAGTTGCCACATAAAAAACTACTATGGAAATGATCAAACATCACAAGATTAAGGCAGTTAAGAATAAACAATGAAGCACTGATTTAAAATTTAGTTATGCTTATTGATATTTTCTAAAATATTTTCCTGCATGTTTTCCTAGAGGAAAATGTTACCAAAAACAACGAAATCAGTCCTCATCAGTGCATCAGACTCCACGCAGCAAACAGCCCTGCCCACCTGCTCTGGTGCCTCTGGCAGGAGCAGATGGCGTTCTGCAGAGGGGCCCAGGACTGTGGGGTGGGCTCTCCCCTGGGAGGCCCTGGCACTGGTGCAGCTTGGGGACACAGGCTGGCCGTCCCCTCGCGGGAAAGATGTGCATCCACAGACAGTATCATATCACTGCGGGACAGACAGACAGGACCCTCCTATCCAGTCGACTTGCATCTGGGTAAGGCACAAAGCCCAGCAGGGACAGTCAGATAACCTGGGTTACTGTCCATCTTTTCCTTCACCAGTTCATGATGTTGGGCAAGTCTTCAGCTGACCCTGCTTCAGGTGCAGACCCATACAGAGCAATGATAACAGGTCTCTTTTGAGAATCACGATTGGTCCTGAGAACATGCACCCACCGAGAATGCATTTCTTCTATATGAAGGAGTTCTCAGTTCCTGCATCACTCTGGAGAGTACAGAGGGAAGGAAATCCAATTCCCTGAGGCCAGGTACACATGTGAGGTTGGGTGTGGCAGTGGCACTCCTGCTTCATTCTTTGCTCCCATAGAAGCAAGGGGATTGTGCTCTGAGTGTGCTGGGGGAGAGGAGTTGCTCTAAGTTTACCAGATGGTCTTGCAATAGACAGTCACTGAATATCACATCAGATCAAATGACATTTTCAGAAGCTAACTGGGAGAATGAGGGTTTCAGGAAGTCCAACTGCACCCTAGACACTCTGTAGGGATTATCACACGCACCTCAGCACCAGGGTAGGACACCAGCTTGTCCTAGCTGTGTGCTCCCTCAGGCCACTCCTCCACCATGGAGGTACGCCCGATGTGGGAGTATCACCAGATAACGGCCTACATATGTTGTAGAGCTTAGATAGTGCAGGTGTTATTTGCTCCCGTTTTATTATTTTTTAATTTTATTTTTATATTTCCTATACAATTGCAACCCCCTTTTTTGACCCCAATCCCCACTTCCCCCCCCCATAGTGTGTCTGTTTCATAGCTGTTTGTTGATTTTGATTTTTTCTTTCTTATAGCTATTCTTTTTCCTGGTCCTTATTTAGGTTTTCTAGATTCCTGCTATGAGTGAGACCATCCGGTGTTTTTCTTTTTCTTTTTGGCTTATTTCGCTGAGCATGATCTCTTTCAGCGCCATCCATGTTGCTGCAAATTGCATGTGTTTCTTTTTTTTGAATGCTGAGTAATATTCCATGGTGTATATGTACCACATCTTCTTGATCCAGTCATCTATTTTTGGGCATCTGGGCTGTTTCCAAAGCTTAGCTATTGTAAATAGTGCTGCTATAAACATAGGGGTGCAGGTGCCCTTTGAATTAAAGTTTCTGTGTCCTTTGGGTAAATACCTAAGAGTGGAATTGCTGGATCATATGGAAGCTCTATCTTTAGTAAATCAAGAAATCTCCACACAGCTCTCCATAGTGGTTGGACCAGTTTGCACTCCCACCAGCAGTGCAGGAATGTTCCTTTTTCTCCACATCCTCGCCAACATTTGTTGTTGCTAGTTTTTTTAATATGTGCCATTCTCACTGGTGTGAGATGGTATCTCATGGTAGTTTTGATTTGCATTTCCCTGATTACAAGTGATGTTGAACATTTTTTCATATGCCTGTTGGCCATTTGCATTTCCTCTTTGGAGAAGTTTCTTTTTTAGCTCTTCTGCCCATTTTTGACTGGATTATTTTCTTTGTTTTTGTTGAGTCTCGTCAGCTCTTTGTAGATTTTTGTGATCAGTCCTTTATCATTAGCGTTGTGTGCAAAATTTTTCTCCCAATCGGTGGGTTTCTCTTTGTTTTTGTTATTGTCTCTTCTGCTGTGCAGAAGCTCTTTAATTTGATGTAGTCCCAGCTGTTTATCTTTGCCTTCTCTATCACTGTTTTGGGTGATGTGTCTGTAAGATGTCTTTGAGGTGCATGTCATGTAGTGTTTCGCCTATATTTCCTTCTATATATTTTATGGTTTCAGGTCTTATGTGTAGTTCTTTAATCCATTTTGAGTTGGTTTTTGTGCATGGTGTACTCCTGCAGGGTACAGCCCTGACCCCAGACTCTTTTGTGACTCTGGGGATGGATGGATCCACCCATGTCCCTTCTTCCACTCTCGGTGCTGCCTCTATCCTCATAGCACCCACAGTGAACGGACATCGAAGGTTGTGGACGCATGGTGGCTGATAGAGACAGCGTCTGTGGGAAATTTTTTACTTGTACAAATCAAGGGAGGTACTTACCAAAACATATGGTGTCACTTCTCTGAAATCTACATAGGACTTCGTTTTTGTTTTGGTGTTATGAAAACCTCTTCCAAAGACCAGTGCTTCAGAGCTTTCTGCAAGGGCAACACCCAAAGGCATGTGTAAGGTGGGGCTGATCTCTGTTGTCCCCTGATCTCATTCTATGGCAGTGTGCCCACAAATGGAACCCCCAAGGGACTCCTGCAGGAGGCAGCTCTTCTGAACCAATATCTGTGTGTCTCCGAGTCACCTGTGTCACACACCTGGTATTTGTTACCTGGCATTTCTAAAGGGGCCACTGTAAGGAGGCACTCTTAGCTGCTAACTGCCACAGCCCATTCAAGGCTCCACCTAGTCCCATCCAATGAGCAAACCCCTCATGGGGTTTCCAATCTTTAAGTCCTGAAGCTCCCTAAGGGGTGCAGGCAGTCCTTTCCAGCCTCTACCAGACCGCCATCATAAAGGAGCGGGGAACAAAACAGTGCAGGTTGCAACACTCTGTCTCTTGCCTGACTGAGCATCCTGGCCTGGTTGCTAGTGAAATAATTGGATGTTTGGGCATCTGTACACTTAAAGTTCATACACTACATCCATTACACACAGCCTAGCATGCTTGCAACACACACAGACAGACGTTCCTCTCTTCAGAAGAGAGTCCCCAGCTCTTCCCTCCCACACAGTAATTTGTCGGTTCCACACTTGTAAGCTCAATACAGGACTTATCTGCAAGCTGGAACAGAGAGTTGTTCAGGTCAGGTAAAGAGTGGGGCATGGAAGAAGCCGCCTCATCCCACCCCCAACACCACCCCTGTCTCACTGAGTCAACGATGTTCTGGAGATCATAAAATCCACTGTCCACACCAACCACGTGATCCTCACTGTCTGCAATTTCCAAGGGCTAAGAGAAGGAACAACAGGCTTGGACCCACAGGAGGGTGAGGTACCAGCAGGACCCCATCCCACTCCTCAGGCTCAGGCCTCATGCCATGTGAGACTCAGTGTCCCACCCTAACCTCGGCCAGCATCCCAACTTTCTGGAATGGAAAGTTCTACCTGTTCCCCAGGTTGGTGGGCACATACAACACTGTTCCTCATTTCTGCAGTGGTCACATGTTGTCCAGATATTTGGGGTGGGTTAGAGAACCATATTCTGAGTGGCGCTGTCAAAGCTTTCCACAACTGTTCTCTGCAGTTGGCTCCTGTTCTGAATTACCTGATTTTTCATGTAGTAGTTTACACCCACAGCGTATACAGTCCCTCCCAGTTGTCGAGTCCTCTGAGCCTAAGACAAAGACCGTGTTAAGTGTAAATCACTGAACATGTGGAGTAAAGGCTGGTTAAGGTGGGCTGGACTCACTTCGTTCTTGGTAGCCTCAAAGGCCTCTGGCGACAGTGCTCCATCAGTCAGGGAGATAACCATGGAGTGAACCTTCTTTACTGTGGGAGAAGCAGGAGTGGCCTGGTTAGTAGTATTCAGAGTGACCTGCCACAGGTGAGAGGGCCACAGCACTGCCCCCAGCTTCCTCCCCCTGGGAGAAGGTGCTACACCCCAGCACTTGCGTTCCTGAGCACGTCGAGGGCTGTGGAGCAGCCGCTTGGAGGGAGAGACACCTTAGCCGACCCACTTTACAGAGGGGGAGACTGAGCCTGGCTGTGGATTTCTCTTACTGGATTCTCACTGCTATAGATGGCAGAACCTTTACCCTGAGAGGCAAAGACCTCAGAGGCAGCTGACACAGTGCCTGTTCCAGAGCCACCAGGCTTACTAAGGGCAGCAAGTTGTGCGATTGAGCCTGGACGGCAGCCTTTGGTGCTGGGAACAAGGAGGAGGGAAGAACCAGGGGGATGTCCTGGGAAGGGGCGTGCACAAGAAAGGACCAGCAGGAGCTTGGGGGGCTTTAGTGCTGAAGACAATGAGCCATCAGAGTCTAGCAACAGTTTATTGGGGTTTAGCGCACAACACATCAGGGCTCCCATTCACTGAATATCTTTGCAGGATCCTGTCTGTGCTGTAGTTTTCCCTCCTTCACTCTTCTTGGGTTGAAATGGGACTGCACACCCCCCCACAGGAGGAGTCTTTGTGGGGTGGGACTATGGTGGCACTGAGTCCTCAGCAGGGCTGTGACTGGGGCCAGTCACTGGGAGGTGTCCGGAATCTACTTGACAAGTGAGTACAGTCATGATACCCAAGAGACTGCTGGCCTGGCTGTAAGGACTTGCTGGTTTCCATTTAGCTCTTCTGGACCACTGCGTCTCCTCTACAGAGAGGCCCTCAATAATAGAGCAGCACCAGTGAGAAACACAGCTTGCAGGAAGAAGCCACTAAAAGCCTCCTGTCCCTCCCCCTGCCCTGGGGTGCGGACTCTGGATCAGGTGGGGTCTATCCTGGCCAGGGTCAGGTGAGGGCAGGCTGTAGCCCAGGCCATACCCAACTTCCTCCAGCACATTGGGCAGGAATCAACAACCTACCCAGAGCTACTAGGATGATGAGCAAGTGAGGGTAGCAGGGAGCTGAAAAGGCTGCCTTGAGAGCATGCAGGTGAGGTTGAGAAAGTGGGCGAGATTTGCGCTCCCCTGCCCTCTTCCTGCCTGTCTGCATTGTAAGTTGTTGGCTCCTTTCTCATAAACTGCGACAAGGCCAAGGATCAGCAGCCCTGGCAGTTGGGTGGGTTCTCAGTGGATTTGAGGTTCCTGGGATAATAGTAGTCCCTGCAGTAAGGAGTAGTGACAGCCAGGTGCCCAAGATGGCAGATAGGGAGGAGGGGATGGGTGATTTGGGGAGAAGGCCAGGGGAGTGGTAGGCGTCCTCCATGGCTCCCTGAGGCCTGCAGACCATATACTGGGCAGGATGGGCACTGGCAGAGGGAGGGGCGGAGCCAGTCTTCCAGCACAGAGCTGGGTGCCCCATCTGTGGGTCTGCTGCTCATAGCATGAGCTTGGGTGGGAGGCTGTGACCTGGGCAAGCGTCTGCTGGGTTCCCCCACCCCGCAGCCCCAATTTCTCTGAGTACTCCCTCATGTTTCCAGGTTTGAAAGCATCATCTCCAGGGTTCAGAAAGGGAAACTTAGCTTCCATGAGTGACAGCATCATGACCGAAGGCGATACGTGATGGGCGTGCTGTCAAGTAAAAGGTGAAACAGAAATCTCAGTCACATGTGTTCCGTGACTGTTATCACTGGTGTTATAAGATGGAATTTTAAATTGGGCCAGTAAACAAAAATTTCTCAGCACCATCTTCTGGAACAATCGTCTCTCCTGTGACATAAACCAAACCAAAATTTGGTCAGGGCCTCACATTGCTTGAAGGGTCTCAGGAGGCAAGTGTGGAGTCACTGCTGGTTCT
The DNA here is from genome assembly GCF_014898055.3 of Talpa occidentalis. Taxonomy (NCBI): domain Eukaryota; kingdom Metazoa; phylum Chordata; class Mammalia; order Eulipotyphla; family Talpidae; genus Talpa; species Talpa occidentalis. The sequence goes on from NW_023605194.1 coordinate 44,033,767, forward strand.
CGCTATTGAACCTGCCTTTGCTCATGGAGGGAGTCTCTGAATGGGTCAAATTGAAAGTGCTGAGCTCTCCCTTCCCCACATAATTCCAGCACCTTCTATGTGGCCTCCATTGTAAGTTCTCTTATTTCTCTGAAGTGCCTGGCACTATATACACCTGGTAGACAGAAGTGCTGGCAGGAAAGGAACAGCCTATGAGGGGCAGATTCTCTCCCTCTCTCTTCTGTGCTGGCCATGGGGGAGGCCCCTGTAACCTGTCAGAGGGGTTGGAGTGTGGTGGACAAGGAGAAGCAACTCCAGGTATAAAGGCTTTCAAGGCTAAAAGTCATGTGACTTATTATATCCCTGCAAATCCATCCACATGCACTTACACAAATCATGGCAGAAATTCTTTTCAAACATGGGGAAAGTTAGTCATCCCTATCCATCCACTCAGTCTACACAGATGAAAAACCCAAACCTGACATATTTCTACCTTTAGCTGTCTGAGAGAAATCCAACTGAAACATAACACAACATTCAAGGATACTGGGTGAGAGCAGCGGGCCACAGGGACTGCTGGCCTGGTTCAGTTGGGGGACCCTCCCTCCAGGGCTCATGGGTTCCTCATGGGGTTCCTTGGGTGGTGTGGCTGGCATGTGGGGCAGAGCACAGGACACTGTGAGGATACATGGTGGCAAATAGGGGAGATTCACCTTCTCTTAGGGAAGTGGAGAGAATCTTCTAAAATCCTCCTGGGCTTAGGGGCAGTTCGGGGTATTTGGAAAAAGAAGGTGCATTTTCACTCGCTGAACTTTAGAAGTTCTTGTGTCTTTTTATGACATATCCAGCAAGGGGTCATCAAAAAATGAAAGAAAAAGGGAGTGAGGGAGGTGAGACAGCTAAGTACTTCTCTCTCCATAAAAATTGGGAAGGAGAAAGGATTGTATGTTTTCTCAAAGACATTCTGGCCTTTTGAAAAGAGCAGAATTTAGCTAAAACCGGTTGTGGCCCAGGCCTTGGTGGCTGATGAAGACCAGGCTGTGGGGAGGGGACTCATCCATGTGCACAGCCAGAGGACACCGGGGTGCTCTGTCCAGGCAGGAGCAGCGTGGCCACATCCTGCACAGCGGAGCAGGGCTGGCCAGGGAACCACTTCTGCTGATGGACCACATCCAACTCCTTTGACTGTAAACCAAGACTCAACACACGTGTCCACTTAAGCACATAAAGAACTTAATCTTGGATTTGCAGGATTTATTGACTGGTCTATGGGGGTAGGAGTGCCAAAGGGATTCCACCACGTTTTCCAACTGGGCCAGGGATCATTGGCAACATCCTGGAGGGCTGCCTGGAGCAGACCGATTGTGGGGGCTGGGAGCATATGGGCCGGGGAGGCCGGGAGCATATGAGTGGGGGAGGTCGGCACGGGGCATATGGGCAACACATCCATCAGTAGTCGAGGGGACAGCACGCCAGGCTGTGTTGCAGGCAGCAGCGTGGGTACCTGCGCAATCTCCCACCTCTTGACCTGAGTAAGGGACATGGCTGTGGGAAGAGAAGACAGAGGTCAGTGAGAAGCACTGGAATTGGGAACAGAAACTTCTGGTTTCCTTGGCTTATGGGGGCTGGCCCAAGGCAGGACCTCTGAGGATGCCCTTCCTCTCCCTGGGGACTCCTCCTGCCTGGGCTCCTATCTGAGACTCTGTTCAGGTGTTGGGGTGTGCCCCGCATTCCCAGCCCAGGGCTCGGACACTGAACTCCTTCTGCTCAGATGTTGACTGTCTCTGCATCCCCTGCCGGGGAGCCTGGGGACTGAGGACATGTTCTGACTCAATGAAGGCCCCAGTTCCCCCAGATTTCCCAGATGTGCTGTGGGGTGTGTCTCCATCCCAGCCAGGAGGGCCTCAGCATGGGAGGCAGCAGCTGACCCACAGCCCTGGTGCAGGGTGGGGATGGAGGCACCCAACACTCCCCATCTGACTGTTCCTCCAGCCTTTTCATTTAAATTTGGAAGTGCTGGGTAATGTTCTAGATTTGTCTCCCCCGCCATCCTTGAGATGAAAATCAAAGAAAACACACGGGGTCCCTGTCTAGACTCAGGTGGGAGTTTCCTGAGCACCACGTCTCATTCTTAGACATTTTCTTGACAGATGCCTGTACCCACACTCCCAGAGGGCCGCTGTCAGGAAATAAAGCAAAGGACGCTGGCCATAGGGAGCATCCCTGTACCCTGTTTACCTTGCGCCTGGGCTATGACATATCACTGGGCTCCGGTTGCGGTTTTGTAATATGTTGCGCACGATCTGCATGTGCAGAGTGTCCAGTTTGTCCTGGAAAGCAGAAGAGCCTGTGAGGAAGCTCTGAGCTGGCTGCTGCCTCCAGCAGGACAGTGTCCCCTCCAGTTCCCAAAAGCACCTGAGCTCTGTCCCCACAAACTCCCTGGGGGAGGATAGTGGCCTTCCTTGTGACAATGGGCCTGCTTTGTAGGTCAGGGTGTGAGTCAGGAATTTTTAGGGATGTACAAATTAGTATATTTGCAGAACAAGCCAGAAGCTACTAGCAGAGCTAAAGTACAAGGCTGGAGGTGATCTGCGGTGTCTCCGAGGGGAACATGAGGTGCCTGCAGGGTACCTGGGAAGGAGCTAGAAGGAAGGGAGGAGGAGGCCTGCACTCATGAGGCCCACCAGGGAAGGCAGGGAAGGCTCCATGCCCTGAGAGTGTGCAGGGTCCGGCTGACAGAGGGTGGAGAGAAGAGGTGGCTCAGGACAGACCGAGAGTGACCTGGATCCCTGGCGGGGGATCCTAGGGGAGCTCTGGACCCTGCACTCTATCTCTGCCCTAATGTTGTCAGCGGGGGAGCATGTCCTGGAACAGGAACGAGCCCTTGGTCAGGGCTTCCACCTCTCTGGAAGATGTGTTGGGCACCGCTGTATTGCACACTGAGAGGAAGGCATGGCTGGCTCTCCTGGTGCCATAGAAGCTCCTGGAGGAAGCCATGGCCCCCAAAAAGGACCAAGGCAGGACAAGGAGGACTGGCAAAACCGGGCAGAAATTGTGGGCTCTTTCGTCCTCCACCCCAGCCATGTGGACTCTATTTTGTGCTGGGGCCCCAGTGTGGGAAGTGTCTCAGCAGGGCGGGGCCCAGCTCTTGCTGGGGAAGGACATTCCCTTCAGGCCCCTCCTCCATGTGACCCTTGTCATACCTGCTGAGGGCAGGAGGACAAGGCAGCAGCTCCCTCCCTCGCTCTGCTGAGCTGGCTTCTGTGGGTGCCAGGTGCACCAGCATGTCCACCCAATGGGGGAAAGATCTTGACTCAGATTTCCTGCTTTTATTTTCTGACCTTCATGAACCTTGTGATTTGGTTTTAACCCACTGCTACTCCCCAGGAGACCCAAGTCATTAATGGGGCTGATGAGAACCGCTGTGAAAGCAGTGATTCCATAAACGGGAGCCCCTTGAGGGGAGAGCCTGGTATTAGAGCCAAGTGAGTACAGCTCAGTGCCCTGAACACTCCTCTCCATCCAAGCCACACCTTCTGGGCCCAACTCTCCTTCAGAGCCCGACCTGCCACAGCTCCCTCCTACTGGTCCATCTCACCTTTAGTTGTCTTAGTTTGTCATCTCCACAAGGGACCACCACCGTGGGGCACGTTTGTAAACAAGGTTCCTAGGAAGAGAACGCTTTTGTCTGGCAGTTCTGGGGTTCAGAGACATGAATTGTTCCCCTGGCACCTGTCAACTTCTGGCCCCTCAGCTAAAGTTTGTTGGGAGGATTCAAGGACAACTGATTAGCAGCACTCTGTGCTGCAGGGGAGGCCTTCCGTGGGAAGCACAAGCAACCTCTACATATTTGGCAGGGAACATCCTTCCCCAAATGGACAGCAAATTTTCCCAGGCCACCTGGGTTTCTGAGCTGCCCTTTGGAGAGGCCTGGTCTTGGGGTTGTACAATTGAAAGGTGGACATTGGGGAGGAGCATCAGCAGAGGCTGATTGGCCTGGTACTGGCAGATGCAGCCTCCTTGACCAGAGTGCAGCAGCACCGAAGGCAGCCTCTGAGTGGGGCCTGCTTCCTAGGTCTCCCAGTTATAGGTCACAGTGGCCCTGCTGTGCAAATTCTATGGGTCCATTTGGGCTTCCTTAACTGGGAGAGCCACAGGCAGCTTAGCTGACTTGGTCCCTGGTGTACTTGGCCTGGGCCTCCCTCACAGCTTATGGGAGGACTGACTCCCTCCACCTTCCTCAGCTCTTAAGTGCCCAAAGGACAAACCCAGTCAATCCCTCAGCCAGCCAGGAGACAGGGAGGAAACCAAAGAAATGCAACCCAACAGGATGAGAGACTGCACTGGGGTGACCAGTACTGGAACCCTGAGGTTCCCTTTCCAACTGCTCACTTAACCCAGGGAAGGACCAGCCGATGAACAATCTTTGGGAACTGACACACAAAACCAAAAGGAAAGCCCTGGTCATGTCACTGTGGATCATGGCACTTGCTGCAACAGCTACTGCAATTTATAATGTGACCGAGGCTCTGGATCAGACCGTTGGGAGCATGGAGAGGGTGTTCTCGGATGCCATTTTGTGAGTCTAGGTCCTCCCACCTGTCCCTCCCTGCCCCTCTGTCACCCTGCTTTCTGCCAGCTCTCTCTGTCCAGGTAGGAGGAGATGGTGGGTGGGAAATACAGATATCCTACAGCTCAGGCGGTTTCCTTGTGCAGGTCTGTGTGGGCATCAGAAACAAAACACAACTCACCACCATCTTGTTCTAGAACGTGAAAAGAGAAACAAGGATGAAAGTTTTTTGCAGGGCTTTGGGTGATTACACAGGCAGGAGGGGACTCTGCTCAGCGGGAGTGAGTGAGAACGTGGCTTTGGGTGTCACTGTGGATGCCCACCCCAGCGGTTGGTGGCCAGCAGGCTGCATGTCCCTGAGCACCTGACTCCTCAGTTTTCTGAGGGACTCGGTACCTTCTAGGTCCTGCTAGCTCCTGGCTGCTGCTGTGCCTTCCCCTATGCTCCTCCTTCTCTCTCCATCCGGCAGTGACCTTGCCACGGCCACCGTGCCCTGCTGTCCCTCTCTTCTCGGTCAGGGTGTCCTCTGCTATTGCTCTGCTCTATCAGGGCACGTGGTCTCCACAAGGTGGCATTGCGTGGTCCACCTCATGCCTGCTCAGGTACCAACGCCAGCCCAGACCCCAGACTGAAGCTGCTGTGGACAGGCTGGCAGCTGCTTCCTTTCTGTCCCTGTGTGTCCAGTATGGGCAGCATCCCCTGGCACTCAAGAAGAAGATGAGGGAGGTCGTAGCCGCCCAGAGAATGTGCAGACACCGTGTTGGTTTCTAAAGCTCAGCTGCCCAGAGCTTGGGAGTCCTGTTCATTCTGTGTCCCTACAGGGCCCCTGCTTCTTCCCTCAACAGCACAGTCCTCCTCCCGGCCTCCTGTCCACCTGAGCGCTCAGAACCCGGGGGCCATGAGGCAGCTTGCCAGAGATTGCGGGCCCTTATCCCCATGGACTACGCCGCCCATGGCCACAGGCTGTGCTAGCACGAGGCAGGAGGCCTGCCAGGTTGTCTCTCTGCCTGGGACTGGAGGGCAGAGTCTGTGTCTCCCTTTGCTCCTTGAAGACTGCACTGAGGGAGCAGCACAGACCCAGGAGTGCATGTGTCAGGTCCCTAGGAGAGTTGTCTGGGCTCAGGGAATTGTGCAGCTTGGGGCACTCACCTTTCTGCGGTGTAGCCACAAGCACCCTATCATCAGTATTAGGACCAGCATGCACGCAGCCAAGTGGTAAGGGTTGATGTTGGGGAACTGTATGCCTTGATTTCCGGGACCTGCTGCTGCCGCATTGGAAAGGTCAGGTGGCTGCACATTGCAGAGAGAAAACACCAGGAGTGTGGGCCTGGGGCCTCTCGATTCCCACTGCTGAGCACACATTCTAGACTCCCATCAGCCCACTCCCATTCTCAGCAGGTTGCCACCTGGGCGGAACACAGTACTAGAGCCAACTATGCTCAGCGCCCACCGTGGAGGTGGGACACACCTGCCCCACTGGCCGTGCTCAGAGGCTAAGCCAGAGCCCAGTCAGGAAACCAGAATCCTTGAGGAGTGACCAGCCCAGCCCCAACCCCAAGCCCTGGCTGACAGTGCAGGGACACACAATTGTACACATACACAGATGGGTTTCTGGGGGAGTGTGGGGCCCCCTGAGATTTGCGGGTTCAAGGGCAGAGCAGGAGACCCAGGATCATTGCACATGAGGGCCCCCCTGTCTTATAGATTCTGAGCTGTGGGCTGACAGCCTCCATCTCTCTGCACCTCCGTGTCCACATGTGAGCTGGAGGTGAGAGAATCGTGAGGTGTGGAGGGTCATCGGAGTCCTGGCACAGGCCAGGTCCATGTGGGACTGAGAGAAGGGGCTGTCTCTGGCTGTGGTTCTGAATCTGGGGTGAGTGGGGCTCAGGTGGGACCCCACGCAGTCTCTGCTCAGAGCAGCAGGCGAGGGGGCGGGAGAGAGGTGTGGTGCCCAGGGACAGGGTGGCAGAGAGAACGGCAAGGTCAGAACTGCTCACCTGTGGTACCTGGGCCAGCCCTGCGTTTCTCCTGAGGACTTTCCTCATGGGCCTGATGACAGACGAGCTGTGGGTCGGCGGGACTCCTGAGGGGCTGATGTCCGTCCTCTGGCTGGTCTGAGCAGATGTGCAGACACAATGCAGACAACACAGAGATGTCAGCTGGTGGGGACCCTCACAAGCAGGTACAAGACACGGGGCTCTGCCAATCAGGCACCAAAGCCCTGCTCCCCATCACACTCTTCTCATCCTAATGCTTGCCACTGCCATGCCTCACTGCCCTGGGCTTCGGTGCCCAGATGATGGGGGACATGGAAAGAGCTTGTCACTTTCCTTAAGTGTCCCTAGCTGAGATGACTCCTGATCCCTCCCAGGGCCCTGATAGCTTCTCCAGCAGCTGAGAAGAGAGATGTAGGGAGAGCTGCAGCCAGGACAGCTGAGGAGTGTGGGAAAGGAGGAAGCTTCCTGTGCTGGCCAAAGGCATCTGAGCTCAAATGACAGCCAGTGTCCCTCAGGGTCCAGGGGCTGAGATGGTCACACACCGGGCACCAATGCAGAGGAAACGCACCCTGACTGTGCAGGGCCCAGCTGTCCCCTCCACATCCCCTGTGCTGCAGCCTGCGGGAAGGCCCGGTGCCCAGACCTGCAGTCTGGTTCCTTGCACAGAACCTCCTAGCAACCCCCAGAGACCCCGCTGGATTAAGATGGTACCTGGACGTCCCCACTATAGTGCTGCAGGTTAGGGTTGCAGGCCAGTCGGTATTTAGGCTGGGAAGATCCTTAACCCTGAAGCTCATGTAGCTGGGAGTGATTGTGGAGGGACATTGCCCTTATTAGGACACTGGACATTGAAAAATTTCTTCAGACACTGAAATCATCATTTCTTCTGCTTCATTTTGCTGATGGGAAGAATATACTGATGTTTCAACTCTATATCAGCCCTGTGCTTCTGGGGTGATCCCAAAATGGCTCTGAAATATTTTACTTGTCAGATCTTCTTCGGTTTCATTGCTACTGTATTATTTTTTCCTCATTTTTAAATTAAACTTTTGATTTTGTGATTAAAAAAGAATTATACAATCTTATTGTGCTAATCACTTCAAGTTTTATATGTCAAACCATTATGTGATATACCTTCACCTTACATAGAACTGTATGTCAACTCTCGTTCATGCATACTGGGAATAAGAGCATTTCCACGTGTGTATTTATATCACACATTTAAACTGCACAGTACACTACATCCATCACACACACCCGAGCACAATGTACAACTCACACAAGCACACATGCCTCTGTTTAGAATAGAGACCCAGCTCTTACCTCCCACACAGTAATCGGTCGGTCCCACACTTGTAAGCTCAATGCAGGCCTTAGCTGCGAGCTGAAACAGAGTTGTTCGGGTCAGGTAAGGTGAAGAGTGGGCATGGTAAGAGCCTCCTCATCCACCCCCAAACCACCCCTCTCTCACTGAGTCAACGATGTTCCTGAGATCATAGAATCCACTGTCCACACCAACCACGTGCTCCTCGCTGTCTGCAATTGCCAGGAGCTACAAGGAGAAGCAGAAAACTTGGACCCACAGCAGGGGTGAGGACCAGCAGGACACCATCCCAGTGTTTGGGTTCAGGCTTCATGCTATGTGAGACTCAGTGGCCCACCCTGACCTCGCCAGCAGCCCAACTTTCTGGAATGGAAAGTTCTACCACCTGTTCCCCAGGTGGGCTCATACAACACAGTTACTCATTTCTGCAGTAGTCACATGTTGTCCAGATATTTGGGGTGAGTGGGTTAGAGAACCATCCTCTGGGGGGCCCTGCCAAAGCTTTCCACAATGAGACTTCTCACTTGGCTTCCGTTCTGAATTACCTGATTTTTCACGTAGTTGTTGACACCCACAACGTAAACAGTCCCTCCCAGTTGTCGAGTCCTCTGAGCCTAAGACAAAGACCGTGTTAAGTGCAAATCACTAAACATGTGGAGCAAAGGCTGGTCAAGGTGGGCTGGACTCACTTCATTCTTGGTAGCCTGAAAGGACTCTGGCCAAAGTGCTCCATCAATTAGGGAGACAACCATGGAGTGCACTTTCTTTTCTGTGGGAGAAGCAGGAGGTCCTGGTCAGTAAAGGCGCCCAGAGTGACCTGCCACAGGTGTGAAGGCCGTGCACTGCCCCCGCTTTCTCTCCGGGGAGAAGTTGACACAGCTTCTAGCCCTGGGGACACAAAGGCCAGCAGGAGCATCAGCAGAGGAAAGACAATGAAGGGGAAGGAGGCAGCTCCAGCCATGGGAACACAGCAGAGTGTGGTCAGCAAGGGGAAAATCAAGCTCTTTTCTTCCATAAGCAGAGTCTTGTCTGCCCAAGGTGCCCCCTGGCCTTTCTCCCTTTTCCACAAGCTCAATGTAGGTCAGGTGCCTCATACTTAATAAACACCAGGAATGTACACCCAGGAGCCCACAAATCTCAGAATCATCCGGGAAGCTCAGTTTCCCCTCTGTGCATGGATGAGGACTCTGGACGACATATTGTCAGGAAACTTGCACAAGAGTCAGCTCCAAGTGGGGGCCACCAGACTGCTGTGCTTCGGCCTGACTGTCCAGGATCCCACAGTCTCGAAGTCAGCAGAGCTTACCTCCAGAGTTTACTGTGGAGATCTGCTCATTGACCTGCAAAAACAGGAAGGCATGTTGAGAGGACTCAATGATATTCTGAGCACTTGCTAAAGCAGGATAAATTCTTAGAGCTCTGGCTGTACCGCTTTAAATCCTTCCTGCATGTTTGTGGCTCCGGTAGGCTCTGTGTTGCGTAGTTTGTTGAGACCATCTTCGATTTCTTTTCTAAAAACAATAAAATGGAGTATTGAGGTAGGAAGAAGGGTGGCGTGTTCTCAAACAGCCTGATCTGTGCTGGCACATTCTGCACTGGGCAGACCGACCTGGACGAGGGAGGCGACTGTCAAGAAACCGAGTCATGGGCTTTTCGCCCAGGGTCTTTGGAATTGATCTTGTCTGTACTCATCGTATATCAGGTTCATTGACCAGCAGGCTTCAGGAAGGGCCTGTCTGACCAACAACAGGCAAAGTGGGGAGCAGTTGTGACTGCGCTAGTGTAAACCCGGAACTCACCCTAGCACTGCCAGGACTGCCAGCACCTCAGGGGTCCCCTGTGGGACTCATCACCCTCTACCAGGAAAGGCTGAGTTTGGTAAGGGTCCCTCTGGCAATACCCGTGCCCTCTCCCTTCCTCCCTGCCCTGGATCACTGAGTATGCCTTGGAACCCACAGCCTCCCTCCCTTCAGGATTGGATCTGAAGGAAGCAGCAAAGCTGCTTTGAGTGCTGACTCCCTACTTCAGAGCTCCTGACAGGGAAGACCTAAGGCCAGGGAAGGGGCCATAAGTGCCGCCCATGCAGGCAGGGGAGCAGGGAGCTGCAGATGGCCACACTTTTGTCCTTTACTAGCTCTGCTAAGGTAGATAGCAGGTGGGAGTGGGACACAGGTGGAGGGGGAGCTGGATCAGGCTGAGCCAAGTGAAGATCTGAGCCGGCACAGCAAACCTGGAGTGGCAGAGATTGTCTAGAAACACAGGGGCTGCCAGTTTCAGTGCCGGTGTTATCAGAGGGCCTGGAAGTAGATGCAGGGGGTGCAGGGTGGTCTCTGAGCAGAAGCCAGCCCCGCCCAGGCAGCATGCCTGTGGGCTCCTGACTGAAACTCAGGACACCTCTGCAGAGTTTACCCTATGGCCTCCGTCTCCCCCCTCCCACCACCAGTAGGTCTGCCTTGAGGGAGAGAAGCTGAACTTACTTGTCCGAGGTGAGCTTTAGGACGGTGTGGCCCCTTGTGGAGAAGGTGACGATCGAGACCCGCATGTTCGGGCTGGGGAGGAAGCACGTGTACGTGAGAGTCATAAACAGAGGTTCAAATGACCCCATGAGCAGCCAGGGAGGGGACACCTGCCTGTCTTCACTTCCCTCTAGCCTGTGACCCCTTCCTGAGTTCCAGAAGTTACCATAAATTTAGTAAAGGATTCTGAGGCCAGCAAATGTGTGGCGCTCCAGGGAGACTGTCAGGGTGGTGTCCTCCTCTATCCCTAGATCCCATCCTCTACATTTCTCTCTTTCTCTCTCTCTCTCTCTCTCACACACACACACACACAGGACACACACACACTCACACACAGACACATAAGTGCATGATTCATGCCACACACACACTGGGTGAAGGTCCCTATGCTTGCCCATGAGTAGCCTCCTTCTACTGAAACTTTTTTGGAACCTCATGGCCCTTCCCTCCTGGTCTATGTTTCCTTCCTCCCCCATCTAAGAGACATTATTGTTCCTTCTGCCACTCATTCACATACCTGTATCCCTTTCCTCTCCCTGCCCACTGTCTTCTGGATCACAGGCCCCCTTTGTCTGCTAGAGGATTGCTGTCCTCGTCCCTGATGAGCTCCAAGTAACGGTAGCTCTGTTTCCCACTCATTTTACCCAGAATTATCAGATGTCTTGGAGCACAATCCTCATCACCCACACTCAGCCCAAGTGTCATTTGTTAATTCCTATTGCTCTCTGCAATCCCGACCCCTGGCTTGGCTGTATGAGCCCTTTGGCCTTGACCCCAAGCTGTCCTGTCCCAGTCTCAATGGTACCCCTTTTGTGAGTTAACCCCTCTCTCCCCTAAACAGATCACTCCCTCCACAGGAAGTCTCCTTGATGCTTCTTGTTTCCCTGTTTTTCCTCATTCCTAACAGTCCTAGTTCAAATGTCCATATACTGGGAAAACCATCCTTGAATTTTCTCTTGCTTTTTCTTTACAGTTGCCCTGAGGGTCCTTTGCCATTTTCTTTGGAACTATTTAAAGAAGTTTGTTTTACAGTGTTACTGGTTAGCTGGTTTCTAATCTGTGACATCCTCCAGTCAGTTAGTATTTCCTACACTGGCTTGACACCAAGACTGGAAACACCTGAAGTCTACAGGACCTTTGGAGCCCATGGAAACTGAGTAAACTGCATTTTTGACTGGTTCAGAACTCCACCCGGGGTTCATGCTGCTAATCCAAGATACCCATGCCCACTGGGTCTAAGCAAACAGGCACTCTGCCTGGCATTGCAAACGCCCCACCACATGGAGAAGTCATACTTTTGAAACATTTTGAGGAAATCCTCTACGAAGCCGTATATAACTATCCAGTTGGTGTCCACACTTCCTGACCTGAAAATGAAAAATCAATGGAATAGGGTGAATTCTTTGTGTTAGCAGAGTTTACCTGAAACCATCCAAGAAGCTACTCCCACCCCACCACGCCAGCACACTGGCAGGATGGACGGCACCAATGGAATTTGTGTGCTTGCAACTGGGGGATTCAAGAGTGAGACCCTCTGGAAGCAAACAAGGAGGGTTGGTTGTGCCACACTAGTTCAAGATAAGACATGAAGTAGGGATGCATTTCTGAAAAAACCTCCTGCGTTCTGTATCTCTGACTCTCCCGGTCCTTCGTGTCCTTGGAGAATCACCATGGCCAGCTCTCTGCCTCTTTGTTACCAAGCAGCAAGAAAGGTGTCACCACAAGCCTGTTACGAGACACAAAGCCATAACCTGACAAGATCTCCAAGACGTGCAAGAGCTCTCTCTGAGCTGTGGGATCAGAAGTGGAGAGGGTGGGAAGAAGCCTGGAGATTTTTGCAGTACCTTTCCAACAGTGTTTGATTTTAAATTTGTGTTCATGTATTTACTTGATAATTGTTAAAATAAAATGACAAACAAATACTAGTTTTGTGGCGGGATGTTAACAAAAAGGCAGATTTCAAACTCCAAGTCCTAGTTTCTCAAAACAGAGAAACATTCCCCAGAGAAACAGTCAACAAACAAGCAGAAGCTAGAAAGGGAAGCAGAATGTACACGATGAAAGCCCAGTCTGCAAAGGTAGGCAGAAACAGAAGGAAAACAAAAGCGGTAATGTCAATTTGTTACATTTAGGAAATAACAAGTTGTCAGTAGCAAGTTCTTACGTATCAGTAATCACTCCAATTTTGAATATATTGAATTCATCAAGCAAAGATAGCAGTGAGATTAGGTGGACAGGTAAGGCCAGTTATGGATGGATTGCCTATAGATATGTATTTCACTTTAAAGACAAACAGAGATGGATGTGAAGGGATGAAAGAAGATATTTCATATAGGGGAAATAAAACAATATTGGATAGTCATAATAGACAAGATAGACGTCAAGCCACAATGTTCACATGAGTGAAAGTCATAGTGATAATGAGGTCATCACATCCCAAAGATACTAAAGTGCCCCCAACACCTGTGCACATAAGTATTAACAGGTCTGAAGGGGAAAAAAATAACATATTTGTAGACAACTTCAATACCTGACTTTTCAACAAGGATAAGTCATCCTGAGAGACTCTAGGTTGCTGCCTTCAATTCTGTGACGCTCTTCCTTCCTGGGAAATGGCATATACCTTCCCTGCTCTCCCCCAGGCCTGTCTGAGGATGGCACAGCAGGGAAAGGGCTTTGGAAACAGTCACGTGCTTCCATGAGGTACCGACGTCATACCACGGCTACTACTGAAGAGGTGAAATTAATTCTCAGCCCAACAGAGGGGCTGGAAACGACCAAGGCCGTGTCTCCAAGCCCATGGCCCGGACCCCTTTCCTTCTTCAAGGTCATAAAGGCTTATATAGAGCCCAGCTTTCTCGGGACCACACCCAGAGAGTAAAGTGTTCAGAAAACACATAGATCGTAGAAGAAAGTAGCAAAAACACATAGATAGCAAAGCAAAGATCTTTCTCTGCACTGAGGCTATAGAAGGCCCAGAGACAACTCAGCAGTCTTTCTGGAGTCCAGTAAAAATGGAGTCATTTGGGTTAGAAACACAACAAAGCATAAAATGATAACCAAAAACTCAGGACATTATTAACAAGTGCTGAGAATGGAGCTCCCAGTAATGGCCCCCAAGTCTCTGGCCCGGTAGGAGGTCCACTCACTTGTCCAAGATTAAATAGAGGTCAAGATTGCTCTGGCAGGATTTCTTGTGATCTGCCAGCCTCTCCCTGGACCCCATGTCCTGGCTGTGGCCCTGGCGGGTGCTCTCCCCATCCAGGTTGGTGTTGCTGGGGAGGCTTCTCCTGGCCCGAGTGAGGTGGTGGAAATCTAGCCAGGTCGGGGCTCTGTGCTGGTATGCCCCACTGCTTGGCAGCAGAGGGGGCAAAACCAGCAGGAGCAAGAAAGCAAGTCCAGGCACCCTGAGGCAGCTGCCTCCCATTTCCTTGGCAGCCGGGGAGGCTGCAAGGGACGCTAACCTCTTGAAACAGGCAAGCTGGGACCTACACTCTTTCAAGCAATATACAGGGGCCTATACCCCTTGAATCAAGTCTTTCCTTTAATCAAGTCACAATAGCCTCTACTAGTAGACCTGCACTAAGGGCAGAGTAGGACTATACTGGGTGGAGGCCCCGCTGCCTACCATGGTGTCTCCCTGACCCACAGAGACATAATGCCCTGTGTTGTGACGGACAGGGAGGTTGGCATGGTGACCCTGTGGTGGCCCACTGCAGCTCTGCTCACTGTCTTGCCTACTGACATTCCCAGGGGGGGAGTCAGGGCATCTCTGAAGGGGCTGTGAGAGGAACCTCCATTTGTCCCTTATCCTGAAACCTCACTGATGGCCATTAAAGTTCTCCGGAAGCTGAGTCTTTGCAAACTGCCAGAGCATTGGGCTGGCTCAGACAAGGACATTACTGTGGCTGAGGGGGTCATGGCTATTAGACCAGAGTGTTGTTATCATCATTTGAGTGAAAACTGATGTCTTCTAGGCAGTTGGAGGATCTAAAATTGAAAGGAGTGATGCAATTTTGTTTGTTTAGAAGGGATTCCACTTATCCACTGATGTGAATCACCCACTTCAAACTTACTAAGTCAAATAAGAACCACTTTATCATGCTCATAGTTGCATGGATCAGAAATTGAGAGAGAACTGTACTGCCTTGTTTGCTCCATGGAAATCATTGGAACCCCCTGAACTTTTAATTTTAGAAGCAGCACCCCATCTCTATTCTCCCCAAACCTTTGTAATATTTGATTGCAATAATAGGGATATGGGGATACATGGGAGGGATGTGAATCTGAATCCAGACTCCCCCTATCAGTGTCTCCATAAGCAGGTGTTCAATGTCTTTTATGAAATTTCTGTAAGAGATCTTGACATCTTCTGTCAAGTGCCTTATCTGAATGCCTTATCATTTTACTGCCATTGTTAATGATGTTTAAAAAAATACGGTTTTTAAACTGTTTATTGATAGCACAAATAAATATATTTAACCAGTTTGCTAAAATCTCTTGGTCTAAAACCTTTTCTGTAAAATTGTGTTTCCATGAAAAACCATAAACCAAAAGCTCTGGCTCATTCTCCAGTGAAAAGCCACTAGGTCTTTGTGGTGGTATTCTTCATTGGAAAGAACACTTGTACAATAACTTAAAGATTGATGTTTATTGAAGGCTTTTGGTAGCTACCCTCTTTCTGGTTAGACAATTTCCCTGGCACCCAGAGGGTGTGGGCAGCCATAAGTAAGATTTCCACTAAAACACAAGAGAGCTAGTGAATTTTGAATTTGAGATAAGCCATGAATGTATTTTTTAGTGTAAATATATCCCATAAGGACATGTTTCCAGTGGGCTGGCCCCTAGAAAAGGCCCTCCCCCAGAATGTAATTGTTTCCTAGGTTATCTCTGGCAGCCGCTGATGTCCCAGGCCCAGCATACCCACCCCTCTAAGCTCCAGTGCCCCAGTGCCCCTGACCTTGCTCAATTGAGCCTTATAGGACTTGGCAATCTGCTGCCTCTACTTATTGCTTCTCCGCGTGAGCACATCGGTGATGGCCTGCTTTTTGGTCCTTGCAGGGTTGCACAGTGTGAGCAGCTCCACTGCCCCTGATGGGAGAGGGGTGCTGGGGAAGCCCAGAGAGGAGGGAGGGCAGCTGCTTGTTAGTTCAGTTATGGGGACCTACACCTGCACATCCCCAAAACCAGATGGCTTTCACGATGTAGACAAGACAGCGAGACAGGAAATCCATCCTTTCATGCGCCCTTCCACCCACCACTGTTGAGGCAGAGCACAGGCCAAGACTCCAGTGCTGGAATGTGTGGACCCATTGGTCATCTGGTCAGGACTGAGGGATCAGAAAACTGGGTTTGAGTGTCTGCCAGCAGCCTGACCTCCCTGTCTCTGCTTTCTCATCTGAAAAGAGGAGATAATAGTAAATCTGGGTTGGGAAGCAAGGAGAGGAAAAAACATGCTTTCTAGTTTCTTCTAATGGTGCTTCTTCTTGTACCTATTGGCCATTCCAAGCCAGGTAGGGAGTAAACCCTCCAGGGTTAACAGTAGGAGGGCTCTCTGGTCAGCCATGCAAACCCCAAAGACTCAGATCAGCCCTTTCCTGCTCACAGCACATGGAATTTGGGTACTGGAGACTGAAGAATGGGCCGGCTGATGTGGAGAAGGGAAGTCTCACAAAACCTCTTCAGCTGGTGCCCCGTGAGCACAGTTCAGTCCCTCAAAAGTTCCATCTCCTCTGTACCAGGTGCAAGAGCAACATCATCCCATCCTAAATTCACAGTGGCAAGCAGATGCTCCAGTTTTGTGGGGCATACTATGAGGAAAAAAACCCATCCTTAGTGGAGTGAAGATGCCTGCCCTGGGTGTACAGCATACCCAGGAGATGCCCCGGCCACTCCTCTATTACTTGGGCCCCTCCCCTCCACCCCCAGTTTTGGAGGATAAGTGTAGACCAGTGCTGGAGAAGGTGGGATGTGTATGATTCTCTGCATGTGTGTGTGTGGGGCAGGGAGGGGGTGGTTCTCATAAAATTATGTGGAGGCCCTGACTCCTTGGCTGTCCCTGACTTCACCCTCTTCAGGTCTGTGAGCAGGAGGGCCTGAAGCTTCAGAGCCACAGTGTTGCCAGGGCAAGCCATGGCTGCCATTCACCCATGCCTCTTCATGGCTTTCTAGAGAGACTTTGCATCCAGATCTGGGTTGAAGTGGGGCTGCTCTTCACTGACATACCTTATGTTCAATCTGCAAGACAAACCAGCCTGCTGAGAGTGTGACAGGGAAAGCATTGCGGGCTCCCAGCTTACCTTGGTGTCCACCTGGGCAGGATGGACAGCATGTGTGCCCTGCAGGATGGTGGCTGAGCCTCCAGTGCCTCCTGGCCCTGCCTACTTTGATCCCCTTCCTTTGATGATGGGAGGGTCAAGAAGTCCTTTCGGGTCCAGAGCCACAGCTTCTGGCTATGCCATTGCTGGCAAATATGTGCTAAAAGGGGTGCCCTAGTCCTCTCTGCTCCAAGTTGCCATGTGACCCTCATGTCAGAGTCTCTGAGGCTCCGTGTGCCCATAAGCCACCTTGGCCAGGAGGAGGCCTGTCCTGTCACCTGAGGAACCTGAGACAGGGCTGAGTGGGTGAGCACCTCCCTGAGAGATGGAACCCCAGAGCCAAAGCTGGGTAGTCAGGAATTTGGGCAAAGACCTCAGAGGCAGCTGACACTGTGCTTGTTCCCTACCCACCAGGCTTACTAAGGGCGGCAAGCTGTGCGTATTGAGCCTGGACGGCAGCCTCTGGTGCTGGGAACAAGGAGGAGGGAAGACCAGGGGGATGTCCTGGGAAGGGGCGTGCACAAGAAAGGACCAGCAGGAGCTTGGGGGGCTTTAGTGCTGAAGACAATGAGCCATCAGAGTCTAGCAACAGTTTATCAGGGTTTAGCGCACAACACATCAGGGCTCCCATTCACTGAATATCTTTGCAGGATCCTGTCTGTGCTGTAGTTTTCCCTCCTTCACTCTTCTTGGGTTGAAATGGGAATGCACACCCCCCCAAAGGAGGAGTCTTTGTGGGGTGGGACTATGGTAGCACTGAGTCCTCAGCAGGGCTGTGACTGGGGCCAGTCACTGGGAGGTGTCCGGAATCTACTTGACAAGTGAGTACAGTCATGATACCCAAGAGACTGCTGGCCTGGTTGTAAGGACTTGCTGGTTTCCATTTAGCTCTTCTGGACCACCGCGTCTCCTCTACAGAGAGGCCCTCAATAATAGAGTAGCACCAGTGAGAAACACAGCTTGCAGGAAGAAGGCACTAAAAGCCTCCTGTCCCTCCCCCTGCCCTGGGGTGTGGACTCTGGATCAGGTGGGGTCTATCCTGGCCGGGTCAGGTGAGGACAGGCTGTAGCCCGGACCATACCCAACTTCCTCCAGCACCTTGGGCAGGAAACAACAACCTACCCAGAGCTACTAGGATAATGAGCAAGTGAGGGTAGCAGGGAGCTGAAAAGGCTGCCTTGAGAGCATGCAGGTGAGGTTGAGAAAGTGGGCGAGATTTGCGCTCCCCTGCCCTCTTCCTGCCTGTCTGCATTGTAAGTTGTTGGCTCCTTTCTCATAAACTGCGACAAGGCCAAGGATCAGGAGCCCTTGCTGTTGGGTGGGTTCTCAGTGGATTTGAGGTTCCTGGGATAATAGTAGTCCCTGCAGTAGGGAGTAGTGTCAGCCAGGTGCCCAAGATGGCAGAGAGGGAGGAGGGGATGGGTGATTTGGGGAGAAGGCCAGGGGAGTGGCAGGTGACCTCCATGGCTCCCTGAGGCCTGCAGACCATATACTGGGCAGGATGGGAACTGGCAGAGGGAGGGGCGGAGCCAGCCTTCCAGCACAGAGCTGGGTGCCCCATCTGTGGGTCTGCTGCTCATAGCATGAGCTTGGGTGGGAGGCTGTGAGCTGGGCAAACGTCTGCTGGGTTCCCCCACCCCGACAGCCCCAATGCTCTGAGTACTCTCTCATGTTTCCAGGTTTGAAAGCATCATCTCCAGGGTTCAGAAAGGGAAACTTAGCTTCCATGAGTGACAGCGTGATGACCGAAGGTGGTACGTGATGGGCGTGCTGTCAAGTAAAAGGTGAAACAGAAATCTCAGTCACATGTGTTCCGTGACTGTTATCACTGGTGTTATAAGATGGAATTTTAAATTGGGCCAGTAAACAAAAATTTCTCAGCACCATCTTCTGGAACAATCGTCTCTTCTGTGACATAAACCAAACCAAAATTTGGTCAGGGCCTCACATTGCTTGAAGGGTCTCAGGAGGCAAGTGTGGAGTCACTGCTGGTTCTCGCTATTGAACCTGCCTTTGCTCATGGAGGGAGTCTCTGAATGGGTCAAATTGAAAGTGCTGAGCTCTCCCTTCCCCACATAATTCCAGCACCTTCTATGTGGCCTCCATTGTAAGTTCTCTTATTTCTCTGAAGTGCCTTGTGCCTGGCACTATATACAGCTGGGGAGACAGATGTGCTGGCAGGAAAGGAACAGCCCATGAGGGGCAGATTCTCTCCCTCTCTCTTCTGTGCTGGCCATGGGGGAGACCCCTGTAACCTGTCAGAGGGGTTGGGGTGTGGTGGACAAGGAGAAGCAACTCCAGGTATAAAGGCTTTCAAGGCTAAAAGTCGTGTGACTTATTATATTCCTGCAAATCCATCCACATGCACTTACACAAATCATGGCAGAAATTCTTTTCAAACATGGGGAAAGTTAGTCATCCCTATCCATCCACTCAGTCTACACAGATGAAAAACCCAAACCTGACATATTTCTACCTTTAGCTGTCTGAGAGAAATCCAACTGAAACATAACACAACATTCAAGGATACTGGGTGAGAACAGCGGGCCACAGGGACTGCTGGCCTGGTTCAGTTGGGGGACCCTCCCTCCAGGGCTCATGGGTTCCTCATGGGGTTCCTTGGGTGGTGTGGCTGGCATGTGGGGCAGAGCACAGGACACTGTGAGGATACATGGTGGCAAATAGGGGAGATTCACCTTCTCTTAGGGAAGTGGAGAGAATCTTCTAAAATCCTCCTGGGCTTAGGG
This sequence comes from Talpa occidentalis, assembly GCF_014898055.3. Taxonomy (NCBI): domain Eukaryota; kingdom Metazoa; phylum Chordata; class Mammalia; order Eulipotyphla; family Talpidae; genus Talpa; species Talpa occidentalis. The sequence continues at coordinate 44,053,217 of NW_023605194.1, forward strand.
GCAGTTCGGGGTATTTGGAAAAAGAAGGTGCATTTTCAGTCGCTGAACTTTAGAAGTTCTTGTGTCTTTTTATGACATATCCAGCAAGGGGTCATCAAAAAATGAAAGAAAAAGGGAGTGAGGGAGGTGAGACAGCTAAGTACTTCTCTCTCCATAAAAATTGGGAAGGAGAAAGGATTGTATGTTTTCTCAAAGACATTCTGGCCTTTTGAAAAGAGCAGAATTTAGCTAAAACCGGTTGTGGCCCAGGCCTTGGTGGCTGACGAAGACCAGGCTGTGGGGAGGGGACTCATCCATGTGCACAGCCAGAGGACACCGGGGTGCTCTGTCCAGGCAGGAGCAGTGTGGCCACATCCTGCACAGCGGAGCAGGGCTGCCCAGGGAACCACTTCTGCTGATGGACCACATCCAACTCCTTTGACTGTAAACCAAGACTCAACACACGTGTCCACTTAAGCACATAAAGAACTTAATCTTGGATTTGCAGGATTTATTGACTGGTCTATGGGGGTAGGAGTGCCAAAGGGATTCCACCACGTTTTCCAACTGGGCCAGGGATCATTGGCAACATCCTGGAGGGCTGCCTGGAGCAGACCGATTGTGGGGGCTGGGAGCATATGGGCCGGGGAGGCCGGGAACATATGAGTGGGGGAGGTCGGCACGGGGCATATGGGCAACACATCCATCAGTAGTCGAGGGGACAGCACGCCAGGCTGTGTTGCAGGCAGCAGCGTGGGTACCTGCGCATCCTCCCACCTCTAGACCTGAGTAAGGGACATGGCTGTGGGAAGAGAAGACAGAGGTCAGTGAGAAGCACTGGAATTGGGAACAGAAACTTCTGGTTTCCTTGGCTTATGGGGGCTGGCCCAAGGCAGGACCTCTGAGGATGCCCTTCCCCTCCCTGGGGACTCCTCCTGCCTGGGCTCCTATCTGAGACTCTGTTCAGGTGTTGGGGTGTGCCCAGCAATCCCAGCCCAAGGGCTCGGACACTGAACTCCTTCTGCTCAGATGTTGACTGTCTCTGCATCCCCTGCCGGGGAGCCTGGGGACTGAGGACATGTTCTGACTCAATGAAGGCCCCAGTTCCCCCAGATTTCCCAGATGTGCTGTGGGGTGTGTCTCCATCCCAGCCAGGAGGGCCTCAGCATGGGAGGCAGCAGCTGACCCACAGCCCTGGTGCAGGGTGGGGATGGAGGCACCCAACACTCCCCATCTGACTGTTCCTCCAGCCTTTTCATTTAAATTTGGAAGTGCTGGGTAATGTTCTAGATTTGTCTCCCCCGCCATCCTTGAGATGAAAATCAAAGAAAACACACGGGGTCCCTGTCTAGACTCAGGTGGGAGTTTCCTGAGCACCACGTCTCATTCTTAGACATTTTCTTGACAGATGCCTGTACCCACACTCCCAGAGGGCCGCTGTCAGGAAATAAAGCAAAGGACGCTGGCCATAGGGAGCATCCCTGTACCCTGTTTACCTTGCGCCTGGGCTATGACATATCACTGGGCTCCGGTTGCGGTTTTGTAATATGTTGCGCACGATCTGCATGTGCAGAGTGTCCAGTTTGTCCTGGAAAGCAGAAGAGCCTGTGAGGAAGCTCTGAGCTGGCTGCTGCCTCCAGCAGGACAGTGTCCCCTCCAGTTCCCAAAAGCACCTGAGCTCTGTCCCCACAAACTCCCTGGGGGAGGATAGTGGCCTTCCTTGTGACAATGGGCCTGCTTTGTAGGTCAGGGTGTGAGTCAGGAATTTTTAGGGATGTGCAAATTAGTATATTTGCAGAACAAGCCAGGAGCTACTAGCAGAGCTAAAGTACAAGGCTGGAGGTGATCTGCGGTGTCTCAGAGGGGAACATGAGGTGCCTGCAGGGTAACTGGGAAGGAGCTAGAAGGAAGGGAGGAGGAGGCCTGCACTCATGAGGCCCACCAGGGAAGGCAGGGAAGGCTCCATGCCCTGAGAGTGTGCAGGGTCCGGCTGACAGAGGGTGGAGAGAAGAGGTGGCTCAGGACAGACCGAGAGTGACCTGGATCCCTGGCGGGGGATCCTAGGGGAGCTCTGGACCCTGCACTCTAGCTCTGCCCTGATGTTGTCAGCGGGGGAGCATGTCCGGGAACAGGAACGAGCCCTTGGTCAGGGCTTCCACCTCTCTGGAAGATGTGTTGGGCACCGCTGTATTGCACACTGAGAGGAAGGCATGGCTGGCTCTCCTGGTGCCATAGAAGCTCCTGGAGGAAGCCATGGCCCCCAAAAAGGACCGAGGCAGGACAAGGAGGACTGGCAAAACCGGGCAGAAATTGTGGGCTCTTTCGTCCTCCACCCCAGCCATGTGGACTCTATTTTGTGCTGGGGCCCCAGTGTGGGAAGTGTCTCAGCAGGGCGGGCCCAGCTCTTGCTGGGGAAGGACATTCCCTTCAGGCCCCTCCTCCATGTGACCCTTGTCATACCTGCTGAGGGCAGGAGGACAAGGCAGCAGCTCCCTCCCTCGCTCTGCTGAGCTGGCTTCTGTGGGTGCCAGGTGCACCAGCATGTCCACCCAATGGGGGAAAGATCTTGACTCAGATTTCCTGCTTTTATTTTCTGACCTTCATGAACCTTGTGATTTGGTTTTAACCCACTGCTACTCCCCAGGAGACCCAAGTCATTAATGGGGCTGATGAGAACCGCTGTGAAAGCAGTGATTCCATAAACGGGAGCCCCTTGAGGGGAGAGCCTGGTATTAGAGCCAAGTGAGTACAGCTCAGTGCCCTGAACACTCCTCTCCATCCAAGCCACACCTTCTGGGCCCAACTCTCCTTCAGAGCCCGACCTGCCACAGCTCCCTCCTACTGGTCCATCTCACCTTTAGTTGTCTTAGTTTGTCATCTCCACAAGGGACCACCACCGTGGGGCACGTTTGTAAACAAGGTTCCTAGGAAGAGAACGCTTTTGTCTGGCAGTTCTGGGGTTCAGAGACATGAATTGTTCCCCTGGCACCTGTCAACTTCTGGCCCCTCAGCTAAAGTTTGTTGGGAGGATTCAAGGACAACTGATTAGCAGCACTCTGTGCTGCAGGGGAGGCCTTCCGTGGGAAGCACAAGCAACCTCTACATATTTGGCAGGGAACATCCTTCCCCAAATGGACAGCAAATTTTCCCAGGCCACCTGGGTTTCTGAGCTGCCCTTTGGAGAGGCCTGGTCTTGGGGTTGTACAATTGAAAGGTGGACATTGGGGAGGAGCATCAGCAGAGGCTGATTGGCCTGGTACTGGCAGATGCAGCCTCCTTGACCAGAGTGCAGCAGCACCGAAGGCAGCCTCTGAGTGGGGCCTGCTTCCTAGGTCTCCCAGTTATAGGTCACAGTGGCCCTGCTGTGCAAATTCTATGGGTCCATTTGGGCTTCCTTAACTGGGAGAGCCACAGGCAGCTTAGCTGACTTGGTCCCTGGTGTACTTGGCCTGGGCCTCCCTCACAGCTTATGGGAGGACTGACTCCCTCCACCTTCCTCAGCTCTTAAGTGCCCAAAGGACAAACCCAGTCAATCCCTCAGCCAGCCAGGAGACAGGGAGGAAACCAAAGAAATGCAACCCAACAGGATGAGAGACTGCACTGGGGTGACCAGTACTGGAACCCTGAGGTTCCCTTTCCAACTGCTCACTTAACCCAGGGAAGGACCAGCCGATGAACAATCTTTGGGAACTGACACACAAAACCAAAAGGAAAGCCCTGGTCATGTCACTGTGGATCATGGCACTTGCTGCAACAGCTACTGCAATTTATAATGTGACCGAGGCTCTGGATCAGACCGTTGGGAGCATGGAGAGGGTGTTCTCGGATGCCATTTTGTGAGTCTAGGTCCTCCCACCTGTCCCTCCCTGCCCCTCTGTCACCCTGCTTTCTGCCAGCTCTCTCTGTCCAGGTAGGAGGAGATGGTGGGTGGGAAATACAGATATCCTACAGCTCAGGCGGTTTCCTTGTGCAGGTCTGTGTGGGCATCAGAAACAAAACACAACTCACCACCATCTTGTTCTAGAACGTGAAAAGAGAAACAAGGATGAAAGTTTTTTGCAGGGCTTTGGGTGATTACACAGGCAGGAGGGGACTCTGCTCAGCGGGAGTGAGTGAGAACGTGGCTTTGGGTGTCACTGTGGATGCCCACCCCAGCGGTTGGTGGCCAGCAGGCTGCATGTCCCTGAGCACCTGACTCCTCAGTTTTCTGAGGGACTCGGTACCTTCTAGGTCCTGCTAGCTCCTGGCTGCTGCTGTGCCTTCCCCTATGCTCCTCCTTCTCTCTCCATCCGGCAGTGACCTTGCCACGGCCACCGTGCCCTGCTGTCCCTCTCTTCTCGGTCAGGGTGTCCTCTGCTATTGCTCTGCTCTATCAGGGCACGTGGTCTCCACAAGGTGGCATTGCGTGGTCCACCTCATGCCTGCTCAGGTACCAACGCCAGCCCAGACCCCAGACTGAAGCTGCTGTGGACAGGCTGGCAGCTGCTTCCTTTCTGTCCCTGTGTGTCCAGTATGGGCAGCATCCCCTGGCACTCAAGAAGAAGATGAGGGAGGTCGTAGCCGCCCAGAGAATGTGCAGACACCGTGTTGGTTTCTAAAGCTCAGCTGCCCAGAGCTTGGGAGTCCTGTTCATTCTGTGTCCCTACAGGGCCCCTGCTTCTTCCCTCAACAGCACAGTCCTCCTCCCGGCCTCCTGTCCACCTGAGCGCTCAGAACCCGGGGGCCATGAGGCAGCTTGCCAGAGATTGCGGGCCCTTATCCCCATGGACTACGCCGCCCATGGCCACAGGCTGTGCTAGCACGAGGCAGGAGGCCTGCCAGGTTGTCTCTCTGCCTGGGACTGGAGGGCAGAGTCTGTGTCTCCCTTTGCTCCTTGAAGACTGCACTGAGGGAGCAGCACAGACCCAGGAGTGCATGTGTCAGGTCCCTAGGAGAGTTGTCTGGGCTCAGGGAATTGTGCAGCTTGGGGCACTCACCTTTCTGCGGTGTAGCCACAAGCACCCTATCATCAGTATTAGGACCAGCATGCACGCAGCCAAGTGGTAAGGGTTGATGTTGGGGAACTGTATGCCTTGATTTCCGGGACCTGCTGCTGCCGCATTGGAAAGGTCAGGTGGCTGCACATTGCAGAGAGAAAACACCAGGAGTGTGGGCCTGGGGCCTCTCGATTCCCACTGCTGAGCACACATTCTAGACTCCCATCAGCCCACTCCCATTCTCAGCAGGTTGCCACCTGGGCGGAACACAGTACTAGAGCCAACTATGCTCAGCGCCCACCGTGGAGGTGGGACACACCTGCCCCACTGGCCGTGCTCAGAGGCTAAGCCAGAGCCCAGTCAGGAAACCAGAATCCTTGAGGAGTGACCAGCCCAGCCCCAACCCCAAGCCCTGGCTGACAGTGCAGGGACACACAATTGTACACATACACAGATGGGTTTCTGGGGGAGTGTGGGGCCCCCTGAGATTTGCGGGTTCAAGGGCAGAGCAGGAGACCCAGGATCATTGCACATGAGGGCCTCCCTGTCTTATAGATTCTGAGCTGTGGGCTGATAGCCTCCATCTCTCTGCACCTCCGTGTCCACATGTGAGCTGGAGGTGAGAGAATCGTGAGGTGTGGAGGGTCATCGGAGTCCTGGCACAGGCCAGGTCCATGTGGGACTGAGAGAAGGGGCTGTCTCTGGCTGTGGTTCTGAATCTGGGGTGAGTGGGGCTCAGGTGGGACCCCACGCAGTCTCTGCTCAGAGCAGCAGGCGAGGGGGCGGGAGAGAGGTGTGGTGCCCAGGGACAGGGTGGCAGAGAGAACGGCAAGGTCAGAACTGCTCACCTGTGGTACCTGGGCCAGCCCTGCGTTTCTCCTGAGGACTTTCCTCATGGGCCTGATGACAGACGAGCTGTGGGTCGGCGGGACTCCTGAGGGGCTGATGTCCGTCCTCTGGCTGGTCTGAGCAGATGTGCAGACACAATGCAGACAACACAGAGATGTCAGCTGGTGGGGACCCTCACAAGCAGGTACAAGACACGGGGCTCTGCCAATCGGGCACCAAAGCCCTGCTCCCCATCACACTCTTCTCCAGCCTAATGCTTGCCACTGCCATGCCTCACTGCCCTGGGCTTCGGTGCCCAGATGATGGGGGACATGGAAAGAGCTTGTCACTTTCCTTCCCCGGTGTCCCTAGCTGAGATGACTCCTGATCCCTCCCAGGGCCCTGATAGCTTCTCCAGCAGCTGAGAAGAGAGATGTAGGGAGAGCTGCAGCCAGGACAGCTGAGGAGTGTGGGAAAGGAGGAAGGAGGGGAGGGGGCCAAAGGCATCTGAAAAATGACAGCCAGTGTCCCTCAGGGTCCCAGGGGCTGAGATGGTCACACACCGGGCACCAATGCAGAGGAAACGCACCCTGACTGTGCAGGGCCCAGCTGTCCCCTCCACATCCCCTGTGCCTGCAGCCTGCTGGGAAGGCCCGGTGCCCAGATCCTGCAGTCTGGTTCCTTGCACAGAACCTCCTAGCATCCCCCACTGACCCCCGCTGGATTAAGATGGTTCCCCAACTTCCCCACCACAGACCAGGTTAGGGTTGCTGGCCAGGCGGTATTTAGGCTGGGAAGATCCTCAACACCATTTCTGGAACCTGCTTGGGTCTCTCATTTCTCCCTTGTACCTGCCTTCAATGACTGTGTTCAGAGAGCAGAGGTCGTCTGTCATGCTAAGCTGGCTGCACTCCAGGGCTCCTAGACGCCACTCAGACATGTCCCAGCTCTGATGAAGGGCTAAGGGCATAATTGGCGGGAGATGCCGCCCAGTACTACTGGCACCTGCTACTTGCTAGGCCTGTCCTGAGACTCATCCTCTGTCTTGCCTCCCAAAATGACACCCTCCCCAGGGCAGACTTCTGGGTAGCCCAGAGGGGGACCATGTACTTACCCTGTGACCTCCACAGTCCTTGCTGCTGATCTTGAGCCCATTGCTGATGAAGCTGGCACCGTTGTTCAGGCTCACTTCAACAGAGATCTCGCTAAACACAGAAAGGACAGATGGGGACCACAGGTGCAGGTCGGCACAGCTCTTGGTTTCTGCTCAAACCGTAGCCCACAGTTCTCCCTAATGTGATGGCTTTGAACATCAGGCATTCGGGTCTACTGGAGGGCAGACGGCCTGGGAGGAGACCCCACCCCAAGTCCCATGAGGTCCACCTCTGTGATGAGGATGACCAGTGATGGGCTCTGCATGGGGTGAGATGCTTTGTGGTCACGAGCTCAGTGACCAGGGAGGCTGTGTAGTGTCACCATCCTGACTCTTGTGTATTTGTATTGTGCTGGCTCCGCTCTGAAGGCTGCTGGGAGTAGTCGAGCCCACCTGGGTCCCTCATCTTCCACGTCCTGTCCTCAGCATGGGCTGCAGCACAGCAGGTCCCTGAGCTCATCGGGGGATCACCAAGACAGGTTAGTCAGGATGATTGCCCTGATGCGTTTCAGAGCACGTCACATGCTGCCCAGCAGAGGTGGCCCCACATTCTGCATCTCTTGGGGCCAAAATGCCTGCCTGTCCCAGAATGGCACTTACTTGGCTGGTACCTCCATCATCACTCCCGGACACTTTATGCTGGTGTCTTCCACCTGGGTGGCTTTTTTATCTAAAGCAAATGAGATAGGAAGAAAGCCAGTGGACGTGCCCATCCAACCCCCGCTCCCATGTGCCTGCCCTTGGCTGGTGCGGCTCTGCAGGGCAGATGCAGCGTCTCCTCTCTGCCCTCTCAGCAGCTGCCCGCACCAGCAAGGGTTCAGTGGGATCCGGCTCTCCAGGGCTTATGTTTGTGGGGCTGGCGGGAAAGCAGGCAATAAAACACAAACAAATTAAATAAACTGCCTAGAATTGAAATTGTGACATAAACGTACAAGGTTGGGACACGGAATGGAGGGATCAGGCAGGTGCTCGGAACAAGGTGATCTGTGCAGTCTTGATGAAAATTGAAATATTTATGCATTCAATGAATTCATGCTGGTATTTGCTTCAAAAAACTGATTATTATATTTTGGTAATTACTGATATTAAGAGATGCTGTTTCAAGTTCTTTTTTCAATAATTCTATTTTTTTTACATTTTTTGAACATTTACATTAAATGGAGCTGAGTGTGATGAGTGAAAGCCAGGGTAAGGGTTCCAGGGCAGAGTGGTTTGCCCTGTGGGAACAGCAAGTGTCAAGGCCCTGAGGTTCTACGACCTGACCTTGTTGCATACGTAAGATTGAACGTGGAACAGAACTCTTGGTCCTAGAAGAGTTTGGGTTTTAATCTAAGGACAATGAGTCTGTTGAGGGGTGAGCCATCTCAGCACATGCTTTAGACATCAAAGAAGTAAGACCTATCCTGGACTGCATATGGGTATAAAAGCAAAGAGAGTTCAAGGATGACATGCAGGTTTTGACCAGATTGACTGGGTGATGGTGATACTATTTACTGACAAAGGGAATTTCTGAGGATGGGACTGTGATTTTCCTCCTTTGCGTTTGTTTACTGTTATTTTATTTGAGCATGGCAGTCACAAGACTCAAAAGAGCACCCTGAGTTATAGTTGTGGATCCTGCTTATCTGAGTTCCAATACTTTCCACCCCTGAACTGTGCCCAAGTGGTGAAGGCCCAGCTGCCATTGCAGTCTGACTTACCCCTCCACACACCCTGGTCAGCTCCACAGGGAGCCACTCCTCCATCATGGAGGAACACCCGAGGTGCGAGTGTCGCCAGATAACAGGCTTCCATATGTCGCAGAGCTTACTTAGCGCAGCTGTTATATTGCTCCCGCTTCGCAGTAGAGAAAATAGAGCAAGAAGGGAACTTTCACATGGTCAAGGGCACACAGGAATGTGTTCTGTGCCACATCTCAGGACCTGGACCTGGTACTTGGCCGCCTCTCTCAATTGAAGGTGAATACACCCTCCTGGGAAAGCTACCAGTGCACCTGGCAGGTACTCAGAGCCCAGGACTGCTATCAGTTCTACCTGGCTGACTCCGGAGATTGGGGTCCTTGTCTCTCAGGGAAAGTGAGAGATGAGGAAACCGCAGGGGACGCAACTCTGAGGGAAGACCCTCCTCACAGGGAGCAGCCCTGACCCCAGAACCTGTTGTGGCTCTGGGGCTGGATGGTCTCACCCACGTCCCTCCTTCCACTCTCGGTGCTGCCTCTATCCTCACAGCACCCATAGGGAATGGGCATCAAGTGTTTGGAGGCATGGTGCCTGAGGGAGACGGCGTCTGTGGGAAATCTGTTACTTTTACAAATCAGAGAGGTACTTACCGAAAAATATGGTGTCACTTATTTGAATTCTGCAAAGAACTTCTTTTTTGTTGTTGGTGTTATGAAAACCTCTTCCAAAGACGCCTACATCATAGTTTTCTGCAAGGGCAACATCCAAAGATGTGTGTAAGGAGGGACTGAGTTCTGTTGTCTGCTGATCTCATCACTATGGCAGTGTACCCCCAAATGGAGCCCCCAAGGGACTCCTGCAGGAGACAGCTGTTCTGAACCAACATCTGGGTGTCTCCTGAGGCTCACCTGGTGTTTCTGAGGGGCCACAGTGAGGAGGCTGGTGGAGCTCTCGGGTACTGTCCCCACAGCTGCTAACCAGCACAGCCCATTCAAGGCTCCACCTGGACCCAACCATGAGCAAACCCATCATGGCTTTCCAATCTCTAAGTCCTGAGGCTCCCTAAGGGGTGCAGGCAGTGCTTTCCAGCCTCTACCAGACTGTCACCATAAAGGAGAGTGGAGCAAGACAGTGCAGGCTGCACCACTCTGCCTCTTGCCTGAAGTGAGCAGACTGGTCTGGCTGCTTGTGAAATGATTTTACGTTTGGGGGGCTGTTTCTCTTCCCTATTTTCTGTGTGCCTATGGCAGACTGAGGAGCTGAGGAATAAGGTGGGACCCCGGGGAGACAAGCATGGAGCAGCTGATTCTGTACCAAAGAATACCCCTTCCCTTAGCTGTGAGGGAACAGGATTGTTGAACGTGATTGTAATTCCTCCACATATTGATCCTCGGGGGCCTCCTCACTTCCCTGCCCAGGGATTCATGGAAAGCTCTTCCTTCTGCTGTGTGGGGAGTGACTTGCTAAGGGACATCTGTCCTACCCCTTGATTGGACACTGGGGATCCCCTCCCCTGGAACAAATGCCAGGGAACACAGTGACGGCAGCTGTGGGTTTGGCTGCAGAGATTTACACAAGATGCAGGGAAGGCCTTCTTGCTGTATGTCAAGGTCATTATTCTCCACTGGTGCCTCAGTCTCATGTCTAGCTAATTCCAGTGCCCTGAGCTTGATTTGCCCAGTTGATACAGTCAATTAATGGAGGAACCAGTCCTAGAATTGCCAGCACCACCGTGAACTTGGCAGTTTGGATTTCTCTTGGATCAAGCCCTCCTCCAGCCATCATCAGTGTGATGGTTGCAAATTCTGTGCTTTGAAGAAAACAGACTCTAGGGCTTTGGGCAGAAGTGCGCCTGCTGATTAGTTTTGTAGGCCTTCAAGTGTCTTCAAAAACAATGGGATTCCATGCTTGACTATCAGTACATTTCCCCTGAAATTTCAGATAAAAATCTTTTCTGGAAAATAGAACACCCGTCATTGTTGCATTTGTGGATTTGCATGTCAGTATGTCTGGGAATGGAGTGACTGTCTTCAGAGGTAGACTCTCTCAGGGACCCATGCCCTGCCTGCCCTCCTCACACCACAGCCAGTCATCCTTGGACTAACATGGCTCACTCATCTTGCTGATGTCCCTGTGTGGACCCTGAGCATACCTGCTGGCAGTGCCCCTGTCCTAACAAGGGCCTGAACCACAGGAGCAGGGGGAGTGCAGAGTCTTTGAAACAGAGAGAGCAGGAACGTCAGCTGAGTGTCCTGTGCTAAGAAATCAAGCATGTGGTACACTCAGGTGGGCTGATGTCCCGACGCCTCAGGCCCTTTCCCACACAGAGTGGCTCAGTGCAGCTTCTCTAGCCACTTCTGCCAGGCTGCACCCTCACGGCTCACTCTTCAGCAGGGCCTGCCCACCATGACAAGGCTGCATAGTGAGCCTGGAAGGAGCTGTTGGGATATCTCTGCCCGCATCCTCATCCCCACATGCAGTTTGGCACAGCCTCTTTGGGAGAAAATCCACCTCTTGGCCCCCTTTGAATCTGTTCTCTCCTATTGTGGCTATTCTCATTCTGCTTCACCCCAGGGAAGTTCTCAAATGCCCACAAAGAGGTCCTAACCAGGATGTGCCTGGGGCAGGGACTGTGTCCCAACTTATCAGGAAGTATCTGAATATCAATCAAGGACACCAAGGAAAGAGGTTTGGCTTTGCATACTTTGAAAGGGTGGACAATCTAATGTTCCATGTGCCCTCGTTTATTAAAAATGCCCTTTGGAAGTGTATGTAGATGGGAGGTTAGCATATAGGATCACCTATTCATGGTCGTTATATTTGGTAGAGCTCCAATGGGAGAGAGTGGAGAGCAGCTGCCGCCAGGATGCAGGGGACTGAGGGGCAGCTGTGATGGTGTGTGTCTTCACAGGGGCTGTGTTATGCAGGTGTGTGTGTGCATCTGTGAGACTCACACATAACATACCTGCAATGCGAAGATGCGTGCATTTCAAAAAGACAACTCGGGAAAATGGTCCCTTGTTTATCATAATCAAAATGACAAAGTTGGGGGTAGAAGAGGCTGATGACTCTAATTTACTTTGGAAACCTTCAAAAATCAGACGGACTGTTGGAGTCAGAAAGAGAGAGAGGGAGCTAGATAGATAAGTGATAATCTGATAGCTGTTAATGGAGAAATCCAGTGAGAGGATCTCCTGTAGATTGCTTCCATTTGCTGTAGGTTTGAAAAATGTGCAGACTAAAAGATTCAAAGACAATTAGTTTAAATGAGAAAAGCAAGCCTTACAGTTAAGCAGTAGTCATGGTATTACTACTTGACAAGTGAAGAATTAGAGGCATCTGGGCAGAGCAGGTGGCGGCGGTTGACTAGAGGACAGTTTACAAGGACAGAGCAGGGATTGCTGGGCCAGGCTGGCAGGGGGTGTGGGGAGGGCTCCTGTCACCTTGGGTGGGTACGATTGGTCTCCCCACCTGTCTGTGTTCACATGCTGCTCAGACACTCCTGCCTGGGTGTCTCCCTGGACATGCCCAGAGAAACCAGGCTGCCAGTTGCCTCCACGGGTGGGGACTTAAAACAAGGAAAGACCCATGTGTGCTGTGGGTGGTGGGGGCAAGTGTGTTTCTAACCCAGCCCACTTGAGGCACTGCAGGTTACAGGTTCAGAGAAGTCAGGATGAGTCTGAGAGACTCTTCCATCCTGGAAGCTCTGTAGCCACGCCCTCCCCACCTGGGCAAGCATGGGCAGCGGAGCCATGGTCAGTCATGGGGATATGAGCGCCACGACTCTTCCTTAAGTCTCCCTGCTTCTATTCTGAGCTGGTCCCTGCACAGTCCACTGGCCTCCCCTCTCTCACATTGGGGAGAGTGGGTATTGATCTTTCTGTCTTTCTGCCTCTTGTGGACAGCTGAGCATCTGGCAGATCTGGGTCCCTGCTTCCTGTGCTGGCCACGGGCAGCAGAGCTCAGCTGGAGCAGCCTTCTGTCTGACCTGGGTGAGGGTGCTCCAGCCTTCCCGGCAAGGACACAGAGGCAGAGCCAGCTGTCTGGGTCGGGACGTGGTGGGTCAGGCTGTGTGCTGTTCCCGGGAAGGGAGTGCTTACCCGTGGGGCTCAGCTGTGTACTCCAGGGCTATGGCAGTACAACCTGCACTGAAAACCCTTCCAGAGAGAGGCCTTTTCACCTCAGGCAGTACCTGGACGTCCTCACTATAGTGCTGCGGGACCCTCTGGGGGAGCAGGCATCCTTGTCTTGGTCCAACTCTCAGGAGAGGCCTTCCTATTAACCCTGAAGCTCATGTAGCTGGGAGTGATTGCGTGGAGGGACATTGCCCTTATTAGGACACTGGACATTGAAAAATTTCTTCAGACACTGAAATCATCATTTCTTCTTCTTCATTTTGCTGATGGGAAGAATACACTGATGTTTCAACTCTATATCAGCCCTGTGCTTCTGGGGTGATCCCAAACTGGCTCTGAAATATTTTACTTGTCAGATCTTCTTCGGTTTCATTGCTACTGTATTATTTTTTCCTCATTTTTAAATTAAACTTTTGATTTTGTGATTAAAAAAAGAATTATACAATCTTATTGTGCTAATCACTTCAAGTTTTATATGTCAAACCATTATGTGATATACCTTCACCTTACATAGAACTGTATGTCAACTCTCGTTCATGCATACTGGGAATAAGAGCATTTCCACGTGTGTATTTATATCACACATTTAAACTGCACAGTACACTACATCCATCACACACACCCGAGCACAATGTACAACTCACACAAGCACACATGCCTCTGTTTAGAATAGAGACCCAGCTCTTACCTCCCACACAGTAATCGGTCGGTCCCACACTTGTAAGCTCAATGCAGGCCTTAGCTGCGAGCTGAAACAGAGAGTTGTTCGGGTCAGGTAAGGTGAAGAGTGGGCATGGTAAGAGCCTCCTCATCCACCCCCAAACCACCCCTCTCTCACTGAGTCAACGATGTTCCTGAGATCATAGAATCCACTGTCCACACCAACCACGTGCTCCTCGCTGTCTGCAATTGCCAGGAGCTACAAGGAGAAGCAGAAAACTTGGACCCACAGCAGGGGTGAGGACCAGCAGGACACCATCCCAGTGTTTGGGTTCAGGCTTCATGCTATGTGAGACTCAGTGGCCCACCCTGACCTCGCCAGCAGCCCAACTTTCTGGAATGGAAAGTTCTACCACCTGTTCCCCAGGTGGGCTCATACAACACAGTTACTCATTTCTGCAGTAGTCACATGTTGTCCAGATATTTGGGGTGAGTGGGTTAGAGAACCATCCTCTGGGGGGCCCTGCCAAAGCTTTCCACAATGAGACTTCTCACTTGGCTTCCGTTCTGAATTACCTGATTTTTCACGTAGTTGTTGACACCCACAACGTAAACAGTCCCTCCCAGTTGTCGAGTCCTCTGAGCCTAAGACAAAGACCGTGTTAAGTGCAAATCACTAAACATGTGGAGCAAAGGCTGGTCAAGGTGGGCTGGACTCACTTCATTCTTGGTAGCCTGAAAGGACTCTGGCCAAAGTGCTCCATCAATTAGGGAGACAACCATGGAGTGCACTTTCTTTTCTGTGGGAGAAGCAGGAGGTCCTGGTCAGTAAAGGCGCCCAGAGTGACCTGCCACAGGTGTGAAGGCCGTGCACTGCCCCCGCTTTCTCTCCGGGGAGAAGTTGACACAGCTTCTAGCCCTGGGGACACAAAGGCCAGCAGGAGCATCAGCAGAGGAAAGACAATGAAGGGGAAGGAGGCAGCTCCAGCCATGGGAACACAGCAGAGTGTGGTCAGCAAGGGGAAAATCAAGCTCTTTTCTTCCATAAGCAGAGTCTTGTCTGCCCAAGGTGCCCCCTGGCCTTTCTCCCTTTTCCACAAGCTCAATGTAGGTCAGGTGCCTCATACTTAATAAACACCAGGAATGTACACCCAGGAGCCCACAAGTCTCAGAATCATCCGGGAAGCTCAGTTTCCCCTCTGTGCATGGATGAGGACTCTGGACGACATATTGTCAGGAAACTTGCACAAGAGTCAGCTCCAAGTGGGGGCCACCAGACTGCTGTTCTTCGGCCTGACTGTCCAGGATCCCACAGTCTCGAAGTCAGCAGAGCTTACCTCCAGAGTTTACTGTGGAGATCTGCTCATTGACCTGCAAAAACAGGAAGGCATGTTGAGAGGACTCAATGATATTCTGAGCACTTGCTAAAGCAGGATAAATTCTTAGAGCTCTGGCTGTACCGCTTTAAATCCTTCCTGCATGTTTGTGGCTCCGGTAGGCTCTGTGTTGCGTAGTTTGTTGAGACCATCTTCGATTTCTTTTCTAAAAACAATAAAATGGAGTATTGAGGTAGGAAGAAGGGTGGCGTGTTCTCAAACAGCCTGATCTGTGCTGGCACATTCTGCACTGGGCAGACCGACCTGGACGAGGGAGGCGACTGTCAAGAAACCGAGTCATGGGCTTTTCGCCCAGGGTCTTTGGAATTGATCTTGTCTGTACTCATCGTATATCAGGTTCATTGACCAGCAGGCTTCAGGAAGGGCCTGTCTGACCAACAACAGGCAAAGTGGGGAGCAGTTGTGACTGCGCTAGTGTAAACCCGGAACTCACCCTAGCACTGCCAGGACTGCCAGCACCTCAGGGGTCCCCTGTGGGACTCATCACCCTCTACCAGGAAAGGCTGAGTTTGGTAAGGGTCCCTCTGGCAATACCCGTGCCCTCTCCCTTCCTCCCTGCCCTGGATCACTGAGTATGCCTTGGAACCCACAGCCTCCCTCCCTTCAGGATTGGATCTGAAGGAAGCAGCAAAGCTGCTTTGAGTGCTGACTCCCTACTTCAGAGCTCCTGACAGGGAAGACCTAAGGCCAGGGAAGGGGCCATAAGTGCCGCCCATGCAGGCAGGGGAGCAGGGAGCTGCAGATGGCCACACTTTTGTCCTTTACTAGCTCTGCTAAGGTAGATAGCAGGTGGGAGTGGGACACAGGTGGAGGGGGAGCTGGATCAGGCTGAGCCAAGTGAAGATCTGAGCCGGCACAGCAAACCTGGAGTGGCAGAGATTGTCTAGAAACACAGGGGCTGCCAGTTTCAGTGCCGGTGTTATCAGAGGGCCTGGAAGTAGATGCAGGGGGTGCAGGGTGGTCTCTGAGCAGAAGCCAGCCCCGCCCAGGCAGCATGCCTGTGGGCTCCTGACTGAAACTCAGGACACCTCTGCAGAGTTTACCCTATGGCCTCCGTCTCCCCCCTCCCACCACCAGTAGGTCTCCCTTGAGGGAGAGAAGCTGAACTTACTTGTCCGAGGTGAGCTTTAGGACGGTGTGGCCCCTTGTGGAGAAGGTGACGATCGAGACCCGCATGTTCGGGCTGGGGAGGAAGCACGTGTACGTGAGAGTCATAAACAGAGGTTCAAATGACCCCATGAGCAGCCAGGGAGGGGACACCTGCCTGTCTTCACTTCCCTCTAGCCTGTGACCCCTTCCTGAGTTCCAGAAGTTACCATAAATTTAGTAAAGGATTCTGAGGCCAGCAAATGTGTGGCGCTCCAGGGAGACTGTCAGGGTGGTGTCCTCCTCTATCCCTAGATCCCATCCTCTACATTTCTCTCTTTCTCTCTCTCTCTCTCTCTCACACACACACACACAGGACACACACACACTCACACACAGACACATAAGTGCATGATTCATGCCACACACACACTGGGTGAAGGTCCCTATGCTTGCCCATGAGTAGCCTCCTTCTACTGAAACTTTTTTGGAACCTCATGGCCCTTCCCTCCTGGTCTATGTTTCCTTCCTCCCCCATCTAAGAGACATTATTGTTCCTTCTGCCACTCATTCACATACCTGTATCCCTTTCCTCTCCCTGCCCACTGTCTTCTGGGTCACAGGCCCCCTTTGTCTGCTAGAGGATTGCTGTCCTCGTCCCTGATGAGCTCCAAGTAACGGTAGCTCTGTTTCCCACTCATTTTACCCAGAATTATCAGATGTCTTGGAGCACAATCCTCATCACCCACACTCAGCCCAAGTGTCATTTGTTAATTCCTATTGCTCTCTGCAATCCCGACCCCTGGCTTGGCTGTATGAGCCCTTTGGCCTTGACCCCAAGCTGTCCTGTCCCAGTCTCAATGGTACCCCTTTTGTGAGTTAACCCCTCTCTCCCCTAAACAGATCACTCCCTCCACAGGAAGTCTCCTTGATGCTTCTTGTTTCCCTGTTTTTCCTCATTCCTAACAGTCCTAGTTCAAATGTCCATATACTGGGAAAACCATCCTTGAATTTTCTCTTGCTTTTTCTTTACAGTTGCCCTGAGGGTCCTTTGCCATTTTCTTTGGAACTATTTAAAGAAGTTTGTTTTACAGTGTTACTGGTTAGCTGGTTTCTAATCTGTGACATCCTCCAGTCAGTTAGTATTTCCTACACTGGCTTGACACCAAGACTGGAAACACCTGAAGTCTACAGGACCTTTGGAGCCCATGGAAACTGAGTAAACTGCATTTTTGACTGGTTCAGAACTCCACCCGGGGTTCATGCTGCTAATCCAAGATACCCATGCCCACTGGGTCTAAGCAAACAGGCACTCTGCCTGGCATTGCAAACGCCCCACCACATGGAGAAGTCATACTTTTGAAACATTTTGAGGAAATCCTCTACGAAGCCGTATATAACTATCCAGTTGGTGTCCACACTTCCTGACCTGAAAATGAAAAATCAATGGAATAGGGTGAATTCTTTGTGTTAGCAGAGTTTACCTGAAACCATCCAAGAAGCTACTCCCACCCACCACGCCAGCACACTGGCAGGATGGACGGCACCAATGGAATTTGTGTGCTTGCAACTGGGGGATTCAAGAGTGAGACCCTCTGGAAGCAAACAAGGAGGGTTGGTTGTGCACACACTAGTTCTAGATAAGACATGAAGGAGGATGCATTTCTGAAAAAACCTCCTGCGTTCTGTATCTCTGACTCTCCCGGTCCTTCGTGTCCTTGGAGAATCACCATGGCCAGCTCTCTGCCTCTTTGTTACCAAGCAGCAAGAAAGGTGTCACCACAAGCCTGTTACGAGACACAAAGCCATAACCTGACAAGATCTCCAAGACGTGCAAGAGCTCTCTCTGAGCTGTGGGATCAGAAGTGGAGAGGGTGGGAAGAAGCCTGGAGATTTTTGCAGTACCTTTCCAACAGTGTTTGATTTTAAATTTGTGTTCATGTATTTACTTGATAATTGTTAAAATAAAATGACAAACAAATACTAGTTTTGTGGCGGGATGTTAACAAAAAGGCAGATTTCAAACTCCAAGTCCTAGTTTCTCAAAACAGAGAAACATTCCCCAGAGAAACAGTCAACAAACAAGCAGAAGCTAGAAAGGGAAGCAGAATGTACACGATGAAAGCCCAGTCTGCAAAGGTAGGCAGAAACAGAAGGAAAACAAAAGCGGTAATGTCAATTTGTTACATTTAGGAAATAACAAGTTGTCAGTAGCAAGTTCTTACGTATCAGTAATCACTCCAATTTTGAATATATTGAATTCATCAAGCAAAGATAGCAGTGAGATTAGGTGGACAGGTAAGGCCAGTTATGGATGGATTGCCTATGGATATGTATTTCACTTTAAAGACAAACAGGGATGGATGTGAAGGGATGAAAGAAGATATTTCATATAGGGGAAATAAAACAATATTGGATAGTCATAATAGACAAGATAGACGTCAAGCCACAATGTTCACATGAGTGAAAGTCATAGTGATAATGAGGTCATCACATCCCAAAGATACTAAAGTGCCCCCAACACCTGTGCACATAAGTATTAACAGGTCTGAAGGGGAAAAAAATAACATATTTGTAGACAACTTCAATACCTGACTTTTCAACAAGGATAAGTCATCCTGAGAGACTCTAGGTTGCTGCCTTCAATTCTGTGACGCTCTTCCTTCCTGGGAAATGGCATATACCTTCCCTGCTCTCCCCCAGGCCTGTCTGAGGATGGCACAGCAGGGAAAGGGCTTTGGAAACAGTCACGTGCTTCCATGAGGTACCGACGTCATACCACGGCTACTACTGAAGAGGTGAAATTAATTCTCAGCCCAACAGAGGGGCTGGAAACGACCAAGGCCGTGTCTCCAAGCCCATGGCCCGGACCCCTTTCCTTCTTCAAGGTCATAAAGGCTTATATAGAGCCCAGCTTTCTCGGGACCACACCCAGAGAGTAAAGTGTTCAGAAAACACATAGATCGTAGAAGAAAGTAGCAAAAACACATAGATAGCAAAGCAAAGATCTTTCTCTGCACTGAGGCTATAGAAGGCCCAGAGACAACTCAGCAGTCTTTCTGGAGTCCAGTAAAAATGGAGTCATTTGGGTTAGAAACACAACAAAGCATAAAATGATAACCAAAAACTCAGGACATTATTAACAAGTGCTGAGAATGGAGCTCCCAGTAATGGCCCCCAAGTCTCTGGCCCGGTAGGAGGTCCACTCACTTGTCCAAGATTAAATAGAGGTCAAGATTGCTCTGGCAGGATTTCTTGTGATCTGCCAGCCTCTCCCTGGACCCCATGTCCTGGCTGTGGCCCTGGCGGGTGCTCTCCCCATCCAGGTTGGTGTTGCTGGGGAGGCTTCTCCTGGCCCGAGTGAGGTGGTGGAAATCTAGCCAGGTCGGGGCTCTGTGCTGGTATGCCCCACTGCTTGGCAGCAGAGGGGGCAAAACCAGCAGGAGCAAGAAAGCAAGTCCAGGCACCCTGAGGCAGCTGCCTCCCATTTCCTTGGCAGCCGGGGAGGCTGCAAGGGACGCTAACCTCTTGAAACAGGCAAGCTGGGACCTACACTCTTTCAAGCAATATACAGGGGCCTATACCCCTTGAATCAAGTCTTTCCTTTAATCAAGTCACAATAGCCTCTACTAGTAGACCTGCACTAAGGGCAGAGTAGGACTATACTGGGTGGAGGCCCCGCTGCCTACCATGGTGTCTCCCTGACCCACAGAGACATAATGCCCTGTGTTGTGACGGACAGGGAGGTTGGCATGGTGACCCTGTGGTGGCCCACTGCAGCTCTGCTCACTGTCTTGCCTACTGACATTCCCAGGGGGGAGTCAGGGCATCTCTGAAGGGGCTGTGAGAGGAACCTCCATTTGTCCCTTATCCTGAAACCTCACTGATGGCCATTAAAGTTCTCCGGAAGCTGAGTCTTTGCAAACTGCCAGAGCATTGGGCTGGCTCAGACAAGGACATTACTGTGGCTGAGGGGGTCATGGCTATTAGACCAGAGTGTTGTTATCATCATTTGAGTGAAAACTGATGTCTTCTAGGCAGTTGGAGGATCTAAAATTGAAAGGAGTGATGCAATTTTGTTTGTTTAGAAGGGATTCCACTTATCCACTGATGTGAATCACCCACTTCAAACTTACTAAGTCAAATAAGAACCACTTTATCATGCTCATAGTTGCATGGATCAGAAATTGAGAGAGAACTGTACTGCCTTGTTTGCTCCATGGAAATCATTGGAACCCCCTGAACTTTTAATTTTAGAAGCAGCACCCCATCTCTATTCTCCCCAAACCTTTGTAATATTTGATTGCAATAATAGGGATATGGGGATACATGGGAGGGATGTGAATCTGAATCCAGACTCCCCCTATCAGTGTCTCCATAAGCAGGTGTTCAATGTCTTTTATGAAATTTCTGTAAGAGATCTTGACATCTTCTGTCAAGTGCCTTATCTGAATGCCTTATCATTTTACTGCCATTGTTAATGATGTTTAAAAAAATACGGTTTTTAAACTGTTTATTGATAGCACAAATAAATATATTTAACCAGTTTGCTAAAATCTCTTGTCTAAAACCTTTTCTGTAAAATTGTGTTTCCATGAAAAACCATAAACCAAAAGCTCTGGCTCATTCTCCAGTGAAAAGCCACTAGGTCTTTGTGGTGGTATTCTTCATTTGAAAGAACACTTGTACAATAACTTAAAGATTGATGTTTATTGAAGGCTTTTGGTAGCTACCCTCTTTCTGGTTAGACAATTTCCCTGGCACCCAGAGGGTGTGGGCAGCCATAAGTAAGATTTCCACTAAAACACAAGAGAGCTAGTGAATTTTGAATTTGAGATAAGCCATGAATGTATTTTTAGTGTAAATATATCCCATAAGGACATGTTTCCAGTGGGCTGGCCCCTAGAAAAGGCCCTTCCCCAGAATGTAATTGTTTCCTAGGTTATCTCTGGCAGCCGCTGATGTCCAGGCCCAGCATACCCACCCCTCTAAGCTCCAGTGCCCCAGTGCCCCTGACCTTGCTCAATTGAGCCTTATAGGACTTGGCAATCTGCTGCCTCTACTTATTGCTTCTCCGCGTGAGCACATCGGTGATGGCCTGCTTTTTGGTCCTTGCAGGGTTGCACAGTGTGAGCAGCTCCACTGCCCCTGATGGGAGAGGGGTGCTGGGGAAGCCCAGAGAGGAGGGAGGGCAGCTGCTTGTTAGTTCAGTTATGGGGACCTACACCTGCACATCCCCAAAACCAGATGGCTTTCACGATGTAGACAAGACAGCGAGACAGGAAATCCATCCTTTCATGCGCCCTTCCACCCACCACTGTTGAGGCAGAGCACAGGCCAAGACTCCAGTGCTGGAATGTGTGGACCCATTGGTCATCTGGTCAGGACTGAGGGATCAGAAAACTGGGTTTGAGTGTCTGCCAGCAGCCTGACCTCCCTGTCTCTGCTTTCTCATCTGAAAAGAGGAGATAATAGTAAATCTGGGTTGGGAAGTAAGGAGAGGAAAAAACATGCTTTCTAGTTTCTTCTAATGGTGCTTCTTCTTGTACCTATTGGCCATTCCAAGCCAGGTAGGGAGTAAACCCTCCAGGGTTAACAGTAGGAGGGCTCTCTGGTCAGCCATGCAAACCCCAAAGACTCAGATCAGCCCTTTCCTGCTCACAGCACATGGAATTTGGGTACTGGAGACTGAAGAATGGGCCGGCTGATGTGGAGAAGGGAAGTCTCACAAAACCTCTTCAGCTGGTGCCCCGTGAGCACAGTTCAGTCCCTCAAAAGTTCCATCTCCTCTGTACCAGGTGCAAGAGCAACATCATCCCATCCTAAATTCACAGTGGCAAGCAGATGCTCCAGTTTTGTGGGGCATACTATGAGGAAAAAAACCCATCCTTAGTGGAGTGAAGATGCCTGCACTGGGTGTACAGCATACCCAGGAGATGCCCCGGCCACTCCTCTATTACTTGGCCCCTCCCCCTCACCCCCAGTTTTGGAGGATAAGTGTAGACCAGTGCTGGAGAAGGTGGGATGTGTATGATTCTCTGCATGTGTGTGTGGGGGGCAGGGAGGGGGTGGTTCTCATAAAATTATGTGGAGGCCCTGACTCCTTGGCTGTCCCTGACTTCACCCTCTTCAGGTCTGTGAGCAGGAGGGCCTGAAGCTTCAGAGCCACAGTGTTGCCAGGGCAAGCCATGGCTGCCATTCACCCATGCCTCTTCATGGCTTTCTAGAGAGACTTTGCATCCAGATCTGGGTTGAAGTGGGGCTGCTCTTCACTGACACACCTTGTGTTCAATCTGCAAGACAAACCAGCCTGCTGAGAGTGTGACAGGGAAAGCATTGCGGGCTCCCAGCTTACCTTGGTGTCCACCTGGGCAGGATGGACAGCATGTGTGCCCTGCAGGATGGTGGCTGAGCCTCCAGTGCCTCCTGGCCCTGCCTACTTTGATCCCCTTCCTTTGATGATGGCACACC